>NC_136059.1:1455357131-1456607131 GCF_964261635.1 Lissotriton helveticus
TTAGTCTCCAGCTCCGCTACTCGCTCCCCAACACTGTCAACATCCCTGCGATCCTCCTTGAGCTCCTCTGAGAATTCCCTCTTGAAAGTGTGAATGTCGTCTTGCAGCGTAGCGAATAGGGACTCCAAGAAGGCTTTCGTGATGGGCTCTGAGCCGTCCGCAGGGACCACGGCCGGGCGGGCGCCAGTCGCAGCCATGTCTGTAGGCGATTGGGTCGCCTGGGCTTTGATGAACAGATCCTTCACCGTCGTGCCCCTAGGAACCCTCGAGCCGGACATGATACGTGTGATGCGAACCGGGGGTCTCCCTTCCTGAGTCTCTCACCGGTCGCAGAGTGTCAAGGCGTCCGGCCCCTTCACCCGGCGGCGACGCTCTTCTGATGACCCAACTCTGCAGGCTGCGTGTCGGACCTTGGAGGACCAGCACGCTTTGTTGGGCAATGTGATCCCGCTATTCTCCGCTTCGTGCCAGGTCAGACTCTCCGCCCCTCAGTCCGCTCGCCGAGCCCGCCCTTGGCAGTCCGCTGATGTGGGGCCCGGCCGATCACCAAACTCATTCCTCCTTCCGTTCCACGGGCCAGTGTCGACTCGCCTAGTGAACCTCCTATAGTGTCCGTCAACGGATTCGCAGGTCTTGCCACTTCACCGCTTCTGCCCTCCTACACGCAGGGCCTGTGCCACAACCAGAGGTCCAGAGCTGCACGACTGATCCCAGGGTCTCTGCCGATGCGCCTCAACACTACCCTCCCTGGCGTTGTGCTTCAAGTCCGTTACTCTGCGCCTCCTGGTCCCCGTCCACACAAAAGGAGCAGTCTCAAGGGGCCTCCAGTTGAGGGTATATGCCAGACCTCGAGCCCTTCAGCTACAGTCGCCTCTGCCCACGTTCACCGGTTCACCTCCGCAGTCGGCCGACCTGTTGCTCTGCTCCCATGCGTCACGCCAGATTCGGTGAGGCCAGAGAGGTCACAGTCCAGGGCACCAAGGCACACACCCCCTTGGGAAAACAAACGTCCCTCCCAGCCTTCAACTCTCGTCCCTGGGCCCTCAACTCACATCGCCGTTGCTGCCCTGCCTCTAGACCACCGTTCGTCTATGGGTGTGCCGCGCCTCAGGCCTCCCAGGCTCAACTCGTTCTGTGCCAGCCCTCGTCTCCCCGGTCTCTGCGCCGTGGGTCCATACCAAGCAGGGGCCCCGCTGTGCCGTCAACTGTGTGCTGCTTCTCTCCTAATCCGGGATCCGCGAGCCCCCCGGCACGTCCTGATACCAGCCGCCGTTTGTCACACAGCGTGTGGGGTGCTCTGCGGCTCCACGCCGCTCCGGCGTTGCAGGCCTCGATCCGCACCTACCTCAAGATGACGGCGGTAATAATAAGGCGCCCGGCAATCAGGGTCCCAGCGGCTAAGTCCACGATGCCGCGACACACCAGGTCTGCTCCTCCGGTGCCGGGCCACCAGGCACTCCCGCACCAGTCACCAGCCAGGCACTGCCTTCCTTGCGTGCTCTGCCGCCTCTTTTCCACTTCCGATCTCGGCCCCGGGCCGCGAGTCAGGCGCCACCTGTACCCGAGCCCTACTCGGTCGGCCACGGCCGCCGCTGCCACTTCGTGGGCCCGGCAGACCCCCAGACCAGGTCCGGACTGCTGCTGTCGCCGATGTTGGCTAATACGGCCTGAAAGCCGGTGCTAATGCGGCTGTCGGCGGGAGCTACGGAGCTTTCCGTCTGCTCACGCCGCCATCTTGGCCACGCCCCGGGTGCTTCATTTTAAAAGAATGTTGGAGAGCCCCCCTGAGATGCCCCTTGAGTCTGGTCAAGAAGAAGTTGCTCCTATATTGATATTTGGACTAAGGGAGGTCAAGGGGGGTATTGCCGGGTGTACAAGCAATAAAGTCCCCGGGACCGGGCGTCTACCCCAGTGACCTTTTTAAATCTGACCCCTCTTTCTAGGTCCCAGTACTTGTTGCCGTAATTAATGCGGCGGCAAGGACTGGATACCCTGAGTCCTGGGCCACTTCGACCATTGTGCCAATCTTTAAAAAGGGTGACCGTGATAGCACACACTGTTATAGACCGATTTCGTTGCTGGACTCGGTGGTCAAGGTGGTGGGCCGGGTGCTTTTAGACAGATTGACCAATTGGGCAGAGAAACATGATATACATTCCAATGTTCAGTACGGGTTCCGCCCAGGTCGGTCCACGGTGGCCCAGTCCCTTAACCTTGCAATTTGCAATGATTCTTAGCAAATACACAGTTGCATGTTCTGGCACTATTGTTTTAGCTTTCATGGACTTATCCTCCACATTTGATTGTGTGAATAGGAGCAAATTGTGGCAGTCCATGAAAGATATCGGGGCAGACAGCAACACCGTTCATTTTTTAGAAGACCTCCATTTTGTGCAACCAAGGCCAACATTAGATTTTCACAGGACCTACGCGTGTCACGGAATTTTGATATTAAGAGGCGTACGCCAAGGGTGTATTTTGGCCCCCTTTTTGTTTAATATATATATTAATGACCTAGATAGAGCCTTTTTATCAACAGAGGTTGATTATCCCCATGTAGGCCGATGTGGTCTACCTGTACTACTCTATGCTGACCATACAGTCCTTATATCCAGGCCTGCCAGGGGGTTACAAACCCTACTTGATGCCTTTTCCGCTTTTATGTCGGAGCGGGATTTATCTGTCAACGATTCGAAATCCTATGTCATGCAAGTGGGGACACGCCCCCCAAAACTCTTTCAAGTTCCGGGAAGGTTCAGCTAAGGTACCCCACACAGACGTGTTCTCATACCTGGGGCTCATATTGGATGCCCAGGTGAAATGGGGCCCACTCAAACAAAGAAAGAAGGGGGATCTGGTGCGGCTGAATGTGGCCATCTTCAACTTTGTTTCTAGGATGGGAAAAAGACCTATTGCAGCACTGTTGATGATCTACCAACCCAAGAGTGTAGCGACAGCTTCCTATGGAAGCGAGATATGGGGGCACGTCAATACAGTCGATCTCCAGGTAGCGGAGAACAACTTTTTGAAGCATCTTGTGGGTGTTCCTAGTGGCTCATTTGATATGGTTGTACACAAGGAACTAGGGGTACCTTATTTAAGCGATATCCTGGCACTCCGTTCCCTAACATTCTGGATAAAAACTTTGTTGAGCAAGGAATTAATGTTGAGCCAGACGATCTTAAAAGAGTGTATGTCCCTTGATCATGCGCTTAGTATACCTTGGCTTAAGTATATCAAGAGTAGCCTTGAAAGGTTGGGACGAGGTGAACTGTACACCAACCCTGAACGAATAACCAAACAGAATGTGGGGATAATAAGGGAGTCCTTTGTCAGTCTATGGAAATTGGAGAGGGAAGAGCTGGAACGTAGTGTACATAAATTTGTAATGTTGAAGACGACGTCACTAGCTGAGCCTTATCTCCTGGGGTGTTTTACAATTTATGAACGTTTTTTATTGACCAGACTTTGCCTGGATCTCTTTCACCTCCTGCTCGCGATACCGAGAGGGAGTAGCAGAGGGCAGTTGTTAGCACCCAGTGGCTGCGATGGAGAGTCTCCACAGGATCTGCTACACTTTATGCTATTTAGCACATTTTATGAGGTCCCCCGGAAGTTTTTTATTGTGCCCATTTTAAAGAGGATGGATTTTAAAGAAGCTCGCCCAGCACTCCTATACTTACAACTGCTGAAGGATGAATGTATTTTTTTTGTCCTTGTTTATCTGAAATCTGTGGTAAAGTCGAGGGCGTGTCTTGACTAAACACTAACAAGGGCCATGGGTTATATCTTGATTAATCATTAATGAGGGCCACGATCCAAGTTCATTTTTAAATTATATGCATATATTTAAAGGCCTGGGATGGGTTAACCTTGCTGGCATGTTTTTAAATTACGGACTCTGATTATGGGCATCTGAATTCTTGTACCTTATTTTTAATCTCTAGGATTTCTGTGAATTGTATTTTTACTGTGATGAATTGTGTTGATCTTCAGAAATTTTCTTAACTTTTATGGTTTTATATTTCTGAAACCGAATAAAGTTGAAGTTAACTTGAGTGTCCACTCCAGGTGTATTAAAATTTGTAAAAATGCCATTCTGTAGTAATATCCAAAGGTTGTTGCCCCTGTTTAGGAGACTACCATTAGTGTTGCTTAAGCCGGAATCCTCAAAAGATAAGATCCCCTTGGGAACCCATGGATGTTCGGACCTTGATATTGCTTGCTTGTAGTCTGGAGGGTCCTAGCATATTAGCCTGCCCTTGTCCCATGGTGGACGAACTCTGGGTATGGTTACAGAATTGCTTACATTACTTACCACGCGATTGCTTTTCCATTCACGTTCTGAATCTAAGAGCTAGATCAGGCACACATTTTGGTCCTGAAAAAGTGCCATTGATCTTTTTGAGGATGGTGTAAGGCAACAAACATGTTGACTTTGTGAACATTGACACTCTCTGTGGTCTACCTTTGTTTATAATCTTAACAAAGACTACCCATAATTAGAAGTTTTAGGGCATCTTTAGTTAATTTGAACTTTTTCCACTTTTTACTTTCTTATCACTTATTTGGCCAATTTACTTTATGAAAACACCAGGGTCATGCTAACCTGGCCCTCTAGGTTTACATGAAAAACAGTAAACGACGTTTACAACGAAACTTTATCTCCGCGGGGAATCACAACGCGGTCGTAATCACGACCGCGTTGGGATTCCGCATACCATTGCTCCGCAAGTTGGAACAACGACTTGCGGGGGGGGGTGGAGGTGTTGGATTTAAAATCAAACACCTTCCCTAGTGTCCGCACAGACTGGAGTTGGAATAGTAAATTATACTGTTGCAACATCCAGCGCCCCCCCCCGCAAGTCGGTGTTACGACTTGCAGAGTAATGGTATGCGGAATCACAACGCGGTCGTGATAACGACCGCGTTGTGATTCTCCGCGGACAAAAAGAATTTGGGATGAGATCATATAGTCGTGAAAAACATCTCCGGAAAGAGATCTTTTGTAGGGTCTGTTTGGCATTGCAGCGCTGGCTCAACGAGGAGCACAGCCCGTTGATGAAGCATGCCACCGTTTGGTGGGTGAGGGCCTGTGCTTTCCAACTATGTTGCCTATGATAAGTTCAGAATGGTATGAATTACTCAGGATTTGGATGAATAGACTTCTTCCTCCTCCTCGGAACTGCACACTTTATATTTATCTATATGGTCTATTCGGAAGGACATGTGCTGGACCGTTAATCTTCTCCTCCTTTTAGGATTGGTGCAAAGTGACCCTCATCATGGCCACCAAAAGGAGGGTATCTAGGGGGCAGTGGGGCTTCTTCGGGGGAAACTGAAAATAACTCTTCTGGATGGTCATAGTACCTAGTGTGGCCTCTATAGGGGACTGCACCTGCATTTCCACTTACTGAGATGCTCGGGTCACAATTCTCCACTTTTACACCAACAAGTATCTCTGGGCACCAATTTAGGTATCTGTGGGGTCCCAATTTTATTTGTCTCACCCTGTCTTATCTTTAAATCCATTTCCCTAATTCTTTCAAAATATTTGGTGCTCAGGAGTGGAGTGAGCAAGTTAAGCTTAACCATCAGATCAGATAGGACTTGTTCAAGATGACCAAGAAGCATGCCATAGGCCTAAAATAGCCCTTTGATTAACAGTTCAATTTTATAATACAATTGTCTGATAAAAAGTTCATAGCACTAATCTTAGCTTCAGCAGTTTAACCCTCAGAATTTTTCACATGATTGGGTGGGAATTTCGTTACCTTAACTCTTGGGCCTGTCATATCTCTTTTTTTCCTCTTATGTGCTGGGGCAGAAGGTCCAAAGGTGGCTCTTGGGTCAAAGGGGCAGGGTTAGCACTCTCGTCGTGAACATCAGCCTGAACCAGCATCTGCTTTCTTCCATCGGATAAAGCCTCTTTCTTCACAAACTCGGTCACTCCTACAGCAGAGGATATGGTATTGATAGAGCTATGTGCGACAGGACTGAGGATAGCAGGTTTAGGAATGTTAGAGACAGATGAAACATGTAGGGCCAACTCCTCCTCTACATTCATAATTTCTTTGTTAAGGGCCTCCACCGCAGATAATAAATAAGATAATAAGCTGGTCCACTTTTACCCTCTACCAGTTCATTTGGTTTCATTGTGGATCTGCGTTTCCCCATTGCTCCAGAGATTGCATAGCAGATATTAGAGGGGAGGACTGGTCTGTTCTGCCGGCGCAGACGGACCTGCTTTTGGCGATGGGCTAGGAGTTTGATCCCTTCATAGGTCCTGTCCCCTCCTACTGAGTGGAACTATGATCATTAAAGTCCAGCTCAAAACAGCCCAGCCACAAGGATTAATGCATGTCCTGTGTCAATGGTTTTTTGGGATGTTTAGCTCCTCCATCACAGGTGTTGCCTTCTCCAGCTGAGAAAAACTATGGGTGTTGGAGTCCAGCAAAACACAGCCCAACCAAAAGGAGTACCATGCATCCCACTAGACTGCCACACTGCCCCTTCCTAGGCTCCTGTGCCACCCTGACCTCTCATAACCCGCCACAGCTGCTCCAGTCCTGCTGCACCACCATACCTCACTTGCCTCAAGAGAAACGTCTCAGGAAGCGGCGGTGCCTGCTCTACGGCTCTCAGGTTGGGACCACGTCCATCTCTAGGGGTCGCCCCGCCTACAGCTTGGTCTTGTGGTCCTCTGAGTCCTTCATCACAATCAGGCCCTCTGGTGGGCCGCTGGAGCTGGTGATTCAGTTAGCCACTGGGCACAAACTCCGCCCTCACTGTTTTCTGTTGCGTCTGCAAGTCTTACACCCGGTGGTTACGGTCACCTCCACCCTCGCTCTGTCAGATCGCCATGCTCCTCTTCCTTAGCTTTCTTCCCACCCTGTCCATGCCCTCCAGGCAAAATTCACTCTTCCGACAATCAACAGACTTTCCTGCCACTGCCCTTGAGGCACTGGATCCATTTCTACTACTCTTACTTAAGCGGCCACCTTGCCCAGACTGGGGACCTATGTTCTTTCTGATTAGTCACTCGCTCACTCACTAACTACTCACTCTCACAGGTGATATAGACAACTTAACCAATTGGATCAAAATAGCCAAACATTTATTAGCAACTGACCTAAAATGTTTAGTGTTCTAATTTGTGTAACACTCAGAACCATGGCACCATATGGGCATTATGTAGATCCCAAATCATTTACTGCTCGTGATTCATAAACTAACACCACGTCACGGATATGCCCATCCCTCTGGGAAGGGCAGCCTTTGCCCAGCTATTTTGTTATCTATGTTTCAAATGCACTTTCACTTTTTTTGAAACAATGCCAACTGCTCTGGGGAGTGGCTGCCTACTTCAGGTCTGTCTAACCTACCTTTGTTTACTGTGGGACATGCATTGTGGCTTTCCAGGCATCATTATTTATTTCAATGTTGAAAGGTGCAGTAATACACTGCCAATAAATGTTTGAGATGCAGGAAGAGCAGACTTTGACGGGAATCCCTGCATGATTCCAGAAAATTTAGAAAATACTCCCCATTTCAGTGAATGCTGTATATTTTAATATATGTATAAGATTGAAGAAGCAGTTTTGAAAAGCACTGTGCCACATTCTAGGTACTATAAAGTTTACCACTTTAATCCCTGGCACCCGTGGCTCTGTTGCCTTGAATGAGCCTGGCTCCTTCCATGAAATGTAATGTTAGGGAGTGCCTTATCCCGGGACTGGGTGTCACAATTACATCAAATTTTATTCCTCAAACTAAACTTGATAAAATAGAGGAAGGTAAACCCCAGATGTATAAAAACCACCTTTCCTGCATGATCATCCAGGATTTTTCACCTTTTGCTGGACCCTATATGTTTGCTGGCTTTAGAACTCTGTGCACATTACCCCTGCTAACTAGGAGTAGAGGGCCTGTGCTGCCATTTAAATATGACAAAATTGACTTTCCACTATAGAGGCAGTATAAATATGGTTTCAGGGCGACTCTTTGTAGCCTGACTGCTACAGTGCAAAACCTGCGGTGTGACCTGTTAAAATAGCTATTTTTGACAGGCAAAAACCTCCATTTTAAATATCAATATGCCATAAATAAGTAGGCCTTGTAGCCCACAAAGTAGGGTGCAGGCGCACAACGCCCATTGGGCTCAAAGGGCTTCAGCCCCCCCCCCCTTCGTGTGTGGCAGCCCGGGCTAAGACAGCTTGCCCGGCACACACACAGCCGCACCCGAGTACTTCACAGGTCTTCAAAAGACCATTTGCTTGTTAATGAGGCTTTGTTGTTTTTTCACCCCTTCTTAGAGCCCCTGCATCTCCACTCTGCCTATTGCTGGAAGAATTAGCCCCCCGAAATGTTTTCTTAACCCCGCCCCCCCACTCCCCGATTTTTGGTTCTAGTTGCGCCTCTGGTACAGTGCATTATATTTTTTAATGGGACATGTAGAAAATCAATGTCACCATGTCCCTACAGTGAAAAGGCCCAAAAAGCTATTTTCACGGTGGCACGCCTAGATTTCCTGTGGAGAAAACTAGAGTCCAAATTAAAATACTAATATTGTAGCTCGGGAATGGGGCCAGATAGAAAAATAATAAAACTACTATTTGTAATAGTTATTAAACTCCAAGTCAATGGTAAAGAAGGATTTTCAATGAATATTAAGGAAAAGTAATTTTCAAAAAGTCACCATTACCCTGCCTGAAGTTCTGGGATGTTAATTTGTATTACCTCGCAAGCTTTTCCCAGCCTGTATTTGACCTGAATAAGTTGTCAATGAGTTCTGAAATGCCCCCCAAGAGCAAACAATTGGCTGACCTGAATGGACAAGGATGACTCCTCTGATCTCCACAGACTATTCAGAGCTTAGACTGTAGACATCCTGTGACACCACACTGTGAAACGCTTCTTGAGAGGTCTACCGAGTTACATGTAATACATGGGGCACACCTAAAAGAGAGAGAAAAGAGTAACCAAACAATTCTTGTGTATCCTCAATCTGGTTGCTGACAGGCCCTGCTTTTTGTCTCTGGGTTTGTTGTGGTTAAAGTGCCTGCTTCAAACTGGATTTTAGTGTTAGATCTGGGACGACAGAGGTGATTTACGTATGACACTCAGATGCACACCCCAGCCTCAGAGCCCAAGTTTAGTGCGGCTGAAGAATAGTGTCATCTTAATAATGCTCTGACGTATGGCATTGTAAGTCAAGGCATCTGCTTGAAATAAGAAAAACATGATCTACTGAAAAACTGGGTAGGGTTTGTCCCATAAACTTCTATCCCATTGTTTAGGGAGTGCCAGAAGTTACCCCAAGCACTAGCTGATGGCAAGCAAAAATATGGCACCCCAGGAACCTTCTCCAGAGCACTTTCTGGACCTGTGGTAGAGCAGAAGAGAACTGGACATGCTGTCTGTGACCTGAGAGGAAACCTGAAAGATTGGACCTGCTTCCTCTTGCACCCAGGACAAAGAGATGGACTCCAAGGGTCAGTTGGATGACCTCTTGCATGGTTACAGGGAGACAAGCTGCAAGAGGCCTTTTCATGGAAATACCAAGCTGACCAGTGACAAATGGACCTGAACTGGACCCTGCTGTTGGCCTCTGCCTGATATCCTCTGAGTCTCTAAGTGCCTCCCCTGAGATACCGAAAGGTTTTTTTTACATCTGTACTTCTCTGGTTGATTGGGACTAAAAAAAGACTGGGTCAGAAGGTAAAATCATTGACTAGATCGAACTTGGTTGATGTACCTGACTGGCGCTCCATTGTGGTCAGCTTGAAATTGTGCCTAGGCCCCCGTCTACTGTGACCATAGACTATCATTGGTACAATTTTTACTTACAAATTTCAAAATTCTATTCTCAGGTTACCATTATTAGATTTTTTTCATTATTTGTTTAAATTGTACTCTATTTTTCTTATTCGGCTTGGGATTTTTTATTGTTTTGCATTTTGACTTTATTACTGCATTGATACTGTATTAATACTTTAAACATTACCCTAAGTTAAATCTGTCTGGTGTGTGCCATTTGTAGCATAGCTACCAAGGGGTTGAGCTCAGGTAAATTTTGTGAATTTAAGGATTCGCCCTAACAGAGTTGTGGTTAGTCTTTGAGGTAGGCAGTCAACCACTCCAAATAATAGTCCAATTTCTTACACCGTGCTTATGACCCAGAGCTACCTCAACATAAAGGCTTAGGGGACTATTACGATGGTGGGCTGACAAAGTCCGCCCGCCCCCGTACTGGCAAAAGGGACCGCCCGCCATATGTGCGGTGGTCCCGTGGGGAAGATTACGATGCGCCTGCCACACTGACAGGCGCAACTGCATTTTTTACATTGCAGCAGGCGGTGCTTTCAGCAGCACCACTGCAATGGAAAAAAGGCATGTCGTACATTTGCATGCTCAACGTGGCAGGCACTGTGCGGTGCCTGCCACATTGTGCAAGCAAATGCAGGGGGGGGACCATAGATACCCCCTATGTGCACCCCCCACCGCCTCAACACCCAGGGGGCCTGCAACGGGCCCCCACATGCAGACACAGCATGCCTTTCCATGGCGGCAATGCCGTCATGGAAAGGCACATCACCGCCTTCATCTTAATATGGATGGGGGTGTCTTGCAGACACCCCCAACATATCAAGTCCTTTTTTTGCCCGGTCAACTCGTCGACGGGTGGAAAACCAGCGGACGCTCTTCCCGTCCACTGGGGTCCCCCCCACCATCATAATATGGCGGGGGAAATGGGATGCGGTGGTGGTAAATGGCGGGCGGATCGCCACCGCCATGCGGGTGTTGGCGATCCGCCCGACATACCAATTGACCCCTTAGTATTTGATCATGGGTTGGCTGGTAAATATAATCACTGCATCAATTACTTAGGAGATTTGGAGATCAGTTTGCAAAAACTTGAAACTTCCATTTGCCGGATTAAAGCAAGAAGGTTTTGGTGCCTTAAAATGGGAATCAATCACATCTTGTGGGCAACATAAGCTCCAGGCTGGCTGCGTCTCACTCGGGCGTGGGTCAACTTGGATAATGAATTGGCCCTGCCCCTTAAATCGACCACCAGAAAATCACTGCTGCTGTATGTCCCTTGTGCCGGTTCCTAATTTCTTCCTTTGTCACAGTTTTTTTGTCTTTCTTTTTCTCCTTCTTTCCCCCTTGTGTGTTTTTCCTATCTCTTGCTCTAGGTCAAAGTCAGATGAGGTAAATAAGTGACAGTCCCCAAAAATGAGTTCAGATGGGCCTCACCTGTAACCACCGGCTCAAATGAAGCAGTGCTGTGTCCACATCTCTGAACTCCAGGGTCTGACTTTGGACTTTCAGAGGAGGGTATACCTCCACGTCTCAGACACTAGGAAATGGACAGCACTCAGCATTTTGAATGTACCAACAGTAGCCAGGTCCATGCAGATTTGTGTGCAAAGGCTGGAGTTAAACTCCAGCTTCCATTTCTAAGTCGTGAAAATTGGGCAGCAACCCACTTTTTGAAATTCTGAAAAACCCGGTTGGAGCAGAATTTGTATCAACAGAGTTTTTTTAGAATAGGCCCCCTTTGCCTTATGCATTGTAGTGACAACTGCCTATGTGTAGTTAGGCAGCCACAACCCAGGAAATCTTTTGTGTACATTCTGGGTCGATTATGGCACCAAAGATACAAGGTAATAAGAAGTGGAATATGGGGCTGTCACTATATTCGTTTGTGGGCATCGTCTGTCCCCTATCTTTCAAGAGTAATAGATACAAAGGTAAAGATGTTCTCGATCAGTTAAGTGCACTGCTGGTGACCACAAACTATCCTTCATATGCACACATGCAGTTGGTTATGATCTCCATTTTCAAAACTATGCCCATAGGGCCTCATTTATGAGGCTCTAGCAGCATCTTTGCGCCACTAAAGTGTAACTTTTTTGACACTCCTGTGGTGCAATTTGCTGCCATCTTTATTAGGCCACCTGAAGCGTTCCATTGGTGCTGCTGTGGGTGTTCCCACGCAGCACAAAATGGAATCCGAATAATTCACAGATTTATGAGTAATCGTAAACCTGGGAATGCGTCAGGTTCCTATCTGGCGCAACTAGGAGAAATACTTTTATTTCTCCTTGTTTTTTCCTGTTTCTATGCGTGCTGCGTTCTGCCTCACACATAGAAAGAGGAACATTTCATAAATGGGAAACAGTCAGAACACCGCGACCTCAGCCACGTGTGTTCCGACTAAGCTAGCACTTTCACGCTTGCCTTAACCATGCATATGAGTGGTTAAGGCAGTGCTCTGTCTAGCTTCTGGCTGCTTGACTCATGGGTGGCGGGGCGGGGGTGGGCACGGCATGGGCAGGGGTGGGGGCGCTGGGGCGAGCAATAGGGAAAATAAAATATTTATTAACTTACCGTGCTGCTGGTCCCGCGTCTCTCTCAGCTCCTGCTCTCCTCCTGGAAAAGGAAGCTGCGAAGAACAGCCAGGTTCCCTTGCACCACCCCAATGCTGCAATGGGATGTATGACGTTACAACGCATACTTTTACAACGCATACCATTACAACAAATTTTTTACAACGCAAAAACTATTACAACGCATGTATTTACAACGCAGGTTTTTACAACGCAGGTACCTTTACAACGCATACCATTACAACGTAAGTATTGGTAAGTATATATTTTTTTTTTTATTTGAAATTATTTGAAATTAATATAATTTAATTTAATTTAATTTAATTTAATTCAATTTAAGTTAATTTAATTTAATTTAAGTTAATTTAATTTAATTTAATTTAATTAATTTAATTTAAATGTAATTTAAATAATTTAATTTAAATTTAATTTCATTTTATTTTTACCCTGTACCCCTGTACCCCAAAAACCCAAAACTGACCCTTAACCCTAAAAATACCCCTGTACCCCAAAAACCCATTTAAATAAATTTAATTTAAATAATTTAATTTAAATTTAATTTTATTTTACTTATACCCTGTACCCCTGTACCCCAAAAACTCAAAACTGACCCTGAACCCTAAAAATACCCCTTTACCCAAAAAACTCAAACCTGACCCTGAACCCTAAAAATACCCCTTTACCCAAAAACCCAAAACTGACCCTGAACCCTAAAAAAAACCCTTTACCCAAAAACCCAAAACTGACCCTGAACCCTAAAAATACCCTTTTACCCAAAAACCCAAAACTGACCCTAAACCCTAAAAATACCCCTTTACCCAAAAACTGAAAACTGACCCTGAACCCTAAAAATACCCCTTTACCCAAAAACTGAAAACTGACCCTGAACCCTAAAAATACCCCTTTACCCAAAAACTGAAAACTGACCCTGAACCCTAAAAATACCCTTTTACCCAAAAACTGAAAACTGACCCTGAACCCTAAAAATACCCTTTTACCCAAAAACTGAAAACTGACCCTGAACCCTAACAATACCCCTTTACCCAAAAACTGAAAACTGACCCTGAACCCTAAAAATACCCCTTTACCCAAAAACTGAAAACTGACCCTGAACCCTAAAAATACCCCTTAAAAAAACCCAAACATATAACATTTTAAATATAATTATATACTTACCAATACTTACGTTGTAATGGTATGCGTTGTAAAGGTACTTGCGTTGTAAAAACATGCGTTGTAAATACATGCGTTGTAATGGTTTTTGCGTTGTAAAAGTTTCGTTGTAATGGTAATGCGTTGTAAAAGTTGCGTTGTAAAGGTTGTTTCCCGCTGCAATGCAGCGTTGTGATTGGTAGGCCCACACTCTCCCCTGACCAATCATAATGCTGCAAAGCAGAATTGTGATTGGTTTTGAGCTTCCTCGTTCAATGCTCAACCAGGTAATGGGGGTCTGGGCATGTTCTCCATGCAGGCTGTAATGCAGCCTGCATGGAGAACGGGGAAAGTGCGCATGAAGAGGACCGACCAAACTGTCTTTACGCACTTAGGAGTGTAAACCACTCCTCCCCTGCCCTGCTCCAAGAGTAGAGCAGCCCCGCCCAACCACAAAGGAAATATAAAATTATAATCACTTAAAGTTCGTATCATTTTATATTTCCTTTACTGTGCACTGCACAAAAGCAGTGGGTGGCGCTCCTCCGCCATAGCGGAGGAGCTGCCACTGCAGGAAGACCTCAGATGAGGAAACGGAGGACGTGGTGAGGTAGGTTGTACTGGGGCCGGGTTTTGGGGGAATGGGGGGTAGTTTGTATGGGTTGAGGGTTAGTTTTCAGGGTTGGGGGTCAAGCAGTTTTCAGGGCTAGGAGGTCGGGTAGTTTACAGGGCTGGGGACGTGGTTGGGGTACTTTTCAGTGCTGGTGGGGTTGGGGTCTCGTTTTTATGGCACACGGTGGTCGGTTAGTTTTTTAAAATTTGGGATTAGGAGGGTGTTGGGCATAAGGGCTGTGCGGGGGGTTTGGGATAGTTTTAGGGACAGCGCAGGGTGGGGTCGGGTCATGGTAATGAATGTAAAGGAGCATGGTTTTAGGCCTCAAGGCAAAGGAAGGTGAAGGGGTTGGGGTAGTTTTAGGAACAGTGCAGAGGTGAGAGTGTTGGGGAAAGGATTTGGGCCTCAGGGCGGGGGGACAGGTAGGTGTTATATAGCTTAGGACGGGGGAGGGGGGTCAGAGTAGTGGTGATCTTTGCAGCACATACCCCTTCACCATTCATGCCTTTACCACAAACTTGTGTGGTAAAGATATGCGTGGTAAAGGAATGCATGGTTAAGATGCATTTGTGGTTTGGGCTGAGTGGTATTGGCACGTATGGTTTAGCCATGCATACCTCTATCATATAAGGTGTCTCTTCCTGCACAAAAACAGTCATCCCTGCAATGCAAGCACCCTTGCAACATGGCCCAAGGGTGACTGCATGGGCACACGCTGCTGTTTGTGTGCCAGTGCAGGGGAGAAGGACAGGAATGCGATGTATCTTGTAGATATGGCGAATTCCTGCCCTTTTCTTTTGACACACAGCAGCGCAGCAGGAAGGCCTGCTGCACTGCTGTGTGTCAAATGTTTGTAAATAAGGCCCATAATGTTTGCAAACACTTGCAACGCACTACACTGCTCCCTCTTCTGAGTCAGTGTAGACTTTGCAGCCAGGAGCAGAGAGTGTTTGGCCACAGACAGGATATAAGGCGCAGATGATAAAATTGGGGCATGCTCCTTAGCTGCTATGCCAATCGCCCTCCAAAATGCCAAGGGGTCTAAGAGGCTGAAATGAAAATGAGTGTGAGTGTAAACGGGTTTCGTGGGGAAGAGTGTCGTGTATTAATCACGCTAACGCAGATTAAGGCTTCAGGGTTTATTCCATATTTAAACATCTTCAGAAGCTCGGCACCTCCAACGCTCCTCCTCAGCAAGACAAGTCAGTAATGCAGTAACTGAGGAGAAACATTCGGAAAAACCGAACTAACAATTTAAAAGATTACAAAGCACGTGCACAGGGCAAGATAAAATACAAGTAATAGCGCAAGATAATTGACATCAATAAAAATCAAAAACACAACACATCTTCCCCTTCCGGAGAAAGTAAAAACATAAAGCATGGCGTTATCTGGAAGAATCATCACACAAAAAATCCAACAACCACCTGGGTTTCTTATGAATACGTGTGCTGCGGCCTCCTTCATCCACACCTTCATTGCGAGAACCAACACTGGCCATGCTGTTTTTACCAAAAAAAGGTTGTTCAGAACCATGTTCAACTGACCACTAACCAGATTATCAGCAGCATGAACATCAGGAATTGGCACACCCACATTTTCCTTTGAGCTACTGCTACAGGAAAATTCATCATCAATGCCAAACGGTCCCAAATTCCTCCTCTGGTTGTCCTGTTTTCTACGGTTCTCGAACACATTAACGTTACCTTTCAACACAGCATGCGTTTAAGATTCCACATTTTGCCATCATCTCCTTGAACAGCATTGCACAGAACTTTAGTGACCCTCATGAGTTCAGAAAATTGGCTCTTGCCTTATATTACCTTCCATGTTTTTTTTTACCTTGACCCAAGTTTCCACCTTGACATTACAAATTTTTGTACCAAACTTAAGGTCATAAGCCTCCTTGTATTAAAGATGCTTCCTTTCAATCCTAGACCTTAAAATGTCCATGGGGACACTGGGTCTTGAAGTATTAAACAACCATTCAGGATTGCATTTGGTTCTGACTGCTCTTCATCTCATTACTGCAAATGGTGATAATTCTAAGGCGTCATGTGGTGTGGTCCTATATGTCCACAAGGTTTTGAATATCTGCATTTCCCAATCACAATTATTAGCAATGGCTAGTTGAATAGAGTTTTTAAGAACCCTAATAAAACGTTCCACCATACCATTCCCATTTGGATTATATAAAGAGGTAGTATGATGTTTTAAACCAACCCTTTCAAAATAATCCTTTGAAATCTTAGAAGTGAATTGAACTCCTTTGTCACTAATAAGAAGTGCAGGTAAACCTTCACCAACAAAAACCTTATCCAAAAATTTCAAAACTTCTTCAGAATTCACTTTATCCACAATTTTAAGAAGATGCCATCTGTCGAGGGAAACAACCTTTACAACGCAACTTTTACAACGCACTACCATTACAACTAAACTTTTACAACGCAACATCCATTACATCGCATGCCATTACAACGCAACCATTACAACGCATGACACTACAATGCATACCACTACAATGCATGTCATTACAATGAATACCATTACAACGCATAACATTACAGTGACATAGTACCCTTACACTATCCAACACTTACCCTACTGTTGCACCCCCTGGAGTTAGAATAGTAATTTTTACCCCTACACTATCCAACACTTACCCTACTGTTGCACCCCCCTGGAGTTAGAATAGTAATTTTTACCCCTACACTATCCAACACTTACCCTACTGTTGCACCCCCCTGGAGTTAGAATAGTAATTTTTACCCCTACACTATCCAATACTTACCATACATGCAATGAAATGTTATGCGTTGTAATGGTATGCATTGTAAAGGTAGTATGCGTTGTAATGGAATGCGTTGTAAAGGTAGTTTTTAAAAATGTGTTGTAATGGCATGCGTTGTAATGGAATCAGTTGTAATGGATGTTGCGTTGTAAAAAAAGCGTTGCAAAGGTATGCGTTGTAAAAGTATGCATTGTAACCTCATACATCCTCTATAGAAGATATCTATGAGGGATAAAATGTATTTACCCTGTTTACCAATAGGCCCCATGATATCGATGACTACTGTGTGGCAAGGTTGTCTGGGATTGATAAGTTCAGAAATTTCAGGAATCAAGGTGACAAGCGTCTTATCAGAGTTACAAATGGGGGTGGGGTCGCACACTACTCACACACCGGCGGTGTCGCCCCTAAGGACTCTGGTCAATGTAGTAAAGTGTTCGCGATGCATCATCTTTCGATCTTCTGCTATCTTCGCTGTCTTCGCCATCCCTGGACACGTGTTTCGGGGTATTACCCCTCATCAGCAGGGATAGGCCGTGTACTGGGGATGCCGATGGCTGCCAATATCTGCCAGGTATAGTACCACTCAGGCGCGTAGGTGCGGGATCCCAGGCTCGTCAGCCCACTGCTCAAGGGAGCTTTAAAGTTACAAATGGGGGAGGGGTCGCACACTACTCACACACCGGCGGTGTCGCCCCTAAGGACTCTGGTCAATGTAGTAAAGTGTTCGCGATGCATCATCTTTCGATCTTCTGCTATCTTCGCTGTCTTCGCCATCCCTGTACACGTGTTTCGGGGTATTACCCCTCATCAGCAGGGATAGGCCGTGTACTGGGGTTGCCGATAGCTGCCAATATCTGCCAGGTATAGTACCACTCGGGCGCGTAGGTGCGGGATCCCAGGCTCGTCAGCCCACTGCTCAAGGGAGCTTTAAAGTTACAAATGGGGGTGGGGTCGCACACTACTCACACACCGGCGGTGTCGCCCCTAAGGACTCTGGTCAATGTAGTAAAGTGTTCGCGATGCATCATCTTTCGATCTTCTGCTATCTTCGCTGTCTTCGCCATCCCTGGACACGTGTTTCG
Organism: Lissotriton helveticus; assembly: GCF_964261635.1. Lineage (NCBI taxonomy): Eukaryota > Metazoa > Chordata > Amphibia > Caudata > Salamandridae > Lissotriton > Lissotriton helveticus. Next base: position 1,455,375,171 of record NC_136059.1, read on the forward strand.
GGGTATTACCCCTCATCAGCAGGGATAGGCCGTGTACTGGGGTTGCCGATGGCTGCCAATATCTGCCAGGTATAGTACCACTCAGGCGCGTAGGTGCGGGATCCCAGGCTCGTCAGCCCACTGCTCAAGGGAGCTTTAAAGTTACAAATGGGGGTGGGGTCGCACATTACTCACACACCGGCGGTGTCGCCCCTAAGGACTCTGGTCAATGTAGTAAAGTGTTCGCGATGCATCATCTTTCGATCTTCTGCTATCTTCGCTGTCTTCGCCATCCCTGTACACGTGTTTCGGGGTATTACCCCTCATCAGCAGGGATAGGCCGTGTACTGGGGTTGCTGATAGCTGCCAATATCTGCCAGGTATAGTACCACTCGGGCGCGTAGGTGCGGGATCCCAGGCTCGTCAGCCCACTGCTCAAGGGAGCTTTAAAGTTACAAATGGGGGTGGGGTCGCACACTACTCACACACCGGCGGTGTCGCCCCTAAGGACTCTGGTCAATGTAGTAAAGTGTTCGCGATGCATCATCTTTCGATCTTCTGCTATCTTCGCTGTCTTCGCCATCCCTGGACACGTGTTTCGGGGTATTACCCCTCATCAGCAGGGATAGGCCGTGTACTGGGGTTGCCGATGGCTGCCAATATCTGCCAGGTATAGTACCACTCAGGCGCGTAGGTGCGGGATCCCAGGCTCGTCAGCCCACTGCTCAAGGGCAGAGTTGGCACACCGAGAACAATTTCTCACAACTCTTTCAATACACAAATCCATTCCAGGCCACCAAACCCCTTTTTAACCCTTTGCTTTGATTTAACAATGCCACCATGACCTTCATGACTAATTGTAATAATACTTAGCCTTAGGAATAAAGGTGGTATGATTTTCTCACCTCTTAAGACATTACTTTGGTGTACGGACAGTTCATCACGCAACCTGAATATTTTCCCACTCCTGGTCAGGGCTATCGTGTAATTCAGTAGGCATGTGTGACAAAAATTCCGACACCACATTTTCCTTCCCAGGAACATAAACAATTTTGTAAATGTAATCCAGAAATCTTAAAGACATTCTGGCAATTCTGGCAGAAGCATTAAATACCCCTTCAGTGGTTAGTAATCTTACCAACGGTTTGTAGTCACTGCGAACAGTGCAATATGTTCCCCATACAAACGTTCTGAAATACAATTGGTTCTAGTTAATCGGAATTTAATTTGTTCATGTTTGTATGTTTATTTGAGTGGTGTATATGGAATCATACAGGTGCATGGAGATGACCTGATCCTGTTTGACTGTGTGAACTTTTGTCTCACGATAGGAAGAAGTCCTGTCTCTCATCTTCCAGTGAACGTTGGAAATGTAAAGTTCCTGGTAGCTATGTGACTTTTTATAAGCACTATTTTCCATTATTCCTCACTATCACATATCATTGTTTGTTGCAGTAGCAAGTTTACATAAAAAGGTCCTGAAGAAAGCCGGGGTCGTTCCCCAGAAGGCAGAAACATGTCGACCACCTTGCGTAGCGCCACTGAGTAGTATCCATCTTCAACTACAGGGCGTGTTTTTAAGCTTTGACACTCTGTCCTTCACTCTGAAATTCCCTGAAGGCCCAGTAGTCAATTTTACTCACCATTATTATTTGAGCACTGCACGTTACCAACACCATTATAGTGAGGAACATTGTACATAGAGGTTTCATGCTACCCTGGCACTAAAATGGCCAGGTAGAGGTTTGAATATGTACTAAGCCCTAAATGATGAATCTCCGCCAAGTGGGCGGTCTGATGGGTTTTATTCAAACCTCGGGTAGTCAACGGTATTGGGCTCCACCTGCATGCATTTTCGTTGGTTGCATGTTCACTTGCTCAGTCATACACACCACTGTCTAGACTTGGTCTACTCTATTGTTGTTATATATTCGTATTCTGGGGATTGAGTAGACAGGTCGGTAAACTATCCCCTTGACCCTCCACACTGTTTGTTTTTTGAGCATTTACAATATACTCAACCAGTGCAGGTTCGGTTGATACTCTCACACCACTGATATTGTGACCTAAATAAGTAATGGATTTTACACCAAATTTGCACTGAGTATGTTCAACAGTCAACCTTTTTGCCCTAAGATGCTCAACCCATGCCTCAGAACTTCATCATGCTCTTCCTTGTCTTTGCTGAAAATTTGAATATCATCCTGGAAACAGCGTACATTGTCATGTTTCCCAAAAAGCTGATGCATTAACCTTTGAATAATAGCTGCGACAGATGCAAGGCCAAATGGTAATCTCTTGTACTGAAAACAACCTGATGGGGTAATGAGCGCAGTGAGTGACTTACTATCTGCACTTAAAGGTATTTGATGGTACGTAGCTGAAAAGTCGATGGTGGAAAACCAATTAGCATCTTTTATGAGAGTTAACATTTAGGAAATTTTAGGTAAAGGCAATCTATCAACGACTATATTGTTGTTTAAATGGCGCAAATCAATGCAAAGTCTCAATTTTCCATTGCTACTTCGGGCGACGACAATGGAAGAAATCCACTGCGAGGATTCAATTGGTTCAATAATATCTGCCTTGGATAACTTCTCAAGTTCCAAATCTACTTCTTTCCTAAGCATCTAAGAATATGTCTCACTTTGTGAACCTTTGGGAAAGCATCAGGTTTAAGATGATGTAGTTTTCAAAATGATTGTTTCTATCTATTTCCTTACAGAAAACCTTTGGGAATTTGTTTAAGATATCCTTACATAATTCTACATTATCATCTAATATCATAACAGGGTCTGCGCTGTTGGGGTTGAGAATTATTCCCAAATTACCCTGATCCTTTCATCCTAGGACAGCTGGACCCGTTTTGGCTACGTATAGTTTCCCATAGGATTCTCTTCCTTTAAACCTGAACTACAAATAGCGAAAAACCAACCATATCAATCTCTTCACCAGAAAAACCCTCCAGCTGAATATCCGGTGGAAGCAGATCACCCCTCAACTTAATGGCAAATGTATTTCTCCATGTCACTTCATCCACTATAATGTAAGGTGACCCCAAGTCAGCATACATTAACACATTGATTCCACCTAAGGATATTGAACACAAAGGTTTCTTCCTACTATCAACTTTTTTGTCATTGATGTTAAGTAGGAATAACTCTCTAGAATCATACTCCTCTTGATTATTAAATTCTGTTAAATTGTGAGAAGACAATTTTTTGATTAACTGTCCTTCATCACTAGAACTAGATACATCACCATCCACACATTTGACTTTAGCATTCTTCCTTCTCTTACATACTTTCGCAAAATGACCTACAATGTTGCAGTTAGAACATCTTTGCTTTAGGGCAGGACAGACTTTGCTGGAAGCTAAGTGGAACTGCTATCACAACGAATACAACTGAAATTGTTACTCTTTTTGATAGAATCCTGTCTTTAGGGACTAGGGGCCAGATGTAGGAAGCCTAATACAGATCGGTCACGGACGAAATTACCGAATTTCGGCCGCTACCGACCGGTATTAGGCTATTCAGATGTAGGGGCCTAATTTAAGGATTCTGTAATTTACTGAATCGGTAATTTAAGGAATCGGTAAATTACCGAATTCTTAAATACCGATTCGGTAAATCACCGAATCGTTAATGTAGGGTGCACTCAAATGAGTGCTTTCCCATTTTAGGATTCGTTATTTACCACCAACTACAAGTTGGTGGTAAATATCGAAAACCCCCAAAAAAGCAATTTTTTAAAAATGATTACAGTGCCATGTGGCAGACATACATGCCCTTAGGGCATGTATGTGTGCCACATGTGCACCCATACACAATTCAGGGGTGCATCAGGGTATCAAAGTGACACCCTGCCACCCTTCAATGTGTTCCCCCTTTTACCGAATCGGTATTTACCGATTCGGTAATTCCCATTCATTCCTATGGGCCTTGAGAATCTGTGTACTGCAACTAGACAATTCCGCCTTCCTTACAATGGCTAGACTATCCTTCAATTGTGCATCCCCATTAATCCACAACCTCTCTTAAATAGCCGGGTCTTTGGTGTGCATGACAACCTGGTCCCTAATAAATTGATGTAATAAATGATCTAATTTACAATCAACTGCTAAACGCTTTCATCTATGGATTCATTAACCTCTTGCTTCCTGTGAAAGAACATATACTTGACAATACCTATGCACAACTTAGGGTCAAAATGGTTATCAAAATCTTTCAGGATAGCATTGAAAACATTGACATCCCCACTTACAACCCCTTTAGTCAGTTCTTCGTAAGCTTTTAGTTCGCCAGGTCCGACAGAATGTAAACAAATTGTGTTTTTCCTTAAAGGAGACATGTTATTTTCCTCATGGATGGCATTGATGAAATAAAAAATTTAGAAATCTTCCATTCTGTCCATTTCATGCATGGACTGCCCCCTACAGGTCAAAATGCTTGAGGAGGTTGTAATGAGAAATTCTGTGCAGCCATATCATAAGGAATTGTTATGATATAGTGTCCAGACTTCACCCAAAGGGACTAGTTCACTATAATCTTCAATATGCTGTTAATATGCTTGACACAAGGATGAAATGTCAAGTGAAAGAAGGAAAAGATTTTACAAGTTACCAATACATCGCGACTCCTCTTGTAGCAATTCCGCATGAGATTGGTGTAATTTTAAAAATTGAACTCTCAGTGAACGTTGGATGCTGACAACTCAAGCATGCTGAGAAGAAATGCTGCTCTGTGTAGATAAAAAAAAAACAAAGCTGGCGCCGCGTTGTGTGACATGACGTGTGAAAAGTCACGCAGAGGCATGCTTCGAGGGACCGCAAACGCTGGAATTCGACAGCCAGAAAAATCTCCAGAGTGCGGAGTGACAAAGGCGGGAATGCCGATGCTGGTTGCAGCTGATGATTCCTTCACTGTAATGGTTCCAGATTTGAACAATGCTCACAACGGATTCCAGGTAACCTGGTGAGTTGTCCGGCAGAGCGACACAGTAATTTGGAATCCAATTCCACAAATCCACGAAAGGCACTCCGAAATTAAACAGCGTATCCTCCAAGATATGGAATTCCTCAATGATGGGATGATCTGATGAATTTCCTCGTAAAATTGAAAATTAAATTAAAAGGCAAAATAGTGAGTTCTTGACAGGTGTTTCAACACAACAGTAACTCGTCGCCAAAATTGTTTTGTATTAATCACGCTAATGCATATGAAGTTTTCAGGATTTATTCCATGGTTGAAACACCTCCAACGCTCCTCCTCAGCAAGACAAGTCAGTAATGGGGTAACTGAGGAGAAATGTTCGGAAGAACCAAACTAACAATGTAAAAGATTACAAAGCAGGCGCACAGCGCGAGATAAGATACAAGTAATAGCGCAAGATAATTAACATCAATAAAAATGGAAAACACAACAAAGAGCCCCCTATTTCAAACTCAAAGTCAGCTTTATTCGATTTCATATAATAAAATCATAAAAGCACAATATTAAAAAAATTGTTTAAAACAAATACCATTTCCCCCATACAGCAGTGTAATTCAAAAAAAGTACAATCCATTTAAAAAGCGTGAATACATGTCAAAATTCCATATATATATACAAGAAAGGGTACACAAAACACCAGATATTCCCAATAACTTCACAAAGTATGCCTGAACCCTATAACAGCCTTTAAGAAGGAAGAGGTAGATGCAATAATATATTCATTTTCTAGCATTTGTATGTTTAAAAAAAAGCTATTCTGCATTGTTTTAGGTTCCATCTTCTAAGAATGGGCAATAAAAATGTTTTCCTCGGTGCGACATAATATTTACAAAATAAAGTGCAGTGTATTGTGGTCAATTTAGAGATGTCATCACATGGGCAAATGGATGATGTTCTGACCCATCGTTGACTTTGGGAAAAGTGACCATCCTAAAAAAAGACCCGCTGCGAAAGCGGGCAAGAAGCAAACGGGAATAACTACTACCAATGTTAAGGCAGGTTGTATACCTATGCAAGTGGACATCAAATGATTTGCCATTACCGATTTCTTTTCTCTCTCGATAAACCAGCGTTTATCCTCTAGGTGTTTGAGACAGTGTGTCTTGAGGGATTTTCTAGAAACAGATTCCAAGCTGCTGGGATTATAGAAATATTCTGGGTGGCCTATATCGTGTGTCATACTTTTTATATAACTGATCCAAGGCAGACTTGCCACACCATCCAGCTTAAGACAATCTTTAATTACGTCCCTATTGAAACCCATCTCTTGACACCCATACCCTGTCCCATAGAAGAAGAGGGATAATCTTTATGGTGTCAGAAATATGTACAAGACCAAGTTCTCTATGACAGCAATAAGTGACAGTTGAACTTGGAACTGCCAGTAAATAACGCAAAAAAGCATTTTCACAGCGTTGTAATTGGTCAGCACGTTCAATGCCCCATATGCCAGCCCCATATGTCCCTGTTGAGGTGCATTTAGATTTATAAATTGACAACAACTCAGGGAAAGGTCTTCCACCTAGTCTTTTTGAAAAGTTAGTTACAGATCCTATGGCTCTCAAGAGAGTCAGCTTTCTGCTGTTTATGGCCGCTTTCCATGAGCCCTTCCTGTCAAAAGTTATACCTAGATAGGAGTAGTTGTCCATGCTCAAGATTTGTTTAATATCAATATAAATGTCGCATGTCTTCTTCAATCTTGTTCCACAGCTCATGGTAAAAGTCTTTGCGATATTTACCTTTAGACCCCGCTTCCTTATGTAAGTTCAAAATTTGAGACTGATCTTTGCAAGCCCAGCTGTGTCCGTAACATTATGACAGCGTCATCCGCATATAATAAAATAGGAGCAGGGGTGTCTCTAATAGTTGGGTAATCGTGTTGGAACTCGCTCATGTACTGTACCACGCTATTTATGTAGAGAGAGAAAAGCAAGGGGGCAAGAATGCACCCCTGCCTTACCGCTCTTTTTATGGGGAACTTGGCTGAGCATTCTCCCTGTTTCCCATACCGTACCCTCGCGCCAGCCCCCCTATTTAATTCCTTTATGAACAACAACAGGGGTGGGCCCAGCTCTAGATCTTTAAGGGTTTCCCACAGCATGACGTCTTTGACACAATCGAAGGCAGAGCTTAGGTCCACGAATGTGAGAAAAAGTTCCTCCTTCTTACCGTTTGTATATTTATTAATGATCAGGGACAGATTTAGTCTCTGTTCAATGGTGCCTAAACCTGGTTGAAAACCATATTGGAAGACTGATAAAACACCTGTCTCTTCGACCCAGGTCTCAAGCTTGTTTAAAATAACCCTTCCGGCTATTTTCATGAAGGCATCCAATAAGGATATCGGGCGATAACATTTAGGTTTGTTTCTGTGCCCTTTCTTGAATATGGGTATCATTATGGCATCCGCCCAGGTTGGAAAAATCCCATGACGGATACAACTACTTAATACATTAGTTAAAAGCGGGGCCCATAGCTCTATGTTAGACTTGTAAGCATCCACCGGGATGCCATCCGGCCCTGGCGCTTTCCTTGAGGCACTATCATTGATTGCCTTAGTGACTTACTCAAGGGTCATCTTGATCTTTAGGGGAAATGGTCCTTGATCAGTAGTATCGTTTACACTCCATACAGCTGTCTCTATCACGTTAACATCTATGGTCTCGTCCGTATAGAGCCCTGAAAACAAGTCTACCCACATGTCACCAGTAATGGCCATGTCTATGAGATTTGTCTCTCTGTGTAATTAAAAAAAGGGGTGTTGACCGCTTTCCAGAAACCAGTGCATTCTTTATTTATACAGGCCTCATGTAGGGCATCCCACGCTTCCCTTTTTAAAGTTGGTTTGCGTGTTTTTTGGGCCAAATGGTACAGTGATCTCGCCTTCTTTATTATTTCCCTGCACTTCGGTTCAGCATGCAGGGCCTTTTTTAAATGGGATAGGGCCTTTGTGCATTCCTGGTCAAACCAGCCCAGTGAGGGCTGCTGGCCTTGACGTTTTTGCCTTGATAATAACTTCCTGGCTTCAGCTGTGATTTTAAGGAAGGCATTAAATATTTCTTTGCCCTCCCTATCCTGTGAGAGGCATATCGCTATTTCCTCTGAACTGTTGTTAATCAAGCCTTAGAGGAATACCCCGGGATCCACTTTTGCCCAGTTTAGCGTATATCCATTTATGCTTGCAAGATAAATATCTGTATTGTATAATGGATTCCTATCAAGTTTTTTCTGCAATCCACTGAGGGAGAGTTCTAGGCTAATGGGGTAGTGATCACTCATTATAGTGTCAAGAGTCTTACAAGAGATTACATTCGGCGAGTATCTGTTGGAAGTTAGGACAAAATCAATGATCGAATTACATCCTCTTCCATTTAAAAGTTGGTTTAAACTGGATGGGGGAGAGCTCAGTTCATTCATGTAGCCAAGATCAAATGGAAAAGCTATGTCATTCAGTAGATCACCCAAGAGTGTATGTGGGAAATGTATGGGTGTGTCTTCCTTATCATGACCCAACCCACAAATGCCTTGTTCGCTAAATTGGCACAAAGTGCAGTTGAAATCTCCCACCCAGATAATAAGCGTGTCTACCATCGATTTTTCCTCGAGATTTTTTATCGATGTACCTAAATTAGTTAAGATATTCGTTTTCTGGACTATGGGGATGCTGTTATATAAATTTATCAAAACTGCATCCCTTTTCTCACCTACATTCATGGTCAGTATCTGGTAATTTATTTATTTTTATTTATAAAGTTTTATATAGCGAAAAACTTGATCCCGAATACTCACTGGTTTCTCGAATGTGCCGAGTTGGAAACATAGGTGCATAAACCTCCTTTATTGCGGCCATGATTACTAACGAGTGCCGGGGTATTGAATGTTTGGTAACCAATTATATGCATCTCCTCTACTACCCATGTTTCCTGAAGGCAAATTATGGCATGGTCATTAATATAATTTAGCAACTGGGGGTCTTTCACTTTTGCAGCTAAGCCGGCGATATTCCATGTTAAAATTTTGCATAATTTACAAGGTTTTGAAATATTCACCTTTTCTACATGTACCTCTTGGGTGGCTATTCTGATATGCTCAATTTGGTTATTTTTACTTGGACTATTTGCGGAAACTAAGCTTCTGACCTACCCCACCCTGCTAGCACCTTTGGGCAGCGATTGCTCTGATACCTTCGTGGGTTGGGTATTAAGTTCTAGTCCCTTATTTGCTACACATCTCCCCTTTATCAGAAGTATACCCATTTTGCTTTTATTAGTCTCCCTCCCTGTGATCGCAATGGGTCAATCTAATTCTTCCAGATCCGTTAGTGGTTCAAAACGATTATACAATGAAATGTTTTCACCACCTGGATATCCCTTGAGGGAGTCCCTTATGGGTTTTCTAAAGTCAGGACCTACAATGGGATATTTCCCTTTGGGCCTAAATGTACCGATATTTGGTCGATAAAAGGATCCTAGAGGCAATACGTTTTTTCATAACCTGTTTAGGAATGTATACACTAATCTGGGACCACTAAACGTCAGAACCACTCAATCACCCTGTAGCACTTTTCTTTCTTTGCCCACCCACGCAACCAGTCTAGCCATTTTGAAGTGTTTGAATAACACCTCCGTGAGGCCGCTATGCCTGCCCAACCAATGGAGGGACTTATTACGGAGTTCAACCCACATTTCTAAATCAGGAGATTTCAATACTGGGACATTAGCCAATTTTACCACATATGGTGTGGCATCCAGTGGCAATTCAAGGCAAGAGTGTGTATGTGTCTCCCGAGTTTGCCTTAGATCCATTCCATTTAATCCTAACCTGTTTTTATGTCCATTCTTTTCCCCCACCAACCTGTTAATCTCAGAAAAGGCATGTTGATCGTTCCTACCTGCATTAGGTCCATGTGTCGGTGGTCTAGGGGTAGTGTCCCTGGTCAGTGAATTTGGAATAACTGTGTGGGTTATGCTTTGCGACTCACTCATGGGGATATTTTCCTGGACATAAGCTGTACTGCCCTGCCTATTTGTACACATTTTTTCCATTAAGTTTCCCTCTAGGTTTACCACTCTCTCCGTTAGTTTCCCCAATGCACTCTCTACAAACCTATGCAATTCCTCTATACTTTCTGATATTTTACTGTACATGGATAGTACATTTTCTTGGGCCCAATGTTTTGTTACGAGTGGATTGTGATGGCAGTTTACCCTGGCCTGCCCCTTTTCTTGCCTTGTACACTCTTCTTACACTTCACCGAGTCTTGCCCTTTAGTATTCTGAATAAGTGAGCCCTCCGCGTTTCCTGGATTTTTGCTACGCTTCAGAGGTGGTTGGATGTCTTCTGCCAGCTCGCTCAGATCACTCTGGACTATAAGGGCCGAAATATCATCTATGGAGCCACTTCTGGGACCTATCACAGAATTATTATCTATGTAGGATGAGGTATTGTTGGAAATAGGTCTACCCTCCTCCCTTGCTGGGCCTCGCCTTCCCTTTGATAGGGACTCCTCAACTGTGCTTATTTGTTCTTCGATGGCCCCCATGTGAGGTAGGACAATAGAGATGTTTGGCACACTACCTTCGCCTCAACATTAGCTGTAATTGCTGCTCGATTCATCTTCCTTTTAGGCATGATTAAATACTTGCCTATGGCAGCACGGCTAAAGAATTAGCAAAATTTAACAGCACACAAGATAACAGTGTAATGGGCTTACTTTTCTGAATAATTAAGTCCTTAGTCCTCAGTCCGGGATCCACAGGCAAGCGACCGCTTATGCCAGGTTAGGGGGGTGGCCCAGCCCAGCACCTGTCGGGCCCTGACGGGCTCAGATGGGCCCACCCTTGGCCCGGGTTTCGCCCGCGTGCGTCCAACGCTGCGGGAGCCCCAGGATCCTTTTGAGCACCTCCTGGTGCTTAGGCAAGTCCAGGTGGGCCGCGATGACTCCTCTGGCGGCCCCCAAACACAAGTGGCAAGAAGCAAATGGCAGCACAGGTCAGTATCGCAAAGTTAATAACGAGCCCCCTATTTCAATGCTTGCAGTTGGAGGAGTGACTCACAAATAGGCACACCCTACATTCCACATACTGCCAAGTTTCAAACTGCCCCTTCTGCTCATAGCTGCTAATCTATGTAATATAAAGTACATTTACAGCCAGATTCATGAAGCCAAAATCGGCTCGCAAAGGGCCAGATTCTGCGAATCTGGCCCTTTGCGAGCACTTTTTTTGCATTTGGGATTCATCATCCCAAATGCAAAAATCGCTAATTTTGAAATCGCTACATTGCGAAGAATTGCATTTAAGGAATCTCTATTTGAGATTCCTTAAATGCAATTCATGAACCATTTTAGAATTGCGAATTCGCAATCTGGGGCCGCTATTTACCGCGAAGTCTGACTTCGTGGTAAATAGCGAAAACTTAGAAAAATGCACTTTGGTGCATTTTTCTAAGTTGGATGTTACACACACACATGTCCTTTGGGCATGTGTGTGCGCAACACCAGTGTAAAACACCATTTCAGGGGTGCTACAGGGTGTCCTTTGGACACCCTGGCACCCTTGAAATCGCTTCCTTATTTGCGATTCGCTAATTGCTAATCGCAAATAAGGAATGACTCCCCATTCATTCCTTTGGGCCTTTGGCCCATAGGAATGAATGGGGAGCCATTCCTTATTTGCGATTAGCAATTAGTGATTCGCAAATAAGGAAGCAGTAGAAATCGCAATAAATTTTGCGATTTCTACATGCATCCCATTTTGCGAGTCTTTATTAATCGCTATTAAGGACTCGCAAAAGAGGAGCATGATGAATCTGGGGGATAACTCCTAATAAAGCAAGTGTACAGTGTGTTGACAAGTTTTGCCCTGATTATATCTTCCACTAATTACATCTTCCTCTGCAGAGGCGGACCCCCGTAGGGGCTAGGGAGCCGTCGCCATAACCATGCGGCGAGCCCCCGAAGGGGCAACAAAGGGGGGAAGACGGCCCGGGAACGAAAAGGAAAATGCGGGAAAACGGGGTCTCCCGAGCAAGCAGGGGGACCTCGGAAGGTGCCGGGCTGACCCCCCCCCGCCCCCCCCCCCCCTTGCGCCTTGCTTCCGCCGCCGGGCGCCAACCAATGGGGGGGGCAGGCGATATTCAAACCACCCAATGGGGGGGTTTCCCCAGGTGGAGACATACCTGATGGGGGGCATATAAGCGCGCTCCCCCCAGTGATACTCCTATGCACAGGAGCGGGGGGAGCAGCACGGCGCGAAGGAACTTTTGTGGGCACGGCAGACGACGACGACGGACGACGGGAGACCGTGCTGCCCCCGGAGAAGAGACACCGGCACTGGGAGCGAAGACGACCGCGACCGGAGCCCACCCGACGCGGCCGGCACCTAGCTGGGGCCATCGCTGTGAGGGGCGGACAGAAGCACGACCGGTGCCCGCCAGGCGCTTTACATCAGAAGACCGCGACCGGAGCCCACCCGACGCGGCCTGCACCGAGCCTGGGCCATCGGTGTGAGGGGCGGACAGGAGCACGACCGGTGCCCGCCAGGTGCTTTACATCAGAAGACCGCGACCGGAGCCCACCCGACGCGGCCTGCACCGAGCCTGGGCCATCGGTGTGAGGGGGCGGACAGGAGCACGACCGGTGCCCGCCCGGCGCCACACAACAGAAGACCGCAACCGGAGCCCACCCGGCGCGGCCTATCACCCGACTGCCTGCACGTAGCCCGGGCCAGAAGACCGCGACCGGTGCCCACCCGGCGTGGCCTAACACCAGGTCAAGCCAGCGAGCACGACCGGAGTCGCCCGTTGTGCCCCGGAGCCAGTTTCTAAGGCAACGGTGCGCGCCGGAGCCCACCGGACGGCACCGGCAAGCACAGCCAACTAGGAGGTGAGGCCGCCCCCCCTACGTCCCCGGACTGACCAGTACTCCCGGAGCCCGCCCGGACTTACCAGACTCCCGGAGCCCCGCCCGGCTCATCCGAGAGCCGATAGAGAGTGTCCGCTCAGGCAGCCGGGGAGCAGGCAGGGAAACCGGTGGGCGCCCTCTGGTGGCGGAAAAGAGGCAACAAAAAGGCCCTACGAACAGAGCCCAAGCAACGGAGGCAGGGCAGCACCTGCAGGGCCAGTGATATTGGTGCATAACTTTCGGCGGCTGCACCCCGCCACGGAGAGCAACAAGAGGCGGGCTTTTTGGTGCACAACTTGCTAGCGGCAGCACCCCGCTTTACACACAATAGACAACAGGAACAAGGGCAGCCCAAGCGCTAAGGCATGGCCAAGAAAGGGGGCCCAAAGAAGGGCCACGACGACCTGAACGACCTGCTGCGGAAGATCCGCGCAGCATCAGAGGCGCACGGGACGGATGGCTGCAGGAGCATCTCAACCGCGACCCGGACGAAGGAACAAGCAGGGGACGGGGCAACGCGACCACGCCCCCCGCGGCTAAGAGAAGCAGGAAGGCGCCAGCGAAGCTGGCGGATGCAGCACCGGCCAAGAAAGCGCCAAAAAGAACCCAGCCAATTGCAGCCAGCACGGCGGTGGCGGGGGCGGACAAGGGGACCAGCGACACGCCAACCAATGGTGAGCATATTAGCGCGATCATACAAGAATGTTGCAAAGCAATGGCGCCAATGTTATTGCAAGGGCTGGGGGTCCAGAACACGGGGGGTGCGAGGGCTCAGCCGAGTGAGGGGCAAGGGACAGGGCGACCGGAGGGAACCGCGCCCCCACAGGGGGAAGGGGCCACAGGGGCTCCCTGGTACCTACTCAACCCGGGCGCGGCACGACAGCAGCAGATAATAGGGCAGACATATGCCGCGGCAGGGGGCGAGGGGGGGTCGCCCACAGCAGCGTGGGGGGAGGCCCAACGGGTGAGCGGGACCCCAATGACCACAGCAATAACGGGGGTGTACGCCAGACCCTCCCCAGGCCCCGCACCCCTGACCACCAGAGCCACAGGGTTAGCCAGCATGATCCCCATAGCAGTAAAGGAGAGAATATGGCGGAAAGAGTTCATAGACATCTTCTCCTTATTGGAAATACAACTAGAAGGGCTAGACCTGACCACATGTGACAAGAAGGAGGAAGACAGGAGGGAGAGGAGACGGGAGAGGAAAGAGCGCTCATTTGATAATTGGTTGGACGCATTCAGGATTATGGCGTGCATAATAGTTGAAAAGTTCCCACAATGCGCAGCGGATTTATGGTTATACGAGGCGAACATACACAATGCGCAAAGGCAGTTCCCGGGGGAGGCGTGGCTTGAATACGATAAGGGTTTCAGGCTTAAAATGCAGACGCACCCCGAGATGGAGTGGAATGAGGAAGATGTGTCAGGTTTCATCCATAAGATGATGGTAGCAAAGGAGGCCAGGTCCTGGGGGGGCAGGGCCGAGCACTCTTACCGGAGCTCCTTTCAAAGAGGGAAAGGAAGGCCATTTCAGAAACATAAACACTTCAACACAGGAAAAGTATCGCACACAAGCGGACCGCCAGCAATATGCTGGAAATTCGAGTCCAATGAATGCACATTTGGGGCGTCATGTAAATTCTCACACACATGTTCAGCATGCGGGGGAGGGCACCCGGCGGCAAACTGCAAGCGCAGAGAGAGCCATAAGCACGACAAGAAAGAGGGGAAGAAGCACTGAGGCGCGCAGGGCGGGCCACGAGGGTGAAGCGCGACAGGGTACCCCCTCCCTAGCATGGTCCCCCATCAACACTCAACGGCTGCGCGCGCTAGCCAACAGATACCACAATAAGTCAGACGCAAAAATATTAGTCCAGGGATTTGAGGAGGGTTTTACCATACCTTTCAAGGGCCCCCTCCCCCCCAGCTGCGGGCGGAACTTGGCCTCGGCAATGCAGCACCCAGGGGTGGTGGCGAAAAAGATAGAGAAGGAGAAGCTATTGGGCAGGATTGAGGGCCCCCTCCCGGCATCGGCGAGGGAAGGACTGGTCACCTCCCCACTGGGGGTGGTCCCCAAGAAGGAAGCAGGGCAGTTTAGATTGATCCACCACCTGTCATTCCCAGACGGACTGTCTGTCAATGACGGGATCGAGTCAGAGGTGTGCTCGGTGAGCTACTCCACGATAGACGACGCAATAGACCTGATAAGGGCCTCAGGGAGCGGCACACTCATGGCAAAGGCAGACATCGAATCGGCATTTCGCCTCCTCCCAGTCCACCCCAACAGCTTTCAACTTTAAGGCTTCCAGTGGGAGGGACAGTACTACCACGACAAGGCAATGCCAATGGGCTGCTCAGTGTCATGTGCCTACTTCGAGCTGTTCAGCACATTCGTCGAATGGGCATTACACGACCACCACCCAGCGGGCGGTAAGCTGCACTACTTAGACGATTTCCTATTTACCGGCCCCGCCGACTCCCCGGTGTGCAGGAACACGTTGGGGGCATTCATCAAACTTGCTGGTGAGTTAGGGATCCCTTTGTCCAAAGAGAAAACTGAAGGGCCCACGACAAGGATCACGTTCTTAGGGATAGAACTAGACTCGGTAGCAGGCACGTCAAGGCTCCCCCTAGAGAAGGTAGAGGACATCCAGGGAGAGATAAAAAGAATGCGCGGGCGGGACAAAGCCACACTGAGGGAGTTGCAGCAACTGATTGGGAAACTGAATTTCGCCACCAGGGTCATCCCAGCGGGCAAGGTGTTCGCAAGGAGACTGACAAAACTCACGCGCGGCATTACACACAAGCACTACCATGTGCGACTAGGGTCTGAGGTGAAAAGGGACCTGGAAGTGTGGGATGCCTTCCTAGCAGACTTCAACGGGGTGCTGATCTGGAGGGAAGGTTGGCTGACTTGCAAACAGATCGAGCTGTACACGGATGCGTCAGGAAGCACAGGGTTTGGCGCGCTCTTGAGGGACAAGTGGTGCGCGGGCCAGTGGCCGGACAGCTGGCGCAGACAGGGTGTCACAACAAACATAACATTTTTAGAGCTGTTTCCCATTGTGGTAGCACTGGTGATTTGGAGAGAAGAACTCAAAAACATGAAACTGACCCTATGGTCGGACAACAAAGGCGTAGTGCAGGCTATCAACAGGGGGTCGGCCAGGTGCCCAGACACACTGAGACTAATGCGCCGTCTGGTTACATTACAGTTGGAGGGCAACATAGACCTACGAGCAAGACACGTGCCAGGGGTGGAGAACGAGATAGCGGACGCCCTGTCCAGAGGCATGATGAGCAAATTCAGGGAGCTCGCCCCCAGGGCAGACTTGGAAATGACCCCTTTCCCGCCCCAGCTGTGGAAGCTGGCGGGGCAGACCTCTCAGAACTGATCACCCAAGCCCTGGCCCCTGGGGCGGCGAGGAGATACACAAAATACTTAGCCACAGTACTCAAAGTAGGGGGCATACACTCACTAGCCATACCGAGCGCCACGCACAGGGCGGCAGAACTATTCATCAGCTGGGCATACAAGAACGGCAAATCCAGGTCATGGACACAAGCCCACCTTTCAGCCGTGTCACACCATGCAAAGCTGGAAACTGGACACAACCCACTGGCATCACACTACATAAAGATTGCAATGAAGGGGTGGAAGAGGAAGGAAGGAAAGAAAGAGGACACAAGGCGCCCAATAGACTTCACCAGATTAGGGGCACTGCTGCAGGCACTAGACAGAGTCACAGCGGGGGAGTACGAGCGAGTGCTATTCAGGGCAGCATTCACCATGGCCTTCTTTGGGGCATTCCGCATCAGCGAACTGGTGGCCCCCGCCAGGGAGGGCCAAGCGGAGCGCTGCCTATGGGCTAGCGATGTGACACCAGGTGCCGGGCGAATAGATCTGGCGCTGCGGCGGTCGAAGACGGACCAGGAGGGACGGGGGGCCACGGTGACCCTACACTGCATACAGAACAAAGAACACTGCGCAGTCTGCTGCCTCTTAACCTTTATGGCAATACGCCCGGCGGGACACGGCCCCCTGCTTATCCACAGGGATGGGTCACACTTGAGCAAATTCCAGTTTATAGCAGTGATGCGCCAGGCCCTCAGCAGCGCGGGCCTGCCGCCAGGGTCCTTTGGATCACACTCATTCCGAATAGGGGCGGCCACGACCGCGGCACAACACGGGATGCCCGAGGCAAGAATTCAGGCAGTGGGAAGGTGGCGCTCGCGAGCGTACAAATCTTACGTAAGGCCCCAGCTACTGTGACTAAAAGACACACAGGGTGGGCGTGAGAGTGACCGGTCGCTTTTCATTTGCATCAACAGGGAGCAGACCCCGCCTTGTGTGGGTGGTGGGCCACTCTTTTATCAAGCGGATGGGCGCGTGGTGGGAGCACAGGGGGCGACGGCTCAAGAACAGGCCACAACACACGTGCATCCGCTGGTTTGGCCAGTCAGGCATGCACTGGTTTCAACTCACAACGGCCCTCAAGAAAATAAGGGAGGGGGCAGGGCGCCACCCAGACGTCCTGATCATCCACCTCGGGGGGAACGACCTGGCCACAATGGGTCGGAGGGCCCTCCTCTTTGGAATACAGAACGACCTGGGGGAAACAGCCAGGAGGTGCGGAAAAACGGCGATCATTTGGTCTGAAGTGATCAGCAGGCAGGAGTGGCGTGGCGCCGAGTCGTATAAAGGCGTGGAAAACTCGAGGAAAAAGCTCAACCTCACAGTAAGCAAATTTTGCAGAGCAAACGGCCTGGGCTTCATCAGACATGGGTTGATTCACACCGGGCGCCCGGAATACTACGCAACCGACGGGGTGCACCTGTCTGAGCAGGGGATGGAGATCTTCTGGAGCAATCTGTGGGGCGCCATGGTGTTAGCAGGTTGCCAATGAATAACAGGAGGTGAGGGGGGAGCCGCAGGAAGACGGGAGCCTCCCTGACGGCGTGGCGAAGGGCTACGCGGAGAACGGTTGGTACGGAGGCACACCGGAGAGCGGTGCGCCAGAATAGGTCCACTCACCTTCAGATGCCGCACGGCTGGGTGAGATGGCCTAAGGACAGCGGCTCTGGGATGCCTCACGGCTGGGTGACATGCGACGAAGGGAAGGGGGAATATGCAGAGACGGCGCTCGCAGCCCAGCCCCCGCCGGATGGCAGGGCACAACAAGGTCCGAAAGGTAGCGAGGCAGCCTAACTCTGGGACAACGAATATCCCCTTCCCGCGCTGAGGGAGCGCAAGGAAATCCAACCTACAGAAAAACCGCCCCAAAAGGGGTAAGAGACATTGGCAAGGAAATGTATATGACATAACATGCAAATGCAAGTAATACCTGTTTCCTTGTAACCCTTAATAAACTGCGGCCAACAAATGACCACCACGAAGAAGGGTGTAGTGGCTTTCTTGGCGGGAAGGGAAGTAAGAAATGTTATGTGTATTTCACTGCGGGAGTGGGGCAGAGTGCGCAGGTTACTGCAGAGGCGGACCCCCGTAGGGGCTAGGGAGCCGTCGCCATAACCATGCGGCGAGCCCCCGAAGGGGCAACAAAGGGGGGAAGACGGCCCGGGAACGAAAAGGAAAATGCGGGAAAACGGGGTCTCCCGAGCAAGCAGGGGGACCCCGGAAGGTGCCGGGCTGCCCCCCCCGCCCCCCCCCTTGCGCCTTGCTTCCGCCGCCGGGCGCCAACCAATGGGGGGGGCAGGCGATATTCAAACCACCCAATGGGGGGGTTTCCCCAGGTGGAGACATACCTGATGGGGGGCATATAAGCGCGCTCCCCCCAGTGATACTCCTATGCACAGGAGCGGGGGGAGCAGCACGGCGCGAAGGAACTTTTGTCCCACCCACCCACACCAAGGGATCAGCATTGTCGCAGGGCTGAAAGAGGGAAAAGAGCTTCGCGAAGGGCTACGCGGAGAACGGTTGGTACGGAGGCACACCGGAGAGCGGTGCGCCAGAATAGGTCCACTCACCTTCAGATGCCGCACGGCTGGGTGAGATGGCCTAAGGACAGCGGCTCTGGGATGCCTCACGGCTGGGTGACATGCGACGAAGGGAAGGGGGAATAAGCAGAGATGGCGCTCGCAGCCCAGCCCCCGCCGGATGGCAGGGCACAACAAGGTCCGAAAGGTAGCGAGGCAGCCTAACTCTGGGACAACGAATATCCCCTTCCCGCGCTGAGGGAGCGCAAGGAAATCCAACCTACAGAAAAACCGCCCCAAAAGGGGTAAGAGACATTGGCAAGGAAATGTATATGACATAACATGCAAATGCAAGTAATACCTGTTTCCTTGTAACCCTTAATAAACTGCGGCCAACAAATGACCACCACGAAGAAGGGTGTAGTGGCTTTCTTGGCGGGAAGGGAAGTAAGAAATGTTATGTGTATTTCACTGCGGGAGTGGGGCAGAGTGCGCAGGTTACTAATATCACACGTTTCATTCCTCCCTTTCCTTCCGGAATTCTTTTCTGAATGAACCTAGCAGACACCACTGTTCTTTACATATCATAGGGGGGAGATTCACAAGGCTGTTCCCCACCCTTTTCAATTTAGGTGTGAGGAATCTACATTTGTAAGGCTAAAGTCCAAGTCCACTGAATCATAAGTAGTGAACTTAGTCCACGTAAAAGCGAGTTGGCAATGTCAGTAAATCCTGCTATCGCTGTCCACAATTTGCATAAAACTGATCTTTGCATCAAATGTAGATTATGACAAGGCAGCCAGTTTATGACAGCGACAATGTGTATCTCTCTCCTTAAGATAGTCTACAGCCTGCAGCCAGATTCCATGCCTACCATTGAAACACAAACTTTGAACCACCATTAGAGATAAAAACATGGCTGTAGCATACTTTATCTATTTGCATTTTGTGCAAGTCATACTACTTGCTGACTAGGAGCGCTCAACCCGGAAAGGCAGGCATGGGAATAATGTCGAAAGGTATTGCCGGGAAACCACAGCCAGGCGAAGCTACCACTCCCTGCGAAACTCAAAACTGTGGAATGAAAATTGGAACTTGGACAGTCATCATAAATTAAATGCCGAATTCCAGAAGTCGGGCAGGGTTACCGAAAACACTACTTGCATTTCAGCCGCACTTTGATGGACTTTCCTTGAAATCACAGAAATGTGCCCTGCATTTAATTGTCTCACCCAGACCAGACTGCCCAGGCGCTGAACCAAAACGGCTGGGCAGGCTTCCAGGGTACCAGAGGGAACCAAATAAATAAATAAAAAAAAAAAAAATCTGCTTTGTAAAGGACAGCGATAAAACAGTAAAGGTGATTTAAAGGCGCGCGACCGCCCGTTAAAGGTGAGGGATTCTATGTACAGGTGGAATACGAGATGGCGACGGCACAAAAAAAAGCTTCAGCCTCGTCCTGCGCAGCAGTATATTCTAAGAGAACGTTTCTTCATTGTGCCTTCAAGGGCGTTGCTTCATAAGAAAATGGCGAACTCGAGCCCCCTGGCCTCCCTCCTCCATCACCGGATCAAAGGAGAGTATTACATTTTATTACATGGGTTTGTTGAACGGCCTTATTACTAGAGCGCTAGTCTACAGCAGGCCTGGATGCACATCAAGGGCAATCACCCTGAAAACATAACAACAGTAGAAGAGTTAGTTGTCACCAAAATCTATTTAGCGAAGTGTCTTCCAGAGCCAAAGGCCTCTCTCGCTGGGACAGGAGCTGCAGAGCGTCCGGATCTACCCCTTGCACCAGCCTGCTCTTTAATCAACTAAAACGGACACAGGCACCCCCACCCAAGCCCCAGCAGCTACTTAACACATACCCTTCCGAATTCGTCTCAGAACGATAACATTTAGGAGGAGGAGGGTATTGTGACACACGCCGTGGCCAGCAGTGGGTAGCGAAAAAAAGAAGTCAATCAGGAACCAGGAGTAACGCAGGTGCGGAGGCCAGTGAAGGGGGGGGGGGAGAGGGGCAGGGTGTTTGGAAGTGGAACTGAGCCGGAGGCCGCCAAATTCCTGCCAGGGGCCGCCACGCAAATATGTATCCATCCTTAGAGGATTATTATATTAAGGATATTTATTGGCGTGGCGGCCCCTGGGGTGTGGCGGCCTGTAATAAGAGGATCGGTAGCCGAGTTGTGATCAATTTAAGAAGGTTTATTGAAGAATAATCAGCTTGAGTCATATAGTCATTAAAGCCCCACCAGGAGCAACACTCCTGCTACTCAGCCCTCTCTTCCAACTGTCATCCATCCACCAGGCACACCACACATTCTATATTACCTCACACACTCAACATTCCACCATTCACCCAGATAGGCTGAGTAGCAAGACAGGTTAATGAGAAAGGCACATGGTATCCAAAACAGGATACCACACCACCTTCCCCCTTAAAAGGAACAAACAAATGAACAGTGTAAAAATGAGAATGGTCATTCTACAATTGAAACTTGCATTGTAAAACGTAACTATCATAATACATAAAAGTATACAATGCGACCACGGGCTTTAATGACTGTATGATTCAAGCTGATTATTCTTCAATAAACCTTCTTAAATTGATCACAAAATGTAATAAGAGGATCGGTAACCGAGTTGTGATCAATTTAAGAAGGTTTATTGAAGAATAATCAGCTTGAATCATATAGTCATTAAAGCCCAACCAGGAGCAGCACTCCTGCTACTCAGCCCTCTCTTCCAAATGTCATCCATCCACCAGGCACACCACACATTCCATATTACCTCACACACTCAACATTCCACCATTCACCCAGATAGGCTGAGTAGCAGGACAGGTTAATGAGAAAGGCACATGGTATCCAAAACAGGATACCACACGGCCTGCGCACAGCTTGCACATGCCTCAGGCCGCCCCATATCCAATCCTCATAGCTTGAACTACACATGAGGCTCCGCGACACACACACACACACACACACACCTGCACACAAGCCTGCCCACACACATACACACCCCGCGCACAGACACCCACCAAGACACCAACACACAAGCTCACCCACCCACACACCCACACACCCAACACACAAACACAACACACCCAACACACACCCACCAACACACAAACAGACGCCCCCACACACACCCCTACACACCCACACACAATCCACCCACTCTCACACACACACACATACATACACAACCACCTGCACACACCCACCCAGCCACCTAACCACCAATCCACCCACCTACACAACACACACACCCACCAACACACAAACAAACCCACCCACCCACACCCACACACACACACAGACCCACATACACGCACTCACCTACACACCAACCCACCCCCCACACACACACATGCACACACATACCAAGGATAATATACACAAGTACGCGTTCACAAAACAATTTCTGACCTCTCTTCTCTGCTACTGAATGCCTCGGTTTCCTTGACTGGCAGTGCAACCAGAACCCATTAAATTGTTATGATAATAGGAGTTCTCTAAACTGGATAAGTGCTGCCTTTGGCTTTTAAAGAGCGGTCATTACAATTAATAACTAGCATCTGTTCTCCCAGTCGGACACGTTCCCTTGGCCGCTTCGCACTCGTCTGCCTCTTCTATACTCTGTAAGTAACTGTGCTGTGCTCATTCCCTATGTTCACTCTTCACTTGCAAAAACTGCGCTTAACGAGCACGCAGTATAGTCTCTATACTTGACATTGGTCACAGCTTTGGCCAGAGTACAGTTATATCGTCTCAGGTAGTATGTACTATGCACATCAGAGCTCACTGTAGACAACAGGATTGCGTATTTTTGGGACACATGTTTCTGTAAATATTTACTAGGGGAAACATAAATAAAACCCTGACAATAACATTGCAAACGTTTAACATTTACATAAAATGTATTTTACAATTCGACTGCACATCTGTTATAACATGTATTTTAATTGCAAGTCAAATTGCCTATATTAAATGTGACATGCTTCACTGCTACAAACGACCTGTGGGTTGGAGTTAGTCAAATGCACGTCCAGGGATCGTATACTACATCGTGAGAAATAGCAAAAACATCCAATGCAGAAGAAATATATGAGCTGTGCTGTGGTTAAGTGGGGTATATTATAAAAATTGCCATGGTTGGGGAATGGGAACCGGGCATCCAAATGTGAATTGCTCCATAATTCTTTTTATGACTAAGAAATCACTAGGGGCGTAGCACACACCAGAAAAGTTCCAAAGCATTCTCTAGGCGTTCCACCAGTGATGCTGGAATGCTTTTCGGTGTGAGGCTGCTTCCATCACTCTTACATTACTGATATCATAGGGATTGTGAAAAATCCAGCCCTCACACAAAAAGTGACTGTAGCAAACGAGCCATGCCCATTTAGCAGAGAGTGGTAAGAGTGTGGTATGTAGGTGGTGGTGCATTTTGGAACTTACCGTCACCAATATATTACTAGAGCATGGTGTGGTTGTGCACTGTCATGTACAGACAGAACATTGCCATTTAAATTATGACCAAATGTGCAGAAACTTGCAGTTTTACTGAATAAACTGTAAACTGCATGTTAGACCTGGCATCTATTGTCGTGCTTCCCCAGTCTTTATGCTTTCTGACCTCCTGGTTTGGACTCTGCTGTACAGTGTTAACCGCATGCGCGCTAGCGGTTTTCCCGCTGCGCGCTACGATTCGCAAAAACCCGCGTTACGTGACGAGCTCAGCTGGTCATCCGCGTAGCGCAGGTTACGCCCATGACGAGCTGAGCTCGTCATGAGCGTAGACGGGGTTAAAGTGCAAGTGCTCCTACTGTAACTTGGATTATGGATTGGTGTTTTCATGATTAGCATATTTGATTTACTGGTAAGTCCCTAGTAAGGTGCACTGAGAGTGCCAGGGCCATTGTAGTGTCGATGCACAGTTTTTACTGCCATGTTGACTTGGCAAGTCCTAACCTTCCCTTTTATTACATGTGAGTCACCCCAAGGCAGGCCCAAGGTACCCCTATGGGCAGGGTGTAGTGTATGTGAAAGGTAGGACATGTCCTGATATGTGTGACATGTCCTGATAGTGCACTACACTGTTATTTGTTTTTTTCACTGTTGAAAGGCTATCTGTCCTATATGATAGACTGGGGAATACTCTGTAACATTTTACAAGTATATCTTCCCCTTGGGACACGATGGAGAAATGGAGGTTAAAATACCTGAACTCAGAATGTAAAAATACATCTTTTAGTAAAGATGACTTTTAGAATCTGTGTTTGAAAATACCACTTTTAGAAAGTAGGTATTTTCTTGCTTAGCCATCCTGTGTGCCTCTGCTGGGTTGTGGATTGACTGTCTGGCTGTGGAGTGACAGGGGCTGGGGTTGTGCATTCTCTTCAGACAGCCAGTAAGGGGGGAGGGGTCAAGGTGTGTCCTGCCTTTCCTGGATGATTCAGGGTTGGGCTGAATAGACCTGGGCCACATTTAGAGTAGTGGGAGAAGATTTCCTTACACCTGAATGGGCCTGGTCTGCCATCTCCTGCCTAGAAGCTGGGCCAGGGAGGACCAAACTGTTTTGAACTTAGCACATACACTCTCTGTCCAAGAGATCAAAGAGAAATTCAGCATAAATATCGGGGCCCAGACCCAAGAACTTTAGAATTCACTGGAATCAAGGAACCTGCCAAGAGGAAGAGCTGGAAGGACTGCTAGGAGGATTACTGCCCTATTACTGTGTTGTTGCTTTTTTGGGTTGGCCTGCAGTTCTATCTTCTGCCTTGGGCAGTGAAAAGACTAGACTGAACTTTTTTTTACTTGTGCTGATTATCTCCAAGGGCTTCAAATAGAGCTTGCCTCCTGTTCTCGAAGTCTTAGGGACGGCAAAGACTTCCCTTACCCATGGGTACCGCCTCTGAAAATTTGGGTTTCAGTTGCCACAGAGGGGGAAGCAGTCGACACCATCACCGAAATTGCTTCAGGCCCATGTCCTGGAGGCACCGCAGAGGGCACTGCCGCACTTTGCACCTCAACCCTGGTTTAGCTATGACGACAGCTGCCACCGCGACCGAGCCGCTGCTTGCACCGTGTCCTGTGGGCACCACACTCTGCACCGCCTAGCTTCACTCTGCTGCCCTGGTCTCACCAACGACGTTGCTGCCTGCTGCCTGCTGACTGCGACACTTGTGACCACAGCGTTATTTGGGGTCACCGTTGGTAAGTTACACGACACACCGCCCGTCCCACACCGCAGTTTGGGCTGCCCCACGCCAGCTCCCATCAACCAGCTCAGTCACTTGTACCGTGACCTGTCAGCACTGCAATGAGCACTGCCTCACTCTGCACCGCAAGCCCTGGTCTCACCGACGCCACTCGGCGACCATCACCGAGCTACTACCTGCACCGCAACTTGAGGGCACCACACACCGCACCGCTATCCTTCACATCGCAACCATGATGGTTGCTACAACCGGCCTGCACCAACGCAGTCGGCCAGAACCAAAGGTACTGTTTATGAGTCTGTTGATACTAAAGCCGGTCCGCAGTGATGCGTTCGCCTGAAACGGTTGGATTCTGTTGTTTTCAGCGCCACAGTAGCACCTGACGGAGCTATCGACTTCAAGGAACTGCATTTTTGAGTCATACTTGTAAAGTGCCTTTTTTTGATTACTGTATGTTGGTCTTTTATCGTTTTGGTCTTGTTTGTAAAGATAAATATTGGTTATTTTTCTGAAGATGGTGTGGTGTACTTTTGTAGTGTTTTCACTGTATTACTGTTGGTTATGTGCAAATGCTTTACACACTGCCTCTGAGATAAGCCTGACTGCTCGTGCCAAGCTATCAAGGGGGTAAACAGGGGTTATCTTAGGAGTGCATCTCCCATATCCTGACTAGAAGGACGGATCCCTATTTGGACAAAAGTGCAAACTATTGCCAACTAGAGTCTCCCATTTCTAACACTGTACAAAGGACAATATGTGGAAATTGGCTTTCAGTGAATACTTAGCAATTGCGCATCATCCAATAAAGTGTATTGATATGTTTTGATCCTATTCAAATTCTTAGTTTTGCTCTCACTTCAGGATTACAAAAAATTCTTTCATTTGTGCTTTCTTAATTGCTGATATATTATGATGTATTTGTGCAGTCTATTTAGAGGTATTTAAATTTAGTTGTGTTCGAAAAAAATGACACCCTACAGCCTTTCCTTTCACACTCCTTCTACTCCAGCAATATTGTTGATAAGTTCACTTTAAAAAATCCTCTCACTTTGTAGCCAGAGAAAGAAAAGTAAACACTAATCTCCACGTTAAATGATCAAGCAGAAATTAGTCAAAAGACATAGCCTGACATTTGGCCTCTGTCTTTGCAAGCACAATAAACGTGACAAGATAGAGACACATTTTGAAGACATCTTTATTGTTCATTCACCTTCTCTACTTCCAGCTCCTATGTTGGACTGCAAAATGCGTCTAGTCGACTTCCAGCACTGTGCGAGTTAAGTTAGCATTTGAGGCACGATTTTGTACTCAGCCACCATTTTGTACCATGATCGAAATTAAGCTTCTGTTTCATACTTCCTGCCTCAGCAGAAAACAGCCTCAAATGTTTTCCTTTATTATCCAGGGTTGAGCTTCAATGCACTAATAAATAGACCTATCTGTCATTGCATGCCTTTTCCAGTAGGTAGGCCTGCTCCCACTCTCAGAAGAGACAGGCACAGGTAGAGTAACCTTGAAACTAAGATAGCATATACCCAGTCCCAGGATGGTAGCTCGTTTATCTGTACTACCTTTGTTCAGCAGCTCTCAGACTAGAAAACTCCAGTCTGGGTGGGTCGTTAGGGGTCCTGGAAATGTATATCTTGTCTTTGCATATTGGTCAGTCCCTTGGAAGCTATCTAAGGCAGCAGGTCGGACCGGTCTCTGCTCGAGTGTATGACTAATAAACAATGTTGGTTTGTATTCTCTACTGTCTGACGGATTCTTCATTTGTATGGAAGACTGAGAGGTGGTTCTGAGTGATCCAGGTGGCCCTAATCAGGTCACTTCCTTCATTGGTGCCCGAACAGGTACCCCATCAAGTGAGTGACCCTTTCTTGTCTGCGGACTGGTGAGGGGGACTGGGCCACATTGGGTCAGATGGGCCGACCGGGGATCCCTGCACGAGAGAGTCTGGTACTCGCAGCTGCCCCGTCTGTCTGACAGGGCGGTGCCTCGGTCAGTAGTCATCCCGGCTGGGGTCCTGAACGGCAAAATCCTTGGATCTGATCGTTTGGTCCGAAGAGTCGGCAGTGGAGAATACATTTGTTTGACCTGTGTGCACCAGGTGAGTTTGCTTTGGTATTGTCTTTGTGGCACCATTTTGTTTGTGTTTGGTGTGGTCTGAAGATCGTTTTGGGACAAGCGCTTGAATTCGTTTGAGTTCCTTGTGAACATGGTACTACTTTGATTCGGATTTTGGTGAGGTCTGAGGACCAACTTTGGTAAGATATTTGCAAATATCTGCTTGGCGTATGTAGGGAAACCGTTTTGTTTTAAAATGCCCAGTTTCAACAAACTATGTCGTGTGAGTTGTTGTTGTTCTACTGATGCTTGATTGAAAGAGAGTCAGCCTGCGCCTCCAGAAGGCATTCAAAACTTTGAGATGTATGTCAAACATGGCCTTGGCCCTATTATGTTTAGTACAGTATGGCACAAATATACAAGGGACAATGCCGAGTTGCAATGGCCGTGATGGCACTTTTGATGAACAGAAGCACAATTTCTTGCAGGACAAATTGTTTGCGAAAAGGAGTAGGCAGTCAATGTTTGATTTCCTCAGTGTAGGAGAGTAGGGTCTGCTTTCCTATGGTCACCCCACTTTTTGCTTTTTGCTTCACTGGTTTTCGACTTAATGTGGCTGTGGGCCTGCTAATCAGACCCACAGCCCTGCTGTTCTCTCTCTAAATTTCACACCATGTACTTTAGGTTCATCACCAATTGGGATTTGGGTCACTCTTGTGAGTCCCTGTACAGTGTACCATAGGTATCCTGGGCATAGGTGCATCCAAGGCCTACCAGGGGCTGCAGCATATCTTTTGCCACCCCTGGCTGGCCATCCAAACTGACACAACTGGCTGATCACTCAGCTGGGACAAGGTCATGTAATCACCCCTTGCTTAGGTGTAGTACTCCTGTACCTACCATTATATATAGACACATATGCACCTATAATTCACTCCTATGGCAGGCCTTAATAATCCTGAAGGCAGAGTGCTTGGCTTTATGTGAGATGGTGCTCTAGCATGAGCTGAGCCTGTCTGCAGCTTTCGGAACCATGTCCTTATAGCTGTTCTATGATATAGCCATACCATATACTCTTAAGTGCATTATAATCCTCGCGGTTATTGCTAACTTTGGTTTGGCTTTATCAAAATATGTCGTGTAAGGTGTCATACGCTTTGGAATACTGCCCCCTCGCCAGTTCTGGCGACGGGGGTGGCATTTCACCCTTCTAGAGGGAGAAGACATGTTGTTCCTACTAATCCCGGCTAAAGTTAACCAGAGCCTCAGCATCACAAAATGGATGCTGCTGCCACAGACACAAGTCTGACCTCCTGCTGCTGGGAGTCCTTCAGCGAGGGAGGCTTGGACAATAGGTTTCCTGTCTTGGAAGGTGCTAGCACCACCCCAGACAGGCTATAATGTATTGGAGCAGGGAGGGCTGAATGAAATGAGACACTGCCTGGGGCACACAAGGTGTCCCATGCATAGTCCGGTTCAAACTGGTTCTGGGGCACTCCAGCCCCAGCTCTGGCACGAAACTGGACAAAGGGAAAGGGGTGTAACCACCCTCTTCCCTGGTCCCACCCATATTAGGGACCTAGCAGGTAATCCAGACCCTAAATTTGGTATATAGGTAGGAGCTGAGTCCCAAGACTTTAGATTTATCCTGACTGAAACTTGAAACGAAACTCTGGACCTTCGACGTTCTACCTGAAGATAAAAGACTGAAGAATCTCCCTTGTGGTCAAGGAGTGACCACCCTGTGCAAGCAGGCACCATTAAGCAATCAACAGTTTGCTTTGTTGATGCATCCGCCAGAGCCAGAGCACAGAGCCTGACAAGACCCTGACTTCCAGACTTCCAACAGCCCGATCCACAGTCACAGCTGAGCTGAGACCTGTGGAGGCGACGAGAGACGTGGGACCGGCCATCTTGGAAAGCCAGTGAATTGCTTTCCGTGTAACTTCTGAAGCACCCTCGAAGTTGTGCATTGGGGATTGAAAAGCCCCAGCCCCGAGCACCAACTGCAATGAGGATCAGCCCTCCACACTCCACGAGTTCTGCGTGGGGCCCTTCTGCATTTTCCTGCTTGACGCGTCTGTCCGGTCACTTGCCCGTTGGCTAGTGGCCTCTGTGACGACGAACCTTTGAATTTACAATGTTGGTCTGGTTGCTCCAGACTGGCCCCTGCTTCCCTGAAAAGGAGAAGCCCCCCCAGACCTCGCTGGTCTGATCCGTAAGCCATCTTTGATTCCTGTATGGGTTGCCTTAGCCAAGGCTTGTTGACTTCAATCCAGAAGCCGACACCGCCGACAGCGAGAGCCTTTGTGGGACAGTCTATATCCAGCTCCTGGTTGTCGTCGACACCTCTTGGTCCACGTGGCTGCAGAGACAAGCTTCATGACATCACCTGATTGCTTCGCGACATCGCCTGGTTCCTTCCTGGTTCCTTCCTGGTCACTGGCTAGTGACCCAGACTCTGTCCCCTCTGCTTACAGGTACTCTTCATCCTTGATCCGCCCTTGGATCCAACCGGACACTTCTCTCCTGGTCGCCTGCAGCATCTTTCTTCAAGGCTCCATAGGATTCCGCGACGAAACCCGACACACTTTGACACCTATGCACCCGCTTCCTGTGGGTGAGGTAACGCGAGTACTTCAGTGCTCCTGTGGGTATTTACTATCCTAGTGTCTAACTTTCAAGTAGCTTTCTCCTTGTCCATCCGGAAGTGACCTAAAAGAACTAGTTTCCAATTCTTTTGTTCCCATTCTAACTCTATGGTAACTCGCGTGTGTGTAAAGACAATGCATGCGCATCCCGTGGGCCTCCTGCTCCCTATCCTTTGGTAGTTCAGCGTAGCCCCAGCGATTCTCCAGGCCCTAGGCCTATCCTTTGTTCGTGACGTGGTTCTTATACCACTATTTTAGTATATGGTTCGGAGTGCCCCTAGGGCATTACTGTATTTTGTGCAATTTATTGTATTATAATTGAGTATCTTGTTATGTGCTTGTGCCTCTGATCTCATAAAGAGTTCAGAGGATTGTGTTAGAAATAAATGCATATATATTTTGATATACAACCTGTGTGGTGTCCTTTCACTTGGTATTAAAGGGGTTACATATGGTAAAACAGCAGGCTTCACATGCCCTCTTGAATTTAGCCTAAGACTGCTTTGTCCATGCTACCACTAGGATAGCTGGTCTATAAGGTTGACTTTACAACCATCACCATAAGGGTTGTATGGACTGGTGCAAGGTGCTCACTAGAATAGTGAACATCATATACCAGGCCAACTTCTCACACTCAGAACATGGCAAAAGGAAGCTAAAGAGAGATGAATGAAAGCTGAAAAGGAGGCCCTAAAGGGAAGGATGCAGACAGTGACTCAGAAAGCTGTTGCAAATGATAAAGAGAAGATTGAGAAGGGGATAGAGTGTGCCGATAGGAAGTTTCTATTTCAATGTGAAAAGTCTTATGTGGTCCGAGAAGAAAATGATACATTTGTGGAAGAATTGTTAGACACACGACCACCGCCCTAATACGCCCCGCAGAGGATATACCCTGCCGTGCCACAGCCTCAGACATCTGTTTTGTCTTGTGGTTCTGAAAATCTGGATACATATAATAAGTTCGGGACTCGAGAAATAAAACTTCGTCGAAATATGACGAATTTGGTATCAGAAGACCGAGAATGACGAGTACATCATGTACATGTATTTTCGGCGTGTTCGAGTGACGATTTCACCTCGAAATCGTCATTTACATTCTGAACCCTTGGCTCCCATTTATATGTTGCCCTTTACATAGGCCTTAATCCAGTTGAATTTGATTCCACAAGGACACATACTCCTTAATCAATTTTTCCCTGACCTCAGTACAAGTTAGAACCATTGCCCCAGGCCGAACTCGTTAGGTCAGTTCCCTCCCAGTGGCCGAGCAAGATAGCATCTAGGCTCAACCAGCCATAAAACCATTTCAGCGCGCACACCTGCCATATCTCGCTCACATCTTTCTCCACTCCTTTGCTTCACTTACTTTATGGTGGGGAGGTGCCCGTTTTTATTAGGGGTCCAGTGTTATCTGATGAAATGTTGGGCCTTGCCAAATGATTTGTTGTCGGCAGCACGAAGTGAAATATGGACATGTCATCATGACTCTGCTTTTTTTCTTTGAACCAGAATATGTTAACTATTTACTTTACAACCAATAATGTTTTGCCTAGGGCCTAAAACTGTGTATAAGAAGAGAAGCCTGACTTCATGAAAGTGTGCAGTCTCCTGAGAACATACCGTATCGTACTTCTAGGACACCTGTTACCTTGGTTGCAGCCAATAAACTATTTTTTGACTTCACCTAGAAGACTCTGAAGTTTCTGTAGGTCTGGATCAGGAGAACCCGAGGTCTCTGGGTGTTGATTCCCTGGCACCGCTGGGTTACCGGTTCTGTGCCGGTTCCTAAAAACCCAGTACCTCAGTTGGCGCCCAACGTGGGGCGATTCCAGTGGTACCAGTCAGCCAGAAGATCGTGAGGAGCTTCGTGTGGAAATTCCGGAAGACGGCCAACCACCTCATCGACCCCTGCATGTCGACGTGGTCCGAAGGTCTTTGCTGCGAGGTTCCCCGCTTCCCGACGGCTACAAGGACTGCTGCCCTGGCTATCGCCCTGATTTGGACCCTTGAAGTTTTTGGTAGAGCGAAACACTGAGACGAGTCTTCTGGTGACGTCATCGATATTTTCAGTTAAGTATAAGTGGAGCGTCTCCCAGTCCTTAGTTGGACTTACTTTGTGGTATCTTTGGGATACAAAAGGTTTTGTATTGGTACTTGCAAGCACCATAACCGAAGGACTCGTGTATTCACGAGAAATATCGTAATCGATAATCCTTTGAAGTTTGGAACTAGACTAGAGAGCGAGGATGCCTAGTCTTAGACTTGGGAATTTATTTTGTCTTGGTGGTAATAATAGGGACTCCCGATTGGAGGACTCATGTCCGGTTCCTCCAGTTGGAACTCCGACTTACGAGCTATATGTAAAACATGGGGTAGGCCCCATCACCTACAACGAAGTATGGATTAAATACACCAGGAAAGATGGTGTTTTAAAATGGCCCCAATATGGTAGCTTTGATTCTGAAATCTTAGACAACCTTGAAGTTAAACTCTTCAAAAAGAAAGCCCGGCCGGCGATGTTTGACTCTTTCCGCTTATGGCGCAAAGAAGCCAAACAAAAAGAAATTAAATTAGCTAAGAAAAATAAGAGAGAAGGGGGACTTTCAGTAATGCAAGCTGCTGTGCAGTTTAAAGATAATGAAGAAGAGCAGATGAATGAGCAGTTGCACAGGCAACGTAAAATGGCAATAGATAAGTGTTATCCAGTTTTGCCGTCTCTTCAGCAAGAGGCAGCAAAAGAGCGTGAAAAAGACCCATTAATGTCGCATTTACTAAATTCACCACCCCCCTATGCGCAGAATGCCACAGCACCCCCGCAACCTTTAGTTGCACAAGCTGCGCCTCCTGCTCTTCCACAGCACCCACCAGCTGTTCTTCAACTGGCTCCTACTTCTTCGATGCAGCCTCCTCCAGGCCCACCGACCACTTCTGTTTCACCTGTGTTTTCTACGATTTTGCCTACTGTACTTTTTACATATCCTAATGCTCCCTCTACGATTCTGCCTAGTACCACCTCTATTTTTCCTGATACCTCTTCTGCTATCTCTACCCCCGCCTTATCTCACCCCGTTTTTCCATCTGTTTGTCCTTCAGTTTCACCTTCCATTCGGCAGAAAATGGCCAGCACTGTTACTAACCTTCTTTTACCTCTTTTCAGGTCGCCTGCTACGACCCCTAACATAGGAAGAAGACAGTTGCGAAGTCAACTGCCTGATTATCAAGAGAGAGATTCCCTGAATAGTTTAGCTCGGAAATGGGTTATGGACACTGCAAAATATGATGTACAGTCTGTCATGGAAGTCTTCCATGAATGGGAAGCAGCGACACAGAGATATGTTTTCGAACAGATGTGTGTTTTTCTTGGCGAGGATTTAGAAGACAATGATCAAGACTGCATCCCACAAGAAATGTGTCGTGTACGGTTTAAGTTCGGAGAGGGTATGATTGTAGGTCCAGATGTGGAAAATTTGGCAGTCGAAATGTTATTATCATATCGGAGTAAGGGAAACAGTTCTGGGTCACCATCTGAATGTAATACATCCAGTAGGAAAAAGGCACGACAATACCCTATGAGAGAAGTTCCCCCACAGTGGAGAGAGGGTGACGCGACTGCTGTCCCACCTGTTTTGCCACACTTCCAGCGTGTATGGGTACATGTCCCATGGAAGCGAGCTGAAGTTTTAGCACTCAAACAAACATTACCAGATCCGCGTAAAAATCCTGCAGGGTACTATAAAGAGTTGTCACAAACTGCTGGGTCATGTATAATGAATTTAGCCGATATCGATATGCTATTTGGGAATGTTGTTCCACAGCCTTTATGGGGTAAAATTCGTCATGTAGATCATGACCAGGAATTAGGTGACACGTGGGCTAATATTACTGCTGCAGATGCCCGCCAAGTTGGTGGTGCCAAGCCTGAGCCTTTGATAGCAGAACTCCCTGGTAAAATAGTAGATTACATGAAAACGATAATGCCTGCAATACGCGTAAATTGGGATAAATTGTCTGCATGCAAGCAAAAGAAAGAAGAAACTGTTTCAGATTTCTTAACCAGATTTGAAGAAACATTCATTGACCACAGCGGTCAAGATATGACCACAGAAGGTGGTCAGAGATTGTTTGTCGATAAATTCGTGCACAATCTGCTTCCAGAATTGTGTAAAAAATTAAAAGATTCAGAAAGTTCTTGGGCAGTCTCATCTTCCGCCCAGATATTGGCCACTGCGCAATATTACGAAAATAGAGACAAAGATGAGAAAGATAAAGTAGAAAAGAAAACTAGAGAACTCAAAACGAAGGTTTTGCTACAGCAAGCCTATCCGCCACGTGGTGGTGGTAATCAACATAATAATGGCCAGAATCACTACCAAAATACTTTTCAGCAGCCTCAACAGTACCAGAGAAACTCGCAAAGATTCGATTACACTCAACCCCGTGTAGGTCCCAACCAGTGTTTATATTGCAAACAAGAGGGTCATTACAAGTATAATTGTCCTGCCCTATCACAACGTGCAAATGGAGTTTCTGGTGTAAGAGGTCGTGGCAGTCAGCAAGCGCCTAGAGGTAGAGGGCGTGGAAACGCCCCACAGGACACACGTCCCCTTCCACCACAAAACTCTATGAACAGGTTTGATCAGCAAAATAACGTATCTGACAGGACCGCTCAATACTACGTTGAAGATTATTACACAGAAAATG
Organism: Lissotriton helveticus; assembly: GCF_964261635.1. Lineage (NCBI taxonomy): Eukaryota > Metazoa > Chordata > Amphibia > Caudata > Salamandridae > Lissotriton > Lissotriton helveticus. The sequence goes on from NC_136059.1 coordinate 1,455,409,626, forward strand.
AGCAGTGGGAGAATGATGATTGCTAGGACAGCCATAGACAAAGAGAGGGAGTTGTTTCAGTTCCAGTAGATCAGAGTGGACCTTACGTTGAGGTGATTACATCAGGTGTGTCAGAACCTTTTCTGTTGGATACTGGTGCTACAAAGAGTTCTATTATGCACTCCAAACTCCCTGGCGCACCTTTGTCTGGCGAAATGAACGTTTCTGTAGGTTTTTCTGGCGCCCCAGTTAGAAATCCGATTTCTGACCCTTTATCTCTTTTTGTTGGTCCTTGTGAATTCGAAGCACCCCTTATTCTGACAACAGGTTGTGGTGAAAATTTGCTAGGATTAGATTTGCTAAAAAGATTGTATGCGACTTTGTATTGTTCTCCTTCAGGAGTACAACTCACTTTAGGTAAGAAAGTGGTTTCTCCCATGTATTTGTCGAGAGATGCACTTCCAGTGGAATTGTCACTTCTCCCAGATATTCTTTGGGCTACTGGTCCTAATGATGTAGGTCTTTTAGAAATTCCACCATATGTTGTAACATTGAAGTCGAATGTTAAAATGCCACGAATTCCCCAATACAGAATATCTAATGAGGGTGAAAAAGCTTTGCTAGCGATCGTTTACGAATTGATTGAAAAGGATGTGATTGAGGAAACACGAGGCAATGTTTGCAATAGTCCTGTTCTGCCTGTTTTAAAATGAACTGACCCTTCTCAGCCACCTGTGTACAGATTCGTGATTGATCTTCGAGAAGTAAATAAGATAGTCGTGCCACAATTCCCAGTTGTCCCCAACATTACCACATTATTGACTATGATTCCAGCTTCTGCTTCATGGTTTTCAGTGATTGACCTAAAGAATGCTTTCTTCAGCATCCCAATTGCTGAGGAGAGCAGGGACATTTTTTCCTTTAGTTTAGGAGGTCGAAGCTTCCGCTTTAAATGCGCTCCTCAAGGCTACTGTGAAAGCCCCTCAATATACAGTCAAGCTCTGAAAACACAGCTTGACACGATTGTTTTGCCAAAAGGTGCCACTCTTGTACAGTATGTGGACGATTTGCTCATTGCTGCAGATAATGAGAACATTTGTAAAAAGGTCACATTGACATTGTTGCGTCATCTGTGTGATCTGCATCACAAGGTGTCACTTTCCAAGCTTCAATATTGCCGACAAGAAGTGACTTACTTAGGCCACCTCTTATCGAAGGAGGGGAGGAAACTGACCCCAGAAAGAATTCAGGCAATAGCGAAATTGAGTGTGCCAAGAACACAGAGAGAAGTGCGTGCTTTCTTGGGCATTACATCGTACTGTAGACAGTGGATTCCAAATTTTTCGTTATTGGCCAAACCCTTGGTGGCATTAACGTGTAAAAATACACCCAATCCCATTCCTTGGTCTGAAGAGTGTCAGAAAAGTTTTTTCGAATTACGCACAGCATTATGTTCGGCTCCTGTGTTAGGTACCCCCAACTACAGTAAGCCTTTCACATTGTATGTCCACGAGAAGGAAGGCTGTGCATTGTCTGTGCTGACTCAGTTATTCGGAGATAGACAGCGGCCATGCGCCTATTTTTCGGCCACTTTGGATCCGGTAGCACGAGCATTGCCGAGTTGTTTAAGGGCCACAGCAGCAGCAGCTGTTTCTATTCGACAGTCTGCTGGTCTAGTAATGAATAATACACTAATCGTGATGGTCCCGCATGCAGTAGACACATTGTTAAATAGGACCAAGACACAGCACTTAACTAGTGCTCGACTGTCCAGTTACGAATTGACGCTGCTAGCGAGCCATGTGCACATAAAAAGGTGCAGTACCCTGAATCTAGCCACGTTGTTACCAATTGCAGAAGAATCAGATGCTTTAGAACAGCACGATTGTTTCCTCACAACAGAGGAAGAGACAAAAGGAGGAGTGGATTTATTTGACACTCCTCTTACTGAATGTGATGGTACATTATGGGTAGATGGTTCATGCTTTAAGCTCCCAAATGGGAATGTGACTGCAGCATATGCTGTCACAACTTTGCACACAGTCGTTGAAACTGCACGAATACCACATGGTTCAGCTCAAGCCGCAGAACTAGTAGCACTTACGAGAGCATGTGTGTTGTCTAAAGGAATGAGAGTGACTGTCTACACTGACAGTCAGTATGCATTTGGAGTGGCTCACAGTTTTGGACGATTGTGGAGAGAACGTGGATTCCTGACTTCGCATGGAGCTAAGATTCAGCATGGTCAGTTGGTGAATGAGCTTCTTGAATCACTGACCTTGCCCCTGCAAATGGCGATTGTGAAATGTAGTGCTCACAAGAAGGTGACTGATGATGTTGGTCGTGGAAATGCATTTGCTGATGAGACCGCTAAGGAAACGGCAAAGAATGTGATGAGCCGAATGTATGTTGCAGGCACTGAAAGATGGACTGGCGAGGTTGGAATATGTGAGGACACGATAGAAAGTGTGAAGTCCATCCAAGCTGAGGCCACAGAGAAAGAGTTAAGCACGTGGAGAGAGAGTACAGGAAGAATGGATGCAAATGGTTGTTGGGTTGAATTGACAGAGCATCAGAGATGGTTAATACCCGATGCATATGTACTTGCAGTGGTTACAATGGCTCATGGAATGGCTCATATCAGCGTGAAAGGGATTTGCGAGTTGTTGGCCCCAGTATGGAAGAATTCAGGGATTTCCAAGTGTGCAGAGAATGTTGTCAAGAATTGCATGGTATGTCTGAAGCACAATCCTGGTAGGGGAACCCCAACTCCAGCTGGTCATTTTGCACCTCCTACGTATCCGTTCGAGGTTTTGCAGCTAGATTTCATACACATGGAGAGGTGCAACAACTTAAAATACGTGCTCGTGGTTGTTTGTGCCTTCTCAAGATGGGTAGAAGCCTATCCCCTAAAAGACAATACTGCCTTGTCCACAGCAAAGGCCCTTGTAAAAGAGTACTTCCCCAGGTTCGGAATGCCTAGAATGGTCTGGTCTGACAACGGAAGTGAATTTGTGGGTCGTGTGATGAAAAGAGTGTGTGAAGGGCTAGGCATTAGGCAGAAGTTCCACACTGCAAATCACCCCCAATCAGCTGGATTAGTAGAATGTTACAATGGCACGCTAAAACTTAAATTGGCCAAAATCCAAGCGAGCACAGGTCTTAAATGGCCTGACGCTCTACCCTTAGCACTCCTATCCACCAGAATGACTGTGCATTCGCGAGTGAAACTCAGCCCTTATGAAATAGTCTTTGGCCGGCCAGCCAACATATGAGGAGTGCCTAGGCCCACGAAATTCAGCGAGCTACAACACCCTATTTTGCTTATTACTTGTATGAATTGACGGCTAAATTGCGTGTTTTACATCAACAGGTCCACAACACCTTGCCTCCGGTCTCTGAGACTCCGGGTCACTCCATTGACCCCGGTTCCTGGGTTCTCGTCCGCAACTTTCAAAGAACAAGAAACGACCAGCCCAGGTGGACCGGGCCTCACCTCGTCCTTCTGTCCACGAGGTCAGCCGTCCGGGTGGAGGGGAAGGCCAACTGGGTCCACGGGATCCATTGTAAAAAAGTACCCTTCCCTCTGCCCTATGACCAATGGGTCCAGAAAGGTGGCACTGACCCAGAACTTGCCGCTGTGACATGTGTCATACCTGTCAGCGATGACCGTGTAAAAGAAACTAACCCTGATTGTGAAAGTGAGAACATTTCTCAAGGAACTGTGCCACCACCAGAACAATCGAACTTTTTGGAGCCTGAACTGCTGTTTCAGGACCAGACACTACCAGGAAGAAGACGCTACAATCTAAGACTGAGAAAAGCAGACTAATAAAGTGATTCCTTTATGATATGAGACCAAGACCTATGGACAAGCGAAAGTATTTTTTTCTTCTTCCAGATACTATTTTTGAAAGTGCAGCTCTCCCATTTAAGAAATTTGCTTATTTTTTGTTTTTCGAACCGCCATCCGGGTTCCGCTGCTAGGGCCGCGATTGGTTAAAGTCTTTGGAAGTGCAGCCAACGACATTAGGTCAGTGGTTCTGGTCGGTCCAAGGGAGTTGCCCTAGACTGACAGAAGCACTCCTTAGCAGAAACAACCTCCTCGTCGCGGGCAGCACCTTAGAGAGGATGGAGTTTCCTGATGTGGAGAGACCTGCCAAACAAATGAACTTTAAGCAGAGACTATGTAACACGATGACAAAGAAAAGTTTTATAATATTGTGTATTTTTATGCTATCAAGCGTAATGATCTTTTTGATAAGTTATGTTTTATTCTCTTTCCATGTAACATTTGCGCCTACTACATCACCCATACCTCCTCCTACTATTTCCTCTCATTCTTTCCACCCTCTGCCTGACCACGAATCAAATAGGAGATTAGAGTTCATTAATAACTCCTTCGTTCAGTTATTACACCAACACCAACTTGTAATGAACACTACTAACTGTTGGGTGTGTGGTCTCATGCCTCACACAACGGATAAATGTATCCCCTATTTGGTCCTGCCATTTAGTCACAATGGTTCAGTATGGGCATATAGGACAATGTTCATATATGCACGAGAAATCCAACCCCTACGTTCTGTACAAGACAACCTCAAGACTAGCGCCCCAGTCAAAGGTATAGTTGACAGGATCAAGGAAGTAACTTCCTATGAAGATACTCCGGATGATGAGATACTTGCATATGTAGGTTGGAACGTGACCGGATATGCCACTACGTTAAGTGAGAAACAGCAAGCCAAAAGATCGTCCCCTATCTGGATCGTACCCCATCAAGGTCACCTGTGTCTGCAAGGTATTGGCAAGAATCCCAGAGCTCAGCTAGGGAAGAGTGTCTGTACAGAAACATATGTTTTCGGATCTCAGACTTCCCCTGCGTTTTTAGCCGCTAAGGGTACTTATTTCATCTGCCATGATAGAGCCTATACATGGTTGCCCCCTGACTTCTCGGGCTCATGTTTTGTTTCATTCCTGTTACCTCCCACCTACACAGCAGCGGCGGATTACCATCGGACAAGGGTAGTTAGAGGTGTTTTGAGTAAAGAAGACACTGCAGGTCAAGAATTTGGGGACTTTGCAAAGGGTTTTTTGCCGTTCTGGGGATCCATGGCTAACAGTAGAAACATAAGGCAATTAACAAGGGTAGTTGAATCCACCGTGATTGAAACTGCTGGTGCCCTTAGTAACCTGACTGCTGAGCTCCAGTCGGATCGACTTATGACCCTTCAGAACCGGGTCGCTTTGGATGTAATACTTGCGGACCGAGGTGGAGTATGCAAATTGATCCAGTCTAGTTGTTGCATTTTCATCCCAGATAATGCTCCAACAGTGTACAGGGCCATCTCCAAACTGCATAAGATTTCCGAATCTATTCATGTGGATAAAGGAGATTGGTCATTAATGGGATGGTTTTGGGAACTGATATCTGCCTGGGGATGGAAAATTCTGATGGTCATTGGGATGGTCTTAGCCATTCTTTTCCTGTTCTGTCTGTGCATACAGTGTGCTCCTGCAATATGTGGCCTCTGCGTCACATCATGTGTAAGGAAGCCTGTGTCAAGAAATGAACTAAGCACTAGAATGATGTTACAGCAACATCTCAATGACTTTAGGAATATAGATCTGGACTCAGACTAACATGAGGATAGATTAATTGCCTATGTAAGGGCAAAAGGAGGGTTTGTGGTTCTGAAAATCTGGATACATATAATAAGTTCGGGACTCGAGAAATAAAACTTCGTCGAAATATGACGAATTTGGTATCAGAAGACCGAGAATGACGAGTACATCATGTACATGTATTTTCGGCGTGTTCGAGTGACGATTTCACCTCGAAATCGTCATTTACATTCTGAACCCTTGGCTCCCATTTATATGTTGCCCTTTACATAGGCCTTAATCCAGTTGAATTTGATTCCACAAGGACACATACTCCTTAATCAACTTTTCCCTGACCTCAGTACAAGTTAGAACCATTGCCCCAGGCCGAACTCGTTAGGTCAGTTCCCTCCCAGTGGCCGAGCAAGATAGCATCTAGGCTCAACCAGCCATAAAACCATTTCAGCGCGCACACCTGCCATATCTCGCTCACATCTTTCTCCACTCCTTTGCTTCACTTACTTTATGGTGGGGAGGTGCCCGTTTTTATTAGGGGTCCAGTGTTATCTGATGAAATGTTGGGCCTTGCCAAATGATTTGTTGTCGGCAGCACAAAGTGAAATATGGACATGTCATCATGACTCTGCTTTTTTTCTTTGAACCAGAATATGTTAACTATTTACTTTACAACCAATAATGTTTTGCCTAGGGCCTAAAACTGTGTATAAGAAGAGAAGCCTGACTTCATGAAAGTGTGCAGTCTCCTGAGAACATACCCGTATCGTACTTCTAGGACACCTGTTACCTTGGTTGCAGCCAATAAACTAATCTTTGACTTCACCTAGAAGACTCTGAAGTTTCTGTAGGTCTGGGTCAGGAGAACCCGAGGTCTCTGGGTGTTGATTCCCTGGCACCACTGGGTTACCGGTTCTGTGCCGGTTCTTAAAAACCCAGTACCTCAGTCTGCCTCAATTGTTTCTGTTTCTTCTCTTACTGACCCAGCTGCTTTAGCTGCTGCACCCCCTGCCATTTCTGTGGCTTCGCCTTCTGCGCATGTGATAACTGCTAGTCACCCTGCTATGTCTATTGTGTCTAATTCTTTTCTCTCTCCAGCCCTCACACACAACACAGCTGTTAACGACATTGGTACCTGTCTCTTCTGTTACTACTCCTTCCCTCTTTCCCCATTCCCCGATGGTGCTGGGTAGTGGGATACCTGTACGAGGGTTGGGGAACGGGGACTGGGAGTGTGCTAGGTAGTGACTGTGGCAGATATTGATACAATCTGATGTGGGGGAGGAAGAAAAAAGGACAGTAGCAAATCAGGCCGCTCAGTGGGCCCGTCAACCCATTTATGATACTGAAGATGTGTGGAGTGTCATGAGGGATTATGAGCCGTTTGTGCAGCTGCATGCCCTTAAGCACATGTCAGTTACACTGATTGGGTTGTGGGAACAGTGTTTCAGCAATGTAGCGCCCCCGATTATTTATGACATCAGAGATTTATTTATTTAATGCGATTGTTTGTAGCACGAACATTACCCGAAGGTTTCAGAGCACTTTACAAAAGAACCAGTTGCGATACATAAGGACTTAGGATTACATGAGTTACATAAAAGAAACAAACAGGGAAAAAAGTTGCAAATGTACAAGTTGTAAAGTCACACAGCGAAGAGATACAAATAGAAAAAATTGCAAATGTACAAGTTGTAAAGTCACTCAAGGAAGAGATACAAATGGATAAACTCTAAAAATCACATAGGAATGGTAGTGAGTACAAAGTTCTACTACATATACTAGTAGTTAGAATTATCTCTATATACATATATATACAAAAAAGTAGATTTTCTCAGGATTCCATTTCACCAGCGATTCAGCTTGGACAAGTATATATCACATATTTACAGAGTGAAAAGAGAAATACAATAAATACAATTCAAATAAAAGGGGTAGAGAGCGGTATGTGGGGGAGATGATTTGGAGGCTGAGATTGGTGAGAGGAGAGAGGGGACCTGAGAGGGAGAAAGAGATAAGGCAGTCCAGTGTAAGAGAAATGTCTAAAGGTCAGCAGGATGGAATCCAAGGGACCAAAGGAAAAGACAAGAATCAACAAAATGGCGGACCCGGGTCATGGGCATCGATGGAAACCATCTCAACATGGCAAGATGCACCCAGGGCAAGAGCGTCAACACGAGAGGGTCCCAAAATGGCGGGGCGCACACTAGTTCCATTCCAAAAGTTACGAGGGCCAAGTCCAAAGAAAACCAGGGAGCCGACCCAACGGAGGAAGAACAAGACTAGTGGGACACAGTCCTGTATCCTCTCTAGAACATGATAAATACAAAACAAACCCAAAGACATTTCAGGCAAGTCAGTTGTAGCTTTTCAAGTTATACATTAAGACAAGCTTTGTAGAGACAGTTAATGTACTCGTTTTACACAATGGAGTAATGTGCAGTGCTGTCTAACAAGAGTCTTGTTAGACAGCACTGCACATTACAAGATCTCAACTACGGTTGTTCAATTGTCGCTAATATTAAATTACTGTCCGGCTGGACATGTACAATATAGTTCTGATTCCAGTCTATATTTATCGCAATTTAAATCTGATCATTTAAGGACCACTGCCAGACACTGGGAACATTTGTCCCTCTCTTGTCTTTTTGTCATTGGCTCCATTGCATGTCCTTTCATCCGGTTGAAATGTATCCATCTGGTCACCCCATTATGGTGGAGGAACAGGCCTTTGCAGCCCTGCGTTTCAGGCAGAATGAGTCTAGTTGGTCTACTAAGAGTAGAATAGTTTTTGTAGTAATTGTACTGATCTCTCTGATAACAGTACTTGGAATCGTGTGGTTCCTTGAGGAAAAATATCCCGTACACTCTCTGATTGGTACAACGCCAGTTCCCCCTGAACACTTGTTTGTTACTTTGGCCCCTCATAAAGTTGAACACCGAAAGACATATGTAGATAATGCATTCTTACAAACACTCCACCAAGCCCATGATACATCTAATGTTACTAATTATTGGGTATGTGGACTGCTCCTTTCTGTTACACATAAGAGTGACACCCTGTTATCGCTGCCTATGTCTTACTTAGCAGCTGTAAGGGATGGTTTGAGTTGTTCTCTATAGTATACATTCATAATCATTCTTGTACTCTGAATATGAAATCTGCTGATTATCACACAATGCCAGAATATACACGTGTCCACTAAGGATTTACTCCGGGAGAACAAGGGACCCCTGATACATTAGCCCCAACTGCCTGCATGCATATATATGAAAGAGAAAAAAAATTAACATGGCTTCAAAATGAAATGTTGGGTTTCAAGGGATTTAATGTCACTGAATACTTTAACTCATTTCAAATGAGCAATATTACTCAGGATGAGGAGATACCAGTAGTCAACACAATAGCTGGGTTCTGTGTCTGGGGGTTCGGTCACGTGAAAGTGGGTGAAAGTACTTGCAACTATACATATACATTAAGCACGAGTAATAGCCTGCCTTTGCTCTAACTGCATAATTTTTATTTTGTTTGTGGGTCTCAAGCTTACTTTTGGCTGCCTAGGGGATGGTCAGGTGTATGTTATCTCTCTTACCTCCTTCCCCCAGTGTATATAGCACCCTCCAACTATCATAAGGACCATCGATTGCAGCATAGGAGTGTCCACCTATCCCGAATTAGAAGGGTGATTAAAACAGAAGACATAGACCAGACAGACACCACTCTGCATCAGTTCACAGATGCTATGAGGGGTATTGTGCCCTTTTGGGGCCCTGTGTCCAATAGCCTCATCATTCGTCGACTCACCAGAGTTGTGGAAGGGGTCATTAACACCACAGCAGTGATTCTGACAAATACTACAGCTGAGCTTCAGGCTGCAAGGCTCGTTGCTCTTCAGAACAGGACGGTCTTAGATGTCATCTTTGCTGATCGAGGAGTGGCTTGCAGCACCATCGGCAGCAGTTGTGTGTACATACCAGACCATGCTCCTAATGTAAACGCAGTTATACTGCAGTTGCATAGGCTTGCATCTGCATCTGACATCCACCAGTAGAATGGTACCTGGACTCTTTCTGGTTGGTTCTGGGGTTTAATAGCATCCTGGGGTTTGAAGATTCTTATCTTTCTGATAGTAATTGCAGGTGTCATTTTCACATGTTGCCTATGCGTACATTGCCTTCCTGCCTGCTGTGCTAACTGTGTTGGAAAGTTGACACTCACACATGATGCTAAGTCTTCGGCCATGATATTGCAGGCTGTCCACAACATAATGTGTATGGACAAGGGTATTTTTGAATATTGATAATGTGTGAATTTGCAGGTAACAGTAGTCGTTTTCTTATTATGCGAACAGCTATTGATTTCCTAGCATTAGACATAATTGTTAGCAAATGCTAAAAGGAGGGTCTGTTGGACTGCAAAATGCATCTAGTCAACTTCTAGCATTGTGCGAGCTAAGTTAGCATTTGCGGCATCATTTTGTATTCAGCCGCCATTTTGTACCATGATCGAAATTAAGCTTCTATTTCATACTGCCTGCCTCTGCAGAATACAGCCTAGAATGTTTTCCTTTATTATCCAAGGTTGAGCTTGGCTACACTAAAGAATAGACCCATTTGTCTCTATATCCCTTTCCCAATAGTTAGGCCTGCTCCCACTCTCAGAAGAGACGGGCACAGGTAGAGTAACATTGAAACTAAGAAAGCATGTACCCGGTCCCAGGATGGTAGCTCGACCTTCTTTACCACCTTTGTTCATCAGCTCTCAAACTGGAAAATTCCAGTCTGGGCGGGTCTTTAGGGGTGCTGGAAATGTATATCCTGTCTTTGCATATTGGCAGGGGTCAGTCCCTCAGCAGCTATCTAAGGAGCCTGGTTGGACCAGACTTTGTTCGTGTGTATGACTATTAAACAACTTTGGTTTTTATTCTCTACTGCATGACCAACTCTTCATTTTTATGGAAGGCTGAGAGGTGGTCGTGAGTGACCCGGGTAGCCCTGATCGGGTCACTTCCTTCACCTATGCATTCCACACACCATGGGGGCAAGTGGAAAGTGGGTTTTACATGCTGGCCCTGATGGATATTTCAAATCACAGATTTCTCACCTCTAGAATATCACCAAATGGTTCCAGAGAATTCGTCCAAAATGATCCAGTGTGCTGTTACGTGATTTCGTGTGGCTCTACAGTGATGCTTTACTGCCACAGAAGTGATGAAGCCAACCTGCATATAAGTACCATCTGACGTGCTGATGTCACTTGCTTTCTTTCTGCATGCTTCAGCACAGATATGGTACTCCGTTCCCAACTTCAACTTTTTTTCGACAACTTCAAATCTTTTTGGAGTGTGCTAGGGAATGATGTTGCCAAGCACACTGCAAAAAATAAGTCTCCACTGAAAAGAAAAGGATTCAAACCGTGCCGAGACTGCAGGAAGCAGATGTCAGTCACATACCCTTATGAGGTATGTCTCTAGTGCCTGAAATCTGAGCATGACTCTAAATAATGCATGAAGTGTGCCCTATTGCTACTCAAGGCAAATCAGGACTTAGAGGCAAAACTCTATGTGGCTGAACACTAGAGGTGGTGATTGTGGCGTAGGTTCTGCTTCCATTCCAAGTCATGAGCCCTGTCGCCGTCCTAATCTTGAGGCGTCCAACAGAGAAATCCACTTCTAGGTCAAAGTATTCCTGTAAATGCAAATCAAAAAAGAAAGTTGTGACATTAAATGAGTGATATTGGCAATCCATGATTACTCTTCCTATTTTACACATTTCTTAAATAATGCACAAGCTCTTTTAAAAATATCATTTAAGAAGATAACTAGGGAAGTATTTCAAGTGTTGTTATAAAAGTTGAAGTCTATACACAAGTGAAAAAAGGCCAAGAAGCACTAGACCACATCCCACACCTCATAGTTTTTATGGAATGCACCGGGATATCATGATAAAGATCATATTCCTCTGATGTCTCCTGAGTTTGGCCTGATACCACTGGTGATCCTGATATGCTCCTAATTTCCTGGGCCATCTTCAAATCTTCAGCAAATACTGGCCATCAAAGAGGCCAAGCTGCAGATTTCTGTTGTGATTCTGACTTCTTATGGCATTCCTTAAGGTCCCACAGAGCTGCAGACATCTTCAGTCAGACTTCTTCTAGCAGACCTGCCCCCAAAGCCATCTGCATCTATGGGGCTTGCTACCGGATTCCTGCTGAGTCCGGCACTGCCTGCCTACTCCAATGCTGGAATCCGTGCCAGTTCCTTCTATACGAGAGCTGATGGTGACTCCACCGGCAAGGATTGATGATCCATCCTGATGCCAAACTCTGACCCTCAACTGAAATTGCCCCGATCTACGCCTATGTTGCGCTATGAAATTGCAAAAGTGCAACTGGTGGTTATACAGCCAGATTCCAATACAGCAGAGGAGGCACATCATTTATTTTCCAGATTCGGATACAGTGCAGGAGGCAACCAAAGCACATCAAGGCACTGATGACAATCAGGAAGGGGACATATTTTTCTGCCCTCATTATACTAAGGATTCATTGTATGTTAACTTCTCTTGAAACCAAGTTAGACTCAATCAGTCAGTCAAAAGTACTTTATTCGGTTCATAGCAAAACCATAAAAGTATACTAAACATGAAAAGTCAAGACCACAATCAAATACAAAAGAAATTGTGCAAATTAGCAATTCATACAGTACATTATCATATTTAAAAACATACACTAACGATATAGGCAAGGGAAAATTTCGTTATATCTGCAAATATCATATACAAAGACCATTAAAAGGAGAAAAACAATTTTAAAAAGGAGAAAGCGCTCGATCGCAATTCAGAGGTTCACCCTTGCTATGTACAGTAGGTCCACTTAATCTTCCTCTTAAGTCTAATCGCTATTGTCAAGAAGTTCGCTATGTTAAAAATCTCCCAAACATTAGACAGCAGCTGTAGATACAAGAGGGCAGGTTTAACTTGTCTAAAGCCCTTGTCTTTAATAAGAGGAATAATGAACCTTTTGCGAATAGGGCGAAGATGTTCGCAAAAAAAGATAAAGTGCACAGTGTCCATGATGGAAAATCCGTCACACTAACAAATCTCCAGATCTATCTCCTTGGTCCAACCTGGACGTTCTGTAAGAAGAAGATGAAATTTGTTCAATCTGAATTTTGTCAGTAAGAATCGATGGTTAGTATTGTTAACGATTCTTAAATAGGGTTCTATTGCACTTGAGGTTATTAACAACTGATGGGCCCTTACTGTTGGTTTGCCCAGCTCCTTGTCCTCTCTGGCCAGACATACCATCATCTTGTATGTGTCTTTCACCCATTTCACATCCCCCTTCAATAGTTTATTCGGCTGATCAAACAATTCTGGGCGACCCAGTTTAACTGCTAGTGTTTTAACATAATTCAGCCAGGGGATAGAGTTGCCATGCTCAAGGGCTAGGCAATCCCTGAGAATTTCATGGTTCAGCTCCAATTCGGGGTTCAGCCAAATTAAGATCCATTTTAATAGCGGGGCTATAGCTATACAATCTTCTAGGTATTCTACCCCACACTCTTGATGAGCGATGTAACCGGAGGTTGACTGGGGGACGGATAAGATGGATTTCAAAAACGTATCCTCTGCCACCTGCATGGCCTTTACGTTTTTAAGCCCCCAAAGATCAGCTCCGTACATGGCTAATGAAATACATTTGGCATCGTAAATCTTCAACACAGCTTGCAACGGCTTCACCCCCAGTTTGCGAGCAAAACCCAAGACAGCCAAAATGGACCTTGCAAAAGCATTCCGTTTTGCTGCCAATTGGGGCAACCATGTAGACTTGTCATCAAAAATAACCCCTAAATGTGGGAATCTTGAAACCCTAGACAGAACATTCCCTTCACAGTGCAAAGTCTTAATTCTTTTAGGTTTACTGCCCACAATCATTACATGCGATTTTGAAAAATTCACACTGAGATCCAGCGCTTTCATAAAATCAGCAAATGAATTTAAGAGACATTGCAGTCCTACTGCTGTGCGTGCTATAAGAGCGGCATCATCCGCATAAAGCAATGCCGGAATGGAACGCTTGCCTGCCCTCGGTATGTCCTTGCACACCTCAGTTAAAACAGTGCCTATGTCGTTAATGTAAAGGGTAAAGAGTAGGGGGGCTAAAATACAGCCCTGCCTAACCCCATTAGTGATCCCAATCTTACCCGTACAATTACCCAAACGGTCATATCTGACTGTGGCCGAGAGGTCCCTATGCAGGTCAGCAAGGAAGTACACAATATTTTTTTCGATCCTTATTTTGCACTGCACTTTTTCAGCACCATTCTGTGGCATGGACACTTTGACAATATGAACCAGTAGTGTGTGTTGTCTGGCCAATTCACCTGGGCTTTGACTCACCACCCTGGTTAGACGTCCTACATGACGAGGCTCCGCCAAATGGGTGGGCTGATAGGATATCGATCATAGGCTTGTGTCATGTGACCACTAGGTCTGGGTTAGTGCAATGCAAAGGTGTGGTCTCCTATACAAGACCTTATAGACTCAGCTCTGTTGGTCAACAGACCCTCCAACTCTTTGTGTTCGTTGGAATACAGCTGTCCCAATCCTCCTGGGAACTCAGAGGCAGAGCTGTGTAGGGAAGTATGATTGTATGTTTAATGTTTGGTGCATGCGTGCATGCATGAATATGTGGGAGTGACTGTTGTAAATGGTTGTCTTTAGATACTCCAAATATTTGTGTCTGGTTGTGTTCTTTCCTTAAAGCAGCTGTTATCGCTGGAAAACTATGGATGATTCGAACTGCCTGTCTTGAAATGTTTTTATTTTGAATATAAGATTTTTAATGTACTTGATTTGTACATATTTTATAGATGCACTATGCACTTTATATGCGATATGCTAATTGTTTTAAAGGACTTATGTGCTGTAGTTTTATTTTGCTGAGCATTAGCTGTTATGCTTTATGGTTATTGGATCATTTGTATTATAAATTATGTTGAGGTTGCTGGAGTTATTTGTTTTATAACCATTTAATTGTTCTATTTTGTTTCTGTCTTTTATGGCCATTTATGGCCGAATAATAAATAAAGAATGAGGATGTATGTGTCTGTGTGTGTACGTGCATGTGCAAATGCATGAGGGTGTGTGAGTGTGTGTGTGTGCATTTGTGCCCTGACCGCCCCCATCCCTGCTAAAAGTGCAGACCACCACTGTATTGGAATCCACCTTTCTCATTGCTATTATGTCATCATGCTGCACGAGGGAGCTGCTGGTGCTTTTAGCTCACCTGCCCTACACCATCTTCTTTCTGGACAAACTGGTACTGAGTACCAGGGTGGCCTTCCCACCAAAAGTCGTGACTTCCCTCAATGTAGGCCAATCAATTATGCTGCTTTTTTTGCACTGCATCAGCCCTCCAAAGATTGTTAGATGGATGATCATCTGTTAGTGGGTTTCTCTGGGGCAAAGAGGGACGGGCGTATAGGAGATGCTATTGAAGTATTACCACCAACTCTGCACTGGCCAAGAAGCAGCACCCTGAAGGTCAGTGTGCTCATTCTACCAAGGCCAAAGCTGGCACAACAGCTTCAGCATGAGGGTACCTGTTCTAGACATCTGCCAGGCTGCAACCTGCGCATCACTTCATACGCTCACGAAACACTAATGCCTTGATAGCCTGGTCCATGGAGAGGGCCATTTTCCCTGCTTTGTCCTGTAAGACATGCTCATCCGAGTCCACTCCTCAGACCGGTAAAAAGTACAGTTATACTGCTGATTCTCAGCCTGAGTGTCTGTGTGAGGGAATGTTGGTGAATGGAATGTTCGTGTGTGTGAGTGTCAGTTGGTGATGGGCTGAGCAGCAGTAACGCTGCTCCTGGTGGGGCTCTCAACCTGTAACACCTACTTGAATAAAGATACATGAAGATACCACATGGAATGGACATTACTTTTTATTACAACAAGTACCTTTTGGGAGGTACTGTTGTGGTATCTATTCTGAATGTGAGGAATCTGAAACTAAAGCATCACTTAAACGAACAAGTTACTTTCAGTAACACTCATTCAGATTTAAACATGCTGACGTGTGAATAAGGGTAGGATATCCTTGTTACTGCTCTTTCAGACTCAAGATACATGTGCTGAATTGTACAAAAATGGTATCATTTACATTAATATATGTATTGTGCCAAACATTTGGCCCTGCATTAATTGCTCATGCTGAAAAGTCCCAAGCCCTGTCGGCCACTTGTGCATTCTGGATACAGAACGAGGCTGAGGGCTTTCGTGAATAATTTATAACAGAGCAAATGTTGCCCAACTTGTATCTCCCCGGAGATCAAGAAACTTTCCAAGAATGAAGTTATGGGAGCAGGGTTGGCAGAGAAAGGATCCCGAGAGAGCTCCAGTGTACGGCCTGTCGTTTGAAAGCAGAAGAAACTGCTTTTAACTCACATGCCACACGCAGTTGCACTGCAGTGGATATTTCTGGTCTGTTATGATCAGTTTAAAAATTGGCATTCCTGAATTTTCATTGAAAAATCGGTTCCTTAATATCACGACTGCACTATACAGTTCTGCCCTCTAACCGAAGGACTAGACAGCTTATTTTTTCACATTTCTACTCCAAGTCAGTCATTCATGACTCTTATCCAATCAGTGTCGCGCAGTTCAAATGTTAACCAACCACAGCTCTGTTGGGTGCTTCTTTTAAGTTTGTCAATCCTGTTCCGCACTTTTCTGCTGGGCTCTACAGGGGGAGCAATCATGAGCCCATTCTGCATCTGTGCCTGGCCCCAGAAGGGGCCCTCGCGGAAGAACCACACTCCACGCTGTTACTTGAAGCATAAAAGGCCATTTTATTAGGACAAGGTTGCACTCCTTTAGACTTTATTACATAGTACATAAATGCAATAAATGTACTTTCCCCACCCCATACCAACTCATTCTCCATTCCTCCTTCTCAAAACCATCTCACCTGTTTGACTCTTTCCCATTCACTCGGTGACCTCCTTCCTCTCCCCATTCTCACCTTCACTTGCCCTCCGAGCTTCCTCTGTTGAATTTCCTTCATTGCCTCCCGCTCCCCGCTATCAGTCACCCGTGTACTGTTCTCCCCCTCGAGGGGTGGATCGCCCGTATGTGACTCACCACCCCTCCAAAGTACTGCCAACCAGGGAACCCCCGTAGGGCGGTTCACTGCCCCACCCCCTGTTCCCAGGCACCTTTCACCTCCTGTCCGCCGACCCCGCGCCACCCGGTGGACGACCAATCCACCACCCAAACGTATGTTCTATATAATTCACTGTTGATGGGACAACCGTCAGTTGTGAAAGGTGCAAACGTTCCCAGCACCACTTGAAAGCCCAATTTCCTGTGCAGTGAATGCATCCACCACCTTGCGGCATCCAGTGGCTGACCAGCCACCACTACCCCATGCGTCTTGCGCAAACAAATAACATATCCAAGGCAATCCCATGTCTGGGAAAAATGCTCCCTCCTTAGTGAAAGACCATGCCACTTTGCTTGTATCCTGTGTAACCAAACCTTTGTCGGGCCAAACAGTGTCAGTGACAGCAGGGCCCCTCACTTTGTTTGGTGAACGACCATCCACCACCTGTGCCTGTACTCAAATTTACAGAGCACGTTGCGTCGGGCCAAACCATGGCCGGGACATTGTCCCCCCATTGTGTTGAACGACCCCTCCACCTCGTGCACACATCACCGACTGCAAGCCACTCCACGTCTGTGAAAGGTGCCCCCCCGTGGTGGACAACCAATCCTCCACCTCTGCCTGCATCCCAAGCACACTGATAAGAGTCATTTTTAGGCCAAACTTTACTTGCAACAAGTGCTTCCTTGGCTGGTGAACGACCATCCACCCTTTTACAGGCGTCCAGCATAGACATGGGGTTCCCAGGCCAAAACCTTGGTAGCACCAAATACCCCCTGTCCGATGAACGACCATCCACCTTTTCTTTTTTGCCCGCCTCCACTGTGCAACTATAGGATTCAATGCAACCGAAACTCCATTTGTGACAGGTGCCCCCCTCGCGGTGGACGACCATCCACCCTTTGCTTGTATTCAGCGTAACAGAAGATTTTTGCGGGACCAAAACTGCTTGCGACAAGCACCCTCTCCTATGTGAACGACCATCCACCCTCTTGGTTGCCTCCTGTGTAAACAGACAGGATTCTTGGGCCAACTTCTATCCTGTGCCAATTGCCCCCTTTGCGATGAACGACCATCCACCTTTTTGCATGCAACCAGTAGAACGGAAAATTCTGGGCCCAAACATTGCTTTTTTAACGAGCGCCCCATCATCGGTGAACAAGCATCCACCCGTTTGCTTGCCTTCAAGGGAGATAGATAGGATGCTGGTGCCCAAACCCTTATCAGTGCCAAATGTCCCCTTCACGATGGATGACCATCCACCCTCTTGCTCGCCACCATTGTAGACAGATAAGATTTGATGGGATGAAATTTGTTTGTGGCACTTGCCCACCTCTCTTTGAACGACCAGGCCTCCCTTCTTCCTTCATCCAGTGGAAACCGCTCAGAAATATGTAGGCCAAACTTTGCTTATGACAAGAGCCCCCCCGCGGTGAACGACCATCCACTGCCAGGGCCTGCACCCAAAGGCACCAGTAACTTTTATGGAAGGTTCCGACCCTGTCCATGCAGGTGGCCCCCTTCCCAGCGCAATCCCCACTCCCCTCACCTGTACCTTCGCCAGTCAATAGCTCCTCCCCTTCGACTCATTCTGCTGCGAGGCCCCAAGTCATCACAGCTACCTCATTGCCACCAGTATCTGCTTCCTTGCACCATGTCCCCCTCCATGCATCATCATGTAAAGCCATACCCATGATATCTCATCATACATCTGTCTCCCACCTGAAACTTCGGATTGGGGCGACTCCTTATTTCACATAACACAGTGTCAAATGTCCAAACCAAAAAACCCCAAATACATCCCCCAGATTCCTTCATCATTGTACTGCCCTTGTGCAACTGGCTAGTTCACCTCGTCTGCCTGTCCATGCCCGGGAGAAAGGGGGCCACTCCCGCCAAGCGACCGCCTGGGGTCCAGCTCCACTCCCAACTCCTGTAGTAGAAAAGAATAATTAGTCCTGCATGAAGTGTATCCTTCTTCCCTGAACCCCGGTCGACAAGTGTCCCGTCGCCACGTCATCACCGAAACACCTTATCGGACCCTCGCAGCCCTGAAACCTGCAGCCGCTTCCCAACCACCCCACAGGGCCCTCCGTCTGTCAATGCTGCAACCACCCCCATAACGCGCAAACTGTGCGCCACCGTAGGCAGCCCCCCTGTGTGTGAAGCCTATAACGACCTGCATAACTGAAAACCCACATTCCTCCTTCGGAAAACAACACCCCCAGTCCTATGCCTTCAATCCTAAACCAATAATCTCAGTGCCCGTGAAGACTGCCCTCCAACCGTAACCACTAAACTCGTCCCCATTCCAGGCACCCAGGCCAACCATCCTCATAAGCGTCTCAAAGCACCAAAGTCGCCCTGCTTGAGAATCAGGTGCCCCCAGTATGTACCCCAAAGCACGCCAGCCACAACGCTGGTCACCCATTCATCCGCTGCTCAACCTTGGCCACTGTAAACCTGCCTCGGGGGGGGGAGGAGGGGGGAACTAATGCATTTCCAGGTCCCTTATAACTCATGATAATAGCACAGTGCCAGCATATTTCCACCACTGCCCCGCGCGCAGGTCCCCTGCACCACACGTCCCAAAAACAATCCCTACACCTACCCTGTCGCGTACACTCCCAATGCACCATTCGGTCTTGCACTCTGCGCCCCCATGAAAACCTCCCCGGCCGGACACCCAGCCTAAAACCCCCTCCCATGTGTAGCACTCCCAACCAGACATGGTATAAAGACACCTGCACCCTAGGCCCCCCGAAAAACCCTACCCGCTTCAAACCCCCCACCACCCCAGTTCGACACAGCCTGTGTGCAGAGCGCCCTGATACCCACGGGTCCAGCCACCGCTATATAAAACTTACTTTGATAAATGGGGGCAGCATATCAGACAAAACCTGTCTCACCTACAGCGCAAACCTCAAGCCTCACCACTCTTATGCCAGTCTCCAGTATCTGCAGCACTCGTGTCAGCCATCCATGTCCACGGCCCCCCAGGTGGGCCCCCATCGCAGCCACAGACTCCCGCTCCAGCATCCCTGTACCTATGCAAACCCCCCCTCCCAGAACAAATCCTGCATCTGCGCTGGACTCCCGGCTTTCTCCCTATGACACTGAGCACCCTGGAACCATGGCCTCGAACAACAGAGATGAGCTTCCTAGCCCATTCGATCCCCTGCCTGTCAGTGGATTGTCTACATTTCTCCTGTGCAAGTCAACCCCAGCCTGATGGCACTCAATATCAGCATGCCCAGAACAGTGCGCGTAGGCCCCCATACCTCTTATTCCACCCATTACTGTTTGTGGGGCAGTCGCCCCTCAACCCCCAAGCGCTCCTCTCGTTCTGAGAATGCCCCGGGCCCCATGGCAAAGAATTTCAACCACGCTGAGTCAACAAACACCGTTACCTAACATTCCAATCCAGCAACCGGTGTGCTCCGTCATTCCCCAGTCCAGTCCCATGCCTACCCGTCACTTTACCCTAGACAGTACACCAGCAGCCTGCCATAGCAGCACCTGCATCCCCTTACGTCCACCACCATCCAATGCACCCCGGCCAACCAGCCGTAGACCCCTGCCCGTGCAGCTCCCCCCTTTGCCCTCATCCATAGACCCATACCTGAGAGTCCATACAGGACCTCCTACCCCTGTTCAGTCGCTGATGTTCCCGCTGTCGTCGTCCCCCGTACTCGCCTGTAACTGTATCTGTCTCCTGGAGCAACACAAAATAAACTAATTACTGGAACCCCCAAAGCAACCCCACTCAACCGCCACCCCATTTGCACCGTATGTTGCACTCCACCAACCCCCTCCCTATTCTCATGGCATACCCCCATATCCATGTCCACAACCCCTCACTCATCAGCAGACTTCCTTGCCGCATGTCAACTGGCACACACTGTGGTCATATTTCCGAAAAATTCCATAAAGCTGCAATGTTTGAGCTGCGCGATCCCACGATGGAGGGGCAGGCCGCCGCGGACCCCCCTACAGCTTCTGGCCAGCGTCTGGAGGCCGTTGTGCACCCCACTGGCATCCCCGTCTGCCGGAACAATACCGGTCCTGGTACCCCCCCCCCCCCAACAGGTCGCTCCAACCAGGTGAGGCCCGAGCACCACCGGGTCTCGCGCCGTGCATGGCGGTCCCTCACCCTTACTCAGTGCCCACAAACATCCTCTGTGTCCCTGACCGCCTCCCACGCAGCACCCCCAAAACAAGACCCCCTGCAGTAAGTAGCAAAGTCACACTCCAGAGGTGTCCTGCACCCTAACTGGCATAACTCAAACCCCCACATCCACGTATCCACTGTATGCAGGAGAAGAGCATGCATTTAAGCCCCCTAGGCCCTCCCCAGCACCGACTCCTGACACGTGCTACTCCGCTCCTCCCCCCAAAGGGGGTGCAGGCCCGCAATAGGAGGCCCATCTGCGTCAAATATGGCAGCAGCAGCACCCCCCCCCCCTCCGCCAAGCCCCCGGGGGTCCAGCAGCCTCATGTCATTGTTAAAATTACGTTACGGCTGGACCCTGCTCCACGTTCCCCCACTCCTGTCACCTTGGATTCATGTAACTTAACGTTTGCTTTTGTAATTTGTTCACTTGTAATTTTCTCCTCATGTATCATTACTGTTCCTATTGTGAAGCACTCTGACACCTTCGGGTAAAGTCCGCGCTATATAAATTCGCATAAATGAAATAAATAAATAAATACCGGGCGACGGTGCCAGGGCCCGCAGACAGACGCCGCAACCCGCCCGCCCCTCTTCTCCCCTTCCCCCCGCGGCCATCCTAATCACCCGCGTCACATCGCGAGCCCCACCCGACAAAGAAGCTGCCTCCCGCCCAGCACCGACCACGTGAGTAACACCGCCCACATGCCAAGGGAGCGAACAACGCGTAAGCGGCACAAGTAAACAGGGCCGCCCCCTGCCCCAAACTCCCGCCGGACGCCACAGCAGGGTGCCCACCCCAACTTGCAGTTGCCACAGCCACATTACTGAGTGCGCCGGACCATGGTAGCAACTACGCCGGCCCCCGCACATGCCTGCCGGCCGGCCCTTCACCCGCCCGATGAGCACGCCGCCCCCAGCCTCTCCCACTGCCCGCTCGGCACCACAGGCAGCTGACCCTTGCAGGGGGACCATAGCCCATAACTCCCATAAACGTTCCTGCACTACACTCTAAAAACGCAGCCAAAACAAAACCTCTCCCCGCCGATCGACAAATCGGCCCCTGCCCCAACCACCCACCTACCGACCACAAAGTTTTCTTAAGTCCCCCCGGTGGTGCTTGGGTGTTCAGAAGAGGCTGATTCTCCTCTCCGAACACCTTTTAAGCCCTCCCAGAACCCACCCCTATCCCTTGCCCCTCTAATCCCACCCCCACACCTTGTCCTTCCGGTCTATGCGCGAAATCCCCAGGGGAAGGCTGGTCTGCGACCTTACTTCCCCTGGGGCCCGCATTGCACTTTGTTTCAACTAATCTGTGCAGCCTACAGCATGTTCCCTAACTCAGTCACTATGGCAGTAGTGCATGAACTGTTGACGCCACGGCTCGAGGCACACCACTGAGTGGCACTCAATGCTGATTGTTTCTATGCTTTGCCCTCTGCAGCTCACACACAAACTCATAGATTCTGATAAAGCCCAGGTCTACTGCTCTTCAGAGGACATAGGACGGCAGGGAAAAAGTCAAAAGATTCTGATGTGTAAAATTAGCAGTGTGTGCTTAACTGTGGAAAATGCGACTGCCCGCGGTCCACGCAGTGGGCCATGTAAGCGGACGGCTCTTCTAGTGCCGCATTAGGCACCTCCCTGCACCCTGTTGCAGGGACCCCCCTCCACACGGAGACCCTCTTGCTTCCGGCACCTCTGTGGCGTCATTACCGGTGCCAAGTGGGCTGGGAACAGGTACTTACTTATACCTAACCCTACCCACTGGCCACCCTCTTTGTTCCCCTCTGGACACGCTGTGGTGTGTCACGTCACTCTCCTGGGTCCAGATGTACTGCAGGCATTGGGTGATTTGCGGTGAGTGCTGGTGGGATACATGCCCCCCTTCTAATGAACCACGATGGTCAGGGTGCTACATGGTACCTTATGGGGGGACAGGATTTTAGTGGCTAACCGAAGTCTCGGGTTAGGCAATCCCTCTCCTCGTGGTCTCACTTGCAGGTGGGTAATCCTTGCACTTGGGGCTTCTCCCTTAGCCATGATAGCTCAGCGGGTAGAGCAGAGGATTGGAGTTGATTGTAGCAGGCTTAGCGTTAAGTGTGCTTCGCAGGAGCTACGTCCACAGTATCTGCATATCTGACCTGTGCCTGCAGGAAGGGGGTGACGTCGGGCCTTGGCCTGAGTTGCGGCCATGGCTCAGGGGGGGTGCTTGCTTCTGCCCTTCAGCAGTTTTGCGCCACACTCCAGCAGTCACTTAAGGCCATTAGGCATACAGGCGAGGTCGTAAGTGGGCGCAGGACTGCACCTGTCTCAATGCAGTGTGGTGGCACTCATCGCTCCAGTGAAGTTCTTGGTGTTTCGCACTGGGCGCTGTATAACAAGCGATTGGGTATCTGTATTAGATGCGATTGTGTGCCCTTGTTAGATGCTTTCTCTATGGCACTGTACTTGCTTTGAAAAGGGCTCACTCGGAGTGTGGTTGTTAGACTTGGCATCTTTTGGCGTGTTTCCCCTGAGTTTTTGCTTCATGATCTCCTGGTTTTGACTCTGATTTTGCTGGCGTAGTGTTTCTGCACACTTTTCTCTCTGCTGATCAGTGGTAAAGTGCAAGTGCTCCTGTGGTAAATTGTGTTATGGATTGGTGTTTCCATGATTGGATATTTAACTTACTTGTTAGTCCCTAGTAAAGTGCACTGAGTGTTCCAGAGCCTGTGAATCAAATGCTACTAGTGGGCCTGCAGCACTGATTTTGCCACCCACGTGAGTAGCCCTGAAAAGGTAACTCAGACCCGCCATTGCGGAGTCTTTGTGCAGTTTGTAACTGCCATGTCGACTTGGCCAGTGCACACACCTGCTAGTCCCTCACCTTCCCTTTTCTTACATGTCAGCCACCCCTAAGGTAGGCCCATGGTACCCCTGTGGGCTGGGTGTAGTGTATGTGAAAGGTAGGACATGCCCTGGAGGGTGTGGCATGTCCTGATAGCGAATTACGGCCAATTTAGTTTTTTGCTATTGCAAGGCTACCTGTTCCCCAGAGGACAGAATGGGGAGTTTGTTTATAACATCTTATAAACATAAATGGCCGGGGAATTAGATAGGAAAATTAAGTTTAGTATGCCTGTACTCAGAACCCAAAGATGCATCTTTTAGTGAAGGTGATTTTTACATTCTGTGTTTGAAAATACTACTTTTAGAAAGTAAGTATTTTCTTGCTCAGTCATCCCGTGTGCCTCTGCTGGAATGTGGATTGCCTGTCTGGGTTTTGGATGACAGAAGGATGGGGAGCAGGAGTGGCTCCAGATAGCATAGGTGGGTCAGGAAAGTGCTGAATAGACCTGGGCTGCAATTGGGGAAAGGGGAGGAGATTTGCTTGCACCTCAAAGGGCCTGGTCTGCCTCTGACCATGCCGGATCCACCTCCTGCCAGGAAGTCACACCAGAGAAAGTAGAACTGGTTCTGGCTGGGCACTGACACTCTCTGCCTAAGAGATGAAAGGATTTTGGGGTATAAATATTGGGGCTCAGACCCCTGAACTTTAGAACTCATCTGGCCCAAAAATACTGTCAAGAAGAAGAGCTGTAAGGAGGAACTACCACTTTGCTGTGTTGGCTTGCAGTGGCTGCTTCTGTCTTGGGCAGTGAAAGGACTGTACTGGACTTTCTGCAATCTACTATTTTGAGTTTCTCCAAGGGCTTGAGGTAGAGCTTGCCCCCTGTTCAAGAAGTCTCAGGAACAGCAAAGATTTCAAGCTCATCTGCCCTCCAGCACCTTGGTGAAGTGTTGAAGGCACTGCAGAGGGCAGTCCTCACGATCACGGCCAGTAAGTGCCAGATCTGGCAGTTTTAAGTGGTGTACTTGGGCCACTAGGTAGGGAGCAGCCAGGTGGCACCCTGACAACCCAAGATTAACACCATTCTGGCTTGGACAGAGGTGAGGGCCTTTTTTAGGACTCACCAGGTACTACTGGAGATTCGTTAAAGGTTATGGCACCATTGTTGCCCCCTTAACCGAGCTGACTTCCAAGAAGCGGCCCAAGAAGGTGATCTGGACTGAGTCCTGCCAGAAGGCTTTTGATACCCTGAAGGCAGCCATGTGCACAGCACTCATCCTCAAGGCACACGACTTCTTCAAGGAATACATCGTGCAGATTGATGCTTCAGAGCATGGTGTAAGAGCGGTGCGCTCACAGCTGAACGAAGAGGGCCTAGACTAGCCTGTAGTCTTCCTTAGCAGGAGACTACTCCCCAGGGAACAGAGGTGGAGTGCCATAGAAAGGGAAGCTTTTGCTGTGGTCTGGGCCCTGAAGAAACTGAGACCATACCTGTTTAGGAATCACTTCTGGGTTCAGACAGACCACAGGCCCCTCAGATGGTTGATGCAAATGAGGGGTGAGAATCCAAAACTGCTGAGGTGGTCCATCTCCCTACAGGAAATGATCTTTACGGTGGAACACCGTCCTGGCACAGGACACGCCAATGCAGATGGTCTGTCCAGGTTCTTCCGCCTTAGTGAAGAGAACTCCCAGGAGGTTGGGTAGTTCTCCCTACTTTCAGCTGGAGGGGACATGTGTTAGACTTGGCATCTTTCAGTTTTTGTTTTTGCCCTCCCGGTTTTGACAGTTTTTTCTGGCATAGTGTTTCTGCGCACTTTTCGCACTGCTAGTGGTAAAGTGCAAGTGCTCCTGTGGTAAATTATGTTATGGATTGGTGTTTCCCCGATTGGCTGTTTGGTTTTCTTGTAAGCCCCTAGTAAAGTTCACTGAGTGTTCCAGGGCCTGAGAATCAAATGCTACGCGTGGACATGCAGCACAGATTGTGCCACCCACGTGAGTAGCCCTGAAATGGTAACTCAGACCCGCCATTGCGGAGTTTGTGCGCAGTTTGTAACTGCCATGTCGACTTGGCCAGTGTACACACTTGCCAGTCCCTCACCTTTCCTTTTCTTACATGTCAGGCTCCCCTAAGGTAGGCCCAAAGTGCCCCTGTGGGCAGGGTGCAGTGTATGTGAAAGGTAGGACATGGCCTGGTGTGTGGGTCATGTCCTGATAATGAATTACAGCCCTTTTTGTTATTCACTATTGCAAGGCTACATGTTCCCCATAGGACAGAATGGGGAGTTTGTTTATAACATCTTATAAACATAACTGGCCCTAGGAACTAGGTGGGAAAATAAAATGTAGTATACCTGAACTCAGAATCTAACGATGCATCTTTTTGTAAAGGTGTTTTTTACATTTTGTGTTTGAAAATACCACTTTTAGGAAGTAGGTATTTTCTTGCTCCATCATCCTGCGTGCCTCTGCTGGAATGTGGATTGCCTATTGCCTGTCTGTGTTTTGGATGACAGATGGTTAGGAAGCAAGGGTGGCTCCCGATAGTCTAGGTAGGTCAGGAAAGAGCTGAATAGACCTGGGCAGCGATGGGGAAGAGGGAGGAGATTTCCTTGCTGCTCAAAGGGACTGGTCTGCCTCTGACAATGTTGTCTCCACCCCCTGCCGGGAAATCACACCAGAGAAGGCAGAACAGGTTCTGCCTCGGCACCGACACCCTCTGCCTAGAGGATCAAAGGATTTTTGGAAACAAATACGGGGGCCCAGACACCTGACCTTTAGAACTTTTTTGGATCAAAAAGACTGCCAAGAAGTAGGGCTGGAGAAGCTCTGAGGAGGGACTACCACTTTGCTGTGTGTTTTGCTGTGTTGGCATACAGTGGCTGCTTCTGTCTTGAGCAGTGAAAGGACTGGACCAAACTGCAATCTACTTTTGTGAGTTTCTCCAAGGGCTAGAGGTAGAGCTTGCCCCCTGTTCAAGAAGTCTCAGGAACAGCAAAGACTTCACGCTCTTCTGCCCTCAGCACTGGGGACTGTGTGTTTTGTGCTGCGACAGAAAAAAGCTACTGGATGACGTCTACAACGCAGCTGCCGACTCCGTATCCTGAAGGCACCACCGCAACACCGCACCACAACCCTGGTCTTTCCGACGATACCTGCTGATGCCGCCACCAAGCCGCTGCTCGCACCTCAACCTGTGGGCACCTCAATGAGCACCGCCACGCTTCACGACGAATCCAAGGCACCGCAGAGAGCACCACCGCACTGCTACCATGGTCTCACCGACGAAGCCTACTGACGTCACCACCGAGCCGTTGCTTGCACAGCTACCTGTGGGCACCGCCTCACTTCACGACGATGCCTTGGCCCCCCTGACGATGACGCTCCACGCCTAAATCAATGCTGCTGCTTGCACCGTGGTTCGAGGGCACTGCTCTTCAAGTTACATGATGCACCGCCCTCATCCCGCACCGCAGCCTTGGCCTACCAATGCCAGCACCATCGACTCCTGTTCATCAGCCGACGACAGCACTTCAGCGATGACAACACCGCTGCTTGCACTGTGACCTGCCAGCACCCTGACGAGCACCGCCTTCACCTCGCACTGCGACCCTGGTCTCCCTGACAACGCCATCTGATGCCGCCACTGAGCCGCTGCACGCACCGCGACCTGAGGGCACGGCACCGCTGCAATTCACACCACAGCACCCGATGCCTGCCGAGGCCAGCGCTCCTGATCCCAACAGAAAAGAATTCGACCTGCAACGTGAGTGACTTCAAGGGCCTCAGCACCCTGCATCAAGGAACTGTTTTTAAAGCGTACATTGATAACTGTAGATTTTTTAGTACTGTATTGTGGATTCTTATTGTTTTTGGTCTTGTATATAAAAATATTGGTTATTTTTCTAAACTGGTGTAGTGTTCTTTTGTAGTGCTTACACTGTATTACTGTTGGTTATGTTCAACTGCTTTACACACTGCCTCTAAAATAAGCCTGACTGCTCGTGTCAAGCTACCAAGGGGGTGAGCAGAGGTTATTTTAGGAGTGTAACTCCCTTATTTGGACTAGGAAGAAGGGTCCCTACTTGGACAAAGGTGCAAGCCCTTGCCAACTAGAGACCCCTATTTCTAACAATGGGCATCTACTGAGATCCACCATCCCTGTTGTTTCACGTATGAGCCCCTCTAATGCGCTTGGTGCCCATGCTTTGGCAGCTAGAGGGGTCTGGTGTTAAGTAAAGGCCCTCGAAGGGGTCTTTGGTCAATTTCTTTTTGATTTCAGCCAGGGGAAAAAAATTATCTGTGTAGCGTGTACATGTCATTAATCTGTGGTACTCTGGGAATTGTCCTTTTGTTGGTTTCATCTTTTCTTCAGTAGCTCTATTGATCCCTAGTTTAAATATACTTACAACAAGGGGTGGTGAGGGACAGAGTCTCTGAATTAAGCAGAATACTCTCACCCAGTCAAGAGATCAGGGCTAGATCCAACACCGTTTTTTAGCTCACTGCACCATCCCAGTTTCAGAACCTGGCTGTATGCAAATTAGTCTGTTCCTGTCCCAGTGCATGATGGGAACAGGGCAAACCAAACTACAAAAGCCAATTCTTACACTGGGAAGGAAACAAGCTTCCGGGGACCGGTTTCTGGCATTACAGCCGTCTTCGGCCCGGCTTGCTTGAATCCTGATGGTGCAATGAGCAAGGGACTCATGTCTGAGTATACCCTTCCACGCTTAGGGTGGACAAAAATATTTACAACAAGGGGTGGTGAGGGACAGAGTCTCTGAATTAAGCAGAATACTCTCACCCAGTCAAGAGATCAGGGCTAGATCCAACACCGTTTTTTAGCTCACTGCACCATCCCAGTTTCAGAACCTGGCTGTATGCAAATTAGTCTGTTCCTGTCCCAGTGCATGATGGGAACAGGGCAAACCAAACTACAAAAGCCAATTCTTACACTGGGAAGGAAACAAGCTTCCGGGGACCGGTTTCTGGCATTACAGCCGTCTTCGGCCCGGCTTGCTTGAATCCTGATGGTGCAATGAGCAAGGGACTCATGTCTGAGTATACCCTTCCACGCTTAGGGTGGACAAAAATATTTACAACAAGGGGTGGTGAGGGACAGAGTCTCTGAATTAAGCAGAATACTCTCACCCAGTCAAGAGATCAGGGCTAGATCCAACACCGTTTTTTAGCTCACTGCACCATCCCAGTTTCAGAACCTGGCTGTATGCAAATTAGTCTGTTCCTGTCCCAGTGCATGATGGGAACAGGGCAAACCAAACTACAAAAGCCAATTCTTACACTGGGAAGGAAACAAGCTTCCGGGGACCGGTTTCTGGCATTACAGCCGTCTTCGGCCCGGCTTGCTTGAATCCTGATGGTGCAATGAGCAAGGGACTCATGTCTGAGTATACCCTTCCACGCTTAGGGTGGACAAAAATATTTACAACAAGGGGTGGTGAGGGACAGAGTCTCTGAATTAAGCAGAATACTCTCACCCAGTCAAGAGATCAGGGCTAGATCCAACACCGTTTTTTAGCTCACTGCACCATCCCAGTTTCAGAACCTGGCTGTATGCAAATTAGTCTGTTCCTGTCCCAGTGCATGATGGGAACAGGGCAAACCAAACTACAAAAGCCAATTCTTACACTGGGAAGGAAACAAGCTTCCGGGGACCGGTTTCTGGCATTACAGCCGTCTTCGGCCCGGCTTGCTTGAATCCTGATGGTGCAATGAGCAAGGGACTCATGTCTGAGTATACCCTTCCACGCTTAGGGTGGACAAAAATATTTACAACAAGGGGTGGTGAGGGACAGAGTCTCTGAATTAAGCAGAATACTCTCACCCAGTCAAGAGATCAGGGCTAGATCCAACACCGTTTTTTAGCTCACTGCACCATCCCAGTTTCAGAACCTGGCTGTATGCAAATTAGTCTGTTCCTGTCCCAGTGCATGATGGGAACAGGGCAAACCAAACTACAAAAGCCAATTCTTACACTGGGAAGGAAACAAGCTTCCGGGGACCGGTTTCTGGCATTACAGCCGTCTTCGGCCCGGCTTGCTTGAATCCTGATGGTGCAATGAGCAAGGGACTCATGTCTGAGTATACCCTTCCACGCTTAGGGTGGACAAAAATATTTACAACAAGGGGTGGTGAGGGACAGAGTCTCTGAATTAAGCAGAATACTCTCACCCAGTCAAGAGATCAGGGCTAGATCCAACACCGTTTTTTAGCTCACTGCACCATCCCAGTTTCAGAACCTGGCTGCATGCAAATTAGTCTGTTCCTGTCCCAGTGCATGATGGGAACAGGGCAAACCAAACTACAAAAGCCAATTCTTACACTGGGAAGGAAACAAGCTTCCGGGGACCGGTTTCTGGCATTACAGCCGTCTTCGGCCCGGCTTGCTTGAATCCTGATGGTGCAATGAGCAAGGGACTCATGTCTGAGTATACCCTTCCACGCTTAGGGTGGACAAAAATATTTACAACAAGGGGTGGTGAGGGACAGAGTCTCTGAATTAAGCAGAATACTCTCACCAAGCAAGCCGGGCCGAAGACGGCTGTAATGCCAGTGTTGGCTTGCAGTGGCTGCTTCTGTCTTGGGCAGTGAAAGGACTGAACTGGACTTTCTGCAATCTACTATTTTGAGTTTCTCCAAGGGCTTGAGGTAGAGCTTGCCCCCTGTTCAAGAAGTCTCAGGAACAGCAAAGATTTCAAGCTCATCTGCCCTCCAGCACCTTGGTGAAGTGTTGAAGGCACTGCAGAGGGCAGTCCTCACGATCACGGCCAGTAAGTGCCAGATCTGGCAGTTTTAAGTGGTGTACTTGGGCCACTAGGTAGGGAGCAGCCAGGTGGCACCCTGACAACCCAAGATTAACACCATTCTGGCTTGGACAGAGGTGAGGGCCTTTTTTAGGACTCACCAGGTACTACTGGAGATTCGTTAAAGGTTATGGCACCATTGTTGCCCCCTTAACCGAGCTGACTTCCAAGAAGCGGCCCAAGAAGGTGATCTGGACTGAGTCCTGCCAGAAGGCTTTTGATACCCTGAAGGCAGCCATGTGCACAGCACTCATCCTCAAGGCACACGACTTCTTCAAGGAATACATCGTGCAGATTGATGCTTCAGAGCATGGTGTAAGAGCGGTGCGCTCACAGCTGAACGAAGAGGGCCTAGACTAGCCTGTAGTCTTCCTTAGCAGGAGACTACTCCCCAGGGAACAGAGGTGGAGTGCCATAGAAAGGGAAGCTTTTGCTGTGGTCTGGGCCCTGAAGAAACTGAGACCATACCTGTTTAGGAATCACTTCTGGGTTCAGACAGACCACAGGCCCCTCAGATGGTTGATGCAAATGAGGGGTGAGAATCCAAAACTGCTGAGGTGGTCCATCTCCCTACAGGAAATGATCTTTACGGTGGAACACCGTCCTGGCACAGGACACGCCAATGCAGATGGTCTGTCCAGGTTCTTCCGCCTTAGTGAAGAGAACTCCCAGGAGGTTGGGTAGTTCTCCCTACTTTCAGCTGGAGGGGACATGTGTTAGACTTGGCATCTTTCAGTTTTTGTTTTTGCCCTCCCGGTTTTGACAGTTTTTTCTGGCATAGTGTTTCTGCGCACTTTTCGCACTGCTAGTGGTAAAGTGCAAGTGCTCCTGTGGTAAATTATGTTATGGATTGGTGTTTCCCCGATTGGCTGTTTGGTTTTCTTGTAAGCCCCTAGTAAAGTTCACTGAGTGTTCCAGGGCCTGAGAATCAAATGCTACGCGTGGACATGCAGCACAGATTGTGCCACCCACGTGAGTAGCCCTGAAATGGTAACTCAGACCCGCCATTGCGGAGTTTGTGCGCAGTTTGTAACTGCCATGTCGACTTGGCCAGTGTACACACTTGCCAGTCCCTCACCTTTCCTTTTCTTACATGTCAGGCTCCCCTAAGGTAGGCCCAAAGTGCCCCTGTGGGCAGGGTGCAGTGTATGTGAAAGGTAGGACATGGCCTGGTGTGTGGGTCATGTCCTGATAATGAATTACAGCCCTTTTTGTTATTCACTATTGCAAGGCTACATGTTCCCCATAGGACAGAATGGGGAGTTTGTTTATAACATCTTATAAACATAACTGGCCCTAGGAACTAGGTGGGAAAATAAAATGTAGTATACCTGAACTCAGAATCTAACGATGCATCTTTTTGTAAAGGTGTTTTTTACATTTTGTGTTTGAAAATACCACTTTTAGGAAGTAGGTATTTTCTTGCTCCATCATCCTGCGTGCCTCTGCTGGAATGTGGATTGCCTATTGCCTGTCTGTGTTTTGGATGACAGATGGTTAGGAAGCAAGGGTGGCTCCCGATAGTCTAGGTAGGTCAGGAAAGAGCTGAATAGACCTGGGCAGCGATGGGGAAGAGGGAGGAGATTTCCTTGCTGCTCAAAGGGACTGGTCTGCCTCTGACAATGTTGTCTCCACCCCCTGCCGGGAAATCACACCAGAGAAGGCAGAACAGGTTCTGCCTCGGCACCGACACCCTCTGCCTAGAGGATCAAAGGATTTTTGGAAACAAATACGGGGGCCCAGACACCTGACCTTTAGAACTTTTTTGGATCAAAAAGACTGCCAAGAAGTAGGGCTGGAGAAGCTCTGAGGAGGGACTACCACTTTGCTGTGTGTTTTGCTGTGTTGGCATACAGTGGCTGCTTCTGTCTTGAGCAGTGAAAGGACTGGACCAAACTGCAATCTACTTTTGTGAGTTTCTCCAAGGGCTAGAGGTAGAGCTTGCCCCCTGTTCAAGAAGTCTCAGGAACAGCAAAGACTTCACGCTCTTCTGCCCTCAGCACTGGGGACTGTGTGTTTTGTGCTGCGACAGAAAAAAGCTACTGGATGACGTCTACAACGCAGCTGCCGACTCCGTATCCTGAAGGCACCACCGCAACACCGCACCACAACCCTGGTCTTTCCGACGATACCTGCTGATGCCGCCACCAAGCCGCTGCTCGCACCTCAACCTGTGGGCACCTCAATGAGCACCGCCACGCTTCACGACGAATCCAAGGCACCGCAGAGAGCACCACCGCACTGCTACCATGGTCTCACCGACGAAGCCTGCTGACGCCACCACCGAGCCGTTGCTTGCACAGCTACCTGTGGGCACCGCCTCACTTCACGACGATGCCTTGGCCCCCCTGACGATGACGCTCCACGCCTAAATCAATGCTGCTGCTTGCACCGTGGTTCGAGGGCACTGCTCTTCAAGTTACATGATGCACCGCCCTCATCCCGCACCGCAGCCTTGGCCTACCAATGCCAGCACCATCGACTCCTGTTCATCAGCCGACGACAGCACTTCAGCGATGACAACACCGCTGCTTGCACTGTGACCTGCCAGCACCCTGACGAGCACCGCCTTCACCTCGCACTGCGACCCTGGTCTCCCTGACAACGCCATCTGATGCCGCCACTGAGCCGCTGCACGCACCGCGACCTGAGGGCACGGCACCGCTGCAATTCACACCACAGCACCCGATGCCTGCCGAGGCCAGCGCTCCTGATCCCAACAGAAAAGAATTCGACCTGCAACGTGAGTGACTTCAAGGGCCTCAGCACCCTGCATCAAGGAACTGTTTTTAAAGCGTACATTGATAACTGTAGATTTTTTAGTACTGTATTGTGGATTCTTATTGTTTTTGGTCTTGTATATAAAAATATTGGTTATTTTTCTAAACTGGTGTAGTGTTCTTTTGTAGTGCTTACACTGTATTACTGTTGGTTATGTTCAACTGCTTTACACACTGCCTCTAAAATAAGCCTGACTGCTCGTGTCAAGCTACCAAGGGGGTGAGCAGAGGTTATTTTAGGAGTGTAACTCCCTTATTTGGACTAGGAAGAAGGGTCCCTACTTGGACAAAGGTGCAAGCCCTTGCCAACTAGAGACCCCTATTTCTAACAATGGGCATCTACTGAGATCCACCATCCCTGTTGTTTCACGTATGAGCCCCTCTAATGCGCTTGGTGCCCATGCTTTGGCAGCTAGAGGGGTCTGGTGTTAAGTAAAGGCCCTCGAAGGGGTCTTTGGTCAATTTCTTTTTGATTTCAGCCAGGGGAAAAAAATTATCTGTGTAGCGTGTACATGTCATTAATCTGTGGTACTCTGGGAATTGTCCTTTTGTTGGTTTCATCTTTTCTTCAGTAGCTCTATTGATCCCTAGTTTAAATATACTTACAACAAGGGGTGGTGAGGGACAGAGTCTCTGAATTAAGCAGAATACTCTCACCCAGTCAAGAGATCAGGGCTAGATCCAACACCGTTTTTTAGCTCACTGCACCATCCCAGTTTCAGAACCTGGCTGTATGCAAATTAGTCTGTTCCTGTCCCAGTGCATGATGGGAACAGGGCAAACCAAACTACAAAAGCCAATTCTTACACTGGGAAGGAAACAAGCTTCCGGGGACCGGTTTCTGGCATTACAGCCGTCTTCGGCCCGGCTTGCTTGAATCCTGATGGTGCAATGAGCAAGGGACTCATGTCTGAGTATACCCTTCCACGCTTAGGGTGGACAAAAATATTTACAACAAGGGGTGGTGAGGGACAGAGTCTCTGAATTAAGCAGAATACTCTCACCCAGTCAAGAGATCAGGGCTAGATCCAACACCGTTTTTTAGCTCACTGCACCATCCCAGTTTCAGAACCTGGCTGTATGCAAATTAGTCTGTTCCTGTCCCAGTGCATGATGGGAACAGGGCAAACCAAACTACAAAAGCCAATTCTTACACTGGGAAGGAAACAAGCTTCCGGGGACCGGTTTCTGGCATTACAGCCGTCTTCGGCCCGGCTTGCTTGAATCCTGATGGTGCAATGAGCAAGGGACTCATGTCTGAGTATACCCTTCCACGCTTAGGGTGGACAAAAATATTTACAACAAGGGGTGGTGAGGGACAGAGTCTCTGAATTAAGCAGAATACTCTCACCCAGTCAAGAGATCAGGGCTAGATCCAACACCGTTTTTTAGCTCACTGCACCATCCCAGTTTCAGAACCTGGCTGTATGCAAATTAGTCTGTTCCTGTCCCAGTGCATGATGGGAACAGGGCAAACCAAACTACAAAAGCCAATTCTTACACTGGGAAGGAAACAAGCTTCCGGGGACCGGTTTCTGGCATTACAGCCGTCTTCGGCCCGGCTTGCTTGAATCCTGATGGTGCAATGAGCAAGGGACTCATGTCTGAGTATACCCTTCCACGCTTAGGGTGGACAAAAATATTTACAACAAGGGGTGGTGAGGGACAGAGTCTCTGAATTAAGCAGAATACTCTCACCCAGTCAAGAGATCAGGGCTAGATCCAACACCGTTTTTTAGCTCACTGCACCATCCCAGTTTCAGAACCTGGCTGTATGCAAATTAGTCTGTTCCTGTCCCAGTGCATGATGGGAACAGGGCAAACCAAACTACAAAAGCCAATTCTTACACTGGGAAGGAAACAAGCTTCCGGGGACCGGTTTCTGGCATTACAGCCGTCTTCGGCCCGGCTTGCTTGAATCCTGATGGTGCAATGAGCAAGGGACTCATGTCTGAGTATACCCTTCCACGCTTAGGGTGGACAAAAATATTTACAACAAGGGGTGGTGAGGGACAGAGTCTCTGAATTAAGCAGAATACTCTCACCCAGTCAAGAGATCAGGGCTAGATCCAACACCGTTTTTTAGCTCACTGCACCATCCCAGTTTCAGAACCTGGCTGTATGCAAATTAGTCTGTTCCTGTCCCAGTGCATGATGGGAACAGGGCAAACCAAACTACAAAAGCCAATTCTTACACTGGGAAGGAAACAAGCTTCCGGGGACCGGTTTCTGGCATTACAGCCGTCTTCGGCCCGGCTTGCTTGAATCCTGATGGTGCAATGAGCAAGGGACTCAAAAACGGTGTTGGATCTAGCCCTGATCTCTTGACTGGGTGAGAGTATTCTGCTTAATTCAGAGACTCTGTCCCTCACCACCGGAAGCTTGTTTCCTTCCCAGTGTAAGAATTGGCTTTTGTAGTCTGGTCTGCCCTGTTCCCATGATGCACTGGGCCAGGGACAGACTATTTTGCATACAGCCAGGTTCTGAAACTGGGATGGTGCAATGAGCTAAAAAACGGTGTTGGATCTAGCCCTGATCTCTTGACTGAGTGAGAGTACTCTGCTTAATTCAGAGACTCTGTCCATCACCACCCCTTGTTGTAAATAATTTTGTCCACCCTAAGCGTGGAAGGGTATACTCAGATGTGAGTCCCTTGCTCATTGCACCATCAGGATTCAAGCAAGCCGGGCCGAAGACGCCTGAAATGGCAGAAACCGGTCCCCGGAAGCTTGTTTCCTTCCCAGTGTAAGAATTGGCTTTTGTAGTCTGGTCTGCCCTGTTCCCATGATGCACTGGGCCAGGGACAGACTATTTTGCATACAGCCAGGTTCTGAAACTGGGATGGTGCAATGAGCTAAAAAACGGTGTTGGATCTAGCCCTGATCTCTTGACTGAGTGAGAGTACTCTGCTTAATTCAGAGACTCTGTCCATCACCACCCCTTGTTGTAAATAATTTTGTCCACCCTAAGCGTGGAAGGGTATACTCAGATGTGAGTCCCTTGCTCATTGCACCATCAGGATTCAAGCAAGCCGGGCCGAAGACGCCTGAAATGGCAGAAACCGGTCCCCGGAAGCTTGTTTCCTTCCCAGTGTAAGAATTGGCTTTTGTAGTCTGGTCTGCCCTGTTCCCATGATGCACTGGGCCAGGGACAGACTATTTTGCATACAGCCAGGTTCTGAAACTGGGATGGTGCAATGAGCTAAAAAACGGTGTTGGATCTAGCCCTGATCTCTTGACTGAGTGAGAGTACTCTGCTTAATTCAGAGACTCTGTCCATCACCACCCCTTGTTGTAAATAATTTTGTCCACCCTAAGCGTGGAAGGGTATACTCAGATGTGAGTCCCTTGCTCATTGCACCATCAGGATTCAAGCAAGCCGGGCCGAAGACGCCTGAAATGGCAGAAACCGGTCCCCGGAAGCTTGTTTCCTTCCCAGTGTAAGAATTGGCTTTTGTAGTCAGGTCTGCCCTGTTCCCATGATGCACTGGGCCAGGGACAGACTATTTTGCATACAGCCAGGTTCTGAAACTGGGATGGTGCAATGAGCTAAAAAACGGTGTTGGATCTAGCCCTGATCTCTTGACTGAGTGAGAGTACTCTGCTTAATTCAGAGACTCTGTCCATCACCACCCCTTGTTGTAAATAATTTTGTCCACCCTAAGTGTGGAAGGGTATACTCAGATGTGAGTCCCTTTCTCATTGCACCATCAGGATTCAAGCAAGCCGGGCCGAAGACGCCTGAAATGGCAGAAACCGGTCCCCGGAAGCTTGTTTCCTTCCCAGTGTAAGAATTGGCTTTTGTAGTCTGGTCTGCCCTGTTCCCATGATGCACTGGGCCAGGGACAGACTATTTTGCATACAGCCAGGTTCTGAAACTGGGATGGTGCAATGAGCTAAAAAACGGTGTTGGATCTAGCCCTGATCTCTTGACTGAGTGAGAGTACTCTGCTTAATTCAGAGACTCTGTCCATCACCACCCCTTGTTGTAAATAATTTTGTCCACCCTAAGCGTGGAAGGGTATACTCAGATGTGAGTCCCTTGCTCATTGCACCATCAGGATTCAAGCAAGCCGGGCCGAAGACGCCTGAAATGGCAGAAACCGGTCCCCGGAAGCTTGTTTCCTTCCCAGTGTAAGAATTGGCTTTTGTAGTCTGGTCTGCCCTGTTCCCATGATGCACTGGGCCAGGGACAGACTATTTTGCATACAGCCAGGTTCTGAAACTGGGATGGTGCAATGAGCTAAAAAACGGTGTTGGATCTAGCCCTGATCTCTTGACTGAGTGAGAGTACTCTGCTTAATTCAGAGACTCTGTCCATCACCACCCCTTGTTGTAAATAATTTAGTCCACCCTAAGCGTGGAAGGGTATACTCAGATGTGAGTCCCTTGCTCATTGCACCATCAGGATTCAAGCAAGCCGGGCCGAAGACGCCTGAAATGGCAGAAACCGGTCCCCGGAAGCTTGTTTCCTTCCCAGTGTAAGAATTGGCTTTTGTAGTCTGGTCTGCCCTGTTCCCATGATGCACTGGGCCAGGGACAGACTATTTTGCATACAGCCAGGTTCTGAAACTGGGATGGTGCAATGAGCTAAAAAACGGTGTTGGATCTAGCCCTGATCTCTTGACTGAGTGAGAGTACTCTGCTTAATTCAGAGACTCTGTCCATCACCACCCCTTGTTGTAAATAGTTTAAATATACAGCCTGCTTATAAGTAGAGACAATGGTAAGGAATAATCTTTAGTTCCGGATTCACAGGGCCCATGCATAACCTGCATAACGAAGGTGTGTAGGGCATCGGAGGTATATCTGGGCAAGAAGGAATGCCAGTCAAGAATACATGGGGCTACAGAGTGTGCACACGCAGATTAAGATGCACAGGTGCCCGTTGTTTCGAGACTATGATAGACTAAAATGGGGTTATAATGGTCTATTGAACAAAGTTGTTGGGAGTTTTAAGGGCATGCATGGTGGGACATGGTGAGGAGATACATATTGAACTGCATGTTTACTGCCCAAGAGCAGCTGCTCTGAGACAAGAGACAAGGTGTCCCCTTCAAGGTGTCAGGGGACACCTTGAAGGGCGTTTTCCTAATGTATTTGGTCATGTCACCAGAGAGGGCAAATAATCCAAATTGGCTGCCAGGTCGGCTTAGGTCAAGATAACTACAGTGATTTAGGTTCCTCCCAGAGAGATCAGAGGTTTGCCTAGGGGGAGCGTTGACCAGGATATGTGGTAGGATGGATTCAGACCCTCATCCTAATTTCAAGGATCATCACCAAGAGATATTGACAGCGCCATCAAGTAATCCCCTTGTATCGTACAGGCATAGGACTGCAGACTTTTTAAG
This sequence comes from Lissotriton helveticus, assembly GCF_964261635.1. NCBI lineage: Eukaryota > Metazoa > Chordata > Amphibia > Caudata > Salamandridae > Lissotriton > Lissotriton helveticus. Next base: position 1,455,448,361 of record NC_136059.1, read on the forward strand.
TAGAACCTGCCGCTAAGTATACCTAGATTGAGCATGGGTAGATTCATAGTCAGCAGGTCCACAGGCCTTCCTTTCCCCAGTCCGCACCTTGGCACTGGGTTTAAAGTTACCCAGTTTATTATTATGATAATGAAAAGTCTTATTATCATTGGGCCAGATGGGTCAACAAACTCATCGCACCATAGGAAGCCATTAGCTTCAGTTTCCAAAGTAAATGCTTCTAGATACACTTCCAGAATTCAGAATTTAGTGTCTCAGAGTGCCCTGACTGTCGGAGTTGGTATGCTTCTTTATCCAGACCATGAAATATAACTGGGTTGCATCCAGGACCTGCAGCTCAAGGCAGGGTCTTCCACATCTGGTATCATGGGCCCCGTCCAAGACACAGGTTTATTTCCCAGAATTAGGGCAAGGGCACCTTTCATTGATCACCTGACTGCAGCACAATCACACTCAATTTCCATGCAGCAGGCTTGGGACACAATTTCACCTCTCTGTTGAGAACCACAGCTTGCTGGTCTTTTGGGGGGCTCCATAACAGGTTTTATCACATTGGCCTAGAATGAAAAAGTCCTTAGGGACATAGTAGAGGCACATGTGTCCTCCATTTTCTTTGTCTTCGAGGTTCCCGTAAAGGCGCCATATGGTTTCAGGCTTAAATTCTGGAGGTTTCTCAGGCAAATGCTACAAGTTTATGCTTCAATTGGCTAGAATCAGAGATCTGTATGGCCATCCTCTGCAGCATGTGTTCCATCAAATTGGTTAATACAATAAGTCTGGTTCTTCAAAGGCAGGTATTAGCCCCCCCCACCCACCTCATGATCACCCAGACTCAGTATAATGGAATACGTTACTTTTAACGGGCCTGGGCAAACAAATGTGATGCATTTATTCGCAGCTTCAGCCAGCTGATATCATTGAGAGTTTCAGAGGCTGAGGGGTTGTACCCCCATGCAATAGGTTCTGAGTTCAGAGCAGGGGGAAGCAGATTTTGGGGTAGGTTAGCATACTTCAAAGGTGTATCTGCGTGTTGAATGTATGTGTATCTCTGATCTTATGGCTGTGTAGAGCCATTCTCATCCGGCACACGGCCTGTGTCTTGTGTTCTTTGGCCGCCCCACCTCTGAGACTCTTAGAGGTATGTCCACAGTACATTTTGTGCTTATTACGGTTCTCATGACCAAAGCAGTTTGTATCTTTTCAAGGGGAAGAAACATATGCTAGGTACCTAAATGCTTACAACGTAGCACATTAAGGTGGGCGGGGTAACATTTCAAGTTGCAACCTGGAGATTCCCTCGTTAATGTCAGGAACTGCTGACATTGGGCGGTAAAATAAAATTAAAATGAAAAAATAATAATAATTTCAAGTTGCAACCGGGAGATTCCCCCTTTAATGTCAGCAACTGCTCACATGGCTAGCAGTTAAGTAGCGGGGTAGTCTGGGGGCAAACACCACAGATTAACTGAACAGGCAACATTTTCTGTAAGAAAGGGATACATGGCAAGTACATGAGGACTCTCCTGCTTCATGCCTCATATTTCTTAGCTCATTGGATAGTTGAGCCTTTACACATTATAGGAGGATAGTCACTAACGCGGAACAGGCTCTTGGGTGTACCTTGCCAGAACATTGGCACACACTTCATCCACCGGGGCTTCTATGAAGGATAAATGCTGAAAACATGGACTGGGGTACTTGTTGCTCAAGAACCCCCTTCACCAAGCTGCTGTGTGTTATATTGTTGCCAGGTGTCTTTGAGTGACAGGCAAGTACATTAAGGGAGCTGTATTGAGTAGCAAGGTTACTTGCAGTGAGGCAGAGGGGTCCCAGAGGACCCACAAAAGATGGGCTGCTTCTATACATGAAACTGGGAATCTGAGAATCCGACATTCATTGGTTTAATAATATGCAGGACTCTCTGGCTATGCAGGGTAAAAATGTTACAACGTGAATTACAAGGCAACTAGAAGGTGAGCCGAACTCGGCTTTGATTCTGTGGAGGGCAATTAATTCTGGGGATAACAAAGTGAACTAGGTCTATAGCTGGATTAGGCACCCAGGGTCACAGCTGGTTAGCAGGTAGTGTGTACCTGTGATCGGATTGCAGTTAAGCAAGCCTGGTGGGCTGGGTAAGTTGTCACTCCTAATAGGGCGCAGTGATTGTAACAGTGTGCACAATACAAACATTCCCTCAAACCAGATTTGGGACCATTAATGTGTTCATCATAGGTTAGCAATCAAAAAGGTCTTTGTATATGTCTGGTCTAAATCAGCATAGTGTGTGCACTGTGAAACCGAAGGCATGTTACAAGTTACTTCGGGTAAGCAAACTATTCCCCGTCCCGATAGCCATAGTAGCTAGGCTGGGTGTGGAAGCTGTCCTCTAACAAGTGTGCTGCTGTCTCAAAAGTTGGGGAAACAAGGTGTTGAAGAACAAATAGGCTACACACGGTTATCAGTTTGAACCCCTAATTTAGGGAATCAGCTAGTATAGGGGTAAACAAGAGTTTTGTCAACCCTAAATATAAGGCACATATTGTACACAGTGCACATTGGATTAAATCAGACATATCCAGGGTTATGGTGAGCAGTAGTTTTGCATTCCCGTTTGGGTAAGAATTCTGGCCGGCGTGGTACTCCTATACAGGAGGAGGCCAGCAGGCTGAGATTAGGGTATGGTGTTGGCCACAAACAATATCTTACACTGGGAGGCAAACTCTAATATGTTTTCCAGCGTTTTCTGAAATCAGTGACTGGGCGGTGATGGGTAATGTACAACCCAGCAACCTGAATTGGCACAGTACGCATAGGGATGTCACCCTGAACTGCGGCCAAAGTACAGAGTAGTTGTTTCAATTCCGGGCAGGCGATCGAACATGCCTATGGAGGGGTAAATGAAGCTGTGGTTAAAACAGAAATCAGTAGTTCTCAATTTGAATGGAGGCCATCAAACTTGCCTACGGAAGGGTAAATAAGCATGAGGTCAGCAGGCAGAGATAAAGGTAGGGTGTTGGCCACAAACAACAACTTGTTGACATATATAATGTTGGCTTTTGAGGCAAACCCCACAATGCTTAAATGCATATCCTGAAATCAGGCAAGGCGGTAATGTGTATATACATGACTCAGCAACACCTATCAATAAGGCCCTGATTGGCACAGAGGGTTCCATAGGGTCTCACCCTATACTGTGGTTAGAGTTGTTCTAACAAATCTGGGAGGTCATCACACCTGCCTACGGAGGAGTAAATAAGCCATGCACATAGCCCATCAAGCAGGATGACTTGGTTTGGCACTAATTCTAAGTCAAATAAATAAGATGGGCTTGGTCTCCATTGGCAAACACCCTGTGGTTCCCTCGATAGGGACTGGGAACACCCACAGAGGTAGATGAAAATTGGTACCCACACGTTGTAGGAGGTTATGGAGCCTGCCATGGTGGAGGGGATATGACGGTGGCCACATCCATTTTCCAGAGTTACAGGGCAATCCGGAGGCTGAATTCCGGTGTGCAGTAGACTGGAGACAGGAACTTATACCTGACCTCACCCGCTAGCCACCCTCTTTATTCCCCGCTGGACACGCTGTCACCCTCCCATCCGCTTACACTGCGTGCCAGCAGGAGGCCTGGCTAACAAATCAAACGTATTAATGCATACTCTTGTGTTGCAAGCGGAGTTACAGGGAGATCCAATGGGTGATTGGTATGAGGGGTGTCCTTTCAGGAGCACAATAGGGGTGCATTATGCCAAAATTCCAGGAGTCTTTACTGCAGGACCCATCTTGAAAACAATGGTGCCCTGCTAGTCCTTTGGGCTGTTGTAAGTCTGAGCAACCGGGGGATTGCCTGCATTCGCTCCACTCCTAAAAAGGCATGAGTAAAAGTTATGGACTAGAAGTCCATGGTATGTAAGGAGGAGAACCCCCACATAAATGGTAGCACCGATTGGGTTGGCCATGGTGAAGTTTGGCTCATCAGGCGGGCAGGGCAGCTTAGGTTAGTCACGGCTGCCTGCCCTTGGATCGCCCGTAAGTTAACCCACCAATTTAGCATACTCCTTGTATGTAGTAATAAACCTGCAGCAAACTGTTTTCCCAACAAAACTTGTGTGGACTCCTCATTTTGCGCAGTGCGGGTAATAATTGCTAAGCGGGTGTTGCCGATATTGGCACTATGCGGCACACGCAATGGGCCCTGTAAGAGAGCGGCCTACCTAGTGCCGCATTAGGCACATCTCTGCATTCTGTCGCAGGGACCCCCTTCCTCAGGGAGTCGCTCTTGTGTCCGGCAAATCTGTGGCATAATTTCCGGTACTCAGTGAGCTGGGGACATGTACTTATATCTGACCTCATCCACTAGCCACCCTCTTTGTTCCCAATGTACACGCTGTCACCCTCCCATTTGCTTACCCTGCGTGCCAGCGGGAGGTCTGGCTAATGAATTGAACATATTAATGTATACATTTGTGTTGCAGGTGGAGTAACAGGGCGATCAGGAGGCTGATTGGTATGAAGGGTACCCTTTCAGGAGCACAATAGGGTGCATAATGCCAAAATCCAAGGAGTCTTTATTGCAGGACCTTGGTTGAAAACGACGGCGCCCGATAGTCCTTTGGGCGGTTGTAAGCCTGAGCAACCAGGGGCTTGCCTGGATACGCTGTGCCCCTGAAAAGGCGTGAGTAAAAGTTATGGACTAGGGGTCCATGGTATGTAAGGGGAGAACCCCCACCTAAATGGTAGCACCGACTGGGTTGGCCATGGTGCAGTTTGGCTCATCAGGTGGGCATGGCAGCTTAGATTAGTCACTGCTGCCTGCCCTTGGATCGCCCATATGTTAACCCACCAATTTGGCATACTCCTTGTAAGTAGTAATAAACCTTCAGCAAACTGTTTTCCCAACACAACTTGTGTGGACTGTTTACTTTGCACAGCGTGGCTAATTATTGCTAAGCAAGTGAGTTGCTGATATCGGCACTATGCATAACAAACACTCGCTACCTTCTGTGCAGCTCAACTGTAGATATTCTGGCCTGGCTTGGTTAGTAAACTGTTGGCGGCAGTGAGTTACTTTCACACCATCTCCAGGGCCACTGCATCTTTTGAGCTACTGATAGTTACTTACCACACCCTGTATTTCCTGCATTCTTGATACACACCCCAAGCTTCTTGAAGCAACAGAAACATATACTACAGCAGTTGTTGCGTTTCAGGCAATGCACTTCATGGTGACGGGTGACACCTTCCGATAGGGCTTCAAGTGGGCTGGGTCTTGCTATAGCAGTTCTAAAAAGCAGGTGCCGAAACGGGTCTCTATCGTGCTCTTAATTTTTGCACTCACCCTCATGGTGAGAAAACAATCGTAACTCTGCAGCAGTTCCACCCTTCACTGCCTTTGAGGTAACTTCAAAGAGACTCGTTATAGTTCTTTTACAGTCTCATAATCTCAGAATGGAAGTATTTTCAATATTATATGCAACAAAGCCATAGTTGTTGCTTATGTATATTAAATATAAACAACAAAAGAGTGAAGCCGAGATGGAGAAGGCTAGAGGGCGGAATCACTCATGTTTTTTAGAAGGGTCCTCACTCACCAACCTAGTTGGTGACATGCTTCATCATAGGACACCCACCAGACAGGCCGAGTGCCCTTCCGGTGTGCTATGACAGGGGAGCGGGATTTTGTGAGTGTTGAGTGCAAGTCATAGTGCAGTGAGTGGTGTTAAAATAGCCTATACTACTCCTCAAAACATTTTTAATGATAGGGTAGTATGACTAGAGTAAAATGGTGCAGTGTGGACGTTGTGACTGAATCAATTGATCAGTTATATCCTTTTTTGGTACATTAGGTCAACATGTTTCAGCCTCTGTAAGCAAGTATCAAGGCTTTCCTCAGGACTGTGAACCAGGGCAGTATGCGCACCGGTGTTTAAACTGCTAGCACGCCCCTGAGTTACGGGTCTTGATGACAGGCATTCCATAAGCGAAGTGGACGGTTGACAGGAAAACACTTTTGTTGTGTAGTCAGTGTTCCCTGCAAGGACCTAAGCAGTAATTCAACCCCTCCTCCCACAGTGGTCGTGCATTCAGAAGCCCTGAAGGCGTGATTATTGGGAACCTTGAGTAGTCCGGTTCTTTTTTTTGGACCATAAGTTAGGATGTGCCTTAGAGTGCGCATACCGCCTGGTTTACTGTCCTGAGCAAAGCCTCGCTACTTGCTTACAGAGGCTGAAACATGTCAACCTAATGTACCAAAAAAACAGATGTAACTGATCAATTGAATCAGTCACAACGTCCACCCTGCACCATTTTACTCTAGTCATACTACCCTATCTTTAAAAATATTTTAAGGAGTAGTATAGGCTATTTTAACACCACTCACTGCACCATCACTTGCACTCAATGTGGTATTCTAAATTATAGAATTGTTTATGGTAGAACTGTGGTATGTCATGGGGAATGTTGGGAGTGGGGATTCACGGGATCGGTTGAAGAGGCGATCGGTCGTGCCAGTCTGGTTGTCCTCCTGTGGTTGTTAAGCTGTTCTTCTATTTGGAATAAATCCTGTTACTTCGATCTACGTCTCTCTACTTCTTTTCTACACAAATATTGGCAACGTCGGGGATACAGATTTATACATAGGAGACAGCGTTCACTCAATATTATTCTGCAAACTGCCTACAATCTTCAAAATAGTCTACTTCATTATTTTTGCATTTCTCGTCGCAACACTGTTTGGTAACGTATTTTTTTATTGTACCACTGTGACTAATTTTTTTTAACCTAGCGCTTCGTTTTACTTCGCGCTGACGGTTAAAAGAAGTACATTGTCTAAATATTTGCCTGCCGTCTGTGGAGTTAATGTATATATGCATTGGATGACTTGGGATTTCTTGCCATTATTAAAATTGACTTACTTCTACTGTTTCTGTTCGACCGCATCATCGAGCGGTATTGAAACGCTCCTTGGCATTATTTGAATCCTGGATGCACGCGCATTTCTGTTTCTCCGAATGCCGTGTGCGTTCAACAATGCTCCGACAGTGTTCTTCTGAGCAATGCTTTCTGGGATTGAAACTTTGACCTCATGTTGTACACGCAATGCGTATTACGTGCCGCCATCTTGGATTTTATCGGCATTTCAAGCAGTACCAGTCGGCTAAATCTAGATCTCCCTACAACACTTTTAAAGTGATTTAACTCCCTAATTGAGATTTCGTTCATATTTTCAAGACAATTCGCTCCTTTCAAGCATTCTGGTATTCCTGTTTTCTTCTTTACTCAAGATACAAGGTATTAATTTTGTTTTTATTATTATTACCAACCCGTTTTCCTTTTGACTTATTTATAAACTTATATTCTTCAAACATTTCTAACATCGCTGCACCACCGCATTTTTTACAAGTTGCTGGTGAGCCAAATATAGAATGGGATTTATGGTTTTCCATGTTTTTAGCTTATGTGGATGTGTTGGAAAAAGATGGTTGCTCAGCTAAAAGGAAACTTGCATTACTAAGACATTGTTTAGGTGGCGCTGGCATAAAGGAGTTTGATAACTTACCTCCTATTGAAGAAGCTGGAGACATGGATGTTTTTGAAAAAAGGCTACTAAACAAATGAAAATTGGTTTTGGAAGAAAGGTCAACAGAGTAATGGAAAGGGTTAAATTTTACTCACGTGCCCACAAAGTTGAGGAATCTATTGAAGACTATGTGTCAGCATTACAATCTCTAGCTTGTTTATGTGCATTCGAAACTATTTCATATGAACAAGTACTTAGGGACCGGATAATGATGAAAACTAAAAGTAAAAAAATTCAAGAAAGACTTTGGTTGGGCACAGAATCTTCTCTTAGCGGTGGGGTCATCAAAATTGCTAAAGGAATTGAACAATCTGAATTGCTTGTGTCTGAAATAAGGAATCAATCTGCTAAATTACAAAGTACAGAACTAGAAGTTTCGTTAGTAAAGAACCAAACACGTAATTCTTCAAATCCTAAAAAGGATTATTTAAAAAAGGTGGTGGAAAAAAAACATGTGGATAATAAGACCTTTTTTAAAAAAAAACACCATTGTATGTTATACATGTAGTAGTTCCAACCATGTTCGTAATTATAAAGGATGTCCTGCTTGGGACAAAGTGTGCATGAAGTGTAAGAAAAAGGGACATTTCAGTAATGTATCCCGTTCCTTTCAGAGGGCCAATTACATTTCTCAAGAAGAAGAAGTTCTACATGGTTTAAATTGTATTTTTTCAATGAATAAAACTGAATGTAAGAAATTTCCTTCATGTTTTATTAACATCAACTGTAAACCAGTTCAACTTATGGTAGATTCATGTTCATGGTACACTATCATTGGGAACAAACTATTTAAAGAGATTTGGGGTGAATGTGAGTTGTGCCTTCCTGACGTTCATCCGGGAGGGTACTCAGGCCATAGAATAGATCTTGAAGGATACTTTTGGGCGGATATTGAATTCAAGGGTAGAATGATCAACGGTAAAGTGTATGAGGCATCTAAAGGCGTATCAATTCTTGGTTGGCCACATCAACAAGGATTAGGGATAAAACTTGACCCAAACGCATCTACTCCTGTCAGTGTATGTTCTGAGTGTGATTTATCCAGAAATCTTGATGATATAAATGCTGTTCATTCACAAAATGATCAGAACATTGATAATGACATGTTTATTACAAACATAAAAAGTAGATACCCCAAAGTGTTTGAAGATACTTTAGGAAAATATGTTGGTTTTCAACATAAAAACATTCTTAATGATGGTGCAACTCCAATTAGACATAAAGTCAGAAATGTTCAGTTGACTTATAGGCCTAAACTCAAAGAAATGTTAAATTATTTGTTTTTTAAACAAATCATTGAACCTATTGAATCATCTCCATGGGTTTCTCCCATTGTTGTATCGCTCAAAAGCACCGGAGAGCTCCGCCTGTGTGTGGATCTCCGCAGCTTAAATAGTGACATTTGGATAGATAAGCACCCCCTTCCCAATATCCATGAATTGATTTCCACTTTGTCAAATGATACTGTTTTCCCTACTATTGACTTAGCAAGCGCTTATCATGAGGTGGAATTGCATGAAGAGTCTAAAAACTCACTGCCTCTGTTACTCCTGAAGGTATGTTTCAGGTTTCACGTATGCCATTCGGATTAGCAAGTGCAGCTTCAGTTTTTCAACGTTTAATGAAAGAATTGTTAGAAAATTGCAAAGGAGCCCTTGCTTTTCAAGACGACATCCTAATATTTGGAAGCAATTGTGTGGAACATGATGAGAATTTAAATTCTGTTCTACAGAAAATTCAGATGAAAGGTTTAACACTTAAGTTTTCCAATTGCAAATTTAGACAGAATAAGATGGAATATTTAGGCCACAAAATTTCCTCAGAAGGAATTAAGCCAAACGTTAATCATGTCAAAAGCATTACCATGGCACTCATTCCTACTTCTAAAGAACAACTTTTGTCATTTTTAGGTCTAACAGAATTCTATGGTACATTTGTTCAAAATTACTCAACTATTGTGCATGCATTACGAGTCTTGTTAACAAAAAAAGTGAAATTTTTGTGTGGTAAAGACCAACAGGAATCCTTTGATTTTTTGAAGAACAAAATTATAGATGCACCATTTTTAAAACCATTTAATGTAGGTAAGGAATATATAGTTTGTGTGGATGCCAGTAATGTCGGTCTTGGTGCTATACTTATGCAAAAAGACAAGGAAGGTGATATGTGGTATCTTATGCATCTAGGTCACTTTGAGATTCTGAATTTAATTATTCTACCATTGAAAAAGAATTACTTGCATGCAACTTTCGCCAGTTTCTATGGGGTACCAAATTTTCATTAAGGACAGACCACAAACCTTTAGTGAATATGTTGTCGGCTGGTGGTGGCAGGATGCTTACTGCGCGTTTGGCAAGGCTTGCTGCCAAATTGCAAGAATTTCATTGTCAAGTGATGTATGTTCCAGGTCGGTTTAACGTTAATGCAGATTGTATGTCACGCTTTCCTATCAGTAAAAATGTTGATTCTTCTATTAGTGAAGAATGTGATGTTGCGTTTACCATGGATGACATCAATTTGATTTTTGAGGAGGAAATTTCCAATCACATTTCTGAGTCTAAATGGTTAGAAGCTATGGAACATGATGACACTTTAAAAGAAGTACAAGTATTTTTGAATAAAGGATGGCCTGAGGAACGGAAATTGAGGGGTGAACTGGCCTCATTTTGGAAAGTTAAAGATGAGCTTATGTGTAATCACGGCATGGTAATGAGATCTGACAAAATTATTCCTCCCAAGAATCTTAGAGAACTTATTTGCAAGTTAGCCCATGAAGGCCATATGGGAATGTCCACAACAAAGAGAAGAACCAGAGAGTTTTATTGGTGGCCAGGCATTGATGGCAGGGTCGACAGATGGGTCAGGAATTGTTCCCCGTGTTCTTTAAGTGATACATTTGCAAAAGCAGTGTCTGTTGGAGTTACCCCTATTGAATTTGCCCAAGGGCCTTGGAGAAAATTAGGCATTGACATTACTGGGCCATTTAATTATCAATCTGGTAAAGAGTTATTTGCGTTAGTCTTGATTGACTATTTTTCTAAATGGCCCGAATTAAAGATTGTGGAAAAAGTTTGTGCAGAGAATGTTGTTGAATTTTTGGAGGAAGTATTCTGTAGAGAAGGTTTGCCTGAAGAAATTATTTCCGACAATGGCCCACAATTTGTAAGCAAGGAGTTTGAATCTTTCATTTCTGGTTGTAATATCCTACATAAAAGAGTTTCTAATTATTTTCCACAACCCAATGGTCAAATAGAGCGGTTTAATAGAGTAGTAAAGGAATCTTGCCAGTTGGCCTTAAAAAGTGGGTTGAAATGGAGGAAAGCTCTGCAAGCTACTTTGTTAACATATCACACTTCACCTAATTCTGTAACTGGTCTTTCTCCTTTTGAAATGTTACGTGCAGGAAACCTGGTTCTAGGCTTATGCCGTGGTGGTTAAAGACTAGGAATTCTTATGATATCAACATGGATGTTCATGATGTCAGAGAGCGAGTAAAAAAGTATCAAGAGAAAATGATACAAAGTAATCAAAAAAGAGAGTCTAATGTTTCTAGATTAAGAGTGGGTGATATGGTTCGTGTGAAGTTTGGTGGACAGGTTAATAAAAGACAGGCTAAATGGTCTGATCCTGTGAGAATTACAGAAATTTTTAGCAAAGCTGTTAGAGTAGATGGTGGTAAAATACAGTACTTGAGAATGTTGATGACTCTGACACTGAGCAAGAAATGAATGTTACCAGGAAAAGTTTACGTGTTAAGCATTCTCCTATTAGGCTAAAAGACTTTGATCGTTTTTAGTTCCTTTTGTTTATTGATTTATTTAGTTATTTTACTCATTTTTTTAAAAGGGGGGAGGTGTGTGGAATTCTAGATTATAAAATTGTTTGTGGTAGAACTGTGGTATGTCATGGGGAATGTTGGGAGTGGGGATTCACGGGAGCGGTTGAAGAGGCGATCGGTCGTGCCAGTCTGGTGTTCCTCCTGTGGTTGTTAAGCTGTTCTTCTATTTGGAATACATCCTGTTACTTGGATCTACGTCTCTCTACTTCTTTTCTACACTCAACACTCAAAAAAATCCCGCTCTGCTGTAATCAGGCATCGTAGCACACCAGAGGGGCACTCGGCCTCTCCGGTGGAGGTCCTATGATGAAGCATGTCACCAACTATGTTGGTGAGTGACGACATGAGTGATTCCGCCCTCTAGCCTTCTCCATCTCGGCTTCACTCTTTTGTTGTTTATATTGATTACCCCTGGGGAATAAGAGTGGAGTAAAATTCCCTCTCTCTCTCTTTGTTTTGATATATATTTGCTTTTGTACATTATACAGCTAACAGACATTGACAAAGCCAATGGCTTGTTCTAGGTAATCTTATTTGTTGTGTTATATATCTGGATTCAATCACAGAAGTAGCAAAATGCCAGTCAGGCGGCACACTCTGCTAAGCACAGATTTTTAGCTACACCCTTAACTGCATCGGCCTCGCCCCTTTAAGAGACGACCCCCCCCCCTAGTGTTTCAATCCCACTTAAAGCCCTGTCTTCCTGGATTCAAAACATGCGCTTCTCCACATTACTCAATTCGGGCAGCGTACCTGGATGGAGCTTTCCTACTTCAAGTCCACGCAAATTGCATACGTGATCAAGCAAGTGATCAAGAAAGTGAGGAGGCGGTTGTATTTGTTTAATAAGAACATTTTAACATACTGAATTACTCTTTAAACTTTGCTCTGACGTCTATATTTGCTCTCCAGAGTCACTTTCTGAGACTTTTCAAAAAAACTATTTTTGTTGGAGAATTTTGGATACTTTCAAGCTGGGCTTCAGACTGTAGTGTGCAATCTCAACTGCTGGCATTGACTGGGATCTGTTGGAGTATATTTTGTGACTTTTATTTAGAATCCCCTCCTCACTCCTGAATTGCATCGTACTCCGAATCAACCATTTCATTTCCAAAGTTGATCTAGAAAGAGCAGGCTGCTTTGCCAGGCACTAACGTCTTTTATGTGATCTAGCATAGAGTCGCATAGTTTGAGATTGTGATTTAATCTCAGTAAATGCTGTTGACACTGCCGGCTCAGGTTCAGTGACTGTGCGACCACGTAGTTACCTAGTGTGACTTCAGCACATTTTGTTAATTTGTTCCCTAATGAGCTTGTGAGCTCCCTCCCTCGTTGAACTTCTAGCCTGTTTATAGAAAAAAGGAAAACATATGAAGATCTATTCAATATGCAACAGTTTATGCAGGCTGAAGCTTAGGTGTGTCAATTGGATCCAGCCGTATAATTGAGCTAATACTGATTAGTGGTCTTGTACTTAAATGCAACAATTACGTATACCCAAGGAAGGATAGTACTTCTTACCATGATCACCTTTGGGATTAGATAGTGTAGCTTGAGGAGAGAGTCACTATCCAGAGGAAGAGCTTTAACTTCACCTAAGTCCCAGGGTTGTGCACCAGTAGAATGATTGTACAGTATCAGGCTTTCAGTGACAATGATCTTACACTTAAGGATGGATAGATGTGATTCTGACAAAAAGGTATGCAAGCAAACCTATTCTGGAGAAACCTTCAACACTAACCTGCTTTGTTAATTTGTCTAAGAACCGGAAACAAAATTGTAACATTCTCTGTAAGAATGACAGTCATGGGTCAATATTTGAGGAGTTTTATATGAAGTATTGTTAAGCATAGTACATGAAGAATCTCACAAGAATGGTTAGTAATAAAGAATACAATTCATAAGTAAAGAGAACTCGCTAAAGTTCAATGCAAACTCCAGCATACATTTGCATTACTGAATGGGGTATCTTAGTTACAGAGGACAATTACGTCCTTTTATAGGACTTTATACAAAGGATTTAGTAAATTACTAAGCATGTACATGGTTCTCGGGATATGCACCAATAAGGAACAAGCAAGAAGAAACATTTTACTGCATAATACATTCGAGGATTCTCTCATAATAGTACTACATTGAATATATGCACTCTCACTGTTTATTCAAGCACATTAATCGATACATTGTATAAATGGCTGGGACAGTTGGGATGTCCTTGGTTAGGTGCAACAGGGTGAGAAGCTCCTGGGAGCAATCATTGCATTTTAGTGGGAAGATTGGAATTCTTTATTTAGCTATGAAATTACAACGGTGATCATGTGGTGAGGTACAGGGTCGCTTCAAAATGAAAATCAGTGCATCTTTGTTTAGGCTGATGTAAGTTTAATTTCAAGCAGTTCCAAACATAAAGATGAAACAATGTTCAAAACCGCCCCTCTGGGGATTTCAAAATCATCCCATCTTAATCTTTATAACAACGCAGATTTCATCAACTTAGGCTTCTTCTCCTTTGATTCTACCAAATCTTTCATGGTGTCATAGAGTCCACTTTGCATTTCTTCAACTTTTACATTAATTCTATTTCGCTTTCTTCCTCTCCTTGCTGACATATTCTTATATACCCACACCCAAACCAATTGCTTGATAAATTCCTTTGGAAAATCTTAGAATGAGAAGCATACATGTAATGCTGATTATTATAATCAAAATAGGATTAAAAGCAATGTCAGTATTCTCCCATCACACTCCCTAACCACTCACTTATCTAGAAAAATCCTCTTCCAGTCGATCCAAATACTGAACCTACACCTTCCCAAGCACCGTTCTCTCTCAATTCTGTTAGTTCATGCATATTTTTTGTAATGATGGTAATACAACTATCAAGCGTATTATTTTCGGAGTGTATGCACAACATTCCTTGCATGAATGATCTTGCTGACTCCACCTTCCTTTGCAAGCAGCAAATCTAACGCAAGATGGTTCTGCATAATCACAACTCTTGTAGCAAGCAATTCTTCACTTATCAAAGTTAGTGCTCCTTCAGTATTACTGTCAAGACAAGACAGAATAAGATGGAATATTTAGGCCACAAAATTTCCTCAGAGGGAATTAAGCCAAACGTTAATCATGTAAAAAGCATTACCATGGCACTCATTCCTACTTCTAAAGAACAACTTTTGTCATTTTTAGGTCTAACAGAATTCTATGGTACATTTGTTCAAAATTACTCAACTATTGTGCATGCATTACGAGTCTTGTTAACAAAAAAAGTGAAATTTTTGTGTGGTAAAGACCAACAGGAATCCTTTGATTTTTTGAAGAACAAAATTATAGATGCACCATTTTTAAAACCATTTAATGTAGGTAAGGAATATATAGTTTGTGTGGATGCCAGTAATGTCGGTCTTGGTGCTATACTTATGCAAAAAGACAAGGAAGGTGATATGTGGTATCTTATGCATCTAGGTCACTTTGAGATTCTGAATTTAATTATTCTACCATTGAAAAAGAATTACTTGCATGCAACTTTCGCCAGTTTCTATGGGGTACCAAATTTTCATTAAGGACAGACCACAAACCTTTAGTGAATATGTTGTCGGCTGGTGGTGGCAGGATGCTTACTGCGCGTTTGGCAAGGCTTGCTGCCAAATTGCAAGAATTTCATTGTCAAGTGATGTATGTTCCAGGTCGGTTTAACGTTAATGCAGATTGTATGTCACGCTTTCCTATCAGTAAAAATGTTGATTCTTCTATTAGTGAAGAGTGTGATGTTGCGTTTACCATGGATGACATCAATTTGATTTTCGAGGAGGAAATTTCCAATCACATTTCTGAGTCTAAATGGTTAGAAGCTATGGAACATGATGACACTTTAAAAGAAGTACAAGTATTTTTGAATAAAGGATGGCCTGAGGAACGGAAATTGAGGGGTGAACTGGCCTCATTTTGGAAAGTTAAAGATGAGCTTATGTGTAATCACGGCATGGTAATGAGATCTGACAAAATTATTCCTCCCAAGAATCTTAGAGAACTTATTTGCAAGTTAGCCCATGAAGGCCATATGGGAATGTCCACAACAAAGAGAAGAACCAGAGAGTTTTATTGGTGGCCAGGCATTGATGGCAGGGTTGACAGATGGGTCAGGAGTTGTTCCCCGTGTTCTTTAAGTGATACATTTGCAAAAGCAGTGTCTGTTGGAGTTACCCCTATTGAATTTGCCCAAGGGCCTTGGAGAAAATTAGGCATTGACATTACTGGGCCATTTAATTATCAATCTGGTAAAGAGTTATTTGCGTTAGTCTTGATTGACTATTTTTCTAAATGGCCCGAATTAAAGATTGTGGAAAAAGTTTGTGCAGAGAATGTTGTTGAATTTTTGGAGGAAGTATTCTGTAGAGAAGGTTTGCCTGAAGAAATTATTTCCGACAATGGCCCACAATTTGTAAGCAAGGAGTTTGAATCTTTCATTTCTGGTTGTAATATCCTACATAAAAGAGTTTCTAATTATTATCCACAACCCAATGGTCAAATAGAGCGGTTTAATAGAGTAGTAAAGGAATCTTGCCAGTTGGCCTTAAAAAGTGGGTTGAAATGGAGGAAAGCTCTGCAAGCTACTTTGTTAACATATCACACTTCACCTAATTCTGTAACTGGTCTTTCTCCTTTTGAAATGTTACGTGCAGGAAACCTGGTTCTAGGCTTATGCCGTGGTGGTTAAAGACTAGGAATTCTTATGATATCAACATGGATGTTCATGATGTCAGAGAGCGAGTAAAAAAGTATCAAGAGAAAATGATACAAAGTAATCAAAAAAGAGAGTCTAATGTTTCTAGATTAAGAGTGGGTGATATGGTTCGTGTGAAGTTTGGTGGACAGGTTAATAAAAGACAGGCTAAATGGTCTGATCCTGTGAGAATTACAGAATTTTTTTTGCATTGCTGTTAGAGTAGATGGTGGTAAAATACAATACTTGAGAATGTTGATGACTCTGACACTGAGCAAGAAATGGATGTTACCAGGAAAAGTTTACGTGTTAAGCATTCTCCTATTAAGCTAAAAGACTTTGATCGTTTTTAGTTCCTTTTGTTTATTGATTTATTTAGTTATTTTACTCATTTTTTTAAAAGGGGGGAGGTGTGTGGAATTCTAGATTATAAAATTGTTTGTGGTAGAACTGTGGTATGTCATGGGGAATGTTGGGAGTGGGGATTCACGGGAGCGGTTGAAGAGGCGATCGGTCGTGCCAGTCTGGTGTTCCTCCTGTGGTTGTTAAGCTGTTCTTCTATTTGGAATACATCCTGTTACTTGGATCTACGTCTCTCTACTTCTTTTCTACACTCAACACTCAAAAAAATCCCGCTCTGCTGTAATCAGGCATCGTAGCACACCAGAGGGGCACTCGGCCTCTCCGGTGGAGGTCCTATGATGAAGCATGTCACCAACTATGTTGGTGAGTGACGACATGAGTGATTCCGCCCTCTAGCCTTCTCCATCTCGGCTTCACTCTTTTGTTGTTTATATTGATTACCCCTGGGGAATAAGAGTGGAGTAAAATTCCCTCTCTCTCTCTTTGTTTTGATATATATTTGCTTTTGTACATTATACAGCTAACAGACATTGACAAAGCCAATGGCTTGTTCTAGGTAATCTTATTTGTTGTGTTATATATCTGGATTCAATCACAGAAGTAGCAAAATGCCAGTCAGGCGGCACACTCTGCTAAGCACAGATTTTTAGCTACACCCTTAACTGCATCGGCCTCGCCCCTTTAAGAGACGACCCCCCCCCCTAGTGTTTCAATCCCACTTAAAGCCCTGTCTTCCTGGATTCAAAACATGCGCTTCTCCACATTACTCAATTCGGGCAGCGTACCTGGATGGAGCTTTCCTACTTCAAGTCCACGCAAATTGCATACGTGATCAAGCAAGTGATCAAGAAAGTGAGGAGGCGGTTGTATTTGTTTGATAAGAACATTTTAACATACTGAATTACTCTTTAAACTTTGCTCTGACGTCTATATTTGCTCTCCAGAGTCACTTTCTGAGACTTTTCAAAAAAACTATTTTTGTTGGAGAATTTTGGATACTTTCAAGCTGGGCTTCAGACTGTAGTGTGCAATCTCAACTGCTGGCATTGACTGGGATCTGTTGGAGTATGTTTTGTGACTTTTATTTAGAATCCCCTCCTCACTCCTGAATTGCATCGTACTCCGAATCAACCATTTCATTTCCAAAGTTGATCTAGAAAGAGCAGGCTGCTTTGCCAGGCACTAACGTCTTTTATGTGATCTAGCATAGAGTCGCATAGTTTGAGATTGTGATTTAATCTCAGTAAATGCTGTTGACACTGCCGGCTCAGGTTCAGTGACTGTGCGACCACGTAGTTACCTAGTGTGACTTCAGCACATTTTGTTAATTTGTTCCCTAATGAGCTTGTGAGCTCCCTCCCTCGTTGAACTTCTAGCCTGTTTATAGAAAAAAGGAAAACATATGAAGATCTATTCAATATGCAACAGTTTATGCAGGCTGAAGCTTAGGTGTGTCAATTGGATCCAGCCGTATAATTGAGCTAATACTGATTAGTGGTCTTGTACTTAAATGCAACAATTACGTATACCCAAGGAAGGATAGTACTTCTTACCATGATCACCTTTGGGATTAGATAGTGTAGCTTGAGGAGAGAGTCACTATCCAGAGGAAGAGCTTTAACTTCACCTAAGTCCCAGGGTTGTGCACCAGTAGAATGATTGTACAGTATCAGGCTTTCAGTGACAATGATCTTACACTTAAGGATGGATAGATGTGATTCTGACAAAAAGGTATGCAAGCAAACCTATTCTGGAGAAACCTTCAACACTAACCTGCTTTGTTAATTTGTCTAAGAACCGGAAACAAAATTGTAACATTCTCTGTAAGAATGACAGTCATGGGTCAATATTTGAGGAGTTTTATATGAAGTATTGTTAAGCATAGTACATGAAGAATCTCACAAGAATGGTTAGTAATAAAGAATACAATTCATAAGTAAAGAGAACTCGCTAAAGTTCAATGCAAACTCCAGCATACATTTGCATTACTGAATGGGGTATCTTAGTTACAGAGGACAATTACGTCCTTTTATAGGACTTTATACAAAGGATTTAGTAAATTACTAAGCATGTACATGGTTCTCGGGATATGCACCAATAAGGAACAAGCAAGAAGAAACATTTTACTGCATAATACATTCGAGGATTCTCTCATAATAGTACTACATTGAATATATGCACTCTCACTGTTTATTCAAGCACATTAATCGATACATTGTATAAATGGCTGGGACAGTTGGGATGTCCTTGGTTAGGTGCAACAGGGTGAGAAGCTCCTGGGAGCAATCATTGCATTTTAGTGGGAAGATTGGAATTCTTTATTTAGCTATGAAATTACAACGGTGATCATGTGGTGAGGTACAGGGTCGCTTCAAAATGAAAATCAGTGCATCTTTGTTTAGGCTGATGTAAGTTTAATTTCAAGCAGTTCCAAACATAAAGATGAAACAATGTTCAAAACCGCCCCTCTGGGGATTTCAAAATCATCCCATCTTAATCTTTATAACAACGCAGATTTCATCAACTTAGGCTTCTTCTCCTTTGATTCTACCAAATCTTTCATGGTGTCATAGAGTCCACTTTGCATTTCTTCAACTTTTACATTAATTCTATTTCGCTTTCTTCCTCTCCTTGCTGACATATTCTTATATACCCACACCCAAACCAATTGCTTGATAAATTCCTTTGGAAAATCTTAGAATGAGAAGCACACATGTAATGCTGATTATTATAATCAAAATAGGATTAAAAGCAATGTCAGTATTCTCCCATCACACTCCCTAACCACTCACTTATCTAGAAAAATCCTCTTCCAGTCGATCCAAATACTAAACCTACACCTTCCCAAGCACCGTTCTCTCTCAATTCTGTTAGTTCATGCATATTTTTTGTAATGATGGTAATACAACTATCAAGCGTATTATTTTCGGAGTGTATGCACAACATTCCTTGCATGAATGATCTTGCTGACTCCACCTTCCTTTGCAAGCAGCAAATCTAACGCAAGATGGTTCTGCATAATCACAACTCTTGTAGCAAGCAATTCTTCACTTATCAAAGTTAGTGCTCCTTCAGTATTACTGTCAAGACAAGACAGAATAAGATGGAATATTTAGGCCACAAAATTTCCTCAGAGGGAATTAAGCCAAACGTTAATCATGTAAAAAGCATTACCATGGCACTCATTCCTACTTCTAAAGAACAACTTTTGTCATTTTTAGGTCTAACAGAATTCTATGGTACATTTGTTCAAAATTACTCAACTATTGTGCATGCATTACGAGTCTTGTTAACAAAAAAAGTGAAATTTTTGTGTGGTAAAGACCAACAGGAATCCTTTGATTTTTTGAAGAACAAAATTATAGATGCACCATTTTTAAAACCATTTAATGTAGGTAAGGAATATATAGTTTGTGTGGATGCCAGTAATGTCGGTCTTGGTGCTATACTTATGCAAAAAGACAAGGAAGGTGATATGTGGTATCTTATGCATCTAGGTCACTTTGAGATTCTGAATTTAATTATTCTACCATTGAAAAAGAATTACTTGCATGCAACTTTCGCCAGTTTCTATGGGGTACCAAATTTTCATTAAGGACAGACCACAAACCTTTAGTGAATATGTTGTTGGCTGGTGGTGGCAGGATGCTTACTGCGCGTTTGGCAAGGCTTGCTGCCAAATTGCAAGAATTTCATTGTCAAGTGATGTATGTTCCAGGTCGGTTTAACGTTAATGCAGATTGTATGTCACGCTTTCCTATCAGTAAAAATGTTGATTCTTCTATTAGTGAAGAGTGTGATGTTGCGTTTACCATGGATGACATCAATTTGATTTTCGAGGAGGAAATTTCCAATCACATTTCTGAGTCTAAATGGTTAGAAGCTATGGAACATGATGACACTTTAAAAGAAGTACAAGTATTTTTGAATAAAGGATGGCCTGAGGAACGGAAATTGAGGGGTGAACTGGCCTCATTTTGCGAAGTTAAAGATGAGCTTATGTGTAATCACGGCATGGTAATGAGATCTGACAAAATTATTCCTCCCAAGAATCTTAGAGAACTTATTTGCAAGTTAGCCCATGAAGGCCATATGGGAATGTCCACAACAAAGAGAAGAACCAGAGAGTTTTATTGGTGGCCAGGCATTGATGGCAGGGTTGACAGATGGGTCAGGAATTGTTCCCCGTGTTCTTTAAGTGATACATTTGCAAAAGCAGTGTCTGTTGGAGTTACCCCTATTGAATTTGCCCAAGGGCCTTGGAGAAAATTAGGCATTGACATTACTGGGCCATTTAATTATCAATCTGGTAAAGAGTTATTTGCGTTAGTCTTGATTGACTATTTTTCTAAATGGCCCGAATTAAAGATTGTGGAAAAAGTTTGTGCAGAGAATGTTGTTGAATTTTTGGAGGAAGTATTCTGTAGAGAAGGTTTGCCTGAAGAAATTATTTCCGACAATGGCCCACAATTTGTAAGCAAGGAGTTTGAATCTTTCATTTCTGGTTGTAATATCCTACATAAAAGAGTTTCTAATTATTTTCCACAACCCAATGGTCAAATAGAGCGGTTTAATAGAGTAGTAAAGGAATCTTGCCAGTTGGCCTTAAAAAGTGGGTTGAAATGGAGGAAAGCTCTGCAAGCTACTTTGTTAACATATCACACTTCACCTAATTCTGTAACTGGTCTTTCTCCTTTTGAAATGTTACGTGCAGGAAACCTGGTTCTAGGCTTATGCCGTGGTGGTTAAAGACTAGGAATTCTTATGATATCAACATGTATGTTCATGATGTCAGAGAGCGAGTAAAAAAGTATCAAGAGAAAATGATACAAAGTAATCAAAAAAGAGAGTCTAATGTTTCTAGATTAAGAGTGGGTGATATGGTTCGTGTGAAGTTTGGTGGACAGGTTAATACAAGACAGGCTAAATGGTCTGATCCTGTGAGAATTACAGAAATTTTTTAGCAAAGCTGTTAGAGTAGATGGTGGTAAAATACAATACTTGAGAATGTTGATGACTCTGACACTGAGCAAGAAATGGATGTTACCAGGAAAAGTTTACGTGTTAAGCATTCTCCTATTAAGCTAAAAGACTTTGATCGTTTTTAGTTCCTTTTGTTTATTGATTTATTTAGTTATTTTACTCATTTTTTTAAAAGGGGGGAGGTGTGTGGAATTCTAGATTATAAAATTGTTTGTGGTAGAACTGTGGTATGTCATGGGGAATGTTGGGAGTGGGGATTCACGGGAGCGGTTGAAGAGGCGATCGGTCGTGCCAGTCTGGTGTTCCTCCTGTGGTTGTTAAGCTGTTCTTCTATTTGGAATACATCCTGTTACTTGGATCTACGTCTCTCTACTTCTTTTCTACACTCAACACTCAAAAAAATCCCGCTCTGCTGTAATCAGGCATCGTAGCACACCAGAGGGGCACTCGGCCTCTCCGGTGGAGGTCCTATGATGAAGCATGTCACCAACTATGTTGGTGAGTGACGACATGAGTGATTCCGCCCTCTAGCCTTCTCCATCTCGGCTTCACTCTTTTGTTGTTTATATTGATTACCCCTGGGGAATAAGAGTGGAGTAAAATTCCCTCTCTCTCTCTTTGTTTTGATATATATTTGCTTTTGTACATTATACAGCTAACAGACATTGACAAAGCCAATGGCTTGTTCTAGGTAATCTTATTTGTTGTGTTATATATCTGGATTCAATCACAGAAGTAGCAAAATGCCAGTCAGGCGGCACACTCTGCTAAGCACAGATTTTTAGCTACACCCTTAACTGCATCGGCCTCGCCCCTTTAAGAGACGACCCCCCCCCCTAGTGTTTCAATCCCACTTAAAGCCCTGTCTTCCTGGATTCAAAACATGCGCTTCTCCACATTACTCAATTCGGGCAGCGTACCTGGATGGAGCTTTCCTACTTCAAGTCCACGCAAATTGCATACGTGATCAAGCAAGTGATCAAGAAAGTGAGGAGGCGGTTGTATTTGTTTGATAAGAACATTTTAACATACTGAATTACTCTTTAAACTTTGCTCTGACGTCTATATTTGCTCTCCAGAGTCACTTTCTGAGACTTTTCAAAAAAACTATTTTTGTTGGAGAATTTTGGATACTTTCAAGCTGGGCTTCAGACTGTAGTGTGCAATCTCAACTGCTGGCATTGACTGGGATCTGTTGGAGTATGTTTTGTGACTTTTATTTAGAATCCCCTCCTCACTCCTGAATTGCATCGTACTCCGAATCAACCATTTCATTTCCAAAGTTGATCTAGAAAGAGCAGGCTGCTTTGCCAGGCACTAACGTCTTTTATGTGATCTAGCATAGAGTCGCATAGTTTGAGATTGTGATTTAATCTCAGTAAATGCTGTTGACACTGCCGGCTCAGGTTCAGTGACTGTGCGACCACGTAGTTACCTAGTGTGACTTCAGCACATTTTGTTAATTTGTTCCCTAATGAGCTTGTGAGCTCCCTCCCTCGTTGAACTTCTAGCCTGTTTATAGAAAAAAGGAAAACATATGAAGATCTATTCAATATGCAACAGTTTATGCAGGCTGAAGCTTAGGTGTGTCAATTGGATCCAGCCGTATAATTGAGCTAATACTGATTAGTGGTCTTGTACTTAAATGCAACAATTACGTATACCCAAGGAAGGATAGTACTTCTTACCATGATCACCTTTGGGATTAGATAGTGTAGCTTGAGGAGAGAGTCACTATCCAGAGGAAGAGCTTTAACTTCACCTAAGTCCCAGGGTTGTGCACCAGTAGAATGATTGTACAGTATCAGGCTTTCAGTGACAATTATCTTACACTTAAGGATGGATAGATGTGATTCTGACAAAAAGGTATGCAAGCAAACCTATTCTGGAGAAACCTTCAACACTAACCTGCTTTGTTAATTTGTCTAAGAACCGGAAACAAAATTGTAACATTCTCTGTAAGAATGACAGTCATGGGTCAATATTTGAGGAGTTTTATATGAAGTATTGTTAAGCATAGTACATGAAGAATCTCACAAGAATGGTTAGTAATAAAGAATACAATTCATAAGTAAAGAGAACTCGCTAAAGTTCAATACAAACTCCAGCATACATTTGCATTACTGAATGGGGTATCTTAGTTACAGAGGACAATTACGTCCTTTTATAGGACTTTATACAAAGGATTTAGTAAATTACTAAGCATGTACATGGTTCTCGGGATATGCACCAATAAGGAACAAGCAAGAAGAAACATTTTACTGCATAATACATTCGAGGATTCTCTCATAATAGTACTACATTGAATATATGCGCTCTCACTGTTTATTCAAGCACATTAATCGATACATTGTATAAATGGCTGGGACAGTTGGGATGTCCTTGGTTAGGTGCAACAGGGTGAGAAGCTCCTGGGAGCAATCATTGCATTTTAGTGGGAAGATTGGAATTCTTTATTTAGCTATGAAATTACAACGGTGATCATGTGGTGAGGTACAGGGTCACTTCAAAATGAAAATCAGTGCATCTTTGTTTAGGCTGATGTAAGTTTAATTTCAAGCAGTTCCAAACATAAAGATGAAACAATGTTCAAAACCGCCCCTCTGGGGATTTCAAAATCATCCCATCTTAATCTTTATAACAACACAGATTTCATCAACTTAGGCTTCTTCTCCTTTGATTCTACCAAATCTTTCATGGTGTCATAGATTCCACTTTGCATTTCTTCAACTTTTACATTAATTCTATTTCGCTTTCTTCCTCTCCTTGCTGACATATTCTTATATACCCACACCCAAACCAATTGCTTGATAAATTCCTTTGGAAAATCTTAGAATGAGAAGCACACATGTAATGCTGATTATTATAATCAAAAGAGGATTAAAAGCAATGTCAGTATTCTCCCATCACACTCCCTAACCACTCACTTATCTAGAAAAATCCTCTTCCAGTCGATCCAAATACTGAACCTACACCTTCCCAAGCACCGTTCTCTCTCAATTCTGTTAGTTCATGCATATTTTTTGTAATGATGGTAATACAACTATCAAGCGTATTATTTTCGGAGTGTATGCACAACATTCCTGGCATGAATGATCTTGCTGACTCCACCTTCCTTTGCAAGCAGCAAATC
This sequence comes from Lissotriton helveticus, assembly GCF_964261635.1. Lineage (NCBI taxonomy): Eukaryota > Metazoa > Chordata > Amphibia > Caudata > Salamandridae > Lissotriton > Lissotriton helveticus. Next base: position 1,455,472,983 of record NC_136059.1, read on the forward strand.
TAACGCAAGATGGTTCTGCATAATCACAACTCTTGTAGCAAGCAATTCTTCACTTATCAAAGTTAGTGCTCCTTCAGTATTACTGTCAAGACAATCTACTAGGGTGATAGCTTTCTAATCTTAACATTGTTTAGCCCAACTCCTATAGAAGGCATAAGTGCTCCAAAGATATCAATTCAATTCAAATAAACTTTATTTGGCTATGAAGCCATAAAAGAACATATAGTGAAAAGTTATGGTTGAAAACATGAGTAATATCATTAAAAAGTAAACAATACATAAAAGCAGCAATTCATACAAGATGCATATAAAAAAATACATCAATGCGTATATAAAAAGACAACCAACTAAAGCTTAATACATAGGATACATATCAAAAACAGACATATGACGTCATGGAGAAATCAACCTTTCTACGAACCAGCCACATAGCACCCAAAAACGTAGCAACCACACAAGCATATAATGTTTGATAGTAGCTCAAAGTATGTGATGAGTGGTGCTAAGGCTTCTCATACCTAGCAGTCTGAAAAGAGGCGAAAGCCAGTAGGAACGAGCACGGGCATAAGCAGGCGAAACAAAAAAAACATAAGGGACAGTTTCTTTCAAAGGGTTGCACACAGAACAAACCATAGATCCAGAAGGCAGCCATTTAGAAATAAACTATTTCAATGGTCGGATGCCCACTCTAAACTGTAAATAAGGCATCCATTCCATCTGCTCTGTAATAATGTCCCAGAACTGCTCATAGGCACATGAGGTTTTAAAGTCGAGACACTCGCCTAACAAAGTAGCATGTGCTGCTTTGTGGGCTGCATCAGATAATGTTTTTGCACAATAGAGCTTTTTCAGAAGTTATTTTGAGTGGATAGAGCTCAGAGATGGTTTCTCTCATAAATCAACTTAACTAATGGACTGCTTAATAGAGTAAAGTCAGTGAATTATGTTATAATAATCTAGTTTAATAACCGCATGAAGTGCATTAACATTATGGGCTTACTCTGGGGTAGACAATAGGTGCCTCAAAAATAGCAGTGGTCACAAACAGCATTTACCCTCTACCCTTTTAACACCCATTTCCAATGTCAGAGGGTAGGATAGAGTGCTAGAAGGAAGGAGGGCTACCGCTCTCTGAAATGTATTCTCCGATTTAATTAACCTGTCAATTTTGTAGAAGCCCCATATCTCCGCCCCATAGAGAACAGAGCCTAGTGCCTTTGCCTCATAGATCTGAAGAGCTGGTGCTACTAGTTTACTATGAGAGGGCTGATGTTCTTTAAGAATGGTCCACATTATCTGTTTGTGCTGCATCACCACCTTACTAACATGAGGCTTCCATGACATGGAAATGGACAGAGTGATGTAGTGTTGTTCCTATATTCCCAATAGGCTCTGCGCATTGGAATAATATATTCTATAGATTTGACGTAGGACTTAGGTCAGTAGGTCTCTATCTAATATACTAAACTTAATTGTGAGTGCCAGCTAGCTCAGAGGTCACTAGAAACTTTCTCGAATTCACAAGAAGGGATTAGTTTCTGACAACCGCATAAACATGACAACTTTGATTCCCTAGGACTGGAAATATATTCAGAGTCGTAGAAACAATAGATAAGTATTTCAATCAGTCAATCGTGCATGCTTCGTTTCTACAGAGTTGCAGAGAAATAGTGAAATGGGTGTTTTCAATAAAAGTTTTAGTGAACAGTCTTCTTTCTCATGCAAGAGAGGTGAACTGCTACAATCGTAAGACAGAATGCAAAGTATAATGCGTACAGCGAGAATAGTATTATGAAATAATACTGTAATAGCATTGTATGGTTTCTAAGCCATATAAAAATACATACAGAAATAACACAGGCTAAATTACTCAACTGGTGTTTCTAAAATACGCCTACCCCAATGTACCTAACCTAGGTCTAGTACGAAGGAAGAAGTCAGTATGGTCTTTAGCATAGGTTTAGTTTTTGCCAAGAATCTACCAAAGGTTTCTCTAGGTTCTAATCAGCTCCATACCTTAGAATGAAGGAGGTCTGGTATCTCTGTCTCGGGACTCAATTTCCCAACACCCCGCAAGGGGACTCAGAAACACTGGAGCTGGATTTCTCAGCAGAGGAGGGCAGCTTCCTCATCAGTGCGTCAGCTGGAGAGTCTGCTTCCTTCGGCACTTGCTGTAGCGAGCTCCGTCGGGCAAGTAGGTTGGTGAACTGCTCCGAACCACCGTGCTTTGCCATAGCAAGTGAAGGTATATTTATACCTTGAAGGTGTTTAGGAATGCCATGTTTGATGTAAAGTCGGGCATATGAACGTCATGAATGAACCCCTAAGGAATAGATGTTCATTGTAAAACTAACTGAGTTCTTGGAGAAATCAATATTCAAGCAAGGGGAAGTCCCTAACGGCATAAACTGGTTTTCCAAGAAATTGTTGAGACGTTTGGTGAACGGATGGAAGTAGCCATGCCTGTATTGGGTTTGCATGGGCTATGCCTAAATAAGGGCTTGATTTCTATCCCTATATAAGGGCAACGTGAATTGTACCTATATAAGGGCATGAATTGGGGAAATCCATTCGGTATCTAAAACGTCATACAGCACCCACTCCACTTTCTTATGTACGACTTCTACTAAGTTCTAAACACGTTAAACATATCTAAACATGATGTGTTAAAACCCACCTGAAATACATTTGAACTGGTTGTACACATAAAAGATGCCTTGGTGCTGTACGCATTTAAGCAATGTTTCATTCTAAGCATGTAGTTGACATTTGGATGCTAAATGAATGAATCATGAAAATATACATTTATTAAATGGCTCGTAAATACAGAAAAAAAGGTGCTGAAACCATTTCATGTCAGATTACATGAACTGTTTGAATGTGGACAAGGTCAAATATTGTCTCTGGAAGTTTTTCAAAGAAGTCTAGTTCTCTATGAATAGTTCTACTTTAAGCACCTTACTTTGTGCCAAAAAAAGAAAAATACAAATTTGGAAAAAAAAGTTAATCATAGTCCTAAAGTTAGAACTTTGTTTTGAAAAAATGAAGGTCGAATTCAGAGTCTCTCAGAACACTGTGTGCCAAATCAAAAGTCATTGTTATTGTTTGGAGAAAACATCAAATCCTCTAAGTCTGTAAAGAATTTGTCTACCATTGTCGGTGAAAGTTTGATTACCTCGTTTAGAAGATTAACCGCACATAGATGTGAAGCATCGCCTTCAACATTGGTCGCATTAGCAATGTTCGAAGTGGATGATACCTGTGTGCCTGTTTCCTCTCGTACCTCACCGTCAGCATTTTGCGTCCGTGAGATCTCAATGAATGCAGTCATCAGAATTGGTAGCCGCTGGTGACAACACATTGCATGGGCCATTACTGGTTCAAGCAAAGTATCAAAATGACTGATGGGAGTGTGAGACGTAAGTCTAACACGCATTATTCTCCTCATAGCAGGCAGCGTAGTACAGGTAAGATGCAATCAGGTAAGATGCAATCTTGCCAAATTGGTCTGAATGACAGAAACCATGTGGTATTCAATTCTCTTAAACGGGTTAATCGCAAAATTTGGACGATGCGCTCACGACACTTCATCGCCAGTAGAGTTGTCTCCATGGAGAACGGGGTGTCGCTGGTGAATTGGCTTGCCATATCGTAGCAGTAGAAGCAAAAATAGTATCCCTGCAGCCAGTCCCAAAATGAGAGGCAATCCGCCAAACACAGAGTGCACGAAGTTTGGAAATATTCCTAGGAGTGCTTCAAAAGGTGCTAACAGTCCAGAAAATACTATCTTAAATACATGTAAAATACCACTCGTATCAGACATGTTTAAGATACGACTTTCCGAGAAATGTATAGGGCAGTTTGTATTTAAGAGGGCATATATCTCTGCAGAAGTCCTTGCGACTTGCAGATCATAGATTTCTTTGGCCGAAGTCAGTGGCACAGTTTTCTGTAAAAGAATGGCTTTCATTCTGCTTAAAGTATCAATTCGTATAGAAGAGATGTTCAGTGAAGGCCATAACGGCGACTCCCGGTCTGTCTTGGTTTTTGGAAATAATACTTGCATACAGCAAGTGACCCTGGCTGACACAGTCACTAGATAGGGTACACCTGGCAACAAGCCACAGCAGCTGTGATTGTTCAACATGAGGTAACTTCCATTGGGAAGTTGTCCAAAAATGCGATCAATCACCGCAGCTGGTGACCCTTGCAGGTGGCAGGATAAGTTGGTAGAGGAACTATCGCAGGCCCCGTGTAAATTAATACCCTGACAAAGGAGAGAACCGCTTAGTGCGTTTTCACAGTTTTTACCACTAAGAAACACTTCTCTTCCCCAACTCCAACATCTGTTTTGTGTACGGTTATCCCCAGGATGTCTTGATGTATTCTTTACCCAACCTTTCATATGTGCCTGCTGGTATTTGTTTTAGGCAATACTGAAAATTGAAAATTGTAACAGGCAGAGTGATTGTTCCATGTATAATCCATTGAGTGGCTGGTTTTTCAGCGACTGTAAATGGCAATCTTTCCAGTTTTTCAATGTTCAGCACCGTATAGTCTGCTCCCCTCTGTACCAGTTTGATCTGTTTATCAGTGAGATTGAATTATGAAAACAGTGACATAGGGCTAGATGTAGGTAATCAGATTTTACCGATTCTTAAATACCGAATTTTACCGATTCGGTATTTAAAAATCGGTAAATGAGATGTAGATGAAAAATCGTTATTTTTTACCGAATCGGTAAAAATCGGTATCTGAGTTTCGGAAAATACCGATTCGGTATTTACCGAATCGGTATTTACCGATCGTATGTCCAATGCATTCCTATGGGCCAAAAGGCCCATAGGAATGCATTGGAAATACCGATCGGTAAATACCGAATCGGTAAATACCGATCGGTATTTTCCGAATCAGACAGCAAACAAAAGTAAAACTTAACACAACAGCCAATCAGGTGCAACCACCCTCCCCCTTCCTGCCAGGAAGTGGCTACACAGGCAGCTGCAACTAATTAGAAGGTTCTGGAAAGGCAGTTGGAGCAGAGAGACTGGGAGCAGCAGCAGCAGCAGACAGAGCTTGTGATTTTTGAAAACTTTAACATGGAAAGCAGCAGGGACACTGAGCAGGCTGCAAGGAAAAAAAAGCTTAAATTCAGTAGTACTGAGCTACAAGTCCTTGTTGAGGAGGTTGTAAAGGTACACCACAGACTTTTTGGAAAGCAGTCCCTCACTGTGCCAGAATCAACAAAAAGGAAAATATGGCTGGAAATCTTAGATAAAGTTAATGCAGTGGGAGTGACCACCAGAGTCACTGAAGATTTAAAGAAGAGGTTCTATGACCTAAGGAGCCTCACAAAGAAAAAATTGGCTGACCGCCACAAACAGTCACAGAAAACAGGTGGAGGAAAGAACACTGCACCCCCCTCACTGACCTGGAGGAGCTGGTAGCCACAACCCTGGAGGCTGAAAGTGTCCATGGACTGGGAGAAGTGGACAGCTCTGCAAAATCTGCAAAACAAAAAGGTAAGATGCATGCACAGCAATCCCCCTCCCACCCCCATCCATCCCTCACCCCTTGCAGCTAAGTTACCCCTGTCCCATGGTGTCTGTGCAAAACTGTAGCAATGCATCATGGTACACGTAGTCAGTTATTGAAAGACCATGTCACACAGCACTGTAACCAACAAGTTATTTAAATGATTGCAGACTAAATGAAGGGCAGGCAGCATGTGCAAAGTGCAATGTTATATGTTTAATTGTAGTGGCTGTGACACATTTGCACCTAGCTGATATGTGCTCATATGTCCACAGGTCACACATCCAGAAGGCAGTCCGAGGAGGCAGAAGGCACGGCACCCCAGAGGGATGACAGTCAGGAGCCAGGGCCCAGTGCATCCCAGGACACAGGTGTTCCGAGTGGGCAGGCACCCTCCCAGGAAACAGACATCAGTGAAGAAATGCAGGGCTCCCCAATTCCTTCACAGTCACCACTATTGGTCTCATCACCAGAAATGCCTGCATCCCTTGCAGTAGTCACACCTGTTGCACACCCTAGCAGGAGGCATGTCGTTTCCCCACTGCTGGAAATGGAGATAGGTGCTGAGGAAATGGTGGGTGAAGACTCACAGAACTTGTCTCAAGCTGACATCACTGCCACACTGCAGCCCAGCACAGAGCCTGTACCAAGTACCACTAGAAGGCGCACAGTACAAGGAAGGGGGGTAGGTGCACGTGGGGAGGGGTCCAGCGTATTCCAAGGCCTGGAGGGATCCATGGTCAGGATTCAGAGGATGCAGGGCAAGGGCACCATGGCCTGTCAAAGACAAATGAGAAACCTGAACATTAACATGCAGGAAATTGGCAAGGGCATAAAAGAGCTGGTGGAAGTCAACAAGAGCATGGCAACAGGCATACAGCAACTGTGCACTAAACTTTGTAGTGTGTTTATCTAGGTACCTATATTGATACTCCTATTTCTGACCCTTGTCCGGTTATTAATTCACTAATATCCATACACCGGCACAGAAACCCGTTTTCAGATCAGGTCATAGCGCATGCTGTCACATTAAGCAAGCACTATCCCTCTAGCCCCCTAGAAAGCACACCGAGTTCTCAAAACAAATCAAACCTCCAGCAGACCTGGGAAATCCCCCGCAGCTATTGTTTTGATTTCGCTCGAGAACTCCTGCAAAGAATGTAAGAACGACCAGTCCTTATGACATTCTTGCTGACGTCTTATGTCCATCCTTACGTCAAACACGGCACCTTTCAGGTATAAATATACCGACGCTGCCCTAAGCTAAGACACGGTGGTGACGAGCTTGGAGCAGCGCTACTTGCCGGAGAGCCCAGCTGATGCAGAAAAGCCCACGGACGCTGCCCCTCCTTTTTGATGCGCTGAGAGAGACGCTGCCTTTTCTCCTGCCGAGAAATCCAGCCTCCGGCGTTCCCAGCCGCCCTCGCGGGTAACTGGGATATCGAGTCCTGAGACAGAGATACCAACCCTCCAGCCTTCTAAATCCCAGGTACTGAACTGACTAACCCCTTACAGAGAATTCTTGAGTCAGATCCTTGGCAAAACTATCTTAACTTAAACTGCTACTTATTTACTCCCGCCCAAGTATTAGTCTTAGGTCAGGTACACCGGGGTAGGCGTAGTTAGAAGCACCAGTTGAGAACGATTAGTCAATGTATATATGTATGTATATCTTTTATCCATTTCAAGTATCATATGGCTAAGAAACCATATAAATGCTTTTACAGTATTATTTTATAATTCTGTTTTTACTGTATGCACTTTACTTAACTATAAGTATTGCAATAATAGCGATTCATTTCTCTTGTATGAGAAAAGAGACTGATCAATAAATAACATCTTTTGGTGTTGACACTCCAGCAGGTTGTCTTTCAGGCACAGCAATGTCGTCGTCATGATCCTCATAGTCAGTTAACTCCACCTCAGTCCCATTCTTAACAGCCAGATTGTGCAACATAGCACAGGCAGCAATTATCTTACAGCAGGTGATGGGGGTATACTGCCTTGCACCTCCGCTCTTGTGCAAGCATCTAAACCTGCTTTTCCAGATACCAAATGTTCTCTCAACAACATTGCGTGTGCTCTTGTGTGCCCGTTGTATCTCCTTTGGCTGGGTGTTGAGGGGTTGAGGTAGGGGGTGGGTATGAATGAGCGGAGGGCATATGCACTGTCTCCTAAAATAAAAAGGGAATAATTTACTCACATGCATACATGTACTGCTTATTGCAATAGGTGTACTAGGTGTTGCACACTGTCTCTTACCTAGGAGGTAGCCTTCACCAAATTCCCCTGCAGTCAGGCGTGCATAGATGCCACTGTTCTAAAATATATATGAGTCGTGGGTACTTCATGGGAATTTTGCGACAAGGTCTGTGATGAAGTTCTTTGCATAGCAAATCACCTGCACGTTGATGGTGTGGCTTGACTTCCTATTGCTGTAAATGTATTCTGTGGCAGCAGGGGGACAAATGGGGATATGCGTGCCATCAATGCATCCGATGATATGGGGAAATCTTGCCATCTGGTAGAAGTCAGATTTGGTTTGAACCAGTTCAGCATGGGTGGATGGGAAAGAAATGTAATGGTGCATCCTATGCAACATGGCGTCAAGGAAATTGTGAAAAAACCTTGAGAGGCTGCTCTGGCTCACCTCTCCCACCGCAGCAACCACACTCTGGTAGCTCCCTGACGCTAGCAGGTGGATGCTGCACAGCACCTGTACATGTGTTGGAATTGCTTGTGCCCTTGGGGTGGGGTGCTCCAACAGTGGTTTTAGGTCCCTGATGAGCTCCATGATGGTGTCTGGAGCCAACCTGTACCTTTGCAGTATCTCTTCCTCGGTGAGCATGAACAGGGTCACCCTCTGCCTGTAAACCTGCTCCTGTCTCTGCCATTCCCTCTCTCCTTCCTCCTGTAGCCGTAGCCGTCTTGCAATGACATAAAATGCCGCCATTTTGCAAACAGAATTGCATTTTGGGTCCATTTTTATAGGCTGCACCTGGTTACCACCTGATTTGAATCCATGGTAAATACCGGCTCTTAAATACCGATTTTGGTGCAAATTCGGTATTTCAGAGCCTCCCTACATCTCAAACTTCAATTTTACCTATTCTTAATTACCGATTCGGTATTTTACCGATAGGTAAGTTTACCGATCGGTAGGTTTACTGATCGGTAAGTTTACCGATCGGTAAGTTTACCGATCGGTAATTTCTCAAATTCGGTATTTTACCGATCGGTAATTTTACCGATTCGGTAAATTTACCGATTCGGCCTCTTTTCAATCACCTACATACCGATTGCTCAATACCGGTCGGTAACGGCCGAAAATCGGTATTTTCGGCCGTTACCGACCGGTAACAGCCTACCTACATCTGGCCCATAGTATTGATTAAACGCCAAGGCACATAGCCTAAATATAGGTTTTGTAATGTCCAACCTAATAGCATGATAGAAAGTAATTGTGACTGACCATGTTGCAACATGACCAAGTCCTGTTCCATGATGTCTATGGCAGAAGATACTATGCTGTCCAAAGGATATATCCTGGAAGACAGAGTCGTTAACCCATTGTTAACCACAGAGAGAGTTTTCTCTAAATTAATACAATCAACTTCTCGTATTCTTTCTGCAGTCTCTCCTTGCGTAATCTTCCATGCTTTATTATAAGCTGCATAGATACCGGCATATATAAAACGTTTAAGACACTGTGTTCTTGGTCCTAGCAAGAATTCCCTAAGATCAGCTCCATCTTTAAGTAAAGATAAGTGTTGCTTTACATCCTTGCGTGTAGATCTATGTAACCATTCAAGGCACAGTTTCCCTACACTGTATGTTGTTACTATTCCTGGATGCTGTCTCTGAACATATCTTGGGTCTGGCCTAGTGAATGTGAACCCTCGCGTTTTATTCAGGAATCTATCTTGACAGTTGTTTGTGTCTGTGGGCCAGATTAACCATTTTTTCCAATCTGGATTTGTTCTGTTGTGAAACAAAATACTATGTACGTCGACCTTCCCCTCTGAAGTGTTTCTGATATCAGGTGTAGGTGTAGGTATAGACGGATTGTTTAGGTCTTTTATCTTGGCTAACCCAAGACAAGATGTCTGTTGGACAGTGTCATTGAAAAACATAATTTGCTCTGGGATGATGCAGGCTCTAATTAAAGCTTCTATCCCCTGCACTTGCCAATCTTTTGTGCCCCAGACAGTTTTTGTCTCAATGTTGTCTTTCCAAATGTCGAAACCTAGTGAAGACAGCTGAGCATAAAAGGCTGCAGAATAAATTTGCTTGGTATTTGTCAACATACTTTTCATTCCTGTCTTATTAACATTTTAAAATAAAATGATTTTGGATTTGAAATATTATAACCTGAAAAGTATGGAAATGGTCCCAAAAATGTTTTTGAGCTACCCTTTGGTGGTGTAGGACATTGTTCCATTGGTTATACATCAATACATTTTTAGGGTTTGCAGATTTGTGCAAGAAATGATGACCATAATGATTATAACAATACATTTGTTCATAATCAGATGAACCTACTAAGTATACATGATTTGTAAATACAGCAGACATTTCTAAGTCTGACATCATATTATTAACAATCTCGAAGTCCCAATCATCAGAAAAGGTACTAGATGAAACAAAGTCATTCAAGGAAATCTTGAACTGGTGTTGAATCTTCAACAGCTCCGCAGGGCCAAAAATGTCATAATCAGTTCTGTCCCAAGCTATACCCACTGGTATAGGAACGGCTGTGATGTTCACTGATGACACGTCTCTTTGTTCACGATGGATGATTTGTGTGGCTTGTGTAGTGAGTTGATATTCTTACTTGCTGTGTCTTTTTTAACATATCTTCCATTTATCAGCATTCCCAAAGTTATTACCAGAGTCAACCAAAGTAGAAGAAAACACACACCCAACACAATCCAAAGTTCAATCCATGGTGAAACCAGATAAGTATTTTCCATGTGATGAAAAAGGTCTGTTGCTTGTTCTTTCAAAGTTCTTTTAGCTGGCGTAGTTTCAGGTTAGCTGGGATCCTCGGAAAATGTATCAAAGTTAATGAAATAGCCAGAGGCAGTTCTGTAAATTGTTGGGATTGCATCAGGATTCATTGAAATCGCTGGAACCACTTGATCACTTGATACATTTGTTAGTCTGATGCTACTTTGTTGTAGACAGGCGTTTCTTGACAAACTGTTATTTGCATCTCAAGAGGTACAAGTTCCATAGCTTTATGCATAGACTTCATTTCGCACTGCAGATTCTTCAAAGGTGATGAGTCTCTCAGTTTAAACCTCTTGGATAGTAGCCAGAACTGGGCGTCTGCTACATTGACCAAGTCCACTTGGTCTACTGCTTATGATCGGCCACATGATGTGGTTTGAGCAGGTCGATGGACACAAACCTGTTCTCCTTTTTACCAGCAAGGGGCGGCAGTAATACTGTTCTTGATCCGTGGATTGCTAGGACAGATACTGGTTGTCTGTAAGAAGGCCCAAATTCCTTCTTGTCTGTGATCTTTTCTCTGACTAGATCCCCAAGCTTAGGAATCCACACAGGCCTTACTGGGACGGTCGGTTTCTCTTCAGTGGTGGTTGACTTCAGGAACAAGTTACTTTGTTTCGTTATTATTTCATTTAAGTCCTGTAAAACAAGCAAAATGGTCTTTGATATCAAAAGGTTTTTGGTCTACCACTGAAGTCTGACAATCGAGGTCCGATACTAACATTTTGGTCCTAAAAAGGACTTCATATGGAATGATACCCCCTAGAGAACTTCTTGGCAGATTGTTAAAACTATGTTGGACACTTATTAGATGTTTGACCCACCCGTCATCCGAGCCTAATACCCTAGCTGTTATAGATTGCTTTATGTCCCAGTTTCGTTCTCTCCACAACCGAATTTCCCTCAGGATGGAATGGACTAGAATACCGCAATGCAATGCCCAATTTGGCCATGGGCTCCTTGTAAGCTTGAGAGCTAAACGTAGAACCCTGGTCAGAATATAGCGTGTCAACTGCGTATGTGCGGATAAAGACTCGCAAATCTTTTCGAGCGTCAGCTGTGCGCTGAGGCCACATCCAAAGGAACCTTGTCTTAATATTTGTGGGACCGCATTTGTCCACAGGGACGTCTGCGTGTAGAAAGTCTAATGATGTCTAACAATGGTGTCTGTACTGGGCTGGCTATGCTATAGTCAGGAATCTGGTGGCGTTCTGTGCTGCGATCTCTATTGCAGTTAATTACAAATATGTGAATGCGTGCATTCATTCTTGGCCACCACTACATATCTTTTAATTCTAGTATAGTCTTTGAGATCCCCTGATGTATCAGACCCTCTCCCAAATGTGCTTCGTGTATCAAAGCTACGCTATGTTTCCTGTTTGGAATTACCCTATCCCCCACTCCAGGAATTCGCGCAAAAGTAACAGAGTTTGCATCAAATATATACTTATTAGGTAACGCTGCACTGCTGCCTTTGCTTGTAGCATTGACAGCTAGCATTATTTCGCCGCCTATTTTCGATTTTGAACGAGTGATTGCAGCTACGGAAGCCGTCTGCACAGCTGCATTCGCGGCTTCATCAGCCAATGAATTCCCTGCAACGTGAACGTCATCACGTTGATGACTCAGCATATGTATCACATGAGTGTTTTGTAGTCCTTGTCGTAACTGAACTACTTGTTCCCAAAGCAATTTATGCTTAATTGTGCCACCTTTTGCAACCGTTTTGAATCCAGTTCTGCAAATATTCATTGTAAGATTGAACACAATAATACGAATCGCACACTATGAGTGTGGGGAATTCGCAATCTGTTTTTTCAAGTGCCATCTTGAATGCTTGTAGTTCAGCTCGCTGAGCTGTACAATCTCCTAGAGATTGTGTTTTAGTGACCTTTAATGATTGCGCACGGTGCACTATAGGCTTGTATACCTCCGTAGCAGGTTGAGCTGATCCATTAGTATAAATTATACATTCATACTGCTCTAGAGGCAGAATTTCAGTAGGCAGAGGACATTCTTGTTCGTATTGTAGAAATGCTTGTGTTTTCAAATAAGGATCAAAAACGTATTCAACATCTGTTGCAGCAAGAGAATTAACCCATTGTATCCATCTTGGATGTAAAGCTTTAGCATTTGGAATGCTCGCTTTTGTCACTGCCTCTAAGGCAGGTACAGGTGTAATGACCATAATGCGTTTACCCTGTGCGAGGGCTCTCTCGTTTGCTACTGCAGTTTGAACCACTGTCAGATTTTTTTCTGTTGAAGTGAATGTAATTTCTGCTTGTGTGTACAAATGTGATTTGTAATCTATTGGTACTTTTTCACCTTCGTTAATTGAAGTATGTGAATCCGCATTGTCCTGGAATGATTCGGATCACTAAGTTGCGTACATTTACGCGTGTTTGTAAATGTTTTTTTGCTAACCTGTCTGTTTGTAATGAACACAAAATTTCTGTGTGTCTTTGTGTCCAATTGACTGTTTTAAAATCAGGTTTGATTAATTCGAAGAGAGGTTTAACCCTTTCTGCGTAGTTTAGAATGTATGTTCTTCCGAAATTCAGGAAACCTAGAATCAACTGTAAGTTTTTCATCGTTTTTGGAGGTTGGAGCAGCGCACATTTCTCTAGAAAGTTTGCTGCCAGGCTTTTGCCTTCACTTGAAAGTTCATATCCTAGAAAGAGGATGTTAAAATGGGCAATTCTAGATTTTTTGAAATTGAATTTGTACCCTTCTGAGGCAAATCCCAATATAATTGTATTCACCCTGTTCAAGTGCCTATCCGAGTCATCATCTGTCAGATAGATGTCATCTACGTGTGATAATGCTTCATCATCATAAGTTTGTAATAACTCTGTTACCCTTGCTGAGAATAACCCAGGACTGTTCTTGAATCCATGTGGGAGATGACAGAAGTGACGGTGTGTCCCCATAATTGAGAAAGCAGTCAAATACCTACTTTCTGGTGCAATGTTTTGACAGAAGAAACCGTTAGAAATATCTAATGTGGTTTTATATTTTTTATGCACTATGTTATTCATTAATACTGCACTATGTGCATTTTGTACTGCAAGAGTTTAGATGTCTGTAATCCAAAACTAAACGATATGTATTGCCTGGTTTGGAGACAGGAGCCAATGGATTGTTCATGGACGAGGGGCATGTTTCAATATCCCCTTGGTATTCAAGTTGATCTAATAGCTCCCTGACCTGTTTTTTAGCTTCTTGCCTAACTGGGTACTGCCTTTGTGCAGTTGGTTGATTTTTCAACTGGATTTTATGGTGAGGAGAATCCTCATCCCATCTTACGTGATTTTTTTATAATGCAGGAGCCTGGGCAACTGCCCATTTTCTGGCATAGGTATATTTTAAATGTATTGGAATGTGGTTGGAGACGGCTGGCATAATCATGTCTTCGCCATGTGGGCACTCACTGACAAATTGTGGTGGCCAGTCTTGTTCAGCTAGAAGAATGTCATAACCCTTAGAGAGTCGCTCCCAAAAGAGTGCTCTTATCTTTCTAGGTATGTCTCCCTCCATCCGGAGTAATATTTCATATAACTTATGTGGAGAACTAACCCTGGTATCTTCAATTTCAACTTGAATGTATTCATTCAAGTCCACTGTCTCCAGATGATCCTTCAAGTTCTTGCGAGCTATGGTGACTTCGCCTGCGCTATCCAACATTGTCTGAGCTCATTCCCCGTTCTTAAGTTGTGTCCTCAAGATCCTCGGCATGTCTGATTTTTAGACCTGCTACTTTCTTTTTAGTGAATTGAGTTTTCCTGTTTTTCTGAACTTGTTGATTGTCTTTGGACTTCACACGTTCTTCCTTGTGTTCTGACCATCCTCTTCTTTTGGATTTCTGTGACAAAGTCTGAAAGGTACGAGAGAAGTGTGTATCAGTATCTTGATATCTATCAGGTTTTCTCAAATTATCCCTATTCCTGAGGTTATACCTCCTTTCAGAGGGCTCCTTTTGAGGATACCTACCTCGGGATTGAGAATGCTTCTCTTTAGAAGTTTGCTTGCTATTTTCTTTTTAATAGGAGTAGGAGTGTTTTTAGTAAAGACCTTTTCAGGACTTTCTGACCGTTGGGGTTTAACTGGTTCTCCACCCAAGCTGTCTCTGCCTATTCCTTCATAGGATTTTTCAATTATTCTGGACAGTTCTTGTGGTTGCTCAGTTACATAAAATTCCCTTAACTTTTGGCGGATCGCCACGGATGCTGCTTGACCTTTAATATTAGCTAATATTATTGTTGAGACCTGTTTGAAATCTTTCAGTAATTTCATACCTAAATTTAATGCAGCCTCTGCCCCGTATTCATTTTGAATCTGTTTCAGGACGTCAGGTATTACCGCCATAGATGGAACACCATGTGTTTTAGTGTAGATTGCAGCAAAGACTACCCCAAGTGTTGCAGTCCTCCAGATGTGGTGCGATCCCCATTGGTAAACAGATCATTAAAATTCTATGTTTCTCATGAAGGGTAGTATTAGGAAATACTGCCTCGATTTGAGTAATGTTTTGAGCTATCCAGAATGGAATTTGTTCCCGTTTTGCGGGTAATTTACCAACGATCGAATGTAGAGTCTGTGGTGTAATTTTATTTGTATTCCCCTGGTGGGGGGTGGGATGCTGTGGAATCATTATTGCTGTTTGGACTGTAAGAGTCCGCATGACATATTGAACCAATTGTCTATAGATTTTGAGTAGCTCTTTGAGTTGAGTTCGTAGTTCAACATCTGTCATTTAATTAATTTCAGGATGTGGAGTATAGCTGGCTAAAACCGTCCATGTTGCTCCTGGTCTACCTAGTGGACCGAGCCTGGTAATGTGATTTATATGTTTTAGGGCACCTTTAAACCAGAAAGCATGCTCCTGGTAAGTTAGTGGAATTTAAATATCCTCAAAAGGAATGTATTCCTCCGGTGGTTCATCTTCTTTGTAGAAGTGAAACATCTGTGTTACTGGATTTGCTTCAGGGAAGACTATCCATGAATAGAATACCTCTATCTGGTGATATTCATGTGCCTCTATCACAAAAATTACCCTACCACCTCTCGATGTTAGGCCATCTTTAATAGGTTTTATAGTGATGGCTTTCCTTAAACTTATAGGAATGCATAAAGCATCCTCGTCGGTTTCATTAAAACCTGTTATGTTAAAAGCTGCTGGATCAGCCACAGCTCCACCTTTCTCGGTGTTGTTGCCATTAATCAACATTGTTTTTTAAAAAATGCAGAGCAAGTTTCAAGGAAACAAAGATAAGGTGCACAGTATTTTGGAAAAC
The DNA here is from genome assembly GCF_964261635.1 of Lissotriton helveticus. Taxonomy (NCBI): domain Eukaryota; kingdom Metazoa; phylum Chordata; class Amphibia; order Caudata; family Salamandridae; genus Lissotriton; species Lissotriton helveticus. The sequence continues at coordinate 1,455,488,825 of NC_136059.1, forward strand.
TGTATCCTTCAACGTTGAACAAACCAAAAAGCTAATACATAGGATTTTCATCCTACTCCGCTATGGCGGATATTATCCCTTTATCCACTCCAGATGTCTATTGGAGTATTACCGAAAAAGGGGTCTCTGAGAAAAACACGACTGAGTCACTTTAGTATCTAGCGTTAAATTAGTGCCTTACCAAACGTAGGGCGCCATGTAGTGTAGTTCCTACATTCCCAATAGGCTCTGTGCATTGGAATAATATATCCTATAGATTTGACGTAGGACTTAGGTCAGTAGGTCTCTATCGAATATACTAAACTTAATTGTGAGTGCCAGCTAGCTCAGAGGTCACTAGAAACTTTCTCGAATTCACAAGAATGGATTATTTTCTGACAACCACATAAACATGACAACTTTGTTTCCCTAGGACTGGAAAATATCTTCGGAGTCTTAGAAACAATTGATAAGTAATTCACTCAGTCAATCATGCATGCTTCGTTTCTACAGAGTTGCAGAGAAATAGTGAGACGGGTGTTTTCAATGAAAGGTTTATTGAACAGTCTTCTTTCTCTTGCAAGAGAGATGAACTGCTACAATTGTTAGACGGAATGCAAAGTATAATACGTACAGAGAGAACAGTACGTATTATAATAATACTGTAATAGCATTGTATGGTTTCTAAACCATATAAAAATACATACATAAATTACACGGGCTAAAATACTCAACTGGTGCTTCTAAAATACGCCTAACCCAATGTACCTAACCTAGGTCTAGTACGAGGGAAGAAGTAAGCATGGTCTTTAGCAAAGGTTTAGTTTTTGCCAAGAATCTACCAAAGGTTTCTCTAGGTTCTAATCAGCTCCATACCTTAGAATGAAGGAGGTCTGGTATCTCTGCCTCGGTACTCGATTTCCCAACACCCCACAAGGGGAGACAGAAACACTGGAGCTGGATTTCTCAGCAGGAGAGGGCAGCTTCCTGATAAGTGCGTCAGCTGGAGAGTCGGCTTCCTTTGGCACTTGCTGTATTGAGCTGCGCGGGCAAGTAGGTCATCAAACTGCTCCGAACCACCGTGCTTTGCCATAGCTAGTGAACGTATATTTATACCTTGAAGGTGTTTAGGAAAACCATGTTTGACGTAAAGTCGGGCATATGAACGTCATGAATGAACCCCTAAGGAATAGATGTTCATTGTAAAACTAACTGAGTTCTTGGAGAAATCAATATTCAAGCAAGGGGAAGTCCGTAACGGCTTAAGCTGGTTTTCCAAGAGATCGTTGTGACGTTTGGTGAACGGATGGAAGTAGCCATGCCTGTATTTGAGTTGCATGGGCTATGCCTAAATAAGGGCTTGATTTCTATGCCTATATAAGGGCAACGTGAATTGTACCTATATAAGGGCATGAATCGGGGAAATCCATTCGGAATCTAAAACGCCATACAACAGTGACACCCAAGTAAGCACATTAATCAACTTTCTCTAAAGGTGCTTCCTCTGATTCCAGTCTCCCTTTACACAATTTGCATGGATTACAAAACATATGTTTAGTCTTTGCTGTATTGATGTTCAACCCCCATGTGGGACATAACTCACCAAACTGTGTTAGGAGTTTTTGGGGCCCACTTGGCATTTTGGAAATTAACAAAGTATCATCAGCAAAAAGGAGAATGGAGATTTTTACATTTGCTAATGAGGGGGCATCGAAACAGGGCAAAGTTAAATGATGAACAATGTTGTTTAAATACAATGAAAACAGTGTTGGGGCCAACACTCAGCCCTGGAGTACACCTTTTAACACCGGACTCTATCGGTCAACTGGTCCTGAGAGCCCCAGCGAATCCTGGCATTGTTCTTCTTCTGTAGACAAATTACAATGGATGACGAATCATAGGGCATGCTCATATCACTAAGAACTTCTCAGAACATGGAGCGGGGGACCGGATCAAAGGCAAATTTTAAATAAACAAAGGCAACATAAAGGTTCCTTCGCCGATTGCTACCATCTTCCAATAGATTGCCAAATAATTGAAGATTTGGTCAGAAGTTGACATTCTTTTTCTGAACCAAGCCTGCAAAGGGTTTAAAATGTTATTTTCATCAATACAATACTTCTTATAAATTGGCAACACTACTGCGTCCTTACAAGAATCAGAAATGGGGGGCTCTGCTTGTAATAGCATTGGCAAGAATAAGAACATATTTAAACCAAGCTTCAGTATCATAAAGAAAGATGTCAGCTGGTATGCCATCCGGGCCAGTGGCCCTATCTCTTGTGATAGCATTAAAATATTCTAAAATATAAAACATGGCCAACATTAGCACAGGTTTATGTGAAGGCGGAAAAGATAAGGACGAGACTCATGGTATATAGATTCTTGAAGTGATCGGACCATGCCGTCGGGGAGACATGATTATTTGGATACAGTGGAGTGGGGTTACTACCCTTTGAAACCAGTACCCAAAATTTGTTGGAATCTCTGGCTAGAGAGGCCATTTTAAGGTACTGCTCCCTTTTTCCCCCCAGAACCTTTTTGCAGTAGCCAAATATTGTAAACATTGTTTAGCCCAACTCGCATAGAAGAAATAAGTGCTCCCAAGATGTTGCTAAGGTTCTGTTTAAAGCTTTGCTTATTTTGTTTAATCTAGTGAACAAGAGGAAGATCTAGGGCCCGATGTAGGTAGCCCTTTACCGATCGGAATCGGCCGAAAATACCGATTTTCGGCCGTTTCCGATCGGTAAAGGGCTATGGAGATGTAGGGGCACATTTTCGGTAATTTTACCGATTCGTTATCATTACCGAATTGGTAAATTTACCGAGTCGGTAATATTTACCGATTCGGTAATGGTAACGATTCGGTAAAATTACCGAAAATGCAATGTAGGTAGCCTATGTTCCGGCAGCACATGGCTTACAGAATCGGTATTTTACCATGGAATACAAATCCATGGTAAAAAAACGATTCCTGTGTACATGCACATCTGTGCATGTACACATGTGCCATGTGACAGACAGATGTGCCCTTAGGGCATGTCTGTGTGCCACATTGCACACATGGCCGTTTTGGGGGTGCTATAGGGTGTCAAAGTGACACCCCCTGCACCCTTGTGAATTCTTAAATTACCGATTCGGTAAATACCGAATCGGTAATGCCTAATCATTCCTATGGGCTTCAAAGCCCATAGGAATGAATGGGCATTACCGATTCGGTATTTACCAAATCGGTAATTTAAGAATTGTTAAGGATTCGGTAACGAATCCAGATGTTGGGACCTACATCCCATTTACCGATTTTTGAATACCGAATCGGTAGGATTCGGTATTTCAAAATCGGTAAATGGGATTTACCTACATCGGGCCCCTAGTCTGTTAGTGTGATATATTCTAGGGAAAACAAAAGCTATGTAACAACTACCTACTCAGCTATGTGGTAACTGAAACTTCGCTGACTTACCACATACATAATAGATGCCTTTAATACTCACCTCTAGTTCAGCAAAAGTCCTGCCCATGACCAAATAACTGCCCTTGCATTCACTCCATCCCAATAGCTCAAAAGTCTTGTTTCCCACCTGCTTCCTAATTATACATAAGGATCATTTCTTGGCAACATCAATGCTAAACCTAGAGGGTGGTTCCTTTGAAATTGTCCTCCCTTCCCAATAATGTGCTCTGAACTAACTTTCCTTTCCCCTTTCCCGTCATCTGATCTTATCATCTCATTCAACTTATCGACTAAAATCTTTCTATGTTGTTATTTTACAGGTCACATCATGCATACTTTTGTTAGTAGCGCACATGTTATTAAAGGGAGTACTCATGCTGATCCCTTGATCTAAAGGGTTTGAAATAATGAAGAACTTGTTTAGTAGCTAACAAATATATATTTACATCTGTCACAATATGTACATTTCTAAAGGCTTGCCATAATCCGAATAAAACAGCTTAAAAGAGTTATGCTAATAATACAAGTTCAGGAAGACAAACAAGAGAATGCATAAGACAGAGGAAAATAACAATATGCTGCCCCTTCAGCCACAGAGGATGGAAGGCAGGAGCAGACATAATCATCTACCTGCATAACTTTCACATATTCAGCTAATAAATGGATATAAACTTTATAACTATAAACACTCTCATGGTGTTAGAAATGTGAAATTTTGTTCTTATGCATTGATTTACTGATAATGAGTTGAATCACGGTGTTTGCCGTGGTACGAGGAATCTCTCCATCTAGCAGATAGATTTCGAACAGCCATCCAGCCATAGAAACAGAAATGGCAACTGCCAGAGCTATAAGTAAGAATTGCAGCATTGCTGTGTCATGTTAGCTTAAATCAAATCAACGAAATAAATAGAAACCTCAGAATGAAGTGATTAGTTTTCTAATTTCTATCCTATTGTACTATCCTATCTTGATGGTTTTATTCTACATCAACAGGAGGCCTCTGGCTCTAACGTCCTCTCACCATTGCCATAGCTCTTTAGCAGTCATTTCATTATTTGTAGTGATTTCGGTGAATACCTTCCCTTTTTCAGTTGCCCTTCCCTCAAGGACACTCATTAATGTCATGCATTCATCAGATTCAACATTAATCTTCATGGGACAGTACCAATCCAGACCTGAGTACTTTTGATTGACCTTTCTCTTCCTCTTGGGTTGTTTGGAAGTGGCCAGCTCTATGCTTACATCTACAGAGCCAAGTTGTTCAGCAGAGTTCAATTCTTCTAGCTTCTAACTTCCCTTTTTGTCTCTGGTTCTTTTTTAGTTGTCAATATTCTATTTCAGCTTCTCGTAGTCTTTGTCCAGCCTTCCTCAGTTGAGCCACAATCCTTAGAAATGCTTATGATTTCTAACTCTGATGAGGCTGACTCACTCTCAGAGGTGTAACTTCCTTGAGCCGTGCCACTTTCCAGTTCCTGTGATCTTGACTTAGGCAGGTTTGATTCAACTTTCCATTCATTTTTGCTGTCTCTGTGAATACGTATTCTCAACCCTGTGGTTGGTATCACAGTTGTTGTGAGGATGACAATGCCACCACCTGGCTGTTGTTCTTGTTGATGCTTTGCTGATGGTGACTGTGAAACCACAGACTGGTCATCTTCTTCGGAAGCCTTGGAAACTTAAAGCCTAATGTGACTAGAGGAATTAGTGGATGTTGGCTCCGCTTCTTCCTTTTCCCATCTTACTCTCTTGGTATGAGAGACGAGTATCCAGTTCAGAAGACCAGCACACTTCACAGCAGTATTAGTGACCAGGATCACCTGATATGGGCCTCACCAACATTCCTTCAGACATGACTTTCGGATGTACTTCTTTATCTGAACCCAATCACCAGGGTTCAAATCATGTTCCGGAGACTCTGGGATAGCTGGAGGGGCAACATCAACCTGATGGGAGATACAATGCACAACATCAGCTGATGTCTTGCAGTACTCGAGAACCAGATCATGTGTGATATTCACAAAAGCAGCTGCTGGAACAGAGAGAATTCTCATGGCTCTTCCCATCAACACCTTGTGCGGAGATCATCCCATTCATCTACATAGGATACTTCAAATGCTCATCAATACCAAAGGAAGAGTGGCTTGCCATTTAAGAGAATTGGAGGCATAGACTTTTGCCAATTTAGTGTTGATCGTCCAATTCGGTCTCTCCACAACACTTCATGCCTCAGGTCTGTAGCTACAATGGAAACTCCGGTCAATCCCTAGCGCGGTGCACAGTAACTGCATCACCTTGTTCTTGAATTTACTTCCTTTATCTGATTCAAGATGAACCGACATCTTAAAACATGGTATTAACTCATACAACAACAATTTGGTGACTGTCAGACTGTCACATTTCCAGGTGCGATATGTCTTGACACATTGGGAAAACAAATACACAATGATGAGTATATACCACAATTGGTTACATTGGGGCATCTCCACAAAATGTATCTGGATATGGTTGAAGGAACCATCAGACTTTCCGATGTGGTTCATGGTTACCATAACGTTTTTGCCCACATTTTGTTTTTGACAAGTGACACAACGTTGACACAGGCTTTCTGCCATAGACCGAAATTGGTGATTGTACCAGTTCAGGCAAAAAGTGGACACCATCACATCTCTTCCTACATGTGTTAGATGATGCATGTGTCATACCATAACAGGTAACATGGAATCTGGGAGTACTGGCTTCTCATCACTAAACACCCAAATGTCACACATCCTATACTTTCCCATTCAGCCTTTTCTATTTCCGAGGCAGTGTTGCAGTTATGTCAGCTCACTGACAGTGTGTACAGTGTTCAACAAAATATCTGTCACAGTGTCTCCTTCTGCATTACAGGCCTCTTCTATGTAAAAGGTGCTAGACTCAAGTGAGTAATATCGAGCGATTTCATCTGCATATTTGTTACCTCAGATTACAAATTCATTGCTTGTCTTGTGTGCATCACACTGTACCACTACAATTTCTTTTGGCGATTGCAAAGATTCTATTAGATTTGAGACATTTAGCCCATTTTGGATTGATGATGCAGAAAAGGTCATGAAACTTTGCTGTGACTATAACTGCCTGAAATCATGCGCAAACCCAAATCCCCACTGACTGTCAGTATAAATGGTAATTATTGAGCTTTCTCGTGTACAGCAGGCTCTGGTAAGGGCAATCAATTTGGCTACTTAGGCAGACATTTCATGGCACAAATAGGATGCTTCCACAACCCTACTTAATGTGCAGAGTTTTGAAATGCTGCATCTATCTCTTAGACAAGAACCATAGAAGAAAGGGATATGATCATATTCTGGAAGGAATACATCCAGCAGGCCAGGCTTTGGTTTTGTTTATAATTATGTAATACTGACACAGTCATGGTTGAAGTCACCCTCCTCATCTCCTTCTAGAGTCGGTAACAGAGAAGCAGGGTTTAGTGTATTGCGTCTCCTGATAGAAATGTTTTCAGCAGACAGAAGGATCCTCTCATAGCAGGTTAAGGGTCAGTTTGTCAAATGCTGCATGCATGTGCGAGTCATGAGGATTTAAATTCAAGTCAAGAAAACTTTTATTCGATTAGCATTTAGCGATTCATAAAAAGTACATCATGAGATTACAGTATATAAAAAAACACAGTGTTAAAAAACAGATAAAAACTGAGCAGTATTTAAAAACATTTGATAAAACCAATAGTGGCAATTAATACGGTTAAACTTGAAATCATGTAGGCAATAGCTCAACTTGTCAGCGAATTTTCAGACATGATTTTAAAAAGCGAGCTACACATTTAGCAACATGCTGTGAATCTAAAAACTGAAGGGCCAGATAGGCTGGCCGACAGGTTCTCAACCCCATTTCTCGGAGAAGTGGGATAATCCAGCGCTTACGGGGATGCTCGTAATAGCGACAAAACAGGGTAACATGTATTGTCGACTGAGGTGATAGTCCGTCACACGGACAATTGGGGAGAACGTGGGACCAGTTTAACTTCGTGGGAAAAGTAACAAGGCGGAAAAAAGAATTAAAACGAAACCTGGTTAGAACATATTTTTCGTGGTTAGATAAATAAAAGGTTAAGTAAGGCTGGAGACCAGGGGAGGACTGAATCATTAGGATCTGCACATTTGTTGGCTTTGTTACTTCGTGTGAGAGACGCAAATCTCTGAGATGGTTTAGACAGATTTTTCAAGGCGCTTCTAGTAATATCAGATGTTGAACAAGGCTCAGAGAAGTAAGATGCGCAGTTCAGATCTTTTAGAAAGTTGGAAACGTACAATAACCAAGGAATTTTATTCCAACTTGCCAAGGATAGACAATCAGTTATTAGTGAACAGGTTAAATGGCATTGTGGTTTCTTCCAAATACGCTGCCATAAAAGAATTGGCTGACATCTGACGTTATCGATTAAATAATCGATGCCCAGCTCAATGTGGCAGCCATAAATTGGAGCGCTTTGGGGGAGTGCCAAGATATATTTTAAAAACCCGTTTTGGACCTTTTGTAAATCGTCTACGGGGGCATAGCCCCAAACACCAGCGCCATAGGTTTCTACGCTGTGGCATTTTGCGTGATAAATTTTGAGCAACTCAGTTGGTGCTGGTTTGCCCAATTTTCTTGAAAAGGAAACAAGAGCTGAAGTTGCTCTCTGAAAGAGCAACTTTTTGCTTGCCACTGCTTGTTTCCAAGATAGCTGGTCGTCCATTAGAATACTTAAGTAGGGATATTCCCTGGCACGTTCCAATCTAACTTGTTCTATAAAAACAGGTTTGGGGTTTTTTGCCTTGGGAACAATGTGCATGACAAAGGTTTTGCTTTTATTTACTTTTAACCCTAAGGAGAGCATAAACTGGCAGTATTTGTCCAATTGTCTTTGCAGCTGGATTAGTGTTCTAGCGAGAATGACAGAGTCATCCGCATAAAGTAAAGCGGGAATAGGGCGATGGTTGATAGCTGGAAGGTCCTGGCTCCTTTCTAACATGGCCAATTCCAGCCCGTTAGTATAAAGGTTAAACAAGAAAGGAGCCAGGACACAGCCCTGTCTAACTCCTTTATTTACTGAGAAAGAAGGGGAAAGTTCACCGCCGATCCCATATCTCACACACGCGGTGGCGTCAGAGTAAAGCTCGCGGGGAAACTTTATGAGGGGGGATCTACCCCTAATTCACTAAGAATTGACCACAGCCTAGAATGTATGACGCAGTCGAATGCTGCGCTGAGGTCAACATAAACTAAGTACAAATTACCTCCATTTGCCCCGGCGTATTTGCCTATTATAAGGGTTAGATTCAGTGCCTGTTCGACAGTGTCAAGTCCCTCCTGGAATCCGTACTGGAGGTCAGTTAGAATGTTATTCCCCGCCGCCCAGTCCTGGAGGCGTTCCAGGATCAGTCGACCTGCGACTTTCCCCAGGGAGTCCAGGAGAGAGATGGGCCTGTAACAGGCCGGGTTGTTACGTTCCCCCTTTTTAAAAATGGGGAGGAGAATAGAGGAAGACCAGGAGTCTATTAGACCAATCTTAGAGACTGCAGCCAACACCTGGGTGACGAGGGGGGACCAGAGTTCTATATTGCTTACGAAGCTATCGAGTGGAACTCTGTTGGGACCGGGAGCCTTACCAGTTTTAGACAATGTGAGGGTGTGAGTGACCTCATTAAGGCTGAAATAGAGCTCAATAGGGTATATTTGGGCCTCAGTACGATCCTTTTCCATCTGAACAGATGTAGTGTCGACGGGGAAACCGCCGAAAATCTTTGAAAAGTGTGCCACCCACTCGTCAGCCATCACTGTTGTGGCGTCAGCCAAAAAGGGTGATTTAACAGTGCGCCAAAACTGAGAGCTGTCTTTACTTAGACAGCTCTCATGTAATTGGGCCCATAGCTTTTTCTTTATTTCCTTTTTGCAGTTTTGTTGGGCGATTTTGTATGCCTTTCTAAGATTAGCTATCTCGACTGGATCTCTATTTTGGCTGTGTAACGCCTTTTTTAAGGCAGTTAGCGCTTTACGACAGGCTGAGTTGAACCATCATGTAGATTCCTGATCACCGGGTTTATGGTGACAGAATAACCCAGCCCGCACAACTTTTGAGATCTCCGAAAAGCTGGATAAGATCAATTGGGGTGGGGAATCCTCTGCCAGGCAGTTATTCAGCCAGGGGAGGGCTTTGGATATGATTTTGCCGGTGATTAATGCTGGATTTAAATTAAATGAGGAACCATTACAATTAGTGGGTAGTTCATCACTATCCCCCTCTGTTTGCTAAATGCTGAGGCTTACTGCTGCAACTGCTTTGAGACAACCAAGGAATGCTGCAGCTACAGGATCAGGAGTCGCTGAGAAATACCCAATGGGATGCTTGGTCTCCCCATCGGCCTGTGTTAGCACTGATAGAGCACACCCATCTCTCTTGTGGCAAAAGAGCACAAATTCCTTTGTATAGTCTTGCATTCAAAGAGCGGCTGTGCTGCAAAGTACATTTTTGAGCTCTTGGAAGGCTTCCATGCTTTCATCATCCTTTGGTACTGGGTCATTGACAGTATGTATCAGCCTCAGTAAAGGCTTTGTCACGAAGGAACTGTTCAAGATCCACTGTCAGTAATAGTCAACTATGGGCAAGAACATTTGTATCTCTCTTTGTGTGGTAGGAAACTTCATTTTAAGGATTGTTTCAATGTGTTCATGGGACTCTCATATGACTCCATTTTCCATCTGATGTCCTAGATACATAACTTCTTTTTGACAATAGTGTTATTTCTCAGGGGAAGCAGTATGCCCATTCGCAGCCAAATGGTTAAGCAAAGTAATGGTGTCATGTCTACAAGCTTCCTTGGTCATTGATGCAATCAGTAGATCATTGATGTACTAAATAAGGGTTGAGCTACAGAGTAAATGTAGAGACTCTAGATTAGACTCTTAGGGCCGGATGTAGGTAATCCGATTTTACCGATTCTAAAATACCGAATTTTACCGAATCGGTAAATGGCATGTAGATAAAAAATTGGTAAAAAATACCGATTCGGTAAAAATCAGTATCGGACAATCGGAAAATACCGAATCGGTATTTACCGATTCTGTATTTACCGATTCGGTATTCTCCATGTATTCCTATGGGCCTTTTGGCCCATAGGAATGCATGGGGAATACTGATTCGGTAAATACAGAATCGGTAAATACCGATTCTGTAAATACCGAATCGGAAAGCTAACAAAAGTGAAACTTAAGTAGGCAGCCAATCAGGTGCTACCACCCTCCCCCTCCCTCCCAGGAAGTGGCTACACAGGCAGCTGCAACTAATTAGAAGCTCCTGGAAAGGCAGTTGGAGCTGAGCCGAGTCACTGAGCAGCAGAAAGGGTTTGGTGCACTTTTAAAAGTGTAAAATGGCAAGCAGCAATGAAAAAGATTAGCCTGAGAGGAGGAGGAAACTCAAATTCAGCAGCATGGAGTTGCAGGTCCTTGTTGAGGAGGTGGTGAAGGTGCACCACAAACTCTTTGGCAGGCAGTCCCTCACTGTGGCAGAATCTGCCAAAAGAAAAATCTGGCTGGAAATTTTGGACAAAGTTAATGCAGTTGGGGTGACCACCAGAGACACAGAGGACCTTAAAAAACGCTTTTATGACCTCAGGAGCCAAACCAATAAGAAATTGGCTGAACATCACAAGCAGGCATCAAAAACTGGCGGAGGCAAGAACCCAGCACCCCCCCTTACTGACCTGGAGGAGAAGGGGGCCTCAACCATTGAACCAGACAGCGTCTGCGGACTGGGAGAAGTGGACAGCTCAGCTAGAGCTGCAAGCAAAAAAGGTAAGACAAATGCACAGCATGCGCCCCCATACCATCATCCTTACCTGTACCCTTTGTGGCCAAGTGAACCCCAGTCCAGTACTGCTAGCACTATACAGGGCCAATGCATGATGTGATATGTAGTCAGGAAATGTAATAGCATGTCATACAGCACAACAACCAACTAGTGAAGGAAATGACTGCATAGAGAATATAGCCAATGTGGTACATATTTAATGGTAGTGACTGTGAGACAGTAGCGCTTAGCTAATGTACGCTCATATGTCCACAGGTGAAACGTCTCGCAGGCGTTCGCAGGAGACTGAAGGCACACCACCTACGAGGGAGGAGGGTCAGGAAGCAGGTCCAACTACCCACACCGTACCACAGGACACAGGTGCATCATGTAGCCATCCTCCTGCACCAGAATCAGAGATGCCTCAAGATTTCCTGGCGTCCCCTGGCAGATCTCAAACCCCTCTGCTGCTGTCATCCCCAGAAATGCCAGCATCACAGCATGATACCATACCTGCATCACAACAAGCAGGAGGCAGGTTGTGGCTCCACTCCTAGAAATGGAGTCAGCAGCAGCTGACATTGAGGGGGACGAAACACACAACTTGCCTGCAGATGTCAGCTCTGGTACAGCGCACTCCAGTGCAGGGGTGGCCCATAGTGGTGCAAGACGCCGCAGAGTCCAAGAGAGGCCAGCAGATGCAACAGTTGAGGGTCCGAGTGTGTTCCGTGGTCTGGAGGGGAGCATGGTGAGAATACAGAGGATGCAGGGAAGAGCCATCCAGTCATGCCAACGACAAATGAGGTCCGTGAACAGCAACATAGGGGAAATAGGAAAGGGCATCAGTGAGCTGGTACAAGTCAACAGAGAGATGGCAGCAGGGATGCGTGGAATTGGCAACTCGGTGCAGCTGCTATGCACCAAACTAGACACTGATTTCGAGGCAAGGCGCAAGGAAAGGCATCGTACTCATGGCCAAAATAAAGCCATCAACCGCCTGGCCACTGCCACGTCCCTGTTATGCAGGAGAAGCAGTAACATGCAGGAGGCTATGACCCAAAACACCAATGAGGTCATTAGGTGCATGGGCAAGATGACCAGTGCTCTTGAGGCGCTGTTGAATGCCCAAACTGCACATACAGCTGCTCTGGATGTGCCTGTAAGTGAGGAGAGCACTAGCAGGAGCAGCATAGGAAGCACCCTTGTCCTTGAAACAAGAAGGAGCAGGCGCCATGCTGAGGCCACAGGCCAGCAAGACAGTGAGCAGGGTGAGCAACCTACAGGTGTTACAGGGAAGCGAGGAAGGAAATTACTTTTACAGTTCATGGTGAGGTGAACCAGGACTGACATATTTGCAGTTAAATACTTTTTGTTGCACAGTTGTGCTTTAATAAGCTACCTCGTTACCAAATTAAACTACATTTGGTGCATACTCCACCTGTCTGTGTCTCTTTACTTACTTAAAAGTAGTTGCGTGTGATCTCATCCCATCTGTGTCTGCCATCAGTTGGTGTTGCAACTCCAGATGCGTGTGGTTCAGGCACTGCTTCCTCATCATCATGGTCCTCATAATCTGAGAGTTCCACTGCTGTGCCCTTCTTGACCGCAAGGTTGTGCAGCATTGCACAGGCTGCAATCATCTTGCAGCAGGTGATTGGTGTGTACTGGCGGGCACCTCCACTCATATGGAGGCAGCGAAACCTGCTCTTCCACATTCCAAAGGTGCGCTCCACAATGTTTCGGGTTGTTTTGTGTGCCCTGTTGTATCTCCTCTGGCTTGGTGTTGTAGGGTTGAGGTAGAGAGTGAGGATGAAGGCCCGGAGGGCATATGCACTGTCCCCTATTAGTAAGAGAAAAATAATTATTCACATGCACACACACACATCCACCTGTAATACGTATCAAGGGAGTTTCACACAGTGTGTTACCTAGCAAGTATCCTTCGCCAAATTCCCCCGCTGTCAGGCGTGCGTAGATCCCACTGTTTTGGAAGATGTATGAGTCGTGGGTACTCCCGGGGAATTTGGCTCGGTCAGTGATCATGTACTTGGAATCACAGATCACCTGTACATTTATGGTGTGGGTGGACTTCCGGTTCTGATAAATGTACTCAGTGGCAGCCGGTGGGCATATTGGTATGTGGGTACCATCAACACAGCCAATTATGTTTGGGAAATGCGCCATCTGATAAAAGTCTGTCTTTGTCCTTAGCAGTTCAGCATGCGTTGCAGGGAAGCTGATGTACAAATGCATTCTCTGCAACATGGCATCAAGGAATTTTTTAAGAAACGTGACAGACAGCTCTGGGACACCCCACCTACCGCAGCAACCACACTCTGGTAACTCCCAGATGCAAGCAGGTGTAGGCTGCACAGCACCTGCACATGGGGTGGGATGGCGTGTGCCCTTGTGGTTGGATGTTCCAATAGTGGGTGAAGGTCCCTGATTAGGTCCAGGATAGTTTGGGGAGCCAGCCTGTACCTTTGTAGGATCTCTGGCTCAGTTAGCTGGAATAGTGTGATCCTCTGCCTATACACCTGCTCCTCCCTCATCCAGACCCTCTCTCCTTCAGCCTGTAGCCGTAGCCGCCACGCAATGACATAGAATGCCGCCATTCTGGTGAAAATGTTGCATTTTGGGGCCTTTTTTATACACTGCACCTGTTTACCACCTGATTTGAATCCATGGTAAATACTGACTCTTAAATACCGAATTTCATTCAAATTCGGTATTTCTGAGGTTACCTACATCTCAAATACTCATTTTTACCATTTCATATTTTCCGAATCGGTAAATTTACCGAATCGGTAATGTTTCTGAATCGGTAAATTTACTGATTCGGTATATTTTCCGATTCGGTAAATTTACCGATTCGGTAAATTTACCGATTTGGATGTTTTTGGGTCCCCTACATCCCAAATGCACAATACCTGTCGGTAACGGCCGAAAATCGGTAAATTCGGCCGTTACCGACCGGTATTGGCCTACCTACATCTGGCCCTAAATTCTTTTTGAGTATCTGATTGAAATAGGGTGGGCTTTTAGTGTACCATTGAGGAGTGCAACATCAAATGAGAGTCTTCTCTTGGAACTGAAATGTGAAGGGAAACTGACTCTCTTTGTGAAGGGGAACCAAGAAGAAAGCCTGACAGAGGACAATGACTGTTAACTACTCAGCTTGTGGGGGAATTTGGAAGAAGGTCATAGCACGGTTTGGTACCAGAGAAGAGCAAGGAATGACCATTTGGTTACTTTCTGGACGTCCTGAACTATCCTCCGCTTTCTGTTTGCCATTTGTAAGGCCATGATCGGAGAGTTACATCGCATCTGACGACTTCCTACAGAATGCCACATTCTGTCATGTTCTCAATTACGGAAGTTATTTCAGTCTCTCTCCCTGTAAAATTTCAAATGTCATCTGACTTTCTCTCTTAAATCGATCGGTAAGTACTCGTTGGTAATGACTGGATACAACCTAATGGCAGGCTCTGTTGATTCTAGCTTGAAATCTCCATCAGCTACTTTGGTCTCAATCCAGGCTTCATCCTGCGTAGAGGTAAATGACACAGTTAGTTTTACGAAGGAGATCTGTTTCTAACATATTTACAGGGCTCAAGTCACACACCACAAACTGATGTTGTTCCTTGATGTCTCCTATCTTTAATGGGACAGAGGCTATAATCTGATTGGTAGTGGTGCTGATTTCTAAAGCCTGCAACTTGGACATGCTTTCCCGAGACTGGTCTAACAGTCAAGCGAGTACCTCCTGTGTCTCTCAAGAAAGGTACAGGATGTCCATTAGCCTCTCCTTCTACATACGGTCCACCCCGGTCCACCTCTAGGACTAAGCCAAATACCCACTCCCCCCCACCCCCGGCTCTATTATTGGGTCTGATAAAAGTCTGTGGAACTCTTGAACATCATGGGAACAAATGGGTTTAGGGGAATTCTTTTACCTGGTTGAAAGTGGGGATTTCCTCCCTGCATCTGCGTAGGACCGGGAGAACTCTGTAGCATGCCAGATTTCGGGATCTTTGGGTTAACGTAGGGGGTCTAGGTATCTGAGGAAGCTCTCCCTGCACTGCGAGAGTCTCAGCTTGGGCATCGATCATAACTCAATCAGGGTTATTACAACACTCTTGCTGCTAACGCCCAATTTTGGTGCAAATATGGCAAGGGGTTAACTTCTTCGGGGCACTTATACTAGTTCCTGACAAATTAACTTAGTCTCTCACTACTCCTGTATGGGGCCTTTCTTTTGTACGCATGGAAACCTGCTGAATGTTCATCCCAACACTGGCGTTAATTTTGGATCATAGTTAGTCTCTTCATTCCTCGATTTTGTGCCATTTGGTTCTGCGCTATTATGTAGTGCTCTTGTAACCCCTTTCACTTTGCCTCTTGCATAACTCTACAATATTTTGCATACCGCAGGATCTCGTGAAGTGGTTTACTCTGCCAGAAAAGAACACCTTGTACAATATGATTGCTAATTTCAAGTCTTTGTCCTTGCACAAAAGAGGTGAGGAATCCTCCCATGTTATTTTCATGGGGGTCGTTTAGTCCACTATGTGCCCTGTACACCTGCATTAACTGCCCAAAATAAGCATGCACAGATTCTATAGGTTATTGAGAGGTTCAAAAAATCATAGGCCAATGTATTTGTCTTTAAAGAATCTTAATCTTTAAATGTTTTATGATTTTCTGGTATTTGGTTTTAACCAGGAGCAAGGGTGCATTTGTTCCTTGTACCCTAGGAGGCTTCCGAGTCAGCCATTCAACTGCCCTATTGCATTCTGCCAACAAGTCCTTTGGGACCACCACATCAAACAACACATCCAGATCTTCCCACAAGACTTTGGAAACACTCACAATCTGGTCCATCTGTGTTTGCCACTCTTAAGGATTTTGCCTTACCTTACAAAGAGTATTCGTAAAGTGGCAAAAATCTGCCCGGGACAATTGTACATGTGCTTATGCTCCTCCCTGTACTTCCCTTAAAGGATATTCCCTTACTCTCTGTCCTGTAGCTTCTCCCTCATCTTCCTTGGCAGCCTCTTTCTTTCTTTTCATCTTAACCCTTTCTTTCTTGAACCACAGCTCCCTAAACTTCTCGGCCTCGCTTCAATCCCTAAAGCTCTCAATCAATTCTCGTAAATGGGTTTTTAATGCCCTCAGATTCAGCAGCTTTAATTCCTTTTCGCCCATCATTATCCTAACATTCTTTCACAACGTTTTCTCTGTGGTAATTTTCCACTTTTACCATTCTCTTGTGCGCTTCTCATGCCACTCTCGCAGCTTCCTTGCCAATGTAGAGTATTTCAGTCTCATTGTAATGTCCTGAGAAATCCACCACTATATTTCCTATAGCAATTTCTTCAAACTCTGAGTTATATTAAGTCTCTGTGGGGTGGGTTTTATACTTGAAGGGGCAACTGGCAGGGGTTGCGACAACTAATTGGCTTTTTGCCATGGAACTGGTTGAACCTTGTTCTTGTGTGGGGCCTGATGCTATTATGCTAGGTGCTGGTGTGAGGTCCTTAGAAAGGCCTAGAAGGGTCTGACGTGGGATGTCCAGGCAGCTACCTCAACAGGGGAAGTTTTCAGGATACTCAACGAAAGCAATGTGCTTGTTGAGGGCTGAGCAGGGTGAGAAATGGCAGTTTCTGTATATCTTGGTGGTGCACAAGATTTTGTAGGGGTTTCGCTATCTGCCCTACTCTCGGTTGCCATCAGAGCTGTAGCACCCTGCGTGGCTGCTGCATTATATGATGGTAGTCTTTTACTGAGGAGCTCATCTATGAAGGCTTTCTCCTCACTGTCTGCTTCTGAATTGTTTCTGGACTGCTCTTTTACCTCAGGTTGCTCCTCCACACTGTCCTCACCCTCTATCAATGGATAAGTTCCAATAGTCTCAATTACTTCCTCCCTCCACTTTTTCTGTCTTTCATCATCATGGGCATTTATCCATGAGTAAGCCCTATTGCGGATTTTAAATGCGAACTTTTTAGTTTGCCATCGGTTCCCAAAGATTTAAAACCTGGGCTGAGCTTTTAAATTATACAATCTCTGTCTCAAATGCTCTATTCGGGGAATACAGAAAGTTCTGCTCAGTGGGAATCACTGTTCCCCATCTTTGGACATGTATTTGTGCTATTGTCTAAGCTACATGTACGCGTGTAACCCTTTCTTTGCCACCATTTTCCTTGCTGCTGTGCCTTCAGGCAGAAATTTTTTTTTCCTTCCTTATTCACATCTTTCTCCTTTTATAAAAAGGGATTCCCCATGCTGACAAACTCACAATCACTATCTTTTTCAATTTCACATGCTTCTTGTGCTGTTGGGATCACGATATGCAGATCAATATCAGCGCATCTCTGTCACGGGTAAACAGCCATCACAACGAAGCCGTCACCCTGCATGCAATTACAACGCCGTTGTTACAATGGCCACGTTGTAACAACGCATACCATTACCCCGCAAGTCGAAACAACGACTTGCGGGGGGGAGGGGAGAAGGTGTTGAAACACCTTCCCTACTGTCCGCACACACTGGAATTGGAATAGTAAATGATACTATTCCAACATCCAGCGCCCCCCTCCGCAAGTCGTTGTTCTGACTTGCGGGGTAATGGTATGCGTTATTAACAATCGTGTTGTAATTGCATGCAGGGGATTTGGCTGCTGTTGAATAAATAAGCAAGAAAATCAGCATATAAGGAGCCTCTGGTCTTGTAATAAAATTAATTTTCATGGGAAAAAGCTTAACAAATTCACTCTGTATGCACAGCATATATCCTGCACTGTCTTATGTACTTGGATATGCAATCGTGCTCCCAATTACAGTGACCAAGTCAATATTTCAATAGCAGCTACAGTTAATCAGCCAGCACTCATGATTCTACTGCACTTCTTGTTTTGCTACCACCATGTTCTTGTTTTGTCAATTTTCCTGACTGTGTTCCAGAATTACTGAAGAGTCCATCTTGTTACTTTAGTCATGTGACCCCCAAAGCATATTTTCTATAAACTACAGATTTGTAGGTTTGGCTTGGCAGCAGAGACGTCTGCAAGACATATTGTAAACAAATATTTTAATACTAAAAGAGTGGTCCTAGGCCCCGCCCACAGGAGTGTTATACTCTAATTTCAAGCTATTGGCTGTTTGGTGTGTCTTTTGCCTTCAATGGAGCGCTTGCACTGAAATACATGAGGAACTAATCTAAATCTCAAAAGTACACTGACATGTGAAATTCTTTGTCTCATAAAAGCATTACACACGGCAATCATGTTTTGGTATTTTTTTCGCTTTAGCTAGTTTTTTTATGTTTGTGCAAGCAAATGCGAGCCAGACTATTTACTTTGCCAACATTTGTTGTGCTATTAACACAAACAGAGACCTGAGAGAAAGGCATTTGATGTGATAGCTAAGTAGAGGACAAGAAATACTGAAATACTAAAATGGAAAGGGACGCACATACAAATACGCATCCCTGACGGCATACCACTAACAACCATTTATTGCCTGGCAAACCCTTGGTTAGCATGCTTCAGTGCATTGGAGTGATGGGTGCTACCCTAGAGCAGTTGTGCATACCAGGAGCTATTGTTTTTGTGTAATTCCAAAAGGAAAAGTTCATTTCCATGTATTTGCTGAACCCTTCATGCTCATTGAAGTAACTGACATTGTCTGATGTTGTCCACGATAACGTCTTCCGTGTTGGTAACGTGGCCATCATTCAGCAGCTAGTTGCCCCCAGATCTCTCCTACCATTCATTTTAAAGAGGTTTCCTTGGTGCTGACCGAATCCCTGATGCTATGAAGTAATATTCTGCTTGGAATTTTATCAAACAGGCCTTTCAGGGAAAGCGCTTTCAGATTTATTGAAAGGCTGTTTGCTCAGGCTCTCCGTGCGCTTTGGCAGACACCGCCTCAGACTCAAGGTTGCCCCCAGCGTGGAGGGAGACTTCGAGCTGTGAAAGTCGCAAGCAGTGACCCTCCTTTGTCAGTTTAAAAAAAAAAAACTTCCTTCGCGTTTTCGCTTTCCTGTTTTTCAACATGATTTTTTTTGTTGAGGTGGGGAGGTCGATTTACAAGGTCCAACTGGAAATTAAAATCAGCCTTGGGAAAACATCTCAAACTAGCCTCACACTGCACCTTGCAAGCAACCTTAACGAACAGCATGTTTGTCCTTCTCCAAGGAGTCTTCGGGAGTGGAGGAAGCCCTAGTCACAGCAAAGTAGTAGAAATTAATTCAAGCAGTCAATTTTGCATCACAATTTTCAAATATATTTGCTATACCGTCATAGGGCATTTATGTAGTTCTAAAGGGAAACAAATGCAATTGCCCCACACTTCATAGTCTGCTAGGGTACTGAAAAGCATATATGTGCCCATAACTAAATTTTGCTCCAGATACGAAAAACCTGGATGCACAGAGGACAATATATGTGCTGTTTGGAATGTATTGCCTCTCTGATCAGTGTGTACCATATGGAGTAAATGCTCTTACTAAAATCATATGCCAAAGGCATAACACTGCTGTGGAATACTGTGTTAGGATATACCGCTCACCACCGTTCCCAAGCTAGTTAATTTTTGAGTCCTGCATTAAACTTATAGTTGCCAACAACTGATGACAATGTTACTGGGTGGCAGAGGTGGTGCTCAAGTGTGTCAGAATATTACTAAAATGCCAACCTTGCTGCATCAGTTGCACATGATTAAAAGGCCGGTGATGGTCGCTGTGACTGCAGAGAGCTCACCGTGCCTGTGAACTGCTTGTGGCACCAGAACAGTTGATCAAGGCGTTTCGACTAATACAATCGATGCATATTATATGTTCATGCTCTGACAATATGGTTACAGTCACTTCTGAATGCCTATGGCCACATTGCTGCGGTATGAAAAGTGAATAATTCAAGGCAGTTTCTGCTTTGCTTGAGTATTGAGGAGACAGCGATGATGCCAGTCATCACACTATGGGGGCATGCGAATCACCAATACCATGCTAAAATCCATATTGCAATATGCAAAGCACCCTTGTCAGGCCTGACCCATATGTGTAGCACCAGTTTTGTGTAGGAATCTATGTTGCCACGACTGATTTGCATATAGCCATGTCTGAACTGGGGTGGCAGAGTGGGCTAAAGAACGGTGATGGATTAAACCCAGATCTATTGACTGGGTGTGAGTGTTTGATTGATTCAGATGCTACGTCCATCACCACCCCCTTTTGTACCGCTTTTGGCCACCATAAGTGTGGCAGGGTATGCTCAGACGTGAGTCCCTTGCTCACTTTGCCACTGGATTCAAGCAAGCCGGGCTGAAGACGGCTGGAATGCCAGAAACCGGTCCCTGGAAGCTTGTTTCCGGTCCAGGGAAGACATGGCTTGGCAGTTCGGGCTGGACTGTTCCCATGAGGCACAGGGTCAGACTGATTTGCATATAGCCATGTCTGAACTGGGGTGGCAGAGTTGGCTAAAGAACAGTGATGGATTAAACCCGGATCTTTTGACTGGGTGTGAGTGTTTGATTGATTCAGATGCTCCGTCCATCACCACCCCCTTTTGTACCACCACGATATGCGAAGCAACACTTTCATGCCAGAAACCCAACTACTGGTGTTAGACTTGGACCTCTCTGCAGATTTATACCCACATTTGTCTTTACCCCTTCTGTTATCTGAAATCGTTTCTGTAGGCTTTCAGGACTCTGTGCACTATACTACTGATAACTAGTGCTAAAGTGCTTATATTCGCTCCCTGATACATGGTAAAATTGGCTGACACCCGTTTGGCACATATGAGTGCCTATTAAAGGTGTACTACATTTACCCAGGGCCTGTAAATTAAATGCTACTAGTCGGCCTGCAAAAGACACACAATTGATGGAATGCAGAACATATCAAAACATTCACCCCAGTCAAGAGATCTGGGTTAAATCCATCATTCTTTTGCTCACCATGCCACCCCTATTTAGACCTGGCCATATGCAAATCAGTCTTGACCCTGTGCCTAATGAACTCTTCAGGCATGATAGCTTGATTCCAGTTTCACACTTAGCCCAGGACCCACGTCTGTGCATACCTGGCACACTTAGGGCGAGAAAGCAAAAGACACACAAATGATGGACGGAATGCAGAACAAATCAAAACATTCCCCCCCATCTGGGTTAAATCAATCATTATTTTGCTCACCATGCCACCCCAGGTTAGACCTGGTCATATGCAAATCAGTCTTGACCCTGTGCCTCATGGGAACAGTCCAGCCCGAACTGCCAAGGCAGGACCTCCCTGAACCAGAAACAAGCATCCTAGGACCGGTGGGCCTGCAGCACTTATGTTACCACTCACTTAAGTAGGCCTTTAAAAACATGTCTCAGGCCTGTCATTGAAGCCTGTGTGCCATTTTAAACTGACACATTGAACTGGCAACATAAATCTTTTTCCAAGCCAAGTCTAAAACTCTCTTTTTAATACATACAAGTCACCCTTATTGTAGGCCCTAACCAGCCCAATGGGCAGGATGCATTGTATTTAAAGGATTGGACATATGGTTTCAAGTTTTACATGACCGGGTGGTGAAAAACACCCACATTACTTAGTCAGTGTAAGGCCTACCTCTCTCATAGAATAACCATGGGCTACCTCAGTAAAATTTTCACAACCAGATGTGGGTGTGAACTAGAAGTTTCCCCCGCTTCATAGGGTGGTACCAGGTATAATTATTGGACTGCTTGTGCCGCTCATCAGTTCACTCCTGGACCTGCAGAAGACCCCCAGAAGGACTGCATTGTACCTCAGATGACTGCCCAGATGCTACCAGAGGACTGCTGTGCTGCCTGAAGCCTTCTTTGCACCCGCAAAGGACTGTCCTGCTGTTGAGGCCTGCCTTGCTGCTTGACCCAGGACTACCAAAGTGACTCCAAAAGTCAGTGGCTGACCTACTCTTCTGAGTTACAGGGACACAAGCTCCAGAGGCCTCCCTGCAATTGCCCAGCTGACCAGGTATAACGGGCCCTGCCTGGACCTACAACTGGACCAGACTGAGTACCTGATCCCCAAGAGGAGTCTCTCAAGGTCCTGGACTCATGACTGGCATGAATTGAGCTTATGCTGTGAAATCCTGCAGTTTTTAACTGTGCTTGCGAGACATTGAGACTGCAACTTTTTCAGTGGGACTACCCTGGTCCCTGTATCCCGCCCACATTCCATCACGGTTGGCCTGAACTTGTGACTTTGTATCGATCTAGCTTGACCAGCTACAGTCAGCACTTTCTGCTTCTTGGCGCTATTTTTACGTTCAGAATTTCATACCTCCGTTTCCCCTGACTGGAATGTTTTTGTCTAATTTTATTTATTAAAATGTTCTCTATTTCTCTAAATTCCCTTAGGGCGTATGAGCTTGGAAAGGGCAATACGAGGATGTTTGTTACTCCACAAGAATTTTGTACATATTGAATTGATTTGGGAAAAGTAGGAAAGGGGAATTTTAACAGGAAGCATAGAAAGAGTGTAGAGAACATGTGGAGCAATCATCATTTTTATGGTGTCTAATCTACCCCACCATGATAGAAATAAGGGTGACCAACCAAGTAGGAGTGACTGAAGCTTGGAAATTAAAGCGTTAAGTGTGAGCTTAATCGAGGCATATAAGGAAGAGGAAAACCAGATTCCCAAATATTTATTTTTAGAAGGACACCAGGAAAATTCAGTATTGTCAAACATGAACTGGTAACATATGGAATTTAGTGGCAGGACTTCCGTTTTTGAAAGATTCAACTTATAACCAGAAATGCTGGAATATAATCGAACTTCATTCAAAAAAGGAAGAAGAGAATCAGTGGGGATGGACATGTAAATTAAGATATCATCAGCGTATGCTGAGATTTTTGTTTCAATAGAGTTATGCAGAAAACCCTTAATTAGTAAGGGGGAGAGAGGGCATTCCTGACGAGTGCCTCTAGACAGAGGGAAATATTTGGAAAAGTGATTGTTAACAAAAATACTAGCTCTGGGGCATGAGTATAATAATTTAACAAAAGAAATAAAAGAGGGCCCAAAACCAAACCATTGGAGATTTGCAAACATAAATTGGCAATTGATACAGTCAAAGGCCTTCTCTGCATCTAAAGAAAGAGCGGCGAGGGGACATTTACATTTTTTGGCATTAGGGATAACATTAGCAAACATTCTAGCATTATCCGATGCCAACCTGCCTTTGACAAATCCTACTTGGTTGGTGTTAATTAATAGGGGAATTATATTTTCAAGACGAGGGGCAAGGATTTTTGCGAACATTTTACAGTCATAATTAATTAAAGAAATTGGACGAAAGTTTTTACAATAGGAGTGATCTTTATCAGGTTTAGGAATTATAAGATTATAAGATTCGAAGAAGAGTGATGATCAGCAGAACTCAGGGAGCAACTGAATTAAATGAAGAGGCATTCACCAAATATAAGGCAGAGCAGGTGTTGAAGTAGACCTGGATAACATGAGCTCAACAGCAAAGTAAAAGCTCCGGTAAGATACCCAAAATGGCGAAATGGCGCCTCAGCACAGCGGAGCATGAATAATAAAGGGCAGAGTGAAAAAGAACTGCGACTTAAGCCAGGACATGCTGATAAAAAGAGACTGATAGGGCAGCGCAGTGCAAAAACGGCTCCAGTCTGATGACCTAAAATGGCGGCCGATTCACCTCAGCAGGATAGGAAATCATAGAGGTACAATGGCAAAAATAGAGTAAAACTGCGGCTTAAACTATTACAAAGCAAAGGCAAGAGCAGTTGTAAGGCAGCGCAGAAAAAAGGAAGCAAAACGGACATACCGCTGGCTGGTGAGGAGACTGGAGAATTCGCGGGCTCTACGGCACAAAATGGCGGCGGCCCGCGATCCGAGTGAGGCAGGAATCACCGGTATTTTAAAAGTGCAGAAAGAGATGAAAAAACTGCACTCGCGGCATATCACAAGCCGCACCACATCTTCCGCCGCAGAATACGGCGAGTTGCGAGTCCCACAGCCTAGTTTTGAGGCTCGTTAGGGTGAGAGAAGCTCCGTGTCGGCTCGGAGCAAACGCCGGGTCCACCATGTCCGTACGGCGTGTAAACCACACCCCCTGGCCATTAAATTCTAAATGCGGGTTATACCACAGAACTCTGTGGATGAGAAGGAGGAGGCTGGTCTTGCAACGTATATATAAACAAAAAAGAGAATAAGGGATTTTATTCACATTGGTGAATGGATGATACTCCCAGTCCCCTGGACTAAATAACAAGAAAACATGCGAGGAGTACCACCACGAAGAACTAAGAAAGAGTTCTGAGTGGGATGTCTATGAAAAAAGAAAATTCTTTTATAAAAAACCCTCACTCACTAACCTGGTTGGTGCATGCTTCATCATTGGGGTCCACCCTGACAGCCGAATGCCATCAGGGTGTGCTTCGACACCTGAACTACAGGGGAGCTGGTATTTGTGCAAGTGGTGCGAAAAAGTGATGTTAAAAATTGTCCTGGTATAGGAACCATACCCTCCGATTCAAGATGGCCGCCGCGTGAGAGTCTCCGCGCGAAAACGGCCCGTTTTTATTCTTTTACGACGAATATTGTGTCAGGAAAATGATTTAGGGAGGTCGCTACTACTCCTGGCCACCTACCTGTGCTGTGGAACGTTTTCTGGCCGTTTTGAAGCAGCAGAAGCGGTTTCTTTTGTCGCCTGGTTCCAGCTCCTCATTCTGCAGTAAGGTACAGCCAGGCTTCTGTCACAGGGGGTGGAGTGTTCATTCAGGAAAGGGCCTGGCTTTGGCCTAGCCACTCCCACAGCCCATTATAGCTGCTGCACCAGTAATTTTTCCTATATTTCCACAGCAATTTATTGCTTTTGCTTTATTTTACTTATTTATTGGCAATTTTTACATCTTTTTCTTGGAAAATGGAAACTAAAATTAATATTAATAATAAACGGAGGCAGCAACAAGTTTCCCCTCCTCCTGCCAAGTCTAAAGCAGTTGAGTCTTCTGAACCTTCTTTGTCCTTAATATTGGAGGAAATTCAAGCACTTCGTGTCAACACAGACACTATTGCATCTGAGGTAAAAAATGTGCGTAGAGAAATGGCCAGCCTGTCAATTAAAATTTCGGACAACTCCATCAAAATACAAGATAATAAAGCCAAAATTGACTCATTTACCCCTCTTATGACCAAAATATCGCCTTTATGTTCGTCCTTGTTGGACTTGGAAAATCGTAATAGGCAATATAATCTTCGCACTTTTAATCTACCGGAAGAGGTTGAGGGGAATAACTGTAGACTATATCTAGAGAATTTATTGCCAGGTCTTCTGCAAATAAAATTCACTGAATCATTTGAAATTGATAAGGCTCATAGAATTCCCTCGCATAGGAATCCTCGCAATTCCAAGCCACGACAAATGATTTTTAAGGTCCTTCGACACCATCATTTGGTTCTTATCAGGAAGGCTGCTAGAGAGATTCCTTCTTTGATGGTAAATGGGCATAAAATATTTATTCACCAGGATTTCGCCAAAGAAACAGTCTTGATTCGCAAAGACTTTTCTGCTCTTCGCCCTCAATTGCGCAGCCTTGGCTACAAATATGGCCTCTTCGACCCTTCCACGATGAGAATATGGAAGGACAATTTCTCAAAGTCATTTCAGCGCCCAGAAGATTTGCGACATTTTTTGGCCCAACAGTCTCAACCTTCAATGGATACGGATGACTCTGCTGCTTGATTTAGATTTTTTCTTTTGCTTCAGGGCTTTCTTCTGACACATTCATGACATTTCTTTATATTGGGCTCCAGCGGTTCTGGTCATGCTTGTAAGGCGTGTGTGCGTTTCGCACTTTATATCTATGTTGTTTGTTTGTCGTTTCTTTTCTCTCCTTTCCTTTTATGCTTTCTTCCTATTGTGTCTTTCCTTTTCTCACTCTCTGCATAGAGTCGCTCTTTTTCCATGGCTGTTTCTCCTTTCCTCTTTTTCTGTGTCATTCTTTTGTACTTTCCTCTTAATGCATAATGGCTAATATTCATAATGTTAAAATTGTTTCTCTTAATGTTAAGGGTTTGAGACATCCGGTAAAACGCACTAAGATCTTAGATTACCTGGGTGTATGTAAAGCTGACATTTGTTTTATTCAAGAAACGCATGTTGATGATAAAATTCTGCATTGTATGAAGAAAAAGTGGGTGGATAATATTGTTTCCTCTCCTGCACTGGGTAGGAAAAATGGGGTTGCAATTCTCTTTGCAAAAAGGTTACATTGTCAGATTCTTAGTAAGTTTACAGACTCAGAAGGAAGATTTATAGTGGTTAAGGTTAAATTTCACGACTCAGTCTTCTGTTTGCTTAATGTTTATGGTCCTACGGCTGACGACCCTTCTTTCTGGGTTGCTTTAACTTCTGAGGTACTGAAGTTGGGGCAGGTTCCTTTGATTGTTGGGGGGATTTTAATGTAATTATTGATCTGTTACTGGATAGGCTTTCCACTACAAAATACCGGCCTCCTAAAGTGTTTCATGCCTTTAAATCTTTCCTTCACACAACCAAATTGGCTGATATTTGGAGGTTACACTTTCCTACGGAGAAATGGCTTTCCTTTTTCTCTAATCCCCATAATTCTCATTCAAGGATTGATTATTTTTTGCTTTCACCCTCTTTACTTCAATCAGCCACCAACCCTGTTATAGGTAATATTGATGTTTCGGACCATGCATTGATTTCCTTTGTGTTAAATATTTCCTCTACATTTACTAAGCAACATAGGTGGCGTATGAACACGAATATAGTTCTTAATGATAAACATAAGTCTAAATTATTACAAGCTATTCAAGACTATTTTTTATTCAACCCGGAAGGTTCAACCTCTATTGTGAATAGGTGGGATGCATTTAAGGCCTACATTAGAGGTGCCACTATTTCTATTATGGCACATGAAAATAAACAATTTAACTCTAATGTTAATCATTTGGAAAAACAAATTGCTAAATATGAACGTTTATTTATTTCTTCTAATGACCTTCAGTACAAATCTAAACTGCAGAAGCTTCGCTATGAATTTAATGCTATACTTAGTACGAGAGCAGGAATCCAACTTACAAAATCTAATGCTAAATTTTGCTTTAATACCAATAGATCTGGAAAACTTCTTGCAAACTATTTACGTATTAAGAGGGACAACACTCAAATAACATCGATATGTGGTCCTAATGGTCGAGTTGCTATTTCCCATAATGAAATTGTACAAGAATTTTTAAATTTTTACTCTCATTTATATAGTAAACCAGTACCCTGTGATGACTCTTTAATTGATTCCTTTTTAAATCAGTGCAATTTACCTCAAGTCTCTCCTTCAGATAGATTAAGTTTAGATTCTCCGATTACTTGTGATAAAATTCTACTTGCTATCAAATCACTTCCCAAAAACAAATCCCCAGGCCCAGATGGTATCCCTGCTGAATTTTATAAAGAATTTCAGTCTTACCTTTTACCTTATTTAAGTTCACTTTTTTCCCATTTTGGTTCCTCTGGCACTATTTCAGGTTCCTTTACAGACGCTCTAATCATTGTTCTGCCCAAGCCTGATAAGGATCCTACCCTGGTTGCTAATTATCGTCCTATTTCCTTAATAAACCAGGATTGTAAGCTATATGCCAAAATTCTTGCCACTAGATTAGCTCCCATTCTTCATTCCATCATTCATCCAGATCAATCTGGTTTTATGAAAAATAGGTATTCGGCTAACAATACTAGATCCCTCTTACACGTTATTGAACAGAGTCCATATCTTGCTTCCCCTGCGGGAGTGATGGCTTTGGACGCAGAAAAAGCTTTTGATAAAATTCATTGGCAGTTTTTATTTAAAACTTTATTGTCCTTTAATTTTGGTGCCCATTTTATTCGTATGATTTCTACTTTATATTTTGCCCCTACTGCTCCTTTGTTTATTAATGGTCAAATTTCCACTCAATTTTCCCTTTTTAGAGGTACTAGAGAGGGTTGTCCCCTTTCTCCACTATTGTTTTTAATAGGAATTGAGCCTTTTCTTAATTATATCCGATGCGGTGATAATATTCAGGGGATTGCGATAAATGATGTCATGATTAAAACTTTGGCTTATGCTGATGATGTTTTATTGTTCATTAGTAATCCACTTTCTTCTGTTCCCTCCCTATTAGACATTATTGAAAAATATTCGGTGGTTTCTGGTTATAAGTTAAATGTAAGTAAAACAGAATTATTTCCCTTGAATGCTTTATGTACCCCGGATATGCTACCAAACACAGATATTCTTTGGCAGAACAGTAAGCTGAAATACTTAGGTATCCTATTTGCCGCCTCGTTGCCTGCCACATTAAAACTAAATGGTGATTTTATACTTGAATATATTAAGAACAAAACGTCCAAATGGTCTCCCCTTTTCCTCACCTGGTGGGGAAGAATGGAGGCTATAAAAATGAATATTGCACCAAACATTTTCTATTCATTGGCCATGATTCCCACTCAGTTTCCTCTCAAATTTTATAAAGATATTGACAAACTGTTATCTAAATTCCTCTGGTCTAATAAGGTTCCTCGTATTGCTTATAAGAAGTTAAAACTCGCTAAGTCCCAGGCTGGCTTTGCTATTCCGGACTTTTACCTCTACCATAAAGCTTTTATTTTAAAGCAAAGCTCCTTATGGTTCACAACCTCTCATATGGTCAAACCTCCAATTTGCCTTGATATTGAATCTTCAATTGTTAGTCCCTTTTCATTGCCCTCTTTGCTGTCTATGTCTTCTACATCCAAGGTTATTCATAAGTCCTCTATCATCAAATCCTCTAGATTAATAATTAATGATTTGGATTCTAATTTTGAATTACCCTTACTCTCCACAGTCCACTTGTCTTTATGGCACAGTGCTTTACTTAAACTAAATAGGAACATTAACTTCTGGTCCTCATAGATTTCAAAAGGAATTTTTTATCTTAAAGATGTCTTTTGTGGAACTGCTTTTATTCCATTTGGCAGCTACGGTTAAAATTTGATATCCCAGCTTCTGATTTTATAAAATACCAATCCTTATGTAATTCAATTTTGGACTCTTTTCCCAATGGTATTCCTTCTTCCACCACTAATGACCTATTAATTTACCTTACAGCTGTTACATCATCCCCCAAAGCTGTCTCGGTATTTTATAAAACATTTACTTCCTTTCAGGGCTCCAATGTTGGTACAATATCCTCTTTTTGGAATACTGAATTGTCCATTTCCCTATCAGATGATACATGGTCTTCAATATGGCTTAACAGTATTTCTGGTTCGCTTCCAGTGTCTCTGTATCAAACTAATGCTTTTATTTTATTTAATGCCCTACGGACCCCATTTCGATTATGCCATGCGAAATTGTTACCATCTGATGTTTGTTGGCACTGCACTTCTAGTTCTGGATCACTTCGTCATATGTTATATCAATGCCCAGTTATTTTGAAATTTTGGTCGGAGGTTTGGATTGTAATTTCACAAATTTTACCTGTACAAGATGATATTTCTTATGCCATGTTAATATGTAAATCAGTTGCCCTTTCCCATCCTCTTAATGAGTCAGAAGCAAAGTTATTTAATTTCTTAATTACAGCTGCCTTAAAATCCATTACTTTTTGTTGGAAAGATGCTTCTTCTCTTTCAGTTCATGCCTGGTGGTCGTGGATTATCTTTACTAGAAAAGGAGCACAGCTATCTCTTAAAGGCGTTGTTCACAATTCGCAGTCATTTCAATCTTTTTGGTCTCCTATTGATTCGTATGTTATGCAATGATTTATGGGTTATGTACTGCTATGACCTGAAGTTCTATTCTGTATTTTGATATTTAATTTCCCTTCTATTACTGGCCTTTATAATCCAAATTAAATGTGACTCTGTTTTGTTGTATTTTACGATTCTCTGATCCGTCACCAACTCCGTCCCTCCCCTCCCTTATTCTCCCCTTTCTTACTCCTTGGATTATTGCATTTTATGTTCGCAAATTCATCATTTACGCATATGAGAATTATTCTTTTGTATTGTATTTGTCTAATTCTTCTGTTTACATAGTGTTTCAATAAAATCATTTTGAACATAAAAAAAAAATTGTCCTGGTATGACTTGTGTGAAAACGATTTTATTCAGAAGCTACTGGACAATATTAAAAGAATGTGTAGATACACAGAAGGTTTATTATGACTGTGTGTATCTCTATGTGATTGGTCTACATGTTTCAACCTGTCGGTGGCAATTTCCAGGTATTCGTCAGGACCAAAGGATAGTGGGTGGTCTGCACACACTAATGCGCAGCCAGTCCTAAATTCCTAGAACCTACTGCCAAAAATCTGTAGTAGGTAAAAACCTCAAACCTACAATGGGCAATTGCAGTGTCTGCCATCTAACAAGGAACACGAAAACATTAGACCTGGAAGAAGGCATGGTTTGGAGACAACTGTCCCATACAAATTGCAACAGTTGCAATGTGGTCTACCTAATCGAATGCACTTGCAAAAAACTGTACGTTGGTATGACAACCAGAAAGGTAAAGCAACGCTTTTGTGAACACCGCAGCACCATTCGCTGCGAAAAAAAGTGCGACAAGACTTACTGACCTTTTCCTTGAAGTACACCATACCCCGAATGATATGCTGTGGACAGTAATTGAACAGATCAAAACAGGACCCAATCTACAAAAACGCCTGTATGAGAAAGAACAGAGATGGATCTACAGATTGTCCACGCACTTAACAGGACTAAATGATAATATACCTTGGGCTAGCGTCCTATAGCTTATAGTCTGCCCTGCTAAACCCATTTACGCTCATCTATAGTAATGACACTGTCCTGTTTAGAGTTTAACACCCTTCTGCCGAGCGTAATATTACTTGACTTATTCAGTCTGTTTTCTTTTCCCCAAAATATAATGCTACTGTCATACTATTTATATTCAGCCCCTCCAACCGTGCTCGGGTTTGCCTTTAAGGCTGTTGTTTTTTCCATAAGGACCCGTGTTTTCTCCGCTTTTAGAACACCCATCGGTGACCTAGCTTGTTGCCCAGCAATGCTTCATTACGCGTAAACGGAACCGTGTTTTGTCCTCCTTTGAACACCGTAGCGGTGTCCTAGACGGTTGCCCAGCAACGCGTCATCACGCGTGCACGTGGCCCCGCCCACCCCGGAATCCGGCCGCTGCATTATCAGCTCGCCGGTAACTGCATTCTCATAGCGGGGACGGCATTGAGAGGCGTGTAGGTGAACGGCCCACAAATCTCAGTCAAACTGTAAGCAAGAAGCTTAGCAAGCATTTGACCTTTTTTTCAGGCACGCGGCCTTCACCCCAGTGGCCATCAGTCGTATTAGAGCACCTCCTTGCTCGATACGCCGCAAATCTGATTCACTCTCTATTTTTCATTATATTATGTACCCTGGCTGAGACTAGCCTTCCCTCTGAGTAAAATCTAGTCACGCACCAATATTGTTGGACTGTGAGTGACCGATTTAATTGTGATTATTTATCACCGAGCACACCATTATTGATCTGTGTGCCTGAGTGAGCCATGAAGGGCTATGTCTTAGTATATGTGAGCCCACTAATTACCAGCACTTTTAAATTCGGCACATTTGCATGGATTTTGTTCTAGCATATTGCTAGTACGCATATGTTCAGAATGGGATGCACACGTAGCGATCTGACACGTGAGAGCCAGCACTACACTACGTTACAGGCACGTAACTGGTTTATTTGTGACTGCTTTCTTCTCTTCCTCCCACAGGTCTTTTGCTTTTTTCCTCACCCGTTGTAGGTTTGAGGTTTTTACCTACTACAGATTTTTGGCAGTAGGTTCCAGGAATTTAGGACTGGCTGTGCTTTAGTGTGTGCAGACCACCCACTTTCCTTTGGTCCTGACGAATACCTGGAAATTGCCACCGAGAGGTTGAAACATGTAGACCAATTACATAGAGATACACACGGTCATAATAAACCTTCTATGTATCTACACATTCTTTTAATATTGTCCAGTAGCTTCTGAATAAAATCGTTTTCACACAAGTCATACCAGGACAATTTTTAACATCACTTTTTCGTACCACTTGCACAAATAGCAGCTCCACTGTAGTTCAGGTGTCGAAGCACACCCTGATGGCATTCGGCTGTCAGGGTGGACCCCAATGATAAAGCATGTCACCAACCAGGTTGGTGAGTGAGGTGTTTTTATAAAATAATTTTCTTTTTTCATAGACATCCCACTCAGAACTCTCGCTTAGTTCTTCGTGGTGGTACTCCTCTCATGTTTTCTTGATATTCAGTCCAGGGGACTGTGAGTATTCTCCATTCACCAATGTGAATAAAATCCCTTACTCTCTTTTTGGTTTATATATATCTTGGCAGCGCACAGCTGCGAGAGTTATTGAAATGTTTCCATTTTTTTAACACACACAAACACTCAAGACTCACGATGGGGGAGAACCAAGGCCTGTCATACTCAGCAGAGGAAGTTGACGCCATCATGGGCGATCTCTCCGTGTTTGCAGACGCAAGCATCGCACAAACCATCTCACAAACGACAGACTGGGAGAAATTATCTGAAATGAAGAGAAACAGGATAAGGACAATACTACATGGAACCATCATAAAAGAATATGTGACGAACAACATGGCCCCCAAAGGCCTCTATTCACGAATGCACCATGCATTTTTCTTGATGACCCTGTCTTTAGAAAAGACTGGGCAGTCATTGCTTGGCACTGCACCCATGACTGGATCGTGCTAATTCTAAAGCCAGCCGTACGATTATCTGAGGCAATTTTGATTGAAATCCAAAAAACAGAAAACCATATAAAAACTAGCATCTCAGGATACAAAAAGAAACTAGATGAAATAAACAAAGAGATCAATGAATACAGAGAAAACCTGACACAACAGAAAGTCACAAAGTTTCACAAAGACCTTAAACGCTTTTCTTTTGTTAAGGCTTATCCAGATTTCACAGCGCCAGCTAAACCTGACTCTGACTCTGATGCATCGAGCAATTCCTCGAACAGCAGTAATGGATCTAACTCGGGCAGTATTAAACAAAAGCCAAGAGGTGGATATAGAACCCAGAATCACTGGCCTGAATTTAACCCACCAATGTTTCAAGGGCCTTACAACCAACCCCATCACTTCCCTATGTATGTATGGATGGCAACCTCCCTTCCAACCACCGCCCTTTCAACAAAATCAATTCCGATCTCCTTTTTTAGGCAGGGGCAGGCGGGACAAAGGAAGAAGAAAACCAAAACCAATGAATCAAGTGCACTGGGAGGAAGACTACCCAGTGGACAGCCACACCAGGAGCAAAGCGGGAACAAGCAATAGGAAAACCTAGTGACAAATCTTTCCACCAGAACCCTATCTAAAACGGAGGAATATGTCTTGAATAAAGGCCTGGGTTTCGTCCCCACCACACGTCTAGATAAATTCCAACTACATTGTGAACTGGCTGGCTTTTTTAGAAAATTGAGACTCAGGGCTTTTTTCGAAAAACAAGAGGCAACAACCTCAACTGAGAATCCAAATGAGACTGGACTAAGAGTGAAATCTACCTTCGTCCCACCCCCTCACACAGTCCCAGTGGAGTTGATAGCTTTTGAACAAGCTGTATACAACGATGTTGAGAAAATGAGCGTAACATCACAATTCCAAAATATGAGCAAAGCGGAAAATGATGCACTGTCAGAACTGCGCTCTTGCAACACCATTATAATCAAACCCACCGATAAAGGCAGTGGGCTAGTAGTAATGGATAAAAGCGCATACCGTGAAGAGTGTTTACGACTACTGAATGACACCAAGAACTACCAAAGCTTGCAATCTGACCCTACCCTGGAACTACAATCAGAGATAAAACAGCTGTTAGAAACCCCGGAATGTCCGGAAGAATATCTAAACAGGAAGAGGATTATCTTTGTAACACAGAAGGCACAATCCCTTACTTTTACATTTTACCTAAAATTACAAAGGGAAGTTACCACCACCATGGAGACCAATTGTCTCGGGGATTGGCTCTCTCCTGGAACCCCTATCCAGATTTTGCGATTTCTTCTTAAAGACAATTGTCCAATCCACCTCAACCTACCTACAGGACACCAAAAGTCTTCTGAATCTCTTGCAGGACATTGTGGTGGATGAAAATACCATTCTGCTTAGCTTTGACATAGAAAGCTTGTACACCAGTATACCACAAGATGACACAATAACAGTACATGAACATACACTGAACAATACCAACTGGACTTTCAATACACCCAGAGCATACATACCTGAGTGCGCAAAATTAGCACTCAAACGGAACTACTTCGAATTTGAAGGCTCTCTCTACCTGCAAAGAGGAGGTACATCATTGGGGAGCATTTTTGCCCCAAGCGTGGCTGGATTATATGTGTTAGACTTTGAACAGAAATTCATCTTGAGCGACCAAAACCCTTTCCTGGAGAACATAAAATTCTGGAAACGTTACATTGACGACGTCCTTGCCATCTGGCAAGGACCCATCCTTTTCTGCTTCTGGGCCGCAGCGTGGTGTTTTTGAGGTGTGCGCAGTGCTCCTGTAATGGTGGGAGAAGTCGACAAGATTGCCCCAGAGAGTTCGCTGTTGTCGCTGGAATCTGGGGGTCAGAAGGAGTTCCAGCAGCACGTGTGAGGTGTAAAGCAGCGATGTGAGGTGAGAACTAACCCTGGGCGGAGGTTGCGGAGTAGTACTGAGCGGAATTTCACGGAGTTAGTGGAAAACTCAGTGAAATTCCACAGAGCTCTGTGGCCTGGCATAGCTACATCTGTACCCCCAGCACCCTCTGCCCCCACTGCACCCCCACCATTCCCTGCACCGCTGCACCCTCTGCATAGTAAGGCCTGACCTTACCTGTCATGGGCTTCCTCCTGTCCTTGGTGGGTGGGAATGACGGCGCCGGCTTCCTTTATTCTCCCCTGCTGCTGGCTGCACTCGTCGTCCACTGCTCCGGCTGGTTCCTAGAATTCAATCAACAGTAAGAACTGCTGTGGCGTGTGGGAAGGCATGCCTGACCCTATAATAGGAGACAAGTGCATCCAGCAGCAGGAGTAGGAGTAGGTAAGTCCTAGACTCCTGTCCTCCTGGTACCTGTAAACTCTGAGTTTTGAAAACTTCGCACTCCAAACAAAGTACAGAGGTCAAAAACATTGCAAACTCCACTGACGGAGCAGAGTTAGCTACCAAGGCCAAGTGAGAACACAGAGGTATAAGGTGCAGAGCTGAAAGACGGGGAGCGGCAGAGATCTAGCATCAGGTAACCTCCTAGGACTTCGCTGGATGAACCACTATCTGGCTGCCAGCAATTTAATCTTAAAGTATTACAGAAAACTGCACTCTTTCAGCTACTGGAAAGGAAAAAAACATATTTCCATTGACTTGCATTTGTGTAAGTCCCCCAAGTATACCTGATGATTTTATATGCCCCCAGGTCCCATTACATAGATTAATAATATTTCTTATTGCTGAGCTGCACATATATCTCCATGTAGCACTGCGCCAACTAGCTGCCCAGTCATTTCCATCATCTAGCAGCTAGAGGCAGATTGCAGTTTTGTTTTGCAGTTTCTTATCATATTTAATATAAAATTACTGCTCTTGCACCCTGAATCTAGTGTGCACAACAATGTTACCACCAAAGAGGTGGATTTTAGAGTGATTATCTGCAAGTGTACTGTGATTACTGTACGACAGGACCCCTCTTCGCGTGGCATGATCCTACAAGTAACGAGCAGGACCAGGGCTCGAGAAAAGCAAAGTCTTTCTGCCAGTGTGAGCATGATGAGATACATGTCCACAACTGCTCAGGGTGTTGACGACTCGCAGAGAGTTTTTGCCTGTCTGTGACTGGAACCGGCCTTATATGTTAGTACATTTTGTAACGGAAATCCCGTTTAGACCACATTCAATGGGTGGGTATTAAGGCCCTCTCAACATGATGCACATGCGTGATACCACAGACTGATTTATAACAGATTCATAGCAGTGTGAAAGAGGATAAAGCCTTGTGAAACTGAGCCTCAGCAGATGCATGGCTACAATTGGCGCAAAAGGTGCAGTCCTGAGGGTGGGGGGCACTGAATCCTAATAATTAATGTACTTTACTACCCAAACTCCACTCAAAGGGGATATTTTCCTTGCTTACACCGCGGCCCATGACATCCTTGCTATGCAACTAAGCCTCAGTGGGAAATCTTCACTTGATGTAACTGTGCTGCTTTGATACTGAAAGCGCTTGTCATAGGTTGCTCCTTGAGGATTATAGATCTTGGGCCTTATTTATGAAGGCCTTGCGCCGCCGGTGCGTCACTTTTTCCCATTTTAAAAGTGACGCACCGGTGGCGCAAGGACTTCATAAATAAGGCCCCTTGTTCTCTTGGTCTACGTGTGGCATATTTGGTCCTCTGCTGTTTCTCTCGTTCCTTGTGTTTCCTTACGCTCTGGCCATTAAACTATTATTTTTTTTGTTTAAAAGATTTTTATTGGAGTTTTGCGAGAAAAGGAAAAAAACAAACAAACAATAAAATACAAATACAGAATGTATGCGTAAAATATAAAAATATACAGAGAATAATATATCAAATACAATATAACTAAATAAATAGCAAAGTGATAAGATATGAATCAAAAAAAGAAAGGAAAGAGATAAAGAGAAAGAGAGATAGACAAAGAGGGGAAAGAAGAAAAGAGAGGAGAAGAGGGGAAAGGAAAGGGAAACTATAAAGCAGGAGGAGAAGTAGAAAGATACGTAGTAAAAGGCAACCATAGGAGGTCAGACTTAATTTTTTGAGAAAGGGAGATAGAGGAAACAGAAGAAATCCTATGTTCATCGCAAACAAAATTCCACCAGCTTACTAAAGATATGTTAGAATTATCTTTCCAGGAAGATAAGATAACTTTAAAAGCAAGTGCAATAAAAAGATCAAATAACAGGGAAATAGGGGATGTGACAACAATATCAGGAGATAAAGAACCTAAAAAAACATTTTGTAAAGTTAATGGAAGAGCACATTGAAAAACTTTCATACAAATATTCCAAACCGATTTCCAAAACGAGTGAACCTTAGAACATTCATATAGTTGATGAATTAGTGTACCCATAGCAGTAGAACAGGACCAACACATTGGAGATGCGGTTGGGGAAAATCTAGAAATACAAACAGGAGTAATAACGGCTCTGTTATGCAATACAAGGATTGTGTAATACGTGCAGCAGCAGAGACCTTGAATAGTTTAGACCACAAATTATCCCAAGTCGTAATAGGGAGAGAAACAGATAAATCAGATTCCCAGGCAGTTTCAATGTGGGATTTGGGTCTTTCATCAATATAATACATCAGTAACTTATATACAAGGGCAGCTTTAGGTTTGTGAGAAGGAAAGAACGAAAAAAGAGGAGAGGAAGGGGTAAGAGATGGTGTAACATCAGGTAAAACAAAAGTGGATAAGTGAGAATGCAGAGCAGTGGAAATAATAGTATACTGAGCGAGGCTGGAGTCTGGTTATTGGTATTGAGCTTGTAAGGCGAGAAAAGGGCGAACAGAACTATGATGTAACAGCTGATGTACGTAGAGGATACCCTTTTCTTTCCAGTATTTGAAATAAAAAGATTTACCCTTATACTTGAGAAATGTATTAAACCAAAGTGAAGTATATATTAAACATTGGAGTGGTGTAAAACCAGTAGAAAAGGTAGTGTATAACAGGTTACGGGAGTACTTTAAGATAGGGTTGCCAGATAAAAAAGTACTATTGGACATGAAAATGACGTCCTGAAAGGAAAAATCCTTAAGGAGGGAGCGTTCAAAAATAATCCAAGTGGGAGGAGGAGTAATACCAAAATCATAGGCTAATGCAAAGGATTGTTTGAGTAAGAAAGCAGAGTGATACAGTTTGAAGTTAGGAAAGCGAACCTCGCCTTCTCCCTTAGGGTGTATGAGCTTGGAAAGGGCAATACGAGGATGTTTGTTACTCCACAAGAATTTTGTACATATTGAATTGATTTGAGAAAAGTAGGAAAGGGGAATTTTAACAGGAAGCATAGAAAGAGTGTAGAGAACATGTGGAGCAATCATCATTTTTATGGTGTCTAATCTACCCCACCATGATAGAAATAAGGGTGACCAACCAAGTAGGAGTGACTGAAGCTTGGAAATTAAAGCGTTAAGTGTGAGCTTAATCGTGGCATATAAGGAAGAGGAAAACCAGATTCCCAAATATTCAATTTTAGAAGGACACCAGGCAAATTCATCATTGTCAAACATGAACTGGTATCATATGGAATTTAGTGGCAGGACTTCCGTTTTTGAAAGATTCAACTTATAACCAGAAATGCTGGATTATAATCGAACTTCATTCAAAAAAGGAAGAAGGGAATCAGTGGGGTTGGACATGTAAATTAAGATATCATCAGCATATGCTGGGATTTTTGTTTCAATAGAGTTATGCAGAAAACCCTTAATTAGTAAGGGGGAGAGAGGGCATCCCTGACGAGTGCCTCTAGACAGAGGGAAATATTTGGAAAAGTGATTGTTAACAAAAATACTAGCTCTGGGGCATGAGTATAATAATTTAACAAAAGAAATAAAAGAGGGCCTAAAACCAAACCATTGGAGAGTTGCAAATATAAATTGCCAATTGATACGGTCAAAGGCCTTCTCTGCATCTAAAGAAAGGGCGGCGAGGGGACATTTACATTTTTTGGCATAAGAGATAACATTAGCAAACATTCTAGCATTATCCGATGCCAACCTGCCTTTGACAAATCCAACTTGGTTGGTGTTAATTAATAGGGGAATGATATTTTCAAGACGGGTGGCAAGGATTTTTGCTAACATTTTACAGTCATAATTAATTAAAGAAATTGGACGAAAGTTTTTACAATAGGAGTGATCTGTATCAGGTTTAGGAATTATAATAATCAATGCATCCATAAAGGATCCGGAGGCCTTTGCATCTGAAATAAAAGAATTAAAGAGCGCCAAAAGCTTAGGGACAAAAATGGAAGAGAAAGTGGTATAAAACTCAGCGGTAAGGCCATCAGGTCCTGGAGCTTTGGACTTTTTTTTAGAGATTTTAGAGCATTAATTACCTCTTGAGAGGAGATATCTTCTTCTAATGCAGCAAAGTCGTCTGATAGGGAGGGCGGAGGCGGGAGACCAGAAAAAAAGGTATCTATGTTTTGAGTGGAAGGGATGGTGTCATCAGTATAAAGAGATTGGTAATAATTATGAAAAACATCAGCAATATCTTCATCTGATGAAACCAGTTTATTTGAAGATTCATCCAAGATAGGGTCAATTGTTTTACGTTCTGATTTGATCTTTAGATAATTAGCTAACATTCGACCAGCTATGGTATTTAGACTTAATTTTAAGTAGAATATTACAGGCCTCAGTTGTGGCCAATTGATTGAGTTCCGACTTAGCTTTAATCAACTGGTGAAGGGCAGAGGACGATTTGGAGGTGAAATAAATGTGTTCTAAATACTTAAGGTGACGTAGCTTATCCTCATATTTTTTCCTTGTCTCTTTCTTTTTGCTAGAAACATATAAAATGGTAAATGCACGAAAAGAGGGCTTGAAGGCATCACAATTATTAGGAATAGAGGTATCTATAGGACTGTTAAAAGTAAAAAAATCATTAATATGAATAGTAGCTTTTTTAACAAAAACAGGGTCAGATAATAGAAAAGTGATCAATTTCTGTCGACTGAATTGAGAGGATGTAAGGGAATGATCTAATGTAGCATGTACAGGAGCATGGTCAGAAAGAAAAATGGAACCAATGGCAGAAGCTTGGATAGACGGTAACAATGATTTACTAACCAGAATACCATCAATTCTAGACCTTGTGTGATGCACATTGGAGTAAAAGCTGTATTCAAGCAAGTCAGGATTACATGTCTTCCATACATCATACATAGGACGAGAGGTGATGGCAGATTGAAAGGCTGTGTGCGTTTTGTCAGGGCTAAATTTACATTTGGATAATCTGTCAGAAAAGGGGTCTAACCATTGATTAAAGTCACCAGCAACAATAACATTGGGACAATCAAATGAGGAAAGTAAAATTTTAATTTCATTCCAGAATTGAGGGTCCGGTTTAACCGGGCCATAAATATTCAATAAGGTTAAAGTTTTATTGTGTACCACAATCTTTGCCATCACCCAACGACCGTCTGTATCCTTTTTAGTAGATAACATTTGTACAGATAATGATTTATGAAACAATATGGCAACACCACCTTTTTTATGGGACGTAGAAGAGTGAATAACCTGACCAACCCATTGTTTTTTTAACTTAAGAGATTCAGCTTCAGTACAATGCGTTTCTTGGAGAAAAACAATATGAGATTTAAGTTTAGAGAGATGAGACAATACCTTTTGACGTTTAATCGGGTTCCCGATACCACGGACATTCCACGTAACAAACGTACACATAATGGAGGATGTTATGTTAAAAATATTTATACCGCGCTCGGTTACCAGACGGTTTCATGGCGCTCAAAAAACAATTGCGGGGAGAACAGTGCAGCAGGATAACTCAATAAGCTAGCTGAAAAAGATGGGTCTTGAGTAGTTTGCGGAAACAGACATAACGAGGGCAGAGTCTAAGGGAAATAGGGAGGGAGTTCCACAGAGTGGGGGCCAAGAAAGAAAAACACAATCCTCCATGCTTTTTGCGTTTATACCTTGGGATCATCAGCAGGTTGTGAGAAATAGACCGGAGATCTCTAGAGGGGGTGTAGCGCTGAACGCTGGATGTGATGAAAGCAGGAGCTTGGTCTATAAGGGCTTTAAAACAGTACAGCCAAGTTTGAACGAGCAGCGATAGGCCACGGGGAGCCAGTGCAATCTCTTCAACAGGGGCGAGACATGTTGATGTTTGGGCTGATGAAAGACCAGTCTTGCCGCCTGGTTTTGCACAAACTGCAACCGGTGAAGATGGTAAACAGGAATTCCAACATAGAGGGAGTTGGCGTAGTCAATGCGCGAGGTAACAAGAGCCATGATGACAAGAATGAGTGCCTCGGTGGTGAGGAACCTACGAGTTTTGCATATCCTGCGCAGGTGGAAGAAACAGGATGATGTTACTGCATTAATTTGAGGCCTCATGGACAAGTCACTACTTTACTGAATTGACAGGGCAGGGCGAGGGCCCAAGGGAGGGGGGCCAGTAGCTGGAATTCCAAGGGTTAGCTGGCCCACCCATCAACACCAACTCCGTCTTGTTAGGATTAAGCTTCAGCTGACTGTAATGCATCCACTCAGAGATCACAAGCATAGTGGATTGAAAGTTGGTACAGGAAGAGGGGGAGGGATCAACAGGAAAAATTAATTGTAAATCGTCCGCATAATTAAAAATAGTAACGGGGGTATGACAGAGGGAAGCCATGAGGGGTTGCATATAAAGATTAAACAAAAGTGGCGACAGAGCAGAGCCCTGAGGGACTCCACAAGATATGAGGGAATAAGAAGCTGAATAGGTGCACAAGTGGACTGCCTGGGAGCGCTGGTGCAGGAAGGATCTAATCCAAGTGAGGGCCACACCTTGGATACCCGCGTTATTGACAAGGTCGATCAAGATAGCATGATCGACCGTGTCAAACGCAGCCGACAGGTCCAGTAATACAAGAGCCTGGGCGATATTCTTGTCGGCGCCTTGCCTCAGCACATCCATCACGGCCACAATAACAGCTTCGGTGGAGTGAGCTGGCCGGAAGCCAGCTTGCTGATTATTCAGGAAGGAAGAGCCCTCGATGAATGCACTGAGGCAGCGAGTGACTTAGGCCTCCAAGATTTTCCCCAAGTAGGGAAGAAGGGAAATCGGTCGAAAGTTACTCATGACTGAGGGGTCGGCACCCAGCTTTTTTAGTATGGGAACAACAACCGCCTGTTTAAAGAATCTGGGACCATGCCAGTAGCAAGCGATTTGTTGAGCAGTGACAAAGGAGGGTCGGGACAGGCCAAAAAGATGTCTTTAAGAATTTGAGGGGGACAGCAATCATTAGGGGAACCAGAGCTCACTAAATGTAGCAAGGAAGGTAATGCACGAGGGAATGAGAAACACTTCAGGAGAACTTCTGAAAAAGAAAGCAAAACATGTAAAGAGAAAATATACAAAAAGTGATACAAAGAATACCAAAACATCCAAAAACTCCAGGCAACAGCCAAACGTCATTACTAAACAAAATACAATACCATTGGGAAAAGACCAACTAATAAAAATACACGTCATTACAGGTGAGGAACTAAGAATGAAAAGAGGGAGAGTAGGAAAGGAAGAGAAGAAAGAGAGGGGGAAAAGAAGACAGGAGAAAGAAAAGAAGGAAAGGAAGAAAAAGTAAGAGTACAGAGCAAGGCCAAGTAGCCAGGTCTGTAAGGAAAAGGGACAACTGAGCAATGGGAGCATGGAGACGACACAGGGACACGGACCTCAGCAATTAATGGAAAGGAAGAGATACAAAAAGAGAGAACCTCATAATGTGGAAAGGAGATTACATAGAGAAAAGGGCATGGGACAAAGGGACATTGATGAGAGTAAAAATGAGCAAAGAGGAATAAGAAGAATACAAAGAGGAAAGAAAATGATTAATTATTAGTGTCCATTCCAGAAGGTGAAATTGTGTTGAGATATGAACTAAGCTTCTTCGGATCGTCAAAGGAGCGGGTACGGCTATTGTGGGTAATCTTGCAATGACAGGGATGGAGGATTTCATATTGGATTTGCAGCTGTCTCATTTGAGGACGAAGAGCTAGGAATTCCTTACGTCGAGCATTAGTGGCATTAGAGACATCTTGGGAGATGTAGAGATTATGTCCAGACCATATAAGACGTCGTTTAAGTTTGGCGGCCTTCAGCACATGCATCAATTCTGTAAATTCAAGAAACAGCATAATAATGCCACGGGGCTTAGTAGCATTAGAGTTGAGTCGACCAAGGCGGTGAGCTCTTTGTATGTTAAGAGGACCAGGTGTGGATTGAAGGTCTAAGAGGTCAGGCAGGAATTTCTGTAAGAAAGAGACCATATCAATAATTTCTGGAAGACCGTTAAGGCGCAGGTGATTTCTACAATTCCGGTTTTCAAGGTCCTCAGTGTGCAGCTTCAGGGCATGAATTTCTTGTTCTAATAGAGGAATTTTTGACGAGATATCTTGTATGTCACTGTCACGTTGTTCCAAGTCCAGAACTTTATTTTCCATAACTAGCCATCTGTCCTAAATTTGAGCTAATTTTTCATTTGTTGCAGTCATGAAGGCTGGAGGCCACGGACTTCATCCAGAATAGAGTCCAGAACTGGGTTGTGGGACGAGAGTATAGGAGAGTATAGGAGATGGTGGATCGTTTTTGTGTCTCTTCTGTTTCGCCCCCGTGACTGAAGCCTTTGCCAAGGGAGGTCCTTCTGGAAAATAAAACGCCCCCTGAAAATACTATACCACTGACATGTGTAACAACCTTTAATGCCATCTCCAACCAAGTGACCAGGAGTGTGAATAAACATTGGGCGATCCTGAATACTGGTAACCTTCATTGGGAGAAACCGTTATTCTCTTTTAATAAATCTCACAGCCTCAAAGACACACTGGTCAACACCAGGCCAAAAATGATAACTCAGAATGACGATCTATCAATCACAAGAGCGTGGGGACTACCATAAATCACTGGGCACTACCGCTGTGGTAATTGCAGTGTCTGCCATCTATCAAGGAACACGAAAACATTAGACCTGGAAGTAGGCAAGGTTTGGAGACAACTGTCCCATACAAATTGCAACAGTTGCAATGTGGTCTACCTAATCGAATGCACTTGCAAAAAACTGTACGTTGGTATGACAACCAGAAAGGTAA
Source organism: Lissotriton helveticus (assembly GCF_964261635.1). Taxonomy (NCBI): domain Eukaryota; kingdom Metazoa; phylum Chordata; class Amphibia; order Caudata; family Salamandridae; genus Lissotriton; species Lissotriton helveticus. The sequence continues at coordinate 1,455,533,008 of NC_136059.1, forward strand.
AGCAACGCATTTGCGAACACTGCAGCACCATTCGCTGCAAAAAAAGTGCGACAAGACTTACTGACCATTTCCTTGAAGTACACCACACCCCGAATGATATGGTGTGGACAGTAATTGAACAGATCAAAACAGGACCCAATCTACAAAAACGCCTGTATAAGAAAGAACAGAGATGGATCTACAGATTGTCCACGCACTTAACAGGACTAAATGATAATATACCTTGGGCTAGCGTCCTGTAGCTTATAGTCTGCCCTGCTAAACCCATTTACGCTCATCTATAGTAATTACACTGTCCTGTTTAGAGTTTAACACCCTACTGCCGAGCGAAATATTACTCGACTTATTCAGTCTGTTTTCTTTTCCCCAAAATATAATCTACTGTCATACTATTTATATTCAGCCCCTCCAACCGTGTTCGGGTTTGCCTTTGAGGCTGTTGTTTTTCCACACGGACCCGTGTTCTGTCCACTTTTAGAACACCCATCGGTGTCCTAGCTTGTTGCCCAGCAACGCTTCATTACGCGTAAACGGACCCGTGTTTTGTCCGCCTTTGAACACCGTAGCGGTGTCCTAGACGGTTGCCCAGCAACGCGTCATCACGCGTGCACGTGGCCCCGCCCACCCCGGGAGCCCGCCGCTGCATTATCAGCTCGCGGGTAACTGCATTCTCATAGCGGGGATGGCATTGAGCGTCGTGTAGGTGAACGGCCCACAAACCTCAGTCAAACTGTAAGTAAGAAGCTTAGCAAGCATTTGACCTTTTTTTCAGACACGTGGCCTTCACCCCAGCAGCCATCAGTCGTATTAGAGCACCTCACTGCTCGATACGCCGCAAGTCTGATTCACTCTCTTTTTTTCATTAGATTATGTACCCTGGCTGAGACTAGCCTTCCCTCTGCCCCTCTGAAGCCTTAAGACCCAGAATAGGAGTAAGCTCTGTTTTTTGTGGTCTTTTTATGTGTGTTTGTCTTGTGTGTTATAAATGTTGAAATACTTTGCACATCGTTCAAACTCATGCTAATGTCTGTGAGTAAAATCTAGTCACACACCAATATTGTTGGACTGTGAGTGACCGATTTAAATGTGATTATTTATCACCGAGCACACCATTATTGATCTGTGTGCCTGAGTGAGCCATGAAGGGCTATATCTTAGTATATGTGAGCCCACTAATTACCAGCACTTTTAAATTCGGCACATTTGCATGGATTTTGTTCTAGCATATTGCTAGTACGCATATGTTCAGAATGGGATGCACACGGAGCGATCTGACACGTGAGAGCCAGCACTACACTACGTTACAGGCACGTAACTGGTTTATTTGTGACTGCTTTCTTCTCTTCTTCCCACAGGTCTTTTGCTTTTTTTCTCACCCGTTGTAGGTTTGAGGTTTTTACCTACTACAGATCTTTGGCAGTCGGTTCTAGGAATTTAGGACTGGCTGCGCGTTAGTGTGTGCAGACCACCTACTTTCTTTTGGTCCTGACGAATACCTGGAAATTGCCACCGACAGGTTGAAACATGTAGACCAATCACATAGAGATACACACGGTCATAATAAACCATCTATCTATCTACACATTGTTTTAATATTGTCCAGTAGCTTCTGAATAAAATAGTTTTCACACAAGTCATACCAGGACAATTTTAACATCACTTTTTCGCACCACTTGCACAAATACCAGCTCCACTGTAGTTCAGGTGTCGAAGCATACCCTGATGGCATTCGGCTGTCAGGGTGGACCCCAATGATGAAGCATGTCACCAACCAGGTTGGTGAGTGAGGGTTTTTTATAAAAGAATTTTCTTTTTTCATAGACATCCCACTCAGAACTCTTGCTTTATTCTTCGTGGTGTTACTCCTCTCATTTTTTCTTGATATTTAGTCCAGGGGACTGAGAGTATTCTCCATTCACCAATGTGAATAAAATCCCTTACTCTCTTTTAGTTTATATATATCTTGGCAGCGCACAGCTGGGAAAGTTATTGAAATTTTTCCATTTTTTTAACACACACAAACACTCAAGGCTCACGATGGGGGAATACCAAGGCCTGTCATACTCAGCAGAGGAAGTTGACGCCATCATGGCCGATCTCTCCGTGTTTTCAGACGCAAGCATCGCACAAACCATCTCACAGACGACAGACTGGGAGAAATTATCTGAAATGAAGAGAAACAGGATAAGGACAATACTACATGGAACCATCCTGAAAGAATATGTGACGAACAACATGGCCCCAAACGCCTCTTGGTCACGAATGCACCACGCATTTTTCTTGATGACCCTGTCTTTAGAAAAGACTGGGCACTCATAACTTGGCACTGCACCCATGACTGGATCGTGCTAATTCTAAAGACAGCCGTGCGACTATCTGAGGCAATTTTGATTGAAATCCAAAAAACAGAAAACCATATAAAAACTAGCATCTCAGGATACAACAAGAAACTAGATGAAATAAACAAAGAGATCAATGAATACAGAGAAAACTTGACACAACAGAAAGTCACAAAGGTTCACGAAGACCTTAAACGCTTTTCTTTTGTTAAGGCTTATCCGTACTACGACCCAGATTTCACAGCGCCAGCTAAACCTGACTCTGACTCTGATGCATTGAATTATCCTCGAACAGCAGTAATGGATCTAACTCAGGCAGTAATAAACAAAAGCCAAGAGGTGGATATAGAGCCCAGAATCACTGGCCTGAATTTAACCCACCAATGTTTCAAGGGCCTTATAACCAACCACATCACTTCCATATGTATGGATGGCAACCTCCCTTCCAACCACCGCCCTTTCAACAAAATCAATTCCGCCCTCCTTTTTTAGGCAGGGGCAGGCGGGGCAAATGAAGAAGAAAACCAATGAATCAAGTGCACTGGGAGGAAGACGACCCAGTGGGCAGCCACAACAGGAGCAAAGCGGAACAAGCAATACGAAAAACTAGTGACAAATCTATCCACCAAAACCCTATCTAAAACGGAGGAATCTGTCTTGAATAAAGGCGTGGGTTTTGTCCCCACCACACGTCTCGATAAATTCCAACTACATTGTGAACTGGCTGGCATTTTTAGAAAATTGAGAATCAAGGCTTTTATCGAAAAACAAGAGGCAACAACCTCAACTGAGAATCCAAATGAGACTGGACTAAGAGTGAAATCTACCTTCGTCCCACCCCCTCACACAGTCCCAGTGGAGTTGATAGCTTTTGAACAAGCTGTATACAACGATGTTGAGAAAATGAGCGTCACATCACAATTCCAAAATATGAGCAAAGCGGAAAATGATGCACTGTCAGAACTGCGCTCTTGCAACACCATTATAATCAAACCCGCCGATAAAGGCGGCGTGCTAGTAGTAATGGATAAAAGCGCGTACTGTGAAGAGTGTTTAGACTACTGAATGACACCAAGAACTACCAAAGCTTGCAATCTGACCCTACCCTGGAACTACAATCAGAGATAAAACAGCTGGTAGAAACCGCGGAAATGTCCGGAAGAATATCTAAACAGGAAGCGCATTATCTTTGTAACACAGCCGGCACAATCCCTTACTTTTACATTTTACCTAAAATGCACAAAGGGAAGTTACCACCACCAGGGCGTCCAATTGTCTCGGGGATTGGCTCTCTCCTGGAACCCCTATCCAGATTTTGCGATTTTTTCTTAAAGACAATGGTCCAATCCACCTCAACCTACCTACAGGACACCAAAAGTCTTCTGAATCTCTTGCAGGACATTGTGGTGGATAAAAATACCATTCTGCTTAGCTTTGACATAGAAAAGTTGTACACCAGTATACCACAAGATGACACAATAACAGTACTTGAACATACACTGAACAATACCAACTGGACTTTCAATACACCCAGAGCATTCCTACTAGAGTGCGCAAAATTGGCACTCAAACGGAACTACTTCGAATTTGAAGGCTCTCTCTACCTGCAAACAAGAGGTACATCAATGGGGAGCATTTTTGCTCCAAGCGTGGCTGGATTATATGTGTTTGACTTTGAACAGAAATTCATCTTGAGCGACCAAAACCCTTTCCTGGAGAACATAAAAGTCTGGAAACGTTACATTGACGACATCCTTGCAATCTGGCAAGGACCCATCAACATGCTAATGGATTTCATCGCCTGGTTCAATACATGTGATCAGAATCTCAAATTCACCAACTGCTTCGACAAAGAAAGGATAGTATTCCTCGACATTGTCATCACCAAAGAGAATAACCACCTGGAAACTAAAACACACTATAAGCCAACTGCAAAAAACAATCTGCTTAAATTTGAAAGCTTCCACCCACGCCCCCTCAGGGAGAATCTCCCATATGGACAATTTTTGAGACTACGGCGTAACTGTAGTAAGGTCACTGATTACTGGAAACAAGCTGCTGACTTAACTGAGAAATTGGTGGCTATAGGCTACCCAACTAAAATTGTCAACAAGTGCCAAAAGAGGGCCAGGAACCAGCCAAGGGAGGTCCTTATGGAAAATAAAACGCCCCCTGAAAATACTATACCACTGACATGTGTAACAACCTTTAATGCCATCTCCAACCAAGTGACCAGGAGTTTGAATAAACATTGGGCGACCCTGAATACTGGTAACCTTCCTTGGGAGAAACCGTTATTCTCTTTAAAAAAATCTCATAGCTTCAAAGACACACTGGTCAACACCAGGCCAAAAACGATAACTCAGAATGACGATCTATCAATCATAAGAGCATGGGGACTACCAGAAATCACTGGGCACTACCACTGTGGTAATTGCCGTGTCTGACATCTAACAAGGAACACGAAAACATTAGACCTGGAAGTAGGCAAGGTTTGGAGACAACTGTCCCATACAAATTGCAACAGTTGCAATGTGGTCTACCTAATCGAATACACTTGCAAAAAACTGTACGTTGGTATAACAACCAGAAAGGTAACGCAACGCATTTGCGAACACCGCAGCACTATTCGCTGCAAAAAAAGTGTGACAAGACTTACTGACCATTTCCTTGAAGTACACCACACCCCGAATGATATGGTGTGGACAGTAATTGAACAGATCAAAACAGGACCCAATCTACAAAAGCGCCTGTATGAGAAAGAACAGAGATGGATCTACAGATTGTCCACGCACTTAACAGGACTAAATGATAATATACCTTGGGCTAGCGTCCTGTAGCTTATAGTCTGCCCTGCTAAACCCATTTACGCTCATCTATAGTAATGACACTGTCCTGTTTAGAGTTTAACACCCTTCTGCGGAGCGTAATATTACTCGACTTATTCAGTCTGTTTTCTTTTCCCCAAAATATAATGCTACTGTCATACTATTTATATTCAGTCCCCTCCAACCGTGCTCTGGTTTGCCTTTGAGGCTGTTGTTTTTCCACATGGACCCGTGTTTTGTCCGCTTTTAGAACACCCATCGGTGTCCTAGCTTGTTGCCCAGCAACGCGTCATTACGCGTAAACTGACCCGTGTTTTGTCCGCCTTTGAACACCGTAGCGGTGTCCTAGACGGTGGCCCAGCAACACGTCATCATGCGTGCACGTGGCGCCGCCCACCCCGGAAGCCGGCCGTGCATTATCAGCTCGCCGGTAACTGTATTCTCATAGCGGGAACGGCATTGAGAGGCGTGTAGGCGAACGGCCCACAAACCTCAGTCAAACTGTAAGTAAGAAGCTTAGCAAGCATTTAACCTTTTTTTCAGACACGCGGCCTCCACCCCAGCGGCCATCCGTCGTATTAGAGCACCTCCTTGCTCAATACGCCGCAAGTCTGATTCACTCTCTATTTTTCATTAGATTATGTACCCTGGCTGAGACTAGCCTTCCCTCTGCCCCTGTGAAGCCTTAAGACCCAGAATAGGAGTAAGCCCTGTTTTTTGTGGTCTTTTTATTTGTGTTTGTCTTGTGTGTTATAAATGTTGAAATACTTTGCACATCGTTCAAACTCACGCTAATGTCTGTGAGTAAAATCTAGTCACGCACCAATATTGTTGGACTGTGAGTGACCGATTTAAATGTGATAATTTATCACCGAGCACACCATTATTGATCTGTGTGCCTGAGTGAGCCATGAAGGGCTATGTCTTAGTATATATGAGCCCACTAATTACCAGCACTTTTAAATTCGGCACATTTGCATGGATTTTGTTCTAGCATATTGCTAGTACTTATATGTTCAGAATGGGATGCACACGGAGCGATCTGACACGTGAGAGCCAGCACTACACTATGTTACAGGCACGTAACTGGTTTATTTGTGACTGCTTTCTTCTCTTCCTCCCACAGGTCTTTTGCTTTTTTCCTCACCCATTGTAGGTTTGAGGTTTTTACCTACTACAGATTTTTGGCAGTAGGTTCTAGGAATTTAGGACTGGCTGCGCGTTAGTGTGTGCAGACCACCCACTTTCCTTTGGTCCTGATGAATACCTGGAAATTGCCACCGACAGGTTGAAACATGAAGACCAATCACATAGAGATACACACGGTCATAATAAACCTTCTATGTATCTACACATTCTTTTAATATTGTCCAGTAGCTTCTGAATAAAATCGTTTTCACACAAGTCATACCAGGACAATTTTTATCATCACTTTTTCACACCACTTGCACAAATACCAGCTCCACTGTAGTTCAGGTGTCGAAGCACACCCTGATGGCAATCGGCTGTCAGGGTGGACCCCAATGATGAAGCATGTCACCAACCAGGTTGGTGAGTGAGGTGTTTTTATAAAATATTTTTCTTTTTTCATAGACATCCCACTCAGAACTCTTGCTTAGTTCTTCGTGGTGGTACTTCTCCCATGTTTTCTTGGTCTTGCAACGTGCCATCAACATGTGTGTCTCTGGAGTGATAAGGTGTCTGTGTGCGGTGAGTAAGGGTTTGTTATTGGAGTGTTAAATGTGTCAGTATGTTTGTATTATGTGACGGTTTCCCCATTGATTTTGTTTGGTATTGTTGTTAGATGTATGTTCCTTCCTCCTTATCATGTTGAAACTTACCGAATGAGAACTCCTTTTGGCAACTGTGGCATGATGCTATAGGATGGAATGCATTATAAGTGATATATCTTGGGGTTTGTGATGATAAGAGTATGATGTTGTGCGAAGTGGTTCTCCGAGATGTGATGTAGTATGAAATGTGTAATTGATGGCATTTGATGTAAACATGCTGAGGAATGCTGAGGGTTGCGTTGTATAGTGTGGGGAGAAGTGGTTTGTGATGGCATGGAATTGAGTGGTAGAGTGTGGCAGTGTTATAAGATGCAGTGTCAGGTAGTGGCGAGGGTTGTGTTGTTGTATGAAGAGGTACTTTAAGCAATGCTGCAATGTAATGTGACAGATTAGGTGTTTTAATGTGATGTGCTGTGATGATGTCCACTGGACATGTTGTTGTGTGGTGGGGGATTTTATAGTGCGGTATGTGTGATTTCATAGTGTGGTGTAATATTGCGTTTGGAGACAAGTTGTTTTGCTGGATTATGTGGTGGGCGAGTACGTGTGATTTGTGGTAGACTGGTGTTGTGTTGTCTCCTGGGATATGATGCTGTGCATCCTTATATGGATTGGTATATTCTGATGTAGTGCATGAACATCTGATCATAACAAATACCCTGAGCATAATAGCTGATCACCACATATAAGCTGACAAGTCTTATCACTCGATTATACTGTCCTTTATCACATCATATTGCTAAGGTAAGCAAACACTCTCCACCCAAACCGAAGAAAAAATGGTGCAGGGCCACAATGCCTATAAACCTAGAAGGTCTAAGCTTCTCTAGCGCCATTGTGCCATCTAAACAACAAACCGCCAAACATTACAGCACCTCAGTGCTTAAAGTTGTATACACCATACATCCCGTGTTCACGGGTAGATTCAAGAAACTAAGAAAACTCCTAGAGCTAGAGACAAATGCCTATGTGCCCCAGAGCTCAAATGGAAAGACATCCCACACTCTCCCTGAATAAAATCATACATTTCATAGAACATATTGAATCTAAATATAAAAACCACATTCCCTACAGCCCACATATAAAAGACCGGGGTACAGTTAAGCTGTAGGAATGTGCAAACTTTTTTGACAACAAGATCCAAACTATCCGGAATTCTTGTGACTTCACTATGCCTAGTTTTAATTGCATCACCTCTCTCCCACAACTGAATATAGCCTTGGATTCTTGAACCTCTTTCCACGTGATCACTTCTGGATCCCAAGAAGAAACATTTGCCTCCATCATACCACCCAGCTACCCACTTGATCACAAAACACCTAACCTTGGAAAAGCTATCACTAACCTTACTCCTCCCTAACTGAAAAATATCATTAACATCTCCCACAATCATGGCCTTGTCTGTTCACCATTAAAGAAAGACATTGAAGACCTGTTCTGAAAAACATAAGGGGAAGAGGTACCTGGGCAAACAGCTGCTAACACCACTAGCATTAGGTGGGCGGGACGACCACTACCACCAGCCCATTGGCAGATGGTTCTGCTGGCCCCAGTAAGTCATGTTTGGTATTTCTTGCTTTCTATTAGCACTAGTAAATTGATGGCCTTGTGTATATTTACTACTTATGTTTTTTCGACTCCCATTTTAATGTTTGTTATCACTGTATTGCCCTGTATTTTCTATATTTCCTAGTTCCAAAAATGGCTTTTTCCTGTCTATAGCTTTCTTCTGCTCTCTTTTTTAGCAAGCTTTCCCTTTCCCTCACTCCTCTTTTACATGTCTTGTGTAGTTCTTTTAATAGAACAGATTTTTGGTAATGTAAAGAGGATTGCAGCCAAGCCCAAGTACTCACCAAACATGATGGTTAAGAAGGCTTTCTTACAATGCAACGCTTTGCTAAGAGCTATATTAGGGCCCAGGAACGTGATTGTTCTGCTCTTGTTGCTCAGTTAGAGGCATATGCCCTTCGTCTGGAGCAACAGTTGGAGTCTAACCCCCCGATGGATACTTCTCGCCAGTTAGGTCTCATCCGTGAGGACATTTGTTTGCACTCCCCTGTAGCAACCAAACACCTTGGCGTGCCACAACAGCTAGGTTGTACGGCTAGGGGGATAGATATGGAAAACTACTTTATTGGCTGGTCTCCCTTCAACAGGCCAACAGGATCATTACTGAGATCCTAGATGACTCTGGTCGGTCTCGGTGATCCCTTCCTGCTATAGCTCAAACCTTCGCACACTACTATCAAACACTATACTCCAAGCCAGTGGATAGGGACGTGGCTGTGCCCCTGTCTTTCCTTGATTCAAACCCCGTTCCTCAGTTGCCTCCCTCCAATTTTCATCTGCTCAACAAGCTCCTCACGGCAGATGAAATTGGATAGGCACTGCCAGGTGTGATGCTGGGTAAAACCCACAGTTCCAGATGGCTTTCCCATTGAGTACTACACTACTTTCGGGGTAACACTTATCCCTTATCTTCTGTCACTCTATCAGGAGGTCTGTCGGGTTGGGTCCTTCCCGCTGGAGTTAGACTCAGCCACTATTGTAGTAATACTAAAGAGGCCGCCCCCCTCCACATCGTGTGCAGAATATTGCCAGATATCGCTCCTCAATTGCAAGGTTTAAATTTTGGCAGATACTGGTGAACAAGCTAAAGCAAGTCTTGACTAGGCTGGTGCAGCAAGATCAGTGTGGCTTTATGCCATCCAGAGACACTGTATCCGCCAGTTGCACGTGGCTCTGGCTCACCGTCATCGATTGCCTTCAGATCTACCCTTGCTCCTTATTGACTTTAAGAAGGCCGTCGACACAGTGGACTGGGGGTACCTCCAGTTGGAGTTGGTTTGCGCCGGCCTTGGACTGAGATTCCGGAGCATGATTCTGGTTCATTATTCCAACTCCACCACTCAGACTTGAGTCAGTGGGGTCCTCTCTGATACCTTTGCCATAGAGTGAGGAGCCAGACAGGGTTGCCCCTGTCTCCCCTCCTCTTCGCTTTAGAGATAGAGCCTCTGGCCGAACTCCTCAGTGCGGACCCCCAATATGCTGGTTGGGTCTGGTGTAAGGGACATAAGGATCGCATCACATTATATGTTGATAATGTTCTGCTTTATCTTGCCTGCCCGGCTGTGAGTGGACGCCTGTTACTACAATAATTCGAAAGAGCCTCGGGCATCTGGATGATCCCCTCTGTATTGGTACTGGTTCTCCTGGCACCATCCATGGACTACTTTTTATTTAACCCCTTCCACGCTCATGACGAGCTCAGCTCATCATGAGTTACGACGCTCGTACGCTCATGACAAGCTGAGCTCGTCATGTAACGCGGCTTTTTAAAAAACGCCGCGCACAGCGGGAAAACCGCCAGCGCGCATGCGGTTAAATCTCTTTTATTGAATTTGTACGCAATCAAAAGGAATAACTAACAATCACCAGGTAGTAAGCAATAAGAGGCAGTTCTTAGCAGGCAAGATACAGTGTATATATTGTTAGTCCACAGTAGTGAGGCTATACGATATGGTGCACAGAACATAGCCGTAGGATACAGCACAAAAGATCAGTTGAATTCGACATAATAGAAGGTATACTTGTCATACCCCGCCCCAAGTATCCAGCTGGTGCATTGGATATAGCCTACAGGAGTGGTGCTTTTGCATGGGCTTTATATGGACACCCTTGAGTCTGGAGCCTTGTGCATTGATTATGGTGTCTGTTGTGTGATACTGACACCAAAAAGGTCGTTTGGTGAACTCTTGTAGATGTTGCCCTTTTTATATACATTTATTGAATATTTTCCTTTGAGTCCTCCAATTAAGAAACCAATTGCATAAACTCTTATGATGCTTCTCGGCAGCCACCGTAACTGTTCTGGGGGTATTTAAAGGAACCACACCCTGCTGCTCCTTACAGATTATTCCAGCAGCTTCCAGGACGAGTTCTCTGCTTGCTCCTCCACCAGTAAAGTAAATTCCTGTCCGATAAGGTTTCCAGTTCCGATTCTCAGAGTGCATTTCAGGTTTTCTTTTTCAAAAGCGCTTTTATTTTACCAAAGTCTTTAAGATTTTCCCCCAGTGTTTGCATCTGGTTAAAATCATCCAACGAATCTCTTGACAGGTTTTCTTTTCTAAAAGCACTTTTATTTTACAAAAGACTTTGAGAGCTCTTCGTTTTAGACATTTTGGCATATAAATAGTCAATCTGCTTTGACTTCAGTGGGAAATGCGTAAAGGGCCATTTGAGCCCAAGGATTATATAAAAGGACAACATTATCTTCTGCAAGCAAAACGTATTAGAGGCAATAAATAACAATATGATGTATAAAGATGAGTGAAAAAACATGCTTCTAACGATGAACAGTAAGCCTCAAACCAGGAACAGTTAAGTATATGGTATGCATGTTTTGATTGCCCATTGAACTTTGGTGTTACAAACTCTTATATGAACAGTACCAAGTTGCGCACAGTTATTTTATCAGTGTTCTTCGATGATATTAAGTGCTTAACTTAAAGGTTACAACTAATCCTTGGCAGTGGATATTCCAGACTTCTTATCAGAGAAAGAGATATTTTGGGACTTTTCAACCAATTTGAAACTGCTAATTACTATTACAGAACATATGGTATTTTCCTTTACAGGTAATTATGAGAACTGTGTTTATTGAACATATTATGCATGTATAGCTTATATTTTTGGAGACAAGTAAAAGATCACCAACTCAACTGTACATTACGTCTGTTCCAGATCTCCCACCCCACAGTACCCTCCCTAATTCCCTTCCCCCATTTGGCCATCTTGAAACTCTGGTGTTAAGAAGCGCAGAGTCAAGGCTGCCTAAATGTGGGCTTCTTGAGGGTACTGCTCCCGAGGAACCAGTTCTGACAATACTAGAGACCCCCACCCTACGTTGTAACAACAGTATGAATCAAACAGACTGGGTTCTCATGGATACTTGTGGCTAAGCTATTGTGAACTAACACAGTCGCATCCCCTACAGACCTATATGGGGTAGAAGGTGCAGAGTACTAAAAACCACCAAACAATAGGAGATCCCTAAGTAGTGAATGTACTAAACGTGTTAAAAGCCCCTTGATAACACTATTAACTACCACAGTGAGGGTAGCCCGGCTTTGGGTGAAGATTATAAGCCCTAGTAGACTGTAACACCTCATTAAGGTCTGTCTAGGCTTGGCCCTGTCCCGCTACCAGCATCTTACCAAGGACCAACGGCTTATAAAGTTGCCAAATACTGACAGCATCTAAAGGTCAGAGGGAGGTCCCCCAGTTCTGCTGGCCTGTGAAGAAATGAGGAAGGCAAATAACAGAACCCCCATACCCAAAGACTTAGAAAAATGAGAAAAAGAAAAAAAAGAGAAGAAGAGGAGGAAAAAGAGGATTGTGCAGTGTCTCCTTGGTGTAGAGAAGCCCTGGGAAAGGATGAGCAGGTTCCCTGGACATGGGGCCATATTCAGTCTCTTCAGAGGAAAGGGTAGGTATCCCCCCTGCTATCCCTTCTCGTCCTCACAGGGTTCTCCCCTTGGAAGTAAGGGGTCGGAAAAGAGTTGGAGAGCTCTCAAGCGAGGACGAACAGATCAGGCATGTTCCAGTTTAAAGAGGTGTGAGACTAGGGGCTGCCAAGTATGCTCAAATTTAGCATCAGTATGGGTTAGTCTATGAGAGAGGAGCTCCATTGCCATGACATGCCATAGACAAGTGAGCCATACTGAGAACGGGGGGGATAAAAGCCTTCTTCTAATGAAACGCTATAACCTGTTCCGCTGCAGTAAGCATGTGAAAGATCAAGTGCCAGTCCGAGTGTGTCATGGCTTTAAGGGACCTCGGACGGAGTCCTAGAATCGTTATCCCCGGGACACTTGGTATAGGAAACCCCAGCACCTCCCTAATGTGGCTCAGGATTTCTTTCCCAAAAATTTTAATGAGTGGACAAGACCACCATATGTGCACGAATGAACCCTGGGAGGCTTGAAAGCGCCAGTAGAAAGGAGTGAAGCCAGGGAACATCATCTTTTGCAGCATAAGGTGGTATTGTACCAACGGGTCATGATTTTATACGCCGTCTCCTGCTGTGCAACGCTTTTAAAAATGCGTGGAATATCCCGCCATAGCTGTTCCCACTGGTCAGGGAGAATATACTTCTTGAGATCCCTCTGTCAGTTGTGTTGCTAGGTGTGAGGGGGCCCTGGATGTGAGTGTTGAAGAACCTTGTAAGTCTTGGAAATCAGTCCTCGGGAGCCATTAAAAGATTGGACTAAGATTTCATGAGGAGTAAGTTGGTGTGTTGCGCCCTCTGAGTAGGATGGGGTGTGGAGCCAGTGGAGGATTTGAAAATATTTTAAACGCGCTGTTTTAGGAAGGCTAAAGTCCTTCCTGCATTGCTCAAAGGATTTAAAAAGTCACCCTTCAAAGAGTTGTGCTATGATACAGCACTCATCAGCTGCCCATGCAGGAAAGGAGGCGGGGTGCAGGGCTGGGGGAAACTCCTGATTCTGCGCCAGGGGTGTGTTGGAGAGGGGAAGGTGGTAAGGCCACGGGTCACTGCCATTCTGTCCCAGATCTCCAAAACAGTTTTTGTTGGGGTGGCAATATAAGTGCTACAGTGTCTGGCACCTCTCTCCAGCCAGGCGAGGTCCCACAGCGGGTGACAATTCACGGCCCTGTCCATGTAGAAAAAAGTGCTGTTTGCAAACCGCCCACTCCGAATAATAGCGCAGGTGTGACGCCAAGTAGTAGACAAGGAAGTCGGGGCACGCCAGCCCTCCCCGGTCTCAATGTAGCATCAAGACTTTTGTAGAAAAACGCGGCCTCTCCCCACCTCAGATGAAGGTAGTAACATCCCGCTGTAGGCTCTGGATGTCCCTTTGGGGGATAGGTGCTGGAAGCGCCTGAAAAAGGTAGAGCACCTTAGGAAGAAGTGACATCTTGACCGCATTAAGGCGGCCCAACCAGGAGATGGGAAGTGATTTCCAACGACAGAGGTCATCCCCTACGGAATTTCTACAAGCGGTCAATTCGCCTGTGTTCACGAGTCTAGAGTAGCAGTGACATTAATGCCTAGATAGCGGATTCATTGTGGGGCCCATTGGAAGGGGATAGCATCCCCAGGTCCTTTAGCTATTGCAATGGGAGGGTCAGTTTAAGCACCTGTGATTTAACTAGATTTATTTTGAGCCCTGAGATCAATTCAAATTGGGAGACTATATCAAGTAGTGCAGGGAGGTAGCTTGCAGGGTCCTTAAGTGTCAAGAGGAGGTCATCGGCAAAGAGGCGATCTTATATTTAACCCCCCTGAGCCGTAGGCCTCGTATATCCGCCGATATTGACAGATGGCAATCGCCAGGGGCTCCACAGCAAAGGCAAAAAGGGAGAGGTGACAATGGACACCCTTGGCGCGTGCCCCAATGAATGAAGAAGGGTGGGTTGAGGAGACCTTTGACTCTAATCTGCGTCGATTGCGCTGCACAGGAGACCATGATTCATGCAATCATGACCGGGCCTAGTCCTATCCGCTGTAGTACCGCCCTGAGAAAGGACCAGTCAACGCGGTCGAAAGCCTTCTCGGCATCAAGGGTGAGGAGGAAAGCTGGGATAATATGACGTTGAGCTTTTTCCACTAAGCGGGCCACTCAATGGAGATTATCCGCCCCTGGCGCTCCTGGATGGAACCTACCTAGTCTGGCTCAATTAGGCCATGGAGATAGGGGGGTGAGACGTTGGGCCAAAATTTTGGTATATAATTTAACGTCAACATTTAACAACGAAATAGGATGGTATGACGCGCACAATGTTCAGTCTTTCCCCAGCTTGGGGATGAACGCTATCTCGGTTCCAGCCATCGTCGGTGTGACAGACATTATGTCTGCAAAGGAGTTAAAAAGTGGCAGCAACGGGGCCTGTAGCTCCAGGAGAAAAAGACGGTAGAATGATAGCGTAAGGCCTTCAGGGCCTGGAGACTTCCCAATAGGAAGGTTATTTAATGCTTTTTGGATCTCCTCAGCTGGGAAGGGTTCCTCCAGTTGTTGCTTAAAAAAAGGGTTGAGTGTCGTCCAAGGGCAGGAGGCCAGGAAGGCATCAATCTGGGCCAGACAGGTATCTCCCCGGTTATAAAGAGTGGTAATAAATGTGCCAAATTTCTGCTATTTGGCTTGCTCCGAGGTAGCCCACCCCCCTTTCCGGCAGCGTAATTTTGGAGATGTGGCTAGGGGACACCTGGAGACGAAGGTGATGCGCTAGCATGGGACCCACCTTATTACCACCAACAATAGAATTTTTGTTTGAGAGCTATTATTAACTTGTAGAGTTTTAAGTTGGCCCCGGAGAAAGGCAAGCTGTTTCTATGTCTGTTTAGAGGGTGCCCTATGGTCTTGTCTTTCCAGTGATTTGATGTTGCTACCAAGTTTGTTTTCCATCAGGGGGGACTCTCGCATGCGGGGGATGGAAATGGAAGTGATAACACCTTGGATTGTGGCCTTAAAGGTGTCCCATAGGCCATGCCTAAGAGTGCCCAGGAGGTCATTAGTGGTGAAATATGTTTGTATCGCCTGCCGTAATTCTGCCACATCGACCTGGTCCCGAAGGACATGAGGAGGAAGGCGCCACTTAGGAGCTGAGCAAGTGTTCCTACCCATACTTGCCAGAGTACTTTCTAAATGGGCATGGTCAGAAATTGATATATCATAATCACTGCGGACTCCAAAGAGCAAATGAGAGATTGGGACAAAAAAAATGATTGATGTGGGAGTAAGATTGGTGGACATGGGAGTAAAATGTATAATCCTGTGTATCAGGCTCTTTGTAGCGCCACACGTCCGTTAGGCCTCCAGGCTTCGAAGTCTTGCTTAAGTGCTGCTGACATGGCTCCAGTTGCCTGGAAAGACTAGGCAATGTGGTCTAGGCTGGGGGGTCCCACACTAAATTAAAATCACCCGGGAGGATAATTGGGTCAGGCTCCCGGGAGAGTGAGTTCCGAAGCAGGTTCCGAAGGTACGCGTCTTGTGCATGATTAAGTGCATAAACATTAAGCATCATGAGACGCTTACCCTGTATAAGAAGAGTGAGTTTTAGAAAACGTCCCTCCTTGTCGTGCACGGTTCGAGTGACCTGCATGGGAGTGCCTGATTCAAAAACAAATGGCTACCCCTGCTGTTTTAGTCTGTGCTGAGGCCCAAATCTGTGTGGGGAATCTAGGGTGGGACATGCGCTGGGTGTTCGTGTGTAAAAGATGAGTTCCTGCAGGAAAACAACATCTGGGTCATGCATAAGGAGGTAGCCCCATATTTGTCTCCTCTTATTCAGTGCATTGAGGCCTTTTACAATAAGGGAAAGACATTTAAGGTGTGCCATTGTCTACTACAGGTGAGGTGAAGTGCTGGCAGTCATTTAGGTCATCACACCTCTTTCTCACTGATCCCAGGTCCCACAAAGCAATGGTCTGTTGTGGTAGGTTAGGAGGATGATAGCGAGTTGTGCTTAAGTGAGGAAAAGAGTAGGTCCCCTCCCATGTCCAAAGAATGCCTCGATACGTTTGTATTTTCTCCCCAAGAATCCAAAAAAGAGGAAGAAAAGGAAAGAGATAGAAGAAAGAAGGAAACAACAAGCCAAACAGTAGAAGGGCCAACTGGGCCAAAGAATACCATTCCAGTCCAGGAGCGGCCCAGTGGTGTGAACCAGGGCGGCTCTGAGGAAGTCACTCCCCATAGGGACTAGGGGAATGGCAGGGTGGGCCAGTAGATATGAGAGAGCAGCCACTGTCCACCCCCCAGTGGCCGACCAGCTACACTACTATCGGTGAGGTACGAGGTACCCCCAGGAAAGAACCCAGAGCCCCTGAACACATTGTGGGGCCATGTCCCTGAAACACAGCACCAGTCAAAAGAGCAGAAGTCCTTATGTCTCAGGAGGAGGTCCAAAAGGTGGGGATGCTCAGGAGGATGGCAGCCGGCTGTGGTTCGTGTTGCGGGATCTTCTCCGTGGAGAGCCGCTAGGAGCCAAAACCCCAGAGGCGACCATATCCCCAGGGCAACCCCAGCAGGATCAAACACTCACGTGGGAGGCACGAGGCTGTGCCGGCAGGAGGAAGAGGCAGTTCCCTCCAACCACAAAGAGATCCCATCCCATCAAGGGACCACCATCTCAGAGCCTGAGCCAGAGGGGAAAGGGGGCCCCGACTTTGAGCTCCTTCCCACCGAAGATTACGAGGCTTCCATAGACTTCAAATGGTGGATAATGTCTTGTTTGGCTTGGAATGCCATTGCATTGGCTTTAGAGGAGCTAGTGTGAGGAGACTGAACCATTGAACCATAGTGTGAGGAGACTGAACCAACTCTGGGCACAGAGCACTCCTGGACTCTGAGTCAGCAGAGGTAGCGGTGGAGGGCCGAGGGTCAGGCAAGAGGCGAAGCAGCTGGCAGGCCTCTTTAAAGGGACCTCAGAGATCTGCGCTTTCCCTCCCATTGGAAGATCAAGGCAAAGGGGCGGCCCCATTGGTGCTTAACATTTGACTCCTTCAGTTTGTTGGTCACTGGCTTGAAGTCCCTGCGATGGCACAGGGTGAGTGGGGAGAGGTCTTGGAAGATTTGGATGCGATGTCCCTCATATGTCAGTTCCTCAGAGGTCCGAGATGCCCGGAGGATCTCCTCCTTCTCCATGAAGAAGTGTACCCGGGTCAGGATGTCAGGGACCAGATTGGCCTTCCCGCGCGGCGGAGCAACTTTGTGCGCTCTGTCCTGCATGGAAGGAGAGGCATCGTAGTCCCTCCCGGACCACCTGAAGGAGATCTGCGACATAGGTCACGACATCCTGACTTTCCACTCGTGGAACTCCCCTGATGCGGAGGTTGTTCCGGCGGCTCCTGTTTTCTAAGGCCTCCTGCTTAATTTGGAGTTTGAAATGTTGTTCCTCAATCGCCGTCAAGCGGCGCCAAATCTCCTCCGTTCTTGTGTCGAGGGTGCCTTTGAGATTGTCCACTCTTGATCCGATTTCAGCTACATCTCGCCGAATGTCCGTAAGGCAGGTTATGACTTCCATTTTGAGAGAGCTCATTTCAGCCTTTATCTCCTGAAGGAAATTGGACAAGAAGGCCTGAGTGATGAGGCTGGCTTCAGCGGCCTCTGGCTTGGTGGCCATCATGGGATCCTCCTGAGAAGGGTCCGGGGTAGTTTTGGCCCACAGATCTGCCACTGACGCGTCCTTGGGCGTTGACTGTACTGTGGCTTTCCCCAGTTTGTTGCGGGGCATTACTTGGGCAGAGGGAACACACAGCCCGCAGGAGCTTTCAATAGCAGCCAGCACGGGGACTCCACTGCCACCATCGGGGTACTCTCCTGCCAGGGGGCCTTCGAGAGGGAGGTTGAGAGTGAGCGGCCCAGAAAGCTGGAGGCGACGTTCCTCACTGCAGATCCCAAGGCGATCACCAGAGGGTGTCCTGTAGGCAGGCCCGAGCCCCTTGATACTCCGTGCTCAGGTGGGGGCGCAGGACACCCTCAAGGCTCCAACTTCAGCATAACTCCAGTCATGCAGTTGTCTGCCCTCACCGCTACCGGATCTCCCCGCTGCAGGGAGAGGGAGTCACGTCGCCTTTTTGATCGCGTCCAGACCAGGCGAATCTTTTCGTTACCTAAGGACACATCGCCGTCCATTTTGCTGAAGCTGCTATCCAGAGTCCGTTCACCCCGGTATTTCTTCCCCGTTCTCAGAGGGATGACTCGGAGTTTTATCGCAAGGCTGCCTAATTGTGTTTCCTGATTATCCACGCGTTAATTTGGCCTCCTGAAGCTTGGTCCCCAGGCTTCATTGGAACATCGGAGAGTCCATCCTTTAGACCCATTACGGCTTCATTCCTTACTTGACCCGCATTGGGTACTTCAGTTCCCTCCGTGAGTCCTTTCCGGATGGTCAACAAATCCTCCAAATTCTGATGTCCGGGACACTGGCTGCCTTTCAAGCTTATTTATGTACTGGATTCCCATTTATATCCTTGGTCCCGGTTTTGAGGGCCTTTTGAATATTGACCTTTGCTGTTGCTAGGACCGCTTCCCAGGACCTTTTGTCAGACGACATTCATTGTGTCTGCATGCTCTATTCCAAGTGCGCCCTGATGAAGGAAGCCTGTATTGGCACTTGTCCGAAACGCGCGTCGGCGCTTTTTTGTGTGGTGTGATATGTATGGGAATGTTTGTGCATGTATCTGATGGTATAATAGGCATGCTTGAATAGACGAATGAATGTACTGTGTGCCTCCTTTAATTATTATTGTGTGTCCTAGTTTTTATATTGGTAATTTTGTATATGATTGAGAAATGTTCTTCAGATGTCATTACACTGTCTAAATGAAATTAGTTTTCTATGAAAATGATTTATATATATATATGAAAAATAAACCTAAAAAACTTTTTTGAATAAATTTGTTTCTGTTGTGATTATGTGGGCAAGTTAAAAGTGAAAATAGAATTTTGTTCTCATAGTATCTAGGGAACACCCTTCTCATGTTTTTCTCGTTAGTATTCTCGCCCTGGCGGGTTGTTCCCTCCCTTGCCATCTATTCTTAGATTCAGGGCCCCTCTACTGTTTTTCAATTGGTTCACCGCTACCGGGCCCACTAGGTGAGTCATTCAGGGAGGAGCAGAGAGAAAGCGGACGAAGACGCGAAGGTCAGGCTCCAATGCGAAGGTAGGGGGGAGATGGTGAGTAGGCCCAGGCCCTTCGATACTCCGGCCTCAGGCAGGGGTAAAGAGAATGATCAAAGCTCCAAGTGCACTGTCATCCCGTGCTTGCCGGCATCAAGTCTCCCCAGGTTATGCCCACTTAGTTCCAGGGGGGAGAAAAAGTGCTGGGGCAGGTGACAGCCCTCACATCAAGGCCTGGTTGTGGAGGAGGCACCCCTTGTTGCAAGTGGGAGTGCAGCCTTTTGGAGAGGAGTCCCTGGCGGTGGTGTGCCGGTAAGAGGGACTATCGCAGCCATGTTGTAATTTTACGGGGAAACACCCTTTACAACACTACCATTACATTGCACATATTCCTTACAACGCAGTCATTACATCGCAACATCCTTTACAACGCATGTCACTACAACGCAGGCATTACAACGCATGACACTACATCGCATGACACTACATCGCATGTCACTACAATGCAGGCATTACAACGCATACCATTACAACACATACCATTACAACGCATAGTAACCCTACACTATCCAAAACATACCCTACTGTTGCACCCCCTGGAGTTAAAATAGTAATTTTTACTCCTACACTATCCATCACTTACCCTACTGTTGCGCCCACTGAAGTTAGAATAGTAATTTTTACCTCCATACTATCCAATACTTACCTTAAATGCAATGTAATGGTATGCATTGTAATGGTATGCGTTGTAATGGTATGCTTTGTAAAGGTATAATGTGATGTAATGGAATACGTTGTAAAGAGGTCGTTTTTAAAAATGCGATGTAGTGTCATGCGATGTAATGGAGTGCGTTGTAAAGGATGTTGCGATGTAAAAACTGCATTGTAAAGGCATGCATTGTAAATGTATGCATTGTAACGTCATACATCCAATTTTACGTTACACATTTACATATATATGTGGAGTGGGCTCTAATGAGCTCTATTTTAGAGGTATTTAGACTATATGTTTTTTATTTACACTTGGCACGTTGTCTAATATAATTTGTATTTTCTGACATGTAACCACAGGTCTTAGTGACCAGAAAGCGAGGTGATGAATGGTCCCATACTAGCTCTGACGAAGTTACCAGAATGAAAGTAGGCAACAAAACATGTTGGTCTGTATTTGTATGAAAGGCCAAATAGATGCCGTTTTTATTTGAGGACGCTCACTGCATTGAATAAAACTTCCTGCGCAAGTACCTCGTTTTAATTGAGGATTGCATCTCCTCACTTCATTGTTTTTGGGATCTAGGGGGCACTCAGTGATTCTTGCACTGGTAGTGCCGTCTTTTCACTGATTTTGTTTCTTTAATTTCTCACCTCAGAGGCATTTCTTTACTTTCACCTTTTCCTTTGTTTGGAGAGCCACCGATGATGATAGTGTGGGCATACTGGTAAATATATGCCAGCAGCCCCCTGGGTGTTACTAACGTGAGGTGCTTTCCAACTTTTTCACAAATTTTTGCACAAAGTTTCTGTGGTGGTATATTTATTCCTCTTCCAAAGGCTTGTTGTGAACTGTGGTACATGACGTTGTTCAGTGGAAATTGTGAACAGTGGGACAAGAGGCAAGTAACGATTGTACTGTCCTGGCAGGGTAGCTTTTTGAAGAATATGTACCCTTGGTCCTTTGAACTATAATACACTGTTCCTAGTATGTCAGGTCCTGTGAGATATATAACCTTAACCTCCAGCCCTTGGTTCGAAAATCCAAGTTAGACCTTATTAAATGGCGTAGCCTCCCCCTCAATGTCCTGGGGCGCATTGCTCTGTACAAAATGTTGATTTCTTTGTTTTTCAAAATTTGCCACTTTACTTGTTCTGGGCATGGTTCTCTGCACTAAGCGGTGCTGCTAAAGCATTTCTGTGGTGGTGTTCACAGCCATGATTTGTCTTTGTGCACTGTCAACAAGGCCCCTATGATGGAGGCCTGGCCATGACCAATCTCTGTCTCTATTACTTGTCCTCCCATCTCCTCGTCCTCCATGACTGGTTTAATTGGGGATGGTCTGCCCTCGCCTATTATATGGAACTCTAATTTCTGCCCCATCTCCAAGCCATGCTCTCCGGGTCTCTCTTTTGATCCTGCTGGCGACAGGAGTGACATTTCCTCTGTGGAATGAGACCCTTCAACATGTACAGTGGGAAGCCACACTTAAATGGCAGATGCCACTTTGGAATGGCACCAGGTTGAAGGAAGTGGCCGCTCTCAGCGGTTTCCGCTCCTGTGACCTCATTGGTATCACACAACTGGGCAATGTATGGTTGGGGAAAAACATGTGTTCCATTCAAGACCTTCAACAGACATACAGCCTCACTTGCACCCAATTTTATAAATACCTCCAACTCAGACATGCCCTCCATGCTCATTCCCTCTCCATCAACAGTCTCTCGGAGTTCAATCCCTTGGAAGCCATGTTGCTGATAGGACACATGGGCCGTGGCAAGATTTTTCAAATCTTTTGCACACTCATTATCAACACCCCAGGCTCACTGGACTATCTTAGGACTCGTTGGGAGGGTTGGATGGGCCCCGTAGAAGACGAGGACTGGCGAGATGCCATGATGGCCCCTCGGGAGCTTACCACCTCCTCCACACTATGACTCATTCAGATCAACTATATTTACTCAGTATACGTTTCCCCGCTTAGCAAGTACCAGGTGAGCTTAAGCTGCACTTCTGTATGTTCTTGATGGGGAACTGACCAGGCAGATATCTGTCATATGGTATAGACCTGCACAGTGGTGCTCCTGTACTGGACAAGGGTGACCCAGGAGTTGTCGGAGGTGCTGGGATGGGAGGTTCTGGGCATGGCCGTCCTGGTGACAAAACGGGACATCACCACGGGCTGAATCTCCTGGATCGCCTACCATTTGGGATGTAGACTGGTGTGTGCAATAGGAGTGCATGGTCTTTGAAGTCTGCGGCTGTCCTCAAGGTGTATTTCCCAGGGCCCACTCAGTCAACTCCTAGTACTTCACTTCATCATTCTTTCTTTCTCTCCCAGCTTACCCAAAATGTAATTTCTATCTTGGTATGTGCCACATTTTTATGCATACGTCAGTGAAGGGGGGTAATCTGTTTTTATGCTTTGCAGATGTGAGCAGCGCTTTTGATCTTGTGGACCACTCTCTTTTGTGGTCCATACATCTTGAATCTGGGGCACCTAGAGAGAGAGTATTCTTCCTGGCACGAGTATACGAGAGACTATCCTGTAGTGTTCGATATGGGCCAACTGGCAAACGAACCCCCTTTTTGATGTGAGAAGGAGCATTAGGCAGGGATGTGTTTTGGCCCCTCTTTTATTTTCATTATTTATTAACCAAATAGCCATGGTTTTAAGTCATATCCCAGCAGATGCACCAACGATAGATAATAAGCTTGTACCAGTGTTATTGTATGCAGATGATGCTGTTTTAATTTCCTGTACCCCGATAGGCCTTCAACGGCTTATCGACAATTTTATGGATTTTATTAAAGGCAGGAAACTTTTAATTAATAAATCCAAAACATTCACTATGACATGCGGCAAGAAAACAAATTTATTAAGGCCTTTTTTCATAGATGGCTCCAAAATACAAGCAGTTAAGTCCTTTTGCTATTTAGGTATCCCTTTTCCAGGAAGCGGCAATTGGACCAGCGAATATGAAAATATTAGATATAAGATGGCTAGGAACACTAATAGTATATTTAGATTTGCTGCTAAATTAGGGGATCGCAGGGTAAAGGATATGGTGACCATATATAATGCAAGATGTGTCTCTTCAGCCCAGTATGGGGCTGGAATATGGGGTCACTGTCCCGCTGATCAACTCCAGCTAGATGAAAACAGTGTCCTCAAACGGCTGCTGAGTGTACCAGCCTCAGCCTCCACTGAGTTAATTCATTTGGAAACTGGCCTTAATTACATATCTTATTTGGCCGCTCTACGCCCCCTACTTTTATGGCGCTCTATCTGGTCCAAGAGCGAAACTGAGTTTACACAGTCTTTAACAGTGTTCTTCAATCTGTGGGGCGAGCCACCTTCCCGGGTGGGGCGCACACTCCACTTCAATCTCACCTTTGTTCCCTGCGTCCGTGCAAGAAGACTCCGGTATGTGGAAGGGGGAGGGAGGAGATCGATGGGGCAGTAGGTGCCCGTTCTTTTGTCCTATTATCTCTCCCAGGAGGGGGTTAATTCAACGAGTTGACAGCTTCAGCTGCAGTGGGAGGCGAGGGGTCTCCTCTGCTAAAACTGAAAGCGTGTCTGTTTGTTTGCTTTCGGTTTTAGCAGAGGAGACATCTGCCTCCCACTGCAGCTAAATTAACCCCCTCCTGGGAGAGTTAGCTCTTCCCAGAACGGAGACAAAGTTTCCAGAGTTCGAGTCTCTGCAATGAAGCTCAACATCCTGTGATTCTGGGCAAATCACTTAATCTCCCTGCGCCTAACAAAAACAAGTGGCTAAAGAATCAGGTGACAAGACTAATACAGAGTCAACACATGCAGATTAGGTCAATGTATCAGAGGGATGCTACTCGAACACAGGGATAGTAATAGACACCAATGCCATAGACCAGTCTTTGATTTAAGTAGCTTGATGGGTCTACATATGTGCACTGAAACTGGCTACTGAGAGACTGGTAAGCCTCACCAGTGGCAGCAAAGAAACGAAATAAGGGACCAGAAAAGCACCCACAGACAGGGAGAAAGATCACAAATGTCACTATATTATGCTGCATTTTCTCCCAGCCAGGGCTGCAGAGAACCCATTATGGGAGAAAGTGCATCTGCATGTACTCCATCTGCTCCAAGAGGGATCCAAAGATAAACAAATTTTGCCACTCAATCCTTCAGAAGGACACCTAAGGCCGTTCTAAATAGTACAAGGTACACTTCAAACTTGCCTGGAATTAAGTCCAAACTCCACATCTTTAAGATTTATGGGGGCTGTTCCAAGCCACAGGCAATGGAACCGGAATATAACTTGCGAAGCATAAGTTAAGATTTTGAGAGCCTGGTACATAAATGCCGCGTGTTCAGGCTGCTCGGACATGTTCTGACTACTTCTGAATGCGCCAATTCACACATCTCAATTCTTTTCTCTCAGCATGAAGCCAAAAGTACAAAGGAGGAGATGGTTGGTAGTTCAACAGAGGACAATAGTGTGGCTTGAATTTAAAAGTGCACTGAAGTCCCCAAATTTGTACTGTTGTAAGTGGACAATCAAGGTTATTAACAGCAACAGACTGGGGAAACCCTCATAAATGCCATGTAGATTCCATCCAAGGGGAATGGCAATGAAGAACAAGCTTGGGGAGACAGCTGCCTGAAATAAGGAGGAGGGCCAGCGTGAGGAGACCCAGGGACTCAAATAAGAACAGGGCCAGGTAGTGCCATAAGGAGAGGGCCAGGCTGAGCCAGCGCAAGGAGAATGTGGAGCTGAAATGCGGAGCGGTGACAGCCTGAGAGGAGACTGCGGGGCTGAAATGGGGAGAATCTGTGGCACGCCTGGGTGGAGAGAGGCTGTGGGCAGTTTGGGATGCACAGATCTGGACACACATGAGACCACTGCGTGAAGACTGGCAGGAGGCAGCACACTGGGCTTAAGGACTGTGTCCAGCAAGACCACCTCACCTCAATGGGAGGGACCGGTTAAGATGGTAAGGCAACCCTGCGCAGGGCACCATTACTAAAGATGCAACCCTAGCACCCAGCAGCAGAGGGGGTCTGATCTGGCTAGTGGCAGTGCTGTGGGCCTGGTTACTTAGATTATCAGCTCTGGGCACATGGGTAAAGAGACCATGGGTTGGCCTGACCGAGGCGGGAGGGGGCAATCGAATGCCAACAGGTCTTTACATCTGAGGAGACCTTGGCAGCAACTTTGGGAAGAACACACACCACCGCCCCTCTTAAAGGCATTAACCAGAATAGGGATCTCGGATTTACAGAAAATATTTGAAGAATATCAAATGTTTATCACCCAGTGGGAAATGGTCCGCCCACAGTGGATTGTTAATCAGGTACAACTGCTAACTATCCCTGCTTTGTAAAACCTAAAAAACACCTCCCCCTGTTTTTAGTCGACCCTCTACAAAAACCGGGACATGAGCTAAATATGCCCGGGATGTGCGCGTGGCGGTCGAGTCCAGAAATTTCTGTCAGGTGGTGGGGGGACCCAACATCTAAAAAAATTCAGCTGGGGGGGCTCAAGCTACAAAAGTTTGAAGACCTCTGGTCTATAATTAAGGACTGTTTAAGGTTGGACCACCGTTCTCGCACCCCGTGGTTAAGCTATATTAACCACTGGTACAACCTTTTATTTGATTTTAATATTTTTGAGGAGTCCGATTATACAATACAATTATCTAAAAAAGAGATAAAAGATACTATTATGACTTTCAAGAGGAGGGAATGAGTTAAATTAATTGGGACCCAAAAGACACTTGTGTTCTATCAACAACTGGAACTCAAAAGTGGGCTCCAGGCATATTTGGTAGACATGTCAAGACCTTCCCACCGTTTTGTGCTAACACGCCTTAGGTTGGAAATTGTCCATCACCTCGAAGCCTTCCCTGTCATGAAAAAAAGTACCAAAGTGGAGTGCCCATGTGATAATATTTCTAAACAGTTGCTGCCATTTTTTACTATTTTGTAAATTTTATGTATTTCTTAGGAAATTTTATTTGAAGCCTATCCTTTTAAAGTACAATATTAGATCTACTGTAAATGCTATGAAACTACTATGTTCATTAGAAAGTCCAGATATTTGTTTTTATGTAGCAAATTTTATAATGAAATGCAGAGCTGCTAGAAAATCGATAATGTTATGAAATTTTGTTCTTATCTTGAATTCTGAGCATTAATTAATTATAGTATTATACTTGGCATATGACACTTTTGCAAAGTTGCACAAACCTTACTTTGGAGGCTTTTCCCACTTTAATCTAAATTGTGTTGAATGTTGACTATGTAGTGTAATTGTTATACTGTGATTTTTCCAATTTAATTTAATATTTTGGAAATAAGCGATTTTGCACATTTCGACCTTGGCATATGACACTTATAGCGAATTTGCACAATTCTGTGCATTATAGCAGCTAATTTGCGTTTTTGCACAGCTAGAATCTAGATCTTTAGCACAACACACTTTTAAGCAACATTTGCACAGTCCTTGGTGGGCCATAAATTCCTATTAAGTATCACCAAACTAATTGTAAATTGTTTTTGTAGGTTATTAGGTTATTATCATATAACTGTATAATTTTTCTATCATATTGTACTAGCTACCTTGATTTTATAATACCATGATATATAGTTTAGTTTTAAGTTCATATGAGTTTGATTCATGAAAATGTGTTTATAATGATTGTATAGAAGAGGAGTACTGATATATTTTAAACTTGGAGTTTTAACAATGTTGATTAACTGTTCAGCTTATATGGTTGTGTTAAGCAAACTGAATAAAGCTTTTTGAACTAAACTGAACTGACTAATATTTTATCGATACCATTATGGATTTACGGTTCCAATTTTTTCCTTCCATCAACCAATTGGACTAAGCAAAAGCGTAGTACATGATCAGTGACAGCCATCCATTCCATAGTTAAACTACCACCTAGCCCAAATCCTACAACTTACCTCCCTGTAGACTAACTTTCCTCACTTCTGGGTGAAATTATTTGTTACAAATAAGATGTGATGTGGGCGAGGGTGTAATGTGGGACTAAATGCCTGATTTAGAGTTTGGCAAATGGGATACCCTGTGACAAACGTAAGGAATAATATATATCCTGTTTACTGTACTACAGTGCATCATTTATATTCTACGCACTGTCTACTGCAATCCAGAGGATGGAATGTACATTATCTACCACATGTGTGACAGAGTATCCCACTTGCGAGACTATATCAGTACCTAAGTTTGAACTTCGGGTAGAATTGAAGAGGGATTTGGAGAAGAACAGGGCCATTGGAATTATAAGTTAATAACTAACATGCTACAGCTGCCTCAAAAATCTGCTGTAGAGTAGCAGACCCACCAGCGTTTCATTGTTAATGCTGCATAGTAAAGTATTACTTGTGCACCATGTAAATGCATTACTCATTAATGGCAGCTAATTTATTTATTAACACAAAGAAAGTGCCTGTACAGTTTCACTATGAAATCCTATAAACTAAAATCACATTTTGGCTTAATTCCTTGCAGTTAGTTCTATTGCATTATGTGATGGATTTATGGGGAAAACTTGGCCTTTTGATTAATCATCACAACTAAATTACATTCCAATGTCTATAGGGGACCAGCAATGTTCTGCTACAGTGTCACTATAGACAGTATAAACAAGTGTTTGTACTGATTTTGTTTTTGCTTGGTTTATATGCTACTTCTGATGTTGGAACTGGCCAGCAACCATCCCACCAGGAGATAGTTGCCTGGTTGCTGCACCAAAAGTTGGGGGCTGTGGCAGCTGAATAATGTGGACTGGTTGTCTTGGAGGAAAAAGAGCAAGGCCTCCAGTTTCTTAGGCCGTCACATAGGCCCGCCTCCAATGCAGCCACACTAACGCCGGTATCTCCTGCATCGGGGTTCCATTACCACCCAAAAGACCTCCAGCCTCCCTTCTCATCATCCAACCTCCTCCTCCATCATGCCCTAGACAAGCTGCTGCTCAGACATAATCTGGCACTTCTCAGGCGTGGGCCGCAGAACCTGGACTGGGGATGGCAGACATAAAAACTGAACTGGGTGCCCTTGAAGCCCTTTTTGAAAAACGGTTTTTGAGTGGTCTGTTTGGGGGGCCTATTTTGGGTGGAGAGGTTGGGAAGGGAAAATGAGGAAAGTGTGAGAGGGGTTTTTTTGCTTGGGAAGTTGTGTGGGACTGTTGTGGGTGGAGAGGGTAGGTTTCAAATGTAAAAAAAAATGGGCTTTAGTTTTTTCTCTGTCACTATCTTTTTTTGCATTGCTAGTTAAAGTAGCATAGTGTTGAGATTTTGTGACGAGAGAAGCTGTCCTCTGAAACTGTCACACATTATACTATAAATCGAATTGCCTCCCTAGATTTTCTCTACCTGAAGTGCTTTACCAAGTATTTATTCTTCAGTAGGTTACTTAACCTTTCCTGCAAACAGCAGTCCAGTAAGTATGCCCCAACCCCAGAGTGGCACTGGGAGCAGATGAGGTTTTGCAACAACCAGCTACTTATCAATTATACTGTATAATAATTTGTTTAGTTGCTGCCCTTGTCCTACCCTCTGTAGCTCTTGACCACTAATATGGTTTGCCAAGAAAAAAGACTAAAATCTCAATTGTATCTATCTCCCCTTCCCAAGAACAATTTCACTACTAAGTCATTAGCTAGTTTTTCTTACCTGAATAGATTAAGCGAAGTCTGCTCCATCTCTCAATCTTCACAAAACGTATTTCAGTGATTCCCAAAGGGCCTTCTTAATGCAGGTGGTAGTAATAAGCTAATGGTAACAGGGAAGACCTCACAAAGGGAGGTCTCATTCCCACCTTTTCTGAATGAGGTGAATTCCAACGGTAGGATTTTTCAGAAGGATTATCCAGCACTTGCAACTAGACTGAAAGTAAACAGAGACTGAAACCAGATCACAATGACGAAAAAGTTATATTACAAACAACAACTAGCAGTAGTAACTTCTAAGCAATCTGGCGAACTAGTAACTATTTAATTTATTCAAAAAATGTAAACTAAACATACAAAACCTCGTGTTAGGTGTCAGGACTTAGGAGGAGGTTAAATTGATCCATGTTGTATTGATTTTGTGGCAACACATGGCCTGATCCGCAAAGGTAAATTAAGTTACACTTTTGGTGTTACTTTACTCTTGCAGTGTATGTTTATAGCTAGTAACTTTTCCATCAATGACTTTATGAATAGTAAAGTTTTGGAAAGTAAGCAACACCTATAAATTTAAAAAGGAGTTACTATTACTACCAGTTAGTTACCATGTTTAAAAGTAATACTTGTAAAGTTAGTGGTAGTAAAGATAAATTGAAAAAGTAAACTCACCCCAAAATTGTAACTTTACCTTTCTGAATCAAGCTATATAATGCACACTAGTACTACCTATCATGGGACATGCATTCTTCTACCTAAAACTCTGTACTATGATGATGATGACCCTTTCATGCCTGGGTGGGTAAGTAGGGCTGGCGTGGGCTATTGTTTAGTTCAGAAGATACCACATCTGCCCCCCAAGTGTGTGATCTATTTATGATCTAAATTCCTAAGTCACACTTCAATAGATTACATAACCTGGAGGAAAAGGGTTAAGGGTTTGATGAATGGATGGGAACGGGTACTTGGGAAAAGGTGAGACAGTGACAAATATAACATTCATCAATTTGATGAGCTGCTCATCATCATCACATCTGTTGTGGGAGGAAATGAAGGAATTACACAGTCCAGTTACTAAATGGATTGTAAACAGTCCTTCAACCCCAGTGTTCTAAGTTATCTAATTGTTCTTTTACCTAGGTTTGAAAAATACAAAATAGGGAGGACCCATACAGTTCTACAAAGTGTTATGGTTAAGAAAAATTGTTTTCACGGTATGAGATTGAGAAAGATTGAGATAGGTAGACCTGTAGTGTTGATGAACAAGAAGAGCACAATAATTTGAGCATTTTGTGAAGTTTTGTTAACTAAGCTGACTGGTCTATGAAGGACCTGAAACAATGACGAGTAGGAAAGTAATGATCATGCAAGTAATTGTAGTGAAGTTTGAAAGCAAGGCAAGACAAGGGTTCCAAGCTATGGAATGAAAGCTAGAAGAATAGCGATGGGCGGCATTGTCTTTATGTCCTTTAGGTGAATGAGGAGCCTTATTCTGTGCACACTGCTCCAAATTCACTCCGTACATGTGACTAAATGGTGAGGATGCATAAGTCAGACACCAAATATATAAATGTTCTTCTATATCCCTTTGTTTTTCAAGCAGTTAATCGATAATGTATGAAAGTTCTGTTGTGACCTACTTAGTCAGGGAAGTAGAGTCTGTTCTTAAACTCAGGGGATTCAGCCAAAAGTCGATCAGCTAACACAATTGAGTCTGACCAATCACCCTCACCCTCCTTCTGTACTGTTTTAGGAACAATGTAATCTTGTGGTCTGAAGAGTTGGTTAATTTTTATGGTCAATCTCTCCATGTTTTGACGTAAGAGATTAGTCCTTCTGACTATGGCAACTGTGCCAGCTGCACTGACCACATGCTCAGAAGACACACTGGCTACTGGACAAGCCAGATACTTCATTGCCAGCCTACTACGTTCTGGCCATTGTTGCTCCTTCCAATACTAATAGACCAATGGGTTTTGATCCAGGTAGACCTCTTTTAGGCCCTCCAGATTGTCTTGGACCATCCACTGAATGGTCATTGGTGCTGCCACTTGCTCAACCTTGGTTGCCTTCACCTCTGTTCACCTTGACTTAAGTCCTGCCACTTGAAGACAAGCCATTACGGAGGTTGGATCTGATTCTTCGGTTGCTGGTGTTCCTGGTGATGTTGGCTGTGAGATAACAACACTGCCCTCTCTGGAGGTTTCAGGCTGCACACCAGAACATTTGCCTGGGCCTCTAACTTCCAGATGCTCTTTTTTCAGGTCTCTCCCTTGATCAAGAATCCAAGTATTTTTAAGTGAAACATCCCCATCTGAAAAATGTAATGAAAGTGGCCAGCATTTTTGTTGTACCATGGATAAAGTATTGTGGCACATATGTACTCTTTGGAGGACACAATCTATTTGTGCTGCCTTAGATGAACAGTTAAGCGAAGGATTTAGTTCTGAAACAACTTGTATGCTTGCTCATTCACACTTGTGTAGCTTTGCACCACCTTTTCCAACTGGTCATGTAGCAGTTGCAACTAGGGAATTGCTTGGCTCATCGTACTGTCTTCCTTGCTGACTTCCTGTAGGAAAAGCTAAAAAGGAAGTAGCATTTGTGCCAGGCACGTAACAGACCCCTATTTGTCCAACTCCATTTTCATGCTTCTCCCAGTTGTGTCCCCTCCTCTTTGAAGGACATAGGCAATGATCAGTCTGTATTGCTCGAACAGATGTTGCAACATGTAGTAGGTCGAGTTCTAATGTGTTGGCACATCTGGTATGAGGTTTTGAACAATACTCTATTAGCATTGTAAAGGATCCTCAACTACTACCAGGCTCTAAAAGAATGAATGAAATGAGTGTGGATTCTTTGGCAGTTGGTCAGTTTGTTTCTAACTAAATATACTTTTTTGAGAAAATCCTGCACAATCAGGTTGATACACTGCACTAAATACAGGACTCTAAATATCCACCATCTGCCATGGCCTTGACTATATCACTGCCATTGTCCATGGCAACAAATCCAATTCTGAGACCTGTGGATCAAATCCATTCAAACACCTTGCTGTTAAACTCTTCCAAGATGTTTGTAGCTGTTTGGGATTTCTCCATGGTAAACATTGCTACTGTTGCATGCCACCGGATGCCCATAAAACTTTCTTCCATGCTGGGAGCTGTAGATAGCTGTTTCCTAACCAGCATAAAAGACATCCATTGTGCAGTGATACACATGTAATCATTGGCTTTACAACTGGTCTATATCTCTGTCATCAGGTGGATAGTGTAAACAACACCCTGCTGCACAGCTTGGCAAATCAACTACAACACATCATGATGGAGCGCTGGAACACCAACTCCGGCCAAATAGGTCTGGCTGGAACCTTCCATTTTAGTTCAGATGGCTACTATAAATCCTAAAAATCCCACTCCTTTCACAAAAGAAAAAGGGAGGAGGTCCTGCACCAATATTTTTAGCCAGTTTCTCATTCTACAAACACACCGTTGGGTGGTTGCATTAGTAGCTTGGTTTTTTATTTTGTGTTGCCACTGACACAGGCTTCGTCCGGAGAGAAGCAGGAGGGGATATGCATAATATACGTCTTGGGGGAATCACTGTATTTGGTGGAGAGGTCTGCATCTGAGTCTTGCGTCATTTGGAGGTTGCTGATGCAGGTGATGTTGGCATACTACAGGGGACAGGGCTGTTTTGTGTAATACTGTCATCTTCTTCTTCTTCATGGCCACCTTCTTCCATCACTGTGCACTTAGCTGCTTCTCCTCTCTCATCACTACCACCACCACCAGCTATCTTTTGAAGGTGCTCCTCCTACCAGAGTGTGTGATGGTGATGTTTTCTCAGTTGGAACATTTGGCCTCCAGTACCGTAGGGTGAACCTGGCTTCACTCGACAAATACTTGGGTGCCAAATAAAACATATTGTAATTTTATTCTCCTGCTTGCTAAATGTAAAGAAGTCCCTAACTAGGGAGGGTAACTTTTTAGTGTGCCAATGCTAATGCATGAAATAGGGGAGGTAGGTGGTTGTATAATTTGCCTCTTTGTAGGACGTTCGTTTACTGCATTAGTGGTGGATGCAGGTCTCGATGGGTGCCTTACAAATATGAAAGTAGGCAGTGGTGGTGGTGGAATCACATCCCTCCATTTTGACAATCACTGGCTCATCGTCATCACTGTCACTTTCTATAATTCTAAGGCTATCGGAAACTTTCCTTTTCCCTTGTCTCTTGGGGTGGATGTCCAGATCATCCAAAGGGGTCTTAGTGATAATGATGGAGAACCCTTTCTTTTTGTTGCTGGCGATCGTGAAGCCACTGATTGAAGGGCAACATCTTGTTTAGCAGGAAGCTCAACCTCCAGTTCTGCTCCTACTTCCGGAAGAACTGTGGCTGGGTGTGGTTCCTGTTGTCCACTTTCCTGTAATGATTGGGTACGAATTTGTGCACCAGTAGCAGCTGGTTCTTGATTGGGTTGGGGCATAATACTCTGCCTGTCTTAAATTAAATTTGTCAAAAAGCCACAGGTTCTCAAAGGGCAGCCATTACATATTAAAGTGCTTTTATGGTGTAACAAGCCAATGAAGATTGCTGCGCACCATGAGGTAGTTGCATATTCAAAATTTGCGGTGGATTCCCCCTCCCCCACTATCCCAGAATCAGCACAGCACCACCTTCTTATCAGTGCACCACCACCAGCACAGCCCACCTTAGCACCAGTGCAGCACCACTTCAGCATCAGCGCAGCATCACCTCAGCACCAACTCAGCATCACTCAGCACCACCTGAGCGCCAGTACAGCACCACTACCTTAGCATAACTCAGCATCACAGCATCACTCAGCATCACTCAGCACCACCTCCTTATCACTAAGCATCACCTGAGCATCACTCCCGCACCAGCACATCATCCAATCAGCGTCACTCAGCACCACCTACGTCTGCCCTTGGAATCTGGCCTCTGTTGAGTATACCCTAGTGTCCGTCCACTGCTCGTGTTGTAATGCAGATACTATTTCCCAGCCTCCGCCCTCCTGTTGTTTATATCCCCACCCCAATAACAAAAAAATATATAAAAAAACAAGCATTAGAACAGGAAGTAAGAAGTTGCCAGCATTACAAGGCCAAAAAAACTAGAAGACATTTGTTGGCAATTCTTTTTTTAATAGGACTGTTCAGTTGTATATAATCTCGACTTGGTTATATATACTGTACAAATGCTTATGACACTTTTTTATTATAACTTTTCAATATGCTGCAAACCAGCCACAGTGCTCTACAGCATAGCTTAAAGACATTGGGAAAGCCAATAGCTCTGGTTAAACAATTATACGGTCCCAAAGATGAGACCTATTGGCTATGCCAATGTTTGTTTCAATACTTGGTCACTCTAGAATATTGTGTGTGGCTGTGTGTGCTTTGGATGGTGTTAACCCCTTCGATGCTCATGACGGAAGGGTTTGGTCATGAGCATCGGTGCCCCTGTGCTCATGACTGAACCAATCTGTCATGAGGCCAGGGGCACGAAATCCATCTGCTGCAGACAGCAGAGGAATTTCCTTTTCTTCCCTGTGACCTTGGGAGCTGGGGAAGAGCTTCCCCAGCTCCCGAGGCCCCCTCCCTGGTTTCTGTTCAATGACGATCAGCGCGCACATCGCGCTTTCGTAATTGAACACAAACCGAAACTGAAATGAGCCTTTAGGCTCATTTCAGTTTTACTTTCTACATGCTCAGGAGCTATCTCACCCCCCTGAGCAGTTAGAAAGACGGGAGAGGTATCATTGGAAAGGGGAGAATCTCCCAGTGGATCCCTGGTTGGGGATCGCCCCAGGAGGGTGATCCCCAAGCAGGTATCCACCCACTAGACACCAGGGAGGGGGACAGCACCTTGGGCAAGGGCCTTCCCTCCCCCCATAACAAAATGAACATTATTCAGTCTTTCTGCCCCCCCCTGGGGGGCAATTGGGGCAGTAGCCCCCAATCTGGCCCCCTGGGCAGCAGAAAGCCCACTATACACCAGGGTTTTTTTGGGGCACTTTTTTTAGGGTGGGGGCTGCCCGAAACGGGTGCGCCAATGCCCCCACCCCCCCCCGGCACCATTACAGCCTTTCTGCCCCCCTGGGCACCAGAGATTTTTTGGGGCAGATTTTTATTAGGGTGTGGCTTTTGGGCAAATTTGTATTAGGGTGTGGCATTGGCATGTCTGTTTTGGGCAGAAAGCCCACTTGACACCAGAGATTTTTTTTCTTGCAATTTTTTTTACGGTGGGGGATGCCTGAAATGGGCACGCCAATGCCCCAACCCTGCCACCATAACGGCCTTTCTGCCCCCAATCTGCACCCTCGGAAGGGGCAAAAAACCCACTAGACGCCAGGGATATTTTGGGGCAAATCTGAATTAGGGTGGGCTGCCCAAAATGGCCATGCCAATGCACCCACCCCTCCCGCACAAAAATTACAGCCTTTCTGCCCCGCCAGGGGGGCAGATATGGGCATTAGCCTCCAATGTACCCCCCGGGGGGGGGGGGCAAAAAGCCCAGTAGAGGTCAGGGATTTTTTGGGCAAATTTTAATTAAATTAATAAAAATTTGCCCAAAAACTCCCTGGTGTCTAGTGGACTTTCTGCCCCCCTGGGGGGCAGATGGGGGCATTAGCCCCCAATCTGCCCCACCAGGGGGGCCGATAGCCCACTAGGCGCCACAGATTTCTTTTGGGTTCAAATTTGAAATAGGGTTGGGCTGCCCATAACAGGCATGCCTATGCCCCCACCCCATCCCCCGCAGAAATTACAGCCTTTCTTCCCCCCCTAGGGGGCAGATGGGGCATTAGAACACCAATCTGCCCTCCAGGGGGGGGCAAAAAGCCCACTAGACACCAGGGATTTTTTTGGGCAAATTTTTATTAGGGTGGGGGCATTGGCATGTCCGTTTTGGGCAGACCCTACCCTAATTAAAATGAGCACAAAAAAACTCCCTGGTGTCTAGTGGACATTCTGACCCCCCTGGGGGGCAGATGGGGGCATTACCCCCCCAATCTGCCCTGCCTGGGGGAAGGCAAAAAGCCCACTAGACGCCAGGGATTTTTTTGGGGCAAATTTGACTTTGGATGGGCTGCCCAAAACGGGCATGCCCATGTCCCCACCCCCTCCCCCACAAGAATAACAGCCTTCCTGTCCCCCCGGGGGCAGGATCCACCCACTAGACACCAGAGAGGGGGAGCGGCCTCTTGGGCAAGGGCCTTCCCTCCCCCCATAACGAAATGAACATTATTCAGTCAATCTGCCCCCCTGCGGGGTAGATGGGGCAGTAGCCCCCAATCTGCCCCCCTGGGGGGCAGAAAGCCCACTATACACAAGGGATTTTTTTGGGTTCACTTTTTTTAGGGTGGGGGCTGTCCGAAACGGGTGCGCCAATCCCCCCACCCCCCAGCACCATTACAGCCTTTCTGCCCCCCCGGGCACCAGGGATTTTTTGGGGCAAATTTTTATTAGGGTGTGGCATTGGCATGCCCGTTTTGGGCAGACCCCACCCTAATTAAAACTTGCACAAAAAACTCCCTGGCATCTAGTGGACTTTCTGACCCCCCTGGGGGGCAGATGGGGGCAGTACCCCCAATCTGCCACGCCGGGGGGGGGGCAAAAAGCCCACTAAACACCAGGGATTTTTTGGGGCAAATTTTTATTAGGGTGTGGCATTGGCATTCCCGTTTTGGGCAGAACGCTCAGTTGACACCAAGGATTTTTTTTCGTGCAATTTTTTTTGTGTGGGGGATGCCCGAAACGGGCAAGCTAATGCCCCCACCCCTGCCACCATAACAGCCTTTCTGCCCCCCTTTAGCCCCCAATCTGCCCCACCAGGGGTGCCAAAAGCTCACTAGACGCCACTGATTTTTTTGGGGTTCAAATTTGAAATAGGGTTGGGCTGCCCAAAACGGGCCCCACCCCATCCCCCACAAAAAATACAGCCTTTCTGCCCCCCTAGGGGGCATATGGGGCAGTAGCCCCATATCTGCCCTCCAAGGGGGGGCAAAAAGCCCACTAGACACCAGGGATATTTTTGGGCACATTTTTATTAGTGTGGGGGCATTGGCATGCCCGTTTTGGGCAGACCCCATCCTAATTAAAATTACTCTAAAAAACTCCCTGGTGTCTAGTGGACTTTCTGACCCCCCTGGGGAGAAGATGGGGGCATTACCCCCCAATCTGCCCCGCCGGGGGAGGCAAAAAGCCCACTAGACACCAGGGAGTTTTTTGGGCAAATTTTTATTAGGGTGTGGCATTGGCATGGCCGTTTTGGGCAAAAAGACCACTTGACACCAGGGATTTTTTGGGGCAAATTTGACTTTGGATGGGCTGCCCAAAACGGGCATGCCCATGCCCCCACCCCCTCGCCCACAAGAATTACAGCCTTCCTGCCCCCCCGGGGGGCAGGATCCATCCACTAGATACCAGGGAGTGGGAGCGACCCCTTGGGCAATGACCTTCACTCCCCCAATAACAAAATGAACATTATTCAGTCTTTCTGCCCCCCCTGGGGGGCAGATGGTGCAGTAGCCCCCAATCTGCCCCCCTGGGGTCAGAAAGCCCACTATACACCAGGGATTTTTTTGGGGGCACATTTTTTAGGGTGGGGGCTGCCCGAAACGGGTGAGCCAATGCCCCCACCCCCCAGCACCATTACAGCCTTTATGCCCCCACCTGGGCACCAGGGATTTTTTTGGGCACATTTTTATTAGGGTGTGGCATTGGCATGCCCGTTTTGGGCAGACCCCACCCTAATTAAAACTTGCACAAAAACACTCCCTGGCTCTAGACTTTCTGACCCCCCCTGGCGGGCCGATGGGGGCATTACCCCCCAATCTGCCCCGCCGGGGGGGGGGCAAAAAGCCCACTAGACACTAGGGATTTTTTTGGGCACATTTTTATTAGGGTGTGGCATTGGCATGCCCGTTTTGGGCAAAAAGCCCACTTGACACCAGGGATTTTTTATAGTGCAATTTTTTTTAGGGTGGGGGATGCCCGAAACGGACACGCCAATGCCCCCACACCTCCCCCACAAAAATTACAGCCTTTCTCCCCCCCGGGGGGCAGATATGGGCATTAGCCCCCAATCTGCCCCCCGGGGGGGCAAAAAGCCCACTAGATGCCAGGGATTTTTATTGGGGCAAATTTGAAATAAGGTGGACTGCTCCCAAAACGGGCATGCCCATGCCCCCACCCCCTCCCCCGCAACAATTTCAGCCTTCCTGCCCCCCGGGGGCAGATGGGGCAGTAGCCCCCAATCTGCCCCCCCCCCCCGGGGGACAAAAAGCCCCCTAGACACCAGGCATTTTTTTGGCAAATTTTTATTAGGGTGGGGGCATTGGCATGCCCGTTTTGGGCAGACCTTACCCTAATTAAAATTTGCCCAAAAAGCTCCCTGGCATCTAGTGGACTTTCTGACCCCCCTGGGGGACAGAAGGGGCATTACCCCCCTATCCGCCCTGCCGGGGAGAAGGCAAAAAGCCCACTGGACGCGAGGGATTTTTTTGGGGCAAATTTGACTTTGGCATTGGTATGCCCATTTTGGGCAGACCCCACCCTAATTAAAACTTGCACAAAAGAAACCCTGCCATATAGTAGGCTTTCTGCCCGGGGGATGGGGGCATTACTCCCCAATCTGCCCCCCCTGGGGGGCAAAAAGCACACTAGATGCCAGGGATTTTTGGGGCAAATTTGAATTTGGGTGGGGCTGCCCAAAACAGGCTTGCCCATGCCCCCACCCCCTCCTCCGCAGAAATTACATACTTCCTGCCCCCCCTGGGGGCAGATGGGGCAGTAGCCCCAATCTGCCCTCCCCTGGGGGGGGGGCAAAAAGCCCACTAGACACCAGGGATTTTTTGGGCTAATTTTATTAGGGTGGGGGCATTGGCATGCCCGTTTTGGGCAGACCACACCCTAACTAAAATGTACTAAAAAAAATCCCTGCCATCTAGTAGGATTTTTGCCCCCCTGGGGGGGCAAAAAACCCACTAGACACCAGGGATTTTTCGGGCACATTTTTATTAGGATGGGGGCTGCCCAAAACGGCCAACCCAGGTGACCCCCCTTGCAAAAGCAAGTGGTTTTGAGATAGGCAATTTTGATGTCACCTCACTAAGTTTTGGGCCCTTGACTGTCGCGGGTACTTGCGTCTCCCACACAAGTGAGGCACTATTTTTATCGGGAGATCTGGGAAAACGCTGGATGGTAGGAAATTTGTGTGAGCCCGGTGATGCCATACATTCCCACACAAAAATGTGTGAAAAAACTGATTTTTTTCAGCAAAAATTGAGGTTTGCAAGGGATTCTGGGTAAGGGGACCTTGGGGGATCCACGCAAGCCATACCTCCTTGGAAGCCCCGGGTGTCTACTTTTCAGAAATGTGTGGGCTTGGTAGGTTTCCCTATGTGGCCGTCGAGCACGGGGCCAAAAACCCAGGTCACCCCCCTTGCAAAAGCCGGTGGTTTTGAGATAGGCAATTTTGATGTCGCTTCACTACGTTTTGGGCCCATACCTGTCGCGGGTACTTGTGCCTCCCACACAAGTGAGACACCATATATATTGGGAGACCTGGAGGAACGCTGGGTGGTAGGAAATTTGTGTGAGCCCGGTGATGCCACACTTTCCGACACGAAAATGTGTGAAAATAATTATTTTTTCAGCTAAAATTGAGGTTTGCAAGGGATTCTGGGTAAGGGGACGTTGGGGGATCCACGCAAGCCATACCTCCTTGGAAGCCCCGGGTGTCTACTTTTCAGAAATGTGTGGGCTTGGTAGGTTTCCCTAGATGGCCGTCGAGCACGGGCCAAAAACCCAGGTCACCCCCCTTGCAAAAGCAGGTGGTTTTGAGATAGGCAATTTTGATGTCGCTTCACTACGTTTTGGGCCCATACCTGTCGCTTGTACTTGCGGCTCCCACACAAGTGAGACACCATTTTTATTGGGAGACCTGGAGGAACGCTGGGAGGTAGGAAATTTGTGTGAGCCCGGTGATTCCACACTTTCCGACACGAAAATGTGTGAAAATAATTATTTTTTCAGCTAAAATTGAGGTTTGCAATGGATTCTGGGTAAGGAAACGTTGGGGGATCCACGCAAGCCATACCTCCTTGGAAGCCCCCGGGTGTCTACTTTACAGAAATGTGTAGGTTTGGTAGGTTTCCCTAGGTGCCGTCAGAGCTAGGGTTCACAAACTACAGCAAGGCACTTTGCCAGAAAGGGGTAATTTTTCACTCTGAAATTGAGGTATGACCACGTTGTATTTTGCACCGTTTCCTGTCGCAGGCACTAGGCCGACCCACACAAGTGAGGTACCATTTTTCTAAAAAGACTTTGGGGAACGCGGGGTGGGTGGAAATTTGTGAATCCACGCAGATTCCAGAACTGTCCACCACCGAAATGTGGGATAAATGTGGTTTCTTTGTCAATTGTTTAGGTGTGCAAGGGATTCTGGGTAACAGAACCTGATGGGAGGCAGTCAAATCACCCCATCCTGGATTCCCTTTGGTGTCTAGTTTTTAAAAATGTATAGGTTTTCTAGGTTTCTCTAGGTGCCGGCAGAGGTAGGGTTCATAATTAGGTGTGACCACGTTGCGTTTTGCGCCGTTTCCTGTCGCAGGCACTAGGCCGACCCACACAAGTGGGGTACCATTTTTCTTGGAAGTCTTTGGGGAACCCAGGGTAGAAGGAAATCTGTGGATACACACAGATTTCAGAACTTTCCACCACAGGAATGTGGGGAAATTGTTTTTTTGACAATGTGTAAGGTTTTCAAGGGATTCTGGGTAACAGAACCTGGTAGGAGGCAGTCAAGGCACCGCATCCTGGATTCCCCTGGGTGTCTAGTTTTCAAAAATGTATAGGTATGCTAGGTTTCCTTAGGTGCCGGCAGAGCTAGGGTTCAAACCTACAGCCAGGCACTTTGCCAAAAAAGGGTCATTTTTCACTGCGAAATTGAGGTGTGACCACATTGCGTTTTGCACCATTTCCTGTCGCAGGCACTAGGCCGACCCACACAAGTGAGGCACCATTTTTCTCAGAAGACTTTGGGGAACGCAGCGTGTGTGGAAATTTGTGGATCCACGCAGATTCCAGAACTTTCCACCACAGAAATGTGGGGAAAATTAGTTTTTTTTGTCAATTGTTTAGGTTTGCAAGGGATACTGGGTAACAGAACCTAGTGGGAGACAATCAAGTCACCCCATCCTGGATTTCCCTGGCTGTCTACTTTTCAAAAATGTATAGGTTTGCTAGGTTTCCCTAGGTGCCGGCAGAACTAGGGTTAAAAAACTACAGCTAGGCACTTTGCCAAAAAAGGGTCATTTTTCACTGCGAAATTGAGGTGCGACCACGTTGCATTTTGCGCCTGTATCCTGTCGCAGGCACTAGGCCGACCCACACAAGTGGGGTACCAGTTTTCTTGGAAGACTTTGTGGAACGCAGGGTGGAAGGAAATTTGTGCATACACCCAGATTCCAGAACTTTCTACCACAGAAATGTGGGGAAAATTTGTTTTTGTTGTCAATTGTTTAGGTCTGCAAGGGATTCTGGGTAACAGAACCTGGTGGGAGACAATCAAGTCACCCCATCCTGGATTCAACTGGGTGTCTACTTTTTAAAAATGTATAGGTTTGCTAGGGTTCCCTGGGTGCGGCAGAGCTAGGGTTCAAAAACTACAGCTAGGCACTTTGCCAAAAAAGTGTCATTTTTCACTGCGAAATTGAGGTGTAACCACGTTGCGGTTTGCGTCGTTTCCTGTCGCAGGCACTAAGCCTACCCACACAAGTGGGGTACCATTTTTCTCTGAAGATTTTGGGGAACGCAGGGTGGAAGAAATTTGTGGATACACGCAGATTCCAGAACTTTCCACAACAGAAATGTGGAGAAAATGTGTTTCTTTTTACAAGTTCTTAGGTTTGCAAGGGTTTCTGGGTAACAGAACCTGGTGGCAGGAAGTCAAGTCACCCTATCCTGGATTCCCCTGAGTGTTTAGTTTTGAAAAATGTATAGGTTGGCTAGATTTCCCTAGGTGACGGCAGAGCTATCGTTAAAAAACTACAGCTAGGCACTTTGCAAAAAATA
Source organism: Lissotriton helveticus (assembly GCF_964261635.1). Taxonomy (NCBI): domain Eukaryota; kingdom Metazoa; phylum Chordata; class Amphibia; order Caudata; family Salamandridae; genus Lissotriton; species Lissotriton helveticus. Next base: position 1,455,575,098 of record NC_136059.1, read on the forward strand.
GGTCTTTTTTCACTGCGTACTTGAGGTGCGACTACGTTGCGTTTTGTGCTATTTCCTGTCGCAGGCACTAGGCCGACCCACACAAGTGAGGTACCATTTTTCTCAGAAGACTTTGGGGAACGAGGGGTGTTTGGAAATTTGTGGAACTACGCAGATTCCAGAACTTTCCACCACAGAAATGTCGAGAAAATTATTTTTTATGGACAATTTTTTAGGTTGGCAAGGGATTCTGGGTAACAGAACTTGGTGGGAGGCAGTCAAGTCACCCCATCCTGGATTCCCCTGGGTTTCTAGTTTTAAAAAATGTATAGGTTTTCTAGGTTTCCCCAGGTTCCGGCAGAGCTAGGGTACAAAAACTACAGCTATGCACTTTGCCAAAAAAGGGTCATTTTTCACTGCGAGAATGAGGTGTGACCACGTTGCGTTTTGCACCTTTTCCTGTTGCGGGCACTAGGCCAACCGACACAAGTGAGGTACCACTTTTCTTGTAAGACTTTGGGGAACGCAGGGTGGGTAGAAATGTGTAGATCCACGCAGATTCCAAAACTTTTCACCACAGAAATATGGGAAAAATGTGGCTTTCTTGAAATCTTTTTAGGTTTGCAAGGGATTCTGGGTAACAGAACATTGTGGCAGGCTGTCAAATCACCGCATCCTGGATTCCCCTGGGTGTCTAGTTTTCAAAAATGTATGAGTTTGCTAGCTTTCGATAGGTGCCGGCAGAGCTAGGGTTCCAAAAAGACAGCTACACACTTCGCAAAAAAGGGTCAATTTTCATTGTGACAATGTGGTGTATTCACGTTGGGTTTTGAGCCCTTTCCGATTGTGGGCACTATGCCTACCCACACAAGTGAGGTACCATTTTTATTGGGAGACTTAGGGTAATTCAGATTTGTAAAACAACTGTTATTACCTGTTGAGTTGTGATGCATTTCTGCCTTCCAAATGAAAGACATTGTGTAAAAAGAAGTCATTTTTAAAAAATGATCAATAATTCTCATGCTAGTATGAGTATTCCCAATTTTGAAAATGTGCAAATATGTACTGTTTCTAAACTCTATCATTTTTACCCATTTCTGAAATACATAGGTGTCTTTCATATCGATTTTTCCACGTATACATTTTCTCACAATAATTGCTTTATACCCGGTACATAATAAAAAGCCATTGCAAATTGCTACTCAGTTTTTGACTCTGGGTTCGTCTGCTTCTTGGTGAACCTACAAGTCGTTTATATCCCCACAACTAGGAAGGACCAGTGGATGTAACGGTATATTGCTTTCAAAGAGCTGTCATAATTACAAGAAGTTACAGGTGAAAACTTTGACACAAAAGGCTGTTTTTGTCAACTAAATTTCAATTTTTCCAATATTTAACTGTTAGTTTCTATAAAGAAACCTTGATCGATCTACACAAATGACCCCTTTCTGAATTAAAAATGTTGTCTACTTTTCTAAAATTTATATCTTTCCAGGATCCATTATTGCTTTCATACTCATTTTTAAAATTTAACTGGAAGGAGGTTGAAAGCACTAAAAATAGGAAAAATAAGCTATGTCCCAGAAAAATGCCAAAACTGTTTAAAAAATGTTGGTTATCTGCAAAAAGACTGTCATTCCCTACAAGCTGAGAAAATGGTGATTTCAGCCCCACAACACCTTTTTTGATAACATTTGCAGGCAAAAACCCAGAGGCTTTCATTTTTAGCCTGTTTTTCCCATTTTTCTGAAAAAATTCAAAATGTTACTGTATTTTGGCTAATTTCTGGGACCCCTCCAAGGAAATCCACAAACCCTGGGTACCTTTAGAATTCCCATGATGTTGGAAGAAAAGGACGTAAAATTGGCGTGGATACCTTATGTGGTCAAAAAGTTACAGGGGCCTAAGCGCACACTACCCCAAATAGCCAAAAAAAGGCTTAGCACAGAATGGGAAAAGGCCTAGCAGCGAAGGGGTTAAGACGTCTCGATTTGTAATGTAGGGTGATCTGTATCAGGATAGTGACATTTTATGTGGTCACTAGAAATATGATGTAGACTAGTGTAGAAAGATGCTGATTGCAGTTTATATGAATGAGTACAGGGGTGTGGGAAGGAGAGTTTATTTAATGGAGTTGTAAGGAGTACTGAGAGATTAACTTTGGTTTGAGGAGGATTGTGATATGCTGTGCAGTGCAATATGGTGTAGTGCGATGCAGTATGGTGGGATGTGTGGTTTTGATGTAGGTGTTGTGAGGTGTGTCATAAGGTGATGTTGTTAGTTTGTGTTGTGTTTTGATGATAGCTTGTGTAGCATGCTGCAGTTCATAAAGGTTTTGTGTGAATGTGTTGTATTATAATGTCCTGTGTTGTGCAGGTGGGAAGTGGTAAGATCTGGTGTAGTGTGGTTTGGTAGAAGTAGTAGATTTAACATGTGTGAAAGGATCACCACAGTGAAGAGTAAGTAAGTAAGTTAGTGTTTGTAAGACAATGAATGAGCGATGGAGTGTGTTCATTAGTCAAATGTGAGCTATAATAAACAATGTAATGTGTGCCTGTGCATGCGCCGAAACGTGGTTCTTCTGCCGGGAGGGAAACGGCTTCTATACTCATCCTGCCACTCTGTCCAGACCTCACCTGCTTTCCCTGGGGGCCATCTGCTTCGCTGTGCTGCACCGCACCGCCGTGAGGGAAATGGCCAGGCGGGTGCAGCCTACATCATCCAGCAGGCATTGCGGGGACGCCCAGTGAGGACGTCATCAGAGGGCGCCGGAGGCCTTCTTAGGCAGCGCAGCCCCCCCGCACCACGGGAGCACCAAAACTTGGTTCTTCTGCCGGGAGGGAAACGGCTTCTATACTCATCATGCCACTCTGTCCAGACGCACCTGCGTTCCCTGGGGGCCATCTGCTTCGCTGTGCTGCACCGCACCGCCGTGAGGGAAACGGCCAGGCGGGTGCAGCCTAGATCATCCAGCAGGCATTGCGGGAACGCCCAGTGAGGACATCATCAGAGGGTGCCAGAGGCCCTCTTAGGCAGCGCGGCCACCCCGCACCGCGGGACGTACGCGGGTTCGCCCGGACTAGAGTTTTGGAATCCTCAATTTGTCGTACCTCAGTATTAAGCGAATATTCTTTTTAATTGCATTTTGCATTTTATTCCAATATTTAATGAACAATTCCTCTGGACTTACCACCCCGGATCCATGATAACTTTTAACACTGTGTGCCCTGGAACCATTGTGTGTTATATTTGCACTGTTTAGCACGTGCCACTTTATTTAAGGTCAAACACAACTTGTATTCTATTTCTAGAGGGACACCGAAAGCTTTCAGCTTTACCTTAGTGAGGACTCTCCCATTGCAAACTCAGCAGTTCAACAAAAAGCAGAAGTTATAAACACGATGGGGAAAAGGAAACAGGCCGCAAGCTATACTCCAAAAGCACCAAGTAAACACAGGAAAGTTAATATGACCCTATTGAATTACCTAACAGGGGCTGTTGGAGAACTAGAAAGACAGATTAACACGGTAGAAGAAACACTAAATAATGACACGATATGCTTGTCACTATCGCAGCAAAAGTCCACAGATATTATAGAGATATGTGAAGAAAGTGGCGAAAGTGCGTGTGAAAAAGACCCACCCAAAAATGTCACCTGTATTCAAGCAAATAATGGATGTGCGCAGATAATTTTGGATGACATCTCCGAAGGGGGACCAAATAGTGATCAACCTTCATTAGATAGTCAGCAAAATCTCCCTAAATCGATGGCACTTTGTAAAACTCCATTAGATATTGTCCAAATCCATCTGCCCCCGGCTACTATTTCGAAAGCAACTAAAATTCAACCAAGAAAGATCACGGGGAACCAGCAGGGAGTTAAAGGCAATGCACAGAAGGAAGCGGTTACCACACGCACTTCAAGGGGGAAGAAAACTGGCCCAGATTCTTCGAATGTTGTGATCAACCTGCAATCTGAGCTCAATTACCTTAAGGCGCTCATGACCCAGTCCATTAATACTCTAGCGAGCAGGCTTGATAAAATTGAGTTGGGTATAGATAAATATTTTAGCGGACCGCAACAAATCTGTAAAAGATTGTGGTGCTCCGCATCAGGTGCCGCTAAAAAATCAGATGTATCAAGAAAAAACGGCTCTCAACACTATCCCAGCACCTTCAAATAGATCACATACTTCAAAAGAACAGGGTGGGAGTCCGGTCCAAACACCCCAGCGATATTAGGAACAGCAACCTTTAAAGAAGTTAAGGGAATCAGACCCAATGAACGGGGTGGGAAAGGCCTTGCACTAAGGGACGATTGGCAGTGGGGGGTAGATCATCGACTGTATTTAATTACTCATTGGGCTTTTTCTATCAACCAGTAATTATAAATTTGGGCATGTCCAGACACACATGGGACGGCCCATGTTATAACGTACCTGTGTCAAATAGCTTTGAACTTCTAACCACTCTGGATGAGAATGATTGACAACCAAAAAGAGTGCACTTATGTGGGCGCAGTAATATTGCTCCTACCGAAATTATTGATCGACCTCCCCCAAATGTTCTGACCCCCAACGAACGCATGGATGTAGGTGTGAGCATCTTAAATGCTCACAAAGTCGCAGAGGAGGTTTCTAGTAAAACTAACATCCAACAGCTGGGGGCACGTACAATTTTGTTCTGGAACGTCGCAGGATTAAAAAGCAAAGTGACTGACATGGCCTGGCAGAACTTTACCTGTAAATTTGAAATCTTATGTCTGCAAGAGACCTGGGTGACGGACTGCATACACATTAATGGGTAGAAAACATATCACACCCCCCGCAGTAAAATCACTCAGCGGGAGGCCGAAAGGGGGGCTATGCGTTTATATCTCAAATCTGCTGGGGGCACATATCACTAGGATGGTTAGCTCAGAAACCTATTATCAAATTGTCCAGATACATATGGGAGGTTCCTGTACTCTAGCTGTGATCAACTCTTATAATAACGTGGAAAGTGCGCAGCTGGGTGACATACTTGAGAAATTAAGTGGGGACATTGCCAGCCTAAACTTAAATCGTCAATCGGAGATAATTCCTCTCTGGGGTGGGGATTTTATCTTAAGCCTGTACCCTAGCTGAAATAGGGAAGTGCGGCCTTACCTTAGATAAAGACGTTCCACCAATCCACTTCCAACACACAGTAAAAGGGGGACTATTTAATGAGATCATGTTTAAACATGATCTGGGATTTACCAACTGTTTGTGTGCACCGATAGTGGAGTTTGGACCCACCTTTATTGGAAGAGGTGCTAAATCAACTATCGACTTTATTATTATGCCAAATCGCAATGCAACCCTTATAAAAGCATATGAAATCCACCAAAATGTCATGAGCGATCACCTGGCACGGATGTATGACGTTACAACGCATACTTTTACCACGCATACCTTTACAACGCGGTATTTACAACGAATACCGTTACAACGCATAGCGCTTAGAGGTGCTGGATAGTGGTAAGTATAATTTTCTATTCCAACTCCAGTCCCCCGTGGACACTAGGGAAGGTGTTGGATAGAAAATTAAACTTATTACTTACCCTAGAGCGCCCCCCAGCGCAATGCGTTGTAATGGTATGCGTGGTAATACCTGCGTTGTAATGGTAGTGCGTTGTAAAAATTTCGTTGTAAACATTGCATACCCCTGGCACTAAGCATGAGTATAGCTACCCCAAACCTAGCTCCCGGCAAACTACACAATAAAATCATGGGGGTTAAGAATATTGAGTTGGCCAGAAAAAACGGATATACTATCCGCTGGGCTAGTCGGGATACGACGGAGTTAAATAAAGCCATCATTAGTAAAGCATTAGACCAAATTCTGATTTGCCTAAGCGATCACCCCACCCATGACGAAGTTCTAAACTCCTTTAATAGTATCACTGAGGTGGTTAAAACTGTATTAACTTCAGACAGTAAAGGTCCGCGTAACCCTAGGAAGGGCTGGTTTAACAAAGAGTGCACTAAACGTTACTCAGAACTAAAGAAAGCCCTGCATAGGGTGGTAAGGGATAATCAGGAGATTAGGACTTGCAGGAAGACATACAACGTAGCAATGAAAAACAGGATGGCCGAGTTAAAAGAAAAGGCATGGAAGAACCTTACTGATGCAGCTAAGCATAAAGATATTCGCAATTTCTGGATGGCAGTAAACACCCCATTTCTTAACAGCAATACAGTTGCACCTTCAATTGAAGTGGCTATTGAGGAAAGAGTATGGGTCAACTTTTTTAGTAGCGTTTACTCTATACAGAGGGTAAATGGAGTTACAACCTAAACCCATGATACTGATGGGGAAGACCAGCCTTTTTTGCCCATCGAGTTTAATATTTCACTTCAAGATGTTACGACTGCGGTTAATAAAAGTAAGAGTGGTAAGGCTGCTGGCCCCAACGGGATACCTATTGATCTATATAAATCCAATTTAGAGGTCTGGGGCCCAATCTTAACTAGAGTCCTACAAGCTTGTCGCGCTAAAGGTTTTATATACACCTGGTCCGAATCAATCATCGTTCCTATTTTTAAAAAAGGTGACCGTGAAAATCCTGCGTGCTACCGTCCAATATCATTGTTGGATTCCTTAATGAAGGTAGCAGGCAGGATAGTTCTAGACAGATTACAGACATAGATTAACGATGAGGGCATTTTAAGTGATGTACAGTACGGTTTTAGAGCCGGGGTAGGAACAAACAACCAGATTTTAAACCTTAATATTTTATTAGGTAAATATACGCAGGCCAAAAAAGGGAAAATCTATTTGGCCTTCGTGGACCTCACAGTTGCTTTTGATTGTGTTAAACATAATAAACTGTGGGGGGTTCTTAACGAACTAAAGGTTGATCCCGTTTTAATTCAGTTTTTAAAGCAGCTATATTCCGGAGCTACAGCAAAAGTCCATTATGGAATAGAGGGCGAGTGTACAGCCCCATTCAAGGTAGAACGGGGCGTGAGACAGGGGTGTGTCTTGGAACCTCTCCTGTTCTCTTTATATAAAAATGCCCTGGAGCAGGAGTTGGTGTCACTCACCAGGGACCCCCGATAGTTAATACGCGACCAATATCATCCTTATTATATGCTGACTACGTGGTATTAATGGCCCGTACACAGATTGGCTTGCAGAGGGCGCTTTCGTTCTATACCTGTTTTATGGTTACCTCGGCTTAAAATTGAATGCTAGGAAAAGCTTTGTAATGTCATGTGGGAGGGGAAAAATAACGAACAAAAGTTACCGGGCAGGAGGGGATACGGTGGAAACAACCAATTCGTTCAGCTACTTGGGCATTTTATTTGATAGATCTGGCTCCTGGGCCCCAGCAGTTAAAGCCAGGAGCTTACTTTTTATGAAGTCTCCTGCGGCTCTAGCAAACTTCTCAAAGAAACTGGGGAAAAGGCCTCCAGAAATTTTAATAAAAATCTATCAAGCAAAATGCGTAAGCATAGCAGTGTATGGGGCTGGAATATGGGTTTTTTAAAACAGCCTTTCAATCCAATGTATAGAAAATGCCTTTTTAAGATTTGTTTTATCAGTCCCAACAAGTGCCCTGGTTTTTAACTGTCATGTTGAATTAGGGCTGGCTTATATTTCCGATTTAATTAAGGCCCAACCTCCACCACTTTGGCACAGAATCTGGTCCACAGAGAGTAAAGGGCCTTAATAGAGAAATAATAAAAGACGCAATGAGCCTAAAAAATGCCCATAAGATTGCATGGCTAAATTATATTAAAAATGTTATGCAAGATTTTGGCTACCCGGAATATTACACAACTCCTGATATCATGAGGTCTATCAGTCGAAAAGAGTTTAAAAAGCTTTGTATGAACCATTTGGAAGAAACTAGGCAAACCCTCGAGTTGGTCAAACCTACGGTGGCTTTACATCAAATCATCTTCATTACGTGTGGTATTCAACCCTATCTGATACATGTTACGGACAGGTATGACAGATATCTATTGACCAGATTTAGATTCGGCACCTTCCATCGTTTGATTTCCCTCCCTGTCATAAATGATTGGTCAAGGGAACTCTGCTGCTGTCCTTGCGATAACATCTCGGCGCAGAGTACTATACACACAACTCTGTTCTGTAAGTTTTACAGCAGTGAAAGGCACAGATGGTTAATACCCCTATTGAAACAGGGATGGTGGAGGCAATGTTATGTTATGTTATTAAGCTTTTGTATAGCGTACAGCTACTCACAAGGAGTGTCCCGACGCTTTCCACCATCAACTCATAATGAAATAACACAACACAGCTAAAAACAGACAACAGAACAAAGCAAAAACAGTAGGCAGTTAAAACAGACTAGGAGTTAAAAAGCCAGGTCTTCAGGCCCCTCCTAAACTGGAGCAGGTTGGCAGTACTCCGAAGAGAAAATGGAAGCAGATTCCAAAGCTGGGGGGCTTTATGCCTTTATGCACTTACAGATGCTGGGTAATTTTTACTGTATTGGATCAATGGTGGGCTACTTAAAGAGTGTGATGAGGGCCAGGAAATCTTTAAACAGATAAACCGATGTATTTGAAGTGTGATGGCCCTCCTAATTGTGAAATGGATTAATTAGGCTAGTTCTGGCTAAACAGGGAATTATTGCACTTGCACTTTTTAAAGGTTTGATAAATCGCCTGCAACAACTATGTACAAATGAATTTTCTATGTTTTTATTGATGATGATGTATTTTTAAATGTACGCTTTTATGATAATAAATATTAAAATCGAATAAAGCTCGTTTTTGTTTTGTTTCGAGTGATAACTACTGATTAAACAAATAGGGGTTTCTTGTATAACACACAGTGTATGCCAGATAACATCCAGATGCATGGTAGAATTAGGGGTCTCTAAAAGTGACATGCATGAAAGATTGGTACATAAACACAAATGGTGCTGTCAGAAAGAGCTTGCAGCTCATGCACTTGCCTAATTAATTCATATGAGTAAAAAAATCTAAAGAACAAGGGTATATAACTAAATATATCTCTATCAAAATACAATTACAGTCATTCATTCAAAAAGGTGCTCAGTGTGTGTCAAGTGAAAAAGTGCTCGTGCAGTGCATCAGATCGAGAAGAGTGACTGTGCATTTAGATGCTTCCATGGGCTTGCCCAAAATGTACAGATTTAGAATCCCTTATAGATGCGCTCCTTTCATCTCTCCTATGAGGGAAACATCCTTTACAACGCAACTTTTACCACGCAGTGCCTGTACGACGCAACTTTTACAACACAAACCATTACAACGCATTGCGCTGGGGGGGCGCTCTAGGATAGGGAATAGGTTTAATTTACTATCCAACACCTTCCCTCCTATCCACAGGGACTGGAGTTGGAATAGTAAATTAAACTATTCACTATCCAGCGCCCCAAAGCACTATGCATTGTAAAGGCATGCGTTGTAAAAACAGCGTTGTAAAGGCATGCGATGTAAAAGCATGCGTTGTAATGTCATACATCCCTCCTATGAGGCCCAAAAAGTGGAGATACTGTACAGGCAGCATATAAACATCGTCAATGGTTTTCCCTCCTGTGCAACATGTGCTTTCTAAACATCTAAACCGATCTTCATCAAGAATAGATTTTTTTATGGAAATAAATGTTAATTTTGGTCAATGTCACAAAATCAGCATTTTGTAAGAGCATCTGTTTAGTACATAATATCGATTTCCACCGCCCAGTCTCTATGAGCATAGACATGGACGGATAATTCAAATGCAGTGCAGGTGAGTCCCATGGTATTCACATTATAATTCGACACGTAAGTAACAATCGAATAAGGAACATGTTTGACAGGATCTATCCTGACACGATTAGGGAAGAGTGATCTTGGGATGTCATCAATAATAATTACAACTGAGCTGCGTTGGGGATATGTGTCAGACAATTGTCCAAACAACAGTCCAAAGAACATGAAACTATAAAACAGAAGTCAAACCCCCTCCCATCCCCCCTAGTTCTTGTGTGATGGCCCTGTCACTGATACAAATTTAGTTTCTTAAACAGCAGTGTGTGGGTGTCCTTGGAATGTTATGTTATGTTATGTTATAAAGGCTTTTATAACGCGCTCTATTACTAAGAAAGTATCCTGGCGCGGAAGGTGAGGATGATTCAGAAGGCGGGAGAGAATTGACAGTTATAGGGTAATATTAAACAGATGAGTTTTCAGCCCTTTCTTAAAGGCAGTGATGGATGGGGCAGCCCTAAGATGAAAAGGGAGAGCATTCCAGGCCATAGATGCCCTAACCGAAATGGACTGGCCTCCTAGTCTGGAGTACTTGAATCTAGGCACAATCATTTGACACTGAGTAGCCGAGCGGAGGCAGCGATTCGGAACATACAGAATTCGGAATGACCTTGCGACCTCTGTGATGTTTCTAGTGTAAAGTTCAGCAATGTCAGGGTGTATTAAGTACATTAGATGGACTCGTCTCCGGGGGAGGCCGGATCCTGTGACTCCCTAAAATCAATAACATGGCTGACCAAGCGCTCAGGTCCTAATCAAGCTTGTCATCGTTACTACATGTCGTGTGCATACCTCTTCAGCAAGCAACTGCCCACTCAAACAGATCTTTCAACCATGCCAAATACGAAAGGGGCATAGGGCCATCCTATTGCAAAAAGGAGTTCGCCAATCCCAGGCCAAGGAGAACAAACTATCTACTCCGCTTTTTGCAGGAGAATGGAGCAGGCCCAGTAAGACCTGACAGATCTCTATGGGTACCGTCCAATTTGTTCATTAGGAGTAGATATGGAGCAAGCTGTGTATCGGAATATATGTTATCAGACTACACTCGTTTAAAAAATAAATGTTCAAAGATCTCTTTGGGAGGTAAAGACTTACCTCGAGTCGAAGGAAGACAATGAATGTCCTTTTTGTACCCAAAAGCATATGACACAGGTAAACCAGGCAGATCATTCCTATGCTGCACAATTACTTTTTCACTTGACACACTCTGAGAACCTTTTTTAACGAATTACTGTAATTGAATTTTCATTGTAAATATGTAATATATTTAGTTATAGAGACACTTCAGTTTTTTATTTTTTGTTTTCTTTTTTCTCTTTCGGATTTATTTCCTCCTATGAATTAATTAGACAAGTGTGTGTGCGCTACAAGCTCTTTCCTGCAGAACCATTTCTATTTGTGTACCAACCGATACCCAGGTTCTGAGGAACACAGGGTCACCCCATTGATGCCTGACGGTGCATGGAAGAATGACACATGAATGTACTATAGGTCTTGGGGCTTTAAGAAAAATGGACAATCGCAACCTCATGTTTCGAAGCTCTGTATCTGTAATGTTTCTGGAACTGGCATCAGTTGTTGAAGTCATCAGCTGGTGACGTGTCCTTATTTGTACCTCTTTCCCAGCAGCACAAGTAGGTGCCCAGGTCCGGTTCTGCGTATCCAGAACGATCCATATTATTTACCTGGAGGAGAGATTTGTGGAAAAGATTCTGTGGCATATTACCAACAACTAGCGATAATTATCGCTATGTTGGCTTAGCGGCAATATTTTTATCGCCGAGCTGCGGCGATTTTTATCGCTTAGGAACCTTGCTATTATCAAGGTTTATCTCCTAAGTGATAAAAATCGGCAGAAATGCATGAATATCGCTGAAAAGTCAGCGATATTCATGCATTACCGAGCTAATGCTCTTAGCCATGTTATCCACCTACCATTGGATAACATGGCTAAGAACTGCTCAGAACTGGGATGGTGCAGTGAGCTAAAAAACGGTGATGGATCAAGCCCTGATCTGTTGACTGGGTAGGAGTGTTCTGATTAACTCAGATACTCTGTCCATCACCACCCCCTTTTTGAAATTATTTTGGCCACCATAAGTGTGGAAGGGTATGCTCAGACATGAGTCCCTTGCTCACTGCACCATCAGGATTCAAGCAAGCCGGGCCGAAGACGGCTGTAATGTCAGAAACCGGTCCCCGGAAGCTTGTTTCCTTTCCAGTGAAGAATTGGCTTGGTAGTTTGGTCTGCCCTGTTCCCATGATGCACTGGGCCAGGGACGGACTAATTTGCATATAGCCAGGTTCTGAACTGGGATGGTGCAGTGAGATAAAAAACGGTGATGGATCAAGCCCTGATCTGTTGACTGGGTAGGAGTGTTCTGATTAACTCAGATACTCTGTCCATCACCACCCCCTTTTTGAAATTATTTTGGCCACCATAAGTGTGGAAGGGTATGCTCAGACATGAGTCCCTTGCTCACTGCACCATCAGGATTCAAGCAAGCCGGGTCGAAGACGGCTGTAATGCCAGAAACCGGTCCCCGGAAGCTTGTTTCCTTTCCAGTGAAGAATTGGCTTGGTAGTTTGGTCTGCCCTGTTCCCATGATGCACTGGGCCAGGGACGGACTAATTTGCATATAGCCAGGTTCTGAACTGGGATGGTGCAGTGAGCTAAAAAACGGTGATGGATCAAGCCCTGATCTGTTGACTGGGTAGGAGTGTTCTGATTAACTCAGATACTCTGTCCATCACCACCCCCTTTTTGAAATTAAGAACTGCTCAGGGGCAGGTGTTTGCTTTTGGAGCTATTCGCGCTTAGCGCAAATATCTCCAAAAGTTGGTAATAGGAGATAGCGATGTTAGCGACTGTTTCCAGTCGATAACATCTTGGCACGCCCACTTTGCATGTCATTAGTGATATATTTCACTGACATGCAAAGCGGGGCCCAAGATGGTTGCTATCTCCTACTAGCTGTTGCTAACTGGTGTTAGCGACAGCTAGGTAATAGGGAGATAATTTTATCTCCGCTTTCTTGGCTTTTAAAGGCAAAAAAGCGGAGATAAACCCCCTTGATAATATGCCCCTCTGTCTTGACATGAGTGGTCTCTTGTTTGACCCCGTTCTAAAAGTCAAAGCACTGGTCGAGGTTGGGATCCATTACCCCGTTGAGACGAGAGTGTGGTTCCTAGCTGCAGTCGTGCACTTGCTGCAGTATGGAACTAGCATTAACACATTGCCCAGGGCTGCTTGTAGCTCCCAGTCCAGCCTGCCTAAAGCCTGCTAGTGCTTCTTTGGCATGCTACGTCCAAGAGTTTGAAATAGCTTCGAGCGCAGGATGCATTTGGAGTGGGCACTCGGAAGCATTTGACAGCGGCATATTTTAGGAGGCCTCGTTCTTGGATTCTTGGAACACAAGTGTTCAGCCAGCAGTTATCCACATTTCTGGCAGAGAGTCAGAAGACTAAAGTGCATCAACAACCTCGTAAGATATATATATGGTTGGCTGTCATGCGCCAGCTGCCACCGTGAAGAACCAGAGCTAACAAAAGGCCTAAGACAGGCAATTAAGTTCTACAAACCATCTGCCACACCTGCTGCCTCACACTATTGAAGACAAAAATAGACATTTCATATGCATGCAAAACACAAGAGGAAATGCCAACCTGCAAACAACAGTTGTGCTCTGCAAGTCATTGATTAACTTAGAACTCGGAGATAGAAAGGGGAAGGCAGCAAGTCCATCCCCAAGAGTCTGTAGCGAAAATCCGCACAAGTTAAGGGCCAGGGGAAACGATGTAGCCATGAATTTTGGCTACTGGAATTTTTGGGTGCAAAGAAGTGTACCATTAAAAAAATACACCCATTAATTTCATTTGTGTGATGACGATGTAGACATGCTCTGATGTGGAAGTTTCAAATTCCTTTATACTAGCAACAGATCATTCCAATGTTAATAAATAAATAAATGTGGAATTGGAGCCCGCACCTTGTTGTTACTCTGGATGCGTGGGGATGTAGTATGCCGTGGCCTGTTGCTTGCAGAGCGCACAGGTTATGGTGATTATATAGATGTGATTTCACAAAGACTTTGATGGGTATGTAAGGCAGCAGTTCTGAAATAAAGCTTTACGTACTCTAAAATGCCCAGAATTGCCCCAAATCATCTAAAATGGCAATATTTGTATACAATTGGTACAAATAGTCTTCTTGTACTTTTACTGATGGGCAGTTAGACATTCTAGGGCCAACAGCCCTAAGGGATTTGTGAAAATGTGATATTAAAGAAACCATCCTCAACGTGCTAGCTGATCAGTGATGAACTCAGCTAGAACCCACGTGCATTCTGCGTTCTTCTGTTCCCGCCCTCTGCTGCTCTGTGAACACAGTACTCCTACGTTTCAGTTTCTCCCACCTCGCTGTTCACATATTTCCAGGATTTCGTCAATCAACAAATCAGAGAAATCCCTAAGCCTTTGATAACCCCCTCCGTTTAGATGTTTGGGATGTTTTTTTTAATTTAAGGCTGGATTTGCAGGTTTTACTGATAGCGCTGAGTGCCGAGCTGCATTCTTTGCACTGATAGCCTAGTTTCGGCCTTGGAGCTGTCTCTGGAAGTGCACCACATATATCAGAGGCTCATGCTGGAAAAGACAAGTGGAATTAGCCATTTCCCGCCTAATTACTCTCAAACCTTTCTCTTTTGGCAGCCACTCCATCCTGAAGTGTGACCATATTGTCTCAGGTTTAAGTTGGGGATTTAAAAAATGTTTTTTTTTAGGTCTGCTTTATTAAGTGGAACCTCATGTTATTAATTCTTTAAAATCACGGTATACAGTAGTAAAGGAAAAGAGTGTGGGTGTTGAGTTTGCACACTTCAAACAGTGGTTGATATATTTTTACTCTTTACAATAGGAAGCAGTATGTGGATTGGTCATTCTTTTTTACCTTCCTTCTTGACTCGCACGCGTCACATTTGAATTGGTGATATGATACCTATTTCTCTGCCCACTTCATTGGTCGTCAGGATAGATCTATTTCGCTGGGACTGGTGAGGTGGAGACCTTTCTGACCCTTCCCATGCGTATATCCGTTTTGATTTCTATAAGTTATTATTGCACGGGTACTATGCTGGGTGCAGCAATACCATCATTTGCAAATTTGGCAATTTAGAGATTTTGCATTGCTCTCTGAGCAGGTCTTGGTGTCTGCCCCCCTGTTGCCTGCCTGGTTCTGCCTCCCTAATACTGCTACTGGTTTACCTGTCTCTTTCTCAGATTGCTTTGTTTTATCACATCCTGTTTGCCTAATTCTTTTATTCTTTGTTGGTTTTGCTGTCATTTGTTGTCTCCACCGCTGCTTTTACCTCCCCTACTGCCTGTTCTCTTCACGTCGTATTGCTTTGATTTTGTGTCATTTTATTTTGCTTTTACCTGATTCCTTTGTTATTTGTTGTATCTACTGGTATTTGTTGTCTTTGCCACTGTTTTCTTCCTCCCCGGCCCACACTCTTATTGCCGCTGTTGGACTTGGCACTTTTTGTAGGGTCATCCCTGAAACTTTTTGCCTTCCTCCTAGCCTTTTCTCTTACAGGGTGTTGGTGGTTTTAGGACTCTGGGCACTTTAGAACTGCTGTCCAGGGTAAAGTGAGTGTGCTCTCTGTGGTAAATATGGTAATATTGGTCTACACCTGTTTGGCATTTTTTTTTTTTAAACACCTTTATTCATGTACTGAGGTTATACACAGCATGCAGCCTACAACCTCCAGGGCCGGCAGCGTACTTATCCAAATGGACTTGCGGATGATGAAATAGCAATACACAGCCAAACTGCCGACCACCCTGGGGTCCGGCGGCGTACCTATCACAGAGACAAAATCATAACTCACTTGGCAGTTAGTGCATAGCAATGGCAGCCGGCAGGCATCCCGTTGACATGGGGAACAGTACAGTGATGGTGCTTCCAGAGAATGTAGTTGTCAGAGGTGTGTTTAACTTTTTATATAAGTCCCCTACTAATGTGCACCCTCCTGTAAACTGCCCCCTCCCCCGTGACAGACATCCCCTGAACTCCCCCCCAACTAGATAACTGGTTCCCTAGCTCGTACGTCAGCCATGTATCTTACTGCATATAGCTCCTGTACTTGTGTCAGCTCGCTGTGCGTGTGCCCTTCTACAGAAGTCAAGAATGTGGTACCCGGACCCAGCTTGCCCGATCTGGACACGCCTCAAACCACCCAGTTGGGCCCCTTCACAACACTCACTCGCCTGCCGCATCTACATGATCACTGGCCAGCCTGCCTCCCAGCTCGTCCTGGCTGCATCCTGGAGAGTGGTGCGTTAGAGGGCTACCAATCGGTATACCGCTCGTGTCCCTGCGTATGGCATCTGCCTGTGTGTCAGCCGTATCCTCCTGCGTATCTCTAAAGGCGCGATATAGACTCCAGAAGTCTTTCGGGCGGCCAGTGGGAGGGAGTAGCTCACTGTAATGTTCCGACTGTGTGCAGCAATATACCATGTCCCGAGCCCATCTCCTCTTCGTAGGGAGTGGCCCTCTCATCCAGCATTGCGCCACTACACGCCGCGCCATTAGCATACCCATGTCTGCCAACCGTCGAATCGCCACAGGCAAACCCCTGGAGTGGCCAAGCAGCGCTAGTGCTGGGTTCGAAGGGAGTTCAATACCCAGTATCTCTCCCAGTTCCGCTATCACCGCATTCCAGTATGGGCGTATTCTGCGGCAACTCCATGCCAAGTGTAGAAAATCAGCATTTGGTGCATGGCATCTCTCACACTCGGGGGACTGCCGGAGCCCGTAGCGGTGTAGGCGTTCAGGAGTGTAATATACTCTCTGTAAAAACTTAAAGTGAATCAACCGGTGTTGCCCATTCAAGGACAGCCTCTTGGTGCTAGAGCAGCAGTACCTCCACATTTGATCGTCTATAGTGATCTGCAAGTCCTTTTGCCAAGCGAGTCTGGCCTTCGAGGGTTCCTGCGCTCTGTGCGTTGTATTGGCTCTGTACAGATGTGATATCATTTTCCGCGACTGTGCCGTTTTAATGACATGGGAGAGTTCCGGAAGCTCCAGGGGCTCCTCCAACTCTGAGCCCAAAGCCTCTTTCAATGCACAGCGGACCCTGTGAATTTGAAACCGTTGCAATAGCGTTGAACCCTCCACCGCCTGACAAACATTTTCCCAGGTTCTCACCTTGCCATCCACGAAAAGCTCGCCAGCCTTCTCAATTCCCAGCGCGTGTAGTGCTTGCACAACGCCCCTTTCCTCGATAGGCGTCAGCCAAAGGGCCCATTCCACCACCATTAAGGGGGAGTATACCAACGTTCCTTCACTGGCCTTTAGCAATGCGTTCCACGCATGGTTCGTGGACGTGATCGAGTCCAATACTCCGGTCCTGCGGTCCATAGGGGAACATATCGTAGCCGGTAGTGGGACTGGGTCCGCGAATAACCGCTCCATACGCACGTGTGGAATGTTTCCAGCTCCATGTATCCACGTATGTAAGTGGATTGCCTGTGACACGTTATAATACCGCTCCATATCCGGGGCTCCAAGACCTCCCAGCTCGTACGGAAGCATGAGCGTAGACCATTGCACCCTAGGTTGCTTACCTCCCCAGGCCAAGCGGACCATGAGAGACGTTAGATTCTTGAAGAAGGCCCTCGACAGAACAATGGGCAAATTGTTGAATAAAAACAAAAACCGGGGCAGGACCACCATCTTCATGATGGCTATACGGCCCATCAGTGATAGCGGAAGTTTACACCACCTCTCCACATCCTCTTCACACTTGTTAAACGCCACCCCATAGTTCTACCGGAACAACACCTCAGGGTCTGTGTGGATCATGATCGCGAGATAGCGCACCGGTTCCGTCGACCAACGTGGTGGGTATTCCACTTCAAACTGGCTCGTGACCGGGGTCAGTGGAAACGCCACTGATTCGTTCCAATTAATCTGGAGTCCGGAGAGCGCTCCAAATCGGAACACTTCTCTCAGCACCGAGGCCAGATTCATCTCAGGGTTACGCACATAAAGCAACGTGTCATCTGCATAGGTAGAGATAATAATTTTGTAAGTCGGGAAGCTAACTCCCCGGTGCCAGTGGTATTCCCGTAGTGCGCTGGCCAGCGGCTCAGCCACCAGTGCGTGTAGCAACGGTGAAAGTGGGCAGCCCTGCCTAGTGCCCCTGCTGATGTCAAAGGGGTCAGAGACACGATCGCCAATGCGCAGTCTGGCCGTTGGTCTCCAGTACAAGGCGCCAATCATTTGCAAGAACGGTTCCCCAGCCCTAATCTCCGCAAGACGCGCAGCATAAACGGCCACTTCACGGAGTCAAAAGCCTTCTCCATGTCCAGGAAGATGGCAACCGCTTTCGTGTCCTGACGGACATGCTGTATGGTCCCAAGAACCGTGCGTATATTATAGATTAGGATCCTACCCGGAACAAAACCTGCCTGCTCAGGGGCTACCAAGTCCGGGGCTATCAAGGCCAGACGCGTGGCTAGCACCTTAGCGTATAATTCCGCGTCGACATTCAATAGCGAGAGTGGTCTATAGGAACCGCACTCGCTGGGGGGGTCTGCCGGGCTTCGGGATGGTGACTATCAGTGCCTCTCTCATAGACTGCGGCATACAGGCTTCCATACAGATGTTGTCGAATAGAGCAGCCAGGTGGGGGATGAGTTTGTCCTTGAACGCCTTATAGAACCCCACTGTTAAGCCATCCGCCCCAGGAGCGCTGCCCACTCTCATGCCAGCCAATGCGTCTGAAATCTCGTCTTTCTGTATAGGAGACATTAGAAATTCACGTTGAAATTGTGACAAGAAGGGCAGTTGTATGTACTCTAAATAATCATCTATGTCCGATTCCAGATTGGCAGTTTTAGCCGTGTATAAATCAGAGTAGAAGTCCCTGAATTCATTCAGGATCTCCTCCTCCGACGTGACCGTCGCTCTCGACGCGTGTAGTCAATTTTGGGGTCCTCCTGCTATTCCGCAGAAGTTTGGCCAAAACAGAGCTTGGGCGCTCACTCTCACCATATGTCCTGGCAGTCGCATATTTCCCCATGTGCCGCACTTCCCTGTCTGCCTCTTCATTGAATTCTGCTATGAGGGCTTTGAGTCTGTCCGATATATCGGGATCAGGGTCGTTCACTTGGTGTTTCTCTAGATCTAACAGCTGAGACTCTAAGTAGGTCAAGCGCTGCCGTATGGCCTTCAAGACACTCGAATGCTTGGCCATTGCCACACCCCGTATAAATTCCTTAAACGCCTCCCAGACCGTTTGGAAGCTCTCGACCGAGCCCATGTTCCTGTCAAAAAAGGTGTCAATCTCCTCAGCCAGTTCCCCTCTAAAGACGTCATCTAGCAATGAATACGGGGGGAAGCGCCACGTGAATGTGGGAACACGGGTTATCGGCGTCTCCAACACTAGGAGGATAGGCGAGTGATCTGAGAGTGTGCGTGATAAAACTGTACATGAAAATATGTGCCTAGCAACTGATAGGGAGGCCAGCCAGTAGTCAATCCTTGTGTGGATGTCGTGGTACGCTGAGTAATGCGTGTAACCCCCCCTATCATGGTTTCTCCCTCTCCACACATCAACCAGGTCTAGCGTCAGCAACTCAGCCTGGAGCGAGATCGCAGCCGCCGAGGGTCTACGCTGGGGGCCCGCAGATCTGTCCAAGTCCGGGTTCATCACCAGATTGAAGTCCCCCCCAGAGCATGTGCGCTGTGGAGTATCCGCGGCAGATCCTCGCCAACTTCTCGTAGAAGTCTGGAGAATCGTAGTTTGGGCCATACACGTTGACCACTACTAAATCGTGGCCTTTCCCCGTGCATCTTGATATTAAGTACCTGGAACAACTATGGTAGGAGGCCACGACAGCCACCTCATAGAGATACATGGGCTGGAATACCAACTTCAAATAGTTATAGCTGCCTGAGTATGGTCGACTGACCATCATCAGAGCCCTGCATTATGACCAACCCGCACTATATTAGAGCCCGCTTTGAAAGATCAGCTAAACACCTTGTGACCACGATCTCAAACAAAATCCAAGGCACCCCATAAGCGAAACATCCGGTACTAAAAGTAATGACAACATCCCAACCCACGGTAAAACAGGCAGAAGTACCTCAGTGTATAACTAATGCCAGCAATAGATCAATAACCACGCTACAAACCTTCCCAAGGTCACCCGTCAATTTTAGTAAATACCTTGACAGGAACGTGTTATCCTGGAATGTGGCGGGACTAGCAACAAAATATATGGAAAGCAGCTTTTTAGACTTGGTCCACTTAAGTGACATAGTCTGTCTACAAGAGACATGGCTAAATAATTCTATCCATCTTGTGGGATATAGAACATACTTCTCCCAGGCAACAAAATCAGTATCAGGGAGAAGTAAAGGAGGTCTAACTATATATATCTCCAATCTTTGGCCATGTCTTGAAGTAACTCCTGTCACACTCCATCAGAATTACCAGCTTATCGTCATCAAAGGAACTAATCAAGAGGTTTATATCCTTATAAACTTCTACAACAACATGACCACAAACGAGCTATCCAAAGCCTTAAATGAAATTTTAGAGGAGATTAATGAGTTAAAGAGAAAATATGCAAGAATTCCACACACAATAATCTGGGGAGGCGATTTCAATCTTCATTTATGCAAAAATAGCGACGCCCCTATCTGCGGGATTACAGACGAATATGAAAATCCGATACCTCATTTTTCTCACACCCCTGAAGGTACCAACATGCAGGCCATTATGGCTGAACTAGACATAGGGTTTGCAAATATGTTAAAAACGCCTATCACGCAGTTTTCTCCTACCTTTCATGGCAGAGGTTGTGAATCGGTAATTGACTACATCCTGATATCTAGCAGTAAAGCCAAGTGCATAAAATCATTCGAAGCGGAGAGTAATGCACTCAGCGACCATTTTCCACTCAGATTAACATTTCAAGAACTAGATTCTCAAAAGAACTCAGAAAAGACTATGCCTGGTTTGCTACACCAAGAAGTACTAACACTGAACAGAAAAAATGGGTATACCCTTAAATGGGGCAATCTAGACCAAGAACTTATTAATGTGAAAATAATCAAAACGTGTAAGAATGAAATTTACAAATGTCTAGACCCTTCTTCAAACTCAGCAGAGATCATGAGCAGCTACAATGCAATAGCAAACACAATAAGTCAAGAATTAACCGGACCCATCAAAAAAAGTAATACTTTGAAAAATGGCTGGTTTAATACAAATTGCACAAAAGCATATTCAAATTTAAAGAAAGCCTTGACAAAACAACCAAGAAACAAAGCAGAGGTAACCGAACTAAGGAAAATTTATGTACAGGCAACTAAACAAAGGAAAAAGGACTTACAAATAGAGCTTTGGAAACAACTCCTGAAAAGCAGTGCCCTAAAAGACAGCACAGCCTTTTGGGAAACAGTTAAAACTCCATTTTTGACTGATAATAATGCTGGCCCCTCTTTGGATGTAGCCATAACTGCAGAAGATTGGGTACAGCACTTTTCAGGGGTTTTTGGAGAGGTAAGGTCAGAAGACTCAACATCTCAAGATCCTCTCCTGCTGGTGCAATACCCGATAGAGATACAATTCACACTCAAAGAAACAACTAATGCTATAAAATCTGCAAAAAATGGCCAAGCACCAGGCCCAGACTCTATCCCTATGGACCTCTACAAAATCCAACCTGAATTATGGGCTCCACTTCTGACTAAAGTGTTAAACGCAGCAAAAGATACTGGCCTTCCTGACTCTTGGTCAACCTCGATCCTGGTCCCCATTTTTAAAAAGGGCAACAGAGACAGTCCAACCTGCTACCGCCCCATATCCCTCTTGGATTCAACTGGAAAGATGCTAGGGCGTATACTTTTAAATCGACTTCAGGAATGGTCAAAAGAGCAAGGGGTACTCTCAGACCTCCAATACGGCTTCAGGGCCGGGCTAAGCACCGTCGATCAAGTTCTAAATTTAACATTACTTGTAGGAAAATATGTAACAGCGAAGAAATCTTGCCTACACATGGTGTATGTCGATCTTACAGCAGCCTTCGACTGCGTGGGTCATTCGAAGCTCTGGACAATAATGCTACAAATGGGGATAGAACCACCTATAGTAGATATCCTCCGTGAGCTATACTCTGACGCAACGGGAAAGGTCAGATATGGAGTAACAGGACAACTAACTAACAGCTTCCCAATTCAGAAAGGGGTCAGACAAGGGTGTGTGTTGGCCCCTTTCCTATTCACACTCTATACGAATGGCTTAGAGACTGCACTGCTAAAGGGCGTTAAAGATTTGCCGGAAGCCGGTCGCTGACAGATCCCAGCGTTACTATACGCCGACGACGCGGTAATCCTGGCAAGAACACCAGTCCAGCTTCAGAGGGCTCTAAACAATTATTGTACCTTTATGACCAGTCTCGATTTAAAAGTGAACATAAGGAAAACTTATGTAATGCACGTCGGCAACAGAGGGAACAAAGAGAAAAAGATCTTCGTGGACAACTTGCCACTTGAAAGAGCTAACACCTATCCTTATCTTGGTATAACTATTGATGAGGCATTTAACTGGAGAGAGGCAATTAATTCCAGAAAGCTAGCCCTCATAAGAACAGTCGGCGCTTTAAAAGCATTTTCACTTCGTTTGGGAAAAAGACCACCTAACGAAATGATTAAGATATATAATGCAAAATCCATCAGCACAGCCACCTTTGGTGCAGGAGTCTGGGGTACAACGAATGTAGAGCAACTCCAAAAAGTGGAAAACTCCTTCCTAAAGTTTTTATTGGCTGTTCCTAACAGCACCACCACTTATGGTTGTCACCTTGAACTCGGAGTACACTATATATCGGACATCATTAAGATCCAGCCTATCATGCTGTGGCGTAGAATATGGGCCACGGAAGAATGCCACCTCACAAGAACAATAATAGAGGACTGCATGAAACTAGACCATATGAAAAAGATAAAATGGCTGGCATATGTAAAATCTTTTCTCACCGACATTGGCCGTCCGAGCTTCTTTGAAGACCCACCATCTGTAACAGACATTTCAAAAAAAGACTTAAAAACACTTTGTCTGTCACATTTGTCTGAACTCCGAATGTTGTGTGAAATAGGTAAACCCTCAGTACAACAATGCTTAATGATTCAGTCGGCTCCAACTATCCAACCTTATTTACAGTATGATTTGTCGCAATATGAAAAGCTACTTCTTACTCGCTTCAGGTTTAATATATATCATTTTTTGGTTTCATTTCCCATCCAGAATGTATGGTCTCACAAGACCGAAGTGTGTCCATGTGACTCTATGTCCCCACAGTCGACAATTCATGTCATATTCTTTTGTAAATTCTATACGCAACTACGCAGGAGGTGGATATTACCACTACTAAAAGTCATGAATATCCGTAGATGTCGCCCTGCGTACCTAGCACTGCAATTTTTGGATAATTCTTTGATGACAAAATCTGTAGCACAATATCTAAAATTATGCATTAGGCACCGTACGAACCTGTAATGAAGTGTAACAGTTTTAATAATTCCTTTACAATGAATGAATAATGATTTTTAATATGTATTGCGTTTTTATGTACTTTTATGGTTTTCACATATGGAACCCGAATAAAGATATTTTGATTTGATTTGATTTGAAGTACCTACCCTCTGGGTCAGCTAATATTAATCTCAGATCTAACTTAGCTCTGGGGTTAATCCACGTAAGAACGCCCCTGGAATGCGTAGTGAACCCCGCTACTGTGGTGTTACCTAACAGACCCCTGCATTTTAGCATCTTACTTGTTAGTGGGAGGTGAGTTTCCTGTATGAGTGCTAGATCTATGTGATGTCTCTGCAGATAATTCAACACCTTTCTTAGCTTCCGGTAATCGTTCAACCCTCTGAAATTCCAGGTTAAAGCTCTAAGGGTTTCCGAAGCACCACTATCAGGCATTGCCGGTACTCCAGTCACTTGTGCCATTCTATCGGGCAACAACAGCCAGTCTTCAAAATGCGACACAACTTCACCATACTAGCATTTGGAACCAACAACAAGACTTTGAACTTTCCCACACCCCACCCAGCATCCTCCCATCCCGCCCACAGCAGACCCTCCCCAACCTGGTCCGACAGAAGACTATCCCTCGCCCTCCACCCACATATCCATTCCCCAACTCTAGATGCTAACAGAGCATCCATGCTCAACGCGCAGGGGCCAGGGTAGCATAGGGTCATAGTCTCCTCCTAAGTCTCAGAACTCTCGGTGGCCGCCCGCCTGCCCCCACCATGCACAGTTATATTAACAGAGCAATAGATCCCTGTATACTATTCCTGAAGACGTGTACCCCAGTCTCCCCCCCCCACAGCGGTACCGGCACCATTAGTGTCATTCACGTAGTGTTCGGCATCCCACTGGAGACCTAGCTAGAATCACTTATCTGCAAGTGTCATTCGACCTCGATGCCGTTGCCGCCTTATCCCGCATCCGGCCTGGTGCGCCTGATAGAAACACAGTCCCCACTCGACGAGCTGATGAGCAGGAAGCGCATGTGCACAAAAGAGCCTCAGTCTTGATCATCCAAGCGGCTTCCGTTCTCGCTCTCGCCCTCCTCCTGGTGACCAGTATTGTCTGCAGGCTGTTCCTTTGACCAACGCTTCATGGCTTTCTGCAGTTCCCTGGGATCTGTAAATATATGAGAATGTCCACGTCTATTAACACATAACTTAGCCGGGTACAACAGGGCATAGTCCAGTCCCATCTCTCTGAGGCGTTTCTTGTGCGGTATGAATTGTTTCCGCTCTTCTTGGACTTTCGGCGTAAAGTCTGGGTACAAAGATATAGCTGATCCTTCGTATTGCAGTTGTTGTTTGGATCTCGCCAGTCTAAGAGCCGTGTCCCTGTCTCGATAGTTAAGTAGCTTCGCTATTATAGGACGTGGCGGCGCTCCTGGCTTGGGGACCGGGGCCAAGGACCTGTGCGCCCGCTCCACTGTGAACAGGCTCGAGAACACTCCCTCTCCCAGGACTGTCGTAAGTAGCTTTTCCACAAAGAGCTCCATGGGGCCTTTGTGGGTGCTCTCTGGAAGGCCCGTGATGCGGAGGTTACAGCGCCGCGAGCGGGCCTCCAAATCCTCCGTCTTGTCCTGTAAGGCTTGCATCATCCTCTCCATCCTCTTTTGCGTGGTATCCAGGTCCGTCTGCGCCTCCTCGACCTCTGTCATCCTCCTCTCAGCCATATCGTGCCTCTCCGCGTGCTTATCCAACCGCTCGGCCATACGATCCATGCGGTACGACATAGCGTCCATTTTTGTGCCCAGCGCAGATATACTCGATTGGAGGCTCTGCTCCATGGATAAGAGCATTGCTTTGATGTCCGAGTTCGCCCCAGGGTCTTCCTCCGCTCGGGTGACCGTCATAGTCTCCGGCGACGGGCTGTGCTGCGCCAGTCTTCTTTGCGAAAAGGGCAGTTTGCTTTGGGTTTTGTCGCCTTTGCCCATCTCGTGGCCGGGAGCCCACCCTCCAGCAGGGGAAGCACAAAGTCTGTTCGCTGCCCTAAGGGTCGCCAAGTATGCCGCCGCAACCCCCCACGGATCAGCGCCACTCGAGGCCTCGGAGGAATGTCCCACGCGGCGCAGTAGGGAGGCGCAGCCAAAACCAAACAGGACCTCGAGTGTGCAATGCTGCGGCGCAGTATCCAGATGTACCCCCCGCACAGGGTTATCAAAGACCAGGTCAGCCAACGCTCTGCCCGGGGCAGCCAGTGAAGGGGGACGATCAAGCTCTGGGCGGCTCAGCAGTTAATTGCGCCTTTAGTCCTCATCGGGCTAGGCAGGTCCCAAAGTCCGGCGTGGTCAGCACAATGCGTGAGTGCGTAGGCTATAGACGTGTGGGCCTCGCACGCGCCGCTCGCGGGAATCCAGCTAGCGCCGCTCACCGTGAACTGCTCCTCAGCGGGTCCTAGGGCTCTCTCTGTCAGCGCCGGGCCAGCCAACCGATCACCACACGGGCGGACCCCAAGCAGCCAAGATCGCCAGCATACAGTTCGCCGGTCCCCTGCCGCCGAAGCGTCCCGCCGAGGGACCACAGACGCCCCAGCCAGCAGAGGAGATCACCACACAGCACCGGTAGCGGGGGCACGTACCCCGATGTGCCCCGGCAGCTGATCCTGCCTCCTCGCCTCGTCCGCGGTTCCAGGATTCCCGAGTGTTGGAGCACCGGGTCGCAGCCCCTGCGGCAGCCGCACGTCGTATCACGTCACTCGGACCCTGAGCACATGCAAGGGCGCTGCCTCACGGCCTACCAGGACCGCAACCTCGCCCGGCCTCGGCGTCGCACAGGATTCACCTCCGCTCGTTTCCTCAAGCACGCCAGTCGGCCACTCTTTCAGGTAATTGGGGGGGTTGACGGGAAGTCCAGTCAGTCGCTCTTTACAGGATAATTGAGGATTATTCGTCTGTGCTCGGTGGAGCTCCGGCACTAGGCATCCATTGCGCTTGCTGGCTAGCTCCGCCCCCCCACCTGTTTGGCATTTTTTATTTACCTGTCAGTCCTTTGTAAAGTTGTATCTCATATACCCAGGCTGGTGAATTAAATGCTACTGCTGGGCTTGCAGCGCTGATTGCGCCACCCACCAAACAAGCCTTTCAAACATGTCTCAGGCCTCTGCCATTGCAGGGCCTGTGTGCACAGTGTTACTGCCGCTGTGACGTGGCACATAACGTTTATGCCATGTCTGTGACCCCCCTTTTACTACATGTCAGTCACCCCTAAGGTAGGCTCTTGCTAGCTCTATGGGCTGGGTGTATTGTAGGTAAAAGGTTGGACACGTACCATTAGTGCGTGACATGTCCTCGTAGTGACAAACCACCATTTTGATTTTTCACTGCTGTGAGGCTGCCCTCTCATAGGAATGCATTGGGGATTCCCTGATAAGTGTTTCAGTGGCAATTCCTGGTATGAGAGGAGCAGCATGGTCAAGTTTGGTATGGTTGAAATAGTAATAACAAATGCTGCGCAATGGTGTGCGCAGATTTATGCTCACCATTTTAGAAATGTCACTTCTAGAAGTTGGCATTTCTGTGGACTATGTGTCTGCCTGCCTGATGTGGATTGCATGTCTGGCTTTGGAGTGACAGGGGCTGGTGAGGTGTGTGACTCCAGGGAGCTAGCTGAATGGGTGATCTGCATTTGAGGTAGTGGGAGGAGTAGTCCCCTGACCCTGAATAGGTCTGCGCCTGCCTGGGTGAATTCTGGCTCTGCCCTCCTGTGGTGTGTCTGATGACGAGCCCCCACCTGACAATAGGGAAGAGGAGCCCTGTTAACAGAGTGCTCCAAAAACCACCAGGACCAGCTCAGGTTGGTTCCCCCAAGCCCTGTGCCAGGGCAGACAAAGAAAAGGGTGTATAAATATTGGGGCTGTGACCCCAAGGAAATGTTGTGCAGTCCTTGTGCTTGGGGACTTGCTGCTGCTGGGCACCAGGGGGAACCACCATGAGGACTGCCTCCCTGCTGAAGGGCCCCGTGAGCTGGCCTACCTGGGCCCAGCCTTGGCCCTGAAACCTTGAACCTGGGGCTTCTAGCGCCTAATGAAGCGCTGCACGTGTTTCTGGGCTGCTCCAGATTAAGAGGAGCACTTTAGCCCTGCAGCGCTGGGCTGCGAAGCGTCCTGAGGGAATCATGTCAAGCAAATGCGTGAATCCAGCCAGTGATAAGAAATTGGTAGACTCTGTACTGTAAGCTAACTATATGTCTTAAGAGAGACGGTGCATACCTAAAAAGGGAGTACAGACAACAATTGACAGACATTTACCTTTTTTTGTGTAACACAGACAATTTATCAAGCAATTCAGTTTTTAGAGAAATCCAGCTGGAGGCCAGTTTTTATCTCCCTCCATTCAGACTGCACCTGTAGCAAAGTAGATCCTTATGCTTGGGAATAGCTATGCCCAAACATCAATGACTTCAATCCCATAGAATGACATAAACAACTCAAGTATCTCAAAACGGACTATACAAATTCAAACAAAGTAGGGAGGTGTACCATACAATATTTAAATATAAAATATCACAAAGTCA
Source organism: Lissotriton helveticus (assembly GCF_964261635.1). Lineage (NCBI taxonomy): Eukaryota > Metazoa > Chordata > Amphibia > Caudata > Salamandridae > Lissotriton > Lissotriton helveticus. The sequence goes on from NC_136059.1 coordinate 1,455,602,986, forward strand.
GATTGACCAATAAATTCACGATGTGTTCAAATCTTATTTTATTATTCATTCATACTCATATTAAAACTGTGAATACAGCAAACAACCAAAACATTTTGTCCAAAACATTGGACTTCTTCAGGTCGGAGATCCAATCAGAGTGGGAGAAATTGATTTCCCCATCCAGCGATAGGCTTCTTTATTATTTTCAGCACAATTTGAAAGCCGTATCCCTATCAGATATAAAAGTACTCATATTTGTCAGATTATAAAAGAGAAAAAGAGATTGATGGATGGTTGCAATAGATCCACTCCCAAGGCTTCTGAAACATATGGGCCAAGGGTAAATAAACCCTTAAAAACCCTGCAATCAGTGCTGCTAACCAGAAAATACCACAATGCGATTAGAAGGAGTGAGCGTTTGGGGGACCATTGGATAGGTGCGATCCTCTGTTTGGGTTCCACTGTCTTGTCCAGTTTATATCGCAAAATGCTTTCAGGCATCCAATCTTGAGCCAGAACAGTTTGGGATAGGTGCTAAATATGAGTTTGAAAGGTGCCGAGTGGGCACTAACCCACAGTTTTAGCCCATAGGCATTGAAAGTAGGGGTGCTGTAGCACCCTCAAATTAATCATGATGGAGTTCAGAAGGTGAAGGAGCAATAAAAGTGCCTTTAAATGTTGTTTCCATCTTGTCACATTTGCTGTGTGTTCAAAGGCAGGGGTCAAATGTCAAGCTGTGTCTTCGTACAAATTGCTGCTTTTTCTTTTAACAGGAACATTGGTGTTTACTTTTCTGTCCCTGACTGCAAAGTGAGAGAATTTTATAAAAATGGACTATGAGACAATCTTGCTGGTGAGAAAGGAATGGCTTTAGAATGTATTTGTTTCTAACACACAACAAAATTTAAATACCTAAAAATTAACTGTACACACATTTCAAAATATATCAGCAGTTAGGAAAGCAAAAACCAAATACTTTTTTTGTATTTTGAAGTGTGATGAAGGCAAATATTTTAATAGGATTGTAAGAAATTTGGTTGCTAGTTTAGAGGAATGAACACAATCCTTGTCAGGTTGAACCCCAAAACTCATTGAATAAACCTGACTAGTCAGGCTTAACTAGGAGGCAATGTGTAAAGTAATGTGTATTCCTCTAACAGTAATACAGTGAAAATGCAACCCAAGAAAAATTCCAAAGCAATTTAGAAAATACAGTAAATTGTAACGAATAAAATTACACCAAAACTGCAAATATATAATAAGTACTAAAAATAGCACCAAGAAGCACAAAGTGACGGTCATGATTTTCTGGTCACGCTGGACCAAGTCAAAGTCCAAAGTCCAGGCTTACCCTGATGGAGTGTGGGTCGGATTCAGGGGTCAGGTTCACTTCAGTGTAAAGTTTACGTTCTAACTTAGTACAGTTCTATGAGAGGAGTCTCAGTCGTAGCTTTGCGTTGGGGAAGACTTTGAGGAGGTCGATGTTGGTGATAAGAGCTAGTCGCTGGCCAGTGTGTTGCGTTGGTCGGAGACTTTGGGTGGTATTTGCTGATGTACCACAATCAAAAAACCCTTGGGACTATAAACAATACTCAACTGTCAAAACAAAGACCTAGCCTTAAAAGGACAAAATCCCTCACCCATCAAAGGTGGCATGCTCCATCATTGGGATTCTCTTTGTGCTGTGATGCCTCATCACAGTACAGGCTACAATCCCCGCTTTGAGAGGGAGGAGTTCAGGGATTTTTTTGTGTAAAGGAGGGTATACTAACTACCACAGACATGAGCTCAGTGTAGTCGGGTAGCTGAGCAAATGAAAAGTGATAGTAAAACAGAGTACGCAATAACCCTTTATTTGTGCGTCCCTGGGCTGGGATTAAAAACAGGGCACTAGCGGGAAAAACATATACCCGCAGTTAGTGTCAAAATGTGGTTGACTTGTTTCAGCCCAGCCACCCTCACATAGAGGTGCAGTGGCTTTCTTCAGAACCAACTTGATAGTGCTGCTGTTAAATGTGTGTATATATTAAAACAATAGTGAAAAGAAATATAAAAAATCAAATATACAAAACTAGCCTGCGATCCTGTGCTTTCATCCTAGATTGGTGGATTTGCTGGTGGTACCTAACGAAATAGATACATGAGATGAAATTATTAATCAATTATTTAAAAAATGTGAAGTTTTAAAATGGCTAGTTCAAGCATGAGACAGCTCCACTAGCTCCACTCTGAAGCTGACCAGTCAAGGACAGTAGGTGGAAGAATCTCACTGTGCCATGTCTACCATGTACATTGAATTTAATTATTGGTGTAGAGAACATTTTAAAACACAACAAAAGGCCAAATCATGGCACAAGAGTTTGTAAAAATGATGCTTACTCACTGATGTCGGGGAACATGCCCCACTTCAATCTGGCATGTGGCTGATGGGGGCTCGCCACCCTCAATTCAAGGAAGGGACACATTATGAAGAAATACAGTACCCAATGGTCTTCTAGGCCTTCTCTACATAGAGTATGCCAAACAAAGCGAACTTAGCCAGGTAGGTAGCCTCAATCTACACACACAAACCAAGAGTTGGCTTAGTGCACAAAAAGGACCTTTGTTTAGCAGAAAAAGAGAAAGAGAAAAAGTGGGGGAACCTTACCTATCACAATAAGGGCACTACCCTTGAGAGAGGCAAGTTCAAGCAGTCTGCTGACTTTGTCAATTTACAGATAGGCAGAAGCATACCATGTATTCCCATTTGCACCTATCTGGGAGCCCAAAATAAGCAGGCTCATTCCAGGCTAGAGGGCCAGTATATTCCTTTTAAACAGGGAGATCAATTCCATTTTCTTTTTTAAAAAGCTGCCATCAAAATAGTTGTAAGATTCATTATAGAAAAACAGACGCCCATAAGCAACACTACTTTGTTCAATCAATCATAAGACTGGGGGGTGTCTGCCTAGAAAGTGACCTTGGAAAGCCAGCCCACCCATATTCAAATAAGAAGGAACCCTCAGAAAACTAGACAGAATGAGGAGACTAATGCCGGTAAAATGATAGATGTGTGCGCTGTACCTGATGTGGAGGAGTCCGATGTCCTTTATGCCACAGCGGGAGGAGGAAATGCCCCAGGATGTGGCTGCCATATGAATACTGGTCTGGCACTGCCTTTAGCCAGAACCAGTGTGTTTCAGTCAGCTTCAGCATGCCTGCATTGCGTTGCAGCCACATGACCCCAAACGGTTGTGGTAGTTTAGTATGGCCACGTTGCACACGCAGGAAGTGATTGAGTGCATTGAAAAGGTGGAGCGCTCTTGATTTAAAGGAGAAATGTTGTACCATTCCTGGCTGAGGGCATGGTACAACATTCCGAGGTTGAGACAGCGGAACTCTAGAGGAGCAGTGTCCCGTACATGCCACTTGACTCAAGCGAGGGTCACAATAAAGCAAATCCGGCTGTATTGCTTTTGCTAGAGTTTAATTGTCAGCTTGGACATTCACCAAGCATATTGAATATCTTTCCATTCTGGTGTATGCAACCTGGAAATTTTAACAAAATATAATGATTCGTCTGGTCTTGACGCATGCTTGACCAGCCCTATGGGTCAATTGTAATTCTCCTTTCAGGTCCTGAAGGTGGTCTAACTTACTCACATGCCATCAAGACCAAAACGTCAACAAGCTCTTCCATTTTCTTCAGTGTTTTACTCTTTCAGGAATTGTTTTCTGGTTGTTCAGATTCTTTTTCTGTGTTTATCAGTTTGAAATAGATGCCCACGCTAATGATTTGAAGGTTATAACTTTTGTATATGATTAACCTGCCTCTGTCATTGTGTTATCGCCATCACATTTTGTATCCCTTTCTGTTTACCCACATTAACCCCTTGCATGCTCATGACAGCCCCCGGCCGTCATGCGTCACAGTGGGTGTGTGCTGACGACGGTTGGGGGCCGTCCGAATCTGCCCACTATGTAAATCGCCCGCATAGCGCGAAAATTTGCTGCGCACGCAAGGGTTTAAACTAGCAAAAAATTCAGAAACACACACCCGTTTTTAAAATTGTTCATTACATATTAACTATGATGTAAATGAGTGAATTGATGTTTTGAATTTTCTAAAGGTTAGTCACCAAGTGGGACAGCACCAAAGAGTCATTTTTTGAACTAGTATAACTGAGTACTCGAAATGAAATCCCTTGTAGGCACAGTTACCTATTATTACTTATATGTATAAGCATGTATGGAGAAAAACGCCCATGGTAGTCATGTTAAGGAAGAATAGTGTAAAATGCTATACAGGTGGAAAGTTTAGCTTACTAAAAGCATGTCAGAAAAAAGGCAAAATAAAAACTTTAATGGCTCATAGAGAGGCTTTCAAGTGAAGGAGAGAGCCATAATGATTTTATGGCTGCTCTGCGCCAAGGTGAACATCAATTGTAGCCCAGTGTCAGCTAGTGTGTCTTTATAGTAAACTGCATTGCATATAATAAACCACTAAACCAATGGAAAGTTTAGCTCGCTAAATATGCATCACAGGGGCTTTTAAGTGGAAAGAAGAAAGAGGGAAGCCTCCATCATGTTTAGGATCTATGCTGTGGCAAAGTAAACCTCAATCCTGGCCCAGTGTCTGTTGGTGGGTCCTTGCAGTAAACTGACCCACATCAGAGGATGAGGACTAATGAATCTCATTATTTAGTCCTTCCCTATCACTACATAGCCTGTACAAGCGCTTGTTAGGGAAGGTCAATTTCTGACTAGGCTGAAAGATGTTGACCATATTTTGACACTAACTGCCGGTATATGTTTTTCCCGCGAACACCCTCTTTTTAATGCTGGCCCAGGGATGCCAAAATAAAGGGTTATTACGCACTCTGGAGTTAGTTTTCTTATCATGTTATATTTGCTCTGTTACCACTATTACCTTGATCTCATCACTACAGTATTCAGTATACCCTCCTTTACACAAAATCATCCCTGAGCTCCTCCCTCTCAGAGAGGGGGTTGCAGACCCTGCTGTGACTAGGCATCACAGAGGAGGAGAATCCCAGTGATGAAGCATGCCACCTTTGGTGAGTGAGGGAATTCCTCCTTTTAAAGGGTTATCCCTTTATGGCTAGGTCATTGTTTTGACAGTTGATTATTGTTTTGTAGAGCTAAGTGTTTCTTGATTGTGGTAAATGTATAGATTGGGGAGATAACCCTTGCAGGTCTCTAAATCTCCTTCGACCCCCCTCTCTTTTTTTGGTGATGAATGGTCTTTGCTGATGCCAATTGCATCGTGCAGATGACGTCCAGAGTCTGTAGCCAGGAAGGTTGCGTTGGCAGTTGATTGCAGATCCAGGGTCAGCCTCCGTGTCTTCCGCTCACATTCGCGAGGAGACCGGGGATGGTTCTCTTTTGACTTGAAGAGCCCAGAACAATTTCACCTGAATTCCAGTACTTGTAGTTCTTAGATTGGAGGAGTACACTTTGACACCATCCGAGGAGTCAGGACCTGGGGAGGGGCACTTCTTGGAGGGTGAGGCAGAGAACAGCAGCAGGGTCCGAATGGTGCTGGGCAGCTGGCCAGTTACAGAGAAGGCCTCTGGAAGTTTGTTGCGTCCCTTGTAGTTCAAACAGGAGGATAGCCAACTCACTCTTGGAGTCACTTCTAGGATCCTGGGTTCAAGGCAGTTCAAGGCAAGCAGGCCCCTTTTTCATGAAGGCTGGAGACAGCAGGGCAATCCTTATGAGACTTCGCGGGTCCATAAGTCTTCCGATCAAAAGGGATGAGGGTGGCACTTTTATATCCAGTGCCAGCCTGTTTGTGAGGACACCCTCTTTTTACACTGGCTCATGGGCGTTCTTCCCCTAGGTTTGGCTCAATCTGCCTAAGATGATAAAGATCAGGCATACCCAGGTGTGAGGTGCATTTACCAGTGTCAGACAGGCATCTTCAGGAATCAGGAAGGGGCTAGATACAGCCCCTTGGCTTCCCTTTAAAGATCTGGAAGGACTGAGTACTCTCTTCCAGGGCATCCTGCACTGGACAGGAACACTATACCCGACTCTGAAGGCCCTTCTGTCCCCTGTTTAGAAGAAATAAACATCACACTACAGGAGAGTCATTAACAATCAATTCATCCTGGGCACTGGGAGAAAGGCACGTTTGGTTTAGGCAGAAAAATTGCAACTTTTTTAAAGTGGCATTTTCATAACAGTTATGGTAAATCTGACTTTACCATTAAAGAGGATGTAAATTGCATTTCAGGTAAGTACAAGAAGCATTTCTCTATCTGACGTTATCACTTATTAAGTGTAATAAGGTAACCCAGAGTTAGTGTATGGCAGAGCTAGACTTGCCTAAGTAAAAAATTACTTTGGGGACAGGTTCACTGTCAGGACATGTAAAACCTAATTACAAATGACCTGCTTTTTAAATACCCTGCCCCTGCCCTACGAGCCTACACGGCCTACTTTAGAGGTGACTTGTAAGTATTATTACTGAAGTTTTAGGACTTGCAAAAGTTTATTTTGCAAGGTCGAAATGGCAGTTTAAAACTACGCACAAACTCTGCAGAGGCAAGCCTGGAGACATGCTTTATACGGTTACTTTAGTGGGTGGCTCGATGAGAACTGAAGCCCACTAGTAAAATTGCATTTCCAGTCCCTTCTTACATGTGGTGCCACACACTAGGGATGCATAAGTAAACTGAATAGTCCAATCAGGTGTCAAATCACAAGTATAAGCTGAAACCTGATTTCCATATGTTATTATTTGTACACTAAATAGTTTTATCAGCAAAGCTGCATGTCTTTGGAAATGTTGTGGTCATTTCAATGGAGAATGTGTTGCCTGTAAATGACTGTGTGCTACCACACCATGCCTTTGTAATATATTTGGGACAGTGTGCGCCAAAAAAGACCACCAGCTACATACTACAAATAGTCATGTCACATTCCCTACACTTGTCCTTCATAAGACGCATGGATTTTTCACAATCTCTATGAGTTCAGAGATGTAACAGTAAGAGAAGTACTAGAACATTGGTTGTTCAGATAGAGATAACCCATATATTGGGTTCCCTCATTTGTGCAATCTTTGGAGTGCTGGTTTCTCTAGTATTACTGGGAAACGACTTATGGTTTGTACCAAGGTGTAACGTATTGGACATGCTAATGGCCTGCGAAGCCCTTGCCAGGCCAACTGAATTATTTGGCACTGAATTGAACTGAGATCGATGCCAACGTGGAATTTGACCTATTAATGCATTCAGTGTGCTAGGGTGCACCGTGTTATGTTCCTTTGCTGAATGTGCCAACCGGGGTAGTTGTAGCCAGTAATGCGCAAAGAGTGCCTGGGCACAATAAATGTTTAAAATTAGATGCAGGTAGACCCTCTCTGTCACAGGGCAGAGTCAGTGTCTCCCAAACAACTTGAGGCTGTTTCCCCTCCCAAGACAGAGTAGTCATATGTGACTTGAGCGTTTTGAAAATCTCTTTATTTAAGGGTAAGGGAATACAGTAGAAAAGGTAAAGTGGCTTGGGTTTAAAAATAATTTTCATAATACATTTTTTTATTAGATTTTCTTATGTTACATTACACACGAACAAAGATTTAAGCAGGGATAATCACGGTTACGATCAGTACATAGCATAATTTTGGTATGACTGGTGCGTGGGCACTTTATCCGTTCTGCATCTAAGGAAGCAATCACATTTTCTGAGCTAATTGGTCACTAGTAACAGTCCGGCTTAAGCATTCCAGTTTTACCACCAGTAAGTATACTAGGAGAATACTGCATGTTAGGTACACACATGGCATGTGTTGGTCATGGTATTACCGCATACTACGATTTCTAACAACAGCAAGGGGCAATTCTGTAAATATGCCATTTATGGCCAGCTGTGCCAAGCAGAGTGTTTAGATTCCCGTGACATGTTGCATTTCTTTGTTGGACAGCTTATCCGTCTCGCTCGGCACCATGCACTTTGTCTTCGGTGTGGGGTTGTGGCCTTATCACTGATTTCGCTACGGTGCACTATGTTACACGATCGTGTTGTGTGCACTCTGGGTACGCTGTGTCCCTTAACTGTAGAGGATAGTGAATAATTAAAACTGTGACAAAATAATACCTAATGGGGGCAAGGACTGGCGTCCAAGATCACCGGATGATAATTGCGTTGGCGGTGGTGCCTACTGTTGTTTTACTGACAGCGGCCACTGCATGGGTTCAGGATACAGTCAGTGCTGTACTTACTTATCCCCAGATTCATCATGCTCCTCTTTTGCGAGTCCTTAATAGCGATTATTAAGGAATCGCTATTAAAGACTCGCAAAACGGGATGCATGTAGAAATCGCAAAATTTATAGCGATTTCTACTGCTTCCTTATTTGCGATTCGCTAATTGCGAATCGCAAATAAGGAATGACTCCCCATTCATTCCTATGGCCATTCCTTATTTGTGATTAGCAATTAGCGAATCGCAAATAAGGAAGCAATTTCAAGGGTGCCTGGTTGTCCAAAGGACACCCTGTAGCACCCCTGAAATGGTGATTTACACTGGTGTTGCGCACACACATGTCCAAAGGACATGTGTGTGTGTAACATCCAACTTAGAGAAATGCACTAAAGTGCAATTTTCAAATTTTTCGCTATTTACCTCGAAGTCACACTTCGCGGTAAATAGCGGCCCAAGATTGCGAATTCGCTATTCTAAAATGGTCCATGAATTGCATTTAAGGAATCTCAAATAGAGATTCCTTAAATGCAATTCCTTGTAATTTAGCGATTTCAAAATTTGCGATTTTTGCATTTGGGATGATGAATCCCAAATGCAAAAAAAGCGCTCGCAAAGGGCCAGATTCGCAGAATCTGGCACTTTGCGAGCCAAATTTGGCTTCATGAATCTGGCTGTTAGTGCGTTAACGTCTTTTGCTCAACTTCTGCTCCATTGCTTACCGCTGTGTTCCCTCTTCAACGATGAGTGTTCTGAAGGTTCACCCTGTGTTAGGGTTTGCAAGGAGGGATTACTCTCTTGTGCGCAGGTCAATGCTGTTAGAATTGTGCCCCAGCTGGTCGCAAGGGGAAACTTCCGGATCCCACCTGAGTGCTGTGCTCTCTGCCCTGGCCCAGTTGAGCATGGAGTGTCTCCACTTTATTATGTGTGGTGGACCGGGGTCCTTCCATCGTTTCGTGAATAATCTTTTCGCCACTGCCATTTCCAAATCTAAAAATATAGCCATGGCTTTGTTGATTCGGGTTCTGCAATGTAAGTGTAGAAGATATACGTGCCAGTCGAAGGGGATTGTGCGGCCTGTGCTTTGCGTTAGTGCATCCTTTGATAATCATTTTCATACGGGCAATCCTACCTGCTAATAATAAATGCAACTGTTTCCAGCGATGAATTCACTTGTTTGTTTGTGCCATGATCACCCCATAATTTTACAAAGAAACTGTATATCTGTCCTGGTTGATCCCCACCCCCAGGGATTTTACAGATGTTGAGGTTCAGGAAAGGGGAAAATCAAGCTCTTGGATCTGAGTGGCCCATATTTGTTGGAAGATTGCAGATGTGTTATAATTAATTGCAACACCTGAAACTGTTTACAGTTTCAGTCTTTAATGATATGGCTATAATAGAGAGAGTTGAGAGCGACCAAAATCCATTGTGCTCAACTTTTGAATTTGAGAAACCAAAGAAGCCAATAAATCCTCCCCGTTCTAACCGTTACTTTAGATCTGCTAACCTCCAATGATATGCAACGAGTTAAATGGTCAAGGATAATTGAAAAACCCAACATATTGTTTAACATTACAAGGCATGTTGAGCATGAGTCTGTAGAAATAGATGCGCTCCCGCCCACTGTAAAGTCACATGATATCATAAGAATTGTTCTCAATAAACCTTTTGATAAAATACAAACTTACATTCTTGGACCTCCCAGCGCTAAAGCCAATCTGGCTAAGGCACAGTATCATTAGTTTAACAAAGAATGTAAACAATCATGCAGGCTCTTAGTGGAGGCCATCAGATCATAAAAATAGAGCAGTATTAAAAAAGCGAGGAAACAGTATAAGATAGTGCAGATCAGTGCTATAGAGAAGTGGGATGAAAATAGATGGCTAGAGCTCAAATCGGCATTCGTAACTAATAATCTCCAACAGTTCTGGAAATTAGTAAGCAGGGGCGGTCTTTCTCAACTTCTGCAAAATTATGTAGCTCCTGAGGCTTGGGTTAGACATTTTGCAAAACAGTATGCAAACAACAATGAGCATAAAAGTTGTGATTTAGCAGAAGTAAGAGTTGCCCTTAGTACAATAACTGGGAGGAGAGCACCAGGTTATTGACAGCATCCCGACTGATGTCTTTTTATACAACAAGGCAAAGTGAGCCAGGTGCATTATGTTGTAAGCAAATGCTATTGCCAGTGGTGCCCCGATTCCTGAATCCTGGAGAGGTGCGGAGATCATACCGATATTCAAAAAAGGTGATAGGTCTCTGCTAGAAAATGATATGCCTATAAGCCTTATAGACTCTATTCGAATGATGGTAGCCCACCTATTCCTGATAAAGGTTCAGAAACGGATAGACACTAATTACATCTTAACAACTTTACAGGCGGGCGTTTGAGCACACGTCAGCACAATTGACCACGTTTTCAGTTTTTTAGTAATTTACTGGCGGACTGTTGTGATAGGCAAGGGCAGCATCTATGCTGCTTTTGTAAATGTAAATGTAAATGTAGTGGTACTTGTATAGCGCCCGAAACCACCAGGGCATAACCGGCGCTTGTACAAATACCGCTATGAAACCCCTCCTGGCTTTTCCTGTGAGGTGCCCACTCCTGGGCACCCCAAGGTGAAAGCCAGGCATCCTAGCGTTGTTGGGGCCGTTGTGGAGATTAAGCAAGCTATTGCACAGAGTTGCAGAGTGGGACCCATGATTAGAATAGACACCGAGGCGAGAAATATCGGGTCCGAGGAAATTGAGCCCAAGACCCGCCGAGGCTGGGAATTGAATGCTGGTCCCAGGCCAGACCTCTGCATCAGGGTCTGCCGCTCTAACCAGTGAGCCACACTTCTCCACACTTAAATCAGTCTTTGACTTAATTTCACATAAAAAAACTATGGTTGGTTCTACTAGTTGGGAATGCCCATGGATCTGTTATCTCTCATTGTTCGACTACATGAAAACAATTTAGCGCAAATTTGCAGGGGCTCACAGGGTAACACAACTGATCCTTTCCTGCTAGACAAGGGAGTACTCCAAGGGTGTGTAATGGACCCACATTATTTTATTTATTTATTAATGCAGTCTCCCAATTTTTATCTGCACTCCCCGCAGATGCCCCGGCACTAGCAGGCCTAAAGATTTTGATCCTCATGTTTGCTAACGACACGCTTATTATTTCAAAAACTCCTAGTGGGTTGCAGGGTGCGTTAGCCAAATTCAAAGACTTCTGTAGTATCCGAGGGCTAGAAATGAATACAACCAAAACTACATTTATGGTTTTTCACAAGCATAGATCATTCAGGGGTAAAATTGATTTAGAAGGGAAGCCCCTTGAACAGGTAGACTCATTTACATACCTAGGAATCATATTGGAAAATAGAATGAGTTGGAGGACACACATCAAAACTATGGCATTGAAACATCGATAGCTAGCTGGCATATTAAACAATGAACTTAAAACCTCTGTGACAAAGCCGGTCAGTCTGGTATTGCAGAATTACAATGCGGAAGTGGTAAACTCGGTCTTATATGGGTCGAAACTCTGGGGTTCCCCACTTGCCACAGCAGAGAATAGGTTACTCAGAGGATGTAGCCTTATGGCTAGAGAGGTCATCATGGAAGTTGGGGAACCGGGTTCGAGTCTCGGCAGCGACGTTCAACATCATGTGATTTTGAGCAAATCACTTAATCTTCCCGTGCCTAACAAAGATGAATGTGTCCTTCTGGAATGAAACTGGTGCTCATGTAAAGCGCTCTGTTACCCGATGTCTCGGGTCTAGTTTTGCTATATAAAACTCTTAAAGAAAAAGAAAACGGATAACCAGACTACCGCAAATCACTCCAGCGATACCCTTGCTTAACGATTTAGGATGAAAACTGCTAGCAGACATTGCCAGATTACGCCCTATTTTATACTGGTGTAGAATATGGTCCATCCCGAGCTGGCTACCTACTCTTATGCCCTCAGGGATGTAATCGAGGCTGATCACTGTTTAAAAATTGGCTGGCTAGTGACACCAAAGGTATTTTGTTTAACATGGCAATACTGAACCTATGGGGAAACCCACATTGCACAAAGTTCACCACTAAAACCTAATGAAGGAATGAGACTGGGGAATGGTCTCCCATAATATGGTTAGAACATGTGAGAGCACCACAATGACAGGAATATCCAAGCATTGAGCCTTATTGGGATACAAATAGATCAGAAACTTTATTTCCAATTTCGCGTGGGCTCTCTTCCATTAAAATCACTGACTCCTAAATGGTCCGCATCTACTGATAACAATTGCCCCCATTGTTTAGACCATATTGAAACCTATTCTCATGTGTTATTTGTCCGTCCAGCCAATGTAGCCCCCACAAGAATTGACTCTTGCAGATCAGCAAGAATTTAGGCACACGATGTTGTAATATTGCCCTGCAAATACTATGCACAAATCCTTCCCCACGATATGCGATTCCTGTTGCTAAATTCCTAAGCTGGATGTGGATTATAAGGGCAAAAATGTTGTCTCCCGTAGTGCAATAGTAAGAATTTTGTTTTGGTATTTAACCGAAATCATCATGTTTGATTATGCCTTATTGAGGATTTTGCACCGCCTACAATGTGAAGTCAGTATTCTATTTTTATGCAAAGGTCAGCGATCATCATTTTAATCTTTTATATTTTATGTATTTATACAATATGCTGCTTTTTATTAAATGTATTCCGTTTTCTTGTACTGCGATGAGGCGATGTCCTACTTTTATTTGCACATATATGAATATTTTATTCTTTTACTATAACATTTCAAAAAAATCTCTTTTGTAGTTGTGCTTTTATGACATAGAATGTCGAATTAAAGCTGAGTGATGATGAAACTGTTTTTAATAGTGTACACTTCCTAATAACCAGGCTAAGGTGTTTGGCTGGATTACACAGGTTAAGGGAATGCTGTCCACATATAAGCATACTATGAGAGTCCGGTGGGAAAAGGCAAGGCCTCTGTGTTCATGTAGCTGTCGAATATCAAATGCTAGGGGTTCTGACGACAGGGTATATAGTATGGGAATAACGGACAACTTTGGCGAGTGCCTCTAGCAATGGGTATGGAGTCAGAGAGCAGTACATTTAATCATATTCAAGTGGTGGGGCTTGAGTTTAGGAGTTGAACCAGATTTGTGAAGTTCGTGGGTAGGCCCATACAGGTTAGTGCTGCAAAAAGATATCACCACTCTAGGGAATGGAATCTTTCATGACATTTAAGAATACTGCCATCACATCCCGTTCTGGATTTATTTGGTGATTAGGGAAAATAGTTTTCTGAGACTGTGTGCAGTGCTTCCTAGGGATAAATCCTGTCTAAAAGGACCCGATTGGGAAGCAACAATAATATCTTGTTTGCCAGGAATTTGACTAGAATCTTTGCATCTGTGTTCAGGAGTGAGAGCATTTTGTAGGAGCTGGACTGTGTGGGTGACTTGCCAGGCTTTACAAGAGTGATACTTATGTACTACGTGAGGGCGGAGAATTTCTTCTAGTTTTAGTGCTTCATTGGATATCTGCAGTATTCGAGGGGCCAGTAGTGGGGCATATGCCTTACAGAACTCCACAGGGAATCCATCACTTCCTGGTGTCCTGTATGTAGGAAGCCCGGATATTACTGCAGTGACTTCTTCAAGAGTTATGGGTGTGTCTAGAAATTGCCTGAGAGTGTCTTCTACCCGTGCTAAGGCTACACAGTCAATTTTTATCTCATTAGATATATTTCTCTGCATATCTTCTATTGAGTGTATTGCTCCAATTGTTTTGGGGTGCAGGGGAAGAAATAACACCTTACTGAATGCAACTTTCGAACATTCAACCACTCGCCCACACTGTTGACAAAATATTTTGGAAGACGTGGGCCTGTCAGATCTCTGGCAAGAGAGAGCTGGACAGCAGAGAGTGCATTCTTTTTATAGCAAGAAGTATAGCTATAGTTCTTGTCTAGACTATTGGCTGTTTGATCATAACTCATCTGAGTAAATAAATAAGATACAATATATACCTTCATTTTCCTCAGACAATGCTGTAGTGAGAATCTAAAATTTGGGTTTGACCACTCCATAAGTAGCTGTACTATGGAAAGGAGAAGGGAGGAATTGCAGTCTAATACCAAGTTTTTTTTTAGAAATAAATCAGGGTATTTATTTCAAAATTATAGCTTAGGCATTTCTTCAGGAGGTGATTGCTAAATGGTAAAAAAAAATATGGAGAGTGCAGAATAACGTAGACTGACAGAGTTAATGGAGAGGTTGAAGATGCAAGTGCAAGAGCCATGGTTTGTCAAAGAACATGAGAGAATTAAGGCTGACCTAAACACTTGTAAACAAAAGAGCAGTTCTCTCTTAACACAAAAAATATTTGATAAATGTGAAGTGAGAAGTCCACGGGACTTTGAATATTGAGAGAAAAGTGGGAAGAACTTGGCATGGAAGGTTAAAACATAAAATGTCAGAAATCTTGTTACGTCCATATACAGTCCTCTAGAGTGAGCAGTAACTAGTGAGAACCGGAAAACTGAAGATTAATTTCAGCACTTTTATCAAGCCTCGTATAATGAGCAGGCATGTGCGGGACTCAGCAGGTTGACTCTCTCCAAGTCAAGATACTGTTCTCTCAGGGGCAATAAGAATTATAATAAGACATTACAGAGGAAGAAATATCGGTAGTAATTATTAACACCTTCGCTGCGGCGGCTATTCCGCCGCAGCGCTAAGGGTGCGTGGGGGCCCGCGGCGCTCACACGCTGGTGACGGAACCGCTCCGTCACCAGCCTCGGGTGAGCTGTGCTGATGACAGAGCGGTTCCGTCATGGCCCGCCCGCTCAATAGAACGTGCCGCGCAGGCGCGAAATAAGCGCCGCGCAGGCGCGTCGGGCGGGCCATGACGGAACCGCTCCGTCATCAGCACAGCACCACCGCGGCTGATGACGGAGCGGTTCCGTCATCAGCGTCAAAAAGGTTAAAATTAAGCAGGGGAAGGGTGCAGGACCAGCCTGCACTAACTCTATAAAAGTTTGGCTAATTAGTTGATTCTTTCTGGTTAGTACTTTTAATAGTACTGTGATGCAAGGGCAAGAATTACCACCTACTTGGGTGGAAGCAACTATTACTGTAATTCTTGAACCAAACAAACCTCTAATTAGGTGTGAATCATTTCGTCCGGTTTCTTTATTGAACCGTGATTGTGAACTTGTTGCAACAGTATTGGCAAGCAGACTAATAAAGGTAGTAAGAAAGTTGGCAAAAGAAGATCAAAAAGGGTTTATTCCAGGGAGGTAGGTGAGTGATTTAGTCGATCAGGTGATAGGCACGGTAGACCTAGCATCATTATACTAATCTCCATTGGGCGTGATCACTTGGGACGCAGATAAGGCATTTGATCAGGTGAATTGAAACTATTTGTGGGAATGTTTTCTTTTAATTGATAATGCCTACAAAGTGCAAAGAAAAGTACTGAGGCTTGAACATGGAAATGCCACAAACGTTCTAAGGCTAAAACATCTGCTTTTCATAACTAATTAATAAAAAGCAAGTGCTGGAGAGACTTAACTACTATTCCCCTATCAGCATAAACTGCAACTTGCTTGCTATCTTCGGTAGGTCATATCTACTAGATTGTTAAAAAGCGGGCATCACAAAACTAGGAGACCTAATCTCCAGCGAAGGAGTTAAATCCTTCACAGAACTACAAAACACATTTTGATTAAAAAACCAAGATGCCTTTAAATATCTTACCATACGCGACTTTCTTTCTCGAAAGGCTGGGGGACCCCCTGGGTTCTCAGAAGTTGAATTCATCAAAATGATATGGGCCACAGTGACCCCTCGGATAGGACTTATATACTCAGAATTAAATAGCCAAACCCCAGATGACCTACCCAGAATAGCAGACAAGTGGCTTACAAAACTGGAGGCCCCACATAGCATGTTCTATAACTCACTGGAACTTTCCCAAAGAGACATCTGTCAGCTAAACTGCAGGCGCAACACTTTAAAACCATCTTCTTTTATACATTAGCCCCAGTAAAATCGCCAAATGGGGAGCTGGCAAGGATACACTGTGCCCTAGGTGTTTGGAGTATGGCGCTGACGCAATACATGCCACCTGCCCAAAACATAGCCCGGTACAGGACTTTTTCGGGAGGGTTATCTCGCAGGTCATAGTATTGACTCCCATTACCGTCGTGTTGGGGACCCAGGAGGAGGTGAACAGGAAGAAAGGTGGATCACTTATTTTTGTTGCTATGACTGTGTGAAGGATTTGTATTGCTTCAGCATGGATAGAGGCAGACCCCCCTCCCTTCTCTCAATGGCTGTCTAGGCTAGTTGCGACCTACTACCTTGAGAAGGCTATATATGCTAAAAAAGGCTGCAAAGGGCAAAAGAAGGGGCTAGACATCTGGGAACCTCTTACTACTTGGCTGGAACAATTTGGTTCAAACAGATAATTTGTCTTCTATCATTCAAGGGGCGCCCTGTTTGAAAGGGGCAGCTCATGATCAGCCAAAAGCTGGACCTTGTTTCCTTCTTGCTGACTGCGCTTACCTATCTTCAAGCTCCTTTATCCCTGACATTTCTTCTCTTTTTTTCAGAAATTTCTTCTTTTTTCTTTATTCTTGCTGGTGACTAAGAACTAAATCTTTTTTTCTTAATGGAACATATCTTCGTGTCCTTGAAACCTAGTAATTTTGCAGTTGCGGGGGTGGGCGTGGTAGCGGTGGGAGTGGAAAATGTCATATCTTTGTATTTACTGCTTTGGAAAATAAAAATTCTACAAAGACAAAAAAAGAAAAAAATCAGATCTGGACTGCTTCTCTGTGCTATGGCACCTTCCCCGTAGTGTGGAAACAGGCTCTCCTGGTGCCAATTCTTAAAAAACCTGATGCCGACCATACTGTTTAAAAAAACTGGCTGTGGCCAGAGTGATCTGTAAAATCCCTTTCCGCCACTCAATCAACCCCACTTGAGGAAGCTTAACTGGCTACCAGTGAGTAAACGTGTTGAACTCAATGCTCTCACAATGGCCTTCTGAGCTCTTCGGGGCAAGTCCCTGTACACCTGAGAGCCAGACTTAAACACTATCAACATAGTCGGACCCTCAGATCCAACAATCTGCGTCTCCTTGCCACCCCCCATTTTCGCAAGACCAGAATGGATGGCAGAGCCTTTGCGGTCATTACCTCCAAAATTTGGAAAACCCTGCCGCTCTCTCTCCGTTCCTCTTAGTCTGAACCCATCTTTCGACGTGCGTTAAAGACCTGGTTGTTCACCAACCCTTAGATCTTCCCTCTGCATCTCTCATCAGCGGTCTGCATCAGCCCCGGGACACCCCCGTTGGGGGTAGCTGTGCACTTAATAAATTCCTAAAATAAATAAATTAATGAAAATGATATGGATCCAGTAGTTGTCATTTGATAGAGAGGGACTTATGATCAATGTTTTGGTCTCAATATAAAAAGTCAGCAAGACCATCCTCAGTACAATCAAATTACAGGAATTTGTAATGAGGACCTATAAGAGCTAAAATGTATACAAACAAATGCATAAAGTTAAAAATAGTAGTATGCGCCAGAATCCAAATTAAACATCACCATGTTCAAACTGGGAAGCAAACAAGTGCTACCACCGAAAACCATAAACGAGGGAAGGGGGAGAAGGAGGAGTTGAAAAGAAGCGGGCAGTGCTGAAGTGCACTCTTGTAAATCCTATAAAAGTAAATAAAATCCCTAGAACATCAAATAAACTTACTTCTTAAAGACAAACAATATTTAAGGCCAACAAATATTAGGGATTTGAACAAATCTATAAGCCAAAGAATACTCAATGAGTGTCCCAAAATTATTCTACGACCATAAACCAAAGTTGGAGTCAAAGGAGGGAGCTCACCTACACCTTGCAAATAGTTTTCAAGACAACTGTATCGGCGTCTATATCAGGCTAAAAAAATATTGCAAATAATGGTATAATTAGGCTATCTGGTCTTAGGTTTAAACCTATAAATGATAAAACCCCACTGAAAGGAAAACAGCCATTTATATTTATTTAATTAGTTTTATATAGTGCTGGCTAGACCCGTGGGTATCAGAGCGCAGCCATCACCTGTGTCACTATAACATTGTCTCTTCTTCCTTCTGCTTTTTTCAGTTTTGTGGTCTTTGATCTAAAGATGCCCTGTTTAGATGCATGTTTTAGGTCTTATTTAGTTATTTTATACACTGTAGTGAATCAGGAAATATCAAAAACATAATTGATATTTTGGCTACATTTGCTTTCTCTGATAGGTAATGTGGCTGGTTTCATAAGAATAGTTCCTAATATTTATCATCATATTTACCCACAGACAGAGAATGGGTGAAATCCTTTGATGCACCAGCCCCCTTTTCTAGTGAGTTAGTATTGCTTGTAAGTGAATTGCCAAACCCCCCAGGTTTCAAGCATTCAATGCAAGATGTAGTAACAGGTATATGTGAAAAGAATGTTGTCACCAAGCATCTGAGATAGTGGTGAAAACACCAGATGTTTGGTAAACATGGAACGCAGTGTCATATGGAATGCTGCTGAAAAAAGTTCCTACCAAGTTCAATAAAGATTGGAGTCATATTGTTTGTATTTGCAGTAATTCAGCTACGTATATGAAAAAGTTGTAAGATGGCCTGTAAAAATCAATACCTACGCTGAAGTGCTTCCCTGAAAGAGATCCTTGTCACTTGTTAGACGGTATGCTGAAATCCTCTTTACAATCTTCAGAGATAATGAAGAATGCTATTGACTTTGTAGTCCATTCTGGTGCAGTAAAAATGTATTTGGACCTCATATATCCTGTGCACACGCTACCTATACACATGCACTATCAGTGCAGAAGGCAAGCAATAATTAAAATGAAATTGAAATTCCATAAACACAGGAAAAATACTGTTTCTGTACTTTTTAATGGCACACAAATGTGTAACCACTGATAAATACTGGTTTCTTTAAGGTACTTAAAAAACCCCACCAGAATTTACCAAAAATAGAAACTGAAAACAGGAAAGCCTAGGTATAATTTAAAAACTAATAATTGTATTGCTCTTAAAAGATTCAGCAATTGCCACAAAACAAGGTGCAATATTCTTACCCTAGTAGATAGAATCAGTATGTGTGGTGTCTCCTGCATGTATTTCAAGTGAAACGGAGCATACCAAAATGCTTCAGTTTTTATGTGCATATGTCAATAAATGACTAGAACTTTGGAGTGGGCTAACCATCTTTTTTGAGGGGACAACGTGGGTCCCAAAGCGTGAAAACATATCACGTTCCTGATATATTTATGTTAGCCCTCATAGAGCAGTTGTGAAGTAGAGAGTATTTTTTAAAAGCCAAATTATTGAGAAACACCCAGTGTTGGATTTGGGGATGCAGCCACAAGGCAGCCATCTTAGTATAGATGAAATTAACAAGTAAACGTCATTTGTTTTACAAAGCTGAGCTTACAAATAATCCCCAGATGTACTATGTTGGCCTTCTTAGTACGGTTATAAAGGAGTGAATATCAATCATAAAGAGCAAAAATAATGAAGAAACACATGGTGTCGGACATGGGCATGTAGCTGCAATGGGAGAACAAAGTGGCTTCCTAATGAATCTATGGTGACCATCTTAGAGTGAAACTAAAACAGTCACCCTCTGGCACATTAAAACATATCCTCTGGCAAGCAATAAATGAGAGTGTATGAAACTGGCAAGGGTACCTGGATAGCTCACTGAAAGATGTAGAAGTGGAAGACATATGGGCCATCGACCTTCCAGGTGGACACACAGCAAAACTCCTTGTTAAGCAAGCACAAATAATATCACAGGATCGAGACATGCAATACATGAAAGGAAAGACCCACTGTAGCTGGGATCCCAATTTATACGATCCAGGAGCACTGCCAATTTGCTTATCCTAAGCACTGACCAAGGTTATGAAAACAAACCTAATGAAATTAAGATTTGGCCTGATCCCACTCAAAGCTCACTGGTACCGATGAAGATAAAAGGATAACAACAGACTCTTGTAGATTGTGCAGCAGTGGGTGATGAGTCACTAATACATGTAATATGCTTTTGCAAACTGCTGCTCCCATATAGGAGATGATAGCTGCGCCCCCTTCAGCAGATACTAAGGGGCACATTAGGTCCGCCCACCATCCTATCGCGAAATGGGACCGCCCGCCATAAGGGCAGGGGTCCCGTGGGGGCCATTAGGATGCGCCCACCACATTGGCGGGCGCATCCTGCATTCCTGACATTGTGGTGGGCGTTAATGCCGATTCAGATTAACAACGCAACCCGCTGTTTTACTTGCATAGGTCAGCAAGCATACAAATCATTAATTTCATTAAAACAGAGATTGGGCAGGCGTAAGAATGAGCCGTCCTAATTAGAGTCACCCATGCCCAGTCAAGAGTGACTCAATCACCAAAACCTAAGGTTTCAGCTTGGGCTGTCACGGTCGATTTCTGCCCAATGCAGCACTGAAGTATTTTGGTGATTGAGTCACCCTTGACGGGGCATGATCTGCTAAGTTATATGGACGGATGCAGCCCTCTGCAAATTTCCTAAGATTTCAGGATGGCTCATTATTATGCCTGCCCAATCTATGTTTTAACCAAATGTATGATTTGTATGCTGAACCATGCAAGTAAAACAGCGGGTTGCAATGTAAATCCGAATAGAACCCTTGGACGCTCAATTGAATTCTAGTACTGATGATGACCGTGTAATTCTACAGAGGTCGAAACGCCGTCGACCCATTGTGGCCATAAAACTAATGAAGGACACATTATTTTGCTCTATGTTGTTCCCTTTTTGTGACATGTATTTTCTGTCTGCCACCTGTTTGGTCTGGATTACATATTGTCTTTGTACCAGCACACTGTATTGAGCGTCATTGTTTTATCTATTTTAATATTTATAAAAAAGAATACATTTGTCAAAAGTTTAAAAAATATATATTATTGTATATGGGCCACTCTATATTTTCCTTTTCATTTCTGCACTGTTTTTTCATTGCTATCTAAATATTGATTAATTAATTTTTTGTGAATGTTATGAATTGTTGTTGCTTGAACCTGTATTCTGGTTCAGGCAAGACCCGGCCAGGCAGTACTGGCTGCCCTGTTCCCATTGGAGCACTGTCAAGACTGATTGTCATACAGCTGGATCCAAACTGAGGTGGCATGGTGGGCGAACCATGCTGGATTGGGATGCAGCTCCAAGCAATTACCAGTGGCTGAGATTAATTCAAGCATTTCATCCATCACCTTGTTGTTTGCTGCCCTAAGTGTGCCCAGTATGCCCAGACAAGGATCCCATGCTCACTGTGACACTGGAACCATGCTTGTACCTGTCTGATGAGCCCTAATAAGGTCTTAACCGGTCCTAGGTTGTGGGTGTTCTGTTTCAGGGAGGACCAGGCCTGGCAGTTCTGGCTGGACTGTTCCCATTGGAGTAGGGACAAGACCAATTTGCATATTGCTGGGTCCAACCTGAAATGGCAATGTGGGTGAAAAATTATTGGCTGAGATGCGGCCTGAGTAACTGCCAGTAGCTGGGATTAATCCAAGCATTCCACCCATCACCTTGTTTTTGATATAAAGTAGTGATGTCATAGACTTGACACCCAAAACATCACAGGCTGCCCCTGGTGACAGGGTTTAAGCCTTTATTCCCATTTACTGGCCAACAATAATTGCGCAGAAGTGTACCTCAGCATATTTTTTTGATAATTCTAACTTGTTGCACTCCTTCTCTGTCATTGTGACAGACTGTAGTCATATTGTTTCGAGCCCAGATGTGCATGCCCATTGTTACTTTTATTCAGTTTTTCAGAGGGCAGCTCGCTCTGATATTGACGATACTGCACCTCTCGGTGTGTGTAACAAACCATGTACTATTTTGTATCGGAAGTAAGAAGTGTTTGCACTGCTGCTGTCTTGTACAAAGCCTGAAGCTAGTAGTCTCACCTGTGCCTGAGAATAACTTGAGCTTCATCAGACAGTTTGTACCAGAACTGAATCAAGTGAAGCTTGCAGATGCATGCGAGGTGTGTATGCTGTTGAGCACTGGTCATTTTACTACTTATCTGTGTGGAGTCACCGGCAGGAGGAGAGTTCGCCCTTCCCAGCCTCGGACCTCGCCGCACCCACTTCGCGGGTGCCGCATCGCCTGGTGGCGTGAGGGGCTGCACGCCTCTTTTCAAGGGAACTGAGGAGACTTGAACTGGGCTAGGCAGACAGCGGGGCTGCGAGCGTTGAAGGGACTCCATTTCCCAGGAGTCCCTGCGTGACCGATTCCCAGCTTCCGGTCCGCTCTCCCTGTTGTCCCGCCCACTGCCCTTTGGACATCTTTTAAATCCCTACTCTGCCTTGCATCGCGGGAGCACTGGTCATTTTACTACTTATCTGTGTGGAGTCACCGGCAGAAGGAGAGTTCGCCCTTCCCAGCCTCGGACCTCGCCGCACCCGCTTCGCGGGTGCCGCATCGCCTGGTGGCGTAAGGGGCTGCACGCCTCTTTTCAAGGGAACTGAGGAGTCTTGAACTGGGCTAGGCAGACAGCGGGGCTGCGAGCGTTGCAGGGACTCCATTTCCCAGGAGTTCCTGCGTGACCGATTCCCAGCTTCCGGTCCGCTCTCCCTGTTGTCCCGCCCACTGCCCTTTGGACATCTTTTAAATCCCTACTCTGCCTTGCATCGCGGGAGCACTGGTCATTTTACTACTTATCTGTGTGGAGTCACTGGCAGGAGGAGAGTTCGCCCTTCCCAGCCTCGGACCTCGCCGCACCCGCTTCGCGGGTGCCGCATCGCCTGGTGGCGTGAGGGGCTGCACGCCTCTTTTCAAGGGAACTGAGGAGACTTGAACTGGGCTAGGCAGACAGCGGGGCTGCGAGCATTGCAGGGACTCCATTTCCCAGGAGTCCCTGCGTGACCGATTCCCAGCTTCCGGTCTGCTCTCCCTGTTGTCCCGCCCACTGCCCTTACCGTCCCCCTATATCAAAGCCCTAATCTCCCGCAGCGCGGGACGCAGCCCGGGGCGAAGACCGGGCAAAGAGCGGGCCGTTTTAGGCCGTTACAGGCCGATTAGTGCCGGGCCGGCCCACACCTCTAACCCCTGTTGTGATGTAGGCTTACTATTAATAGTTGTTACTTATTGTTATTTACTAATATCGTCATATCTGCTATCATGTCCCCGAGAGGAACTAGAACTAAAACCGCAGAAAAAAATAGGCAACTTACCGGTCCTATAGATAGCTTTATCACGAGGGCAAATTCTTTTATAGACCATAGCATTTCACTTATTGAACGTAGAGTATCACAAGACCTTTTAGAGGCTAGAAGATCCTCTATGGGACACCTGGCAAATATAAGAACGCCGGTCTCCCATAGAGAGGGAAGACAGAGCGAGGGCGGGGGTAAAAGATAGAGCCTTCCAAACACAGTCGACCTATCGGTCTCGCAACTCTCGGAAACTCAATTAACTTCTGATCTAGAGAAGACTCCAGAATTAGCCCCGCAACCCACCCCGGAAGAAGTAAGACAGGCAAGAGGGAGGAGGGAGGGCGCAGTAAAGAAAAAGAAACCTGTAGATATAAGTAACATAACAACAGACAAACCAATAGTATCTCTAACTGAGATTATAGAGAATACACCTAGCTCCCCTCTGCTGGAAAATCAGAATAGGCACACGGTGATGATACACCACACTCATGATATTACACCCTCTACTAGCTTAGAAATAGTACCCAATGCCCCACAACCAAATGAGCTAGACCACAACTATAATACTGAATTCCTAACAAAAATTAGAGATCTGTTGCAACAAACTTTCTCCCCTATACAAGCTAGACTAACAAAGATAGAAACAGCGATAGCCAATCTTTCATCTCTGATGAAACCAAATCAAAAACCTAACTTAATCCAGGAGCCACAAAAAGCAGCGGCAGCTAAGCCGCTCTGTTTAGCCCCCATTCCCCAAGTGAAAAATTCGACACCATCATTGGCAGTAGTAGCCAAGTCTATAAACATGACAGCGGGCAAGAACAAAACAACGGAAAATCCATCATTAAATCCCTCACACATAACAAATAATACCCCTCGCCAACACACAAATATAGCTACGAAAACAAAACAATCCCAAACAAATAGAGAGAGGGAGAGACAACCAATGGGCGTAACACGCCCAGTTACCCTTCCGCCAGAAGCAAGTCCATTTGTCGTTATTATGACTGGCGTCCCAGAACTGGTGGATCAAAATTCCGAACCAAACTGGTCGCTTAAAAATAAGATCCAACATTGGCTCAGTATAAATCGCCCACCTCCGCCCTATTGTTCAGCTAGAATTCTGATGGTCAGAAGAGCCCCCTGGGCGGGCCATGGGAAAAAAACAATACAGGGCGACTGTATTTTAATCACCTTTGAAGACCCCAGAATAGTCGAGCACATTTGCTCAGGGGAGGACCTTAGTTTAAATGGGGGGATCAGCACAAAGCGTCTCTCCTTTTTTTACCCACCGAGATTTCCAGATGGTCCCTCTCTAAATGATGGACCCTGGTACACAGTGGGTCCTCGCTATCGGGGAAGAGGAAGGGAAGAGTGGAGAGAGCCATATCAGAGGGGGAACTATAGAGAATCACCTCGATGGGAGGGTTGGAATGGAATACCACTAATGAACAGGTACAGCGGCCTAGAGTCAGTAGACTGACCATCACAGCCTGCAGACTCTGGGAGCAATAATCTAGAGAAGTCCGACACCTCTCATAACTCCCAAAGTGTTGACATCTCTCATAACTCCCAAAGTGTTAACACCCAAAGCGATAACCCCCCTAGGAGCGATCGTCCACATCTGGGCATTGTCTCCTGGAATATTGCTGGACTACGCCCAAAGATTGAAGATGGGAGCACCACGAATCTTGTGGGTACACATCAAATAGTCTGCCTTCAGGAGACATGGTCACCGACAGAACTTCACCTCTTGGGCTTTAAGATGTATTTTTCCCCAGCTTTGGTAGGACCCAAGGGCAGGCCAAAGGGAGGATTAAACATTCATATAGCTAACACTATCCAGCAAATAAAAATAAATACAATCCAATTGGATGATAATTTTCAGATTCTTAGTCTTTCCCTACCTAAAAAAGAGCTAGTTATCCTCATAAATTTTTACAATAACCTTGAGGAACAACAGCTCCTGAGGGTGATAGCAAATCTACACGAGAAACTATCTACCCTAAGGCAGAAAAAAGGTGAAAAGGGCTCCGTTTTCTTTATATGGGCGGGGGATTTCAACCTGCACCATTGTAAGCATCTGGAGAAAAATTGTGTTGGGATGATGACCGAGGAGGGCAATCCCCTCATTCACTTCTCTCACACCAAATTTGGTATTATGATGAATGACCTCTTATCAGATCTGGAACTCCAAATAGCTAATACCCTAGATGGTAGTATCAACCACCTAGAACCAACTTACGTGGGAAGGGGTTTTTTGACAACGGTCGACTATATCTTAATATCCGCTGGTCTCCAAAATAGGGTTAATCATTTTGAAGTCATTCCAAACACTTTAAGTGATCATTCTGCTCTCAAATTGGAATTGAACTTAATCCAACAACAATCCTTACCCCAAATAATAGCTAAGGCACTGAGTCAGAAAAATATAAATCTGGGTCAATTAAACGGATTCACAATAAAATGGGGGAAGATAAATCCTGGAGAACTCACCGAAGAGCTGATAAGAGCTACTTACCCCCAGTTTATGAAATGTCTAGATTTAATGACGGTAGATGAGGAAGTACTTAGCAACTTCTCTATAATTATGGAAAAAATAAAATCTTTACTCACAGCAAGACCAAGTACCCGACCCTTGAGCAATAAAGGCTGGTTTAATCATGACTGTACCCAGGCTCATTCCAAACTTAAGATAGCACTAAATAAAGACGATAGAGATCCCCATCAAATTGCCACCCTAAGAAAGGAATACCTTGTAACAAGGAAGAAGAGAAAGGCAGAACTAAAGCAGGCCCTATGGGACGAACTCCACTCTAGTGCCCAAGAAAGAAACAGCGAAGCATTCTGGAGAGTAGTGAGAACCCCATTCTTGGCAGATGAAAAAACCCCAAAAATTGAAGTAGCCATAGACGAGACAGTATGGGTATCGCACTTTTGCAGAATCTTCCAAAAGCGAGTAATAAACCAAGAAGCTGAACGAGAAATACCCCCAGACGTCACGTATCCCATCCAAATAGAGTTTGAATTCCCGGAGATCCTTCTGGCCATAAAAGCAAGCAAAAATGGAAAAGCTCCTGGGCCGGATGGAGTCCCGGTCGATCTTTTTAAACACAACACAGACCTCTGGGCCCCTATCCTTACTAGGGTATGCACGGCAGCCGCAAAGAAAGGACTCCTGGAGTCCTGGACAAGGTCAGTGATGGTCCCGATTTTTAAAAAGGGAAATCGCCAGGACCCTGCCTGCTACCCCCCGATATCCTTGTTGGATTTGTTGGGCAAGATAGCAGGCAGGGTAATCCTGGAGCGACTACAGCAATGGGTGGAGGAGAGAGGCATTCTGTCTGATTTGCAATTTGGTTTCCGGGAGGGCTTCGGGACAGTGGAACAGGCCCTAAACCTCTCTATCATCATTGGAAAGTACATACACGCAAAGCAGGACAGACTCTACATGGTCTATGTGGTTCTTTCTGCCGCATTTGATTGTGTCTCCCATGAAAAATTATGGTCCGTGTTGTCTCAAATGGGGGTGGACTTGCCACTTTTAAACTTTTTGAGGGAACTGTACTCCAAGCCTTCCGCGAGAGTCCGTTTTGGTACAAAGGGCGAGCTGTCGACGTCATTTGGAGTGGAGCGTGGAGTCCGGCAAGGATGTGTCCTGGCTCCCTTCTTATTCTCCCTCTACACTAACAGCTTGGAGGTTGAGCTTTTGAGGGGTGCCCAGGACCTCCCACAGGCAAAACAACGCCCGATTCCCGCTCTACTCTATGCGGACGATGCCGTCCTGCTGGCACGGACTCCTCGCGAACTTCAGAAGGTACTCTGTAGATATTCTTCGTTTATGGGTAGCCTTGATCTCCATATAAATGTGACGAAGACTTTTGTAATGACGGCAGGCACAGGGAGAAAGCAGCCTAAAGACTTAGTGCTAAAAAATCAAAAAATAGAATTTACTTCTGATTATTGTTACCTGGGCATCACGATAGATGACAAACTGTCTTGGAAGGCGGCAGTCGAGGCCAGGAAGCATTGTTTTAAGAGAGCCATAGCAGCCTTGGTGTCTTTTTCGCAAAAACTGGGCAAACGGCCACCCCTTGAACTATTAAAAATATACAGAGCCAAATGCCAGTCAACAGCATTGTACGGGGCTGGCGTCTGGGGCCATACAGATGTCTCCGCGCTACAGGTTGCAGAAAATGCATTTCTTAGGTTCCTCCTGATGGCCCCAAAGCGATCCTCAACATATGCGTGCCACGCTGAACTAGGCACCCCATATGTTGAGGATCTGGCAAGAATTCAACCACTGCTTCTATGGCGGCGCATCTGGACCTCGGAAAAAAATGCACTTACTAAGAGGATAGTGGTAGATGCCATGTCATTGGACCATTCCCTAAAAATAAAATGGCTCGCCTATATCAAGAATTTCTTTACTGATCTAGGATTGGAGACTTACTACTCCACTCCGGAAAAGATTTGTGAAATCTCCAAGAAATAACTAAAAGATGTGGCCCTGGGCCACTTGGACAACCTGAGACTCCTTACCGAATCAGGCAAACCCTCTGTCCATCACGCCATAATGGTCCAGACCACCTTCACTATCCAGCCCTACCTAAATCTTGAAATGAGTAATTTTGACCGTTTTCTTTTGACGAGATTCAGATTAAATCTATTTCATAGGCTAGTAGCTTTCCCTACAATGAATTCTTGGGACTCGCCCTTACCCCTCTGTCCTTGTGATCAAAACTCAGCACAATCCACCCTACATGTAGTCATGTTTTGCAAATTTTATAAAGAACACCGTAAATTGTGGTTATTGTCTTTGTTAAAATCTTGGGGTTTTAAGCAGTGTCGTCCGGCCATGCTATATCTACAGTTTTTAGACACAGAAATTACCTGCTATCATGTTCTTAACTTTTTGAAATGCATATTTAGGCACAGGAAAAATTTGTAAATGTAATCAATTAATGTATTTAAAATGAACTGTGAAAATAATCTCTGTATGCTAAATCCTACTGTATTGCAAAATTTTGTGTTCACAATTTTTTCTATTTAAAACGAAAAAACATATGTATTAACACTGCTTTTATGGATTTCTAATTCTGGAACTCCGAATAAAGAATTTATTATTATTATTATCTATTTTAATATTTATAAAAAAGAATACATTTGTCATAATTTGTCAAAAGTTAAAAAAATATATATTATTGTATATGGGCCACTCTATATTTTCCTTTTCATTTCTGCACTGTTTTTTCATTGCTATCTAAATATTGATTAATTAATTTTTTGTGAATGTTATGAATTGTTGTTGCTTGAACATGTATTCTGGTTCAGGCAAGACCCGGCCAGGCAGTACTGGCTGCCCTGTTCCCATTGGAGCACTGTCAAGACTGATTGTCATACAGCTGGATCCAAACTGAGGTGGCATGGTGGGCGAACCAAGTTGGATTGGGATGCAGCTCCAAGCAATTACCAGTGGCTGAGATTAATTCAAGCATTTCATCCATCACCTTGTTGTTTGCTGCCCTAAGTGTGCCCAGTATGCCCAGACATGGATCCCATGCTCACTGTGACACTGGAACCATGCTTGTACCTGTCTGATGAGCCCTAATAAGGTCTTAACCGGTCCTGGGTTGTGGGTGTTCTGTTTCAGGGAGGACCAGGCCTGGCAGTTCAGGCTGGACTGTTCCCATTGGAGTAGGGACAAGACCAATTTCCATATTGCCAATGGCAATGTGGGTGAAAAATGATTGGCTGAGATGCGGCCTGAGTAACTACCAGTAGCCGGGATTAATCCAAGCATTTGAGAGAGCACAAATCTGAAAAAATGTAGAAGTGCACCATATTTACAAGCACGTAGTATTAGGTTAGTATAGAATACACAAGAGTGTCAAACATATAGAGTGAAAATATATAAGAGTGTTTAATTAGAATAGGGATACATATATCAGTGTGAAAAACTAATGTAGAGGTTTGTAGAAATGTTAGAATGATGTTGGAGTCTCACGTTATGTGGATGTGTGAAAAAGAAATGTAACTCTGCAAACCATGGAAATGTGTAGGCCACATGGCATTTCACAAGAAGCGAAAGATGCTGCTACACTTTTAAGTAACTTGAATTCTAATGTCATTTTACTGCAAAGTATTATTAATCATAGAATTGAGAAATATATGTTTTATAGAAGTGTTTCATTTAATAGATGTGTTATAGTTAGAATACTGTTTAAACAAAGAAATTAAATGTGCAGAGTGCAGAGGCCCGTTTCATGTAATTTTAGTAGGCCTGAATAGATAAAGTCGCTTCTTTGATCTGCATGTGCTCGTTAAGGAGAGGTCGCACAGAGCACGAATGAAGAGCCTGTTACATGGTTTACGACTTAAAGATATGGTGGAGGCCGGAATTTGGGGCCTACAGAGAAAGTGTCTGTTTGCAGGTGCGAGGGGGTTTAATCATGAAAGTGATGAATGGGCTTTGTTCAGAGAAGCCTGGCACAGGCCTGGAGGAGGCTTCAGGAATTTCCTGGGGGGTACCGTCCAGCCGAGAAGAGCCTGGGAAGCAAGGTCAACGCTAACGATGGACCCAGAGGAGTACCAGCATGGAAATTGCCGCCAGAACCAACACCACGTGAGGGGCGTCTCTAAGGGCGTTTCTATTGGAAATGTGATTTTGTATTAGGGACAGCACCCCGGGGTGGAGTTAGAGCAGATGGTTTGAGGAGCCTAAGAGAGCGGATGGGTAGGCAGATAGCTTAACTACAAGAGATCGATTTGCAACAAAGACTAAGAGAAGTGTGTGATCTTCTTTGGAAGTCACCACGGCTGACACCTTTTTAGGTAAAGATCTTGTTAAGTAGGGATGTCACTTAGTCCAGTGTAGGGACAGTCTAATCTGACTTTTCCTTTCTGTAAATGACTCTCAAGTTGCAACTCGTAGCTATTCTTGCAACTTTGATGACATTTGAGCTTGTCTTGGTAATTCTATTCTGTCGACTATGAGCATTTAGGGAATTTATGTTTATCTTGATACCCGTATATCTTTTGAACCTCATTCTGAGATGTTTGTATCTTCAGATAGCTTTGGTTTTATAATAAACTTTTAAACCTTTTCCAGTGGTAAGTGGTTCTTTAGAGTGGCGTAAGTTCTTTCTTGATTAACCTAGTAGTGGATTGCCTTTTACTCAATGACAGGTACCAACGATTTAGTCGACCTGAATTGGGATCTGGATTAACAACAATAGACCAGAAATCCCGCGTTAACAGTTGGTAGCAGAGTGAGGATGGTTATCTTCTTGAGGAAGGTAATCTAGACTAGGTTAGATTATCCCAAGGCCCCTAGAAATCGAGAGATGAGCAGCGGAAGAATCGAGTGCCGAAGAAGGTGCTGACGGTGCGAGAGAAGCAGCAGTGTCGGAAGAGAGTGAGTATAACAAGGGTCATGCGTGGACAGATTGCGGTGTTTTGTGTTGTATTTGTATTGTAATGTCTTGCGGAGTTGAATGCCTGTAGTGTGAATGAGAGAAGGTTGTGAGCGCGCGCAACCTGGTACTGGTAAACTGGTAAACCGGTGAACTGGTGAAAATCTTAAGTTCCAAGTAGAGCTTAAGTGGTCCGGGTGTATCGAACATCCAGAGTAGTTGTCGACCAGAGTAAGGAGGTCATGAGGTACCATTGACCCCCGCAGAACCGTGTTAGGGGGAGTGTAAGAGTGAGTGTGTGAGTAACGGACGCTGGTCGAAAGTTACTGTGTGTAAGTAACCTATCAGAGAAGGCGATTGTCTGGAAACGGAAAGACATTTCGTCAGTTAAGGTGACAACTACAGGTAGACTGTGGGCGTACAGTCAAGAAAAGTGATCGCTTGGACGGAAGTAATCATTTTTCGGAGTATGAATGGGACGCATGCATGACCGCGGAGACGAGCTGAGAAAGGAGGGGAACTGCTGCAAAGGGGGACGAGTGACGTCGACTAGAGCCGCGCTGTGATAGGGCGGTTGGAGTGGCGTTGGCTAGAGCCGCGCTGTTATAGGGCGGTTGGCTTGACGTCAGCGAGAAGTCGCGCTCTGATAGGCCAGTTAGCGAGAACCGCGCTGAGATTGGTGGATTGTCATCAGGAAGTAAACAAACGCGGAGAAAAATAGAAATTTTGTAGGTTGAACATGAAGTGCTTTAAATGTTTGAGAGGGATTTTTAAGAGAAAAATAAGTAATTCTTACTATGGGGAAGAGGCACCGCCAGAGGGTACACCAGCTTACTATATGGCAACGAATGTTGGCTTACATACTATACT
The DNA here is from genome assembly GCF_964261635.1 of Lissotriton helveticus. NCBI lineage: Eukaryota > Metazoa > Chordata > Amphibia > Caudata > Salamandridae > Lissotriton > Lissotriton helveticus. Next base: position 1,455,634,724 of record NC_136059.1, read on the forward strand.
ATGGATTAGTGAATGGAGCAAGATTTCGGAAGGGAATGAGGAACTGACGTTTCCTAAGTATGGAACGTTTAGGTTAGAGGTGTTACATCGGCTGAAAGCAATTATGTCCTCATTGAATCCTTCGCCTAGACCAACACAATTTGAGGCCCTTAACGCGTGGATTAGGGCGGCACATGACAGAAATCTGAACAGGCGCCAAGAAAGGTTGAAGCGATCAGTAAGGGCAGTGCGAGATGCCCAATGGGATGCGGACACCAAGAGATGGAGGGTACAGGCTATTGAGGTGGATAAGTTGTACACAGTGAGAGAGGTCGCATGAGAAAAGAGGCTCATGGAAGAGGATGAGGAGAGCGAGTCGGAGGACAACTTGATAAATAGATTGCTGATAGATAGACCGCCTCCGAACGTTGGGGAGACAGAAAGTAGGGGACTCCCAAGGGAAGGTGGGGCTGCCATAGAGGGGTATATACCACTTCCTATATCGGATTGGACACCTACCAAAGGTGAGGAGACACCTCAACATAGTACAGTACAGAGTGTAGTCGGAAGGTTTGTGGTACAGAAGACGCCAACCACTGAGAAGGTTGAGTCTTATGGGTTGCCAGACGCTCTACAAGTACCCGTTACCATAGGTCCTATAGTATCGATTTACAACCCCGAGAGAGACAGAGAGGAAGAACAGATACGGTTAGACAGAGAGAGAGTTGAAATGGAAAGGAGAAATAACACGACAAATGCCTGGAGGCAATTGCCAGGACCAGTGACGTGGAGCACCCCATTTGATTCAGCAGTGGGTCCCGCAGCAGAACAGGGGGGTCAGAGAGGACCGATGGACCTGAGGGGACCACGGCCAAAATCCTTTAAGGAGCTGAGAGCTGACTTGAGAGAATGGGATGGGTCCACAGAAGCACCAACCAACAGGTCAAGAGCAGGGGCTGAGTGGGGAAGTCGAGGCAACGGGACAGTATCTCACTGTGGGGCTAGCGAAAGCAGTCAGGAGCGTGAAGGTCAAAGTCAAGAGAATAGGGGAGTTATACGTCCTATTGATGGTAGGGATCAGCAGGAGCGAAATGGTAGAAGCACGGAGTGTGGAGAGATGTCTCGCCTCTTTGAAAGGGGTGGAGACCAAATGGTACTAGAGTACAGAGATAGGTTTAGGTGCACTCATCACGCACCTGGGGAGAATGTGCAACACTGGAATAGGGGGAACAGTGAAAGATCTCGCCATACATCGGGTGACCAGAGATCACAGACAAATTGTGAGGAAATGGGGAGTAATGGAATCTCTTACCATGCACCCAGAGAAACCAGGCAGGATGGGGAATGTGGGACTATGAGGCACAATGGAGTGTTTCATCATCCACCCAGAGAGGACGGAACTGCATGGGACCTGGAGGGGTGGGAGCATGGGAGGACTCCCCGTAACTCGCCTGAGCCTAGACGTAGGACTCGGAGCTGGGATGGGAGAGATGTGAATGGACCCCCTAGAGCTAGCATACTGAAAGCTGCGGTAAAGGCCAAAAGACTCGATGTCACTAGCTTAAAATCTGATCTGGACGAGATAATAGATGGGACGTTGGCCTTAGAAAGGATTGACTTGTACGAACAAGATGAGTTACTGTTTATAGCAAAGGATATTACCCGAAAGGCAAGAGCAATTCATGAGAAACTGTCTGAACTGGCAGACAAGTATATGGTAGATTTGTCCAGAACAAAGACATTACAGAGTAACCATAGGTTGCAGTATTCAGACCAAGACTTAGACGAGAAGAGAACTACAGGATTAAAAACACACATAAGGGAGCTGATAACAGGAATAAGAGCGTGGAGAGATCTGGACAAATGGGAAGAGAGGTGGTCCAAAAGGGGTACTGTCAGACGGAGCACGAGTGTGATGTCTCCGGAAGGAAGGGTAATGCAGATGGAGGCATTTCCTTTGAGAGAAATATCGAATGGGAACTATGTACATGTGCCCTGGAGTAGAGGAGATTTGGCTGCATTTACCAACTCATTTCCGAAGTTAAGGGACAATCCTGTTGAGTGGTACAAGCAGGTAGAAAGGTTTGTGAAAATCTCAAAGGTATTGTGGATTGATTTGAACACCTTGTTTGACATTGTGGTCCCAGGAGATTTGTGTACAGCATGCAAGACTAGTGTCGAGTGGCCAACTGTAGAACCAGAAAGGAATGCTGCTACAAATGGACCGTCTGAAATTGTAATGTTGAAATATGAAAGGGTAATAACTTGGCTGAAGGATAAGGTCCCACCACAAGACATAGATTGGGTAAAAATAGACCGAACAAGACAGGAACCCAAGGAGACAGTTCATGAGTTTTATGAGAGATTGCTGAAAACATTCAAACAATACAGTGGACTCGATGTAATGGACCCCAAGGATATAGGACAGTTTGTGTCAAAGTTCGTTTTGGGGTTGAGACCTGATATTTGTTTGATGATTCAGCAACATTTAATTTGTTGGCAAAACAGACCATTAGATGAGATTTTGAGGTACGCAAGGTACTGCAGTGATGAAATAGATTCCAAAGCAAAGAAGCTAAAAGAGAAGCTTATGGTGGTGCAGATGCAGTCAGCTGGAAAGAGCGGACAGCAGCAGCAGGGGACGGGGACAATGGGACGGAAATCGAGTAATCAGAATAAGGACAGTGAGGAAAACTCGAGACCTAGAATTGACATCGCTAAGTTGAAGAAAACGACAAAGTGCCACCAGTGTCATCAGGTGGGACATTGGAGACGCGAGTGTCCCTATAACCCTGAAAACGGAGAACTAGAGATAGAGGAGGAGGTTCAAGAGGTTCCAGTTCAAGGGGTGACAGTGCCAAGAAACAAGGTGGCCAAAGGGGGGACTTCGGCTCCACGAGCTCAGTTTCCGCAGCCACCAAAGATTTCGACAGGGGGAAAGGTCTTTAGACAAATGCCTCTTTTCATAGATGAGGAAAAATGTTACTACATTGATCCATTGACTGGACAACGTGTAGGCAAAGAAGAGGACTGTACCCTCGGGGCAGTTCTGGAAGTGGATCAAAGAGGACCGTTTGTTGAGGCTGAAGTGGCAGGGTATCCCACAACATTCTTAGTGGATACCGGAGCTACTCGATCAACTTTGAGATCAGCAGTGGTTCCGGATCTACCAATGTCGGGGGAAACCATTCAGGTGGTAGGAGTCGCAAACAAGAGAATGACTAGCCCTTTGACGGAACCAGTGTCGGTGAAAATCGGAAACTACATGAATGAACAACAGTTTGTAGTATGTGATTCAAGTCCTGTGTGTCTGTTAGGAAGGGACTTATTGTGCAAATTGAACTGCACCATATACTGCACACCTCAGGGAGTGGAGGTACAGACTACAGATGATGATGCGACCTTTAAAGTTGCTAATTCAAGAACATACATAGAACTGTATCCTACTCTGACTGTGGAGGACCTTCCTTGGGACTTACGCGAGGCAGTATCATCAGAAGTATGGGATTTTACAGGAGAAGAGATAGGATTGGTCAAAGGGGTAGAGCCAGTGAAGATCATGGTGAAACCAAATGTCGATTATCCAAGAACGCCTCAATACAAACTGTCCCAAGAGACGATTGCAGGAATAAAACCTGTGATCGATTCTATGATTCAACAGGGAATTCTGAAGGAAATCGTGGGTAGTCCATGCAACTCCCCGATTATGGGTTTGCAGAAACCTAGTGGGAAGTTCAGAATAGTTCAGGATCTTCAAAAAATTAATAATATAGTTGTTTCATGTTGTCCAGTGGTACCGAATCCATCAGTGATACTGTTTCAGATACCATTCCAAGCTGAGTGGTTCACAGTGATAGATCTTTGTCAGGCCTTCTTTTCAATCCCATTAGATGAAGAAAGCCAGTATCTTTTCGCTTTTAAAATGGAAAATTGCGTTTTAACATGGTGTAGAATCCCACAGGGGTTCACAGATAGCCCATCAATTTTCAACCAGCTGTTGAAAAAGAACCTTGAAAGTCTAGTGCTGCCACAGAACTCGGTTCTGGTCCAGTATATAGACGACCTACTTGTTGCGTCAGGAACAGAAGAAGCTTGCAAGGAAGACACCATCGCCTTGTTGAACCATTTAGCTGCAAATGGACACAAGGTATCTCCGAACAAATTACAGTACTGTCTGACAGAAGTACAGTACTTGGGTCACCGGATAGAAAAAGGAAAGCGCAAGGTGTCTCCAGATAGAATAGAGGCAATCATGAAGATGAACTCGCCTACAACACAGAGAGAAGTCAGGATGTTTCTAGGAATGGTTGGTTATTGCCGACAGTGGATAGCTAACTTTTCACTGAAAGCAAAACCCTTACAGAGACTGACGCACAAGGAGGTGAGTGATCCGGTACCATGGGACAATGAGTGCTTGATGGCGTTCCTACAGCTGAGAGATGACTTGTGTCGTGCTCCGGCTCTGGGGATGCCAGACTATGAGAAACCATTTTCACTCTACTGCTGCGAAAGAGAGGGCTGTGCTTTGTCAGTTTTAGTGCAAGTCCATGGAAATGCCCGTAGACCAGTTGCATACTTTTCGGCTACTCTAGATCCTGTAGCCGCAGCGTTGCCCGGATGTCTCAAATCCGTTGCTGCAACAGGTGTCAGCATTGAACGTTGTGAGAACATTGTGATGGGACACCAGTTAGTGGTGTATGTACCTCATTCTGTGGAACTGTTAATGACCAGGACCAAGACACAGCACTTGACTAATAGTAGGCTCACGCGTTACGAGCAAGTTATTCTTGCTGCGGAAAACGTGACCCTTAAGAGGTGCTCTGTTTTGAATCCTGCTACACTGATGCCACTTCCTAATGAGATAGAAGGCGAAGACTGTGAAGATCACGATTGCCTTGATGTGACTGAACTATGCACGAAGCCCAGACCAGACATTGTGGATGAGCCATTGATTGACCCCGATGAAATTTTCTTTGTTGATGACTCATGTTTAAGAGACGATACTGGTCGATTGAGAGCAGCTTATGCTGTTTGCACCATTACTGGAGTTGTGGAAGCCGCTTGCCTGGAAGGAGTACACTCCGCACAGGTAGCAGAAATCATTGCATTGACACGTGCCTGTATAGCAGGTAATAAAATTAGAGTCACCATATATACTGATAGCCAATATGGTTTCGGTGTGGTTCATGATTTCGGGCAATTGTGGTCTCAGAGAGGTTACATGACCTCCTCTGGTTCGCCTATTCGAAATGGAGAATTTGTGCGGCTGTTGTTGGAAGCATTACAGGGTCCAGCCGAAATTGCAATTGTGAAATGTGTAGCCCATCCAAAAAATACAGATTTTGTGTCACAAGGAAATAGATATGCAGACGAAGTTGCCCGCTATTGTACGGAGCATGGATATTCTTTCACGGAGGTGGAAATAGATGGGGCTCAGGAAAAGACCGAACTGAACATGGTGCTAGAAACCGTTGACACTTGGGAGGATTTAAGGGTAATGCAAGAAAATTCACCTGAATCTGAGAAAAAGGCATGGGAAACAGCAGGTTGTGTGAAAAGTGAAATGGATTTCTGGGTTTCAGCAGATGGAAGGGCAGTATTGCCTGAGGAATTAGTGAACCCAATGGCGCGACAGATACATGGTCCAGTGCATTTGGGAAGAGATGCCATGCTGAGGGTGTTCAGGCAGACTTGGTATTGCCCAAAATTTAGGATTGCAGCAGAAGCAGTGTGTAAGCGATGCGTTACTTGTCAGCAGTTGAACATAGGGAAAAGAACACCAGTTACACTGAGTCACATTGGGAGGTCTGGGGGGCCTTTCAACAGAATGCAATTGGATTTTATTGAGATGCCAAAGGTCAACCGCCTTAGGTATGTCCTGGTGGTTGTATGCATATTTTCCAGATGGGTTGAAGCATACCCTACACGCAGGTGCGATACACTCACAGTAGCAAAGTTGTTCCTTAGAGAGTTGATACCGCGCTTCGGGGTGCCTGCCTCTCTGGAATCGGACAGAGGAACACATTTTAACAGCGAAGTTGTGAAGATGCTTTGCTCTGCATTGAACATTGATCAGAAATTGCATTGTAGCTATCGACCAGAGGCTTCAGGTATCGTGGAGCAGATAAATGGGACGCTGAAATGTCGAATTGCTAAAGTATGTTCATCAACTTCCTTAAGTTGGCCTGATGCTCTTCCTTTGGTCCTTATGAGTATGCGTAGCACACCCGACAGGAGGACAGGCCTCTCTCCACACGAGGTGCTGATGGGGAGGGCAATGAGACTTCCAACTGTCCCAACAACCGCATTGTTGAACATTACAGATGACCTGATCCTGGATTATTGCAAGGGGTTGTCTGACGCCATTCATTCTGTGTCTCTTCAGGTACAGGCCGCAGAAGTTCCACCTTCAAGAAATCAATGCCACGACCTGTGTCCAGGTGACTGGATTGTGGTGAAGAAGCACGTCCGGAAGAACTGCTTAGACGTGCGCTGGAAAGGACCCTATCAAATCATCTTAACGACGAACACTGCCGTGAAGTGCGGAGGGCTGCCTAATTGGATCCACGCTTCCCATACTCGAAGAGTTCCAGCACCCCTGGAAGAAACAGCTCCTCTCGCAGATGAAAATCCAGCAGTGGACAGTGAACCACTAGAGGGGATCAGTCAAGCTGTGGGGGTGTCAGAAGAAGTTGGGAGTGTTACAGATCCAGAAGAAGAAAGGCAGGACGGCAGTGAAACTGAAGTTGCCACTGAAGGAGAAAGCTGTTGTGAATACAGCTCAGATACAGATCAATACCAGAGTGATCAAGAACAGAGTGTGAGGACGAGAAATAGGAGAACAAGGCGTGGAGAAGTTAGTTGGCCCGAAAGAAAACAGAGGGCGAACTTAAAGCCAACTCCAGAGAGAACCCTTGCTCCTATATCCGAAGACTCAGATCCAGAAGAAAGTGCCCAAGGACAAGAACAGGAAGGTCCGAGAAGATCAAGGAGGGTGCGAGTGCCTTGCAGAAGATACGCTACTCCTGAGTGGACCTACCTCACTGCAGATGTCCGAAGCACGCAGAACTGGGAGGGTGAGGAAAGTGACCCTGACCAGAACTGACCCCATCATAACAGTGGAAGTAGAGTTGCTGATACCAGGAGTGGAGGTCGAAGGGCTGCTGACACTCAACATCGTCTATCCTCCTCTCCTGAGCGGAATAAGAGACTTGATCCTAAACACAGTTGAATTTCCGGTTTGCTGTTCAAGGTGTCCAATACTTGAGGGATTCCTTCTTCGTTTGGAAATATTAGAGCAAGTGATGGGAGTTGTTGGAACACGCATAATTCCGGATTGCTAAAGACCTTGCAAAGAACTTTGTAAATACAGATTGAGAGATAACCTAGCGCCAAGAAGAAAAAGAAGAAGAAGAAATTAGGGATTTCCATTTTAGAGGATGGAGAAGGGCTAAGGTTGTCCATTGCTACAGAACTCAGAGACTGTTTTTGCGGAGGGGATTTTCAGCTTCCAGGTGTGGTTCGAAAGACTGGAGAAGCAAAGAAAAGAGACTTTGTACTGTGAAAGAAAAACAGAGCTACACTGTCTTGAGATCATGGAGGCTGGCAACCCGAACCGCAGGGCAAAATGCATAGTAGGCACACTTTTAGTGGTAGTGATTTCTCTTATAGTGATAGTGGTTACTATATCATATGTAGTGGGACATGAAAATGATGTGAAAGCAGCAAAAGAAGCAAAAGGTGTATCAGCACAGAAAACTACAACTGCTGGTAAACAGGGGGACAATACAGAGAAAGAGAAAGTTTTGCTAGCCGCTGAGACTCGAAGGTTACACGTAGATGAATCACAGGGAAATTTTAATTCAAATGCATATGCTAAATTGCTTTATGAATATGTGGAGGCTATGGAGGCTAAGGATTGCTACGTTTGTATGAAATTGCCAGCATCTGTAGACGAGGGTATTAGGTACCACCATCTTCCATTAACTTATGGAATCACATGTAGTTTATTGCTGAGCATATTTTATGAACGTGATGGGTTCGAGTATTACTTCTCGAACTTTGACTCCGTGTTGCCAGAGGTGCCAAATTACAAGCACCTCAATAAATGGGATTATTACAAGAGTGAAGACAGGTTACAGAAATTTTTCCTTCCATGGAGAACTTTAGATACTTCACATGCTCGAAGAAACAATTTGACTTGTACAGTGTCAGAAATTGAGAAAAAGTTTGTAGGACAGGTGGATGCTCGATATAGGAGGCAGAAGATTTTGAAATCTTCAGGTCAATGGAAAACAGATTGGACCGAGGAAGAAAGGTCACATCAAAGAAAGGGTAGTAATGGTCCAATAGCTTTAGATCGAGAGAAGAAGGGGAAATTGTGTATACATAGGGGTCAAACCTATTACGAAAATGTGTTTGTGGGAGAAGTAAGTTGTGAACATGCCTTTCAGTTAGAGTACTACTCCAAGGATTTTTTGAAGGAGATGCAGGTGATCCCAAATGTATATTTTGTTTGTGGGAGGAACGCATATGTGAAACTTCCAGATAATTGGTATGGATCATGCTATTTAGCGATTGTCTTCCCCAAAATATACCATGCTAAGGATTTAGAGATCATAGAGGGAGGAACTCAAGCTAGAGGAAGAAGAGATGTCAGCACTGAGGAGGTAGTTGGAGATGTATTTGGTGCTGCATTTCCTCTTCTGGGAATCATACTGAATGACATCAAGATTAGAAGATTGGCTACAGTCGTAGATAGGTTGTCCGCCAGTACTGCTAGATCCTTAATGCTGGTGGAGGGAGAGATGCAATCGATAAGGGCAATGGTTCTTCAGAACCGACTTGCGCTAGATGTTCTGTTAGCCAAAGAGGGAGGAGTCTGTAAGGCTTTGAAGGTCCAGGAATGTTGCACTTACATTCCAGACAATTCAAAACCTCTAGAAAAATACATACGGAATATTACTGAAATACATCATGAGATTGAGGATTTGACAAAGGTAAATGTGTGGGAAAAGGTAGGTCAAGGAATGGGTAAAGTTGGAGGTTGGTTTGCCAACCTGGGAAAGGGTTTCGTTTGGTACATACTGAAACCTATCATCATAATAGTGATTTGTGTAATCACTTTGTGGGGATTGGTGAGACTGTACAAATGGTATAGAGCAAATAGGTTGCAGAGATCCATGCGAGAGCAGGGGAGGAGATTAGCTGCGATGCAGGAGAATCAGTACAGGAGTCTGAGGGCTCTGGAGGAGATGAAACGAGGGAATATTGCAACGACTTCAGTTTGATAATCTATACCTCAGAGAGGGTGTTGTGATGATGATGACTACTGGAAGTCATCAAAGGGGGGATTGAGAGAGCACAAATCTGAAAAAATTTAGAAGTGCACCATATTTACAAGCACGTAGTATTAGGTTAGTATAGAATACACAAGAGTGTCAAACATATAGAGTGAAAATATATAAGAGTGTTTAATTAGAATAGGGATACATATATCAGTGTGAAAAACTAATGTAGAGGTTTGTAGAAATGTTAGAATGATGTTGGAGTCTCACGTTATGTGGATGTGTGAAAAAGAAATGTAACTCTGCAAACCATGGAAATGTGTAGGCCACATGGCATTTCACAAGAAACGAAAGATGCTGCTACACTTTTAAGTAACTTGAATTCTAATGTCATTTTACTGCAAAGTATTATTAATCATAGAATTGAAATATATGTTTTATAGAAGTGTTTCATTTAATAGATGTGTTATAGTTAGAATACTGTTTAAACAAAGAAATTAAATGTGCAGAGTGCAGAGGCCCGTTTCATGTAATTTTAGTAGGCCTGAATAGATAAAGTCGCTTCTTTGATCTGCATGTGCTCGTTAAGGAGAGGTCGCACAGAGCACGAACGAAGAGCCTGTTACATGGTTTACGACTTAAAGATATGGTGGAGGCCGGAATTTGGGGCCTACAGAGAAAGTGTCTGTTTGCAGGTGCGAGGGGGTTTAATCAGGAAAGTGATGAATGGGCTTTGTTCAGAGAAGCCTGGCACAGGCCTGGAGGAGGCTTCAGGAATTTCCTGGGGGGTACCGTCCAGCCGAGAAGAGCCTGGGAAGCAAGGTCAACGCTAACGATGGACCCAGAGGAGTACCAGCATGGAAATTGCCGCCAGAACCAACACCACGTGAGGGGCGTCTCTAAGGGCGTTTCTATTGGAAATGTGATTTTGTATTAGGGACAGCACCCCGGGGTGGAGTTAGAGCAGATGGTTTGAGGAGCCTAAGAGAGCGGATGGGTAGGCAGATAGCTTAACTACAAGAGATCGATTTGCAACAAAGACTAAGAGAAGTGTGTGATCTTCTTTGGAAGTCACCACGGCTGACACCTTTTTAGGTAAAGATCTTGTTAAGTAGGGATGTCACTTAGTCCAGTGTAGGGACAGTCTAATCTTGCTTTTTCTTTCTGTAAATGACTCTCAAGTTGCAACTCGTAGCTATTCTTGCAACTTTGATGACATTTGAGCTTGTCTTGGTAATTCTATTCTGTCGACTACGAGCATTTAGGGAATTTATGTTTATCTTGATACCCGTATATCTTTTGAACCTCATTCTGAGATGTTTGTATCTTCAGATAGCTTTGGTTTTATAATAAACTTTTAAACCTTTTCCAGTGGTAAGTGGTTCTTTAGAGTGGCGTAAGTTCTTTCTTGATTAACCTAGTAGTGGATTGCCTTTTACTCAATGACAGGTACCAACGATTTAGTCGACCTGAATTGGGATCTGGCTTAACAACAATAGACCAGAAATCCCGCGTTAACACATTCCACCCATCACCTTCTTTTTGATATAAAGTAGTGATGGCATAGCCTTGACACCCAAAACATCACTGGCTGCCCCTGATGACAGGGTGTAAGCCTTTATTCCCATTTACCGGCCCACAATAATTGCGCAGAAGTGTACCTCAGCATATTTTTCGATAATTCTAACTTGTTGCACTCCTTCTCTGTCATTGTGACAGACTGTAGTCATATTGTTTCGAGCCCAGATGTGCATGCCCATTGTTACTTTTATTCAGTTTTTCAGAGGGCAGCTTGCTCTGATATTGACGATACTGCACCTCTCGGTGTGTGTAACAAACCATGTACTATTTTGTATCGGAAGTAAGAAGTGTTTGCACTGCTGCTGTCTTGTACAAAACCTGAAGCTTATAGTCGCATCTGTGCCTGAGAATAACTTGAGCTTCATCAGACAGTTTGTACCAGACATGAATCAAGTGAAGCTTGCAGATGCATGCGAGGTGTGTATGCTGTTGTCTGCTTAAGGGTTGCCTTGCACTGTTGCTGACGGTCTGAACGCTCACTCTGCGGCTGCTCCTGCTGTGCCTGTTGGGTGGACAAAGGTTGGTCAAATGTATCCAGAACCATTGTCTTTGTCAGGGCTTGCTTCTCTGGTTATTCTTCTTATCTTAATACTTACAGACAGCGAAATTCAGTTAATGGCGAGTTACAGAAATCTTTCACTCTTTGACTCTTACTGTGACCAGAGCAGAGAAGACGATTGCAGCGTTCTCAAGCCTTATGAGCAAGAACAAAAAAACATGCTGAAAGTTAAGACTGTGATCAAACCTGCCTGCGGGCAAAGAAATCCGGAAACTTGAGTCCTAATTTTTTTTCTCACGGTATTGAGCGAGGGACTCCTTCAGCAGAGCCTGTTTTCTGCCCTCACGGTTAAATCATTCCTTTTTTTTTCTTGTACAATCAGGGAGTGGAGAATATTTTTAGGGCTGCGCAGGTCTGATAACAAATAACTAAATTAGCTCAGCAAAATTCCAGTGCCAACAAGTCACCAACATGCGTGGATTCAATATTTGTGTGACAATCATTTGAAAATGCATTCCCCAGCAAAAAGGAGATTTTATAATCCGACAAAAACACACTTAGGCAGTACCTAGTTGTGGCCCTAGACATTTAGAGGGGAAAATGCAATATTTCAAGAAAAAATTCAACTGCTTATGTAAAAGAAAGTGTGTAGTTGAAGTTCAAGTAGCCAAACTGTAGTTTAAGAAGGTTATTTACTAGTTGCAGGTTGGTAAATCCATGTACAGTAGCCCGACTAGGAGCCTGCTGCTCACTCCATACTCCAACTGTCGCACCTAAACTCACAGGCACAAAACACTACATCCATCATCACCACAACAACATTCCACACAGCACATTCACACTGGCTGAACAGCAGGGGCGAAGTATGAATACATATACAACATAGAAAAAGTGTTTAGACCAGGGATCTCCAACCTTTTTGTAACATAAGCTGCTTTTGTACAATGAAAGTGATCTTGAGCTACTGCTATTATTCGTGTTGCAATAATGACCGCGTAAGATAAGATTATTTATAGTGGCCACCCCATACAAGATTACCAGCAATGATCCACTCAGTGCATCATGCAGAGTTGCAAGCACTAATGTGAAAAGGAGAGGGGATTGGGTATAACGACTAGGGCGGTCGACCTCAAATCTGGGGAACCGGGTTTGAGGCTTGGCAATGACGCTCAGCGTCCCGTGATTCTGGGCAAATCATTTAATCTCTCCGTGCCTAACAAAAATGAATGTGTCCTTGTGTAATGCAACTGGTGCGCATGTAAAGCGTCTGATACCTTCACGTCAAGTTTGTGCTATAAAAAACTTCAGGGGGAAAAAAAAGTTTTTTTCAATTTGAAATTCCCGAGCATGGATAATATTGGGCAGTAATAGTTTCAATGCCCCAGTCATCAGGTTAATATTAGTAATATTGCATGTTCAACACTCAAATATAAGCTTTAAAGGGGCGTGGCCGAGCTGCCGACCGACATGGCCGTGCGGCGCTGAAGCTCCGGCCGCCGATGCCCACGAGCGGCATCTACCAGTGTGTTGAGTTCGCCTTCAGTCCTCTAAATGACTCCGGGTGCCCCGAAAATATGCGGAGCTAAGGACTGGTGCTGGAGCGGGTGGAGGCGCCTTATGAATCACCCTCTTCCTGCAAATGCTGCTGGTGGGGGCGGTATGGCCTACCCAACGTTGGATACTTGAGCGCAGGCGCTGTAACTCGATCCCGGGGCCTCTGCAGCTCCTTAGGCCCCACAGCCTTAACTGCGTGGGGGTGCCCCGGCCCTGCCCTCTTCATCAACTCAACGTTGGGGTCCAGCAACGGAGCGCTGACACATATCAGAGCATACCCGGTGAGTGGAGGCGGGGACTTAAAGGACTGGGCCTATCCAAGAGGCCTCATCACTGCTCGGGCCTGCTATTTGCCGGGGTGGGACTCCGGATTGGGGGCACTGTGATTACCTTTGGCCGGCTCTCCGGGTTGGGGCTCATGACCCCATACTCCTTCAATACAGCATTTTGAAAAATATACTGGTGCACCGGGTGCAACGTGGTGGCAAGCGTGCAGCCATATCCACCACAGGGGCCCGATCGGAGGAGGTGATGGGGCGTGGAGACCCTAAGCAACAGACTGGCCTTCAACAAACCGGCAAACCTGGGCTGTACTTCCCACTCGCTGTACCGTGGGAGCACTTTAAGCGCGACAGGTCACCAGTCGACGGAGGAGGGGATGTCGGCCATTTTGGCAGAGCTCTATGTGGGGTTCCACTGCCTGGTTGACCGACTGGATACCCTGACTTCCAGGCTGGACAGAATGGGGGTGTGCATAAACGGCCTTCACACCCAACTTGGAGAAGCCGAGCAGCGCCTCTCTGACCAGGAAGACCGCACCAAGGATATGGCGCTTAGACTGGAGCGCACAGAGCACTACTTGAAATCTGGTGCCATCAAGAATGAGGATTTAGAGGCCAGGTCCCGGCGAAACAACGTTCAGAGACTGCTAACATGGGCCGGCCGGAAACCTTTCTGGAGGGGCTCCTAAAATAACTTTTTGGCGCTGAACACTTCTCTGCTATGTTCGTTGTGGAGGGAGCCCATCGATCGCTGGGCCCATGCCCACAGCCAGGATGACCCCCACGACCCATTGTGGCACGTCTCCTGACTTACAGGGACAGGGATACCATCCTCCGCCAGGCGAGAGAGGCCGCCCCAGTAACCTATCAGGAATCGAGAGCATACTCTGGTTGCCAAAGAGGCCCGATGCAAGTTCACTGCAGCCAAACAACGCCTCCGTGCCCTGGACTTAAAATATGCAATGCTCTATCTATCCTGCATGACTTAGGGTGTTGGTGGACAGTAAGCCTTGTTTCTTTGAGAATGCTCCGGACGTGCTGGCCTTCTACAAACAACGTGTGGCAGAGTCCCGCTGCAGTCCTGCCGGTCCTCCCAACACTCCTCTCCCAACAATAACCTGGCTCCCAGTGCTGGACTCTTCACATCGGATTGAGACTTTGCTGCTGGTAATACTACTTCAGGCTCCTATACCGTTTTGGCGAACTTTGGTAACGTTGCTCCAGTTTTAGATACTCTTTTTGTCCATTTAGAAGGTTTGTTTAAAGTTATTGCTGTGTTTGACTTTCATTCTTCTACATCTGGCCCCGCCCGGACTGCTTGAACCTGGAATGGTATAATGCCCCGGCTGTTCTCTGCCTGTTTGCTCGAACCTTGTTGCTCGATCCTTGGTGAATTCTCAGTATAGTGGATCGTTCGAGGTTCCATTATAGGGGCCATTACTGCGGTCCTTCCCGTACTCGTTGTTGATAATGAAATTCTATTCTTTCAGTGATGTGGGCATCGGCTGTCCGAGGCGTTGCCTCCCCCATGGATGAGTCCGCATAACTTTATGTAGGGAATTGTTGTTGTTTGGATGATGTGGGGTTTTGGGGGGGATGGATCAGGTTCTTCACAGTTCAAATGCAGTCGCTGCACACAACTCTTCACATCATTTCCTTAACTTGCAATTCATTGCCTCATTGCCAACACGTGTTTCGTCCGGCTAATAAGCCCAAGGACTTCGTCAGGGCTAAAAACAAGTGACATTTTACACTTGATTAGATATCAATATTATACATCATACTGAATACTTGTTAAATCAACATGAGGTATACATTGTGATCTCACATGTTAACACAGGGAAAGACATATCATAGATTAGTACAAGTACTAAAAAGTATTCTTCCCTTGCACGGTGTACTCTTCGATGTAGGATCCTATATTGTTTTTGTCCTTGGGCTTATTAGCCGGACGAAACACGTGTTGGCAATGAGGCAATGAATTGCAAGTTAAGGAAATGATGTGAAGAGTTGTGCGCAGCTACTGCATTTGAACTGTGAAGAAATAAAGAAGAAAATATTTTGAAAATCACTTTATTGGAGTATCAGCAAAATTCTTTGATTGGACTTTATTGATTTCTTACCTAGTATTGCTCAGGTTGAGAATTGTGAAAAATTTGATTTTACTGGTATACTTTGTTTACCTGTTTGATTACAACTATTGGCAAGGGTTGTATCTTCACCTTTGAGCATTCACTAGAAGACCATACAAGTTCCATAATACAATAAGAACACTTCCTTTAGCGCATTAGTTTCCCTCTTGTCAGTTTCTGTACACAAAATGAAGTAAAGATAGCCTTCTTGCAGGAGACCCATTTTCCCCCCCAAGGTTTCCCTTCCTTTGCCTCCTCCTGGGGTCACAATATATTTTTTTCAAGCTTCAGTACTTATTCGAGGGGGGTCTGCGGCGCCGCGGCCAGGGCGACTGACGCTGGAATCTGATGACCACGGTTCGATCCCCGGCTCCGGCGGCAGGTTAGCCCAGCACCATGTGACTCTGGGCAATAGCTCGCTTAATCTTCCCGACGGCCCCCAGCGCCTAGAGACCCTTACGGGTGATTGTGCGCTTTACAAATGTGGACTTTACTTTACTAATACACAGCTCCCTCCCTTTCATTCTACTGCATAAGGAAGAGGATCCCCTTGGGCGCTACCTGCTGGTTAAGGGTACACTGTTAGGCCAAACGGTACTTCTTTACAACATTTATGCCCCAAACACTTACGACCCAGAGTTTTTTACTAATCTACATGCCCTTCTCAATCGGCACGATTATGACGTTCTATTCCTGGGTGGGGATCTTAATATTTGGCTGAAACCCGCTCTTGACTACTTCAGCCCTCACGCCATACCGAAGGGTCAATCTATTGTGACACTTACTGACCTGCTTGGTGCATTGGACCTCCGAGATATTTGGCGACAGCATCACCCATTGGCCCCTGGCTACACTTTATATTCTGCACCCCATTCAACTCACACGCGCATTGACTACGTTTTTGCTACGGCTGCGGGTTGTAGCTGGATTGCAGGGATAGACGTACTGCCTCGCACTCTATCTGACCACTCCTCCTTAATTAACGCTTAGTGAGCCCTCACTCAGCAGGGTGGGAGCGTGTTGGTCTTTTCCCGCCTCGGCCCTCCTTGACGAGATGTTTCACGCTGAGGTCCAGGAGGCCATTACGGAATACGTGGCCCTAAACACTGGATCGGTGCCACACTACTCCAATCTCTGGGACTCCTTTAAGGGGTTCATACGGGGAGTCATTATTTCCAAGCAGGCAGGGGTGTTGCGATCGATCCGGGGCAGCCTTGCAGGGGTGGAGGCTGAACTGGCCCTCTTGGATGAGTCTTCCCACGACCCGGCGGTGCAGACCAAGCGAAATGCACTGTTGCTAGATTTTAATGACCATGCAGACAGGGAGGCGAATCTCCTTGGCAAACATTATTTGGCAAGGGACTACGCGAGGGTGAGCACCCAGGCAGGACTTTGACCAGTCTAGTAAACCCCCTAGAAGGGTTGGACATATCACGTCTATTGTTCGTTGGGACGGGACTGTTGCCACGTCTGACGCGGATATTGTAGCGGAACTTGTGGCAAATTACCGTTCGCTCTACTCCACCACACTGCCAGAGGGATTCTCGCAGCACCTTTCATATTTGGAGGAGGTGGCTATGGTCTGGCTGACCAAGGGCCAAGCTGAATTCTGGGCGCACCCCTTCACCATTAATGAAATTTCATTGGCAATAGACGAACTCTCGGGCTCTAAGGCCCCAGGCCTAGATGGTCTCAATGGGGTATTTTATAAAGCGTATAAGGAATGTTTCGCACCCCAACTCCTAGAGGTGTTTGCTGAGGCATTGGAATCAGGCACAGTCCCCCTTACCATGCGAGAGGCGGCCATCTCCTTGATACTTAAACCAGGCAAAGATCCCACGCATTGCTCGTCCTATCGCCTGATATCCCTCATAAATTTTGATAACAAGGTACTGGCCAAAACGCTCTCCTCGAGGCTATCGCTATTGATGGACCAAATTCTCTACCCGGTGCAGTCGGGGTTTATACCACACTGATCTACTGCCCTCAATCTTCGCACGGTGTTCTGTCATTAACCGTATTGTACCTACCAGGCCCGCTGCGGATGCGCTGCTAGGCGCGGAAAAGGCCTTCGATTCCCTTGAGTGGCCTTTCCTACTGGCATCACTTTGTAAACTTGACCTTTCTTCTAATTTCATAGCCATCATTGCTCTGCTGTATTCTTCTCCTATAGCCCACCTCCAGGTTAATGGGTCCCTCTCTCCTTCCATTCCCATCACCTGTGGTACCCGCCAGTGTTGCCCCTTGTCCCCGTTCATGTTCATCATCGCGATGGACCCTCTGGTCCGACACCTCCAAGAAAAACACTTGTTTTGTGTCTTACAATTCCCAGCTGGTCCGCTGCTGATGTCTCTGTACGTGGATGACATCTTGCTTTTTGTGCGACACCCGCAAAACAATCTTCAGCCTTTGATTGACAAAATAGGACGTTTCGGTTCCTTATCGGGTCTTAAAATCAATTGGAGAAAGTCAGTATTTTTTCCCATAACTGATGCCGCTGATGGCACTGAATATCCTTTGCCGGTGTACCGAGAGACTACCAAATATCTGGGGGTGCTCTTACACCGGGATAAGGGACAAGTTGTACAGTTGAACTATGGACCAGCTATCGAACAGCTCTCCTCGCAAATAGATAGGTGGATACAATTGCCTCTCTCTATAGCTGGCCGCATCGCCCTTATTAAAATGAAAGTACTACTGTGTTTTCTTTATTATTTTCGCACTATATCCATTCCGCTCACCAATGCGTTTTTCGCCCATCTACGTGGTTTTCTCATCCATCTGGTGTGGGCGGGCAGCAGGCCCAGGGTGGCTTGGGACACTCTTACCCTCCCGTATACCTCGGGAGGATTCGCAGTTCCAGATCCCCAAATGTATTTTCTGGTGGCGCAGGCGCAATATTCCCACAATTTGTTCCATCCTGATGCCAGAATACCTTACACAAAAACGGACAAGGAACTGGCTGCCCCAACGCCTTTAGCGTCCCTACTCCCAAAGGGAATCCCCCTCGATGCCCATGACATTCAGCCCCTGGCTACCACGTGTTGGGCTTGGCGAAAGCTGAATCGACTATTCGGGTCTGGTCCTCTTTACTCACCTGCACTTCCGCTTGCCAATAACCCATTTTTGCCGCTAACAACTGATAGAGTGGTGCACGTGACCTTGGCCAAACTGGGGCTCGACACCTTTGGTTCCTTATTCCCGGACGGTCGGGCACGTAAGCAGTCTGATTTGACACAGCTTCCTGAGCTCACCGGTGTGGATACTCTTAACGTGGCTCGGCTCCACAGCAGGCTCCGTGCTACCTTCGCTACTTACCTTGCCCCTCATGACGAATTCCCCCCGCTCATCCTCCTTATAGCTGACACTGCGGGAACACATTTGGTCACTAAATTACACAAGGCAAGTATGGCACTCCGGCCGGGACGGGATAGCGGGGCACTTTAAAAATGGGAATCTGATATTGGGCGTCCCCTTACGGACAAGGAATGGGCCTACTGCTTGGAGCAGACACACAAGGTATCCCCTAATCATAGACTCAAGTTAATCCATTTTAAATTTCTCCACAGAATTTATGTGACTCCTGTACAATTGGGCAAATTTGACCCTTCTAAACCGACAAATTGCCCCAAGTTCAACAACCCTGGATGCTGACTTCGCCCACATGTCCTGGTCCTGCCCCCATGTTCTCCCCTACTGGCAGGAGGTATTCGATGTGCTATCTCAAATAATAGAAATGCCCTTGGTTCCCTCACCTGAATTGGGTTTGCTGGGATTGGTCCTTCGACTCAAACTGTACTATAGACACTTTACAGCGCTTGCCCTACTGCTTGCAAAGCATGAGATAGCCTCTCTCTGGGGAGCCAGGGCCCGTCCTACTAAGGCGGCCTGGCTTAGGAACATGGCATACCGCAATGTTCACTCCGAGATTTATGCCTCGCTCCAACCTCCTTCCTCCAGGCCTCGTGATATCTGGTGCATATACCGCACATTTCTACAGCGAATGCTTCACGCTTCTCAGGCCGTTCCTAATTTGTCGGGCCCCCCGTGAGCTGAGAGGATGGCTGTTGGACCCCTAGCTGCACCCCATGGATTGCTACCTTCCTTGGGTGTATCCCAGTGACTCTGGAATAGTTATAGCATGTACACCAACAACGCCACTACTGGCACTTCACTACTGCTTTATGTATGATATTGCGCAGAGTCCACCTCACTTAATATAATGTGATTAGTATTTTTATTCTTTTGACTAGTAAGTGTATATGTATAGTTTGAACTTAGATGTTCTCTTTTGGCGTATCTATCCTACAGGCATTTTCAAATCGCTCTTTGGTCTGTTGTAATCCATGCTTCCTTCCGCACAGATGTAATGTCGATGTTCAGTCCTGCTTACGATTCTAATGCCTGTAATGTTTATTATTGTATTTTACTTTGTTTTGTTCTGTATTATAAGTTTGGAAAAGATAATTAAATATATAACAATATATATATATATATATATATATATAACAATATATATATATATATATATATATATATATATATATATAACAATATATATATACATATATATATATATATATATATATATATATATATAAGCTTTAAATATATTTTGGGAATACATTTTTCTCCAAACGTCAGCTTATGAGTTCTGCAAAAACTCACATTTTCATTGCAAAGGCACACCTTGCAATTTTGGGATACATATATTAATCTAACCAATGAATAAAAGTTTCTTATTTAGCATGATCAGCTGTACACAGGAGACCTACTTACATGTAGTAGAACAGCTACCAGTAGCTCAAAAGCTGCTCGTTGGAGAAGCCTGGTTTATACGTTTGTAATACAAAAGCTCTATACATGATGTCTATATGATGAGTGCCATCTTTTGTTCAGACCCGACCCCAATAACACTATATTAATGTTCTCCAAACCCCAAAACAGCTTTGTCCAGAATTGTGGTACTGGCCACCGACCTGAAAAGAGATTCATCCATACCTGAGCACAATACCGTGGCCTCTGGGGCTGCTGTGCTCACTAACCCTGACAGATTTATCATCACCCAAACTCAAAAAAGACATCCATGGGGTTCTTTTTCCTCCTGATGCACACAAAGTTTTATCCTGATCCAAGCACTATATAAGAATGGGCTGCTGTGTCCCCAATCCGGAAAAAGATTTATGCAGGAACACAACATGGTGCCCAAGAGGGTCATGTTCCCCAGACCAGACACAGACTTTTTTAGATTCACGGTATGGCTGCAGTCAAGCCTCTGCTACATGGATTTAGCAGAGCCCGTCTGAAGTAGTTTCTGCTAGTACGTTATTTAATTTAGAAGTTTTCTGACACCTCCAAATGGTGTATTCAGTGTATTTTTCGCGTCGCATCTAAAGTTTAAAGTCAAGCAGAAAGAAAGGCACATAACATTTCCTGAGTAAAATCACAAGGTTTACGGGAACGCTTCTTCACTCTGTGTACTCTTGGCTAACAGATCTCATTGTGTCGTTTGTCGTTCAGCTCCGAAGCGTTCTGGGTCTAGCCAGGTGTATGAATATGAAACATTCTTCTACAGTAATATATTTGTTGGAGGAAGCTGTTCTGTGTTGCCACCTTCCTGTTTACTAGTTATTGAAACATTCTTCTACAGTAATATATTTGTTGGAGGAAGCTGTTCTGTGTTGCCACCTTCCATGTTTACTAGTTATTGAAACATTCTTCTACAGTAATATATTTGTTGGAGAAAGCTGTTCTGTGTTGCCACCTTCCATGTTTACTAGTTATTGAAAAATATGGATGACGAGTTTATGGCCACCAAAACTGCCAGGCAGAATGCAATCTTTTAAAAAGGAAACTAAAGGGATTTATGCAGGTTGGCCTTTGGGAGCCTTGGCAAGATTGAGAGAGGTTTGGGTGGAATGTAGGCCTTTTAAGGATTGTGAAGTGTCTGATCAGGTTGTCAGATCGGGTTGCTTTTCCACTTACTTTCTTGTTCATTGGGGCGTATCCTGCCTTAAAGAAGTACACGGCATTGCTCATATCACCTATGTCAGCTCTGCCCTCTTGAGATCCATTTACTCATTTAACACCAACTCTGCCGGACACATTTAGCCTTATGGATTACTGGGCCTTTTCTGATCACCCACTCCTTTTCGGTGTACAAACACTGATCATCCCATTACCCTTGTGGGCAGGCTAGTGCTGTGTAACTGCCTCTATGTGTTACAATTTGATCATCTATCGCTTACACACCCTCATTCAGTACGCCGCCACACACTGCATCCCTTACCACGAGTAGCGCAGCTTGTGGCCATCATGCACAACATGAAACCCTTCCCACAAGGCTCAAAACAAAATCACACCCTTACAAACACCCCCCACCCCTAGCTGGCGTAGCTTGCTATCCATCTGCGTAGGTGCTTCAGTACACCATATAGGGGTAGAAAATGCGATGCAAGTGCTACACTAAGATGCAATACCCACAACTGAAACAAGCATTGGCAAAGCAAATAAGCCAGGCTTGCATTTTCTTGCATTTTCTATAATAAGCACCATTGAAACGTTTCAGGAACTCCATCAAGTTGAATGACTCCCCATTAGAATTAGTCAAAGCTTTCGACTACCTGGGTGTACGGGTCAACAACTCGATGAAGTGGAACTCCCATATGTCAAAGATGCTGCTTACCCACAAACGAGTGTCGGGGGCAATCGCAAGACATCAGCAACTTTCCCATAGCAGACCAGTAGCCCCTGCCATTAAGGTCTATGAGGGAAAGGCCTTGCCTTCGTCCCTTTACGGAGCGGAACTGTGGGGTTTTGAGAACATCACAGACCTAGTGAGATCAGAGAACAAGTTTTTTAGGGACCTGGTCTCGCTCCCGCCATCGACCCCACTAGTTCCGCTCCGCCATGATTATGGAAAACATCCAATTAATGAAATTGCAAGGCTTCGTCCCCTACTATTCTGGGTGCGCCTGAGAAGGTCCCCAGAATTGTCCAACTATGCTTCTGCTTTGACCGAATTAGTCCGACTAGACACGGGCCACAAGATAAATTGGTTATCCAAACTGAAACAGCTTGTGGGGGACATCGGACTGGCAGAGGCATGGGAAAGCCAGACCCGCCACCAAAACAGGCAGTCAAGAAGGCCCATTGGGAGTGGGTCACCATAGAAACCACAAGAAACCTTAAGCAGGGCACTCTGACGGAGCAGTTCCTAGATCACAAGCCCACCTTTAAACTGGAACCCTTCCTTGACTTCATCGAATCACCAAGAGAAAGAGTATTATATCTGAAGTTGAGGTTTGGAACACTCCCACTGAATGACTTTACAGCAGGGTGGAACCTCAATAAGGAAAAAAATAGCAGGTGCCCCGGCTGTGCTTCTCCTATTGAATCTATTCCCCACTTTCTCTTTGCCTGTCCGGCATACAAACAGGCGAAAAATAAATGGTTGAAACCCGTGTGCACCAATATGGGAATTAGGAACTATAGGGAGACGTTGCGCATTCTAAAAACGGACACATCCTCCCTTAGCACAATCTGTGGGACAGCTAAATACCTGGTATGCACCTGGCTAATTAGAACTAAGCTTCTGAGGGTAATCAGTGTTTAGACCTAGGAACATAAGTGAGGTCCCCCCTAATACCGTGAATTTTATTGTGTATGAATTGTTTTTATTACTGTATAGCTTTTAAGGCATGTTTATATTTTTTATAACTGTATTTATCAAGTCGATTTTAGCCTCTAGCACCGTTTGTATGACAATGAGACACCATTTTCTTGTTACAAGATTGGATTGTTTTAAGATGATGACATTTATTCAGTGTACACTTTTATGATATTTTATATCGAATAAAGTCATACAACAACAACAACAATAAGCAGGACCTGTTAGGTTTGCCATAGTTGCGTGTGCGATGCATTTGAATATAAGCAGCAGCCCAGAGGGAGGGAGCAGAGAAGCTGATGGTGTGCTGAACATTACTCAGCGGTGGCTGAATGTGATTGCTAGGGGAGCCAAAGGATTATTCATCTAATAAGAAACATTAGAGGAATGACCTTTTGACATCCAGAGCACTGCATTTCATTTAACTGTAAATGGAATCATTGTGTCTTGCAGTGAAACAAAACTGTTAAAATAATTTCATTTCGATATTTAAGATACAGAATTCCAGCCGCGGCTCATGCAGTTAAGAGCTGTGGGCCGGGTGGGTAGAATTTTGACAGACAATGACGAGGAAAATTATTATTTTTATTTAATTTTCCCTCGTCGTCGTCTGTTGAAATCACCCCCCCCCCTCTCCCACCAAGACCCACCGCCCCACCGCTCTTACCCGTACTAGCCAGGGCAGCAGAATGACTGCGCTTTTCGGATTTTAAATAGCCACTCAGGTATTCAGGTGGAACCACCTGGGAGGTGGAAGAAAACACCTAAAGAGAAAGTACCATATCAGAAAGACTAAAATACTCATCTGGATAGACGCAAAATCTGATTGACAATATCTCCATCCAGTGGTTGAAGATGGCTTATCCAAACAAGGCAATAGGTTTGCACAACACACTGCCCACTGTATGACCATGAAGAGTTTTGGAATTTCAGCAGAATCAATAACTCTGGGCGGAATTCCTCCAACTACAATTATGAAAGTTCTTCAAAGTGCAGATGCAATACCCCAGCCAGGGTGACACCCCACCCTCTGTGTCTTGCTGCAGGAGAATAGGGGGTGCAGGCTGGAGCACAGCCCGACCCCATTCAATCCCAACAACAGCACAGTAGGAGGAGCCAATGCTCCCCTACCCTGATCACCAGCTCCACCCCCCACCTCCGCCACATCACCCCATGCCCTCCGTCTGAGACTTTCAACCTACTCTGAGCAGGTGGAAAATATCAGTGTTGTTCTGGCTGGAATGGGGAAAAAGTACATGGAAAAGAGATTGTGTCACTGGGTCATTGTAGGTATCCTCCACGTCGAGTAGAACACCTGAATATGTTGAAATTTGGTGCAGGGACAACAGTCCACTGGAACTCGTACCAAATTCTGGCACTCTCGTAATGATGGCTCACGTGCATTGATCAGAAAAGGTTTGGGATCCCCTGACCTAAAAAGAACACTATAATGGTTCGTGTTAGACCTGGCATCATTGGCGTGAGTCTCCCTTCCATTTTGTCAGATTGCCTCCTCTGTTTTTGATGTCTTTTTGCTGGTTATATGTTTTGGGCACTGTGCCACTGCTATTCAGCCCACAGTGCAAGTTCTCCCTATGTTAAATTGATGTACTAATTAGTGATTCCATGATTGGGTTTTTTGATTTACTTGTCAGACCCTAGTACAGTGCACCATGTGTGCCCAGGGCTTGTAAATGAAATGCTGCTGGTGGGCCTGCAGCACTGGATGTGCCACCCACAGAAGCAGCTTGTAAAGTGTGTCTCAGGCCTGCCATTGCAAGGCCTGTATGCAGTCTGTGACTGCCATGTCGACTTGGCAAGTGCACCCAGTTCAGTTCATGAAGCTTTATTCGGTTCATAATAGGAATGACCATAAAAGCACAGCAAACAGGCAATAAAATTAGAAAAGTGCAAACATGATTATGATTAAAAACTCATACTTTTTCTAAAAGCCATAGATTTACATATAAAACGGGCAGTATAAAAACATATATCGGGGTGGTCCAAATTATACAACAAACACATAGCATCCTCCACATTAAAAACTCCGTACTTAAGAAATATTGGTTTTAAAAAGGAGATCCTAACATTCTGAAATAGGGAACAGATGAGCATAAAGTGCATTGTGCTTTGCTTTGAATGTCCATCACAGGGACAAGGGCCCACAATGGGGCTTTTTAGGGTGTGGAAAGGCCACTAATACATGAGCAATGCCAACTCTTAATCTACTCAATACAAACTTATGTGTTGGCCTAGTTACTACGCTCAAGTAATGCTGAAATCCCTCAACAGCAATATATTTATTGTAAGTTTTAACAGTAGCGAGGGAGTTAGCTATTACTGAACGTTTATGAGCTTTATGTGACATAAAGGTGTTTTTTAGGTCCTGTTTAGCAAGGCCTCTGGGGGGACTGTTTTCTAACAACAAATTAATATCAAAGATACTGTTATAACAATCTACCACATACTTAAGCCATGGTATCTGCATACAATTGTCTAATCCAAGGCAGTCCCTAATTACGAGTTGATTGAACTCAGTCTCTTCCTTGAGCCAAATTGCTCGATAAAGCAATAAAGGCCTAAGAGAGGCGAGCTCGGTCAGATGAAAAACCCTGGTCTCTCTATGGATCAACTCTGTTGGGGCAGATTTAGGGAGGCACAATAATTTCTTAAGAAAGGTGTTTTCTTCTATCTGTAAACAATCAGTATTACAATAGCCCCAAAGCCCCGCCCCATAAAGGGCAATGGATACGCTACGTGCCTTGTAGATTTCCAGCATATCCTTGATTCGCCTGTCCCCCAGCTTAGACGCAAATTTAAAAATGCCATAAGAGCTTTTGATCATTTTAGTTCGGACATTCGTTAGTTCATGCCCCCACCTACCATCGCTAGTAAAAGTTACCCCCAAATAGCAAAAACTGTTCACATGCTGCACTTTAACCCCTTCTATAAAAAAGGAGTGGTTTCTGCCTGATTTAGTCCCACAGGTCATCGTATGTGTTTTATTCTTATTGATCAGCAGTCTCCTGCTCCCAATAAATTCAGTGAATTTGTCCATCAGGCGCTGTAGACCGACGGGTGTCCGTGACAGGAGCACCGCGTCGTCTGCATACAGCAGAACTGGGACACTATCCCCTGCAACCTGTGGAGCATCAGCCTTGATGGTTTTCAAGGCGACTTCAACCCCATTAACAAAAAGGATAAATAAGAGGGGAGCAAGGACACAGCCCTGCCTAATTCCCCGTTTCACATTAAAATTATTAGTACATTCCCCACTAACACCATATCGGACACATGTTTGCAGCTTGCTGTATAGTCTGGCGAGAAAAAAGATAATTTCTTTCGGGGCGCCCATATCAAGCAAAACTGACCAAAGAAGTGAGTGATTAACTAAATCAAAAGCACTGCTAAGGTCAGCAAAGCAAAGATAGATGGTACCGGGTTTGGCTCTAGTGTACTTGCCTATCAACAATTCTAGATTCAGGCACTGATCTAGGGTCCCTCTTCCCTTCCTGAATCCATATTGTGAGTTTGCAAGAATTCCATTCTCATCAGCCCACTCCTCTAATCTGGAAAGCAGAACTCTGCTCATAATTTTTACAGATGAGTCGAGCAGGCTGATGGGCCGGTAATTACTTGCCAACGTTTTATCCCCCTTTTTATAGATTGGGACTATAATGGAATCACCCCATGTTGGTGGGATCATGGTGGTTACTGCAGCGTTGAGTACCAAAGTAAGTATTGGTCCCCAGAGCTGCGGTTGGGCCCTATAAACATCTATCGGGACTCCATCAGGCCCCTGGGCCTTACCGCCCTTACTATTTTTAATGCCATTTTCCACCTCTCCCAACAAAATATCTAGAGGCACTACAGGCCAAGTCCTATGTTCATTAGGCATCATAGTATTATCTTGGAAAATCACGGAGAAATGGTTCACCCAGTCCTCGCTGGCCACATTAGAGGAAAGATGAGGGATTTTATCATCTTGGAGGAAAGGGGAGTTAACAGTAGACCAAAACAGGCGACTATTGGCAGTTTCTGCTGCCTGAGTAAGATGATCCCAGGTTTCCTGCTGTAATTCCTTCTTTCTTTTGGATAGCGCCTTTTTATAATCGAGTCTTAAAAGTTTGACTCTATCCTTGTCCCTTGGGGTAACGGCCAGAGCTTGTTTGAGTTGTGAGAGCAGGGACGTACAGGCATGGTTAAACCATCCAATCCCTTTCCCTCCTCTGCCAACTTTTTTCCCCGTAAAGATGTTATTAATGACAGTATTGATGTTAAGAAAATGAGTCATAACCTGAGCAGACGAGCATCCTAGGGTTAAGATAATGTCAATGTCCGTCCTGCATTTATTTATAATTAAGGGTTCCACTATGGCCAAATTTTCCCCTTTCCATCTCAGCCTAACCCCATTAGGCCTATGTGGCTCTATATTTGCCAATACTCTAGTGGGCAATTAAATTCTAACCATCCATGTAGTTATTTGCAAGCTAACGCAATTATGGTCGCTCAAGGAGGATGTGTCCCTTACTTTAATTATGCAATGGGGTACCAAATTAGATGAGACCATAATATGATTAATAATGGAGCTCCCATTCCTTCCAGTAAAAGTGGGGATTGGACACTCACTTTCCTCCTGTACAGTTCTCAATAGCTCTAGGTCAAACGAAACCATAGTGCTATTGATTGATTCTCCGTAAGCATTATGTGGAAAGTGGGACATGCTCTCCCCGCTGTTAGTTAGGATCCCACAGGCCCTAGAGGAGGATAAACTACAAACTTGCAAATTAAAATCCCCCACCCAAACAAAAATAAAAGTGCCTATTGCTTCGCTTACCAGCTTCATTAGGGCACAGGATAACTCATCTATCACTTTGTGCCGGGAATTAGTAAAATTCTTATTATAAAAATTAATTAAAAGCACATCGGTGCCGTCCAGTAAACGTACCCACAGGATTTGGGAATGTGGTTCGATTAACAAATGTTTGATAATAGTCAACTTTACGTCTACTGAGATAAGGATAAGGAGACCTCCCTTTGCCCTGCCATGGCTGGATTCAGAAGCATCTAAACTAGGTTTATCAACACACCACGTCTCTTGCAGGCATAAAATATCATAGGACCTTACAATGTCCTCCCATTCCAGTTTGAGTGCCTTAGATGCCCATCCGGCAATATTCCAGCTTGCCATAGAAATCCCCACAGAATGACAATTATTGGTGATACCAAGAATGTTATTGGTACTATTACCCCTGTTACTTTGGTCAGACGCCGGCCCGCCTATGCAATTACCTATAGCATTCACTGGGTCCTCAACAATCTCATTCACACAGTGAACTACTGTCCCACTTTCCAAATTACCCGTAATGGCAGAAGGTAAATTCTCCCTATGTTAAATTGATGTACTAATTAGTGATTCCATGATTGGGTTTTTTGATTTACTTGTCAGATCCTAGTACAGTGCACCATGTGTGCCCAGGGTTTGTAAATGAAATGCTGCTGGTGGGCCTGCAGCACTGGATGTGCCACCCACAGAAGCAGCTTGTAAAGTGTGTTTCAGGCCTGCCATTGCAAGGCCTGTATGCAGTCTGTGACTGCCATGTCGACTTGGCAAGTGCACCCACTTGCCAGACCTTAAACCTTCCCTTTGCTTCTTATCAGACCCCCCTATGGTAGGCCCAAGGGCAGGATGCATTGGAAGTATAAGGTAGGACATGCTCTGGTGTGTGTAGCATGTCCTAATAGTGAATTACATCCATTTTCGTTTTTCACTATTGCAAGGCTACCTGTTCTCCATAAGCTAGAATGGGCAGTTAGATTATTACATTCTTATAATCCTAACGGACTCAGGGAACATGTTGGAAATTCGAATTTATTATGCCTGAACTCAGAATGATAAAATACATCTTTTAGTAAAGTTGGTATTAACATTCAGTGTTTGAAAATACCACTTTTAGAAAGTAGGTATTTTCTTGCCTAACTGTCCAGGCCTGCCTCTGCTGGGTTGTGTATTCCTTGTCTGGAGTTTGTGAGTGACAGGGCTGGAGGATTCCAGGAGACAGGCTGGGGCAGTCCAGTGGTGAATAGAGAGATCTGCATCTAGATGGGAGGGAGGAGTTGCACCTGGGACCTGAATAGGGCTGGGCCTTCCCTCTCCAATGCTGGCTCCACCTCCTGTGGTGTGTCTGCTGTCTCTGCCCTGCACTGTGAAAGGAGAGAAGGAATCATGTCAACAAAGTGCTCCAGAGCTGTACCTTCCCTCCCCTGTGCTGGCTCCACCTCCGATGGGGCGTCTGATGTCTCTGCCCTGCACAGTGAAAGGAAGGAAGGAGTCATGTAAACAAAGTGCTCAGGAAATGGTTTGGACTAGGCAGAGGCCTCTCTGCCTTCAGAGAGCAAAGGATTTTGGGGTATAAATATTGGGACCCAGTCCCAAGAAATTTAGATCACTTCTGGGAACAAAAAACCTTTTGCCAAGGAGAACAACCAAGGAAGCTGCAGGAGTTTTACTGCCCCTCTGCCAGTGTGCTGTTTGCTGTGTTGGCCTGCAGTTGTTGCTTCATTGCCAAGGAAAGGAGAAGGAACTTTTAAGGACTTTCATTATCTACAGAATATTCTCCAAGGGCTTGAACTGTGCTTGCCTCCTGCTGAAGTCTCAGGGACAAAATACTTCATCTCCAGCTCCCCTCTGAGTTTCCTTGCCGGGAATTCTATCTATAGACATTTGCATGTCGCTGGGAGCGGGAAGCGCGACACACTGAGAGGAAGCATGTCGCAGCCGCAGCTGAAATCGTTGCATCGCTGGAGAAGTGAGCCTTCGCCACATCTCCCTGGAAGCGTGTCTTCATCGAAGGTGCCTGCTGTCACATCACCGGAAAAGCGTGACGCCATCAAGAGAGTCGCAATCGCATCACCAGAGAAGCGTGTCGCAGGGCCTGTCGCGGCTCCAAAGTACGGAGTCGTCACAAGGCTGCCAGGGTGCCTACGCATCATCATTGCCGCGTCATCGCATCAAGGGCGCCATCTTTTCGCATCGCTACTGGATCAATGCATCAAGGCCCCATCTTGCGCATCGCAACGGGCCCGCAGGACGAGAATCTACGCATCAACCCCGCACCGGTAAGGATCACGGCGCATCCCCTACTCTGCGCAAGCATTGAGGCACAAGGCACCCTTTCCCCCGGATCACGGAACCGACACATCTCCCCTTTTGCGAGCCTTTTGTTCACTTTGCGTTACGCAACCTATACTTTGTTGAGAACTTTGCCGCATTTATCATCAACTTGAACTAAGCAACTTTTATCATCTTTAGGTCATCTTTAAGTATAGTATTGTGGATTTTTGTTGTTTGTGGTCTTGTATTAAGTCTATATAAAGAATACTTATTTTTATAAACCTGTGTTGTGTCCATCTGTAGTGTTTTCACTGTATTGCTGTGTATATTCACAAATGCTTAACACACTGCCTCTGAGATAACCCTGTCTGCTCGAGCCAAGCTACCAAGGCAAGGGGGTTGAGCGGGGATTATTTAGGAGTGTAATCCCCTTATCCTGACTTAGAAGTAAGGGTCCCTATTTGGACAAAGGTGAATACTATTGCCAAATAGAGACCCCCAGATCTAACAGTTCTCATTTCTGTTAAATCAGCTGCTGATTACCCCAGCCGTTCTGCTGTCATTGATGAACACAACTTTATTCAGACTCATTTTAAACTGAACTACAGTGTTGTGAACCCTAATGCCCATACGAACTCAATTCCCTCTGGATATGCTATGTCAACTTGATTTCTTGTATTAATTATATGGTCTCTGTTCACAAGTCATGTAAAGCGCTCTGATAAAGGTGAGTGTAGCCAGTGCAATATAAAACTTTCAAAGCAATAAAATAAATAAATACATATGCTTCAAGGGACCCAATATAACTCACCTCCTCTTTCCATGACATCTTGCTCTCCTTGTGTTTTTTTCTTCTGTATGTCGAGCCAAATATGAATCTGCTGCTCAGACTTTGGCCTGTATTTTTCTCAATTTCATTTGAGGCTATGGTGCTAGTGTTTTTTCAGCGGCTTCAGAGAGTTACTCCTGTTCTGGTTATATTGTGATGATGATACATGCAGAAAAACATTTCAAAGGCTCCTTGAGCTGTGTTATCCTATGACTTAAGTGCAACGTTTTCTTCCACAGCCCAAAAATATTGATATAAGTACACAGCATATAGGCACAGCTCATACATGCCTATTCAGGACTGAAAGGGCCAGTGGGCTACAAAAATGGAATAGATGTGGCATCTATTCCATCTTTTGTAGTTTTGTTTATGTGTAGCACTGTTTTTCAAGGGCGGCTCCCCCATCAAGGCAGAGGAGAGTCACCCTACAGCTTTTCAGCCCTGCAAAAAAGGAAAAATAAAATCACGCCCGGACTGGGAACCGAAACAGACCATGGAAAACAGCTCAGTCAGCCTCTGTGGGGAGGTGAGTGCTAGTTGGAAGCACCACTTCTGTCTCACTGCTGCAGCTTTTGTTACAGCAGGCCAATATTGCAACTATGCTGCAAAACCGGCCCCTGTCACAAAAATGGCCTCCCAGGGGTCCAAGATTGTCCCCCACCCTCGCAGCCTGCCGTGGAAATGCCCGGTGCATGCCACTGCCAGTCCAACCCTGAATAAAATAGTTGCCTACACAATCCCCCTCTTAACATCGCAGAGGAGAAGTTAAGGATGAGATGCTGAGATAGGAGACTGCACGTACGCCCCAGAGATCTCCCGGACTGGTGGCCTCCTGCGATCCCTCGCCCTGTCTCTTCATCGCTGGAGCTCGTGCCCCTGATCGCGGATGGCGTTTAACGACCCTCCCTCTGCAGGATAGCGAGAGGAGACAGAACGGCCTCCCGGGCCTTCCCTCGGCAAAGGAAGTACTCCAGCTCTGCTCAGAGGCGGGCGACACTGAGCCGCCTATCGCATTGAAGGGATCGAGACCGGCACGTTCAAAAAGCTCGGCAGGCATAGATTAGGCACCTCCACCACCCCTCTATAAAGCGTGCAAAGACAATGCATACCGGGACGAAGCAGAGGCTTATCCTTGAGCACATCTCTTGAGATTACAGCGGAACACGCCTTATCAGGTCAGTTTACAGCACCTGCTTTATTCCACTAACGTTCTTAGGTCTATACACTTGCCACTTGTTGCGTATGCAGCCTATATTGGATAAAGGGGCCCAGGCAGGACCCCCAATCCTCATCACTTTGTCTGAGGTCTTTTTCCTCACTCTATGCACTCTTGCCACATCGCTACAGCTCACACAGATCCATCACAGCCTGATGGGAAAAAATCTACAAATACCTCTAACTCCTGGATAGGGGAAGAACATCAGCTGCCTATAAAGAATACACAAAATGGCCACAATTGATCAATAGATAAACAAAGAAAAGGGACTGCATCCCAAGAGGACCTTTAATGGAAATAGACAGAGGACTACATTGGCAAGCTCTGACCTAGACAGTTAACATGGTGGCCATCTTGGACTGATTCATCCGTAACAGGTGGGCATCCAAAGATTACAGTCAACCCGCACCTCTAACCTAGCTACACCTTCCCTCCATAGGGCAGTACACCGCATGCTCACCACCCCACCTGTCCCCCGCTAATCAACTGTTACCCCTCACTATGGAGTGCACTGGTAACCACACCTACTCCTTCACATACCCCCAACCTCTCAAAAAAAGCAGCTAAAGGTTTTAAATACAACTTTTTAAAATCTCACCCTGAAACCCAATCTCTGATCCATACTTCTCAATGAACAAAGGGCACATTACTAATGACATCATCTTCTATAGTAAAAGAAGAGCTCAATCTAGAAAAGCCTTTCTCGCTGTCTTTAAGGTCTCTAACATGAGGAAAACAGCGCACGGACTCACGTTAGCTATACTGTCATCCCTATTCTATTATGCAGCAGCCACTATCACTATCTATCACAATGGAATCATCCTTATCCAATCATCTAACCCCAATCTAATTCTGCGAGATCACATCTTTCCGCTCAACAAGGAATGTCTCACTATTTCACACCCCTCCTCACCACCCAATCACAGCGAATTCATCAACTCCCAACCTGTACCACAACTAAATCAGAATAACCAGCTGCCCCCATCTGCAGTGACACTATCTCTAGACCATAACGACACCCTAGCTAACAACATATCACTCCTTAAAACGTCATGCACTTTAACACCACCACCCCCACCATCCCCCACTCCATTACTCCCAACACCCCACTCACAACCCTGAGCCTAGCCATCAACCATCCTCTTAGCGCCAATCATCTCCCCTATCCCTACTCCTCCCCCAACATCAATGAGCTATCTCACCTCCCACATAACTCTGTGCACCCAGCTAACTTACATACAGATTCACTAATCCAGTCTATCCCGATCAATACACACAGAGCCACAAGACACAACTCCAGAGACAGAGTTGAAAATAACCTCACAAGAATCCCCCTCACAATCGAACCCACCTTAGTATCCAACAAGACACGGCTAAAATGTATTCTCCTAAACTGCGGGTCTGCATCTAGACATGCAGCCGATATAGCTGCCCTGCTAATCTCTAACGAACCAGACATTCTAATCCTGACAGAAACATGGTTAAATGAATCATCGACTCCCATCATGGACATTCCGCTACGCCCTAACTATTACATCACCAGACTAGACAGAGCGTACATCAGAACAATCTAACAGTGACCAGCTCCAATGCCCCCGCTTTATCCTCCTGTGAATACCTTTGTTTAAACATCGCTAATAATAACAAATAAATATGTACCTTTCACACATTCTACCACCCTCCTGGAGATCACCTCACATTCATAGAACAGCTCATGGATATATGCTAGCGTCAAATGACGGCCAACATATTAAGCAAATATTCCTAGGGGACTTCAACCTTCACTGGGATGACCAGAACGACCCAGGGGTAAACAACCTCAAAGCTTTCCTCTCAGACTAATTATGTAACAGCCCTACACACAACAAAGGCGCAACCCTCGACCTAGTAATTTCAAAGTGGACTCCACACAGCTCGACTTGATCCTCCCTTGCGATGGGTCTGACCATCACGTCATTACATTCCAAGTCATGGATTTGATTAAACGACTTCCAACATAATCCCTGAGAGCAAAGATCTGGAAGAGAAACCTGAAAAACACTGGCTCCGGCCTTCTAGCATCCTCTAATTCAAACTTACTATGTCCCCCGGAAGGCCTACATGATGTACAAGGGCTGACCAACTATTACTTCTACTCCATGCACGACCTTCTAGACAAAATAACCCCTCTTCAATTGAAAAGAACTACTACAAAAGACTCAAAACCTTGGTATGATGGTAGGCTAAATGAAGACAGACGCTCACTTAGATTAATTGGATGACATGAAACGAGTATTCTAAATGACCCCAGCACTTACTTGGAAACACGTAAATTAAATCTACGGCGATGTCGCTGGATACTCTTGAAATATTTGCACATCAAAAGGTTCATTACGTTAGAGAATCCTCGCCGAGAGTAAAAGAAAGATAACCTACGGAAACCGTGTACATTGTAACATCTATCTTTCCCGTCCTGAGAGATGTGCGCATGAACTGATCAGTTCCCGACGACTTGTGTAAAGCCCAGCGTGCCCATGAGAAACATTTGAACCTGTGTGAAACCGGAAGTGATTCTTATCCCGAATGTGGGTGAGAGGGAAGATGAAAGAAATACCCTCGGTTCGTGAGAACGATATGAGAATAACAAATAAATAGGTTAATTTAAAAAAAACTGTGTGTAACGGTTGTGAATAATCGAAAGGCGAACTAACGTGTTAAGTGAAAATGGAAGACAGACCTCATGTATGTAAAATGTCAATACAAGAAGAACACAAATGACACTGGGTCACACCTTCAACTACTCGTACAAGGCATGACCACCTATTTTAAAGACACTACTGATTTTCTGAATATACTGTCCATTAAAACTGAGGTTACAAATGACACCATCTTGTGCACAATCGAAGTTAAATCACTGTATACCTCCATTCCGCACAACCTAGGTATCCATGCAGTCGAATCATTCCTGGTTAAGAGTGAGATGGATGAACAACTCAAAATATTCCTCATGGAATTCCTTCACTTAACGCTATTCCACAGTTACTTCAGATTGCAAGATGACTTTTAAATACAATGCTCTGGAACATCTATGGGCAATTGCGCAGCACCAACGTATGCCAACCAGTTCATGCACAGATTCAAACTAGAGCACATCTTGAATCAGGAAGCGTGGTTGAAACATCTCATCATATATAAGAGGTATATTGATGACATATTTGTCTTATGGAAAGTACGACAAAAAACCTAGTAGAAGCCATTGAGAATCTAAACAAGGTGAACAAACGTATTGAATTCGCGTCATCAATCAGTACAGAACAGATAACTTTTTTAGATACTTGTATCACTAACTGCAATGGACAATTATACACCAGGGTATACACTAAACCCACTGATCGAAACCATTTCATGCATTCTCACAGTTTTTAACAACCAACCCTAAAGAAACATCACCCTTACTCACAGTTACTTCGATTAAAACAAATTGTATCTAACGAGGACACATACAAAGACAGCATGAAGACATTCATCAAAAAATGTAAAGACCGAGGCTACCCTGACTCCATATTACAAGGAGCCATTGCCAAAGCAGAGCAGAAGACACGAGAAAGCTTATTGGAAAATACGAAGCATAAAGATAATTTCAACAGAGGCGTATTTGTTGCTAAATTTACTACATACAGTTATCAAAATAAACTGTATTGAAATACAGGCCTATGTTAAGTACGGCAGCTGATTTCAAAGGAATATTTGATTCACCACCAAGATTTGCCTACTTGAGGAAGAAAAATTTGAAACAGATATTAAACAAACCAAATGATCAAAAAGAACTGAAACTTTAAAGGGACTGTTCCCTGTTTAAATTGTGGCAGTTGCAACTCCATTATTAAAGGCAATACCATCAGACATCCGAATAGAGGAACTTTAATCAAATTAAGAGTAACAGGAAGACTAAGCGTAAAATGAGCGTAAAATGAGAATACATTTAAATGAACATAAGAGTAACATAATCATAAGGAATCTGAAATCTGAAATCCACGATGGCTGCTCAGTTCCACACCATAAACCACAACATCAGTCAATTAAAGTTCTTGATCTTGGAACAAGTTCCTATACACCAGGTACGGGATAACACACAGTTCCTCTTGCAAAGGGAAATCCACTGGATCAACTTTTTGGACACTGTTAACGCGAAAGGGTTAAATGAACGCTTGTATTTTAGTTGTTTTCTTTAACCTCATATAGTAACTGAGTTCATGCTTTATATTCATGAATACTAGTCTGGTTATGTTGGCATTACATTTCAGAATGTTAAAATTATTACCCACTTGTACATTGTGATTTACGAACATTTGCATTCTGCACACCTCTTCACATTTAGTTTGGTCGCTTATTCGCATGCCTTTTTTACTTCTCAAACTGATATGTTATATCACACAATTATGACTCTTTCAGAGTTCTTTCTTGTTTTACATTTTTTTCATATCCTACCCAGTCATGCGCTAATACATTTAAACTTTTCGAATTGTGACTATATCTGACATTAATGGTTTCACCATCATCACTGGTTCACATTTTCTAACCCAGGGTAATTTGAGTTCTCCTTGTATTGACATTTTATAGACATGAGGTCTGACTTCCATTTTCACTCAACACGTTAGTTCGCCTTTCGATTATTCACACCCGTTACACACATTTTTTTTAAAATTAACCTATTTATTTGTTATACTCATATCGTTCTCACGGACCAAGGTTATTTCTTTCATCTTCACTATCACCCATTTCCGGGATAAGAATCACTTCCGGTTTCACACAGGTTCAAATATTTCTCACAGGCACGCTGGGCTTTACACAAGTCATCGGGAACTAATCGGTTCACACGCACATCTCTCAGGACGGGTAAGTTAGATGTTACGATGTACACGGTTTCCGTAGGTTATCTTTCGTTTACTCTCGGCAAGCATTCTCTAACGTAATGAATCGTTTGTCTTGCAGATATTTCTAGAGTATCCGGCGACATCACCGTAGATTTAATTTACATGTTGCCTAGTAAGTACTAGGGTCATTTAGAATACTCATTTCACGCAGGGCACGTCACCATAAAGTGAAACTTTCAGAATAACTGTTTGAAGGTTTACACACGTTATTTGGCCCCGGCATTTTTCCTTTCTATCCACTTACATTTGGTTACTTTGATTTTACCACTATATTTTTGTGTATTTTTTGGCACAACATTATAGTTCACTCGTCCGAACACATTTCTTTTCTATTTACTTTTTGCATGGAACAACTCGGCCACTTTCAGCTACCTTTTGAGACGCCGTCTTTACTTGCGTTTCGCACACGTTTGCTCCTATTATTGTCACATGGGATGATTTGGTCATTTTCACATTGCACAATTAGTTCTTTGACTGCGAATTTGGGAAACTAGAACATTCTATATTTTTGACACTTGGAATAATGTGCCAACTCTCACTATACTCGAACACCTGAATCCAGGCTGATTCGCCGTCTTTGTACTGAACATGAGTTTCCTTTTTTTCCAAAATTACACCCCTGATGAAGGGCAAATCGCCCAAAATGCATTGGACAATTGTAAATATCTATGTAAACCACAACATCTAATGAAGAAACATTGTTATGACTCAATAACGATTGCAAATGTTGGAAAAGAGTTTACTACTTCAATAAAGCATTGAGAAAATTCAAACTTAATTTCATTACCTATCTACATCGGAGTGCAATTGGGAGACGCCCCTCATGACGTGAGGTCAGCGTTTGTGAGAGTTTCAAGTATCCTCATACTCAGGAGGATTTACCCACGTGCACCACTTACCTGTTTTGAACTTTTACACCATCATTACTCACAAGGGAGTTCAATAGTCTATCCAAGCATAGGGTTAAAGGACAAGAAACATCACTGATCATGATGCTACTGTTTTGTTTGTCGTTGATGTACGTGGTTTACAATTACCTGCGCTTCTAAAGCTAATATAATTTGTAATAGAATACACATTTGGACCTCTCAACCAGCAGTCTGTGTAACACACTCCAATATTCTGTGTGCCATGATAAATCCCTGTTCAATAGGTGCTCATAGTATAGGTACGTGGGATTCCGCGCACTTCATTGGCGAACTCAATTCTGAGCTTCTAGTAACAATAGAATTGTTGCTTGTAAGTCTCATGCCTTGCATTCACTAACCCGTCCAGATAAATTAAGAGAGCAGCTGAGGTAGTGGCAGGTAGGATGGCCGTTACAGGATTTCCCCCTGATTCAAGCCCCCCCTTATATGGCGTTACAATTGAGCTCACCCTTAGACCCATCATTACATTCGTTTTGGTGAACACTCATGATACATAACCGAACAGCATGGATATGATTTAGCCATTGAAGGCTTTGTGGAACAACATTATTATATAAGCTTTTTTTAGCTTCTGGATCAAGGAACCAGGATAAACAATGCTGTCAGCCCATGGAATACGTTTAATAATCTAGGATTCTTGCAACACCTCACCCTGCCTACCAACCTAAAATGACCCATTCGAGATTACATTAAATACAAGATGAGGAAATCAACAAGGTGAATGACCAAGTTCGGAGGCTCCAAGTACTCTGCAATTAATTTTAGTCACGCATATCCGTGAGCAAACAGTCTAAGCATACACTGCTGCCAAAAGAACGTGGGGATACCAGGCTACTATGATCCTCACTGCATTCTTAATTCGCTTCTACGTACCCTCTCCTTTTATAGTATGTATTCATGTTTGGGATAGCTATCCAGTAACATTAATATTTTACCACCGTCTCAAAGGACATGGTGACCCATTCACAAATGGGGAGGGTCTCATAGGGACCCCTTTCTGTTTGTGAATGTTTACAAAAACATTTTTAGGAGTAAGCAATGTGCTTGGGACCATTGCTTACTAATAACAAATGTTAGTAAAACTTCTTTTTTCTAAATGCACCTTGTTTTCCTTTTAGAAAAACAGGCTGCATTAAAAAATGGTTGGTTTATCGAAAACCAATTATAGACATGGGGGCTGCCCACCACAGCAGGCCACCAGCCCTGTATTTGTAGGCAATTGTAGTGGGTCACAATTGCAATCTACCTCATGCATTTTGACGAGGTATGTTGAATTGCAGCCTGTTGCAATTCTGTATTATAGGAGCTTATTGTATATAACCCTGGGCAAAGCACTATGCTACGCACGCGTACTTTGCGAAGTTTGCGCTACTTTACACTACGCGAATTGCACGTAGCACAGTGCAAACACGCATAGCGTAGCATAGTGCAGCGGTCATTTTTGCTTGCTCGCGGTCCTCAATGTCAAGTTGGCGACCGCGAGCAAACAAAATGACATCCCAGTGAGACTTCTTTCCTCGTTCGCGATCAGCAACATCAAGTTGCTGATTGCGAGCATGGAAAATAAACCTCCCGGCGAGATTCTCAATGCAGGGAGGTCAGGATTCTCATTGCGAGTGGTCGCTAAATGCTCATGACCGCTCGCGATGAGAAACTACCAGTCCGAGTTGAGAAAGCTGCCGCTCGAGTAGAAATCTACTCGAGCGGCAGAAAACGACCGCTTGCACTGTGCAAGATGCAGTTTGCACTGATTGCACAGTGCGGACAAGCATCCGGCACTGTGCAATCAGTGCGAACAGCATTTTGCACAGTGCATTACGCAGTTCATGTTGCTACGCGTAGCTCGCGTAGTGCGAAGTGCACTACGCGTAGCTAAGCGTAGCGCTATTTCGCAAACTACGCCCAGGCTTAATTGTATATGAGACCCTATATCCTAAAGAAATCTTGACTGGAAGAGGGCTTGAAAAGTATTCAGCAGACAAGGAGATTTCCCAAGGTGTGAAATTTTAACTATTCCTGCTTTGAGCATTTCCTGCCAAAACTAACTGCTGCAGCGTGGTCCTCTTCCACCAGCTATTTAGCTTTGATAAAACTTCTTAGGCTACAGTATGCAACCTTGCTGGAGGATTTTAGCTTCCATTTCAGACACTCGGGGGAGGATTTATATTTTGGGGGTATGTATAGTCCATCATAATGGCAACAGAGTATACATATTGCCAAGATAAAGGTTCAACCACCTGATTTTGATGCCAGTGGGCCTCCATTACTGCCATAGCCAAACTTCCCTGATGACCCAACGGAATAAGGGCAATGAAGAAATGGAAATACATGTCCGCTTGACCGCCAGCCCACCCGCCCGCCCAATCAGGACACATAGCTATTTTTTTACTGTCCATCACCGCCAGGAAATCCTTACCAGTAAGGGACAGTAAGATGGTAATGATGACCCCACATCATGGGATATGACTCTCATGGTGAGCGGGCATTAATTTTTTTATTTTCAAAAAGAAAAAAAAAGAAGAAACTGTTTGGTGCAGGGCTGCATCCTGCTGATGCCTCTCTGCATCAAACAGCAAAATGCATTGGCAGGAACTGCTGTGATGGCGGTTCCTGACAATGTATTTTAAATTACCAACTGCTTAATGGTCATTTATAAATGTGGGGGGCCGTACCTCCACTTGGGAAACATAGTAATTTACTCTATTTCCCTTTTGGAAAGACACCCATTCGTCTGAACCCGCACCCATGCCAAACATGAGGGCATCTCCACTGTAAGGGAACTACTGTGAGATAGCTTAGGATCTCTGTCACCACTGGGATGCACAACGTGCATAAAGAATGTTCAGATACGGAGTATGGTGTGGACTCCACCTGTGGTGCATCATCCCCAAAGTCAGAAAGTAAAATCTGTGACTGAGACGAATCCGCTTGGCATGCCCAACTCTTGCTCCTTCAGGTTTGTCCTGAAACCATGCCTATGTCCACGTAAAAGGCGAGCAGTACTTTCTAGCTTTAATTTTTCTAGCCACTTTTCCTCTTATATATTTTTAAAAAAATCATATCTATGGTTTCTCCTTCTTGGATTTTTGTTGGGTTGATGTCATTTTGCTTAATAAAATGTTCTCTACTTTCATAAATTACAGTAGGATTTCTATTATGTTGTACTGTTGACTTTTTAAATGTTTTGGAATGTCTAATTGCTTTATACAATTCCTTTAAGTTAAGCCTGTCTGATCTGTGCCTTAGCTACCAGATGTTGCATTCAGGTTCAAACTATTGAAACCTTTGCCTGGTTCTGCGAATCCACTCCAATTAATAATTAACTTTCTTATATGCCTTAACAATGGAGGAGACAAAAACGAAAAATAAGTAAAACATCTGTCAGTGGTCATCTCTAACTTCAAAAGTGTGTGATTCTGCTCTCTGACTCATTGCTTAAGTAATTAGATATTCCTAACCAGGAATTACTCTACATTGGTCCTTTCTGTATTAATCTGGTGTATCCTTTCTCAGTAGTCTCTGCACTAGATCCAATAATGTAGGCTTCCTTCTCTGGTGGGCACCTGTCCAGAATGCTAAGAGACTAGCTGGCCCCTCATGCCCTGTGTCTTCTTGCTGTGTGACCACAGGTCTCAATTAGCCTTTGCAGCACAGTAGGTCACACATTGTGCGCCTGCACCAGAGCTATCATGGACCTACCCTAGGAATAATGTAGTTTGCTCTCAGCAGTTGCACCTTTAAAGTGTCTTTATTGCATGTACTGTGCATTCATATTTGTTTAAGTTGGTGTTATTTAAGTAATTTCAGATTTTGGAATGGAGGCACTTTGGAGATTTAGGTGCTGCCAGTATTTACTTTTATTAATAGTCTCTGTGTAGCAGTGACATAGCTGTATCAGGAGTGGTTTGTTTTAGGATCACTACTGTAGGCTCCAGTAGTTTCAAGAGCTTGAAGTCAAAATGGAAGGTGTTCCCACACTGTTCTAGAGACATTTTAAGGCATGGGCAAAGTGGGCACTGGCCCAGGGCCCCAACATTTTAAGGGGCTCCCCAATAGAGCCAGCTCTGTTCTCCTGACAGTGGTGTCCTAATGACCATGAATAATTCTTAAATAGATTGTTTTAAAACCAGTTTTCTTTTAATTTATTGATAATATGGGTAATATTTGGGACTCTATTATAGACATTTTGCAGAGAAATGTTATGTGTATGTTTTTCTACTCATGCAACATCCATAAAAAATTATTTTATGTCGGAACAGGACCTCACATATGAGAAACGGGAGTGGGTCACCTATAATATTTGCAATAATATTCATGAGCTGCTGTGTTATTATGGAACTGCAAATACATGTCACTATCCCTGAGTATTAGATATAAACACCTTTAGAATTTGGCTCAAGGTGCTTCTGCAATGCCTGTGACCCTGCTAAAAGGGCAGGAAAGACCTCAGATTGAATCATAAATCCACAGCTTATTCCGTACAAAGGGCCCAAAAATACGTTTGGACCCAGGCCCCCAAAATCCTTAAGATGTCCTGCACTGTTCACATATGATTGAGCTGTTACTAAGACTTGTTTCCTTTGGAAAGGTTAGCATGGTGAGTATGATGGCTCTCATGGCGTGCGAGCAGTGTTGTGGGGATTCTGCACATACACAGACCTATGCACTGGAAAACAGGACGTCAGTGAATAGGTGGTGTACCAACCTACCACATCCGTACCCAAAAGCCCTTACCGACTAGCTATAGTGTCTCATTGGTTCTCCACCTTCAGCGCAGCTACCAATGATTAGACAACCCAGAACAAGTAACCCTATCTTGGGAATCACGGGATCCAGACACTCTTTTGCTTAGCCACTCATACTTGTCCACAATGCGAGTAATCAGAGACGCAGTATAGTTTAAAATGTTTATTTCAAATAACGCGCTCTATGGTGCAGTACACAAACCAATACTAGCAGCAGAATGCATAAAAACAATACAGTCAGCATTGTTACACTTCCATAGAATACAAACGGGGAGGTCATGTTATGGAAAACAATGGAAAAGGACGGACCGACCTAACCACCCTCCCCGTGGCAAGAGATAGCTTATTATAACACAGAAGACCTCTGAGCTTTGTCAGCAGACCCCCATACCTCACGGCCTAGATGCAATGTTCACATCGCAGGACAAACACGGGTCTTCTCTCTGGAAAGGTGTCTCTCCATGTGTGTGAAAACAGCTTGTGTTTGCAATATTAAATTACACAATTTCCAGAGGTGCAGCTGTGTGAAGCCTATTATGTCTAGGTGCGAGGGACAGATCAGAACAGAATAACAAGGGACATTGTTGTTTAACCTTGAACATCATGTGCAGACTAAACCTCAGAGCACAGCAAAGAACTTGCAAAGCAGGGGCACAAATAAGTATTGCGAAAAATTATCAATTGTCGACAATGGACCTATAAGCCTTACTACAGCAGTACAGCCTGAAGAACTAATGAAGCAGAACACGTGAACAGGTCAATCAACAATCTGGTCATTATCAGCATCTCTCAAACAACCTCAACAATAAAGCGTGTAGTGCTAAATTTGCAAATACATGATGTAGCACAGCTTTCGCATGCTGAGCTACGCTTCATTAATGAGTCGTCTGAAGGCTTTACATTTCCCAATAGTGCACCTAGGAGCAGCAGATCACTTCGTGTTGTTGGTGCACCACATTGGAATGATCTTTGATTAGACAGTCAATCAAGTGAAAATTCAAAGAGTTTTTAAGCAAAGTTAAAGACCTTCCTTTTCATCAAAGCTTAGACGTCCTGGAGGCTGCATTCACCTGTATCTCTTTAGTTAAGTTGCATTATAAATGATTGAACTTTGACCAGCACATATCCATTGGCACAAATGTGCAAACTGGTGGAAATCTCATTTTTGAGACCTCTAGGGATCTATAGGTACTCATCATGCGTGCAAATAAACAGTTTTGTGAATCTGAGGTGGATGTGGGGTGGAACTGCACCAAAAGCAGATGATCTAATCACAGAAGGAATGTACCTCTCAGAATCCAAACTTTGCTAGAGCTGCATTTGGATGAGGCGAGGACATTACACCATGCCACAGCAGGCAGTCCTGAAAACTTTGTTCCTGCCCGACCAACTGAACCTGCACCCTTGCCAAAGATGAGGGCATCTCCACTGTAAGGGAACTACTGTGAGATAGCTTAGGATCTCTGTCACCACTGGGATGCACAACGTGCATAAAGAATGTTCAGATACGGAGTATGGTGTGGACTCCACCTGTGGTGCAGGTTACCACTTTTATTTAAAACCTCAGCCGTGCCCAACCTTTTGATGCGTGTGATGGAAGGGCATTCCAGACTTAGATGCCAATGACCTACAACACTCCTTCCCACG
The DNA here is from genome assembly GCF_964261635.1 of Lissotriton helveticus. NCBI lineage: Eukaryota > Metazoa > Chordata > Amphibia > Caudata > Salamandridae > Lissotriton > Lissotriton helveticus. Next base: position 1,455,679,099 of record NC_136059.1, read on the forward strand.
TTGGATTCTTTTGCGGCATACTTTGTGTGAGGTCTTAAGGGAGTCTCAGTATAACAGAGGAAGTGTCATAGCTTGTGGCTGGGTGGGGAGTTGACCCGAGGTTATACTGCTGGTTGCAGTGAGACAGCTCTTATGGTGGTCTGTGCTTACCCTCTTGAGGTTGGGCTAACCTCAGTGATGGGCATACCCTTGCAGGGGACCAGAGAGGGAGCCTCTCCTGCCCTTCACCTTCTTCCCACTCTGTGCTTGTCTCATCAGGCTCTTCTGATTTTCCACATCAGACTTCAGGGCCTTCAGGTACTTTGTTGAACCAGGAGATGTTCCTTTTAATTACCTCCATTACCTTTGGGCTGTAATCATTGTTACCTTCTCTGCTACTGCTAGATACGTTCCCATATGAGAATATGGGGTGAGAAAGTTCCACCGTGGGTGCCTGTCTTTAAGTAGCACTCTGTCCAGTATTTCCAACGTGTGAGAGACTGTGTTCTTGCATGTCATAGCATCACTATGGGTATTCTTTCTCCATCGCAGGCTTGACTGAATATCAAGGTGTCTTGGTCGTCACTGAGGAGCCCCTGAGATAATGTCCTTCACTGCTCTATCAAGCAGTATTTTCAGAGGCATGCACTAACTCACACAATGTGAATGTCGCAGTACATGCACAAAGAAATATGGAGGGGCCAGTTGGGCTCTTCTCCCTGAGCCACTCCTATGCGGAGTGCTTTTTAGAGGGTTCTAATTAACCACTCCACATCCCTGTTGGCTTGGTGTCATTGGGGTGTGATCCAAAGATAAAGAATTTAAGTTGCTCCGTGTACGTGTTGAAGTCCTGTCTCTGAAATTGCAGGCCATTATTCAGCCATCTGTGTTACACAATAAAGGACCCACAGGGCCCTTACGAGGGTAGAGAGGTCCTCAGTGAAGAGGTAGGAAGGGACACAGCCTCCCAATTATATATGTCCAAACGTAAATGGGTTCCCCTTCTAAAAAAGTAGAGCGATTTTTTTAACAAAGAAGAGAAGGGAACGGGGGGGGGGGTTATTTTGTAGTTTTATGATGGTTGCCACTTCAAAGAAAATTCCACTGAGAGTACCCATGTCCAATCTATAGCCGACCCAATACTACGTGTGGGAAGAGAAAACCCCTTTTAAATGTTATCCCTCACTCACTCTAATAGTGACATGCTTCAAAATTGGGCTCACCCCAACTCCTAAAGGTCAGGGTAGGCTCAACCGTATTTCAGGCAGCACTTATAATAAGGCTGTATGGGTATACAACTTTTAAGATAAAATTCCTCGCCCACTCCAAAAGTATCCTTTATTCGTGGAGTGAGAGGGAAGAGTAAAAATACTGTAGTAGGGTATTCTGGATGCGATTGTCCTATGACCCTAAGCTAAATTCCAACATGTTTCAGCCCTCTCTAATGGCCTAGAAATTGGTCCTGGGCTTTCGTCAGGGTGGGATGCAAAGAGGTCACTTCCCCCAAAGACGTGAGTGCGCTATAAATGCGCAATTTGCATAAGGCACATTAAATAATATTGTAGATACAAGTCTAATACTTGCCCCTGGTTCCTAAGAGGAATTACCTATACAGAAGACAATGACAAGAAGTCGGGCATTTTTTGTTCTGTGTTTTATCAACCTGTAGTGTGTGACTACAAGGACTCCCCCTCATGCCTCCCAGGGAGATGTTGCCCTATCAATGTGGGGTGAGTGTTTTCCAACAATTATGATCTTTGGGACAATGTGGTTTCATGTGTGATTGAGTATAACAGTACAAAATATGTATGATAATTGTGAATGAATTATTGCACGTATGTACAACCCATAGCACTTATGACATTGAAAATCAGTGTGTGTGATCTCCTCTTTCTCTTGTTTCCTGGCCTTGCCTACAAAACGAATTGTTCCCCCTGCAGACCTGCCTTGAAGCTGTCCCAGACCATGCAGCATGATGAACTACAGCGATTTATCTCATAATATTGTATCACTCAATGTCTAATGTATTTCACATATGATTCATTAGAAAAGTAGTGCTCTGTCAAATGTCCATTTGCTTTGAGCCTGACCTCCCCCTTGAAGTGTTAGATCCAAATTTAGCCGGTTGTGATTGGACAATAATTTATGTAGCTTCCTGATTCCTACCGCCATAAGCATGGAGGAAGAAACCAGAAAGTAATCTAGCCTTACATACTTTTTATGCGGGCATTAGAAATATGTATATCCTGGGTCGGTAGGATGTTTTGCAGCCCATACGTCTGATAAATCATAACTAGCCATTAAGGCAGACACTGCCTTATACATTTGTGGCTTTCTTCCCAAGTATCTTTGTTTTTGATCTCTACTTGCTTCATAACTAATGTTCATATCTCCACATACTACTAGTGGGCCTGGGCATGATGCCAGCTCAATTTCTAAATCATTAAATATGTTTGGCTCATCCTGATTTGATCCGTATATCGTGTAAATTGTCAATCCTGTGGGCAGCAGTACAATAGCCCATCTCCCCCATTTATCCTCCAATACACATTTCACAGAGCCGACTCCATTCCTTACAGTGATCGCTACCCCCTTTATAGTAGAAGTTTGCATAGAACATGCTGCAAGGGTGTATCCTTTGATAATTAAAGTGTCCCACTTCCCCCAAAGAATATTTGTTTCTTGCTGGCATATTATATCAGCCTTCTGCATTCTTAAGGCCTCTGCGACCCTAATGCGGTTCATTTTGTCACTTAAGCCCCCTACATTGATTGAGCATATACTTATTTTACCCCATTACGTAATATAAATCACTTACTCTTGATTGCCCCCTCCTTCTCCCCCTCTTTCTTGCTCAAATATTTTCCTCAAATTCTTAGCTTGTGCTCTCTCCAATTTTTGTCCTCCCCTTCCCCTGTGCCCAACATCCCAAGAGACCATGCTCCCCCACCTCACACTGCCCCTCCCACTCTGCCTCCTCCTCCCTGACATGCCCCTGATGCCTTCCCCAAACCTATTCCATGCTGAAAGGCATCCCCACTGATCTCACTCTGTGATGAAGATTGCTACTCCAAGACCGATACACCCTCCAATCATTTTGTGGTAGCATACGGCTGAAGAGAATCCAACCCATTGTGCCAACAATAAGACAAACAAACAACAGAAATATCCAAAAGAGAAAACAGGGAAATAAAATAACAGAATGAGGATAGCCTCCAGTAGGGGGTGAATAATTAAAGTGAATAACCTATGTTCCCCCTAACTTTCATAACTCATATTCACCCCTGTACTGTGTTAATCTGTTTAAGGGTTTGGCCCCACCCCCTCCAGGTACTATTGGCCTTAATCTCCGAGGTGAAGAATTGGGTTTGGTTGCCCTTAATTACTTTTAACAGGGCTGAATTTAACAAAAAAGCTTGCCCTCCTGATCTTGAAAGGGTTTTATCATCTGGAGTAGGCGCCAACGTCTCTCTACTGTAAAGTGACAGAAGTCCGGTGTGACAAAAAAGCAATATTCTCCCCCGGTTTGCTTTGCCTCCGGCCAGGCTTTTTCGTAGATGGTTTGCAGCGAAAGGAACTTGCCAAAGTAAACCAAAATGGCACAGGGGTTTGCATCGGGTCTCACTGGTTGCCTAAGATTGAATGGAACCCAATGTGCCTTCTGCACTTTCGATGCCCAGTTCTAGCCTTCCAAGTCAGCCTTAGCCAACATATCCGCCATATATGACTGAACATCCAATTCTTCCTTTCCCTCCGGAATGCCGAATACCCACTGATTATTGTGGTGTTGCCGATTTTCCTGGTCCTCCAACTTCCATTGTATGTCAATCAGCTGTGCTTCATGTGCCATAGTTTGTGTTCGTGTGCCTGCCAAGTCGCTCTCCAGAGCCTATGTTCTGGTTTCAAGAGTTGTCAAGCGTTTACCGCTTATAGTGCAGGTATTTGCCACTTTTCTTACTGTCCTTTGAAGCTTCCGCATGGCTGACTGTACTCGCGTACTATCCTGGCAGGTCTCTTCACGGTGAGAGAGTATACATTGTGGGACCGTGTCTAGGGTTGGGCGTGTTGTGGGGGAAATGATATTATTTTGAGGGGATGGTGTTGTAGTGCTACTAAGCAGCTCTGCCCCTGAATACTCCATTTTAATCTGATTTTATGTGGGTTGGAGTGGCCTGCTCCTCTCGGCACTGTGCTCGTTGTAGCTGTTGGGTCAGTTTTGTCTATATCTGATGCCTCGTCACTAGAGTCACATAGTGAGTCTGAACCTGACTCTGACCAGATCCCATTTGACAGGGAAAAGAAACAGTAAAGAAAACAGTGGTCCTAGACAAGTCTTATTTATTTAAGCATACCACTTTATACCAATAAAGGAGTATAAAGGCATTTAAAGGCACATATACACATATACATACATATACATATACAAAAAGGCAAATAGGCTACAGGCCACTTCAAAATTTTATGTTCAATTTATTTAGTCATAGTAAAGTTCCAAACAAAAATTCACAAATCAAAAGTTCAAATGCATGATACACAATTTTCAACGTCCGTGACGGTTATCATCAAAAAGAGGGAAAAGGGTGTGAGAAAATGTGCTCTAGTGAAGAAAAATAGAGAAAAAGGAATGGATTTCCACAGGCGAATAATTCCAATTAAATAATGCATAAGGGATCCAGCAATAAACTTGACAAAAGAGAGGGTCTCCCTTCAGAATTTCCGCCCTACCCCTATATATTAAATACAGTACATTTTATACAGCAGTAATTTTTGTTTTTTTATCACAGTGTGTCCACATATGTGATTCCGGTATGGGGGATCAAGGTAGGGTGTACGCCTATTCAGGGGTTGTCGACGTTTCGACCCTAACACAAAAGGGTTAGTGAGATCCTCTGGTGCGGGTCTTCATCAGGACAGGGACAGGGGGTATCAAAACGCTCAGTGCGGTGAATAACCAGGAGAATACTTCATGGTTTCATAAGGGGGTTTTCAATCTCATCAATTATTCGTAAAGTCCAACACCGCCCTGTAGAAAGGCTTTGTTAAGGCTTTTGGGCGTGTGTCAAAAGGATTAGGAATCTTGAAAGTGATAATTCTCTCTGAGCACCCAGCGCGACGCATCCATTGGCCTCTCTGTGAACTGCAAGAAAACCCCTCAAGCAGTCTCCCTCTGGTTTGGTTGAAGGGCTGGGAGCACTAGAAAAGGAGCACACCATCGATATGAGGCAAAAACAAGAAGCTGCTGAGGCGACACTGAGGCAGAAAATAGTGGTAGCAAAAGTGGAAATTAATAGCTATTACAGTAGCAAAGGGGTGGCCAGCTTTCAAGCATACAAAAACGAGAGTTATGAGTATGGGGAGTTGGTGGGTAAGCTGCCGGCTCTACGTACTAGCAGAGGACCGTAAGTAATAACATAACTGGGGTTAAAGGACAGGACTGTGGGCAGGTCACAAATTTAAAAGATATTATCAAGGTCTTTGAGAGATTCTATCAAGACCTATACTGACAAGATAATCTAGACCCTATTCTTTCCAGTGGGATTGAAACAGTTATGGGAATTTACATAGGGTAGATGAGGAAACAAGGCAGGAGTTGGAAAGAGAGATAACAATCGAAGAGGTCTTACAGGCTCTACACTCAATGGCCTCAGGAAAAACTGCAGGTCCCGAAAGAATTCCTCTGGAATTTTATAAAGCTATTCAGGAAGAGATCTCTCCCTTACTTCTGGACCTGTTTCTTGGAGTACAATATAGCGGGTCCCCCTAGAATCCTGGCAGGGAACCGATATAGCGATTTTTCTTAAAAAGGGGAAGTCTTCAGATAACCCTGCATCCTGTCAGCCAATATCCCTTATGAATGTGGATGCCAAACTCTATTCTAAAATCTTGGTGACTCAGTTAGGGAGGATCATAGCCCACCTAGTCTCACCATGGCAACACAGGTTTAAACCGGGAAGTGACACCACAGACCATATCAGACGTTCATTTGCATTATTTGACATAACTGAGGTAACGGGAGAGAAGATGGCAATGATCCTCCTGGATGCCGAGAAAACATTCAATGGTATTTCTTGGCAATATCTATGGGGGAATATGGCACAAAAAGGGTTTGGCCAGGTTTTATAACAGCGATACAGCCAATGTACTTTAGACCTTATGCGAGATTACAAATAATGGGCCAGAAGTCAAGTCGTATTGAGGTGGCCAGGGGACAAGGCAGGGCTGTCCGTGCTCTCCTATTTTATGTGCCATATACATGGATTTATTTATCCACCAAATCCTTCAAGATCAGACAATTAAACCAGTCTGTTGTAACTAAGATAATGGCTTATGCCGACGATATCGGTCTAGTGACCACAGATCCTGAAGTAGCGATAATACAAATACAAAAATTGTCCAGTGGAATATGGCCAGAAATCAGGCTACCTATTGAATGTGGGGAAAGTGCAGATCATCTGTAATTATAAAACCCCTTGTGAGGATCCCTGAAGGCAAGAGGTAGCAGTTTATCTTGGGATTATGATCAGCTGCAGTGTAGACTTCATTTGGAAAATAAATCTGTCCCGTATGATAAACAAGATCAGTAAGGATCTAAGATATGTGGGTAGACTCCATCTTTCAGTAACAGGAAGATGCAACGTACTTAAAATGGGGATCCTTTCCAAGATAATATATCTGTTTAGATCCATCCCACTAGAAACTGAAGGCCAATTCCTAAAGAAATTAGATTCCATTTTTAGCAACTTCATTTGGAGATACGAGAAAATTTGGCGATCCCTTAAATTGTTAACGCAAACACAAGAACGCAGAGGCTGCGCGGGCTCTAACTGAAGATTTTACTATTACGCCACCTTCCTGCAGCACATGGCGTTATTAGTTTCATTAGGAAATAGAAATATGACTACCAGAATCCAAGAGGGCAGTATGGAAGTCCCTTCCATATATGAGTTTGCTTTAGGGAAGGCAGCGCAGGGAGTACTCCTTCGGCAAGTAGTGGCCAGTTATTATAAGAAGACGAGATTTAAGATAATCATAACAATCTGGAAGGGGAAACATCCTAAACCACGATGCTTGAGCAACGACTCACCTTAACAACGAGGAGAGAACAACGAAGACTGCTCAACAACGAATGCCGGAACCACGACGGATGGAACCACGACTTGACGGCCACGTCACTCCTCTCCGCTGTCTTCCGCCTACAATCCCCTTATGCTCAATACGATTGGGCTTTGTAGGAGTGACACGTCACTCATCTCTGCCCAATCACAAAATGTCTCCCGCAATAGGTTAAGAAAAAAAAATAAACATTAGCATCGTTTCGTATGCACCCAGGCTGGCGTAAAAGATAGGTCATTTCTTAAAATGAATATTAATATTAATAAATAAAATTATTGAAAATGTTACAAATGGATTTTTGGGGGGTTTCCCCCCACAAAAAAATGAATAATTAAAGGAATTACGTTGTTAAGGAAGTCGTAATAAGAAAAGTAGTTATAAAAAATAGATCATTGTAAAAACGTTCGTGGTTTAGGAGGTCGTGGTTCAGGCAGTCGTGCTTCAGGCAGTAGTTATTGAGTCATACAACCATCTGGAAGATCTGGAGTAAAATGGTCGGAATTATGCAAATACATATGTATAATAGATACACACCCTTGTGGCGATCTTATTCATTCCCTCATACAATATATGATAATCTGGGTAGGCTATGGGAGGAAAGAGGCATTACAGAGGTAGAGGATATTTTCTCAACCAATCAGAGTTTTTTTTATAGATATGCAGCAGAGGTATGAAATACTGGTAGGGACTTACTTTAAGTATAAACAGATCTGTTGCTTCTTAAACCAAATATGGAGGGAAAAGATCTCTACAAATAGGATCCCCCTAGTGGAGGCTATGATTCACCCCAGACAAGAATTAAGCATATATGTAAAATATTAATGGACACAGTCCCCGATGATCTAGTAAAGGTAGAAATTAAATGGGCCAGTAAATTGGGAAACCCCAATGCTGATCTACACCAGTCAATTGCATTAGGTAAGGGCACACTTCTTTTAGCAAATAAAAAAGCCCAACATTACTACGCTATCTTTGACGTTTACTTTACTCTGGCGAAGCTCTTTTGCTGGAGTAAAAGAGGAGACGATAAATGTCCCTGATGTGATCAAGGACCGCGGATACAATACATATGTTTTTTGGGTGTAAGAGATTAGGACTCCTAAAGGAGGGAATAGAGAAATGTCTTCAAGTGGCACCGGGGGGCATTGTTTGTATAACTCCATCATTGATGTTATTGGGATATGATGAGAAGGCACAGCGGGACTTAAGGCTGAACAAGTTTCTCTTTACTGCAGTTGCTGTAGCTCAGCTCCTTATTGCTACACAATGGAAGGATGCCGACACTCCTACGTATCATACTTGGCTCGGTCGTTTGCTGGCCATATATAATCTTGAAAGATCATTGTACATTTGCAAAGGCCGGCATCCTGGCAAGAAGGGCCGTAAAATCTGGGGTCACATGCACAAATGACTTACAAGGTATAACTAAGGGAAGGGTTGGTTGGCCTAGGTAGGGGGAGGTAAAATAATGGTTAAGAATGGGAAGAATAGTAGACTGAGACTTTCATGTATGATAGTGCAGGATGAATTTTTATCTATTTGTATAAATCTTTTTTCAGTGATGTCATGTTTTATTATGTCAGTCATTGCTTTCTAACCTATATTGTACTGTATGGTGTCTTACCCTTCCTTCCATTGTGTTTCCTTTACCCTTCTCATTGTTTTCTACACTGCTTGTTTTGTCAGTTGTTTGTCTTCTGTGATGTATATGCATGATATTGTACGAAATTTTGAAAACTGATATCCAAAATGGCTCTATCTGTATTTATGAATGAATACTTTTTCTTTTAATACTCTCTCCAAATAAAATAAAAAAATAATAATAATAAAAAAGAAAATCAGTGGGCATGTGTGTTTTTCATGTGGGATAGGTATGATTCTGACATGGCCACCTTATCAAAGCACTGTCCAGTCGGGTGCACCCTGTTTAATACCTACCATACCCATGGTATTACCTTCAAAGGGAACTACACTATGATGGTTGAAACACAACAGCACACTGCTATTTATTTTATAACATGACACTACAATTGGTATCATGTATAATTTTCTTGTCTTTGTCTTTGCTATAGCTAATTCCTCTTAGCAACCAGCAGTAAGTATTAACCCCTTGACTGATGGGGTTATTCCCCCGCTGTGCTGGGGGGCGGGGGGTCGCGCACAGCACCCTGGTGCTCATGACGAGCTCAGCTCGTCATACAGCACAGTGCTTGTGTGCTCAAGACGCATGCCCGTTTAATGGAACGCTCAGCACAGTAGGGGAATCAGCCCAGCGTGCGAGAGTTCCAACGGGCATGACGAGCTAATCTCGTCATGAGCACACGAGACGAGCTGAGCATGGGAGGGATTAAACTTGTATCGACAAGATTCTTTAATATGCCTTATGCAAATTGTGCATTTATAGTGCACTCATGCCTTTGGGGAAAGTGACCTCTTCGCATCCCACCCTGACGAAAGCCCAGGAACAATTTCTAGGCCATTAGAGAGGGCTGAAACATCTTGGTGTTTAGTTTAGGGTCATTGGACCATCACATCCAGAATACCCAACTATAGTGTTTTTTATTCTTCCCCCATACTTCACAAATAAAGGATACCTTTGGCGTGGGTGAGGAATTTTATCTTTAAAGTTGTGAGAAGTTGGCCTGGTATAAGATGTTCACAATTCTAGTGAGCACCTTGCACCAGTCCAAACAACCCTTATGGTGATGGTTGTAAAGTCAACCTTATAGACCCGCTATCCTAGTGGTAGCATGGACAAAGCAGTCTTAGGCTAAACTCAAGAGGGCATGTGAAGCCAGCTGTATAACCATATGTAACCCCTTTAATACCAAGTGAAAGGACACCACACAGGTTGTATATCAAAATATATATGTATTTATTTCTAACACAATCCTCTGAACTCTTTATGAGGTCAGAGGCACCAGCACATAACAAGATACTTAATTAAAATACAATAAGTTGCACAAAATACAGTAATGCCCTAGGGGCCCTTCGAACCATAATATAATATACATAATATACTGAAATAGTGGTATAAGAACCACGTCACGAACAAAGGAAAGGCCTAGGGCCTGGAGAATCGCTGGGGCTATGCTGTACTACCAAAGGATAGGGAGCAGGAGGCCCACGGGATGCGCGTGCAGTGTCTTTTCACGCACGCAAGTTACCATAGAGTTAGAATGGGAACAAAAGAATTGGAAACTAGTTCTTTTAGGTCATTTCCGGATGGACAAGGAGAAAGCTACTTGAAAGTTAGACACTAGGATAGTAAATACCCACAGGAGCACCGAAGTACACGTGTTACCTCACCCACAGGAAGCGGGTGCATAGGTGTCAAAGTGTGTCGGGTTTCGTTGCTGATTCCTATGGAGCCTTGGATAAGGATGCTGCAGGCGACCAGGAGGGAAGTGTCCGGGTGGATCCAAGGGCGGATCGAGGATGAAGAGTACCTGAAAGCAGAGGGGACAGAGTCTGGGTCACTAGCCCGTTACCGGGAAGGAACCAGGAAGGAACTAGGCGATGTTGCGAAGCAATGAGGTGATGTCGTGAAGCTTGTCTCTGCAGCCACATGGACCAGGAGGTGTCGACGACAACCAGGAGCTGGATACGGACTGTCCAACAAAGGCTCTCGCTGTCGGCGGTGTCGGCTTTAGGATTGGAGTCAACAAGCCTTGGCAAAGGCAACCCACGCAGGAATCGAAGATGGCTTCTTGATCAGACCAGCAAGGTCTAATGGGCTTCTCCTTTTCAGGGAAGCAGGGGCCAGTCTGGAGCAACCAGACCAGTGTTGTAAATTCAAAGGTTCATCGTCACAGAGGCCACTAGCCAACGGGCAAGTGACCGGACAGATGCGTCGAGCAGGAAAATGCAGAAGGGCCCCACGCAGAACTCGTGGAGTGTGGAGGGCTGATCTTCGATGCAGTTGGTGCTCAGGGCTGGGGCTTCTCAATCCCGAATGCACAACTTCGAGGGTGCCTCAGAAGTTGCACGGAAAGCCATTCGCTGGCTTTCCAAGATGGCCAGTCCGACGTCTCTCGTCACCTCCACGGGTCTCAGCTCTGCTGTGACTGTGGATCGGGCTGTTGGATGTCTGGAAGTCTGGGTCTTGTCAGGCTCTGTGCTTGTGCTCCGGCGGGAGCATCGACAAAGCAAACCGTTGATCGCTTGATGGTGCCTGCTTGCATAGGGTGGTCACTCCTTGACCACAAGGGAGATTCTTCAGTCGTCTTCTTGCAAAGTAGATCGTCGAAGGTCCAGAGTTTTGTTTCAGAGTTTGTCAGGATAAATCTAAAGTCTTGGGACTCAGCTCCTACCTATATACCACATTTAGGGACTGGATTACCTGCTAGGTCCCTCCTATGGGTGGTACCCAGGAATTGGGTGGTTACACCCCTTTCCCTTTGTCCAGTTTCGCGCCAGAGCTGGGGCTGGAGTGCCCCAGCACCGGTTTGAACTGGACTATGCATGGGACGCCTTTTGTGCCCCAGGCAGTGTCTCATTTCATTCAGCCCTCCCTGCCCCAAAACACTATGACCCGTCTGGGGTGGTGCTAGCACCTCCCAAGACAGGAAACCTATAGTCCAAGCCTCCCTCGCTGGAAGGACTCCCAGCAGCAGGAGGTCAGACTTGTGTCTGTGGCAGTTGCATCCATTTTGTGATGCTGAGGCTCTGGTTAACTTTAACCGGTATTAGCAGGAACAACATGTCTTCTCCCTCTAGAAGGGTGGAATACTACAACCGTCGCCAGAACTGGCAAGGGGGTAGTATTCCAAAGCGTATTACACCTTACACGACATGTTTTGATAAAGCCAAACCAAAGTTAGCGTTTAACCGCGAGGTTCATAATGCACTTAAGAGTATATGGTATGGCAATATCATAGAACTGCTATAAGGACATGGTTCCGAAAGCTGCAGACAGGCTCAGCTCATGCTAGAGCACCATCTCACATAAAACCAAGTACTCTGCCTTTAGGATTGTTAAGGCCTGCCATAGGAGTGACTTATAGGTGCATATGTGTCTATATATAATGGTAGGTATAGGAATACTACACCTAAGCAAGGGGTGATTACACGACCTTGCCCAAGCTGAGTGATCAGCCAGTTGTGTCAGTTTGGATGGCCAGCCAGGGGTGGCAAAGGATATGCTGCCGCCCCTGGTAGGCCTTGGGTGCACCTATGCCCTGGGTACCTATGGTACACTGTACAGGGACTCACAAGAGTGACCCAAATCCCAATTGGTGATGAACCTAAAGTACATGGTGTGAAATTTAGAGAGAGAACAGCAGGGCTGTGGGTCTGATTAGCAGGCCCACAGCCGCATTATGTCGAAAACCAGTTAAGCAAAAAGCAAAAAAAGTGGGGTGACCATAGGAAAGCAGACCCTACTCTCCTACATAACCCTCCCCAAACGCAGGGACATTAGGCTAACCTTGACCAGTTGTGTCTTCATGTTCTAAGTGGAAGTAGCTGGAGAGACCATCTGCATTGCCATGGTCAGTCCCTGGTCTGTGCTCCACTGTAAAGTCCATCCCCTGTAGGGAAATGGACCACCTGAGCAGTTTGGGATTCTCACCCTTCATCTGATTTAGCTACAAGAGGGGCTTATGGTCTGTCTGAAATTTGAAGTGAGTGCCAAACAAGTATGGCCTCAACTTCTTCAGGGCCCAAACCACAGCAAAGGCCTCCCTCTCAATAGCTGACCAACGTTTCTCTCTAGGGGTCAGCCTTCTGCTAATAAAAGCAATGGGCAGGTCTTGACCATCTACATTAAGTTGTGAAAGCACAGCTCCCACCCCCAACTCAGAAGCATCTGTTTGGACAATAAACACTTTGGAGTAGTCAGGATTCTTCGAGAAAGGTGCAGAGCACATGGCCTTCTTCAGGTCATCAAATGCCTTTTGACAACTAACTGTCCACTGAACCTTTTTTGGCATCTTCTTTGAAGTCAAGTCATTAAGTGGTGTCACAGTGGACCCATAGTTCTTAACAAACTTTCTGTAGTAACCAGACAGGCCCAAGAAAGCTCTGATCTGTGTCTGGGTGGTTGGAGGAGCCCAGTCCTTGATGGTCTGGATCTTACTCTCCAGTGGTTGAACCTGACCCCCACCTACAAGGTGGCCCAGATACACAACCTTACTCTGCCCTATATGGCACTTTGTGGCCTTGACAGTTAGTACTGCCTTCTGCAGGGCCTCTAAAACCTTCTTCAGGAGGATCAGGTGATCCTCCCAGGTGGAGCTGAAGACAGCAATATCATCAAGATAAGCTGCACAAAAGTCATCCAACCCAGTGAGGACTTGGTTCACCAACTTTTGGAAAGTGGCAGGTGCATTCTTCAAGCCAAAGGGCATTACCATAAATTGATAATGACCTCCTGGGGTTGTGAAAGCAGTTTTGGCCTTGGCATCCTCAGCTAACCTGATCTGCCAATAGCCAGCTGTCAAATCAAATGTTCTCAGAAACTTGGCAGAAGCCAATCTATCAATGAGCTTATCTGCTCTTGGAATGGGATGAGCATCTGTCCTAGTGACAGCATTGAGACCTCTACAGTCCACACAGAACCTCACCTCTCTCTTACCATCTTGGGTGTGGGGTTTTGGTACAAGGACAACTGGGCTGGCCCAGGGGCTCTCAGATGGCTCAATTACTCCCAATTCCAGCATTTTCTGTACCTCAGTCTTTATACAGTCCCTGACATGGCCAGGTTGCCTGTAGATCTTACTCTTCACAGGCAGACTATCACCAGTGTCCACCTCATGGGTGCACCAGTTAGCCTGACTAGGTGTCAATGAAAACATATATCTGAAGGACTGTAGAACATGTCTGCAGTCCTGTTGCTGCTGGTCAGTAAGGCTGCCAGCTAAGGCCACACCATCAACTGAACCATCATCAGGGTTCTGAGTCAACAGGTCTGGGAGAGGGTCCCTCTCTTCCTCCTGTCCCAAATCTGTAGCCATGAGCAAGCCCATGTCTGCCCTGTCAACATATGCTTTGAGTCTGTTGACATGGGGCACCCTGTGGGGGCTCCTGGGAGTTCCAAGGTCCACCAAGTAGGTGACATCTCCCTTTTTCTCAACAATGGTGTGGGGTCCAGACCATTTGTCCTGGATGGCTGCTGGGGCCACTGGCTCCAACACCCACACCTTCTGTCCTGGCTGGTACTCAGTCAGCACAGCCTTTTGGTCATGTCAAGCTTTTTGGAGTTCTTGGCTAGCCTCAAGGTTTTTAGAAGCCTTCTTCATATACTCAGCCATCCTGGAGCGGAGACCAAGTACATAGTCCGCTATGTCTTGTTTAGGCTTTTTGAGAGGTAACTCACATCCTTCCTTCACCAGACATAGGGGTCCCCTTACAGGATGCCCAAACAAAAGCTCAAAAGGGCGATAGCCAACCCCCTTTTGTGGGACTTCTCTGTAAGCAAACATAAGGCAGGGTAGAAGGATGTCCCATCTTCGCCTAAGCTTTTCAGGTAAACCCTTGATCATACCCTTGAGGGTCTTGTTGAATCTTTCAACAAGCCCATTGCACTGTGGATGGTAGGGTGTAGTGATGTGTAATTAACACCGCACTCCTTCCACATAGCAGTCAAATACCCAGACATGAAGTTTGCACCTCTGTCTGAGACAACCTCCTTTGGAAAGTCCACTCTTGAGAAAACTACCAGGAGGGCTCTTGCCAAAACAGGTGCTGTTGTGGTCCTTAGGGGAATAGCTTCTGGATACCTGGTGGCATGATCCACTACCACCAGTATAAATCTGTGCCCAGAGGCTGTTTGGGGATCCATTGGTCCAACAATATCAATCCCTACTCTTTCAAAGGGTACCCCCACCACAGGTAGTGGTATAAGAGAGGCCTTTGTTGTGCCACCTGATTTGCCACTGGCTTGGCAGGTCACACAGGAGCGACAAAACTCCTTAGTATCTTCTGACATATGGGGCCAGTGAAAGTGAGGGACAAGCGTGTCCCAAGTCTTGTTCAGGCCTAGATGTCCTGCTAGGGTAATATCATGGGCAAAGGTAAGAAGGAAACCCCTAAAGGCCTGAGGTATGACCAACCTCCTGGAAGCAACAGGCTTGGGGTCTCTACCCTCAGAATAAAGGAGTCCTTCATCCCAGTAAACTTTATGGGTACCTATAGCATTCCCAGCAGCCTCAGAAGCAGCTTACTGTCTGAGGGGTTCAAGAGAGGGGCAGTCTAAGTGTGCCTGCCTCAAGTCTGCCCTTGAAAATCCCCCTGTCCAAAGAAACTCAACCTGGTCAGGTTCAAGTTCTTCTAGGACAGTTCCTTCAGGAGTCTCAGAATCAGCTTCCTGAGAAGGCTGATCCTCACTTGTAGGCAGGGGGAAGGCATTGCCTTAACCCTATTGCTCTTTCTCTTGGATCCAAGGCCTGTTCAGTTTGGCACTTTTTGGCCTGTGACCTGGTCACAGCAAGGACATGAGCTGATATGCCTAACATCTCTGCATGAGTCCTATACTCCACTTCTGACCATACTGAGGATTCAAGATCATTGCCCAACAGACATTCAAATGGGAGGTCTGCACTTACCACAACTCTTTTGAGGCCAGTTACCCCTCCCCAGGAGAAGTTAACAACTGCCACACTATGTGTAGTAGTGACGTTGCTTGCATTGGTCACCAGGTAATTATCACCCAGTACAATCTGTCCAGGGTCCACAAAGTTAGGTGTCACCATAGTGACACTGGCACATGTGTCCCTGTAGACCTGAGCCATTTTGTCATTGATTAAAGGTGTTTGCCTGTACTTGCCCAGAATACTGGGATTCACAGTAGTGGACATAGCCATGTCCACATCACAGACAAGAACAGCCTGATTTGGTATCCTGACTAGGCCAGAATCCATCTCAGTACCCATGGTTAACCCCACTATAGCCTTGGGTTGGGAACTACCACTGTTAACTGTACTTGGGGTGCAGATGCCTTAGGGGCCACAGTAGTAGGGGCTGTACCTTTCTTGGTGTACTCACTAAACCAGTGAGAGGCAGATTTACAATAATTACACCAAGGTTTCTTTGGACCTTCTTTCTTCTTCTTCTTAGAAGTTTGGCCCCCCCTTCATTAGAATTTTGGGGGCCTGATGAAGACTTCTGATCTTTTTGTTTCTGATCCCCACCTTTTTGGTCTGCCTTTTTCTGATCACCACCTTGGTTCTGGGGTTTCTGCTTAACCCTGGTTCTGACCCATTTGTCTGCCTTCTTTCCCAATTCTTGGGGAGAGATCAGATCTGAGTCAATCAGGTGTTGGTGCAACAACTGGTTCTGACAATTGTTAAGAATTTGCTCTCTCATGATCAAATTATACAATCATGTATAGTCATTAACTTTACTTCCCAGCAACCAGCCTTCCAGAGCCTTAGTGGCAAAATCAACAAAATCAGTCCAGTCCTGAGTCTGTGTCTTCTGGGTATCTCTGAACATCAACCTGTACTGTTCAGTGGTTAGGCCAAACCCATCAATTAGAGCCCTCTCCAGGACAGTGTAATTGTTAGCATCATCATCACTAACTGTGAGGAGCTTGTCTCTTCCTTTTTCTGCAAAGGAGAGCCATAAGATTGCTGCCCACTGACGTTGGGGGATCTGCTGTACTTTGCAGGCCCTCTCCGAAGCAGTTATCCATTTGTGGATATCATCCCCATCTCTATAGGGGGGCACAATCTTACTCAGGTGTCTATTGTCATAGGACCTGTCTTTATCCTTAGGGATATTGCTGCCACCAGTGGAATCTAATCCACTTAACATTTGCTCCCTTGCCAAAGCAAGTTTTGCTTGGGCTAGGGCAAGTTCTTCCTTTTCTATTCTGAGTTGGACTTCCCTCATCCTAGCCTCATTTTCTCTCCTTTGAGAGGAATTCATTCCCCTCTGAGAACCTCTAGAGGCATTGGAATGGATAGATTCACCTGAGTGAGATCTTTCCCTCCTATACCTCTGGTTAAACCCACTTGGAGGCCTGAATGGGGCTGTCCCATTCTCAGCCCCAAATTGGCTTAAGTTAGCCTGGCTACGTCTTCTGACTTTAGTTTGGCTGTCTACCTCTCCCGTAGAATCTTCTTCAAACTCCTCTTCCTCTTCTTCTGGGACTGGGGGGTCATCTTCTGTGGAGGGTATGCCCTCACCTGTTCTCCCTGTAGACTCTGTACCAGAGGCCTTGAGAATATCACTCTCATCTAAGAGTTCCATCAGGCGTTGAAGGGTAGGGTTAGAACCCTGTTTCAACTTTATTGTGGTACACAAGTGTCTCAGTTCTCGAAAGCTGAGGATTTCATATTTGGAGGGTACCGTGGGGGGGGTCACTCACCACAGGTAGAGATCCAGATGGGTCACCTGTGCCAGACATGATCTAGTGAGGTGTGGTGTGTGCACCTACCTACACTAAGTGTTTTCCTACTAAACCTCCCAAGGAGTTGTAGTCAGGGTGTGCTAGGCCCTTTGGTCTACAACTAAGTTCAGTATAACTTAAGTATTATACGTCTTGTTTTATATGTACCTATAGGTACCTGTATGATCTTTCAAATGATATTGCAAAGATTACAATTGGTAAAACAACAGCAAGCTCAAATCCCAACCGCTGCACACCAATGTGAGAAGTTGGCCTGGCATATGATGTTTACTATTCTCGTGAGCACCTTGCACCAGTCCAAACAACCCTTATGGTGATGGTTGTAAAGTCAACCTTATAGACCAGCTATCCTAGTGGTAGCATGGACAAAGCAGCCTTAGGCTAAACTCAAGAGGGCATGTGAAGCCAGCTGTTTTACCATATGTAACCCCTTTAATACCAAGTGAAAGGACACCACACAGGTTGTATATCAAAATATATATGTATTTATTTCTAACACAATCCTCTGAACTCTTTATGAGGTCAGAGGCACCAGCACATAACAAGATACTTAATTAAAATACAATATGTTGCACACAATACAGTAATGCCCTAGGGGCACTTCGAACCATATACTAAAATAGTGGTATAAGAACCACGTCATGAACAAAGGAAAGGCCTAGGGCCTGGAGAATCGCTGGGGCTACGCTGTACTACCAAAGGATAGGGAGCAGGAGGCCCACGGGATGCGCGTGCAGTGTCTTTACACGCATGCAATTTACCATAGAGTTAGAATGGGAACGAAAGAATTGGAAACTAGGGGCCCGATGTAGGTCGGTCGGTAACGGCCGAAAATCGGTATTTTCGGCCGTTACCGACCGATATTCAGTAAACGGTATGTAGGGCCGCATATTTTACAGAATCGGTAAATTTACCGATTGGTAAATTTACCGATTCTGTAAAATACCGAATCGGTATTTATACCTAATCGGTAATTTTGATATGTAGGTGGGACTCTTCTGAGTCCCACAACCCTTACCGAATCTGTATTTTACCATCAAATATATTTGATGGTAAAATACCGATTCCGGTGTGCATGCACATGTGTGCATGCACACCTGTGCCATATGACAGGCAGACCTGCCCTTAGGGCAGGTATGCCTGCCACATGGCCCCCGAATCTTTTTTGGGGGTGCTAGAGGGTGTCAAAGTGACACCCCCTGCACCCTTGTCAAAATCTGTATTTACCGATTCGGTAAATACCGACCGGTAATGCCCCATTCATTCCTATGGGCTTCAAAGCCCATAGGAATGAATGGGGCATTACCGGTCGGTATTTACCGAATCGGTAAATACAGATATTTACCGATTCGGTAAAAGGAACATCTGGATGTTCCTACATATCCACCCCTTAGATTTACCGATTTTTAATTACCGAATCGGTAAAATTCGGTAATTAAAAATCGGTAAATCTATTTTACCTACATCTGGGCCTAGTTCTTTTAGGTCACTTTCGGATGGACTAGGAGAAAGCTACTTGAACGTTAGACACTAGGATAGTAAATACCCACAGGAGCACCGAAGTACTCGCGTTACCTCACCCACAGGAAGCGGGTGCATAGGTGTCAAAGTGTGTCGGGTTTCGTCGCTGATTCCTATGGAGCCTTGGAGAAAGATGCTGCAGGCGACCAGGAGGGAAGTGTCCGGGTGGATCCAAGGGCGGATCAAGGATGAAGAGTACCTGAAAGCAGAGGGGACAGAGTCTGGGTCACTAGCCAGTGACCGGGAAGGAACCAGGAAGGAACCAGGCGATGTCGCAAAGCAATCAGGTGATGTCGTGAAGCTTGTCTCTGCAGCCACATGGACCAGGAGGTGTCAAGGATGACCAGGAGCTGGATACTTACTGTCCCACAAAGGCTCTCGCTGTCGGCGGTGTCGGCTTCTGGATTGGAGTCAACAAGCCTTGGCAAAGGCAACCCACGCAGGAATCGAAGATGGCTTCCTGATCAGACCAGCAAGGTCTGATGGGCTTCTCCTTTTCAGGGAAGCAGGGGCCAGTCTGGAGCAACCATACCAGCATTGTAAATTCAAAGGTTAGTCATCAAAGAGGTCATTAGCCAACGGGCAAGTGACCGGACAGATGCGTCGAGCAGGAAAATGCAGAAGGGCCCCACGCAGAACTCGTGGAGTGTGGAGGGCTGATCTTCAGTGCAGTTGGAGCTCGAGGCTGGGGCTTCTCAATCCCCAATGCACAACTTCAAGGGTACCTCAGAAGTTGCACAGAAAGGAATTTGCTGGCTTTCCAAGATGGCCGGTCCCACGTCTCCACGGGTCTCAGCTCTGCTGTGACTGTGGATCGGGCTGTTGGATGTCTGGAAGTCCGGGTCTTGTCAGGCTCTGTGCTCGGGCTCCGGTGGGAGCGTCAACAAAGCAAACCGTTGATCGCTTGATGGTGCCTGCTTGCACAGGGTGGTCACTCCTTGACCACAATGGAGATTCTTCAGTCGTCTTCTTGCAAAGTAGATCGTTGAAGGTCAAGAGTTTCGTTTCAGAGTTTCAGTCAGGATAAATCTAAAGTCTTGGGACTCAGCTCCTACCTATATACCAAATATAGGGGCTGGATTACCTGCTAGGTCCCTCCTATGGGTGGGACCCAGGAAGGGGGTGGTTACACCCCTTTCCCTTTGCCCAGTTTCGCGCCAGAGCTGGGGCTGGAGTGCCCCAGCACCGGTTTGAACTGGACTATGTATGGGACACCTTGTGTGCCCCAGGCAGTGTCTCATTTCATTCAGCCCTCCCTGCCCCAATACACTATGGCCTGTCTGGGGTGGTGCTAGCACCTCCCAAGACAGGAAACCTATTGTCCAAGCCTCCCTCGCTGGAAGGACTCCCAGCAGCAGGAGGTCAGACTTGTGTCTGTGGCAGCAGCATCCATTTTGTGATGCTGAGGCTCTGGTTAAATTTAACCGGGATTGGTAGGAACAACATGTCTTCTCCCTCTAGAAGGGTGGAATGCTACCCCCGTCACCAGAACTGGCGAGGGGGTATTATTCCAAAGCGTATGACACCTTACACAACATGTTTTGATAAAGCCAAACCAACGTTAGCATTTAACCGCGAGGTTCATAATGCACTTAAGAGTATATGGTATGGCAATATCAGAGAACAGCTATAAGGACATGGTTCCGAAAGCTGCAGACAGGCTCAGCTCATGCTAGAGCACCATCTCACATAAAACCAAGCACTCTGCCTTCAGGATTGTTAAGGCCTGGCATAGGAGAGAC
Organism: Lissotriton helveticus; assembly: GCF_964261635.1. NCBI lineage: Eukaryota > Metazoa > Chordata > Amphibia > Caudata > Salamandridae > Lissotriton > Lissotriton helveticus. The sequence continues at coordinate 1,455,699,808 of NC_136059.1, forward strand.
TTATAGGTGCATATGTGTCTATATATAATGGTAGGTATAGGAATACTACACCTAAGCAAGGGGTGATTACACGACCTTGCCCCAGCTGAGTGATCAGCCAGTTGTGTCAGTTTGGATGGCCAGCCAGGGGTGGCAAAAGATATGCTGCAGCCCTTGGTAGGCCTTGGGTGCACCTATGCCCTGGGTACCCATGGTACACTGTACAGGGACTCACAAGAGTGACCCAAATCCCAATTGGTGATGTACCTAAAGTACATGGTGTGAAATTTAGAGAGAGAACAGCAGGGCTGTGGGTCTGATTAGCAGGCCCACAGCCACATTAAGTCGAAAACCAGTGAAGCAAAAAGCAAAACAAGTGGGGTGACCATAGGAAAGCAGACCCTACTCTCCTACAAAAGTCACACCCTTATTATAAGTGCTGCCTCAAATACGGTTGAACCATACCACGTCCTTTAGGAGTTTGGGTGAGCCCAATGACGAAGCATGTCACCATTAGAGTGAGTGATGGCTAAAATTAAAAAGGGTTTTTCCCTTCCCACCCTTAGTATTGGGTCAGCTATAGATCATAGAACTACAAAATAAATCCCCCTGTTCCCTACTCTACTTTGTTAAAAACACCCTACGTGTTTTTTAAAGGGACACCCATTTATGTTTGGACATTATTCATCCATCTCCATTGGCAGCCCAAAAGTTTAGAAGATCTTCTCAAGTTTAGGTTTGACATTGTCAAATGCAGGGGTATCCGTGACATCCTGATGAAGGGTGTTACCCAGAAATTGGTCCTAGGAAGCTTGTTTCCAGTTCAGAGAAGACCTGGATTGGCAGTACGGGCTGGACTGTTCCCATGAGGCACAGGGTCAAGACACATTTGCATATAGGTGGGTCTGAACTGAGGTGGCGAAGTGAGCTTAAGAATGTAGATGGATTCAACGCAGATCTGTGACTGGGGGTGAGTGTCTGAAAAGTTTCAGCACTCCATCCATCATCTCCTTGTGTTTGCTTTGTAGCAGTGATATCCACCATGGGAAACCGCGAATATGCATTCATGATAACTAGGGTATGCCTTTTGTCTGGGAAGCTTTCAAAATCAGCCCTAACAAATGTCCAGGGGGTTATGATAGGTGCCTCTTTGGTGACAGGATTGGATGTTCAGCCTTTCTGTTCCACTGGCACACCTAGCTGCCCTGGATTAGCCGCTCTTCTACTTTTCAGTCCATCCCAGGGAACTACAATTCTCCCATAGGTGGGACTTAGTTTTGGCAATCCCTTGGTCCCAGTGATGGGCAGGTGTGATGGCTATATCCTGCATGGCTTGGTGGACGACTATACGATGGGCTTACAGGACAATGGTCCTGGATATGTTCCCTGCAGCACTGAATTCTGAACTTGCCCTGCATAGATGCTTCATCGTTTCTCTGTTTCCTCATGGTACTTTTTTAGTTGGGCTTGAAAAGTATTCTGCTTATTTTGTTTGATGGCTTTTAACACTTTTTTGTAGACACTCATTCTTCTCATTCCTAGAACACAATCCCAGAGTTCCAGGGTTTGTGGCCATGTGGCTTGAATGATCAGATTCACATGACTTTAGGTGTTTTCTGACTGCAGTAATGCAAATGCTGTGCTGACCCCGGGATACCTCAAGAGGACGTTTGCAGGATTCTTAGCCCCAGGTTAGTATGTTACTTTTAGTTGGTAGTGTAACTGTACGGCCCATTTTTCAACCTGTGGCAGTGGATGCTGTGAGGTGGCCTGGAATAGGTTCACAAGTGGTGTAGGGACTCTGTCCACTTTGAAATTTCTCCCACATAGATAAGGATGAAGGTGGGCAAATCCCCATTTTATCCCCAATGTTTCTCATTTGATTTGACCATAGCAAGTCTTGACATGGAATAGGGCTCTGCTATCAAACACTAAGGGGGCCCAGGTGCCTTGGCTCTATTTTTGCACCAGGCTTGCTCCCGTACACAATGGGCTGGTGTCTATTGATGAGCTCAGTGTTCTGTCGATGGTCAAAGTAGATCAACATGATATCATGGAGCAGTGCCTCTGTAATCTTTTTGAACATGCAGTTTTGGATATTACCCAACTCCCATTTGGCATTAATAGTTGTGAGAGTTCATAGTGACTCAGTCAGTGTGGACAGATTAAGGATGAACTGGCCAACCCCCAAAAACTTCATTTGCTAACATCAGGCCGGGGCACTTCGAATGTCATCAGTATTTTTGGGTCAACTCTTAAGCCCTCTTTGGAGAAAATTTACCTGGAGAACTCCTCTTAAGGTTCAACAAATCAGCACTTTTCTTGGTACCATGTAAGACCATGGTCTTAGAGTCTTTTTAGGGTAGCTTTCAGGTGTTGTTGGTGTTCTTCCAACCTTTTGGAATAAATAGGTATGTCAGCACGTATATTAATGGCACCATGTAGCCAAGACAATGTTTTCTACACTGCATTCTGAAATACCTCTATAGCAGAAAACATTCTGAAGTTCTGAAGCCAACTACAGACTAGAGGCACTTGTATCACCTCAAGCTCAGGTGTGTATAGAACATTGTGATATACTGATTCATAGAGTCTAGTAGCAGTTGATGGAACCCCCATTGAGATCGACCTTGGAGAACCACTGTTCATTTGGGAGATCAGCAATGATATTATCCATTGCTGGCCTGATGTGTAGCTCTCATTCTGTCAATGTGCATCTTCATTTTGTGACATCCAAGTGTCCAAAGTCTTTCAGCAACAGTTTTATTTGACAGGCATGCATATGGCAGTCAATTGAAACCAGCCCTAGTCCTCCACTGTCACTGTGTGGGAGCTAAGTAACATGCCACCTCCTCCGGTGATCACAGAGAATTTTGCTCTCATCATATTGCGAAAGGTAGCGGTGCATGACCCCTATAGATGTAGATCTTGGTCTTGGGAGAGTGAGGCTTGGAATAGATCTGAATGACCTGGACTGTTGGTAGCCCATGATGTTAATAAATGCTCCTGTGTTGATGAGTGCAGGGAAACGTAAACCTGCAATTTCAACCTTACACCCTTTTCTATGTATGATATCAGGAATGTGCATTCTTCTTCCTCATCTAGTGATCCCTTCTCGCATTAGGGTTCAGCTCTGCCCCCCACCACCTTCTGTCAGTTGTAATGGACTGTACATGGGATGGGGTCAGTGCTGGCTTGGGTAACCACCTCCCTCAGGCTCTTCCTCTGTTTGTCCAGGTAATATGTTTGAATTTAACACTTTTTGAACAAGTATTTCCCTGTGCTGGGCATGGTGGTAACAGATGAGATTCTCGCCCGAAGTTTGGGCAGAGACCCTGGGAGGTTGGCAATCGACTGTTTGTCTTGAACATCTTTCTGTCTGTTCCATCTCAACAGTTTCTTGTTTGTTCCTTGGTGGTGGGTCTGGATCTCATTGGAGGACAATATTTGAGAGAGCCACTTACATCTGTTTCCCCAACTGTTGGACAATTCTGGGGAACAAGCAAGGATTAATATCGCGCCTAGTTTCACACATGGCTATTGTGACCCTCTTTAAATTATTTGCACATGGACTTCTTTTTGTGAGCCAGCAAAAATCCTTCGATAGGTATGCTGTTTTGTTTGCCGTAATTTGAATCATTCAAATTCTGGGTTAATTTGCAGGTCAAAGTGTGTATTGAGGGTAGTAACTGCTGTTTTGAAATCATCATTGTTAGACTTGGCATCTTTTGGCGTGTATCCCCTGTCTTTTTGTTTCCGACATCCCAGTTTTGACTCTGTTTTTACTGGTTTAATGTCTCTGCGCACTTTCTCACTGCAGTTCAGTGTTAAAGTGCAAGTGCTCCTGTTGTGAATTGGTGTTATGGATTGGTGATTCAATAATTGGTAATTTTATTTACTAGTCAGTCCCTAGTACAGTGCACTGTGTGTGCCCAGGGCCAGTAAATCAAATGCTGCTAGTGGGCTTGCAGCACTGGTTGTACCACTCACACAAGCAGCCCTTTAAAGGTAACTCAGACCTGCCACTGCAGGGTCTGCGCGCAGCTTGTAACTGCCGTGTCGACTTGGCAAGTGCACCAACTTGCCAGGCCCTACCCTTCCCTTTTCCTGCATATTAGTCTCCCCTAAGGTAGGCCCAAGGTATACCTGTGGGCAGGGTGCAGTGTATGTGAAAGCTAGGACATGAAGTATAGAGTAGCTTGCCCTAAATAGGGTCCGTCCCCTTAGGCACAACGCAATACCTTCTGAAGGTTAATTCAATTCTTAAATGTCTCAACAAAACAATGTCATTGATCGTTTATACTTGAAGCTATTTAATAGTTTTGTCCTATGATCAGTGGACTACAATGTGTCATTCATAAATGAGTTGAAGCGATGAACGATGAATCCCAATCAACAATAGTACATCAAAATCATAATGATCCTTGTATTAACTCAAGCCCTTCCCGATGCATTTCAGGCACTTGGCCCTTCGTCAGGGAACAATTCTATAATGGAAAAGAAACAGTGCAAAATAATAATGAGGAAGCCATCCAGTATGTAAATTACAATGCACAGTGATATCTAAAGGTGACAGATGACAACATACATCGTCAAGAAGTTTGTGAAAAATTGAGCCATGCTGCAGTGAACAAAACAGTGGATAAAACATGAACACTGAACCATCTCAAATGTATGTATAATGTAAACGCAGTGAAACCAGTTCAGTAACCTGTGATTGGCGTTGTGGACTATTATACATGGTGTTAAATTGATGAACAAAACTACCCTCAGTTACGGGACCAGTAGTTGAATGCCTGCTGTGTTAAAAAAAGTGACACCAATATTAACCGTGATCATATTGTGGGTCAAGTGCAATTAACGAGGCAGATTCGAAGAGTCGACAATGTGTAGAACATTCAGACAATAACAAGCTTGGTGTGTACGAGAGAGATGCCTAGGGGGACGGACCCTATTTAGGACATGTTACTCTATACATTTGACGCTCTAGATCGGAGAGCGATACCCCAGGAGCACACTGTACATAAAGTATATTATCTCAATCTTTACTGCATCCACTGGTTGTGCGTGTTCAATCTATTCAAAGCTAGGACATTCCCAGGTGAGTATGTCATGTCCTGATAGTGAAATACTTCCAATTTTGTTTTTCACTATTGAAAGGCTATCTGGCCCATAGGAAAGCATGGGAGTTAATTTATAACATCCTATAAATATATCTAGCCATTGGGAACAGATGGGAAAATAAAGTTTAGTATGCCTGAACTCAGAATCTAAAGATGCATCGTTTAGTGAAGGTGATTTTTACATTCTGTGTTTACAAATACCACTCTTAGAAAGATGGTATTTTCTTGCTTAGGAATCCTGTGTGCCTCTGCTAGGATGTGGATTGACTGTCTGGCTTTGGAGTGACAGGGGCTAGGGATGTGCAGTGGCTCCAGAGAGTCTGATGGGTCAGGGCTTGTCTGAATAGAGCTGTGCTGCATTTAGAGTAGTGGGATGAGATTTACTTACACCTGCATGGGCCTGATCTGCCTTCCACAATGCTGCCTGCACCCCCTGCCAGGAAGCTGGGCCAGAGAGGTCAGAACTGGTTTGGACTAAGCACACACGTGCCTGAGAGGACAAAGGAATTTGGGGTATAAATATTGGGGCCCAGACCCCAGAACTTTGGAACAAAGAAGACTGCCAAGAAGACGAGCTGGAGAAGCTGTGAGGAGGTAGTCCCACTTTGCTGTGTGCTTTGCTGTGTTGGCCTGCAGTGGCTGCTTCTGTCTTGGGCTGTGAAAGTACCGGACTGAACTTTGAGCAATTTCTTTTTGTGAGTTTTGTCCAAGGGCTTGAGGTTGAGCTTGCACCCTGTTCAAGAAGTCTCAGGAACAGTAAAGACTTCTAGTTCTTCTACCATCAGCACTGGAGACTGAGTGTTTTTGCTAAGAAAGATGAAAAAGCAACCCAACTCCATCTACAATGCTGCTGCCGACTCCATGTCCTGAAGTCACCGCAGAGGGCACCGCCACAACGCTGCACCACAACCTTGGACTCCCCGACGATGCCACCTGAGGCCACCACCGAGCCTCTGCTTGCACCACAACCTGTGGGCACCGCACTCCGCACCGTCTTGCTACACCGTCGCCTTAGTACCTCCAACAATGCTGCTCAACGTCGACATCGATGCCGCTGCCTGCATCGTGGTTCAAGGGAAGTTACACGATGCATTGTACTTATACCGCACCGCAGCTGAAGGAATTGACCCGATTAGGGCCTCCCAGGTTACTTGCGACCACCTCTCAGCCTTCCATACAAATGAAGAGTTGGTCAGACAGTAGATAATACAAACCAAAGTTATTTATTAGTGTGCGCTTTGAGCGGAGACTGGTCTGAGCAGCCTCCTAAGATTGCTGCAGAGGGGCTGACCTTAGGCAACATAGCAAGGGATAAAATAAATTTCCAATAGACCTGAAGACATGCCCAGACAGGAATTTTACAGTCTGGGAGCTGGTGAACAAAGGAGGTACAGAAGGATGAGTTACGATCCTGGGACTGGGTACACATTATCTTGCATTCAAGGTTGCTCTGCCTGCCCACACTGCTCTGAGCTGTGGGAGCAGGCCTATCTAGACGGAAAGGTATGCAATAATATGGACAGTCTATTCATTAACACAGCAACTCAATCTTGAAGAAATACACGTACAGAGGGCACATTAGCAGCTGCTTTTCGATGAGGCAGATACATGGTGAAACAGAAGTTAGTTTCGATCATTACTCAAAATGGCGGCTCATATAAAATGGTGCCGAAAATGCTAACTTAAATCGCACAATGCTAGAAGGAGTTGACCGAAAACATTTTCAGTCCAACAGACCATCCTTTTAGCATTTGCTAACAATTTTGTCTAGTGTTAGGAAACAAATAACTTCTTGAAAATTAGGAAGACTACTATTGCATGGTAATACACACATTATCAATATTCAAAAATACCTTCATCTATTGACATTAGGTCTTTGACGGCATGCATCATCATAGCCTTTGGCTTAGTGTCATGTATTGGGATCTTTGGTGTGAGTGTCAATGTTTTTACACAATAAGCACTGCAAGCAGGAAGGCAATATATGCACTGGCAACAGGTGAAAATTATACCAGTAATTGCTACTATAAAGATAAGGATCTTCCACCCCCATGATGCTAGAAGACCCCAGAACCAACCAGAAAGAGCCCAGGTACCATTCTCTTGGTGAATGTCAGATGCAAGCCTATGCAACTTCTGTATAGCAGCATATATATTAGGGATGTGGTCTGGAGTGTACACGCAGCAGCTGCTGCCAATGATACAACATGCCCCTCCCCGGTCAGCAAGGATGACGTCTAACACCATCCAGTTTTGTAAAGGAACAAGCCTCGTAGCATGGAGCTCAGCTGTAATATTGGTCACAATACCTGCTGTGGTATTAATGACTACTTCTACAACTCTGGTGACCCAAAAAATGTTAAGGCTATTAGACATAGGGTCCCAAAAGGGTAGGATACCTTTCATAACATATGTGAACTACAGTAGAGTGCTGTCTGTCTGATCTATGTCTTCTGTATTAATAACCCTTCTAATTCGGGACAGATGGGCACTCCTACGCTGCAATTGGCGGTCCTTACAGTAATTGGACGGTGCTATGTACACCGGGGGAAGGAGGGAAGAGAGGTAACATATACCTGACCATCCCCTAGGGAGCCTAACATAAGCTTGAGATCCACAAAGTAGACACTGTGCGGTGGGAGGAAAGGCAGGCTACTGCCCGTGCTAAACGTATATGTATAGTTGCAATTACTCTCTCCCACTTTTACTTTCCCAAGTCCTCGAACACAGAAACCAGCTGTTGTATTGACCACTGCGGTACAAAAGGGGGTGGTGATGGACGGAGCATCTGAACCAATCAAACACTCACACCCAGTCAAAAGATCTGGGTTTGATCCATCACCGTTCTTTAGCCCACTCTGCCACCCCAGTTCAGACATGGCTATATGTAAATCAGTCTGACCCTGTGCCTCATGGGAACAGTCCAGCCCGAACTGCCAAGCCATGCCTTCCCTGGACCGGAAACAAGCTTCCGAGGACCGGTTTCTGGCATTACAGCCGTCTTCAGCCCGGCTTGCTTGAATCCAGTGGCAAAGTGAGCAAGGGACTCACGTCTGAGCATACCCTGCCACACTTATGGCGGCCAAAGCGGTACAAAAGGGGGTGGTGATGGACGGAGCATCTGAACCAATCAAACACTCACACCCAGTCAAAAGATCTGGGTTTGATCTATCACCGTTCTTTAGCCCACCGGTCCTTGGAAGCTTGTTTCCGGTCCAGGGAAGGCATGGCTTGGCAGTTCGGGCTGGACTGTTCCCATGAGGCACAGGGTCAGACTGATTTGCATATAGCCATGTATGAACTGGGGTGGCAGAGTGGACTAAAGAACGGTGATGGATAAAACCCAGATCTTTTGACTGGGTGTGAGTGTTTGATTGATTCAGATGCTCCGTCCATCACCACCCCCTTTTGTACCGCTTTTGGCCGCCATAAGTGTGGCAGGGTATGCTCAGACGTGAGTCCCTTGCTCACTTTGCCACTGGATTCAAGCAAGCCGGGCTGAAGACGGCTGGAATGCCAGAAACCGGTCCTCGGAAGCTTGTTTCCGGTCCAGGGAAGGCATGGCTTGGCAGTTCGGGCTGGACTGTTCCCATGAGGCACAGGGTCAGACTGATTTGCATATAGCCATGTCTGAACTGGGGTGGCAGAGTGGGCTAAAGAACGGTGATGGATTAAACCCAGATCTTTTGACTGGGTGTGAGTGTTTGGTTGATTCAGATGCTCCATCCATCACCACCCCCTTTTGTACCGCTTTTGGCCGCCATAAGTGTGGCAGGGTATGCTCAGACGTGAGTCCCTTGCTCACTTTGCCACTGGATTCAAGCAAGCCGGGCTGAAGACGGCTGGAATGCCAGAAACCGGTCCTCGGAAGCTTGTTTCCGGTCCAGGGAAGGCATGGCTTGGCAGTTCGGGCTGGACTGTTCCCATGAGGCACAGGGTCAGACTGATTTGCATATAGCCATGTCTGAACTGGGGTGGCAGAGTGGGCTAAAGAAAGGTGATGGATTAAACCCAGATCTTTTGACTGGGTGTGAGTGTTTGATTGATTCAGATGCTCCGACCATCACCACCCCCTTTTGTACCGCTTTTGGCCGCCATAAGTGTGGCAGGGTATGCTCAGACGTGAGTCCCTTGCTCACTTTGTCATAGGATTCAAGCAAGCCGGGCTGAAGATGGCTGGAATGCCAGAAACCGGTCCTCGAAAGCTTGTTTCTGGTCCAGGGAAGGCATGGCTTGGCAGTTCGGGCTGGACTGTTCCCATGAGGCACAGGGTCAGACTGATTTGCATATAGCCATGTCTGAACTGGGGTGGCAGAGTGGGCTAAAGAACGGTGATGGATTAAACCCAGATCTTTTGACTGGGTCTGAGTGTTTGATTGATTCAGATGCTCCGTCCATCACCACCCCCTTTTGTACCGCTTTTGGCCGCCATAAGTGTGGCAGGGTATGCTCAGACGTGAGTCCCTTGCTCACTTTGCCACTGGATTCAAGCAAGCCGGGCTGAAGACGGCTGGAATGCCAGTAACCAGTCCTCGGAAGCTTGTTTCCGGTCCAGGGAAGGCATGGCTTGGCAGTTCGGGCTGGACTGTTCCCATGAGGCACAGGGTCTGACTGATTTGCATATAGCCATGTCTGAACTGGGGTGGCAGAGTGGGCTAAAGAACGGTGATGGATTAAACCCAGATCTTTAGACTGGGTGTGAGTGTTTGATTGATTCAGATGCTCCGTCCATCACCACCCCCTTTTGTACCATTGTATTGACCACTGACACATCATTGCCTCATTCTGAGTAATATTGCGCATTTGAAAGGAGCGAAAATATTCAGTGACATGAACCCCTGGAAATGTAACATTTCATTTCGAAGCCATGTTACATTTTTCTCTCTCTCATATACGTTCATACAAGCTGTTGGAGACAATGTATCAGGGGTCCCTTGTCCTCCTGAGGTAAAACCTTGGTAGTCACATATATATTCTAACACTGTGTGATAATCAGCAGACATCATTTTCATAGTAGAAGAATGATAATGAATGTATACCATAGTAAACAAATCAACCCACCCTTCTCAGCTCCCCAGATAGGACAATGGCAACAATAGCAGACTATCACTCTTATGTGTACCCGAACAATGCACCAATCTCGCCTCTCCCTATTTTACTTTGGCCTGACTTATCAAGTCCGTCCCTGCTAATCTGACTTTTCCTTCGGTGCACTGTTCTTCTGTCAAGGGTTCAAATTGTAACTAGCTACTCCAGGCACAGAAGGGGCAGCAAAGAATGGTCAGACACAGAGTGGCAAGTAGGCTGAGACTCAAGCACAGATGGGCCAGCAGAACGGGCCAGTGAATGGCCTGGATATCCTGGGGTCACTGCTGCATTCAACACTTTATCATTCTCATCCTCTGTTTGGGTCCACGTTAGCTGGGAATCCTAAAAGGAAACAAAGCGGGACACCTGTTCCCATTCCAAGTCCCCAATGCCATTAAGGACCCATTGATCGTAGGGCAAGGGCAGGGGTAAAGGCACTCTGTGGCAGTGTTGGGTATGAATCCAGTTCTTTCGGCCGGTGTCTTCACAGCAGTGCAGGTTGCAAGGAAACGCCTGCACTGGCCCCTTCCACCGTGGCTCCAGACTTCCTTTCCTCTGGAAAAGGCAGACCAAAACAAAATCACTTGGCTGAATATCGTGTCCTGGCCCCTCAGATGCTGGCAGAAGCACGTCTTGGATCTGTTGGTGAATAGAACGTAGACTTTTAGTTAACTCATATAGGTAGTCTACCAACAGAGGATATTCAATGTCTGAAAATGTACGAGGCTACGGGGCTCTCTACACATTTGCTTGGAGTCCAGGCACCACCCCATAAGGTGACATTCCTGTCCTAGCATGTGCCGTGACTCTTGTAGACAAAAGAGCTAACAGTAAAGCATCTGGCCACTTCAACCCTGTGCTCTCCTGAATCTTTGCCAATTTTAGTTTGAGAGTACCGTTGTACTTCTCAACTAAACCTGCTGACTGGGGGCGATGTGCATCATGAGATTTCTGTTTAATATGTAGACCTTCACACACTAACTGGATGACCTTGGAATTAAAATGGCTGCCATTATCACTCCAAATCAAGCGGGCAAACCGAAACAAGAGAAGAACTCCTTTAGGACAGCCATGGCTGTGTTTTCTTTAGTGTGGTAAGCCTCAACCCATTTACTGAATGCACAAACAGCCACTAACACAAATTTCAAATTGTGGATTGCCCCATTTCAATAAAGTTCATCTGGTGGACCTAAAAGGAAAAGTGGGAGGTGCGAAATTACCATAGGATGTAGGGGTACCTTTCCCAGGATTATGCATCATGCATACCATACAATATTTGACCAAGTGGGCGTCTGTCTTTGGGATATTGTTATTCTGCCATACAGGGTCTAATAATTTACAATTTTGGCCATTTGAGTGCGCCAGATGTTAACATTCTTCAATTCCTGTTCACTATCTTCTTCACTGCGTTTGTAGCTATGCTGATGTTCCTAGTTGGACTAGATGTGGAGAGTCCATATACGAGCCTCCCACAACAAGAAACACTGGAAACCCTAGAAGAACTGCTCTTCAATGAACAATGGGATTGCAGAATACCAAGACATTTCATACTTGAGTGCTGCAGACTAGCCCTCACAGAGAAATATTTCAAATATAATGGAACGATTATTTACAATGCCTCGGAATATCAATGGGCAGCACATTTGCCCCCAGTGTGGCTGGTCTCTATGTTAGCAACTTTGAGGAGACCTTCATACTAAACAACAACAATGCGTTCTTCCCCAAGATTCGTTTTTGGAAACGCTACATAGATGATGTCATTGTCATCTGGGAAGGCACTCGAGAAAGTCTACAAGGTTTCCAGAAATGGATCAATATACAAGACCAGTGTTTGAAATTCACCTACACTGCAGACAACAAGAGGTTGGACTTTCTAGATATAACAATCTATATAGAAGGCAACACACTCAAAACCAAAAAGTTTTACAAACCAACCTCCAAAAAGAGCGTGCTCTCCTATAAAAGTTTCCACCCTCGACCACTCGGAGATAACCTGCCATACAGCCAATTTCTGCGCCTTAGGCACAACTGCAGTGAGTTAGAGGAGTACAAAAACCATGCAAAAGATATGTGCAAGAACTTGTCAAAACGAGACTACCCAGAAAAATAATAAACAGATGCAAAAAAGAGTGCAAAATCAACCCAAAGAGAACCTACTGGATGTAATGCCAAAAGAACCCACACAAGAAGTAGCACCCTGTGTCACCACTTACAGTATAGCTACAAACGCAGTGAAGAAGTTTGTGAACAGAAATTGGAGAATATTAACATCTGGCTCACTCAAGTAGCCAAAACCAAGGTTTGCAAACAGGAGAACAAAGAACTTCAAAGACATACTGGTCCATATGAGAACCCAACAAAGGACAAAAAATGAAACAATCACCACACTGTGGAACATGGCACCCATATTTGGACATTACCCATGTGGTTCATGCTATGTATGTAAACTTACTACAACTACCAAGACAATCCAACTTACACCTGAGCTGAACTCCGGCATCACACAAACTGCAACTCAACACACGTGATCTACATGATCAATTGTCCATGTAACCTAAGGTACATCAAATGATGTGCAGGAAGGCCAAGCAGAGAATCTGTGAGCATAGGAGTAAAGTAAAATGCAAAAGAGGAACAACAAAGATGAGCAACCACTACCTCAAACTCCAACACACTGTTGATGACCTAAACTGGGTGATCCTTGAAACCTTAAGAATCAAAAAACAGGATGCTGAATGAATACTGTTTGAAAGAGAGCATAGGTGGGCGTCCGTCTCAAGACGAACATCGCAGGACTGAATGATAATATCCCCTGGCTGAGCCTAACATAATACGGGATTTAGACATATGACATTCTTCAAGCAATGGGAAACCACCAGCTCCTGTCCCCGCTCAACAAGTGACCAAAACACTAGACAATGGTCTGGACTGTCAAAACAACAACATGATCTCTAAAAAACACTCTGTTTCAAAACAAAATACCCTTTTTTGACCTAATGACCCCTAACTATGATGTCACCACTCGAACAATACCAACAACACAACATTGCTGTATTCTCTTCAATTTGTTTGGAAAACACACATCTCCAGGTTATTCCTCAATTTCCTCTCACAGAAAATACTGGATTACAACAACTGAGCATTCACTCACCCAACTGGCCCTTCGAGGACTGAATGAGATAAAACCATGTTGTCACTACACGAACAATACCAACCACGCTGGATAAAAAGTCGCTATAAATTCCATATTGCGTTCTCTAAGATCAGACATAAAAGGATATATTACTTTCCCCCACATCAACAATACACACACATGCCCCAACTCCAGTCAGCCTTACAGGATAAGAAATAATGAGAAATCCAATTTTGAACATTATTCCTTAACTCTATTCTATTTCATCTCACCCAGACCAGCAGACCAAAATATCTTTCACAATAATATCGGGGCAGAACCCACTTCAACATTTTCGCACCTTAGTCTGTCTACTATGGCATCTGCGACAAGAATAGAAAATGACCGCTCCAAGCATGCCTGCCTCACCCGGGGCACAGCAAGGAGAGCAGGCACAAGTCGCGTCAATCTGCCACGCCATGTAGTCCAGCAGAGACACCGGCTGTTCCGTAACGTATTGAATTTCTTTTTTCTTGATTGTGAAATGCCTCTTTTTTTAATCTCAGCAAAACACACAAGATGATGGATGGAATGATGCACAATGGCAAAACATTCACCCCCAGTCACAGATATGGGTTTAATCCATTGTTATTTTGCTCACCAAGCCACCCCAGTTCAGACATGGCCATATGCAAATCAGTCTTGACCCTGTGCCTCATGGGAACAGTCCAGCCTGAACTGCCAAGCCATGTCTTCCCTGGACAGGAATCAAGCATCTTATGACCGGTTTCTGGCTATCAGCCGTCTTCAGCCAGGATAGCTTGACTCCAGTGGTTTAGTGAGCACGGGACCAACGTCTGGGAATACCCTTCCCACATAGGGTGAACAGCAAAACACACAATGATGGATTAAACCCAGATCTGTGACTGGGGGTGAATGTTTTGCCATTGTGTAACATTCCGTCCATCATCTTGTGGTAGAGACTTGCCATTTCTGAATTGCTTATCTTTGACGATTGCGGCATTTCAAAAGAAATACATCTTTGTTTTTTATAAATATGTGTACTTAGTATTCAAAAACGTTTTAATTATTTTAACCCTCACATTTGTTGTATTCTCATTCTTAGAACACACTAGGAACAGGATGGCATGCATCACTGCTTAAGTCATTTCAACATTTTTGATACAACATATGTTACCTCCCCACTTACCGAACTGAATAAAACTACAGTTCAGGCATTGAGGGTATTTTAAACTCACCTCACTTGAGCAGCTCTTTTTATCACTGATCACTACTGCTATAACCAGCAGGTCTGCCTCCGGGCGGAGAATAGCATATCACAAATAACCCAATGATGAAGCTGTCACATTTCTAAGCAGGCGGAGAATCAAGATGTACCGGCAGACGGCCTATGTACGTGAATGAGGGTTTTTTAAGGGATGGTATAAAAACCTGCCACTGGTTACACAGGTACAAGTGATCCATTCCCCATTGAGAAGAGATTAATGTAAGGAAGCCAAATGGATCGCAGCTTCTACTTACTCCCCCTTTTGATTTGATATGTCCTAGCTGTGAGACATTCCTGTCACTTCATCGAAATCATAATCATCATGGTAATACTGGCCACTCTTTTTGTCATCAAAATAATTACTATCTGAACAATACTGCGATGTGGCAGCATTCTGGGCTCTGCCCTGGCCACCAGCTCCACGACCCCGTCCGCTAGAACCTCGTCCTTTAGGGGCCAGACTTTCTGCAACAACACGAGACACTTGCTACGCCAGTGTCCCTCCTCTTTACAATATTCACACTGATTTGGTCCTAAAGGCATAGTATTCCGGCTGGTCCTAGGCAACTGGCGGGCAGTGTCACCTCGCCCTCTACCATTCCCCTAAGAAGCCGGCTGCAACAACACCTTTGTCTTCAATTCCTTCTGCTTTTTCTCCACCTACTCCTTCTCCTCATTTTCCCTGTGTTTCGTGATACTGTGCCATACTCAATATAACAGAAGGGGAGTATGTCGTCCAAGTGCTCTCCAAAGCTTGCAACCAAGCCGCAATCTCTGAGAGCAGGTTCATAGCAAATCTGTTAACGAACAACCGGACACCTCCCTCCAAAGAAAAATCCTGTCTGCTAAAGTCCAGAAACACACCCTCAAACCGGGTGAAAAAATTAGACACACTTTCCTCTTTCTTCTGACGACAGGCCGTTAACTTGTCCCAACCTACTCTTCTTGGTGGAATAGGAGAATGTATATAAGAGATCATTCGGCCAGGCAAGGCTACTATCTCGGCCAAGGCTTCTCAGCAGGCTTCCTCTCCCAATCCCATGCTTTAATCTGTTCCCAGGTACCACCCAATTCTGCAACGTGGTCTTGTGTGTGTACCTGTCTCCAAATATCAATGGGCACCAGCAAACCAAAGAACATTTCACTATCCGCAAAAGTCATCACTGTCGAAGAAACGGCATCCGTTCATTCCTTATAGTACGCAGTAGGATTTTTCCTTCGCTCTGGTAACTGAGTCTTAAGGGACAACACCTCACTCCTCTTCCATGCAGTATAAAAAACCAATTGCTCTTGAAACAGAGCCTCTACCCTTAGTCTGATAACGACATCATGCTGGTCTCGCTGCTCTGGTATTTCAGGGTAATATATGGGGTGCACCTCCCTCATCAGAAACTGAGACACCATCTTCGAACTCTAATCAAGCAGCCTACTCTGGTAGACAACCATCATTGCAGCATTACCAAACACCTGACCAGGCACCATGTCAGCTACATGGACATGGTCCTTAATATCATAGATAATCTGTGGTGCTGCTTCATTAAAACACTGCTCCCAAAGCCCAATCAAAGTAGCCCACATGTGCTTAAGGGCATGCTGCTGGACATAAGGCTCCTAGTCTTTCATCACCTCCCACACATCCTCCTCACTGTAAATGGCGTAACGAGCCCACTGAGTTGCCTGATTAGCCAACAACTTTTTTCTCGGCCTCCCCCACACAGATTGTGTCAATATCCATCCTGACCGATCCTTGAATTTCGCCCAGTCCTTGTCATCAAGGCCACGTACTGGTGTGTCAAAATTTTGTGACACTGAGGAATAGGGGAAAACAGTGGGAGTGATAACTGAGTTACCGTGCAATAATGTCGCTACTGGCTGTGTTGTAGGCATAAGAGCTGGCGAGAGGGATGCCGAGACAACAGGTGTTGCTGGAACACCAACAGACATAGTTGCCACAGACAGCGAAGGCAAAGAAAAGACAGGAGGTGCTGTGGCCAAAGCAGAAGAAGCAACAGTAGCAGAGGCAGAGGCAACAGAAACAGAAGAATCGGGAGACTGAGGCGGTGGGGGAAGTATAGGGTATACCCTCAGTGGGGCATACGGGGACGGGGCTCAAGTATCCAGCAATTCCTTTACAAATGTATCATTATCGTCTCGAGCAACATAAGAATTTTCACATTGCAATTGAAACTTCTTATTGGCACATTCTATTCCTTTCTCTGTTTTCTCTCTATCATACACTACAGCTTTCTGAGTCACTGTCTGCATCTTTCCCTTCCGGGCGTCCTTCTCTGCTTTCATTCGTCTCTGTCTAGCTTCCTTTTTCCATGTTCTAAGAGAATCAAACATTGACTGCCCTACTTCTTTTTGCAAACAATTTCTACTGCAGGAAATTATGTTTTTGTTCATCAAAAGTGCCCTTCAACCTCCACTGCAACTCAGCATTGTCCCTCGTATATTTGTGCCATAATTTACTAAACATAATAGGGCCAAGGCCGTGTCTCAGATACATCTCAAAGTTGGGAGTGCCTTCTAGAGGTGCAGGCTGACTTTCTTCCAAACGAGCAGAGTAGAACAACAACAACAACCCACACAACACAATTTAGTACACAGGGCATTTTTCACAAGAAAACTAGTTCACCATTTATGCCAAGCAGATATTTGCAAATATCTACCAAAGTTGGTCCTCAGGCCTCACTAAATACAAACCAAAGTGGTATCATGTTCACAAAGAACTCAAACAAATTCAAGTGCTTGTCCAAAGACGGTCCACAGACAGTACCAAACACAAACCAAAATTGCTCAGTAGCCACCACAAACCAAAGCAAACTTACCTGGTGCACACAGGTCGAACCATTTTATTCTCGACTGCCGACTCTTCGGACCAAATGGTCAGATCCAAGGGTTTCACCATTCAGGACCCCAGCCGGGATGACCACTGGCCGAGGCACCACCCGGTCAGACAAATGGGACAGATGCGCGCACCAGACTCGTGTAGGGATACCCGATGTGCCCCAACCTCCTCACCCGTCCGCGGGGAAGGAAGGGTCACTCACCCAATGGGGTCCCTGTTCAGGCACCAACTGAAGGAAGTGACCCGATTAAGGCCACCCGGGTCACTCTCTACCACCTCTCAGCTTTCCATACAAATGAAGAGCCGGTCAGACAGTGGAGAATACAAACCAAAGTTATTTATTAGTATGTGCTGAGCGGAGTCCTTTCTGACCAGCCTCCTTAGATTGCTGCAGAGGGACTGACCTTAGGCAACATGGTAAGGCATCAAGTACATTTCCAATATCCCTGAAGACACAGCCAGACAGGAATTTTCCAGTCCGGGAGCTGGTGAACAAAGGAGGTACAGAAGTATGAGCTACAATCCTGGGACCGGGTACACATTATCTAGCATTCAACGTTACTGTGCCTACCCGCACTGCTCTGAGCTGTGGGAGCAGGCCTATCTAGACGGAAAGATATGCAATAATACAGACAGTCTATTCATTAGCACAGCAAACTCAACCTTGAAGAAATATACGTACAGAGGGCACAATGGCAGCTGCTTTTTGATGACGCGAGGTGAGACAGAAGTTAGTTTCGATCATTACTCAAAATGGCGGCTAATATAAAATGTTGCTGCAAATGCTAACCTAAATCGCACAATGCTAGGAGTCGACCGAAAGCATTTTCAGTCCAACACAGCCTTGGCATACTGATGCAAGCGCCATCGACTCCAGTTCGCCAGCTGATGACAGCACTTCAGCAATGACGACAATGCTGTTTCCACCGTGACCTGCCTGCACCGAAACGAGCACCGCATCATTTTACACCACAGCCCTGGTCTCACCAACGCCACTGCACGACTGTCACCGAGCCGCTGCCGGCACCACACGCTGCACCTCTGCACTTCGCACCGCAGCCCGGACGCCCGCCGACGCCAGTGTCCCCGGCTTTAACCACGAGGAGTTCGATCTGCAACGCGTGTGACTTCAAGGGCCCGACGACTCCTGCACCAACCTACGGAACCGACACCTGCGGACTCCTGCCCATTAGGGCTCATCAAGAGGAGGCCGAATCCCTACATTTCTAAATGCTCAGTAAATGGTAGCAGAGCATTTGCAAGGGTATGTGTTGGTGGCCTACCTGCTACCGAGGGTGGGTTTGGTGGTGAGAAGTTCTCCTGAGCTGCCTTTGTTGGTGTCATGCATTTGAACATTAACACACTGTTGCTCATTAACCCTGATGTACAATTTTCTTTAGCTTTAACTCTGTTATGGCCCTTGCTGCTAGGGTTCACGTGCGTCAGTACTCTTCATGCTTAGGTAGTGCTCTTTACTGTTGTGCACTTAGTTGCCTTATTGGCCACTGGTTGCGATGATCGACTTTCTCCTGTCATAATGGTGTATTGCTTTTTTAGGTAGTCCTTGTCTTCCATTATTTGTCTCAGCCGGCGGTCACAGAGTGATGCATTCAACCTGCTCCGTGCACTGGGCACTCCTTCAGGCAAGCTGTGCTGTGTGTTCAACCGACAAGTGTGACCTGTAAAGTAGGGCCCAACAACTCCTGCACCGACCTCCGGAACCGAGGCATGAGAACGCTGGCCCTTTGTGGCTCATCGAGAGGTCGCCGATGCCCTACATTTCTAAAGGTACTGTTTTGCGGGTCTTACCGACACCGTAGCTGGCCCGCGATACCGCAGTCAGCCAGAACAGTTTGGATTTGTTCTTCATGATGCCGTGATAGCCCAAGATGGAGTTATCAACTTCAAGGAACTATATTTCAAGTCTATTTTGATGACTGAAGATTACTAAGTACTGTATTGGGGAGTTTTATCCTTTTTAGTCTTGTTTTGGATATATAAAAATATCGAATAGTTTTCTAAACTGGTGTCCTTTTGTAGTGCTTTCACTGTATTACTGTTGGTTATGTGCAAATGCTTACACACTGCCTCTAAGATAAGCCTGACTGCGCGTGCCATGCTACCAAGGGAGTGAGCAGGGGTTATTTTAGGAGTGTAACTCCCTTAACCTGACTAGAAGGAAGGTTCCTACTTGGACAAGGATGCAAACCCTTGCCAGCTAGAGGCCCACATTTCCAACAATCATCATCATCAGTATTGGGGAGACTTTCTGAGAGTTTGAAGACTTTCACCCCCCAAGAGCTGGATACAACAGAGCCTGGTTTGGTACTATTTGCGTCTTTGATTTTGTTTCCGCAAATACAGGTTGTGTTCTTGGGACACCTACCTGCAGGGCGCATGTCGAGTTTTCATCTTTAATAAACTCGGTGAGTACTTGAATGGGAGTAATAATATGCTACTCTCAGTCACGTTGAATGTGGGGCATATTTCTTGGAAGCTAATACCACTACCTGATATATTCTCCGGACCTATGAAATTGTGTAGATTTGTATTTGATCATAACATTGCATTTTATAGTCATATGTTTTATATTGCTGGGTGATGAGTATACTATCCCCTAAGACCATAGAAAGGACTTATGTTACAATCATTGGGGTGTATCAACTGATGTAGGGACACCTCCTTTTACAACATACTTAAATGGGATTATTATTATTCCAGCTTATGTTTCCCGTGTTGTTGGGATCCTCTCCACACATGCTAATTCAATTGGAATCCCGTATGATCAGTTTATTGGTACTTTGACCGAACTACGGCTTGACCAATAGCAGGACTGGTAGCAACACACGTCCTGAAAAAGACCGGGGTGACCTTCTTGGCGCAATAAGTCGGTCGAAACATGTTGACAACAGCGGTATTAGGAGGGTTGTTTTGAGAAACCTCATTTTCTTTTGAAAACATTACCCATCCTTTCCTTTCTTTTAATCCTGGTTGTGGAACCTTTTATTAAAGTCTTGTGTGGTATCCTCAAACCAGTTTTAAACACTTCCCTATTAACTGCACATGTTGCACACCAGTTCCAGTCACAGGGTGACATTCACTGATCACTTTTTTGTTTATGTATATATGTTGGTTGGTCTTGTACTGTGTGCTTTGGTCTTTTATGTTTAAACCCCCCCCCATGCTCTGTCCAGAGTGTGGCTACACCTGGGCGTATTGTAAGCAGACCCGATGATGAAGCATGTCACACACTTTGGTGTGTGAGTGAGGGCAGTATTTTCAAAACAATTATATTTGTTTTGTTTTGATGGGGATGGTTGTGGGGTTTTTTGTGAGTCTCTCCACCCCCCTATGTGTGTATAATTGTGGCTTAGGGGGTTCGGGTGGTAGAGTTGTAGATACGGTTGACCCTCTCCCCTTACTTGTGTTGAAATAGACTTTCACCCCCCCCACCCCCCACCTCCTCCCCAAGGTGTAGTAGCAGAGAAATTTTCACCATGGCGTCCATCTTTCTCCTTGCTTGAAAATATTCTGCTGAACTTTATTATCCAACTCGGTGCTGCGGCATTTGGATCTCTGAGCTGAGTAAATGGTGGCAGAGCATTTGTAAGGGCATGTTTTGGTTGCCCACCTTCCACTGGGGATGGGTTTGGTGGTGAGAAGTCCTCCTGAGCTGCCTTTGTTGGTGTCATGCACTTGAGCATCAACCATGATGTGCAGTTTTCTTTGACTTTAACTCTGTTATTGGCCCTTTCGGCTAGGGTTCATGTGCATCGGTACACTTCATGCTTAGGTAGTGCTCTTTACTGTTGTGCACTTAGTTCCCTTATTGGCCAGTGGTTGTGGAGATCGCCTTTCTCCAGTCATAATGGTGTATTGCTTTTTTTAGCTAGTCCTTGTCTTCCATTATTTGTCTCAGCTGGAGGTCCCAGAGCGATGCATTCAACCTGCTCCGTGAACTGGGCAGGCCTTCAGGCAAACGGTGCTGTGTGTTCAACCGACAAGGTATGACCTGTAAAGTATTCCTTGTTGCCTGTGGTGGTGGCAGCAAACCACTAGGTATGAGCGGTGAAGAGCTGTGACCGTCCTGACCCAGTCAGATCCGGTCGCTCCACCCGCTCCTGGCCGTCCTCGCATCTCATCCCCACTCTGTGCCCTGCCAGCCTGTGCCCCGTCCTTGCTCTGTTTGGTATCGTATTTACTGCCTAATTAAGCATCTGTGACAGCCTGAGCCCCGATCTCGCCTTGCATTGCTTTCTGCTGCTGATATCGTATTTGCTGCCTTAGTTAAGTTGCTGCCTTAATTTATGCTGCTGATATCGTATTTGCTGCCTTAATTAAGTTGCTGCCTTAATTTCTGTTGCTGATATCGTGTTTACTGCCTTAATTGAGTTGCTGCCTTGGTTTCTGTTGCTGATATCGTATTTGCTGCCTTAATTAAGTTGCTGCCTTAATTTCTGTTGCTGATATCGTGTTTACTGCCTTAATTGAGTTGCTGCCTTGGTTTCTGTTGCTGATATCGTATTTGCTGCACTAATTAAGCATTTGTGCCAGCCTGTGCCCCGATCTCGCCCTGCATTGCCTTTTGTTGTTGTTTGGTGCCATTTTGTGTCCCAGCCCATCTCTCCTCCCCGCTCCCTGCCGCTGCTCCCCCGCGGCCCCACCCCCGCTCCCTACAGCATCCTCAAGCAATCCCTTCCCCACGTGCCACCCCGCTCCCGCCTCCCAGCTGCTCCTCCCTCGCTCCGCCCCCCTCCACTCTCCACTTATGGCAGTACGGCATACGTGCAGCGGGCGCGCCCTATGCGCGCCAATGGCGCGCCAAAGGTAAGCCCGTCTACGCCCGTCTGCGCCTGGCCCGCCCCCAGAGCCAGACCCCCTGGCCCCCGCAAAAACCACTCCACCCGCCTTACGTACGACGCCGCAACCCTCACTGCATTCAACACCGGCCGACTCCCAGACTGCCACCAAGCCGCGCCAGGACGCGCCCAAGGACCCTTCACCTGCCAATCCTGCAAGTTCAGCTGCATCAGGTCCCAAACTACAACCGATAACGCCAAACTGAGCGCAAACAACAACCATCTGAAGTGCATCCTGCTCAACACCCGCTCGGTCCACAGACATGCCATTGAACTATGGAACCTACTTGACACCAAGACTCCGGACGTCGCCTTTCTCACGGAAACCTGGATGAACGCCTCATCAGCGCCCGACATCGCCATAGCCATCCCGGACGGTTACAAGATCATCCGAAGGGACCGCATCAACCAAACAGGAGGAGGCATCGCCATCGTCCACAAGAACTCCATCCGCATCACGACCAGCGCTGACGACACCCTCACAGCCGCCGAACATCCGACCCCGAGACTACACTTAGAGGCACCCTCGTCTACAGACCCCCAGGACCCCGCACACAATTCAGCGAAGACATCACTGACTTTATCAGCCCACACGCCCTCTCCTCCAAGGACTACATTCTCCTAGGGGACCTCAACTTCCACATGGAAAAGAACAACGATAGCAACACCACCACCCTTCTGGACAACCTCGCCAATCTTGGACTCAAACAACTGGTCAACACCTCCACCCATTACGCCGGACACACGCTCGACGCAATCTTCTCCTCCAGCAAGCACATCTCTTTCAATCACGCCACAGGACTCCACTGGACGGACCACAGCTGCGTCCACTTCAACTTCAGAAAAACCATGACACACCTCCACCCACAACAAGTCCCCCGCAGAAACTGGAACAAAATTACCACCGACCAGCTCACCACAGCGCTAAACCGAATCCCCCCCACCAGATCATCGGACCCAAACCATGCAGCCATCAATCTCGCACAATGGATCACCCGCTGCGCTGACGAATTAGCACCTGTGAAAAACCACCACAACAAGCCAGGAAACAAAAAAGCCACCTGGTTCAATGACGACCTCAAAAACTCCCAAAAAAACTGCCGCACCCTCGAGAAAGCCTGGCGAAAAAACCCAACCACAGACAACATGACCGCCCTCAAGGACGCCACCCGCAAACACCACCAGCTGATCCGATCCACCAAGAAATCAGCATTCAAGGATCGACTCGACAACAATGCCCACAACAGCAAGGAACTCTTCAGCATCGTCAAAGAGCTTACCAACCCCAGCGCCGGCACCAACGACATCGCCCCCTCTCAAGAACACTGCGACTCTCTAGCCTCGTTCTTCCACAGCAAGATCGCTGACATACATAACAGCTTCGGCGAACAATCCACTCCCCTCACCACCGAACCGAAGCTCCCCACCACCACCCTTTACCCCTGGACCCCAATCAGCACCGAAGACACCATCCGCTTGATGAATCCCATCCACTCCGGATCACCAACCGATCCATGCCCCCACCACATCTTCAACAAGGCCGTCTCCGTCATCGCACCCCAACTCCGGGACATCATCAACTGCTCCTTCAACACCGCTACCTTCCCGGAAAGCTGGAAACATGCTGAACTCAGTGCCCTCCTGAAGAAACCTACAGCAGACCCCACCGAACTTAAGAACTACCGCCCCATCTGGCTCCTCCCATTCCCTGCCAAAGTCATAGAGAAGACTGTCAACAACCAGCTCGCCGCCTTCCTCGAGTCTAACGGCTCCCTCGACCCCACACAATCCGGCTTCCGAGCAAAACACAGCACCGAGACCGCCCTCATCGCAGCCACAGACAACATCCGAACACTACTCGACAACGGGGAAACAGCTGCCCTCATCCTCCTGGACCTCTCAGCAGCGTTTGACACGGTCTGCCATAGCACCCTCATACAACGCCTCAGCAACGTCGGGATACAAGAAAAAGCATTGGACTGGATCATCTCGTTCCTCGCCGGAAGAACCCAGAGAGTCCGCCTCCCCCCCTTCAGGTCAGAGGCCTCCGAAGTCATCTGTAGAGTACAACAAGGATCATCCCTCAGCCCCACCCTCTTCAACGTCTACATGAGCCCCCTCGCATCCATCGCACGCCAGCACAACCTTAACATCATCTCCTACGCTGACGACACACAGCTGATCCTCTCCCTCACCAAAGACCCAAACACCGCCAAAACCAACCTACACGAAGGGATGAAAGACATAGCCGAGTGGATGAAGAACAGCCGCCTAAAACTGAATTCAGACAAGACAGAAGTCCTCATCCTTGGATCATCCCCCTCCGCATGGGATGACTCATGGTGGCCTCCGGCCCTAGGCAGCGCGCCCAAACCTACGGACCATGCTCGCAACCTAGGATTCATACTAGACTCCTCCCTCTCAATGAACAGACAAGTCAACGCCGTCTCGTCATCTTGTTTTAACCTCTTACGCATGCTCCGAAAGATCTTCCGATGGATCCCCACCGAAACAAGAAAGACGGTCACCCAAGCACTTGTCACAATCCGACTGGACTACGGAAACACCCTCTACGCCGGAACCACAGCCAAATTACAGAAAAAACTCCAACGCATTCAGAACGCTTCCGCCCGACTCATCCTAGACATACCACGCCACAACCTCATTTCCGGTCACCTGAGAGACCTTCACTGGCTCCCCGTCAACAAGAGAATCAAGTTCCGTCTCCTCACCCACGCACACAAGGCCCTCTACGACCTAGGACCCAGTTACCTCAACAGAGTTTCTCACTACAAATAGGTCCATGCATCTAGTAGCAAATCCCCATGAGAAAGCCTTAGATCCAAAATCACAATGTCAAAATGGGCTCCCCTCGGACTGAGCCCTACTGCCAGGAAGCCTTGTGGCTCGGAATTCCAATGAGTGGGTTGAATCTGTGCAGAAATTGGGGTTTTACATTGTCATATGTTTACCTGGTTGTCAACAACAGTACAAATCAGGGCCAGCATACTTAAAATGCACAAATCCCCTTTATAAATCAAAGATTTGTACCTTACCCATAATATTATCTTAATTGTGAAGCATTTCGAGAATTAGCCTAAAAGTAGCCACCTTGCCGTTGTAATAGCTTAGTTGTATTCAAAGAGTTCTTAATTTAATTATTTTGAAAAACAATGGCTACTAAAATTCTAGTTGCATGGATTTACCTCTTGCCGTTCCTGTGGCTGAATTATGGCAGCACAGCTATAAAACAGACCTATTGCTAACAATATACTTAGAATGAGCTTTGTCCCCACCGTTGTCAACCAATGGCTTTTTCGAGCAAGCCTCTTTCAGCCATTTGATTGAGGTTTTGTCTGTCATATCGTGGCTCCACCTAGTAGAGTATTCATCTCTCATCTAATGCTATTGGCTGTTTAAGTGTATCATTTAGCCTCCAATTGAGGGCATGAATTGAAATGTATGAGGGACTACTTTACAATTTTAGCTCTCTCTATCCACTCCTTCTGGGTTCCTCCTGTGTGTTTTGCTGTAATGTGCTAATGCTGTATCCATTAGCACATGAAATCAGGATCTGCTGGCTTTGCCAATGCCCGTTGCTCATTAGGGACCCAATTGACTGAGGTGTAGACAGCAAGTTCCCATATGACAAGGAGGAGGTATTGAAAGGGGTGCCGCTGCGTCCGTGGAGTCTTTGCTATTGAACGGACTCTCTTGCCGAGTTTGGGCTGTTTCCTCTTGAAGCACAGGGGTTGTGTCTAAGGACCTGATGTGCGTGGATTGATTTGCAGGCTATTTCCCGACCTGCTTCGTGGACTTCATCACCCAGAAGGCTCTGGGGCACCTGTCCGCACCTGGCCCGGGGCTTGACACCACCCCCAGCACCGGCGGAGCTTAAAAACCTTGCCGCACCCGGTCACGGGTGCCGCTGCGTCCGTGGAGTCTTTGCTATTGAACGGACTCTCTTGCCGAGTTTGGGCTGTTTCCTCTTAAAGCACAGGGGTCGTGTCTAAGGACCTGCTGTGCGTGGACTGATTTGCGGGCTATTTCCCGACCTGCTTCGTGGACTTCATCACCCAGAAGGCTCTGGGGCACCTGTCCGCACCTGGCCTGGGGCTTGACACCGCCCCCAGCACCGGCAGAGCTTAAAAACCTTGCCGCACACGCTCTCGCGGGTGCCGCTGCGTCCGTGGAGTCTTTGCTATTGAACGGACTCTCTTGCCGAGTTTGGGCTGTTTCCTCTTGAAGCACAGGGGTCGTGTCTAAGGACCTGCTGTGCGTGGACTGATTTGCGGGCTATTTCCCGATCTGCTTCGTGGACTTCATCACCCAGAAGGCTCTGGGGCACCTGTCCGCACCTGGCCCGGGGCTTGACACCGCCCCCAGCACCGGCGGAGCTTAAAAACCTTGCCGCACCTGCTGTCGCGGGTGCCGCTGCGTCCGTGGAGTCTTTGCTATTGAACGGACTCTCTTGCCCAGTTTGGGCTGTTTCCTCTTGAAGCACAGGGGTCGTGTCTAAGGACCTGCTATGCGTGGACTGATTTGCCGGCTATTTCCCGACCTGCTTCGTGGACTTCATCACCCAGAAGGCTCTGGGGCACCTGTCCGCACCTGGCCCGGGGCTTGACAATGCCCCTGACACCGGCCTATGAACTTCCTTTGGCCATCCCGCAACGCGGAAGCGTGCGGGAGCGTCCCGGGAGAATCCCGGGACAAGGGCGGGACCGTTTTTGGCCGTTATTGGCCGGAAGAGGCCGGGTCGGGACACCCCCCTTGGTTTTTTGTCAGCTTGTTATTCTGCTACTCTGGTGCTTTAACGGTTGGTGGTTCATTGCATTTGTATCCAGTGTAGTGTGTGACCTAATAATTACAACCATAATCGCATACTCCCCGTATTGATAGGGGTAAAATATGGGGAATAATAATCCTCTCATACCAGTCCCTGCCCCAAAAAATCCCCAATTACCCAGTTTGACAGCAATCGACCGCATGCTACAGAAAACCATCGGGGTTGTGGCCAATGCTATAGAACACACTGAACGCCTCCTTTCGCTTCCACCCGGCTCACTTCCCCCTTTGCCTCCCACTAACATAACAACATTTACGAATAATTCCCAAGATTCGATAATGGCACCCTCTTTTGCTGCCCTTCCTGGGGGTCACCATTTCCTAACAACTCAAGACCCCGCCCCAGCCATGGGTAACTTACCTGATGAGTCCCTGCCTGTATTAACTAGGCTATCTACGACCCCTACTTCCTTTTTAAACGAGTCTAATCCTGCCCCTCCACCCCAGTTAGAGGATCCAATAGTTAGCGACTCGTGTGATACACCATTAAGCCCAATTTTGGTCTCTCCTTCATCTCAGAGTGTAAATAATGCTAGCCCACGGGTAACTACTAGAGGGCAGAGGGCCAGGAATAAATCTAAACATGTTAACATGCAAGGCCCAGTGGCCAACAAACCTAAGGGGTCTGCGGGGGGTTCCAAACTAAAGAAAGCTCCTGTTAAAGATAATGTAACAAAAGGAAATAATGTTAATAACAGTGTCCCGGTAAAGGTACCCACGACTAACAACGATGTGGGACCTCACACTGTAAACGCGGAAAAGCCTGCTAGTTTCCCAATTTCTCACCTTTTCCCTCCCGTAATGATGGACTTTTTGACAAAATTAAGACCCCGAGGGGGGAGGGTACTTGAGGAATAGCTACAGAAAATACCGCCCAGTTGAATAACAACTTCAGGGATACAAAGGTTTCCACCCCACTGTCCAGACCAAAGAGGTCATTTACACGCATTGACTTAGCCCCAGAATCATTACCATATACGGTAGTGCTTCTTGGTGTCCCGGAACAGCCCCAAGGAAAAGTGGAGTCTTTTCTCGAGAAATAAATCCGCATATTGGCTGAATGCGAACAGACCACTTCCGCCTGATATATCTGGGAAAATATTATTTGCAAGAAGGTTAAGCTGGTTAGGGCATAGGAGAAAGGACCTCCCTGTGGACTGTATCGTCATCAACTTTAGGGACAAACGGGTGGTCCACCACATATGCAACTGGCCCTTCCAGTATGGCCAGAGCCAAATCCTTACCAGGGATTTGAGTTTTTTCTACCCCCACCTTCCCTCATTACAAACAACCACGACCCGATTGGATTTCGCATACACGGACTTGGAGGAGGGAAGGTGAACCACATATAACATCCCAACTTTTAATTATTTTGACAAACTCTCCGACCTGGAAAGGGTGGACTGACTTCAGCCCGGGGTCTCTGCCCCAAATACTACGGCCACCTCACATACCCCTTGTAGGAAAAAAGGTAAAGCGGAATATAGCGATGCTACAAATAAAGAACCCCTTCCAACTATTAGTAATGCTATCCATCACGAAGAACCCCCGGGAACAATCATTGATCGTGTAATGAACAAAGGCGATCCTCCTATGAAGATACTATTTTGGAATGTCACAGGGCTCCGTGCAAAGGTTGCGAACGGTGTCTGGTTAGACTTCGTTCTCAGCTTTAGCATCTTATGCCTACAGGAAACATGGGCCCCATCAGAGATACACATTGAGGGATATAGAACATTCTTCTCTCCAGCACTACCTTCTCCCTCTGGAAGAGCTAAGGGTGGACTAACTATATTTGTATCAAACACCCTCCATTTCACAGGCATAGTGCCTATTAAACTGGACACAAACTTTCAAATTCTTATCCTACACTACAGTAACACTGAAGCCCTCGTCATTCTGAACTTCTATAATAACCTTCCCATACCTGACCTAATAAAAATCTTAAAGGAAATAAATAACTCCCTTTATGAAATAATAGCTAAGGTACGGAAGGAGTTAACCATAATTTGGGGCGGGGACTTTAATCAGACCCTTTGCAAGCAGAGTGCGACCACAGTATGTGGTGTTGAGGATGAAAATGGAGACCTGAAAACTCATTTTCCCCACACTCCGGTTGGGCAGTGTCTGAATGAAATTCTCTGTGGCACAGAACTTGTCCTTGCTAATGATTTGGTGAATCCTCCCATACTGGTCACACCTACTTTTCACGGTAGAGGCAGGCCAAGTGCAATTGATTTTATCTTTATCTCTGCAACAGCGGGAAAAGATTTGTTAAATTGTAAAACCTACCATATTACCATTAGTGACCACTATCCAATTAGCATTACTTTAAAATCCACCAAGAAGGGTGAGAGCCTTGACATCAAGACGACCTTAACACAAAATAACCTCATATTAGATAGGCTTAATGGCTATTCGTTAAGGTGGGAAAAGGTGGACCCTCTGGCCATTACTACCAAACTGGTTACAAATCTAAGACCAGTTCTTGAGAAATGTCTTGATCCAGCCACCACTAGTGAGGATGTCATGGCTAATTTCTTAACACTAATAACATCGATTAGGGAATCCCTTTTCGTTAACATGAAAACTGGAAAAACTAGTAAGAAGGGATGGTTTGAAAGCGTTTGTACGAAAACCTACCAGAAATTAAAAGTAGCATGAAAGAAAAAGGACAGAATCCCTAAGGAAATAGCTGTCCTTCGGAAAAACTATAAACAGGCTCTAAAATGTAGGAAAAACACGCTGAAAAAAGACCTCTGGACCCAATTACTTACCTCTTGTTCCATAAGGGACAGTGCCGCCTTCTGGAAGGTCGTGAAGTCCCCTTTTTTAACTAATACAACGGCTAATCCCAGCATTGATGTTGCGATTGACGAACAGTCGTGGGTTGATTATTTTGAGTGCATATTCAGCTTACCCTCATCCGCAACTCAACTACCTCCTTCTGGGTCAAATTCAATTCCTTTTCCGTGGCCTATTCATATAACTCATGGGGAGGTGGAGTTAACCCTGATGGCCAGTAAAAACGGAAAAGCTCCGGGCCCCGACGGGGTTCCAATTGACCTTTTTAAATTCAATATGGAACTCTGGTCACCAATTCTAACCAGGGTCCTCCAGGCAACATGTGACGTGGGCCTTATCGACTCATGGTCCCAATCCATCCTCGTGCCCATATTTAAAAAAGGGGACAGTCAATCACCATCTTGCTACCGGCCTATTTCCCTGCTGGATTCGCTGGGGAAAGTGGCCGGCCACGTTATACTAGAGCGACTCCAGGACTGGGCCTCAGACAATAAAGTTCTGTCTGACCTGCAGTTTGGGTTCCGTGAGGGTCTGGGAACAATAGAGCAAGCTCTTAATTTTTCGCTGCTGATTGATAAATATGTTAAGGCGAAGGGAGGGGCCATTTACATGGCATACGTTGACCTTTCAGCAGCATTTGACTGCGTCATTCATAATAAGCTATGGACCATCCTTGCTGATATGGGAATAGAGGTGTCTCTTTTAACTTTTTTGCGAGAATTATATTCAGAGGCCACTGCTAGAGTTAGATACGGCGTGGGGGGCGAGTTAACAAAGGCTTTTAGAATAGAGCGTGGGGTAAGGCAGGGTTGTGTCCTAGCCCCGTTTTTATTTAATCTTTATACCAATGGACTAGAAAAAGCCATGGTTCCAGGTTGCAAGGACCTCCCCATTATAAACAAGCGCCCAATACCGATCTTACTTTGCGCGGATGACGCTGTAATCTTTGCCCGCACTCCAATGGAGTTGCAGCGTGCCCTCGTAAAGTACCACACTTTCATGGCCAACCTTGACCTAAAGAGAAACACCAAAAAGACGTTTGTTATGTCTGTAGGTTCGAGGAAGAAGAACATTAAGCCCATGTACATTGAAAATGAAAAACTGGAGACCACAACCACGTACCCTTATTTGGGCATAGTATTTGATCACAAAACCTCCTGGAAGTTTGCCATTGAATCAAGGAAACTTACTTTTAAGAGGTCAATAGCTGCCTTGATTAACTTTGCAAATAAACTAGGCAGGCGCCCCACGGTAGAACTCCTTGAAATTTATAGGGCAAAATGTATTTCAAGTGCAATATATGGGGCTGGCGTTTGGGGATTTGCCAAGGTCGAGGAGGTACAAAGAGTGGAAAACAGTTTTACAAGATTCCTCTTGGCTGTCCCGCAGGGTACTTCGACCTATGCTTGCCACTTGGAATTGGGTTTGACTTACATAACAGACCTGATAAGGATTCAACCCCTTCTTTTGTGGCACCGCATATGGACATCCAGCGAAACTTCTCTTTGCAGGGAATTTATTGAGGACTGTCTTTCCCTCGACAAGGCACATAAATTCACCTGGATAGCGTACGTCAGGCAATTTTTCTGCGACCACGGTATGCTTCAGTATTATATTTCCCCTTCAACAATTGCAGTATTACCGAGGAAGCGGTTTAAAAAAGCTTGCTTGGCCCATCTTGAATCTTTACGACTGTCTAGTGAGGTTTCCAAAGTAACTGTGCAACACTCACTACAAATTCAAACTTCAATGACGGTCCAGCCATACTTAACTTTTGAACTTTCGGGTTATGAAAGACTCTTGTTAACCAGGCTAAGATTAAACATCTTTCACTATCTGGTCACTTTCCCTAAGACGAATACCTGGGAAAAAGCCCTTCAACCTTGCCCTTGTGACGATAGCTCTACTCAAACCACGATCCACACAAAACTCTTTTGCAAATTTTATCAGGACTTGAGGAAGCAGTGGCTTACTCCCATTTTAAAAATCATGGGCCTACGCAGGTGTCGCCCGGCATTTCTTGCCCTTCAATTTTTAGATGGTGAACCATTCGCCAAATCGATAGTAAATTTGGCTGTCAAGCATAGGCAGAATTTAGATCAATAATGGTTCCTATCTTCTTTGATAAACAAGGTCGGTCTGTTTTGTCACTGCCCATAATTTTCCTGCATCTTTCTATCAATTGTGGTATTTCGAACTTTTTAACCTGTAAGCTTTTAAGTTGATTGTACAGTCTCATTCCCTATATGTGTTTAGCTTTCTTATACTCCAATTGTCGTAGCTTTCATATCAGGAGTTAAAAGTGCTTTCCTTCGGGAGAAATGGAACATTGAGAAAACTTAACTGTTATTAATTTAAAAGCCGTCATTGTAATTACATTTTATTTTGATATAATTCTTTTTAACTGCACTGTTTTTATTCAGATGTAAATATAATGTGCTTTTATGGATGTTTTCTCTACAACCGAATAAAGCTGTATTTGATTTGACTGAGGTGTAGTCGCAAAACCATTGGTGATTGGTGTACACCAACTGCTTTGTGGTCCCACATTCATTTTTTGCTGCGACTGATGGGTGTACTAATCAGTCACTGCCCAAAATACCCAGTTGCAGGGAGTTGCAAAAAACTCCTTTCTTGTCATAAATATGAGACAGGATTCCTTTTGCTTTTCCCTGCATATGACTGTGAACTCAAGGATAGAGACTTGTAAAGGGAGGGAGATGTGTGGCGCAACAGCCAGTGCGGCTGACTCCGGAGCGCAGGGCTTACTGTTCGATCACTGACACCGGCAGCAGCTCAGTTCAGTACCATGTGACTCTGGGCAATAGCTCTCTTAATCTCTCCAGTGGCCCCCGGCGCCTTGAGACCCTTGTGGGTGAGTAGTTCTTGCTTTACAAAATAGCAGAATTAGCAGACCTCCAGCAATGAATTCGTTTCCACTGAATGCTGACATTTCTTTTTAAAGCCTCCATCAGCCTTAAGAGGGACCAGGGCTTCTTTTGAAAGCAGAGGTTAGCATTCAGTGGAGAACATTGGGAGGAGCATGCAACAGTCCTTGGGCTCGTGGTCTGCTTCCCCAAATCCAACCACCGTGTGAGTGGTTCCTCATTCAAATAATAGAAACTATCTTTAGCGACGTAACTGATCAATGGTTTGCAACTGCAATTACGGCCTCACAACGAAGATACAGGGCACAGTGAATCTCAAAGGAGAGGGAGACACCCATTACATCCGCTCCTTCTTTTGCCATCCATATGGGGGTTTTTTCGTGTCAGAATTTTCTGTCTCACATTGTGCCTTTTATAGATTGTGACTGCATTATTGCGGTCACGAAGCATCTGATGTTGTGAATCGTAAGCTTTGTTACCGCAAACAAGTTAATCGGGTCCTGGAATTGTAAAGTGAAACCATAAGTGCCAGAGTTAATTCCATAGGGCCGAATTCTATCGTATTTTGTTGCTTTCATTAATTATTAAGTTCCCATAGCACATGTTTTGTCCTTTAGTTCAAAGCGTGTTTCTACCATAAAGTGCTGTGTATGCGTTGCCCTGTTAGACGACCTGAATTTGATGTTCCTGAAGAGAGCAAAGTGTATGGCAGTCAAGACTGCACCATCTATCTCTTTAAGGCAAGTGATTCCAGTGGGTGCTAGCAGGGTCAGGAGTAAAGTTTAAGTGCGATCGATGAAATGAGCCACATATGCCTCTACTGGACCATAATGCTAAAAACAATCACCAAGCATCTCAACGTCCATTTTAGACACAAAGATACATTTCATGCTACGAAACACAAGTTGTGCTAACAACAGCTGCTCTTGTTCTGGTTGTTTGTCTTGTTCCCATGCCTTCGTGCTAAAATAATGGAAAATTCATAAAGTTTTGCCACTTGACGTAGTGGCATTATTTTTAGGATTTTATGTTGCAGGCATAATTCAAAATTCAATAAATTAGGCGAGATTACAGCGGCAAAATGAAAATTTAGCGGCCAATTCACGATTTGCAGACGGAGATTTGGCAGTGAGGGCGACGGAGCAATTTACTCTGTCACCTTGACTACACCTCTGCCCATCAAATTCGAAAATGACTGCCAAGATGGCATTCATTTCTTAAAGCATTTCCAGGAACCGTGGTCATGGAGGTTCCTGTCAATGTTTTTTGCAGTTTGACACATGGTTTAGTCAAGCGTGATGGAGCCTTGCATGAAACCGTTTTCTTTTTTCTTTTCAAAACGAAAATGCAGAAGCTGGATTTTCTTTTTTTTAAAGAAAAACTGCAATCCTTCTTCGCCATACGAGTTCTCTCCCATGCTGAGGAGAGCATTTTGTAGTTTTTACTGCCCCTTACTGTCATGGTTCTCCTGGTGGTTATGGGCAGTGAAAAAGGACTTCTAATTCCACCCATCAAAATTAGATGGGTGCAGGGAACAAGTCCTAAAAAAAGAAGTGGGGGGACGCTGTCATCGGAAGTGACGTCACAACAGGAAGTGACGTCACGTAAGGTGGCTCCGATCTCGTCCCAGATAGGCCAAAAAGGGGAAGTCCAGCTGTTTGGCAGGGGGGACGATGTCCACCCTGTAAAATAAGCGGGGGGACACCGTCCACCCACGTGGTACCCCGACTCGAGCCCTGGATGGGTGGAATTAGAGGTCAACTTCTGACGAACTTAACTCCGTCGGGCCATTGGAGGGATTTAATCATGCCGGAGAGGGAGTAGACTCCATCGTCATTAAACCAAAGGTTACCTGCATTTAAATCGGACTGGCAAACACAGTCTTGCAAGTATAGACACTCTTTTGATGTTGCACCAGAGTATCCATACCACCAAAATATAAACCATGCTCTTATTCTGGAACTACTTGTTACAAAGGAGATTTGGGAACAGCATTTGAACGAGTGTCCATTTAGTGATGGCACACAGTATTGCACTCTCCTTCCCTCGCCCTAGAGTCGGCGTACAATCTGCCGAGCACAACCCACACAGCTTTGCACATTGGTGCAAGGGTGTTTGGTGAGTCTAGCATTACTTTTATAATGTAAGGCTATCTTCCAGTACAAAATGCTATGCCTAGACAAGCTGTAAAACTTTCCCTACTTTGTATGTGTGCTGTACTCTGCAGCACGCATGTAAAGTCAGAAAGAAAAGGAGAAATAAAAGTATTCCTCCTTTTAATGCCTGCTATCTACTCGCATCATTTTTTGGTGCAAAACCCTGGCTACTATTGTTAGTTGATAGAGTTTTGAGTAAAAAATCATGGATGGTTGCACAGAAATGCCCATGTACCTCCCATGGGATGCCCCCTCCTTGACGCAACGTAACACACAGCAGCACTTCTCTCTGCATTACTGTTTCCTACAAACCAAATACCAATTTGGAGTTTCTGGCACACTGACTTACTCATTGCCACTTACTGGTTCCCTTTATGACAGGTGAGCCTTTCGGTCTTTTTCAGGATCCATTCATTTACATGGATGCCTGTCAATTCATGATGACCTATCATGGGTGCATATTCTATTATTTATAGAATTCACTAATTTTTGCGCAATACTCCATAGAAACCGTGAGACACAAATTAGACTTTAGGAGGTTGAATGGTAGGGTCATCACTTACTATTAGGCTTTAATTGTGTTTTCTAATAAAACATGACTCTCACCGTAATCGTCCTACTTATTCTCCTGTAGAAACTGCCCATCTTTTAGATTCTTATTTGGAGTTCAAAACCAGTTAACCTGTTTTCCACCGACAAACCAGGTGATATTCCTTTTAGAAAGAGGTTTGTGTGTTTTTTAGATATTACTATAACTATTAGTTACAGGTGCATGGTTCATACATGATTTTCTTCACTTCGGGACTTACCTGTTCGGGACAGTCTGTAGTTGTCCAGCACACTGCATGAAATAGCACCTCAGCCTATTTCTCTTTACTCCATACGATCTTTGTCTCTTCCACACATACACATTCGGGTGACTTTCCTGCTTACTTTTTGGTAACTGAGACCTTTTCATTTTTACTGTAATCGCAATGGTCCCACAACTACAGTGGAAATAATTATCGCTACGGATACATGTACTTTGAACATGAATTCACAATTCCTTACTGTATCTTTTGAGTATTGTGAAACTTTTGCAGCCTTGAAGGAGTCACTTGTGTGATGAAACGTGTTGGCTGTGCTTCATGACATCACTTACCCTATGTTGTTGAAGATTTCAACTTGCACATAATAAAGATACTTGGACTCAACATATTGGATACCTTGCTTAATGGAAATCCAAACTGCATTTTGGACTCTACATATGAAAAGGGGGGGCCCTCGGCCCCCCCGCACGCATGGCGGCGCGGCGACCGTCGCCCCCCCTTTCTCCTGTGTTGCCATTCGGCGGTGGGGGCGTGCCCTGGGGGGCGCGGCCCACCGCCGATTGGCCGGCGGCCTCCCTGACCCGGATCCTAGGTAGTGGGTCCGGGTCAGGGGGGGCGGGCTATAGGAGGGGCCGCCTGGCCCCTCGGGAATAAAGAGGTGGGGAGCGCCCAGGAGACCCCCTTGTCCCTGGACGCTCCCTCGCTGAAACGGTGTGCCCCGCGCTCGGGGCTTCTTTGTTTTTTAACCTTTGTGTTTTATTTTGCAGGTTTAATTTTCTCGGAATCATCGGAGCCCCGCGAAGGATCAGCCGCGTCGTGAAGGCAGGGAGCGGCCTCGTGAGGGCGGAGAGCGTCTGTGGCCGTTTTACTAAATCGGCTTCATCTATCGGCCTCGTGGGAGCCAGGCGCGGAGCATTGCCTCGCCGGTGAGCAGTTACCGGGTTACCGAGGAGTTCTGGTGCGGCGGTCCGTTTTCAAAGGCTCACGAGGTATTGTGTGGGGGCGGGAGTATCCGGCAACAAATAAAAGGGAGGTTGCCTGGGGGAAACGAGGTAAGCGCTGGCATTGTATGACTGTTGCCCCCTAGATGCCAAAGAAGCATCGGTTTATGGCAGCGGGAGGGGGTGAATTTTGGCGCGAAGTATAAGAACGATAAAACAGGGACGTTAGGCTGATCTAGCTCGGGCGAAGCGAAGCAGGGTCGACCAGGGCAGCACCTGGATGGGAGACCTCTGGTGAGAGTTTATAATTGTAGGTAATGAATTGTTTTCACGGCCGCACTACATTAATGATTGGGTAATTATTGTGCATGAAGTGACACAAAGTGTACAATTGTATTCTAAAACAAGGGGCCATTTCTTTTTTATTAAGTGATCGATTAGTAATGTCATTGCATAAAAGAGCATCTAGCTAATTGTTTTTCACGCTACACTGCGGTGTTTTCTTTATAATTCATTGTACTGGGGGTGACACAAAGTGTGCAATTTTATGAAAGCGAGGTGACAAGTCTGGAAGGTTTTTTCACCAATGTATTGTTGTAATTCTGCTTAGTAAGTCCTTTATCGGGCATATCCTTACAGTCCTTGTGAATAAGTGCAGGTGTGGGTTCAGAATTGTCCTGGCCTTGGAAGGAGTATTATTTTGAATATCGCGTGTACACGGTGATAACATGAATTTCTAATTCCAGGCAATTTTAACGACATTATTGGGGCCATTTACTAGCGGACAAGACGTAGGAGCATCCAGCACGCAAAGGGGTGTGGACCGGAGCCGCAGACTGTTATCGCAGGCGAGGACAGAGGACTGGTCGGTAAGAGGGGTACGGGGGGCTAGCACTCATCGCTCCTGGTGGCCGCCGGGTGGGTCTACATTAGGTTTACTCACCCCCTTACATAAGCGGACAAGCCGCTAGTGTTGCGGTCGCCGTGGCATGGTGCTGGAAGCCCCCTGGTGACCCTCCATCAAAAAGGTACACATAGTTGACCGGTTGTGATATTAAGAGAGTAGGCTGCGGTTGTTTGGGGCGGTATCATGCCAGGTCCGCGGGGTGGAAAAAGGGGGTCCAACATGGAGGCGATGATGCGGGCCATGATGCGTGAGATGAGTGAAATTAAGCAGCAGCTAGGGAAAGTAGATGAGTTGGAAGCACGGTTGAATGAGAGGCATGGGGATGCCCCGGGCCCATCGGGTAGGCCTATCCGCAAGAGGGTGGCACCAGTGCCAAGGGGGGAGTTTGTCACCCCACCTAGGAAGTCTAAGTCCAAGAGACCCAGGGATGCTGCCCCCACCCCAGGGCCAGTAGAACCGGTACCTGCCGCGCCGCCGGCGGTCCTCCCACCCCCGCATTGGCCTATGACTACACCCCTTGCCCCCGTGGTGCCGGTGCCGGCAGGTCAACCAGTAGACGCTGGGCCTGATCCCCCACCGGCGCCCACAATCCCGGGTACAGGCTTGCCACACCCGGCACCCGCCCTGCCAGCTGCGCCAGTACCACAGGGCATAACCCCAGTGGTCACTGTTGTCCCGGGGGGTAATTTAGATTCAATGCCCCCTGAATTGGTATCCCAGATAACGGCCTTGATGCCATGGCTCCAAAAAGGGGGAGCTTTCCCGAATTCTGCAGACCATGCAGCAGAGGCGGCGAGGTTTGTGGAAAAAATCAGATCGGCAGCGGTCGCCGACAGTGTTGCATTGCCAATATCTTCTCCCCTTGCAGGTACAAGTGTTCCCCAGCTGGACGGAGTTAAAGGGCAACCACCCCCGGTGCCCGCACTTGGTAAGGAAGTGGCATTGCCGCTCTTGGGGGACGGTGTTCTACCTTCCAGGAGCGAGAATTTGGCTCAGCATGTGTCATTAGCTGTGAAAGAGATGATTTGGGCTGACAAATACGTTTATATTTATTCTTTGTTGTTAGATAATAGGGAAATGGAGCAGGTAAAAACACTGAAAGAGTGGATGCTCCCAAGCGAATGGAGGGTGCAGTGTGCTAGATTTAGGGTTGAGGAAACTCTCAACAACTGGATGAAAGCATGGGCTGTATTCACTGCTATTAAAGCTGAGCGTCCTCCAGATTTGCAGGCAGCATTGGCATGCTACTCGAGCAGGATGGTGGGGTGGAGTGAACAGTATTCTGGGGAGGCTTGGAAAGGGTATGATGTCAATTTCAGGAAGGCATTGGAATTTAATAGAACATTGGCATGGGACACGGTAGATTCCATGGCTTGGCACAAACAGTTCTCAGATACTGCACCTCCCCCCCAGTTCGGTTCGGTCAAGGTGTTCTCTAGACCTCAACAGCCCTTTCGCCCCCCCCAAACGAGTGAGGTGCCTGGGAAGTTTAGGGCCAGTGGGCCAGAGAAAAAAGGGGTGTGCTGGGATTTTAATAGGCGCACCTGCACAAGGGCCGCGTGTAAGTTTAGACATGCATGTTCCTCCTGTGGGCACCCCTCTCATCCAGAAACTGCCTGTAGGTCCAAGCAGGGAAACACAGGTCAGAGGGGTAGGGGAAAGCCACTATAAGACAAACAGGTTAGGCCCCCCCACTCCAGTGGATGTGGTGGCAATGATTCCATGGTTGAACAGATACCCGGACCACACATCGGCCACCCTACTCCAAGAAGGTTTTTCGAACGGCTTTAGGATCCCGGCCGCGGGATACACAGGCAGCGCGCACTGTAGAAACCAATTGTCAGTCAAGCACAATCCGGCTGTGGTGGCCGCCAAAATTGACAAGGAGCTATCATTAGGCAGGATAGCTGGCCCTTTTACTGAAGTGCCAGTACCCAATTTTGTGTGTTCCCCATTGGGAGTTGTCCCCAAAAAAGAGAAAGGGCAATTCAGATTGATCCATAACCTGTCAGCACCTAGGGGGACGTCACTGAATGATGCCATTGACGAGGGTATCTGTAGTGTTAAATACGCCTCTTTTGATCAGGCTGTTAACTTATTACAGGCCACAGGACCCGGGGCGCTGATGGCGAAATCAGACATAGAATCAGCCTTTCGCCTCCTCCCGGTCCACCCAGCCGATCAGCATCTCTTAGGCTTCACCTTTGGGGATATGTTCTACATGGACAAATGCATGCCCATGGGTTGTTCTATATCTTGCGCTTACTTCGAGATGTTTAGCTCTTTTCTTGAATGGGCCATGAGACAAGTGACGGGCCATCAGCGGGTCATGCATTATTTAGATGATTTCCTCTTCCTGGGTACAGCGGGATCTCAGGAGTGTGCACTGGCATTGCAGGAATTTTGCGTGCTCATGCGGGCTTTTGGAGTCCCGCTTGCGCCCGGGAAGACGGTTGGCCCGACCACCTGCTTAGAATTCCTCGGCATAGAGTTTGACTCAATGGAAGGATGTTTTAGATTACCTAGGGACAAGGTGGACAAATTCAAGACAGCGCTACAGTTATGCCTCCGGAAGGAGAAGGTCACTTTGCAGCAATTACAGGAGGTGGTAGGGCAATTGAACTTTGCACTGAGGATCATCCCCATGGCTCGCCCATTCTCTCGCTCTATTGCGCAGGCAATGAAGGGGCTGAGGGAGAAGCACCACCGCACTCGGCTGTCGGTTAAAATTCGCCAGGACATGCTTATATGGATGGCATTCCTGGAGGATTTTAACGGCAGGGTAGTCTGGCCCGGCCCGCTGACAACATCAGCAGAGTTGGGCCTGTGGACGGATGCTGCCGGGAGTGTGGGCTTCGGCGCCATCCTAGGGAACAGGTGGGTCGCTCAACAGTGGCCGGGAGTATGGAGGACATGGGGTCTGACCAGCAACATTGGCTTCCTGGAACTCTTCCCAATATGGGTGGCACTGATGGTCTGGCCCGAACACCTATGTAATCAATCAGTGGTGTTTTGGTCAGACAACATGACGGTGGTGGAATGTATCAACCAGCAGGGGGCACGGTGTCCTTTCATACTTCGTCTGATCAAAGAAATTGTGTTGCAGTGCCTTAAATTGAATGTCATTTTTAAGGCCAAACATGTCCCAGGTGTTCTGAACAATGCAGCTGACTCCCTCTCTCGCTTCAAAATGCAGGTTTTCAGGGAGCATCTTCCTACAGCAGACCCCTCGCCAGCGCACTTCCCAGCAGTACTTTGGCAGATTGGTGCCCCAGATTACAGGACCTCGTGGTCGCTAGCCTAGCCCCCAGGACCAAGACGGCTTACGAAGGGGCGTTTTTGTCTTATCGTTCTTTTTTGGGACAACAATGGGAAGTGCTTTGGGCACAGGAGGATGGCTTTGCAGCCTATTTAGAATGGATGCATAAGGAAGGGCGCTCGGTGGCAGCGGCAAACAGACATAGGGCAGCAGTGTCATTCTTCGCTCAAGCTAGGGGCTTCCGGGATCCCACTAATACCTTTATGATACGTAAGGCTTTGAGGGGATGGCGCCGTATTCAGGGCCATCATAAGGATAAGAGAAAGCCCATAGGATTAGCCCGGCTGACAGCTTTACTGGCCACGCTGGACACTGTTTGTAGCTCGGAGTGGGAGGTGTTTCTTTTTAGGGCAGCATTCTCTTTGGCATTCTATGGGGCGCTGAGAATTAGCGAACTTGTGGCAGGTTCTAAGTCAGACCTACTGGGCGGCTTGCAAAGGGCTAGTGTGACGATAAGGGAGGACACCATGTGGGTGACTATTCAGAAGTCAAAGACCGACCAGGAGTCTAGGGGCCACACCATAGTTCTCCAACGGGCCCCCGCCAACCCTTGCTGCCCAGTGAGGCACGTGGAATTATTGCACGGACTGCTGGTGGGCTCAGCGGGCAGGGCATTGCTCTGTCACGCCGACGGGAGCCCCTTGACCAGATATCAATTCAGGAAGGTATTGGAGATGGGGGTTAGGAAAGCAGGTCTTGACCCTAAAGAGTTTGGCTCTCATTCCTTTAGGATTGGGGCAGCAACTGAGGCGGTGGCGGGGGGCCTCCCAGTGGAGAGAGTGAAGACAATTGGGAGATGGTCCTCAGAATGCTACAAACGTTATGTACGGATTGACATGCTGTGATTACATGGCGCTCACGCT
The DNA here is from genome assembly GCF_964261635.1 of Lissotriton helveticus. Taxonomy (NCBI): domain Eukaryota; kingdom Metazoa; phylum Chordata; class Amphibia; order Caudata; family Salamandridae; genus Lissotriton; species Lissotriton helveticus. The sequence goes on from NC_136059.1 coordinate 1,455,741,644, forward strand.
TGGTTTGTTTCCGCTCTCTTACAGTTTCTCAGACCTGTTACGCAGGGGAGGAATTTGTCGTCGGGCACCAGCAACATACATCAGCACGGAGCGGCAGCCAGGAAACGATGAAGAACAGTGTTTGGATTGTGGGTCACTCATATGTAAAACGAGCAGAATGTGTCTTTATGTCAGGTGACAGGGGGAAAAGGGCGGCACAACTAGGGTTGGACATCACGTTCTTTGGCAGAGGGGGGTTGTGTCTGCACGAGTTTAGGGGATTCTTCCAGGGGCTTTTAGCACGCCGGCAATCTCCACCGTCAGTGGTGATACTTCACCTTGGGGAGAATGATTTGGCAACACTGGGTAGGCGCATTCTGATTGAGGAGATTATCTCAACGGCGGGTTGGATGGCCAGGACCTGCCCCGGTTGCACACTAGTATGGTCACAACTCATACCTCGACTACAGTGGCGGGGGGACATTCGGTCAGGGCGTTGAATCACTCGGTAAAGAGGATCAACACACGGTTGGATAGGTTGTTTCGAGCCCCCTTGTTGCAGTCAATACCTCATGGGTGCATCTGGGGCGACAAGTATTACTTGAAGGACGGAGTTCATTTAACAGAGGAGGGGAATGTCTTGTGGTCTGACAATATCTGGGCCTGGCTAGAGGGTTTTGCAAGTAGGAGGGTTTCCTTAGGTAGGGGCTAGAGGGGGGAGGCCAGATCGTCGGTTAACAATGCTGGCCTGTGGCGGTAAGGTCATTATCGGTGAGCACATATTTGAGGTCTGAGGGGGCGGGCATCATCCTATGGAGGTTCCCGCCCAGGGGGAGCGGCCTGCGGGCCACTCCCAGAACTCCAGGGGCAAGGTAATAGGCAAAGGAGCGCGGGTAGGAGTAGTTCACGCTTTCCTTAGGCTGGTAGCCACCCCGCGCGCGTGGACTCATGACGCCACCGGCGCAGAGTAAGGGCCCTCCTTTAGTGGGTAAATGGAGTTCAGGGCGTAGACCGGGCAATTCCCGGGGTAACACTGCGCATGCGCACATCTCGAGGGGAGGCGCAGCTTGTAGGACCTGACACCGGTAGTGACCCTGCCATATGGCCAGAAATGTACAAAAATCAAGCTGAGGATGTTTAGTCTAGGTTAGGAAACAACATGTATTAGAGTTTTGTTAAGGTCAGGCTCTCAAACTTGTTGATAAGAATTGTGTATCTAAATGTCCTGCTGATATTTGTATAAATTGTTGATCATGCAATTAAAAAACCTTTTTTAATTTCATACTTTAATAAATACGGCCGGGCGACTAGCGCCCGCCTTCCAAAAAGTAAAGAAGTCTCGTGTCCACGTTCCTGGGTATTGGGTGCCGGATTGGGGGGGAGGCGGCAGCTAGTCGCTGACCATGTGAAAAGGGGGGGCCCTCGGCCCCCCCGCACGCATGGCGGCGCGGCGACCGTCGCCCCCCCTTTCTCCTGTGTTGCCATTCGGCGGTGGGGTCGTGCCCTGGGGGGCGCGGCCCACCGCCGATTGGCCGGCGGCCTCCCTGACCCGGATCCTAGGTAGTGGGTCCGGGTCAGGGGGGGCGGGCTATAGGAGGGGCCGCCTGGCCCCTCGGGAATAAAGAGGTGGGGAGCGCCCAGGAGACCCCCTTGTCCCTGGACGCTCCCTCGCTGAAACGGTGTGCCCCGCGCTCGGGGCTTCTTTGTTCCCCACCCACCATCCCTTTGGAACAAAAAGTCTTGTAGCAGTTCTTATGTCTGGTTGAATGGTAAGTTTTGGAGGTACGCTCCACAGGTCTCACAGGGTAGTAGAGATGGAACTGTTGGTATATTTTGTGATGCTTTTGTTTAGGAATTTTTCCCCTTTTAGCAAACGATGTGTGAAGTGTATTATATTTGATGCCAAGTGTCTTTAGGCCTTTTTTCCCTTTGTAGCTATACGTTGATACTGTTATTTATTAGCCAGTGTAGCTGTCCTTTAGATTTTTTTCCCATAGGTCGTCGTATTTATTAGGTATGGGGCATGCGGTAAGGTCATTATCGGTGAGCACATATTTGAGGTCTGAGGGGGCGGGCATCATCCTATGGAGGTTCCCGCCCAGGGGGAGGGGCCTGCGGGCCACTCCCAGAACTCCAGGGGCAAGGTAATAGGCAAAGGAGCGCGGGTAGGAATAGTTCACGCTTTCCTTAGGCTGGTAGCCACCCCGCGCGCGTGGACTCATGACGCCACCGGCGCAGAGTAAGGGCCCTCCTTTAGTGGGTAAATGGAGTTCAGGGCGTAGACCGGGCAATTCCCGGGGTAACACTGCGCATGCGCACATCTCGAGGGGAGGCGCAGCTTGTAGGACCTGACACCGGTAGTGACCCTGCCATATGGCCAGAAATGTACAAAAATCAAGCTGAGGATGTTTAGTCTAGGTTAGGAAACAACATGTATTAGAGTTTTGTTAAGGTCAGGCTCTCAAACTTGTTGATAAGAATTGTGTATCTAAATGTCCTGCTGATTTTTGTATAAATTGTTGATAATGCAATTAAAAAACCTTTTTTAATTTCATACTTTAATAAATACGGCCGGGCGACTAGCGCCCGCCTTCCAAAAAGTAAAGAAGTCTCGTGTCCACGTTCCTGGGTATTGGGTGCCGGATTGGGGGGGAGGCGGCAGCTAGTCGCTGACCATGTTAGACTGTTGATTGGATCACATATTGAGGGCTGTGATAACCCTTTGTATGTATTGTATGAGCCGTGGCCTTCGGATCCACTGTCTATGGACACCTTTGGTAGTTGGGTGTCCAGAAATCCAGTTATAGCACCACAAAACCTTACTTTTGGAAGATATCTACTGTCTAATTTAGAGTGTGTTGTATTCAGAGGTGCGATTCATTTAGCATGTCTATCGCTCTGTTATTTATACTACTTTGCGTTGGTTTGTAAATCCAAAAAAGGATTTTGCGCCAGGTCTGCGTTAAAAAAGTAATGCAAACCTGAAGCAAAACCTTTGCAAATGTGGGCCAAAGTGTTACTTGGAAAGGAAGTCAGCTCGAGCACCAAATGTAATGCTCAGCACAGAAACGCTCTGCCCCTAAGAACAGAATATGTATAAGAGCTGCAAGAAACTGCTCAGTCAAAGGTTGCTGCTATCTGTAGCACCCGTGCTGGTCTCCACTGAATCGAATTTGGAACACAAAGCCAGCGGGCAAATGTCAGAAAATCCATCCTGGAGCGATGTCTTACAGCACAACTTCGTCCTGGCCAGGCGAGGGGAACAAGGGCTCCGCACCCTGAGGGTGTGTCTGCGTGAATGTCCTGAGTCCGGAGATTAGCCTTTTACTCGCGCCTGAATATTTTACATACGACTTCAAACACGACGTGGGATTGGAAAAACAACTAAAGAAAGTAAGAGTCAATACCGGCCTTTCGGCTCCCTGAATACTATCACGCGGCCGATGAGTCAAGTCAACAGCCCTTGGCAGACTTTGCAGGTCTTTGGACAGAGGGCCGCGGCGGAGCCCGATAAACGAATGGGTAGAACACAAAGGGAGCTCCGGGCGCTTGTTTGCTTCAGCTGTTTGTTAGTCATCACAGGTGGCTTTGAAGACGAGGGGTGTCGCGAGGTAAATACAGTGCACGCACGCAGCACGATGTCTAATCCTTCTTTTGAATTACTCACCCCTGAAGCATGCACCTTCTCACCCTATGCACCTGTGTGCGACTGACGGCCAAAGAACTTTCGAGAATTCCAGCGACTTACACAGCTTCCTTCCCCGGGCAAAATACAATTACGGCCCAGTATAGAAATAATTGATAACCCTGTTATTGTAATTGATACTGGTGGGTGAGGGAGTAAAATGAGCAAAACTGTCTCCATGCTAAAATCGAATTGTAAGAGAGATTAAATGGAACCACACAAATCAGCTAACCTCACTTCCCAATGCTAAATAAACATTAAGGGCCGAGTCTCAAGTTGGGTGTAGTGGTATCTTCACAAAAGAGCCACCCATCAGGATTTCACTAGGCGGGGGAATGCACTCTCAAGGAAATGTGCTTTTAATGTGCCAATAATAAGGGAAAGGCACGTGGGTAAGAACTCAGTAATTCAGAGACCTGTATATGCTGTTCCCCATTTCGGGGTCAAAAAATTGCTGAACTAGTATTCGAGTTACCCCTGTAACTTGCAGCACGAAGGGCGGCCTTTAGAGTACAGTCATTTTGGGGCAAAGAAGACAGGGTTTAACTCTTCATCGAAATTCGTTTTGTAGAATGGATATCTATGAGTAAAAAACAATCACAATATATTAAAACAAGCATTTGTAATGCAATAGGTCTCGCATTTACGAGAACTTTAGCTATTGCCATTGTAAATGGCTTTTATCTATGTGTTTTCAATACCTGCAAGTGGTGCATAAACAGTCAGTTTGTACTTCTAATCCTTGCTCACCAGAAGCAAGGCTGGCAGTAACTGCACCTGTTACTGCCAGCCTTGCTTCTGGTGAGCAAGGACTAGAAGTACAAACTGCGTGTTTAAGCACCGCTAGCACGTTTTTAAAACAAGAGTCCAACTAGGACTCTCTTTTTGTACAATCCTAAGACTATCTGCCAACGAAATATCAAAACATTACCCACAATTAATCCCACATAACACCAATATAAAGTACCACATACAATAATATGCATAACACCATTCAAGCTTAGTGCCAATTACTGTACGTCAAAGAGGCTATCCAGTGCAACTTTCCATTCATTTATAAACTTTATTTCGATTTTAGAAAAAAATCACAAAAGTTAAGACAACATGAACGTGGAGGGCAGATAAGAATTTAAAATCCAATATAGTTCTAAGACAGAAATCTTATATATTAACTTAGATGCGAACGAGCACCCTGGATATTCATCATATAAAAATGGATTAAAAAACTCTAAAACACATCCATGCAAGGCAGGTTACGTACAAAGTCAGCCTTCTAACTTTAAGTTTACAAGGAAGACATCATTACAGCATCATAAAGTGCAAAGTGCTAGTATGATCAAACAGAGCTACAGGACATAACATAGACAATTACCTATGCCACCTTTCGTTCCATCGGATCACCCACACCCAACCCAGAATCTTTATTGTAGCAATTACAGTTGGCCCATCTGCAGTTGTTTTAAGTATCCTAAGGGCCTCACTGCTGGATCTAGTACCCAGGTTAACACATACAGGTTTCAACCAACTGGGTCTGGGTTTACGGTAAGCTGGACAGACAAAGAAGATATGGCCCAACGTTTCAGTCATGGCCAGACAGAAGGGGCAATTGCTAGTGTTTGTGTCACACCACTTAGAGGTGAAGACATTAGTAGGGAGTGTTCCCACTCTGAACTGGTGGAATAGTTTCCTATCTCGAGTCGAGGAAATTAAATCCCAATACCCCTTATATTTGGGATCGTGCTTGATATCGAGGAAAGCATTGGACAAGGTGGGACGAGAGGAAGCAGCAAAGCGCTTCGTAATTATCAGGTTCCAATAGGCTGCCTTTAGCTCGATTTTAGTTGGAAATATACTTCCGGCTGGGGAGGTCCACAAACGGCTCATCCCCAACTCGCAAAGTATATTTTTGACACACCTGAACCACTTGATTTTCCTATTCACATCTAGATCCCTAATTTCTAAAAGAGCCCGGGCATAATTTGAAAGCTCAGGAGTCACCCAAAGCCTCTTCCAATATGCTACTGGCCTGTAATGTGCCACATCCCTGATTGAATGGCATCCCAAATCCAAATAAAGGGGTACTAGTGGAGTGGACTGGGGGAGGCCAATTATGGACCTTAGGAATTTATTCTGAGCCAGCACTATACAATCCAGATTGGCATATCCCTACAGCTCTGCCCCGTATAGGATTGATGCGCCAATTTTGGTAATGTAAATCTGTAGCACAGGAGCTATGGGTTTTGTTTGTGAAATTCTGTGCTCCTTGAGCAAAGCACCCATAAGTTGGGCATGTCACACATTAAGGCAATCTATTTGTGGCTTCCAGCTTTGTTTTCTATCTATTGTTACCCCCAAATATGAAAAAGTCTCCTTTTGCTCCAAGACACCTTCCTTCATTCTAACGTCCCCGATGACTTTTTTGGAGTTGTGTAGGACCATATACTTTGTTTTATCAATGTTAACTATTAATTTGTGGTCCTCACAAAACTCCTCGAATCTTGTGAGGGCACGTTGGAGGCGCTGTCTGGTCTTTGAAAGGATAAGAGTGTCATCGGCGAACATTAGTAACGGGATCGTGGTCCCAACTAGAAACGGAGCATCTGTGGGGAAATCGTCGAAGTATTCCACTACCCCATTAATGTAGATTGAGAAGAGGGTGGGTGCTAAAACGCACCCCTACCTCACCCCCACCTCACCCCCTTCTCAAACGGAAACTTGTCCGTAGTGCTGCCCCCCGCATCCCATCTCACCTGGGCGTAATTGTCTGTATGTAGTTTAATCACTAGCGCCAGAATATCCAGTGGCATGCCTAACTTTAAGAGGGTACGCCACATCTTGGTGCGTGGGACAAAGTCAAATGCAGACCTGCGGTCCACAAAGGCGGCGTAGATGGTGCCTCTCCCTAGGATTACAGTGCGCCAATAAATAAGAATAAACCTTAAGACCTGGTTTATTGTGCTTGTACTTGGCCGAATCCCTGCCTGGAGATGTGAGAGGATGTCACATTCCTCCATCCAAGCCTGGATTCTACCAAGTACCACCTTTGCCGACACCTTTTGGATGCAGTCAATAAGGCATATGGGCATGTAATTTCCCGGTATCGAACTATCCCCTTTTTTAAAAATGGGCAGTATTACTGCTCCTGCCCAAGAGCTAGGCATCGGTGCTCACTTGGCGATGGCGTTCACCAGGAGCTGAATATATAATGCCCAGATGTCTATATCTTGGAGGAACAAGTCAGCGGGGATGCAGTCAGGCCCGGGAGCCCTGCCTTTAGGGACCAGGAGAAGAGCATTTTCCACTTCTTTCTTAGTTATATGTAAAGTTGGGATGGGAGACGGCATTACAAACGTGTCGTGAGCGTCTGAATCGCATGCGAACTGGCCCTTATAGTGTAAGACCCACTGTTCTGGCTCCACATGATTCGTGGGTACTTTACTAAGAGGCCTTCTCCCCCACTTCACCAAATGCCAAAAAGCCGTCATGTCTCTCCCCGAACATTCTTTAAGAAGATCAGCCCAATGTTGTTCATCCCAGTCCCTTTTGGCCTTGGATTGTGCTGCCTTGTAGGCAGACCTGTTCTCTCTTATGGATTCCCTATCTTTTGTCCTAATTGCTGCTGATAGGGTTTTATAGGCAGTACGGCATGAGGAATTATACCAGACGGCAGCTTTGTGGCATGGAATATTGGTTGATTTTTTTATTTTTAGTAATAAAAAAGCTTTTAAGCTTAGTAAAAAGGTGCTCATGAACCTGCACAGCTTTAAAATTGTGTGGTTCCTGCGCAGCATCAGCCTGGAGAGTGACTATGGCGTTAGCTACCAACCTATTCATTTGATTCACATGCTCTACTTTGTTAGCCACATTTACCCATTTGACACGTCATGTGTCGTTGGTCATTTGGGCCTCTACAAAGTCTATGCCTGATACTACCCCTTCTCCACAATGTTGGTGCAAATAACATAAAGAAAGTATTAATGGATTATGGTCACTTTCTGGTCGGTCGCAGACCACAATGGCTAATAAATTGGCCCAAAACTCCTTATTTAGCATAAAATAGTCTATACCACTAGTACGTTGCCCACTTTTAAATGTGGGTATATCAAGTTTATCGGATCTGGTTCTCCGGTTGGCCGTTCTCACCCCTTGTTCCAGGCAAAATACTTTTAATTGGAGTGCTGCACTTGATCACCTTTTTATAGCAGGAAGTTCCAACGGAGGTATCGGCCACAGTTCATCCTCCTATGTACTAACATTCATATCCTGAAAATCCAGGGGTTTGAATGTACAATTAAAATCACCAGCTGTAAGTATATTACTCTGACCACTCTGTTTTGTAAAAAAGCATCTAAAAGTGCTACCGTATTCGAGGCTTTCCCTCCTGGCAGGCCCCTAGAATAAACATTAACAAGTAGCAGGTCAAGGGAATTTTTCTGGTGTAACCTAATAATAAGAATGTCCCTGCAATCAAAGTATATCTCCTCAGACTTATGTTGATGACACTGCCTAACCCAGGTTGTCAGTCTCCCTTTGGGTCTGCCCCGCTGTCCCTGTTCAGCGGCTTTAGAGAAATGTATATAACCTGGGCGAAATACCTGGTCCACGACCCATGTCTCTTGAAAGAATAAAATGTCTTGCTCCTCGATGAATGTAGACCATTCAATAGAGGCTGTTTTGTTTACAAGACCCGCGATATTCCAAGAAGCTAGTTTTGAGCCAATGGTATCGTTATTGGGGCCACTGTGTCATGGCTAATGACTTAGGCCACACCTTGCCACGGATGAGTCAACCTCATTGGTGTTAAAATTACCTGTGTATGCCATGCCACAGACAAGTTCCCTATCATCTCCAGGCGAACCTGGGTTTGACCAATTTTAACCCTTTTGTTATATATGATAATGAAACATCGCTTGTGATGCGGCCTGGTACGATGTCGCCCGCACCTAGGTCTACCACTAGGGGTGAGGTCTTTTTGGAAGCGGATAGACAACCCAGTCAGTTAATTTCTTCCAGATTTGAAAGAAGCTCAAATCTGTTGTGAGTTGGAACATTATAGTCATACATATCCTGACCTTGGGGTATGTCCACGTGTTCACCCCTCCCAGATATTTGAGTAGGGACGTTTCGATAGAAGAAACCCAATGGTAATATGTTAATGCCGTCCCTAGTCAAATGCCTTGTCCCAGCCCTATCTAGGATCATTTTCACAATCAGGTGGGACCCAAAGTTCAACACAACATAGTCACCTCTACTGGTTTTTAACGATTTCCCTATCCATGAAATTCTACGGATCATTTTGAATTCCTGGAATAAATGGCTACCCAGCCCTGTTCTGTTGTTTAAGAAGTGGAGGGCCTTATTCCTGAGTGATAACCAGTGCTCCCGGGTGTCTGATTGTAAGGGAGGCACGTTGGTGAGTATAATAGTGTATGGCGTAGCTTCTGGTGGTAAATTAAGGAAATCACAAGGGCTCTCCATACCACCCCGGGGCGCCCCTCTTTCTTGACCCCCAGTTAGTCCCCTCATAGGGCCAACCTTTGCTGCGGTGACAAGCGTTCTGCGGGGATTTGCAGAGGAAGCATGCGCATCAGTGTTTGTACTAACACCAACAACGGTAGTGGGCAATTGTGTTGTGTGCACTGTTACCAATCCAGATTCATTAGGGCCACTAAGGGTTCTACTACATGGGGTTGGTTTTGGAAGAAAAAGGTGTTGCTCAATTTTATTCAATCTTGTGTCAATGCTTGACAGTTTAGTTATTAAAGGGTCAAGCATTACTGCAAGTTTTTCTTCGAATTTGGCGAGGATGCGGTCTTCAAAATCACTAGACACCTGTCGGGAGTGGACCTTTGCACTATTGTCTAGTGGACTAGAGATACTTGTATCTACGGCCACAGAAGAGCAGCCTTTGTTACCGCGAGCCGCCCCTCTTGTTTTAGCCACTTTACTGGCCTGAAGTGTAGATTGGAGCAGTGCACCTGCTTTTCTTTTCTTAGCTATGATGATGCCCTCCCTTTCCTTAGCCTGCGCTGATCTTTGCTGTCGTGTGCGAATTTTTGCCGGGGGAGGGGGGAAAGAATGGGGGTAGGGACACTAACTGGGTTGAATGTATCATTGGCTATGGGTACTGGGGACGTTTGGGCTACTTGCAGCATGCAATCAGTAGGTGGATCCAAGATTAACAAAGGACCTGCTAAGGGTACTTCGGTGGAGGCTCGACGGGGATCCAGAGAGAGTCTCCTTTGGGTGAGCTCGATTTCGTGGATTAGAACAGACTCAGCCCGCTTAAGAAATGCATCTAGTGTTCCAACAACCCCTGGACCCCCTACCCCCTTGTGATTACCCTTGCTCATGACTGGTAGCTATCAATGTGATACAATACTCAAAATAAATCTCTTACAGGCAACATTTAAAATACGTAGACCACTGACCAAGTCCTTGGAAACACTGGGCGACCAAAGAAAGAGCGGTGGCCCAGCCCAGCCTCCTCCTGGCTTCGACAGGCGCAGACAGGCCGCGCGTGTCCCACGCTGCGGGAGCCCTGAAGCGTTTTTAAGTGCCTCCTGGCGCTTGATGGTGACGCTGTTGATGGGCGCCAAAGGGGAATGCTGGGGTTGGTAGTCCCCAATGCAGGCATTCTGGATGCCGGAGGTGCGGGGCAGCTAGCGCAGCAAGAACACCGTTGCAGTCCCGTGGACAGATTTGTGGAGGCTGGGTGAGTTCTGGAAAAAAAGAATGCACAGATTCCGTGACTGCAACTTTCAGAAGCAGCATTATATCAGATGAGCAGCACGATATGCTAAGCACAGATTTCCAACTTATTTATTTAAACAACGCCCTAATTGCATCGACCACCTCTCTTGTAGAGACCACCCCAAGTTTTTTCATTCTACTTAAAGCCCTGGTTAGAATACTTGTAAAGTATGTGATAGCATAGGTTTCAGTCCTGCAAAAGCACATGCTATTTGAGTAGTTTAAAGACCATCAACAAGTGCAATTGGGTGTGGTGACACCAGGGCTTTTCCCTTGGACCTGAAATCCACTTCCTGTGGCTGTAACAAATGAATAAAAAAAAGACAACATTCCTCTATCCATACTAAGGAAACATTTTACTAAAAAACATTTGGATGAAACGTCTAGAAATATTTTGAAATAACCTCTGACACTTCATAGAATAGATAGATTCAGGCAAATCACACAAAAGGACTACTTAGTTTAGTACAGATACTTGCATACATAAAGGCAAAATTAGGCACAAATGCTTCGACTGACAGGGTGATAACTACACTTCAAAATGAGTGATTAAACGATTAACGATCTGGAGACAGCCACAAACCTTCTTTGATGATACATGCAGCACAATCTTCACATTATGAACCCTGACAACCGAATCCTGCCAAACTCAATCAATCATGCCATTTGTATAGCGCACTACTCACCCGGAAGGGTCTCAAGGCGCTTGGGGGGAGGGGTATGCTACTGCTCGAACAGCCAGGTCTTGAGTTGTTTCCTGAAGGCGAGATGGTCCTGGGTCAGCCGAAGGTGGATGGGGAGGGAGTTCCAAGTCTTGGCAGCCAGGTAAGAGAAGGATCTTCCTCCGGCGGTGGCTCTTCGGATGCGTGGTACGGCTGCGAGGGCGAGGCTGGTGGACCGTAGCTGGCGGGTGGGCGTGTAGAAGGTCAGGCGGTCGTTGAGGTACTTGGGGCCCAGGTCGTGGAGAGACTTGTGTGCGTGGGTGAGGAGCCGGAACGTGATCCTCTTGTCGACGGGGAGCCAGTGCAAGTTCTTCAGGTGGCTGGAGATGTGGCTGCGTCGGGGTACATCCAGGATGAGTCGGGCGGAGGCGTTCTGGATGCGCTGGAGTCTTTTCTGTAGCTTGGCTGTGGTTCCGGCGTAGAGGGCGTTTCCGTAGTCCAGTTGGCTGGTGATGAGTGCCTGGGTGACAGTCTTCCTGGTCTCGGTCGGGATCCAGCGGAAGATCTTGCGAAGCATACGCAGGGTGTTGAAGCACGATGAGGAGACGGCATTGACTTGTCTGGTCATCGAGAGGGAGGGGTCCAGGATGAAGCCCAGGTTGCGTGCGTGGTCGGTTGGCTTGGGTGCGGTGCCCAGGGCTGGGGGCCACCAGGAGTCGTCCCAGGCGGAGGGCGAAGATCCCAGGATGAGGACTTCCGTCTTGTCCGAGTTCAGTTTCAGGCGGCTGTCCTTCATCCACTCGGCGACGTCTTTCATCCCTTTGTGTAGGCAGGTTCTGGCGGTGTCGGGGTCTCTGGTGAGGGAGAGGATCAGCTGGGTGTCGTCGGCGTAAGAGATGATGTTGAGGTTGTGCTGGCGTGCGATGGCTGCGAGAGGTTTCATGTAGATGTTGAAGAGGGTGGGGCTGAGTGAAGATCCTTGCGGGACGCCGCAGATGACTTCGGTGGCCTCGGAGCGAAACGGGGGGAGGCGGACTCTTTGTGTTCTTCCGGCGAGGAACGAGATGATCCACTCCAGTGCCTTCTCTTGGATACCGATGTTGCTGAGGCGCTGGACTAGGGTGCGGTGGCAGACCGTGTCGAACGCAGCGGAGAGGTCCAGGAGGATGAGGGCCACTGTTTCCCCCTTGTCGAGCAGGGTCCGGATGTCGTCGGTGGCTGCAATGAGGGCGGTCTCGGTGCTGTGGTTGGCTCTGAAGCCGGACTGCGAGGGGTCGAGGGATCCGTTCGTCTCGAGGAAGGCGGTCAGCTGTCTGTTGACGATCTTCTCGATGACTTTAGCAGGAAAAGGGAGGAGCGAGATGGGGCGGAAGTTTTTGAGATCGGTGGGGTCCGCTGTAGGTTTCTTCAGGAGGGTGCTGATCTCGGCGTGCTTCCAGCTCTCCGGGAAGGTGGCGGTGTTGAAGGAGGCGTTGATGATGTTCCTGAGTTGGGGTGCGATGGTGGAGTCGGCCTTGTTGAAGACGTGGTGTGGGCAGGGGTCGGTCGGTGATCCGGAGTGGATGGTGTTCATCGTGCGGGCTGTGTCTTCGGTGGTCACCGTGGTCCAGGTGCGAAGGGTGGCGGTGGGGGGCGTTGGTTCGATGGTTGGGTGCGTGGGTGGGGCGCCGAAGCTGTTGTGGATGTCGGCGATCTTGCGGTGGAAGAACGAGGCGAGGGAGTCTCAGAGGTCTTGTGACGGAGTGATGTCGTTGGTGCCGGTGCTGGGGTTGGAGAACTCCTTGACGATAGTGAAGAGCTCTTTGCTGTCGTGGGCGTTGTTGTCCAGTCGTTCCTTCAGGGATTTCTTCTTGGTGGTGCGGATGAGCTGGTGGTGCTTGCGGGTAGCGTGTTTGAGGGCGGTCATGTTGTCGGTGGTCCGGTCGAGGAGCCAGGCTTTCTCGAGGGTGCGGCAGGTCTTCTTGGAGTCCTTGAGGTCGTCGGTGAACCAGGATGCCTTCTTGCTTCTGGGTCTGCTGGGAGGGTTCTTTAGTGGCGCGAGGTCGTCGGCGCAGGCGGTCAGCCACTGTGTGAAGTTGCGGGCTGCTTCGTTGGGGTCCGTTGTGTTGGCGGGTGGGCTCTGGCTGAGGGAGGTGGTGAGCTGGTCTGCGGTGATCTTGCTCCAATTCCTGTGAGGTACCTGTTGCGGGTGGTGGTGGGTCGTGGATCTTTTGAAGCTGAAGTGGACGCAGCTGTGGTTGGTCCAGTGGAGTCCGGTGGCGTGGCTGAAGGTGATGTACTTGCTGGAAGAGAAGACGGGATCAAGCGCGTGGCCGGCGTAGTGGGTGGGGGTGTTGACCAGTTGCTTGAGTCCGAGGTTGGCGAGGTTTTCCAGCAGGGCGGTGGTGTTGCGGTCCTTGTCGTTCTCCAGGTGGAAGTTGAGGTCCCCGAGGAGGATGTAGTCAGTGGAGGGGAGGGCGTGCGGGCTGATGAAGTCTGTGATGTCTTCGCTGAATTGTGTGCGTGGTCCCGGGGGTCTGTAGACGAGGGTGCCTCTGAGGGTCGTCTTAGGGTCGGTGTGAATCGGGAAGTGGAGATGTTCGGCTGCGGCGAAGGAGTCGTTGGCGTCGGTCGTGATGCGGATGGTGTTCCTGTGGGCGATGGCGATGCCACCTCCGGTCTGGTTGATGCGGTCCCTCCTGATGATCTTGTACCCGTCCGGGATGGCGATGGCGATGTCGGGTGCAGAGGAGGCGTTCATCCAGGTTTCCGTGAGGAAGGCGACGTCCGGTGATGTAGCGTCGAGGAGGTTCCAGAGTTCCACGGCGTGTCTGTGGACGGAGCGGGTGTTGATCAGGATGCACTTGAGGTGGTTGCTGCTGGTGTTTGTCTTGGCGGGTGCGGGGTAGGTTCGGAGGCAGGTGAACATGCAGGTGCAGCAGGTGAAGGGTCCGTGGGTGCGTCTCGGGGTGGCTCGGCAGCAGGCGTGGGTCCGGCCGGCATTGAGTGCATTGAGAGTGGCGGCGTCGTAGGTCAGTCGGGTCGTCTTGCCTCGGCGGGCCAGGGGTCCTGGCGCTGGGCGCGGGCCAGGCGCGGACGGGCGCAGACGGGCTTACCTGTGGCGCACCTTCGGCGCTCAATCGGCGCTCCCGCAGCGCGTGTCCGCTGCGCGGTCGCTCTGGGGGCGTCATAAGTAAGGAGCCGGGAGGGAGGAGCAGCTGGGTGGCGGGAGCGGGGCGGCAAATGGAATCACAGGGGGTCGGGGCCGCAGGGAGGCAGCGGCGGGAAATTCCAAAAAACAGCGGGCAGCAGGAAATTCCCAGGAGCAGCGGGAAATTCCCAGGAGCAGCGGGCAGCGAGCGAAGGAATCTGCAGGCAGGAGGCGGCAAAGGCAGGCAGGAGCGGCAGCAGTGAGTGGGGCGACCAAGCCCGGTGGAGGGCTGTGCACACATTACAGAGTCAAAACTTGTTGTACTGTTAACAAGACCACGGCTGTTAAATTAAAAGAAGTTGTAATTGAAAACTTAAAGAGGTATAACAAAGGTGGCAGGAAAATGTGATTTCCCCTACAGAAAATGCACCAACGCAGAATTGGAAGCAACTAAGTCTAGCGCGTATAGAATTAAAATAAATTAGGGCTTAAGTCTCGAATAAATTAACGTCTGGTAAGTACTCAATTGTAGTTGTCATAGTAATGTGCATCCTGTGTGCTTCTGATGGAAACAGCTCATATGCTGCGTATTTCTTGGACAGGTGTGTTTTCCTTACCAATTTATTTATTTATGCGATTTTATATAGCGCGAACTTTACCCGAAGGTGTCAGAGCGCTTTACATAGGACCCAGTTTCAACCATAAGGACTGATGGTTACATTCGGAAAAACAGATTTGCTAATTTTTTGACTTACATAAGAGTCAGTTGAAAACATACGGACTTAGGATTACATGCGTTACAAAAAAAAGGTACAAACAGAAAAAATGCAAATGTACAAGAGATAGAGTCACAAAAGGAGGAGATACAAATGGATAAACTCTAGGCATATACTAGATATATCTCTATCTACTTAGGGAGGGGATACACATGGATATACTCTAAGAGTCACAGAGGAATGGTAGAGGGCACAGCGGACTCCTGCATAAACTAGTGATTAGAGTTATCTCTATATACATAGGGAAGGGGTAAGACTGGATATACTCTAAAAGTCACATAGGAATGGAAGAGAGCAAAGCGGACTACTGCATGTCCTAGTGATTAGAGTTATCTCTATATACATAGGGAAGGGATACACATGGAAATACTCTAAAAGTCACATAGGAGACTATTTAGACAATTAGGTTCCTGTTGCAACATATGTCACAAATATGCATCCCTTACGGCTGGTTTCAGCGTAAAATCCACCAGAACTACCCAAGCAACAGTGGCTTTTAGTTTCTCATTGAAGGCTCTTCCTTGTATTGTTTTAGCCTTGGAACAATAGCATAGAGAATTACACAAAATGTCATTGAAAATATGTATTTGATATGTTATTGTGATTTGTCCACATTTTTATGCACTGTATTTTATTTAGCTGCTGTATGTATGGATTGTAAAGTTTAGCTAATCGTAATGTAATATATAAAACATGTATTACACCTAAAACATTTTGCTGAATATTAAAAATAATTGTTGCTGCATTGCGCCGATTATTCGGAATTGGTGTTGACAAGTTGTTTGAATTCTTCAACTTTTCATTATGTGCAAACCCTCTTTAAGTATTTTTTACCAGGGCTGGGTGCTGAAGCGGAGATTTGAGAGTAAGCTGATGACATGTGAACGAGGTGGCAGAGAGGGGGGCCAGAGGAAGTGCTCAAATAATAGAGTCTGGGCATGAATGCTAACTTGATGTTTATGTAGTGCCATAGAACTCTACTCGCGTTTTCATGCACTGTAAATAACTCTTACTATTAATCAGTTTATAGTCCTGAATTTACAGAAAGATGAAGATCTAAGTGTGCTCTGTTGGTTTCGGTCTTGTGACTTCCAGAGCAGAACCTTTGTCAGTGTTCAGCTCACTGAGCCACCCTACGCTGCCAGCAATGTGGTAGAATAATGTAAACAGCCATAAAAACCAATCCCTGCATTAACTGTTGACTGGACCGAGGCTGCAGTCCGTGCTGAAACCGTGACAGGGCGCTGCTTCACAGGATGTCTCCAGTCCGAGTTCATCAAAGCGTTTAACCCGGTGTTACTACTCAGCCCCCATGTGTTTGATAACTCACCGGTAACCCAACACCCGAGTGTTCTTCCGACATTAGCTCTCGCATACCAGTACAAACCTTCTAACCCTTCTCTGCTGGAAAACATGTTGCTTTTGTAGATAACATTTAGACCTTACCTGGCACACATTAAAGAAAGTAGTAAACGAAGTGCTGCACGGCATGCGTAACCACGGCATGCGTAACAACATCAGTGGCCAGATGCAGAGAAATACTAGACGCCGTAGAGCACCTGATAGCAGCTATGCAGAGACAAACACAAAAAGAGACACCATGCACAACAGACGCCGTGTCCGTGCACATCATCGCACGTGTCGGCCGCTTGTTTATATATGCATCGCACTTTCACCTTAAGTGAAAGCGCAATGCAAAAATAAACACGCATGTCTGGAAGAGACGCCGTGCGCGAGCGTGCACGAGTTAGATCTGCAGTCTGGGATTCAGAGAAGCCGTACACAAAAGCAACGACAATAGATCTCGCCAAGGCAAAGCAGCGCATGCGCTGCAATGCAGGCGAGACCTAAAAAATTGTAAATAAGATATTGAGGGTTGTGACTACTTTATATTGTCAACATATCCTCATGTTTGTACTGCGACGTTTATTGATATTTATATGTGTACGTTTCTTTTACGTACATGAATGTGTTTTTATGGCATTTATTGCAGAAATAAACTGTGAATTATTTCTGCTGTTCGTACTAGTGCTATGTTTAAAAATGGTAATGTATAGGCATCTAAGTAAGGAATGTTCCTGCTAGACTAGCATGCGTTTTTATAAGCAAACTACTTAGACAACCTTAAAGGGCCTTAAGTCAGTCCCACATTTCAGTACCCCTATATGTATATGGGTTTGTATGGAAGAAGCCTGGCCAAAGGGCAGTGGCTGCTACAGAGAGTAAAAGGCAAAGATGTAGTGAACGAGCGGTAGAAGGGATAGCTGTGCTCAAGTGGGCCTATAATTCGTCGTGATGTAGTGTTCCTCAGTTGGAACTTTGGAACAAAATTTGCTAGAAAAGTGGAAGAGATCCTGAATGAAGGTTAAAGACTACTAGGACACTTTTCAGATAATCCTGTTTGAGCCTCCGGGTATTTACTTGAAAGAAACACTTTATTGTGGACAGCAAGTTCAAAAATAAAAGAGGAGAGTGTGGGTCAGACCCCTGACAACAGAAATGGTCTAGAGCCTTTGCACACAGTGCTCTGTACCATAACTATGTTTCATTAATCTATTTGATTTTAGGAAGAGTGATTCAAGCAATCACTATAGACATTTCTGTGCACATGCAAGTCACAGGTATCCTCACATGATAGATTTTGCTTCTTATTTTTCAGGGGTCCTTCAACTGAGTATCATTACATTGGGTAATAACAACACCTGATTTACTATTGCAACAAAATAGTAAAATGTTGATTGCAAGCAATATACACATATAAGGTAATATTTTAAGATCATTATATGAGGGGGTGTGGTTCACCCTTCAGAAATATTGGTTGGCTAATCATATTCACACTGGAAAAATAATAGAGTATCTTCAACTGAAGAAATCAACTAAGCTGGCCACTCAAGGAACACTAATGCCAATACATCTCTCAGTAAGTCTGGCTTCCATAGTTGTTCTTTTTAATAAGTGTTGGGACAAGAATGTTTCCTGCATGTGTACAGTTGTGCTTCATGTGTTCCTGTGCCTTCAGTACCCAACTGTGTGTGTGTGTGCTCAGACCTAGGCCTAGACTAGACTTGTCATGCGACCTAGAAGGGTGCTGCAAACATGTTCTCGTTGACACATTGCGTAGTACTGTCTTTGCTGTGGGTTTAGTTCATAGAGCGATCGTGGCAGCATAATGTGTTTGTTACTAGACTGTTTTATCTGATTCACTGGGGTGGTGGCTCATTGACCTATTCATGTAAACATCAGGATCTCTCAGTGCTAATATCCCAAGCGTATGTTGTGCTTGTTTGTGTGTGTAGATTGCGCATTATATGTTGGGTGTGTGTGAGTAAGCCAGAGTAATGGAGGTCTGTGGGATCCATTTGGAATTCCCCACGCCTAACATTTGCAAATCGTCTAGGAATCTGACTCTGTATATGGTATGCCACTAGATGGACAGAGTTCAGGGGTTCCCCAAAAGTGTACAGGACTCAATCTAAAACCCAAAGTGCTCTATTAGTGGTAGTGTTGGTGAACAACTTTAGGCCTAACACAGAGCAATGTAAGACAACAATTGCACAACCTTGACCAATAATGGTCACGTGACTCATAAAAGAGATCCTCACCAATTTTAGCAAAAAACGTTTGCTTTGTATTTTGTTTTAGGACCAAGATCTTCGCAATAAAGTAGGCACGTTTTTAACTAAAAATACTTTTAACTTTTTTTAGTTTTAAAAGATAGCTTTATTTAGGAATAAAGAGGTGTCAGTGTACAATACATATGAATAATCATTAAAGAATAAAATACATGGAAATTCCAGCTAGAGATTTAAATAAAAAACAAATAGTACAGTTATTATAAAGAATGAACAAGAAAAATATAAGAAATATATTACAAAGTCAATGGAAAAAAGCCAGAGGGATCAAGGAGGTTTGAGTACTTCTTGTTGAGAGGGTGTCAGCAAGGACTGTGTTTTGGCAGAGGCATCAAAGAAACAGGTGATTGGCGAACATAATTGGCGGCTTTTCGTAGCAATGGGTGTGAGTGTAGTGGTGAATGTGTCTAATCTGTAATTATGACAATCATACCACCAGGCCTTGAATGATATGTTTGTAGAATCTTTCCAATTCCTCGTTACTTGTTGGAAAGCAACCTCTACTAATAGGTCAATTATTTTAAAATTAATCAAGATAGTATTCCAGTCCGAAGAAAGGCTACCTAAGAAAATATTTGGTAGGGAAAACAGGATATGTGCGTCAAATATTAGGTTGATTTGAGACCAAACCTGTTTCCAAAAACTATAAACTAATGGACATGTGAATAACATGTGAAATATATCCGCATTTGGAGAGGTACATGACCAACAAGTGTCTGGTACATTAGAAAATCTTTTGTGCATAGTCTGAGGAGATAACAAAAGTCTATTATAAACGTAAAACAGAGTTTGCGTTAGGCTGGCTGAACTTGAAGATTTGCGTATTTTAGTCCATAAACTATTCCATAGAGAGAGAGGCCTTACTGTGTTAAAGTTTTTCTCCCACATCTCTTCAATGCTTGATTTCTGTCTCAGTGTAGGGAAGGAGTGCACAAATTTATATAGAGTAGACGCCTTGGGTTGAGTGTGTAAAAGATTGCATAATTCCGTATGTATGGGAGTAAAAGGAACGTGGCGGGGTTTGTTCAATAGTTGCGTGTATGTATCAAGTGCAGCTGTACAAATAGTCTGATACTTGGAGGTGAATGAGGTGGGTAAAGCATTGAGCTGTTTTAATAAAGAGAATGGAATAAATTCTCCATTCAAGAGTAACTGATGTACCCATATTATGCCACGCTGTCTCCAAGTTTTCCAGTAAAAGGGTTTACCACGGAGTAGTAGAGTTTTGTTATGCCAAATGGGCGAATTCAAAAATGATTCAGGAGTGTCATATAGTAGGGGGAATATTGGGCTTAATAATTTCGAGGTAAATAACGGAGTAGAAAGTGTTTGGGGCTTACAAGAGAGAGAAAGGTATTCTCGAAATGAAAAAGGAGAGAGGAATGAGAGTTCAACTAATGCCCAAAGGGGATAATCTTTTTCAGAATCATTCAGCCAGTATGAAGCCTGCTTTATTAGAAAAGCTTTGTGATATGCAAAGAAAATTGGATAATTGACACCACCTTCATCTTTAGGGCATGATAACTTAGAGGTTGACATAGGTGGTTTCTTTTTATTCCATAAAAAGGAGGATAATACTGAATTGATGGTTTTAAAACACTTATTAGATATAGAAACTAGAATATTGGAGATGGTATACAAAACTATGGGGGAAAGCATAATTTTAATAGTGTATACGACCCCACCAAGAGAGATAAAGAGGATGCCATTTATCAGTGAGCTCTGTAAGTTTTTGGATGCAATTATTCATACAAAGCGTAACTGTGCTTTTTATTGTTGGTGTAAAGTTTAAGCCTAAATATTTAATTGAAGATGGTTTCCATTTAAAATTAGTTGTTGTGAAATCAGCACTATAAGTATATTTAGTTAAGGGTAAAAGTTCAGATATATCACTATTTAGTTTGTAACGTGATATTAACGAAAAAGATTGAACCTCTTCTAAAAAAGCTGGGATTGAGATTCACTAGGGTTTGAGATAAAAAGCAAAATGTCGTCAGCATATGCTGCCAGTTTAACATCAGATGTGGAGGAGTGAAAACCTGTTAGCTTTGTGTTTTGACGAATTCTTGAGAGGAAGGGTTTGAGGGCTAAATTAAAATGAAAGGGAGATAAGGGATGTCCCTGACGTACCCCTCTACCAAGGTAAAAAAAAATTGAGATTAAACCATTAGCAAAGATGGCAGCACGAGGGTGAGAGTATAACAGTGAAATTAGGGAAATAAAATTAGGACCAAATCCAAACCGTTTAAGAGTATAAAACAAGTATTGCCACTGAACTTTAGCAAATGCTTTTTCCGCATCTAATGCTATAGCTGCGAGGGAATGTTTCAAATGTGGAGCTTTGGATAAAATGTAAAAAAAAGTCTAGTGTTATCTTGTATAACCTGTCCCTTCACAAAACCAGATTGTTCCTTGTCTAATATGTTTGGAAGGTGATGGTCTAAGCGAAGTGCTAATGCCTTGGAGAAAATGTTGTAATCTATATCAACGAGCGAAATAGGCCTAAAGTTTTTACAATACTTTGGGTCTTTTCCCTCTTTAGGTATCGAACATATGTGAGCATCTGAAAATGTACCACCAGATTGTCCCAAAGATTGAAAGGTTTCAATTAATAGGTGTAGTTTGGGCAGTAATAAATGGTAGAAGTGAAGAAAAAAATCAACAGTAAATCCATCTGGCCTAGGAGCGTTGTCTTTTTTTAAATGTGTGAGTGCAGCCAAAAGTTCTTGTTGCTCAGCTTGGCTTCCAGTGGAGACAAGTCGTCTGAAAACTGTTGAGGGTTTTGGATGGATGAGAAGAAATGTGAGAGTGTGGGATCCGTAGGGTTTGCTTCGGAGGAATAATTTATTTTATAAAATAAAGCAAATTCATTTAAGATTTCCACATCTTTGAACTTTAAAGTAGAACTGTCATCAAAAATAGAAACAATATTCACTTTGTTCTGATTCGTTTTTAAATAGTTAGCCAGAAGTTTACCTGCCCTGTTCCTACCACCATAACATTTTGCACTCGATTTTAATAAATATAATGATGCGTTATCCGTAGATTCAATTGCAACTTAGCTTTTATAAGGGAATTGAGGACATCTTTTAAATTGGACTTATAAAAAGAATGCTCCAGTCTCTTAATTTCTTGAAATAATGAACGTGTACTGTTACAAGCAGCAGTAAGTTTCTTTATCACATAAGTTATTTATTTATTTATTTATTTAGCGATTTATAGAGCGCCTGGTGACCCGGAGGCATCCCCACGCTGTAGCATTTGTGGAGGCCAGAGGGGAGAGGGGACTTTATTTTGGGAACAGCAGCGTTATGATAAAGGGCCAGATGTAGGTGCCTAAATACCGGTCGGTAACGGCCAATTTCGGCCGTTACCGACCGGTATTTAAGAATTGGCATGTAGGGGGCCAATTTTACCGATTCGGTAAATTTACCGAATCGGTAAATTTACCGAATCGGTAAAATACCGAATCGGTAATTTTACCGATTCGGTAATTTCGGGATGTAGGTGGGACTCTTCAGAGTCCCTAAGGGCTTACAGATTCGGTATTTTACCACCCAATCCAATTGGGTGGTAAAATACCGAATCCAGGTGTGCATGCACATGTGTGCATGCACACCTATGCCATGTGACAGACAGACATGTGGCACACATGCCAGTATTTGGGGTGCTAGAGGGTGTCAAAGTGACACCCCCTGCACCCTTGCAAAAATCGGTATTTACCGAATCGGTAAATACCGATTCGGTAATGCCCATTGATTCCTATGTGCATTGAAGCCCATAGGAATCAATAGGTATTACCGAATCGGTATTTACAGATTCAGTAAATACCGATTGTTACAGAATCGGTAATTCAATTACCGATTTTTCCTACGTCTCCCCCTTCTATTTTACAGATTCATAAATACCGAATCGGTAAAATTCGGTATTTATGAATCGGTAAAATAGATTTACCTACATCTGGCCCAAAGTCCCTTGCGGAGGCTTTAAAAGCATCCCAAATAATCGAAGGAGGTAAGGAGTCAGTTTGATTTAGGAGACAATAGATGTCAAAAAAAAATTTAAAAGAGGAGAAAAACTGAGGATCTGAGAGTAGGGAGCTATTAAATCACCACCTCCTAGTACCATTAACTTTAGGAAATACGTCCAAATCAATTGATATAAGGGCATGATCTGATAGTAAGATAGGGCCAATTTCCGCAGATGTAAGTGCTTGCGAAATGTTATGCGAGACAAAAAAAAAATAATCAAGACGTGACTGGGAATGATGCACCGGGGAATAGAACGTATATTCCCTCATGGTCGGATTACATAATCTCCATGCATCCAAAAGTTTATGTTGTGCAACCATATGGACAAAAGATTTATGTGGTTTGTTAGGGATAAATTATACTTTAGAATTCCGATCTATAAAAGGATCGAAAACCTGATTGCAGTCACCTGCCAATATAAAGTTGTCTTCTATATGGAGAGTGACCTGCTTGGCTAATGATGACCAAAAAGAAGCGTCACCACCAGTAGGAGCATAGACAATGAAGAAAGAGACTGGAACAACCTTCAGCAATAATTTGACATTAAGCCAACGGCCATCTGTGTCAGAATCTTGTGAGATGAATTTAAAATGAAGGGACTTGCAACATAACATCATAACCCCGTTACATTTACCATCACTGCTTGAGTAAAGTAATTGTCCCACCCAATCTTTTTTAATTTTATTGATTTATCCGCTGTAAGATGGGTTTCTTGCAAAAAGACTATATCTGCATTCAACTTAGCTAGATGAGATAGTACTCTCTGTCGTTTAATAGGAGAATTAAGCCCTCTAACATTCCATGAAACTAACTTTAGCGACATAAGGAACTAGAGAAAACAAGAAATAACAGGAACCTACAATAATAAACCAGATAAATCAAACCATGAAAATAGACATGAGAAACAAAAAGTATCGTACAAATAATAATCGTAGCTGGAAAGGAATAGGACAAATATAAGGAAGGTAATATAAGACGGAACAAAGAATCGAATAAGAAAAGAAGGCTAATAACAGCAAAGTAACAAAGAGAAAATTGACAGATAATATCAGTTGAGTGAAAAAACAGAAGGCTTAAAATGTGATTTGGAAGTAAGAAACAAAGAGAAAACTGCAAAATGACAAAAGGGAATAGTGATGAAAGCTGGAGAATAGCAGTGATAACAATAGAAATTAGCAAACAATTAAAAAATGAGTGAGAAAAAATATTACAGAGAAAAAGAGTGACAATGACACCTAGAAAGAGCAAAAGAAAAGAATTGGAAAAAATAGGAAAAAGAGGGTTAGGGACGAAGGAGAAATAGAGGTACAGAAGAAGAACATACCTACATGGGAAGGAAGAGATGGAGAAACGGAGGAGGGGTGGGGCCACATAGGGTAGACGACACATCTGAGGCCGGCTGGACAGAGACCAGGAAGACAGCATAGGACTGGGATGGGGAACCTGTGAAGACGAAGGGAGTGATAACATGTTAGGATATTAAACAAGAACAAACGAAGATAACAATGATAAAAATAACCCGGAACGACAATTAAAAATGACATGAGATCAAAAACTATGAGCGTAGCATATTGAAAGTAAGGCAAACTGCAAAGCTCAGTTCTCAAACTTTTGTGATAAGAAGAATAAAAAATTAAAACAGCATATTAAGCAAAAGTAGTATCCAAAATTCAAACATGAAATGAAGAAGAAGGTCCAGATGAATCCGTGGTGGGTACTTTGCATGAGTTAATGAAATTTTGCAAACGGATTGGATCCTCGTATGTGGTTGTAAGTAACTTTGAATAAACAGGGATGAAAGAGACCATATCTGGCTCCCAACAAGCGTAGATCAGCCCTCATTTTGAGAAAGGCTTTGTGACGGTTGGCAGTAGCTTAAGCGTAGTCATGAGCAAAGAACAAAGATGATCCTGACCACGTGATCTTTGGAGAAGATTTAACCGCTACCAGTACCTTCATCAGGTCTGTGTATTCTAAGAAACACAAGATGACTCCTCTTGGCCTTTTTAATGATGATGCTTGAGATGCCAAACGACCAAGCCAGTGCGCTCGTTGGATGTTTAGCATTGTGCCTTCTGGCATATGAAGAATTTTAGGAAGAAATTATATGAAGAACGTAAGAGAGTCAGATCCCTCAAGCCCTTCTACCAATCCGTAAATACATAAATTGTTCCGTCTGTTGTGATTTTCCAAATCTTGGACCTGTTGTTGGAACACAGTAACTTGAGAACGAAGATTGGATACATGGACACAAGTCTCTTTGAAGAAAGTAACGTTTTGCTCAACTGAAGAGACCCGTGCTTCAAGTTGCAACCAGTTGTCTGTTAAGACTTGTAATTTAGTGTTACTCTCTTCCATAAATGGCTGAAGGGCCCTGATTTCTTCGAGCAATAGTTCCATAGAAACCAGTGACGATGACTTAGGAGGTGAGGGAGGGTCTTTTTTGAGACGTTTAGTGTTGGATTTCCCAAATGCAGCTTGGGAGGATTCCATTATTATATCTGAGCCTTGCGAAGGCGATGTTAGAGAGTCTTCAAATTTG
The DNA here is from genome assembly GCF_964261635.1 of Lissotriton helveticus. NCBI lineage: Eukaryota > Metazoa > Chordata > Amphibia > Caudata > Salamandridae > Lissotriton > Lissotriton helveticus. The sequence goes on from NC_136059.1 coordinate 1,455,766,834, forward strand.
GAAAATTCTGAAAAAATCTTGAATTTTTAACAAAAATACGCTTTGGTTTGGTGGACAAAGGAAAAGGTGCCCATACAGCAACTACTGTCTTAGTAAGAATGGGATAGCGTGCAGCGCAAATCTTGCCTAAGGAGGAGAACTTATGAAAAGAATCTCAGTGCAGATGTTGCAAGTGAGCCTATGAGTTTAAAACTAATTATTTGGAAAAAGCCATCCATAAAAACAGTACTGTAGAATTGCATGAAAAAAAGACCACTTCACAGCTCACCTCAGCAATGCCAGTCAAGGTTGAAGTATAGCGCAAACAGAATGTAAGCAGCGAATTGGAGATTGAAGGAACCAAACCAGTCTATGATGCGTTGTAAGTGAGGTGTAGCACAATTAGAGAGGCAAAATGATACTGGTTTAAAAAAGGTGTGCTTGAGGAGAAAAGCGATGTTCCTAAAATGGCTGCTGCTAATTCCCAGTGCAAATACTGAAGAAAGATGCTGAGTGAATGAGGCTAGTGCTTAAAGCCACATTACGCTGCCAAAGAGCTGCTCACAGTAAAATAGTAATCTGCTGGCAAAGGTAGAGTCATTCCACAACCGGGATATAGTGAAGAGAGTCATTCGTGGGGCAAATCATGATCGCGCAAACAGGGCAAAATGACGGCCAAAATCCGAGCGGGACCGCAATACACTTGCTGCACTGAATTAAGGTGCTGAAACACACACCAAAAGAAACGCAGGCGTCCTGAAGTGTTCCCGGCAACTTCTGATGTCTATTCATGTCCCCGACATAGAGAAGAAGTTCCACGCAGAGGTGCGTCGTCGAGGCGAGCCACGGAGCCTCACTCGCCTGCCGCCATATCCTTCGGGCGCCAAGCCACGCCCCCCTAATTTTTACTTTTAAAAGTCGACACTGCAATTTTTGAGCAGTTCAATGTTATCCTAAAAAGGAAAACAAAAATACAGTTAAACAGGTAAGGACGCAACTCACAGTTGCAGTCTTCAGGACCGAAGGTCAGCAGGGGGAGAGGGTCAGGTGAGTACCAAAACTACACCACCAGCGGCACCAGGGCGGCCGAATGCATAGGTCAGAGTCAGAGTTCGGCCCAATGCGTCTCAATGGAGACTGGGGGTGCTTGAAGCCACACTGCTTGCAGGTAGGTAGATTGGTTGCAGGGCCAAGCTTTGGGGGTTAGCACCAGCACAGGGGAGCCCACAAAGCAGCACCAAACATACATTGCCAGCAGCACAGGGGTGGCCGGGTGCAGGGTGCAATTTTAGTCTGGCGCACAATGCGTTTCAATGGAGATTCTTCTTTTGGGAAACAGGTTGCAGGAATCAAATCGGAGGTGTAGGCAGAAAAGCAGCAACAGCACAGGTAACTTGGGATATTGGGGGTCACAGGGGCACCAATAGTCAAGCTTCTCAAAGCCCAGGGGCCGTGGGTGCAGGGGTGCCCTTAGATGTTGGATTTTTTCTTACCGGGCCTGTTGTGGTTGTGGGAACCCTTCGGATTTACAGGCGCCGTTGTGGAGGTCAGGAGAGTTCAACCAATAATTGATGGGAAAACTTCATTGGACAAGTGAGCCACTCTGACTCGGCCCGTGGGCATCGGTGCAGAGTAGGCGGACTTGCAGTTCCAGGTGGCACAGGAGTCTTTGGAGTAGATTTATTCTGGATATTCTGATATTCAAAGAAGGCATTTAGTAGTAGCAAAGTTAGTAATCCTAACTTTACTACTACCAAATGCCTTCTGTGAATACCAAAAATAGTAAGTTTAGGATTGTGTCTCAAGTTAGTAGTAGTAAAGTTAGTAGTCCTAACTTTACTACTACTAAATGCCTTCTGTAAATACCAAAAATAGTTAGAGCCTACATGGATAGAGTGCAGAGCGAGGAGGGGAAGGCGGGGCGCTTACTGGTGTGGCTTGTTAGACCTGAGTCCAGGGATTCCCCGAGTACTCCGATCAGAGTGGCAGAGGACAGGGTATGGTTTGACCCGGAGAGGATTAATTGGGTCTTTCAGGCGTACTATTAAACGCTCTATCTGGCACCGCCTGGCCCATGGCGGGAGGAGATTGCTGCCTTTTTTGGCACCCCTTGCTCTAGAAGAGATAGAGAAGGGCGCAGTGGAAGATATGGGGGGCCCGATTACTTCTGGACCGGATGGCCTACTTGCTGAATTTTATACAAATTATGGAACAGCATTGGCCCCTCGCCTGGTAACTATGTATAATGAAGCCTGCCGCTGGGTGGACTTCCGCCCTCCATGTGGTCCACTACTGTGATACCAGTCCCCAAGACTGAGCGCCGGAAGACTGGAGTGCCGGATTATATACCGCTATCTATGCTCATTACCAACTTCAAATTGCTGAGTAAGGTCCTAGCTCTCAAATTGCTCCCCCACATGATGCACTTGATTCAACCGGATCAGAACAGGGTTGTCCCTTCCTGCAATACATCGTTTAATCTACGCCGGTTGTATTCGGTTCTGCATCATTCTGAGGCGAAAGATCTGCCTCGGGCTGCACTCCTCCAAGTAGATCTGGAGAAGGCGTTTGATACAGTAAACTGGGATTTCCTCTTAGAGGTAATGCCGAGGATGGGTTGGGTGAGGACTGGTGGAAATGGGGCCAGTTCTTGTATACATCCCCGACGGCACGGGTTAAGACAAGGGGCACTATATCCCCAGAATACACACATACTCGCGGCACTCATCAGGGATGCCCCCTGTCACCGTTGCTGTTCGCACTGGCGATGGAACCGCTGGTGGCACTCTTTGGAGTGGGAGGCGAGGGATTAGGAATACTGTTAAATGGAAGGAATTATACAGTTTCACTGTATGCAGATGATCCGTTGGTCTATCTTAATGATGCCGCAAGGGGGGCAGACTCTGCTTATGCACTGCCCCATGGGTTACAAGTAAATCATCGCAAAACGCATTTGTTCCCAGTGGCCGGGCCCTCCCCTCGCCCTGAGGGTCTTCCCGCAGGATATAATTGGACACCGGCCTCTTTTCGATACTTGGGAATTCAGGTTTTTCATTCCCTGGAAGATATGGGGGAGAGTAACCTGGGGAAAGCAATGCACTCTTTGCGCTCCAGTTTGGCCTTCTGGAGCTCATTGAGATTGCCCCTGATGGCCAAGATATCTCTAATAAAGATGGTAATGTTGCCCCGGTAGTTATACTTTTTCGCCAACCTTCCCGTTCTGATGCCTGCGGGCTGGTTCTGGCCACTGGCAGCACTTGTGCACGATCTTATCTGGGCGGATGGCAGAGGTAGGGTTTCACTGCGAACAGTGTAACGCCCAATGGGGGCGGATGGCTTGAGTGTGCCGGATTTTGAATTTTACAGCTGGCTGCTCAACTTCAGTGGCTGGCGCAGTGGGTGGAAGGAGTAAACCAGGTGGGCACCTACTTGGTAGACCCAGGGCAGCATCCTGGACTATTACTAGCTAAGTTCCTGAACCCGCTCACCAAGGGACCCTATACATCGGCTTTGCAGATCACTGCCTTACGGTGCTGGAAGAGGTGTTTGACCCGACTTCCGGTGGATCCGAGATACACCCTGATGTTGCCATTGATAGGATTACCTCATGGAGAGCCGCAGGTGATTCTGGGGGCAGAACAGTTATGTATTTAGATGGAGTCGGGGATTGATACAACTGGGGATTGTTTTCGGGATAAATGCCTACTCCCATTTGCGTAGCTAGTGGAGAGTTTTGGATTGCCTTCTGAACTGTTCCTCGTGTATGAGACGCTGGTCGAGGACGTTTGAGCAATTATGGGGAGCAGGGCGGTAGGAACTGGTACTGCATGGGGTACTTTACTCTGTGGTCAAGCTGGGAATGGCTGGACACAAAATTAAATGGTTTTATGCTTCGCTTGTGGAGACATCTCTGTCCCCATTCTTGGATTTGCAGGGGAAGTGAGAGAGATGCCTTAATAGACATTTTACTGATGCAGAATGGAGGCAGGTCTTGGGATCTCCTAAGAAGATTTCCCGCAATTCTCATCTCAAATATCTACAGTTTATCTATGTACACATGAAATACATGATCCCACATCGCCTACAGGCTGCATTTGGAGGTGAACCTAGGGAATGCCCAAAATGTCGCCACTTAGATGCAGACTTCCTTCACATGACGTGGAGCTGCATGATTGTGCAACAGTTCTGGGAGGCAGTGTTGATTAAACCCAACGATACCCTGGGTGTCACGCTGACCCTCACGGTGGAGGTCTCCTTCTGGGTCTTTACCCCAGGCCGCCTAAGCAAAAGGTGGAAAGTTGGTTCATCGATTTGTCTCTGGCATTGACCAGGTGGGGAATTGCGATTTCATGGAAATCGGCGATGGAGCTGCGGTCAGGGACCTGGACACTGGAGGTCCAGCGTTGGGCAGCGTCGGAGGGCAGGGCACTGTGCATAGAAGAACTGAAGGGCATGCATAAACGCCCTATCGCTGAAGCTTGGAGTATAGTACTATTTAATTGGGAATATCCGAGTTGCTCAAGTAGTGAGGGGGAGCGAGACGTCCTCGGCACATGAGAATCAGGTATAGAACAGCTTAGGGGGGAGAGTGGTAGACTGTTACGGAAGTGCTGACGTGACTTGTGACTTAAGCCTGGACTGACCCAGGCTACCCACCCTATTTGTACATGCCTTCCCCTTTGTGGGAGCCCTCTGGATTCGGAGGTCCTCCCTCCCCCTCTCCCTTTCTCCACCCACTCCCCGTTCTCTCCCTCCTCTCTGGTTGCCCCCTGGGTTACCTGTGGGCTGCCGGGAGGTCCTGAGATAGGTGTTGCTCCAGGAGTGAACAGGTGACACTACCTGGGTCGGCTAGGGGCATAGAACGGACCCTCCCACGTGGCGAGTACTGGTAAAGTATGTGAGGACTGGTTTAATGTTTTCTCCTTTTTTTTTACTCTTTTGAAGTTATAGGTTAATGACTTATTATGTAATGGTATATGTATGTGACTCCCATTGAAAGGGTATTGTACTGATTTTTAGTTATTAATAATTGTCAGGTCCCAGGCACCATGAGTGGATACAGTACAGACATGGTTAACTGCTAGACGGGGTGGGTTGAGTTGCCCAAGTATCGGAATGGAATATATGTAAGGGTGGGCGTAGTTGGTGGAGTTCTACAACGCAGAACTCCACGAAGTTGAACAAAAACTCAGTGAATTCGCAACTTCGCTCCACCAGCAGAGACCTCATATATTTTTGGTAAGTCAAATGCAAAAGCATTGAATCAAGCTGCAGTTCCACTAGTCATTACTAGATGTCCCTCACGAGTCAAATGCAAAAGCATTGAAATTATTACATCAAGCTGCAGTTCCACTAGTCGTTACTAGATGTCACTCACAAGTCAAATGCAAAAGCATTGAAACCCTGAGCTGAGAGCTAATACAAAAAAATTCTACAAAGAGCTAACTGCGGCTTCATGAAAAGGTTTCAATGCTTTTGTATTTTATTTGTGAGGAACATCTAGTAATGACTAGTGGAACTGCAGCTTGATTCAATGCTTTTGCATTTGACTCATGAGGGACAGCTAGTAACGACGAGTTGAGCTGCAGCTCTTTGTAGAATTATTTTGATATTGGATACTATAATATTCACTGCCCACTGCTAATCTCATCCCATAATGCTTTGCAGGGCCTTTGGTTGGGATTGTATTTTTGCCCATAATAACTGTGTTTTGGGTGGTCCTAGGAGGATGGGACCACCCCTGAATCGTTCAGCATGATATGCTTTTTGTGTTCAAGGTATCTGCTTGGTCCTCCCCCTAGGTTAGGAAGGACCCCAAAATCATCACCTCTCTCATTGCCTGATATTTTTCAATTTCAAAGTTCACTTTTGGGAATTGGTTATATGCTTTTTAACATGTAAAATTGCTTTATCAAAGCATCTGTGGGTGCAGTTTAGAAGCTGACTCAGCTATGTTGTGGTTGAACGGATTTTTTTTCCTGACTATGTGTTTTTTATGGAATGCGTAGTTAATTAATCTCTGCAAACTCCGAGAGCGGAGTGGAGGTCCTTGCCCAGGGTTAAATATATGGGGTAGCATGAATACAGATTTTTTTTTTTAAAACTAGCTTTATTAGGTTTATAAATCAAGACATTGGCCATTTACAAATCTTAAGTCTAGTCACCCCCCCCCCCCCGGTATGCTTCACAATCATATAAATATAGGATCTTTGGTGTATACCCATGCAATATCGCAGATTAGTTCAGTGGACAATAAAAAAAAGTCTTCCTTGTCTCTGAGAAAAAATAGACATGGGTCAGGGGGAATAACCTCTAGTGTTTAGTTGTGCCCTTAAAATAGCTATGCATCACTAGCCCTAACAAATCTAAGCTAAAACACTCCCAAACTTCCCTCCCCCACCCTCCCTCCTGGCATGTCACTTCCAGTGTTACGCTGTACTATCAATAAGCATTAGCAGTGCTTAGTTGGTGGTCTCCAGTAATCACAAAATGCAGGCTTGTACAGGTTGCCACTCCAGACTCACTTATCGTATATGTATCTAATGTGGTCTTATGATTACAGCTACATGGTGTTAAGGGCCTACTCTGTTTCTGGCACTCCCGGATCGGTGTCTTCCTCACTATCAGCGTCCGGGTCTTTCAATAATCCCACCAAGTGATCCCACACCCTAGCTGCATCCAGCGCCCTCACTCCCCATTCTGTTTGCTAACTGTAGTCGAACTATCCCATCACATTCTACCCATTTGATGAACTCTCTCTTCCATCTAACTACGCCGAGGGCCCTACTCGCTTTCCAGTGCATCGTAATTTCCCTCTTGGCCAACACCAGACCCATATCTATAAACTTGCTGGTGATCTTAGTGTTAGCTGTGAGGGGGAACCAATGCAGTATACAAGTCCCCAGTGCCAGATCCAGCTCTCTTTCCGTCGCAGCCTTCAACAGTGCCGTTACCTCATTGCAATAACTAGCTAGTAGTGGGCACCCCTAAATCATGTGAGGAAAGTCTGCCCCCTCTCCTCAACACCTTGGGCATTCATCTGTGTCTGTGTTGAAGTACGTTTTGATTTCCTGGTGCTTTTTCATGCTTGCTCCACCACCTCGGCCCAGGCCCTATCTGGTATCTCGCCTCCCACATCTACCTCCCACTTTCGCTTGAGAACGTCCAAAGGGGGCAGCTTCTCTTGTGTCATACGCTTGTACAGGCATGTGACAGCCTTATACTTCCCCGCTGCAGTTACTATATATTGACATCCTGAAGAAGCCCTAGGTTCCGCTTGGCCCTCTTTCCAGTGCACACGGATAGCCTCAGTAAGCGCCGCATGGAGCAAAAAGTCACCTCCTCATAAATCAAATCGCTCCTGCAGAGCACAAAAGGACAGCATGAGCCCGTCCTCTAAATAAATCCACAATGGTAGTCAGCCCCCTCTCATCCCAGTCACTCAGCTCCCGCCAGGAGCCCCCATGAGGGAGTGCCTCCCACAGGGGGCATACAGCACTTTCAAACCTGCCATCTTGAGACTCCGTCTCCAACATTGACTTGCCGTCCTAAGGTCCTCGGGGAGAGCACCCATCCGCATAGGGAGGTCCAATAATATTTGAGATGGCAGCTGCAGCTCCAGGACTTCCCCTCTTTCCTCTTCCGGGCCTCGCAGCCTCATCGCCACTCTTTGCGTCAATCACTGAAACTGCGCAGCCAAGTAATAGGTTTCGAAATCAGGTACCACCCACCCGCCCTCCGATCGTGGATGCATCAGTACTTTCAGGGCAACCCGCCGTTTCCCAGTGCCCCATAAAAACCATGTGATCATGGACGTAAGGTGTAAAAATCCGCGCTGTTATCCAAATCTGCAAGGTTCCGAAATAGCACAGCAGCCGGGGAAGGGCCACCATTTTAAGTAAAGCCACACGCCCAGCAACTGACAATGGCAGCGATCCCCAAAAATCAAAGCTGCCCGCCAGGCCTCTTACTGCTCTACGGATGTTGCCCTCCAATATATCTGACCTAGAATGATATATCTGGACCTCCAGGTAGGGAAGGCACCTACATTCTTATCGCACTCCCGCTATATCCTGCAAGCTGCTCCTATTCCCATCTGTGGGGAACAAGCAGGATTTAGTCCAGTTAACTCTAAGGCCAGACATCTCCCCTAGCTCATGCAGTACCGCCTTTGCTCCCAGTAATTCCCTCTCTGTGTCTCCTAGGAACATGAGCAGGTCGTCCTATATGATGAGCTTGACCTTGTACCTGCAGGACCCGATAATACCTCTCTGTCCTAGCCTTCGCCGCCAATGGTTCCATGGCCAATGCAAACAGAAGGGGGGATTCCGCGACTAACCCTACACACATGGGGTGGCTCCACAAACTTTGGTTTACGCTGGGAATGGAGCGCATACAGGCCACACTCACTGGCTCCACCGACGCATTTCGGAAAACGTGGCTTCCACTGCTGACCCTCCTGTCCAAGGAATTTAATGAAGTCACGTGTCCCAATTACCTTAAGATCTTGCGTCTCACTGACGTCAATTGTGACTCTCGGTAACCTCCCAAGCAGGGGCTTTAGGCCTCTCTGGCTCGTTGTCGGACCTTCTGGCACTACAAGACACACTGGTCGGGCGGGGGAGGGGGGCTCGGAGGGGGGTGGGCTGGGAGTTATTGGTCGTTGTTGTCCTTCTTATGTTATTTTATTGCATCACAGATCATTTGCTTTCAAGATGTCATACTACCTCTTTGGCATATTTGTCTAAGTTTACTTCTCACTTTTAGGGAAGACATGCTTGTCTGTCCCGTCCACTGTATATGCCTCTTGCCCTTAAAACATGCTGAGATGTCTCTGTTTATGCCTGCTGAAACACCCAATAAAATACATATGAAACTAAACAGAAGGGGGGATAGCGGGCATCTCTGTCTCGTGCCCCGGGTCACCTCACAAGCTTCAGAGATCACCCCTCCGTCCTAACCCGTGCTGTAGAGGACTCATAAAGTAAGGCCGTCCATGCTATAAAGTCGTCCCCCAGCCCAAATCAGGCAATGACATGACAGAGGTAGGGCCATTCCAAACTGTCAAATGCTTCTTCTATATCAACGAAAATGAAAGTAGTGGCTAGCTAGCTAAATTGCCTGCTAGTCTCAGGCACGCACTACTATTAAGGATTTACACATTTTTAAAACAGTTTAGATATTAAACTTAAAGCACGATAATCAATCATTTCAGTTTATTTTAACAAAAAGATTTATATGAGTTTTTTATAAGTACTCAATTCAACAACTTTCCATAGTCAAAAAAATAACTTCACTAATGTTTACAATGAACAAAAACATATACAGTTGGGGGCGTGGCTAGCTACCAGCCAAGATGGCAGCAGCATAACGGAGCTCTGTAACTAAGGAGCCCTCTCCCATTAAATCCGACCATTAGTCCGCACTACTGCAGTTTCTGCATCGCACCACCTGAAACGATTCACCCTCCGATGCATGACGATCTAACCAGTTTTCCGGTGCGGCGAATTTTGGAGGAGTGCCACCGTGTTGAATTCCGAGGCCTGTTTTGGCGCCAGGAGCCGGGGACTCGAGTAGGAGGCTGAGTCAGCGGGACTCGTATCAGGAAGCCGGAGCCGGCGCACAAATGCGGGAAGGTACGTCCCAGTGATACGCCCCCGCAACACCGTCAGGCCCCGGAGACCAAAGCCTAACCCCCGCCGGCAGGAGAGACTACACCGAGCAGCATACCGGTGAGGAGGGGAAGCGTCCGACGGCTGCAGACCCACGGCGGAGGGCAGGGCCATATATGCTGTGACCCACCATTAGGCACCGGCCTCGCTGCAGGCCGCAACGACTACCCGATGGGCCGCCCTGACACAAGCCGTCGCAGCACCCCGACCAGTGACAGAGGGGCTCCTCCCGTGGCAGGACTCACAACGCCGCTGCCGGCTCCCGGCAAACCAGCACACAGAAGGGTCCCCACAACGTACCGTCCACCCATAGGCCCACACAGCGAACCAGTTGAAGAATCGCAGCCTAGGGAAAAACGCAATATTCGCCACCTTGAAGACTGCGGAGACCTCGACACCATTGGGCAGGGGGTAGGACTGTCTTCTGCAGGCACTGTTAGCCGCCATTACAGACAAAGCACCCGGCCTACCTGCGCACAGACTGCGACTAGCCTGCCCTGCTCTCACGGAGGTGGCACATTGATTCTGCGAGTCGCTGCTCGGTCACTGCACAACCCCGCCTTTGCTCAGATCACCATATCATGCGACATCCATAATGAGTGGCAGGGGAACAAGAGGCCATCAGGCCTCAAAAACTGACAAATTTATTTACCATAAAGACCCGCCGGAAAACGCGAGAGGGGACTTACAGCGGACGCCGCCCCAGCCCAGTGGCACACCAAATGACACCGAAAAGGTCACCCTGCAGGATGTGATGGCAAAGCTGAAGATGATTAAGCTACTGCACGCAATACCTTGCTTCATTACAATAGCTTCCACCCTGCCACACAAAAAAATAGCATCCCGTTCAGTCAGTTTTTAAGATTGAGGCGTAATTGTACTAAACTAAAAGACTATGACGAACGATCTATTGTAATGAAACAGAAATTCGAAGATCGGGGTTACCCGCACAGGCTTGTCCGGGAATCGTTCAAAAGAGCCCGATTTTTCGATCGACAGTGTATATTACAAAATAAGGACAAAAAACACAATGACAAACTGGTTTTTGTCACCAGACATTCTCTATTTAATGACAGACTACGGCAAATTATCTGCTCTAACTGGCATCTTTTAAATGTCAATAAATCTAAACAAGATGAAATCTCAAAACCAGTATTTGCCTACAAAAGGAATCGGAATATAAAAGACCTAGTAGTAAGATCAAGGATGCCAAACAAAACACAAATTGTACAAAGAAGCATAACAGGCGACCACCCAGTTAAGGGGAACTTCAAATGTAATAATTGCAAAGTTTGTCCTCAAGCAATTGAAGGTAAAGATCTGATATTCAACAATAGAATTATCTCTAGCAAAACAATGACAAACTGCAAAACACAAAACGTAGTATACTTGATACTATGTCCATGCCAGAAAGGATACGTAGGGGAAACATCGAGGGCAATCAATAAACGGATTACAGAACATAAATCTGCAATACGCACTAAAAAGATCAATGCCCCCCTAGTAGAACATTTTTTACAACAGGGTCATTTACCAGAAGACTTAAGATGGTATATCCTTGAAAATATACAAGCCAGATCAGGATTATGCCCAGACAAAATCCGACGAAAGATGGAGGTATATTGGATTTTCTCTCTGGACACTACAATTACGGGATTGAATTGCGATATTCCCTGGGAACAAGCTATCATCTAAAACACAATCTATATGGCAGGGCACAGTCTCAACTCTCCCTAGTATACCTGACATTCTCTCAGTTACCACAAGATGGCAAGAGCTCAAACATCGCCCCTTTTTTAACGAACTGTGAAGGGAATATATACCATCTCTGAATAATTTAATTACAAAAGTGTGTTAGTTACTGAGAGACAGTTTTATATGATTAAATCTCGAAAAACAACGTGTTACACGTTTTATATATGCCAGATTTCGCCGACATACAGTTGGATATAGATAATACTAACAATACATTGGCGAGCTGAGGCTCAATAAATATCTCCTATATTCTGCACCAATAAATATCTCTTATATTCTGCACCTTTTGTTAAATAGTCTGGTTGTAGCTGCATATCAACTTTACACTCTCTCCTGTAGTCCCATCAAAAACTACTGCCAAAGCCCCATTGGCTGCTGCAAGCATGTGAGCAAACAGCAAAGAGGTAACAAGGATTACGACATCTGTATACTCTTCACGGCATCGTTGCGCGTGTAGTTTGTAATTGAAACTACAGATGTCTGTTTATTGGCCGTAACTGGCCTTTGACCTCTGACTCTATCCAATGCACACGCCGTACCTTTCGGCTTGGCGGGCTACTTAAATAGGGTTTAATACCGAGCAGTTTTTTGCATCATCAGTTTGAGGAGGGTCGCCTTCCAGAACCCCATTCTACATCGAGCACTAACTGCGCACCAAGGTAAGTTGCGATCCCCCGTCTAGCATGAGAAACTAGAAAACAGGATGCTCAACAGCTCCTACACCCGCCCTTCGCGCTTTGTTTGTTTGCGAGCTCACTCGCTGAGAACAATTCCATTTTATCTTTCTAGGTTAAGAGCCGATAACATCAAGTATTAGAACAAGAAGGGACGCCCTTGAGACCCCCTAGCGAACATTTACATTGGCGAGGAAGTTAGGTAATATATTATTCATGTTATTCATTTAAACGACGAACCCGCGAAGAAATCATTATGACACCTGTTTTCCCGTTTTCTGTATGTTTTTTAGCGCAACAGCTGACCATCACCTATCGCCGCATCAGTTTTTAAACGTAGATCCCAAGTACGGTATACTATGCAGCCCATTTATTAAGGTAATGCGAATATTCCATTTTTAGCAACTTAATAGAGAATAAGCAACACAATAGGAACCATTCTTAATACGGTAACCCTTGTTTATCAACGTAGGATGCAACTGTAATTTTCGTGCGGCGCCCTCCTGTTGTTCTCCAAATGGGATAAAAACATCGCTGCCACCCCAACAGGTGACTATTAGTCTATGATATACAGATATCTCTGATATACGCAAGTCCACTCCTGTGGCTACAAACGTATGAGCTCTGCTAGTATAGCCACATATCTATAACAGTCGACATATTCTACTCTATAGGGTATGCAAAGATCTTACTGAGGTGACTGAAGATCTATATTATTTTATCAACCCCGTGAACCCAACAAGAATAATAAATATAAAATATTCACTATATGCGAAGGTAAGATCACGATATCTATATATCAGCATAATAGTTACATTTATCCTTTATACTCATTTTGTCTATACAACGTTCTCCGTCGTATCCACCGGACTTGTTTGGGCGCCTCCTTGCTTATGAAGTGCATACATAAGAGATCACATTATCCCTAGACAGCAATAACAAGTTCTACCAATCATTCGTAATTATGCATACTAATTCCATCTAATACAATTCAGCTAAACACTATCATGTTTTTAACTCACTCCATCTATCTGATAGTAACTATCGATGTAATTTGCCTAAAAGACATATTCCTTTAGTATCCAAAAACAGGAATATAACATTGGATGACTGAGATAACCATCGTGAGTATAATCATTACTCTATGTTCTCTCCTTTGTTAAAACTTAGAATCTCTTCACAACGCCTGAGGGCATTGAAAACGACGATTGATGAGTTGTAGTATCTAACCAAAATACCTACTATAGAAGAAAGTTGTGCCCACCGTTTTTTGGAAGTAAACATCATAAATAGACATTATAGTATTTTTAAGTTGCCACACCCTATAGCCCTTCTATGCAGCAAGTATGCATCAATATAAGAACATGATGCAGACCTTCATGACACTATATCTGTGTATCCTTTTTTAAATCCTTTGCTACCCTTCTCTCTCTTTTTCTTTCTACACTGTATCCTTAATATATACACTCTGTGAGGTAGTTAAAACCCCAATAAACCTCCCGTTTCCCCCCCCCCCCCCCCCCCCCCTCTCTTTCTGTCCCTCCCCTCCCCTTCTATCTTTATCAATTTAATCAGGCCTGCCCGACATAGTGTTATCGTAGATTGGTCAAAGGCAATCAGAATTAAGTTTTTCATGTATTTAGATATCAGTACTCCTTTTTCTGCACATGTGTAAATAGTATTATGCCTATGTAAATATAACTGCTCCGTATGTATATATGTAAATAGTATTATGTTAAATTATATGATATAAATGAGACCTAGGCCCTAGGAAACAGTCTACAAAGAATTGTAGTAATATGCACTATGTATGACACGGCTCTTTTATATGTCTTTCAGTGTGATGTATATGTTTTATTGCAAATGACGGACTCCTGAAGAAGGCAAATGCCGAAACGCGCGTAGAGACTCCACCCACCGCTTTGCTTACTCCAATAGCCCTATGTACCATCATTGTCATTTGAATATGTGTATTCTTTTGTTAATAATTCTTTCACTCGTATGTTTTTTGATTAGCTGTTTTTTTGTTGCACAATAAGTATATTTATATTTGTCTGTCAGTTTATATTAATATGAAAAGAAAAATATGAAAGATGTATCAACCCACAAGAAAATGATTAAAATAAAACAAAAATATATTTTTACATAAACACAATAGTCATCACTTTTGTTGTCTATATATGTTTGGATTTTGCCTGTCAGAATAGTTTCCTAGTTTGCATTTGGCTCAATTAATCAGCTCACTATAAGGTACGTTACCAATATAGTCTAAAAGACTCTTTCCCTACAAATAGTGAGTCTATCATTAGTAGGGGTCCCCTTCTTTCTAAATTGTAAAGCTGAAGATGATGCAATCATCGATGGGCACGATATCAACGGACATCTCCTTGATAAGGGATGGACTTTGCTAAGATGTCCGAACGGCTCGTGAAGGTGGAGAAGACAACCACCGGGCTCGTGGGTGACACATCGGAGCTTCAACGAAGGGTCCAGAAACTAGAAGATGACAACGCCGCACTGAAATATAAACTTGACGACCAGGAAGGCCGCTCAAGGCGCAATAACGTGCGTCTGATAGGTGTGCCAGAAGCGGAAGGCGGCCCAGCCCTGGACCTCTACGTTGAAGATCTCATACAAAATCAGCTCCAACCCGGAGGGTTATCGAACTTTTTCTCGGTGGAGCGAGCCCACCGAGTGCCCGGAGGAAAGCCCAAGCCGGGGGCGCCGCCCCGTCCCATCCTGGTGAGAATTTTCAACTTCAGGGACCGCGATGCCATTTTACAAACAGCACGCACACGCCCTCCGATAAAAATCGATAATTCGGAAATCAATTTCTATCCAGATTACACGGCGACAGTGGCTCAACAAAGGAGGGGCTTCACGGACGTAAAAAAAGAAATGAGAGCTTGTGAACTCAAATACTCTATGCTTTTTCCAGCAAAACTACGCGTCGAATCAGAAGGAAAAACATGGTTTTTCGAGTCACCGCGGGACGCCCAGGATTGGCTAGAGGGATGGAGACCAGCCAGAGGACCCAAGAATCGCGGTCCACAGCGCGGCAACGGAAATGGAAGCCCACGGATAACTGATGAGACAGAGTAGCCAAGAAGCGATGCACAGCGAATACGGCACACTCCGCCCGGCACCGGCATTGTGACACTTGACTATTGGGCTGGGACATCTGAATACACTCCTTGTCAAGGCAAGAGAGGTGCCAGACTGTTGAGGGGATGGGAGAACATTTATCCACAGATGCAGATGGCCAGCCATGGTAAGCTTCTGATCGAGGGAACGAGAGCCCCTGCAGGTAAGACATTCTGATCTGGACCGACACTGCATGGTTATTTACGGAGAGAGGGACTCGACAACGGACACAGAAGTCTCACCCCCACGAACAATACTTATAAGTTGGGACTATAAGCACTCTGCTCAGTTGGGGAGGTGGAAGGTTCTTTATCAACCGGGCAGGGAGGCAGGGAGGGGGGACAGGGGTTTGCGCATACTGAGTTTGATCTGTTTTTGTTCTATGTTCCTGGCTTGGATAACTTCTTCATGTACACATGCAGCATGCACACAGGCTCTTCTTTACAGACCTAGACACATCACCTCGACTTCGGCACGTTCTCGTGAGACGTTTACTGCTCTGCATATACGTTACACCCACCCTATGGGACGATCATTGAGCGCCCTGGAGTCCGCACCAGGTAACAACTGGTCATCGGCCTCACCACGGGCACCATCAGCGGCACTATGGTTACACCTGCACACCAAACACCATGACAGAACACGTTATATCAGGACTTGATCCACAATTGCAAAAATTGGTATCACCCCCACTGACAATCATTTCCTGGAATGTAAATGGGCTAGGACATAAAATTAAATGATGATTGGTCCTACAATATTTAAAACGTAAGGCACCAGCAATGGTCCTCCTACAAGAAACGCACCTGACGGGCACGGCTACTAAGGCACTGAACCGATGGGGTTTACAATTGTCACGCTTGCGGATTTCTCCTCTGGCTTCCGAGGGGTCGGCATTCTAGTCAACAAAATGCCCCGCTGCTAATCAAGCGTACATGGGCAGATGATCAAGGGTGCTTTACTGCAGTCACGTGTCAATGGGAGGGACGGACCTATAATATACTATCAGTGTATATCCCCCCAACATTGCATCAATGGGCCTTTCAAGATCTGGGGAAATTGCTACTTGAACTCCCGGAGGGGGACCTGATCATGGGAGGGGACTTTAACGCAGTATTCAACACGGCGATAGATCGCCAACCTCCTTGAAACGCAACGAGGCCCAGCCAACTCTTCAAAGAGTTCCAGGATGCAATGGGGCTGGTAGACATGTAGAGACTGAAACACCCGAATGACCGCCATTACACATTTCACTCAGGAGTTCATAACAGTCTATCCCGAATAGACTATATGTTAACACTAGCAATACCGCATGAACGGGTGACGGCAATAGAACATTTACCGAGAGGAATATCAGACCACTCTCCAGTCCTACTCACCTACACTACACACCCCACGAGGCGACAGAGGATCTACCCAATTTACCTGGGTTATTTAAAAAATCACAAAATTGCAAAGGCATTAAACACTGCAACCAAACACTACTTTGAAGAAAACCTCTCATCAGTTGACTCTCCAACAATCCTCTGGGAGGCCTTTAAGACGGTCATTAGGGGACAGGCCATCTCCACTATCACTAGACATAAAAAAGACCAGAGAGAGACCGTGGAAGCGCAAGAATCAGCCGTAATGACAGCAGAAATAGCCCATGCCACAAATCCCACAGATGACACGACGCACACACTCACCCTAGCGTCGCGTGAATACAGGAACTATGCAGAGGAAATGGCTAAAACTAGACACACAGATACTCAACATAACATTTATGAACTGGGAGACAAGACGGAAAAATGCTTGCATGGCTTGAAAGGAAAGAAAGAGCAGACAGATGGATAGCCCAGTTAGCACTACTGGATGGCACACATACTTCCTCCCCCAACTAATAGTGGAAGAATTGGCCTCATACTACGAAAAAAATATACACTGCACGGGGTAATGTGACAGAAGAGGACTGCATAGACTTCCTACACAACATACCACTTACCACTCTATCGCAGGAAGATGCACAAGCGTTAGAGAATGAGTTAACAGTGGAGGAACTGGGGAAGGCGCTAGCAGCCTTACACACAGGCAAAGCGATGAGACCGAATGGTCTGCTGGTGGAACTCTATAAATCTATGGCACGACAGCTCATCCCTAATATGCTCCCCATGTATACTGACTGCTTAACAAGGGGTACATTCACGGCTGATCAGCGATTGGCCACCATCGTCACAATTCACAAACCTGGCAAGCCACCCGACCGAACGTCCTCATATCGCCCGATCTCTCTAATAAATGCAGACGCGAAGGTGTTAGCGTAACTGCTGGCACTACGACTGCAGCCGCACCTCACAACATTAATACACCCGGACCAATCAGGCTTTATGCCCGGGCGAAACACATCTCTTAACTTGCGACGTCTGAATGGGGTGCTCCACCGCATCCCCTCGCTCCGTGAAGAGGCAGCCATTCTATCCCTGGACGCAACTATGGCGTTCGACCTTGTAGAGTGGACATTCCTGTTTGCATTACTCAGAAAGATGGGCTTTGGCCCCAAGTTCTGTGGCTGGATTAAACTGCTATATAAGGCCCCCCTTGCGCAAGTGGTTGCCAATGGCCATATATCACGTACGATCACGCTAGGTCGCGGTACACGGCAGGGGTGCCCCCTGTCCCCTCTTTTGTTCGCCCTCATATTGGAACCACTGGCGGTGATAATACGAATGGACCCAGTGATCTGCGGGATATCATGGGAAACGGGCCGGGAAGATCGCATCTCCCTCTACGCCGAAGACGTATTAATATACCTAATGTCCCAGACGACATCCATAATAGCCCTGCTGGACGTCCTCCAGAAGTATGGGGAAGTCTCAGGATACACGATCAATTGGACAAAATGGCTTTTCTATTTATTACACGGTCAAATGCCTGCGCTCCCTCCAGCCTGTCCACTACAAACAGTAACCAGAGGGTTCAAATACCTTGGAATCTAGGTCACTCCGCAAAACTCCATCTTTATGGAAGAAAACTTACAGAAACCCCTACAGAGGCTCAAATCGGATGTAACACACTGGCACTCCCTCCCACTGACACTGTTAGGAAGGGCAGCACTCTTTAAGATGCTTTCATTCTCACGGTTCCTTTATGCGTTGCAAAATACCCCGTTCCCGGTCCGATCACTTATTTTAAGGCAATAGACGCAGAAATCTCTTCCTTATTATGGGACGGAAAACCGGCTCGTATAGCAAACTCTAAACTAATCCGTAGCTGGTATGATGGGGGGATTGCACTACCAAGTGTTAAATTATACTACTGGGCTGCACAACTAACAGTGGTCAACCAATGGATACATGCCCCTTACCATGACCCAGCCTACAGCCTGGACAGGACTGTACTCCCCACAGATCAACTGATGAAGGCCCTCTACACTAACAAACAGCGTCACAAGCTCACGGGCCCTACGACCCACATGGTTAAGATCTGGCACACAGCTCAGAGAGCTCTGGGTTGGGAGGGAGTGCTTACACTGGTCACCCCGCTCTGGGACACGCGTCGCCTTGGTACCTTGGCTAATACTAAGGGGTTCAGGCAGTGGGACCTCATTGGCATCTCAAAGATAGGTGACCTGTGGAGTAAGGGTGAAATCATCACATTTGAAGCCTTGCAAGAAAAATATGGAATGGCGAGTACCGAGCGGTACCACTACACTCAAATTAGACATGCCCTGAAAGGTGCCATTCCACCGGGAACGAGACTGGCTGAATCCTCCCCACTGGAGGATAGACTCCTCACCGACCATCTTGACAAGAAAGCAATCTCACTAACGTACCCTAAGCTGATAAATAATCTTCCAGTCCCCCACAGTGGTTCTCCGTAGCAAGTGGGAGGTGGAACTGGGAGATATAGACGGCGAAGACTGGTTATACGCACTTGCTTCAGCAAGAGACGCCTCCATACCGTCTCGGCTAAAACTCGTACAACTAAAGATACTACACAGAATCTATTATTCCCGCACTCTATTACACAAATTGAGACACGTCCCAGAGCCTGGGTGCCTGAGAGGTTGCGGACTCCCGGGAACATACTTTCATATACTATGGGACTGTCCCAGAATAAAAACATACTGGTCAGAGGTACTGTGAAATTTCAAGAGCAGGCGGGGTAGAAATACAACTTGACCCGAGGTGTTGCATATTAAATATTTGGCTGCCCACGGATCTAAACCGAGGGCTACAGACCTGGGCAACACTGGGCATGGCACTTGCAAAGCGGAACATAGCTAGAAAATGGGGATCCGGCATAGTACCCTCAAGATCACAATGGGGGAAAGACATGGATGCGGCGATGGTGGCTGAAAAGGCGGTATATATACATAGGGGGTGTCCCAAAAAATGGTCCAAAATTTGGGGGAAATGGTATGAGTAACGGGGAAACCTATGTGAACCCCCGCAAGAGGTGTCTGAACTGACAGCAAGTCCTTAGGGCGGGAGCCGTGGCATAGTAGGTGCATGAGTGGTGAAAACAAAGAGGATAGACTGTTATTTCTTGATATAAATGTTGGTTGCTGAAATGTATTTCAAACACGTGCCATACAAACTATACCCAGGTAGAGGTACATCCAGAGGCCCACATATCTACTATCAGCACGTATATTGTACTACATGATTGTCGACGCTCACCGATCACCAAATGTTGTATTGCTTGTGTAAAATGAAGACGCTAATGTATGTTTTTGCATGTAGGAAAACAAATTCTACGTGTACTGTTACACTGATGAAAAAGCCAATAAAAAGTGTTTTAAAAAAAATATGCAGTTGATTAATGCAATTTTCTTTCTTTAAGCAATGTAGATGTTGATAGCCCAATGCATTTCGGGACTTTTCATAGTCCCTTTGTCAGGGGAAACACGATAAGTCAAAAAACACAATAAAAAATAAACAAATATGTTCAGCACATAGGGGAATCTATAAGTTCAGCTATACATCACTGCAGTATAATGCGACATAATTATAGATCATCATGATTAGATAAACAATATATAAAAACAAAACCAGCTGTGTGACATAATCATGAATATAAAAGACAGTGTGTAAAGAAACCATCACCTTTGTGAAAAAAGTATGTGCAACACCTTCACAAAATTCACTTACTCTGAACTTAAAGGAACAAGAAACAGCCTTCCAGTTGTAATGCTCAATGGTTCATTTCTTCTATATTCTGTTAGGTGGAAAAGACATATAAATCAACCAACCAGCACCCAAAACTAGTGTTTCAACGTGCCTATATCAACAGCATATATCACTGCAGTGGCTTTGGGGTACGAGTCAGCCTCGAGTATTTGCAGCAATCGCTGAACGTTGAAGGCCGTATTTTGAGTAGGAATAAAGCCAGACTGATCTTGATGGATTATGGTTGACTTGTGGGGCAATAGACGGGTGGCTAGGATACTACTCAATATCTTATAGTCCGTGTTGAGCATGGATAGTGGACGGTACGGCGTTCTGTCCCATGCTGATTTACCGGGTTTCAGGAGCGGAATGATAACTGCCTCTCTCATGTATACAGGGAGATGCCCAGGTGTCTCGCCCTGTTATACAAAGTTACTAGGCGCGGTGCCAACTGCTCAGAGTAATTAGAGTAAAGCTCGATCAGGAAGCCATCTATTCCCGGCATTTTATTCCGTGCCATATGTTTAATAGCTGCCCGCACTTCTCTTAATTCAACATCCCCGCCGAGCGCCTCCGCTTGACTTTCATCCAGTTGTGTAAGCTGGAGCTCGCACGTGAAACTATCTAAATCGTCCCCCGTCTTGACTGTCTTGCTCCTGTATAACTCCTTCTAGAAGTCATAAAATGGCCTGTTTATACCTCCCTGAGTGAAGCAAGCATCCCCCGGGTGTCTCGGATTACCAATATTGGCGAGCCCCTCGGCGATGGGTTGGCCAGCCAGGCCAGCAAAGCTCCCGATTTATCTCCCTTGACATGAGTGCGTGTGATATAAGCCTTGTGATCAAAACATCTTAAACGCTCCACTTGCCCTGCCACTGCTTCTCTCACCTCTTCCAAGTCCCGATGTCTATCAGGTCTTTTAGGGCGATCTTTCTCAATATCACGTAAGCGTTATTCAGCATCTCCTACCTCTTCTAATAGTACTCTGAGCACTCCCACCATTTCAGCTATGCAGCGACCCCAAATCACCACCTTAAAGGCGTTCCATTCTACTAACAGCATGGAGGCGGTCCCCTCGTTATCCCCGAAATATTGGGTGATGCATGTACCCACCGTGTCCCGAAACACTTGGTCCTCCAATGCCTGTGGGCGCAGACGCCAGGTCGGTATCCGAGCCCGGATTCACGACCTGTGAATCCAAAGCTAGACAGGGTTATGATCCGACAGCGTTCTGGCAAGATATTCACTACACTGCACGCCAGCATGTAGGTCCGGAGTGCATAAAAATGCGTCCAGGCGCACGTGAAGGTTGTGCAACACCAAGAAATAGGAATAATCCCGGTCATCTGGATGTTGGGTACTCCAGGTATCCACCAAGCCCCGTTGGACCTGCCAATTTTGCCTGGCTTCTGTAATCTTATGAGTGGGGGCATTAGGGAGCGGGGGGTGGGAGCTATATAAAGTCACATCAGTTATACAATTAAAATCCCCTCCCTGTTACACCGACCCGGTAACAGAAGGTTCCAGCTACATGGACAGCTGCGCAAAAAAGGCTGGTTGCTCCGTATTGGGAGCATATATACTTCCCAGAGCAATGTCACGCCCATCCAGTTTCCCAACACCACTGCAAACCTGCCCTCCGGATCAATAACCTTTTCCCTGCATTGGAAAGGCACCCTTGCTCGCACCCAAACCAACACTCCCCGGGCAAAAGCGGAATAGGTCCTGTAGTACAATTGACCTCGCCAGCGCCGCTGCAATGCTGGCCCTTCCTGAGCCTGCAAATGAGTTTCCTGTAACAATGCAATATGAACTCCCCTCCGCACTAGATACGCATGAAGATTTTGTCGACGCCACATAGAGTGCATGCCCCGCACATTCCACGATAAACACTTGATATCATTGGCAGAACCCATACCAACTGCGTCTGGAAATCAACCCTGAGATCTAGGCTAGTGACATGCCTTGCCCTATTAACCCTCAATACTAAAAAGCAACCCCAACTCCCCCTCCCCAGGACAGCTACTGTAAGACTAGTACCCATCCAAACCATGAAAACAAAGCACTGAAAACACCTCTAACTAATTCAGAGGTACTGGGGACATCAGCGGGCTCAAGAAAACCCCAGGTAATGCACATCAGCCCCAAATCTACTAAGCCAGTCCGGGCCTTTCACCAATCTCCCGCTAGTAGTACCAGTCCACAGGTTTCTAGCTTGCCACAATTCTGCCACCCCCTTCATCAGGCAATGTCATCCGCCATCTGCAGTGTCACCACAGGCATCTGCTCCTCGCCAGTTTGGGATGAGTCTAAGTCCTGCCCGACAGAGCCTTCAGTGGTATCGCCCTTCTCCTCTCCCGATGTAGGAGGTTGCACTTGCGATAGTTCTACCACTGCCTGCAGTGCCTCCGCCAGCTCACAAGCTGTCTGAGTAAGCTTGGGATTCTTCTGGGTCCTATTGCAGATGCGCCAACGTAGTCGCACAGTTCTATTGGGTACTTGGTCTTGCATCTCTCTCGGGGCCCCATCTCTCGGCATTTCCTTCCTGTAGTTCTCCAGCCAATCCCAAGCTTCTTGGGGAGAATCAACGTAGTGTGTACTCCCATCAGAACTGGACTGGGAACATCAGGGTGTACTGGATGCCTTCCTCTCGCAGAGCCTTCTTGACCCCTATATAAGAGGCGCGCTTCCTTTGCACCTCCATCGTATAGTCCGGAAACAGCTTGACTCTGGCATTGTCCACTGTAAAGAGGCCATCTGCTCTTGCTTTTTGTAGTAGTAAGTCCCTGTCTCAGAAATGGAGCAGGCGGGCCACCACCGGTCTTGGGGGCCTCCCTGGGGCCAGCTGTCTGGCCGACACTCTATGGGCCCTCTCAAGCGTATAAAAGGCTGTGAGTACCTCCGGAGCAACTACGTTTCTGAACCATGTCTCCAGGAAGGACACCATATCGCTCTCTTCCGATCCTTCTGGTAGTCCCACGACCCTCACATTGTTCCTCCGATTGCGTCCTTCTGCATCTTCGGCTCTGTGTTCTAGTGTTGATACCTTGTCTGTTAAGGCCTGCACTTGCTGAGCTACAGCTTTGTGTGCTGGTGCTATTTCTGCGAATCTAAGTTCAGCTTTCTTGACCCTCTTAGAGAGTTTCTTGGGCTTGTCCTGCAACAGGCCAAGCCCCACTGCAATTGTGCTAATGTCCTGATGAAGGGTCGCCTTTGTGTCGGCTATTGCAGCAAGCATCTGCTGTAACTGCTGCTGCATGGGGTTGTCAAGGGCACTTCGTGCCAGCTCCTGTGTTTCTACCTCCTGTTCCTGAGGGACCCCAGTCTAGCGGCCCCTAGGTTTGCCCATAATTGCAAGGACTCCTCCTGCTCATACTGTCTCACTTCTCGTTCGTCGATGAGTGCCCTGCAGGGTCACTGCTGGCTCTCCTCCCTACACAGTGGGGGTTGTCATCCAGTCTCTTGTAGCAGGGGTCCGGTCTTAATTGTACAGCAATCCTAGCGTAGCTCAGCCCCCCAGTGCTAGGCTTCAGCTCTTCTCCTTCTCAGATCTGCTCCATGCGTGTTATCATCGGCAATGATGTTGGGGCTATAAAATGGATCATAGGCCGTTCCACCCTCTAAGTACCCCGCAGTCGCAATCCGCCAGCCAGCAGGCCCACTCGATCCTGTTCCACATGCTCCATCTTCGCCGCCGGCACTGGAGTTGTAAGCAGATCCCTATCCATGACTCCCAGTCGGGATCCGGCACCTCCTAGTCGCATGTCTGGAATTCTCTCAGTCGGGTAGCTGGCCACCTCGCAAGTAAGTCCACGTACGCCCAGCAGGGGCCCTCTCAGGGATCAAGTTCTGGGCTGTCAGTGTCCCATCCATCAGCTCCTCCCAAAGTGTGGCGTAAGTGATTGTTTGCAGGCCCTCCAATTAACGCGGGGCTCGCCCACACCAGGGTCCCTTCCAGGCAGTCAAGCAATCGATCCCAGGCCGCCTCCGATCACAGCAACAGTCCCTGCTCTCCTGGGGGATCCGCCAGCCCCCAGCCGCCTTGTTACTGTGGTCTCCCAGAAGGTACTCTTAGTTGATGGAATGTGGCTCATGTCTGAGACCAGTCCGCGGGCCTCAATTGCTGCCTAGGACCGGGGTCAGGGGGTCCCAGCACAGTCTCTTAGGCCACCCTGCCCTGCGTACCTTCTGCGAGCCGTCCGCTCGCTCTTCGCTACCGGGTCACAAGTCCAGAAGCCGACAACAATTGGCAGTGAATACTGACTTATTGTAAAGATTGATTTTTTTTGCCTCTCTACGTATGGTACAAACTGTAGTATGTGGAGGGCCAATTGCCCGAACCAATAGATATTCAAAATACTATCATTGTCAACTATTGCATATTGAAATTCTCCATGTGAATGTTTTGATATATGTTTATAAATGCCAATAAAAATACTTAAAAAAAAAAAAGCTCCAATGTCCAATGGAGGGCCTTTATTATTTTATTTAGGGCTGCGACGAGTCAGCAAATCCGGGTTCAGACTGTGCATACAGATATCTCTAAGTTTTAATCCTTTCAAGCCCACTTGCTTATAGCTATAATGTTATTTTTTCAAGCAAAGGCACTTCCCTACGTAAAGTTCAAGTTTCATGTTGGGTTTGGTCTAATTCTGTTCAGTGGTTCTTTCTGTGTCAGTGAGCAAATATTTTTATGGGAGTTAAAATGAGAAGCACCCGTTTTTTTTAACCACGCCCTAAGTGTTCTCCTCTTTGAGGAATTTACGTAAAACTCAAGATATCAAAAGAAAGCTCAATATTGGAAGTGTCTACAAAGAGTTGTGGAGATCTGCAAAATTGTGCCAAAGTTATTAGAAAATAATGTATTTATTGACACCCTACGTAAGTTTGCTCATCCTTATGAAGCCTTGATGGAACTTGAGATTCCCACACTGGGCTTAATATGCTAACAGCTTGCCAAATTTCATGCAGCTTCGTTAAAAACACCAAAGTTATTAGCATATAAAATGTTTTTGCCTCCATTTTAACTTTGTTCCCCTGTACAAAACTTGCTGTATCCAAAAGCCTAAACATGCTACATTTTTGGCAAATTTCATATGGATTTGTCAAATTATACCAGTTATTAGCAAAGGAAAACCTTTTTGACTCCCCTTATAATCGTGTCCCTTGATGAATCTGCACTCATTTACAAATACCGAGAATAAGCTAAACATGATAAACATATGTTCTGCCAAATTTCAGGCAAATTCATAAAACAGCGCTAAAGTTTGGCAAATCAAAATCACAATTTTCCAACTGTCAAAATATCTTCATCTTTTTAAACCTTGCAAATCCACCCAAAAACTCCCATAGCAATCTTTGCCGTAGAATAAAAACGCTGAATGAAATTCCTTCAAACTTGGCTTGATGGTCGAACTTTACTCAACAAATGTCTTTTGCTTAGTCTGGTGTAAATGTCACCAGTAACCTTTCAGAAATCAAAAGTTAATGTTGTTGTTGTATGACTTTATTCGATATAAAAATATCATAAAAGTATAAACAGACCATGTCCATCAAATAAGACAATCCAGTGATAAAATGGAACGGTGTCTCAATGACATACAATAGCTCGAGAAAACACAATCGTAATGATAAAAACAAGTTATACAAAATGTAAAAATAGCATAAAATCTATACAGATTAAAAACAATTCATATAACATAGAATCCATATATCAAGGGGAGACCTTACTATTGATCCTGGTTTTTAACAGCATTAGCCTTCAATAGCTTACTTCTGGTTAACCAGGCGCAGCCCAGAAATTTAGCTGTCCCACAGATTGTACTAGGGGAGGATGTATCAGATTTTAAAATGCGCAACACCTCCCTATAGTTCCTTGCTTCCAGGTTGGTACATACGGGTTTGAGCCATTTTCTTCTCGGGAGTTTGTACGCCGGACAGGCAAAAAGAAAGTGTGGAATAGATTCTGTGGGAGAAGCACAGGCGGGGCACTTACTACCTTTCGCATCACAAGTATTCCACCCTACCGTAAAGTCATTGAGTGGGAGTGTTCCATGCCTCAACTTCAGGTACAGTGCCCTATCTCTCGGGGTTTCGATGAAATTGAGAAAGGGCTCCAGTTTAGCGGTTGGCTTGTGGTCTAGGAATTGCTCTGTCAAAGTTCCCCGCTTGGATTTTGTAGTGGCTTCTGTTATGACCCACTCCCAATAAGCTTTCTTTACTGCCTGTTTTGGCGGCGGAGTCTGGCTTTCCCATGCCTCCGCCAGTCCAATGTCCCCCACCAACTGCTTCAATTTGACTATCCAGGTGATCTTGTGGGCCTTGTCTAGACGTACTAGTTCGCTCAGGGCAGAAGCATAGATTGACAATTCGGGGGTCCTTCTCAGGCGCACCCAAAATAAAAGGGGGTCAGCCTAGCTATTTCATTAATTGGGTGTTTCCCAAAATCATGGCGGAGTGGAACTAATGGGGTCGATGGAGGAAGTGAGACCAGATCCCTAAAGAACTTGTTTTCTGATCTCACTAGGTCCACGGTGTTCTTGAATACCCAAAGTTCCGCCCCGTAAAGGGACGCAGGCAGGGCTTTTCCCTCATATACCTTGATGGCAGGGGCTACTGGCCTGCTATGTGAAACTCGCTGGTGTCTTGCAATTGCCCCCGAGACTCGTTTGTGGTTAAGCAGCATTTTTGACAGGTGGGAACTCCACCTCATCGAGTTGTTGACCCGTACACCCAGATAGTCGAAAGCATCGACTAATTCTAATGGGGAGTCATTCAACTTGATGGTGTTCCTAAATCGTTTAGATGGAGCCAGTGCCATGAGCTTAGTTTTAGATGTATTAATACATAGGCCCCTGGAATCACAAAATTGGCTAAACCGATCCAGTAGTTTTTGGAGTCCCATTGGACTTTTTGAAATCAGGAGGGTAACGTCCGCAAGAGCAACATGGGGGATTTCTCCCCTGCCAGGGTTGGGGCGTCAGCTGGGTCCTCCCTCAAATGGTCTACCAACCCATTGACAAAAAGGGAGAACAAAGTCGGGGCCAAAACACAACCCTGGCGTACCCCTCTCTCTACCGCTACCCTTTCTGCCAGGTCACCCTGGCATCCCCACCTGATTCTGGCATAATTCCCCTCATGTAAGCGTTTGATAAAGTCCAGAATCAGACGGAGAATGCCTAGGTCAGACAGTACCTGCCAAAGCTTGGCACGAGTGGTACCAGGTCGAAGGCCGTTCTTAAGTCAATAAATGCCAAATATAGGCTGCCCTTCTCTATAATCACAGATTTCGAATAGATCGTGTAAAATCTGAAGACCTGATCCATCGTGCCAACCCCCTGCCTAAATCCCGCGTGAAAATGCGAGAGGACATTCTCCTCCTCCATCCACAACCTTAGCCTCGTGAGGAGGACTCTGCCTACCACTTTCTGTACTACATCGATTAAACTAATCGGCCTGTAGTTGGCAGGGTCCTCCCTCTCCCCCTTCTTGAAGATGGTCACTACCTCAGCGCCCTTCCAAGAATCCGGGACAGGATGGCCGCCTGCAATGAGGTTCATTACCCGGAGGATGAAAAAGGCCCACCTCCGTTGATCATGGAGTAGTAGATCGCCAGGGATGCCATCAGGACCCGCCGCCTTACCTGGCGCTATGCTTGCAATGGCCGATGACACCTCATTGAGCCCAAATAGTGCCACATCATTCGGGGTCACTATGGAAGATAGCTGGGTCCCTTGGTCAGAGGATGCACTCTCTGAACCTCCAGAATACAAGCCCTGGAAATGGTCAAACCATTGGCGACCTGTAATATGGTTGGGAAGCGGATCTGCTCCCCGCCTCGTGCTTATATTAATAAGCTCCCAAAAAGTGGTAGACTCCTTCAGCTGTGCAGCGGATTTGAGCTCCTGCCAGTGTGATTCTTCCCACACGTGCTTTGCTTGGTCTATTGTCCTAGAATAGATCTTTCTAGCTAGGCTGATTTTGAACTGATCTTTTGCCCTAAGGGCCACAGAAAGATCCCGTCTTTTATCCCTGCATGTAGCAGTGTACCACAGATTGGTCGATTGTGGATTGTGGGCTTTCCGGTCCCTATTGCCTTTTTTACGAAAGAACTCTCCCAGCTTACCAATCATTTCCTGGTAGAGCCCAGGGAACTTAGAAACCTCGGAATCCGCAGAGATGGTAAGAAGTAGATCGAGATCCAGGATCCCCTGCTCAATAAGGTCCCCAATGTTTGCAAGTCTCTCGCCCTGGTTTGCGACCATGTGCCACCTAAGGCGTCGATTACAATTGGATGGTACTACCTCCCTTGTTAGCAACAGCGTATTATTAGCCCTCACAATATGTGTGTTGACCTCCTTACTTTTAAGTTGCATGGACAAGGGGTTGTGGTCGCTTTTAATGCTTGGGATAACTTCCATATCAATAAGGTCAGCCCACAGACGTAAATCCAGCAATATGTAGTTGATACGGGAGGGAGAACTAATCCTATTGAATTTATTAGCTCCATCATGGTCAGAGCGGGTCCTGCTATTGGCTGCCCTTAGATTATACTCTAAGGTCAGGGCATTGATTTGAATGGCTCTTTCAGTCCATTTCTTTATTGGCTCTACACTGAGTGTTGGAATAGCCCATTTGTTGTCCTCCTCTCTAGTACCCAGGATGTCTTCTTCACTCAGGGGTTCAAAAGTGCAGTTGAAATCACCTGCAACAATGATCCCCACATTGGTATCAATAGCAGACAATTCTAGCTCTAAAGCTGTTAAAGTGGATGTTGCTTGAGCACCAGAGGACCCCCTAGCGTAAATATTAAAGATCTCGAGGTGTGCGGCATCTTTGTCGCCTCCAATAGACAAATTCAAAATGTCCTGGGACGGGGTATTATGTTTGGATATGGACCAGTTTAACCTGATATTGATCCATGCAAGAAGCCCCCCCGAAGGACGTCCTTTACCTGAGCTAGTCGCCGGGATGGAAGAGCTATTTTTTTTTGTAACCCTGCTATGTTCCAGGAGAAGAGCTGAATCACCCCTGCATCTTTGTTGGCGGGGTAATCTTTTCTCGCTAATGGCTCGGGATTGATTTCTATCGTCTCCATTGCTTCTCCTCCTAACACAAACGAACCAGGACCCGCATCACTGTCTCTCGGTATATAACCCTCGGAGACCGGGAAAAAGTCGAATGGCCTAGTGCCCTCTAGTCAATTGACCGAACTCAGCGCAGAATCCCTCGTCTCCCGGGCCACTGACCAAAGCGGGAAACGTCGTATCTGGATAGAGGAATGCTCCGGCGGGGATGTTCTAAATTCTAATGCCAATAGATTCTCTGCAATCATAGGGTCAAAAAACTGTATTTCAATGCAGTCGGTCTTGGAGTCTACCATTGTTACCCTCCTCACTTTTGCCATGTCCTCCCGTATGATTGATCTACATCCCCTTGTATGTCTCAACCAGTGTATAGCTTTGTTGTGGATAGACTCACTATTTTCAAAGCCCCCTCCCTAGCGAGTCTTGGTACCTTCGTCATATATACTCTCGGAAGATTATTTTCGCACTTCTTAAAGTCACCTAGTGATCTTGAGCTAGGGACTAACTTACTCGGGGCTAATTTAGGGGAGGCCAGGCAGTGAGGGCCTGCACTGAAAGAGGCCTGGCCCATGGGTCGACCCTTATGATCCCTAGATCTCACAGAATCAGCATATGTTCTGACGTCAGATGGGATTTTGTTTGGACCCATAGAGCCCTGTGGTAGGTGACCTGCTAAGGGGGGAGACTGTTGGGAGCGCCCCTGAGGAACTCTGTTCTAACACTTGTAGCCGTCTTATTGGGCTCATGGAGAGGGATAGGGCGGGGCCTACATGTGGACCATCCCGTCCGGCCATTACCCTCAACCCTATCTCTTAGGAATGCCATGCCCTTTTCCAACTCTCTAATTCTATCAAGTAATTCCATCTTAGTAGACCCACACATAGCACAACCATGCTCACTTTCCACGGTTATCGTCTCATTAGGTCCCCCCGGTGATAGTACAGTCATGCCATTCGTTTCATGTTCAAGCACTGCAAGCCTGTTTGAACATGGCACCTGGGTAATTGGGCGCGCAAAAGGATACAAAGTTCCCCAGGGGAAGAGGTTTATCTACAGAGGAGAGATGAATACAGAGTAGACCGTCAAGGAACCAAGAGGTTCCTCTGTCGGAATTAGAGAGCCTCACACACCCAAGGCGTTTAGGTGTGGAACACACCCTGACCGTAGGGTGTCCAGTGTCATCATTGGCTCACTGCTCCTCGTCAGACCGGCGCTGCAATGTCTGACGGGGTGCCAGCAGGCACCCTTTTGGCGGAGTTCTTTTATTCCTTGCCGGCGGTGTGTGCGAGTCAGGGAGATGGTAGTGTAGTCGGTGTAGAGAGAGTGAATGATAAAAAGGGTAACCAGTCCACAATAGAATTTATTGGTGTGGCTGCTTCCCTGATTAAAAGGGGGTGAGAGGGGAGCGAGGCGCTGTGTGAAGTATCAGAACCTAGCTCTACCCCCTGGTGTGGTCAAACCTGGGTAATTGAAACATGATCCTGGTCTGGGCCCCCGGGGAGGTCAACTGTTGTAGTTAGATTGATAATGAGATTTGGGTCAAGACCCTCCTTGCAGGACACTGCTGGGCTATGATCTTTGCTCGCAAGGCGCTTAAGGGGGTTTTGTTTAATAAACATAGAGGGATAACTCTTTCTTGGACCAGAGAGAGAGCCTCATCAAGTTGACAAGTGTCACCAGGGGCCGCATTGGTACTATTACGACCCAGCACCTTTTCACAGTTGTTGACTATTTCTTCTATTCTAGTCAGCACGCAATTTGTTGCTGCATGGGGAACCCTCTTAGCTATTTTGCCTTTTTTAATTATGGGTACCCCCCCACCTTCCATGGCCTTTCTTTTTCCCATGTCAATCGGGTAGCAGGAAAGCCTCACTACAAAAGCAAACACAGTAAAACAATAAGATTACAAGGGATCAGTCAGTTAGAGTTCAATAGGCCCAACTGGTAACAGCCGTAATTACAAAGTACCTTTAGAAGCTTGTGGAGGCGTGTAGCAGATGAAAGAGGACAAGCCCAGCCCAGCCTCCTACGGCCTCAGACGACCACAGACGGCCTGCCCTTTGCCCAGGCTTAACCCGGCCGCGTCCGCGTCGCGGGTGGATTGACATGGACTTAACCTCCCGATGGTTTTGGGGAGGGGCGAGCTGTGTTCTGTAGCCCCGATGACCTCTGGGCTCTGGAGTCCTTCTGTGCGCAGCAACGAGTGTCTCCCTTTGCACTTTAATTAAGGGGAGTAGAAATCGCGCCTTTTTTTTTATTTGTGGCAACAGTCATCAAAGTACATGCTTGGGTTCCCAGATCTATTCCCAGACAGTGTACCTTTAAAGATCCTTGTGAGTTAGTTTACAACAGCTGCACAGTGCAAACCCCCTTTAAACCGGCAAAACAGAATCCAGCGCAATGCCGCCGGGAGCTCAAAGATATCCAGCCTTGAGTGTCCATTCAATGTGCAGCCTTCTCCTGTCGATGGCAGTTCCAGTACGATGCTCGCTCCGCTCACGGCACTCCACTTCCTGCCCATCCCACAGGTGCGAGAGGCACAGTCACACGTTGCCGGTCATTCAGCTGCTCATGCTCAGTTGCCAGGTATGCCTAGCGGCATGTCTCCCGACCCTCCTTCGGCGCAGGTGAGCAGTTAGGCGGGTAAGTTGATCCCAGAATAATCACTGCTGTGGCCATAGCTTACTACAAATTTTGCTTTCTGCGTTTGCTACCGCTTTTAAAATTAAAGTTTTTTCATGCTGTCAATTTTTCTTAGCCTCTGATAAAAGCATATCTCCAGGGCATCCTTTCAGTGGGGTTTGTTTGAAGAAGGGGGAGCACGCGGAGGAACTCATCGCTCACACGTCCATCTC
Organism: Lissotriton helveticus; assembly: GCF_964261635.1. NCBI lineage: Eukaryota > Metazoa > Chordata > Amphibia > Caudata > Salamandridae > Lissotriton > Lissotriton helveticus. The sequence goes on from NC_136059.1 coordinate 1,455,799,148, forward strand.
ACGGACGCCCGAGGTAGCACTTACTGCTACCTCGTTAATGTTTTGTTTTGGGGTGCGCTTAAAAAGTTTGAGATATTTGGACTTTAGTCTAAGGACAGTTCACAAGGCTCAGTGCTCAGACCATCCGAAGAATACATCTTTAAAATATTCAGATCCTGACCACAACAGAGAAAAATCTGTTGCTGCCACAATTACACTACCTGGGGCTCAGTCCCCCAGTCTTCTAAAGATTAAAGGAGCCCTTAGAGGACAAGGTAAGCATCTCCTCACACCCTGGTTCAAGTGGGAGGGTACCAAAAAGTTCCATCCTTAAGTCAATATTAGAAAACAGAAGTTTGGCCCAGGTGTGACATTCTGGTGTTGCCTGTATCCGGTGAGGCTTACTGTGGGGGGGCAACGTGTGGCTATAGGGCATAACATAATAACACACACGCACATGGTGACTATATCGGGAGACTGGCCCACATGCGGGTCCTCCCCTTTTATTATATCCCCGCAGACCACTCTAGGCCTGCGGATGTGATGTGCAATTACATCCGGCCAACTACCAGAACACATGACTGCTAACCACTACATCACTCCCCAACTTAGATGTTCAAACTCTGCTCTCAAAAGTCCAGCAACCACACTGGGTGCCTGAGCGTCAGTCTTAGATATATTTACATGCAAAATCTGGTAGGCGTCTGTTGGGTCAGGGATTGGGTCGCAGGCTGCAGCAGTGAGGTTGACCTCGGATGGATGGACTACCAGCTAATTTCAGATTCAGCAGCGAAGTGGGAGGTAGTGCCTTTGAGGAAACGGAGTCTGGGGTGTCGACCTCCAAGTCCAGGGTGTTGATCTCCTCTTCTGATCGGCTCGGGATATCTCTGTCCGGATTTTGTGGGCTCCGCACATCTGATCCTGAGGATGCTGGCGGGTCCTCTTTAAACCAGGAGATGTTCCAAGATATCTCCTCACTCCCTTTTCGGGCTGTCACAATGGTGCCATTGCTAGTGACAACTGCCCAGTTCCCGAGCTCATGGGTTGTCCGGAATTTCCCTCCAGGCCGGCGATCTTTGAGTAGGACTGTGGCCCCTAGTCGGAGTAATCGGTGCACGGCACGGCGCCGAAAGCTTGCGTGGTGATTTTGCCGTTCTCGCCTTGCCTGGGTTGCATGGACATCATGGGGTGGGGTCGTCCACCCTGGACACGTAGGTATTAGGTTTCTTTTGGGCCCGTTGAAGATGAAGGCCCAGGGGCTCCTCAGCATGGTGCAGTGAGGGGTATTCCTGTATTACCTGAGGAACTCATGGAGGCGTTGCTCGGGGTCCACTTGTTCCACACTGGCAATGCGTAGCATTTTATTGAAGGTCCTCATGAACAGGTCAACATCTCCGCGGCTTAGGGCCATTGGGGCGTGACACCACGGTGATGGATTCCACGTTGATTGAAGAAGGTGGCAAACTCAGCCCCTTGAAACACTTCGGATCTCGGTGGGGAACCCAAAAGTGGAAAACATCTTTTCCAAGACAGGTGCCACATGAGTGAAAGCGGTCGACACCACCGGCTCCACAATGGGTTATTTGGATAAGGCGTCTACAAGGAAGAGTGTGTGTTTTCCCCCAGGGAAGGTTCCAAAGTCTTTGCTTATTTTTGACCACAGAACAGTGTATGCCTCTTCAGTGATTATCAGGGTCGGCTGCTCAGGTGCACTTGTCATCTGGCAGACTGTGCATCAGCGTACTAAGTCCTCAACCATTGCTTCGAGTTCTGATAACCTGACTTTTTCTCTCATTCTTGCTTTCATTTGTGTCAATCCTTGGTGACCCCCATGGGCCAGTTGAGTTGCTCGTTTGCTCAGAACTTGCAGTATTATCAGCCTCGGACCTCGCAGGAGTAAGCCATCAGACGTAGTTCTCAGTTTGCTCCGCACCCTCCACATTGTCGTTGTACGAGAGTAGGGTCTGCTTCCTATGGTCACCCCCACTTTTTGCTGTGATTCTCTGGTTTTTCGACTTTAGTGTGGCTGTGGGCCTGCTAATCAGACCCACAGCCCAGCTGTTCTCTCTCTAAATTGATACCATGTACTTTAGGTACATACCAGATTGGTTACTGGCTCACCCTTTTGAGCCCCTGTATAGTGTACCATAGGTACCCAGGGCATAGGTGCACCTTAGACCTACCAGGGGCTGCCGCATGTATTGTGCCACCCCTGGTTTGCCTTCCAAACTGACACCATAGGTCTGTTCACACAGCCTGGGTAAGGTGGTGTAATCACCCCTTACTTAGATATAGTATCCCTATATCTACCTTTGCATATAGACACATATACACCTATAAGTCACTCCTATGGTAGGCCTGGACAATCCTGGAGGCAGAGTGCTTGGTTTTATGTGAGAGGGTGCCCTAGCATGAGCTGAGCCCCTCTGCAGCTTTCGGAACCATCTCCTTATAGCTGTTCTATGACATAGCCATACCATATACTCTTAAGTGCATTATAATCCACGCGGTTAATACTAACTTTGGTTTGGCTTTATCAAAACATGTCGTGTAAGGTGTCAAACAATTTGGAATCCTACCCCCCCCCCACCCCCGCCAGTCCTGGGGGTAGCATTCCACCCTTCTAGAGGGAGAAGACATGTAGTTACTGCTTTACCCGGTTAAAGTTAAACGGAGCCTCAGCATCACAAAATGGATGCTGCTGCCACAAACATGAGTCTGACCTCCTGCTGCTGGATGAACCTCCGGCAGGGGAAGCCTGGACAATAGGTTTCCTGTCCAGGGAGGTGCCAGCACCTCCCCAGACAGGGTTTTGTGTATTGGGGTAGGGAGGGCTGCATCAGCAGATGCTTTTCCAGACACTGCCTGGGGCACACAAAGTGCCCCATGGATAGCCCGGTTCAAACCAGTTGCTGGGGCACTCAGCCCCAGCTCTGGCATGAAACTGGACAAAGGGAAGGGGGTGTAAACACCCCCTGCCCAGGTCCACCCAAAGGAGGGGCCTAGCCAGGTAGCCCAGCCCCCATCCTTAGTATAAGTATAGAAGCTGTGTCCCTAGGACTTTAGATTACACTGGACGAATCTTTGAAAGACATATCCTGGACCTTCGACATTCCATTCTGACTGGTAGACTATATCTCCCTTGTGGTCAAGGAGTGACCAGCCTGTTCAAACAGGCACGAACAGCAACTTTGCTGGTCTGCATTTTCGAGGCTCTTGCCGGATCTCAAAGAATCTGCGACACAGGAACTGGACTTCAAGACTTCTCTGACTCCAATCCACTTCCACAGCAAAGCTGAGACTCGTGGCGGACACGAAAGACATGGGACCGGGCACCCTGGACATCCTGCATTTTGCTACCTGCACTCCTTTCCTGATGCCTCAGTAAGTTGTGCATTGGGGTACGAGAAGCCCCAGCCCCAATCACCATTTGCACCTCAGCCCAGGCCCCCACAATCCGCAAGTGTTCCGTGGGCCCCGCCTTTGCATTTGAGCTTGATGTGTCTTCCAGGTTCCTTGCTTTTTGGCTAGTGAGCCCCCTGAAGACACCATCTTGAATCTAACTTGCTATCCTGGTTGCTCAAGGTTTGCTCCAGCTTCCCTGAAAAGGAGCAGCACCACAGACCTTGCTGGTCTGCAACAGAGCCAATCTTGACATCCTGCGTGGGTTGCGGTTGCCAAGGCTTGTTGGGTCCAATCCGGATACCGACACCGCAGTCATTTAGATCCCTTGTGGTACAGCTCGAATCCAGTGCATGGTCATTGTAGATGCCTCCTGGACCTCGTGGCTGAAGAGACAAGTTTGACTACTTCACCTGAAATCACCCAACATCGCCTGGTTCCTTCCTGGTACCTTCCTGGTCTCGGGCTGGTGACCCAGACTCTGTCCCTTCTGCTTTCAGGTTCTTCAGATCTTTGATCCACTCTTGGATCCACCCGGACACTTTTCCTCTGGTCGCCTGCAGCACTTCTTTGCAGCTCTCCATAGAAAATGACGATGAAACCCGACACGAAAAGACACCTATGCACCCAGCTTCCTTGGGTGAGGTAACACGAGTACTCCAGTGCTCCCGTGGGTCTTGACTCTCGAAGTGTCCTAGTTTAAAAGGGTTCCATCCTAGTCCATCTGGAAGTGTCCTTAAATTGCATATTTGTAACTTTTACGAACTCCATAGAAAGTCAATGGTAACCCGCGCCTGCACTGCACGCGGCTCCCGTGGGCCTCCTACTTCCTAACCTTTGGTCACCCTCGACGTCGCAGCTACTCCTGGTGGTGCAGTAGGGGTCCACCCAACCAGAACAGTGGCAGGTGTGCACTCTGGCCAGGGAGCAGTGGTGGAGGCAGCAATGGATGCAAGGGTCACGGCCCTCCTCGTTGCCAGTGTGGCGTTCTTCTGTCGCCTGCATCCAGTGAGGCTTACTGTGTGGGAAAAATGTGGCTATAGGGCATAACATAATAATACAGACGCACATGGTGACTGTATTGGGAGACTGACCCACGTGCGGGTCCTCCCCTTTTATTGTTTCCCTGCAGGCCACTCCTGGCCTGCAGATGTGATGTGCAATTACATCCGGCCAACTACCGGAACACACTACCGCTAACCACTACAACAGGGTTTGTGGACTCTGACAAAGGATTATGCACTATGGGAGGGCTGCAAGTTCCACCAAACCTGCCTTTGGGTATTGCATGCCATTATAGGGGCACATTGACCCATGTTTGGCCCCAACTTTGGTCTGCAAACCTTGGATCATGGCTCCTGACTCCCCTCCTGCAGGATTCACTGACCCGCTGGAGGTCCAAATACATCTCATGAGTGTGTGTTGGTCTGGCTCCGCAAACCCCTCCCACCTCCCAAAGAGAAAGAAAAAAGTAGTTCAGCCTCTGCTTGGGTAACCAAAGGTTGTGCACAGCGTGGTATGGCCGCTGGAATGATATATGTACAGGAACATGCAGAGCAGTGGTTGGCCTCCAGCGGTGGGTTGGGAACAGAGCAACGGCCAGATCCTGTGGCCAAACCTCACTGGCACAGTGAAAGACCTTGCACTTTGAAGGTAGTTCACCCACAGTAGTATTGATGTGGTCAGGCCCCGTTGTGGAATGCAAAAGGTAATGTGCATTAGAGATTGGCCTCTGAGACGAGTTGGTAAAAACACATTAACTTGGCTTTAAAACGAAATCACTTAAAAATACAGTCAAATTACAGTTATGAATTAAAACTGAAAATCCACTGTAATATGTCACACTTTGCCTTGCATGTATGTTTGAGTTGGTAGTTGCAGAGTGCAAACTTAGATCAAGAGCAACTGAGCACTGAGCAAGTGGAGTGGCCACTAAGATGATACCAACATTGGGGGAAGGTCAAGGTAGGGTCAAGAGTGATGCTCCTTGATGAGGTGTCCCTTTGCATGTTTAGGTCTGGCCTTTGAGACAGCTTTAGCTGTTTTGCCAGGCTATGTTTTTTCTGAAACAAAAACATGCATATTATAATTACATAAAAGGGCTTATGATCTGTGCGCTGCGCACATTGGTCTGTTCAATCATCATCCACATTTTGCTTCAAGCCCCCACAGCATACTGATCGGAGCCGTGCACCAGCCCTCATTACCCCAGCTTTCTTATTTTTAGTAACTGTACTTCTCTCTTCAGAACCAAATCTGGCTCAAGGCGTGTTTTATTTTTTACATTAACTTTAAATACCAGGGGTCTGAGTCACAAACTCCACTTTGTAGAACATTTTGTAGTTTTCCAAAACATATTGTGTTATTCACAAACTATGTGTAGAGTTAATGTCTATGCTTATGTGTGCAAAGTTCTCCGCCCTGACTGCGTAGTCTCCACACATGTAAGTATCCAGTTCAGTAGTCAAATCAAATCAAAAGAAAACTTTATTCGATTGAATTTACAATCATAAAAGTGCATTTAAAAAACAGATAATTACAACAATTTATAAAAGTTTCAATTTAAACGTTTTTTAACTGAAGGATGCACGACACTGTAAATCAATACATTAGGAAATCATTAAAAAAGTCGTCTGTGCGGTGTCACTCTGTAAAGGAATGAGACAACAGGTTGTTCATACAAGTTATTCATACAAAACTGAATATGATCTTATAATGCAGTAAGCCGTAGTTGGGAATGAATTTTCAAGCATGCTTTAAGGAAGCAAGCTACAGATTTGGCGACAGACGGGGTATCTAGGTACTGAAGAGCCAAAAGTGCAGGTCTGCATCTTCTCAGACCTAATTGTCGGAGAAGTGGAACCAACCAGCGTTTACGCGGGGTCTCGTAAAAGTTGCAAAAGAAGGTTACATGCAAGGTAGACTGGCAGGTACAACCATCACAGGGGCAACTGGCTAAATCACGTGACCAATCAGAAGGCTCAGGAAGTGAAACAAGACGATAAAATAAATCAAATCGGAACCTAGTTAAAACATATCTATCAAAATTTGACAGGTAAAATGACAGATAAGGTTGGATGCCATCGGAGGATTGTATCGTCGTTAAATGTACATTTGATTGTTTGCCAAGTTCAGAACACATGCGTAAGTCTCTTAAGTGAGCAACACACATATTCTTCAAAGTTTTTCTTGGTATAGCCATTAGTGAGGCAGGGTCCGTGAAAAATGTTGAACAATTCAGATCACTCAAAAATTTAGAAACATATAATAGCCAGGGAATCTTTTTCCAGTAGGTCAACGTAAGACAATCAGTTATTAAAGACCTAGTAAGAAGACATTGCTCCTGAGTCCATATACGATGCCAAAGGAGAATTGGTTGGTATCTAATGATGTCAGTAAGATACTCCCAACCAAGCTCCATATGGATACCGTAGGTAGAGGCACTTCGGGGAAGGGCTAATATATATTTCAAAAAATCGTTTTCGATTATTTGAAGCTCGTTAACGGGCGTGTGGCCCCATACCCCTGCTCCATAGGTGGCCACACTCACACATTTAGCTCGGTAAATTTTCAAAATTACAGCAGGGGCAGGCTTGCCCAACTTCCTTGAAAACGAAGTCAGAGCCGATGTTGTGCGCTGGAACTGCAGCTTCTTACTGGAAGTGGCAGGTTTCCAAGATAAATGATTATCGATAAGAATCCCTAGATATGGATATGTTTTAGCGGTTTCTAACCTAGTCTTGTCTATAAACAGAGGCTTGCATTTCTGGGCTTTCTTGCCAGTGTGCATGACAAAAGTCTTGGACTTATTTACTTTAAGTCCAAGAGAAAGCATGTATTGGCAGTACTTGTCCAATTGGACCTGGAGCTGATTCGGTGTCCTAGCCAGAATGACAGAATCATCTGCATATAATAATGCGGGGATCGGCCGGGTGTTTATGCAGGGGAGATCTTTGTTATCTGCCAGCATCGCTTGCTCCAACCCATTTGTATAAATATTAAATATGAATGGAGCAAGGACGCACCCCTGTCGAACGCCTTTTGCAATACCAAATGGTTCCGAGAGCTCTCCATTGATGCCATATCTGACACATGCTTTTGCATCCGTGTATAGCTCTCGGAGAAATTTCAGGAGTGCAGGATCTACGCCCAGGTTGCTCAAAATCTCCCACAACTTGGAATGAATTACGCAGTCAAATGCGGAACTCAAGTCCACATAGACCAGGTAAAGATTACCGCCTTTGGCCCAGGCGTATTTGCCCATAAGCAGGGTCAGATTTAAGGCCTGTTCGACAGTCCCCAATCCCTCCTGGAAACCGAACTGTAAGTCGGTTATGATCTTATTCTCCGAGGCCCAGTCCCGAAGACGTTCCAAAATTAGTCTTCCGGCGACCTTGCCCAGAGAGTCCAGGAGGGAAATGGGTCTGTAGCAGGCTGGGTTATCGCGGTCTCCCTTTTTGAATATGGGCAAAAGGACAGAAGAGGACCAAGAGTCTATAAGGCCAATCTGAGAGACTGCGGACATAACCTGCGTAACGATTGGGGACCATAGGTCCAAGTTACTCACAAAGATGTCAAGTGGCACACCATCAGGGCCGGGGGCTTTACCAGTCTTAGAAGAAGTCAACGCAGCAGTCACCTCCACCAGATCGAATTGAAGGTCAATGGGATAGATATTATTATCCCTTATGGAGGCTGCCTCCCCAGGTCTGCAACTCTCGGTTGTTAGCGTGGTGTCCCCAAAAATCTGTGAGTAATGAGCTACCCACGTTTCGGCAGGTACTGCCACGTCTAGATGGCGAGTGGCAGTCGCGTCAGCTAGAAAAGGGGCCCTAACTGTTTGCCAAAACAAGGTGGTGTCCTTGTTTAGTGTGCTCTGGTGCAATTGAGCCCAAAGGTTGTTTTTTATTTCCCGTTTACGGGTTTTTTGAGCCAACTTATAGTTTCTTCTTAAAGAGGCTATTAGGGGGATATCCCTATCTTGGTTATGTAGAGCACTTTTTAGTGCACAAAGAGCTTTTCGGCAATGGGAATCAAACCACCCCCTTGAATTCTTGTCGTGGATCTTATGTTGGCGCGTAAGCTCTTGTCGAATAGTTCAGTAGTAAATGTGGGTAGGACAGGATGGGGAAAGGGGTAGACTTACTCCAAAACGGGATGGGGTTAGGGAGGAGTAAGATGGGTTCAGGGAGTGGCAGAAAGGGGTTAGGATGGTGTATCACCCACTCACACATGAGTAAGCACATTTCTTTACTCTGGGGGAGGAGACATGTAACTTACACTTTTGCATTAGTTTTATATGCATAATTTGTAGATACCAAAAAGCAGAAACTTATTCCAAAGTGTAAACTTACACAAAAGTGTAGGCAATCTTTGTGAATCAATCAGGCCTGAGCAATTTGTTTGGCCCGCACAATGAGTGTCCCATTATATGGTAATTTGTTTTTCATCTCCTTTTAGAATTTTTTATTATAAAGTGTTTAACTCCTTCACTGCTAGGCCTTCCCCCCCCCTGCTAAGCCTTTTTTGGGCTATTTGCGGTAGTTTGCGCTTAGGCCCCTGTAACATTTTGACCACATAAGGTATCCACGCCAAATTTGCGTCCTTTTCTTCCAACATCATGGGGATTCTTAAGGTACCCAGGGTTTTTGGAATCACCTGGAGGGGTTCCAGAAATTAGCCAAAATACAGCTGCATTTTGTTTTCTTGGGGGGAAAAATGGGGAACAAGTGCTGCAAATGAAAGCGTCTGGGTTTTCCCCTGCAAATGGTATCAAAAAAAGGTTTGCGGGACTGAAATCACTATTTTCCCAGCTTATAGGGAATGACAGACTTTTGGCAGAAAACCAAACATTTTTACACAGTTTTGGCGTTTTTCTGGGACATAGCCTATTTTTGCTATTTTTGGTGCTGACAACCTCCTTCCAGTTAATGGTAGAAATGGGTATGAAAGCAATAATGGATCCTGAAAAGCTATACATTTTAGAAAAGTAGACAAAATGCTGAATTCAGCAAGGGGTCATTTGTGTAAATCCATCAAGGTTGATTTATAGAAACAGTTAAATATAGGAAAAATTGAAAATTAGTTGAAAAAACCCAGCCTTTTGTGTCAACGTTTTTACCTGTAACTTCTTCTAACTATGACAACCGGTTGAAAGCAATATAGTGTTACATCCACTGGCCCTTACTGATTGTGGGGATATATAGAACTTGTAGGTTCACCAAGAACCCCACGATCCCAGAGCCAAAAAAAGAGCTGCGTTTTGCAATGTTTTTTTTATTATGTACCTGGTATATAGCAATTATTCTGGGGAAATGCATACATGGAAAATTCGGTATGAAAGACTCCTATGTATTTCTGAAATAAGAACAAAATATAGAGTTTAGAAACAGTATATATTTGCACATTTCAGAATTTGGGAATACTCATACTAGCATGATAATTATCGGTCAGTTTTCAAAATGACTTCTTTTGTACACATTGTCTTTCATTTGGAAGGCAGAAATGCGGCGAAAGTCAATAGATAATAACAGTAGCTTTGTAAATCTGAATTATCATAAGTCTCCTGATAAAAATGGTACCTCACTTGTGTGGATAGGCATAGTGCCCACGACAGGAAACTGCTCAAAACGCAACAGGAATACACCACATTTTCACTATGAAAAATTACCCTTTTTTTGCAAAGTGCTTAGCTATAGTTTTGGAACCCTAGCTCTGCCGGCACCTAGGGAAACCTAGCAAACCTATACATTTTTTAAAACTAGACACCCAGGGAAATCCAGGATGGGGTGACTTGACTCGTTCCCACCAGGTTCTGTTACTCAGAAACCCTTGCAAACCTAAACAATTGTCCAAAAAAACAAATTTTCCTCACTTTTCTGTGGTGGAAAGTTCTGGAATCTGCGTGGATCCAGAAATTTCCACCCACCCCACGTTTCCCAAAGTCTTCCGAGATAAATGGTACCTCACTTGTGTGGGTAGGCCTAGTGTCCGCAACAGGAAACGGCGCAAAACGCAACCTGGACACACCTCAATTTCGCAGTGAAAAATGACGCTTTTTTGGCAATATGCCTAGCTGTAGTTTTTTAACCCTAGCTCTGCCGGCACCTAGGGAAACCTAGCTAACCTATACATTTTTTAAAACTACACACCCAGGGGAACCCAGGATGGGGTGACTTGACTGCCTCTCAACAGGTTCTTGTCAGACAGAGTAAGGTTACGCACTAACCTTACAGCCGGATACAGCAGGAACGATGGTGAAGCTAGTTAATCCCTTCCCTTATATGGAGATACCAATGAGTATATGTCTACACACTGCACTGATAATACCACCATAGGGGAAAGGGAAAAAAGGGAGAAAGAAACAATAATGTTGCAGCTGTTAGGCTTAGGATAGGGATGTCTTCGAAAGATGCAGACCTCACTCTCCTGAAATCCACGCCGTCTGCCCTGTAAGTGAAGACACAATACACACTTGAGATTACATCCCGCTTTCATTCATAAAGCCACCATATACCCCTATGTGTATGTACCTCCTTATAATACAGCTGTGCTTCTCTCAACTTAAAAAGGCACAAAAGTAAAAAATAAAGAAAATATAGAAGCAAACAGTCCTGATCCACTATACGAATAAGGTACTTATCTTACTGTAAATAATCCTCCAAAAGCTGGTACCTGCGATCCTTTTTGGCAGTTCTGTGCCCAGTAGTATGGCAGGTCTCTACTGTAGTAATTGTCCAGCCTGTTTTACTCTCCAGAGTGTGTGAGCAAGTAGGACTGTAGTACAAAAAAACAAAGCACTTCCTGGCACTGAAGCAATAGCCCTCTGGAGACAAGAAAATATTAAATAAATCATCTAATTTCACCTCACTCCCTTGAGCGATAATCCGGTGCTTTAAAGAAACAAAACCAAAGCGCTTCCTTAGCGCGGACCCCTGTTGTCTGTCATGCGATAAACTCAATCTCTGCTCCAGAACACACACGCAGGTTCAAGGCGGGGTCAAATACTCGAACTTGAGCAGTTCCAAAGAAAAGCGATTTCTCCGTTTGTTACCTTGCAATCTTGTCTCAGTTTAGCCCAATGACCAGAGGCAAAGAGGCGGACAGTACTTCCAAACACACCGCTTCAGCGTGTTCCGCTCGGATTCTTCAGTTGAGCGCGAGACGCTCTGCGCATCAGTGATTGCTCTAGCCTGACACGGAGCAAAAGGTATTTAGGCAGCCATCAGCAGGCGGATGCCATTAAGAATCCACACCTCAAGGATATTGCAGCTTGTTCAGCACTGCATTAAGCGTGTAGATTCGTCACTCAAAAATCAGATACTTGAGTGACAAGCCCCGAGCACTTCCAGGTCAGGGCTTAAGTATTCACAGTCAGGTGCCATGGCCAGTTTCCTCTGAGGATTCTGGGAGATGTAGTTCGTGCTTAACCATTCACACACCACAGTGTTTTTTGTGCCCCATGTGCCTATCTTCGCCTATTCATGACAGTACCCCCTCCCCTCGCTCGACGTTTCGGCGGAACACCGGGTTTGGCGGGGAATCTTGCATGGTAATGCCTCAGAAGACCAGGGCAGTGTAGATTTGCCTCTGGTTCCTAGGAGCGGTCCTCTGGGCCGTACCCTTTCCCGTCAATGAGATAGTTCACTCGTCCTCTGACGTATTTGGAATCTAGGATACTATGTACTTCATATTCATCGTCCCCATCTATTTCTACAGCTTGTGGTCTTATTGGCAGATGAGTGTCCTTAAGACAGGGTTTCAGGAGGGATACGTGGAACACTGTGTGGATTCGCCAAGCAGAAGGTAGTTTTAGTTTCATGGCAACTGGGTTTACAATCGTCTCTATGGGATAGGGACCTACAAATTTAGGCTCCAACCTATTGTTGCCTTTGAATTTTAGGTGTTTGGTGTTAAGCCGCACTCTATCTCCTACTTTATAAGAGGGTTCTGATGTTCTCTTTTTGTCTGCCTGTAGTTTATCCCGTGTTCGAGCCTCTTCTAGGTGTGTTTTTGCCGTATCTAATACTAACTTGAGATGTGCATGGTGTTCTTGGATAGAAGGAAGGTTGGAGGACACAGGACGTTCACAGGGCAACATATTGGGATGGAAGCCATGGAGACAATAGAAGGGGGAACATCCCAATGATGTATGATCAGCATTGTTGTAGGCAAACTCAGCTGTCCACAAGAGCCTACTCCATTCCTTTTCTTGTGACAACGTAAAACACCTCAAGTATTGCTCTTATGTCTGATTTAGTCTTGCTGTTTTTCCGTCTGTTTGCGGATGGTAACTTGTTGACAGACGGGCATCAATCTTCATGATTTCACACAAGGGTTTCCAGAATCTGGAGGTGAACTGGGTCCCCCTATCTGTGATAATGACGGAAGGGATTCCATGTAGTCTCACTATATGTTGCAATAAGACAGCGGCCAATTCCGCCGAAGTAGGTAGCTTGCTAAGAGCGACAAAATGACCCATTTTGGTCAGATGATCAATAACAACCAGTATGGTGTCATGACCGGAACTTGGAGGCATTTCCACTATAAAATCCATGGACACCGTGTGCCATGGAGCCGGTGGCGTGGGTATTGGTCTGAGTAGACCACTGGGTCGTTGGTGATGTGCCTTGGCTTGTATGCAAATGGAGCATTCCGATATGTATTTTGCAGTGTCTCTTCGGAGTGACTCCCACCAAAAGCATCGAGTCAAAGTTTGTAACGTCTTGTGGATACCCATGTGTTCTCCCAAGGTGGTATCATGGACCCATTGAAGTACTTGTTGCTAAAGAGGACCCTCAGGGACATATAATCTGTCATCATGGAACAACAATTCATCCTTTATAGAACAATGTAATGCTTCCTCCATAACCCAAGCGTCTTTATCGAGGCCAGTGGTTTGTTCCTTTACATCTTTCAGGAAGTCATAATTGGTGATTAGTGCTACTGACTCATTTGGAAAGGAAGCCTTTTGCAGTATGATGGGAGGCTCTTCTGTAGGATAGATATCTTCAGCAGGGGTAGGCGACGGTCTAGGAGGTGCATCAGCCTTTCCGTTTTGTGGCCCTGGTCTGTACTTGATAAAAAAGTCAAATTCCGCGAAGAATAAGGACCACCGTAGTTGTCGAGGTGTTAAGGCACGGGCACTCTTCAAGAACAGCAGATTCCGATGATCCGTATATATATATATTTCTACTGTGTGTCTGGCCCCCAATAAATGATGTCTCCATTCCTCGCATGCGCGGGTGATGGCCAACAGCTCTTTATCTGTGATGCTGTAATTCACTTCACAACTGGACAGCCTCTTTGAGAAAAAGGCAACAGGATGCATTTGGCCAGTGTCGGGGTGCTATTGGGAAAGGATTCCCCCTGAAGCATAATAAGAGGCATCTGTCTCAAGGATGAACGGCTGGGATGCATCAGGATGTCTCAGGATTGGAGAACAGGTAAAAGGATGTTTTAACGTCTGGAAGGCTTCTTCTGCTGCCGTCGTCCACTTGAATGTAGCTCCCTTCCGGAGAAGCTGCATCAAGGGCTGTATAATACATGAGAAGTCTTTTATGAATCTTTTATAAAAGTTTGCAAACCCCAGGAAACTCTGCAGGGCCTTAACACCGGAAGGGGATTTCCATTCTATAATGGCTTGTGTTTTCTTTCTATCCATACAGAGTTCATTGGGGCCTATGACTTAACCCAGGAACTCTACTTCTGGGGTGTGAAAGAAGCACTTCTCTAGTTTTACATGAAGTGAATACTGCTGTAGCCGTTTCAGAACTGCCGACACATGAGGAATGTGTTCTTTCATGGAGGTGGAGAATACAAGAATGTCATCGATGTAGACTATACATTTGATAGAGCGCGCAGGTCACCCGACTCGGTTTTACTATACTCACCTGGGCCCATAAAAACAACATATAATGAGTTTTAATCAGGTAACCTGTGCACTTACTCTAATCAGTGTTTTATGAATTTTATTTAAGACCTATACCATTGACTTACCATTCCTTGTTATCGGTACCTAAAGTCCTAAGGGATCAAAGGAGTTAGAATAATAGGTAGAATAATAACATTTGCACTCGTATACTAACCACAAACTCGGAAAAGGTTTAAACTCTTTACCTAAATGTCTTAAATGTCTTAATCCAAATATTAAACATCAGAAATGTTTCAATATGGAAAATAATGATTTGAATGAAAATATGCGGAGATTTTATAAAGCAGTCTTTACGCATTTGACATTAGGGTGGGAAGAGAGGAGGAAACAGTACAATGACATACCCACATAGAATATTTACCTAGAATGGTATGAAGACCAACCCTGGCCACGGATCAGTCAAAGGATAGAACCCAAAGTGCAAGTGCCAGCGAGACAACAGGTGCCGACCAGAAATCAGGACAGGTGCAGCCAAATTTGGATCAGGGCAGGACCACCACAGGCTAAGACTGGCACCCACAGTTAAAGTTGCTACGCCAGCGCTACAACCCTCTCTGCAGCTAACAGCCTAACCACGATTGGGTTATTGAATCTTCCGTCAGAGTGCTCCGCCAGCATCCTTGCTCCCTAACCCCGATTGGGTTATCGAATCTTCTGACAGAGTGCTCCGCTAGCACCTCTGCTCTTGATCACCTATTGAGTCCGTTGGGTCAGTGACAGGTCAGTTATTCGGGCAAGTCGGACAAATTTGCTAACTAAGCCTACTCTAGTTATTCTAGTTTCCAGGACAGTGTACCAGCCCCCAATGTTGCAAGTGTAAGGATCCTCAATTTTGATTGGACAAGAGATGGGGAGAGATCATCACACCATACTAAAATGAAACTTTTACTTCTGAATATTCTATTAACGTTCCCGCCCATCAAATTTAATTTTCCCATGCATCTTTATTCCACCCAACAATGCATGTTCTCATAGAAATACAATGTTAACAATATTTTCTTCCGCTTGGGGTCAGCAGGTTAGATTCCCAGGCGCATCTTCTAATGTATTGTAAGCTTGGCATAGCTTCAATGTCAAATGACTTTAGCTTCTTTTGGAGTTTGACATGCACAGTGTGGGTTTTCAAGATGGAGTAACAACACCTCCCAGGCCCAAGATTATCGTTACATGAAAAAATAGAAAAGAAATAGTTTTAGAACACAGAATAAATGAATGTACTGTATACCACTTATCTCTACTCTATTCCCATTACTTTAATTTAACTATTGTGTTAATGATTAGGCAAAATGAAGAACTTAGCAAAAGCAGCAGTGCAAGCTTCATGCATGCTGTAACACAGAGCAGCCATCTTAGTTCTAGTGCGTAGAAGTGAAAGTTTCCCTCCAAGCCGAGAAAGACGTCGTGTCAGGTGAGTATGACAGACGCATGCGCAGTAGGAAATCCCACGTAGCAGCAGCCATTTTAGTGCACACGGATTATAGTTAGTAAAAGCCCATTGTCGAGCTTCCCTTGGATACTAGTTGTGTCATGTAATGCAGTTTTTATTACACGAAACATGTTAATTTAGTACATTAACGTTATGTCGAGAGGACTGAATACAAGCAAGTCGCATTACGTGCGAATCCTTGCTCCATCAATCTACTCTTTGATGATATTTTATATCATCACCAATTAATGAAAAAGATGCCAACTTTTCACAACTCTCCCAACTCAATCTCTTCAAACTTTCTATTACGTTTCTTTTCCTTGTTTGTGTGAAAGTTTTTCACTTTCTTGTATATATTTCCATTCAACTCTTCTAATTCAAGTTTATCAATATTTCTCTTTTTCTCTCTCTTATTTACTGTATATGTTTTTTTGTGCTTCCGACACTTGCAACAAATTATTATCCCTAAAATCAGTAGGCCTATTCCCACCATTGGCATCAGTATTCTACCTACAAACCTTTTCCCTACATTAGAAAGCCAACTACCTATAGAGGAGAGACCATTGGTGAGACTCTTCCATGCACTATCAACCCGCAGTGGTTTAAGCTCTTTTTCCAAATTGGTAATATTTCTTACATACCTTTTAATTTCAACACTTTTGTCAGGTATGTAAGTGCAACAATGTTGCACTTTCAACATTCTACAGACTCCGCCCTCTTTTGCTAATAATGTATCAAGAGCAAGTCGATTTTGTAAAACCATTGATCTGATCGCAACCAATTCGGTATTGACCATTAAGAACCCTCCAGCAGTATCAGTCGATAAACGATCCACTACTGTTGACAATTTGCAAATTCTTTGCGTATTCAGAGCCACTCCCACTGTAGGTATCAATGCACTAAATATGTCACCTACTATTTCTCCAAAACTAGCTCTTTTGCTACGTATTAATCCATTAGTTTCTTCATTGTTTCCAGTGATTTTGTTTACATGATATATCTTTGGGAATACTATTAAAAAATAACAGCTTCCATACCAATGATCTGGCAGTTTGTAATAAGCCTTGTTTCCACATATAAAATAAATTCCAGGAAAGACAGGTTCAGTTCCATCTTTGAAACCCCAACCCCCAATTACCTTATAATTGTGTTCACATTCACTGGAACCGATGAATATATTGTTATAATAACTAGTTCTTTTCATGTGAAGACAGAGTTTCTGTTAAAATTGTCTTCTTTAATTATGAATATCCACACGTAGTTCATTCAACTATCTTTATTCCTCCTGCTCCGCTCTCCAGCAATAATCAACACTTCACTGAACATTCTAAGGTGAGCTCCACATGGAAGCTACCAAGTACACTGAGAACATGGGGGTGTATGGAATGTACCAAGGTGTACACATATACTATATGTACAGAAGTATACCACATAACATTGTAACACATCTTCCCCCCTTGAAACCATTGCAATCAATAAATTCTATCGCTACAGCCTAACATAACATATCTCCCGGGGGAGGTTCATTTGTACACAATAAAGTCTTTATGCCAACCAGGTGTCTTGCGTGTTCTTTGGATAGTGGTAAGGTCAGAAAGATGCTCAGAACTGGGATGGTTTTGGGTCTGACTATTTTGTTCCTGTCGAGCTGTGACTAGTCTGTCCATGCTCCACATTTGGTCATAATCTAAAATGACTGTGTTTCTTTTGACTGCTGTTATACACATGGGTTTTGAAAACTTACTTTCAGGATTGCTACACCTAGGATTTTTTATGCAAACCCACTCACCCACCTTCCATTTAGGGCTCTTGGTACCATGTTTAGTGTCATAACGCTCTTTGTATTTCCTTTGATGGTTTTGAATTCTGTCAGTGAAAGCGCTCATGTCCCTGGTGATGAGAGAACCTCCCCCTAGCCAATTGGGAAATAATTTGGTACAGGGTTTCCTCCCTCGTAATGCTGAGAAAGGAGAGACTCCTGTGACTTGGTTGGGTGTGGTGTGGTAGGCCCATAACATTTCCTGAAGACCTTGTTCAATAGGAATGTTGTTGATACTGGCTAACTGAATTCCCCCTTTAACCATGCGGTTCATCCTTTCCACCAACCTGTTAGCTCTGGGACAATACAGTGGTGAGGTGATGTGCTCTATGTTAAGATTGTCGAGAAACTCTGCCATACTATGGGAAACAAACTGGACCCCATTGTCAGTGACTATAGACGCAGGTATGCCCTCTTTTGCAAATGTATCCCTCAGAAATTGAATTACTGTTGCAGTGGTTATTTGGTTAACCATTTTAACCACCGTCCAATGTGAGTGGTAATCTGTAAGGACTATGGCAAACTTCTTCACCACTCTCGGTAAATTAAGTGGACCCATTATGTCGAGAGCGATCTTTTCCCATGGTTTACTAGGAATGGGAAGTGGGTGAATTGCGACCTTCCTAGGTATCTTTGATTTATCACTACTACTGCATGCTTGGCAAAGTTTTACTTTCTCTTCCACTAGAGTGTCCATGTTGGGGAACCAGTACCTCTCACGTAATCTTGCCTTAGTTAAACTTCTTCCCAAATGACCTTCGTGTACTAGGTCTATAATCTTACTTCTTAACGCTGCTGGTGGAATTAATTTGTCCTTTCTAAACAATAAATCCTTGTCTATGCAAAGTTCATTGCGAACCTCCCAAAATTTTCTTGTGTTAGCGTTCAATTGTTCTTGTGACTCAGGCCATCCCTGTAACGTGTATGACTTGAGTTGTTTCATTGTGCTATCAGAGCTCATGTGGTCCAACCATTCTTTTGAAGTAATGGTTGAAAGCTCAATCTGAAGGATGGGGTATTTGCCTACCTCAAATTGCTCTTCCTTATTGAGTGGGCTTCTAGAAAGGAAGTCTGCTGCAGAGTTTTGTGTACCTGGCACATATTCTATTTTGAAGCAAAACCCTTCCAAACCCAAAATCCACTTAGCAATTCGAGGGGTGTTACAAGAGTTGTTCTTGGGATTGAACATGAAAACCAAGGGCTTATGATCGGTTCGAATACAAAACTGTATGCCCCACAAGAAGAATTGAAAGTGTTTTACCCCCCAAAAGCAAGCCAACGCTTCCCTTTCCACCACTGAGTAGTTCAATTCCGCCTTGCTTAGGGTACGTGAGGCAAACGCCACAATTCTCTCTTTGCCATCAATCACTTGTGACAGAGTTTCCCCAAACCTTTTCCGCTTGCGTCTGTGGTGAGGATGGTTTTTCTGTTATGTTCAAAATTGGACAGATATGGAGCGGAAATGATGTTCTCTTTTACCTCCGAAAATGTGCGTTGATGTTCTTCCAACCATCGGAATGGAACATTTCTTTTCGTTAGTTCCCTTAGGTTAGCAGTGATTTCCGCGAAATGATTAACATATTTTGCCATGTACTCTGCCAGGCCTAAAAAGGACTTTAGTTCTTCTTTATTGGTCGGTGCAGGGGCATCCTTTACAGCCTCGACTAGGCAGAACTTTGGTTTGAACCCATCCCTCGAGATGCAATGTCCTAGATACTCCACAGATTCCACTCCCAGTTTGTACTTTTCTTGTTTAAGGGTAAGTCCTGCGTCCTTGAATTTGGAAAGGACTTGTCTTAGGTTTTGGTCATGCTCTTCTTCGTTGGCACCGTAGATTAGGACATCATCCTGGAAGCAAAGTGTCTTAGGTACCCCATCCAGAATGCGCTGCATAATTTTTTGAAATACGGCAGCCGCCGATGCCAGCCCAAAAGGCATGCGGGAGAACATGAAAGTCCCCAAAGGTTTGGTAAACGCCGTTAGTCTTCTGGATTCTTGATGTAGTTCCACCTGATGATACGCCATGTATAGGTCCAACACGCTGAAGTGAGCTGCCTTCCCCATGGTGCTTAACATCTCATGGATGCGTGGCAAAGGATGTCTTTCAACTAGGATGCTGTTATTAAGATCTCGCAGGTCGATGCACATCCTAATGTCCTGACTGTTACTCTTCCTGGCGATAACCATGGGGGCGACCCATTCTGTGCATTCTACCGGTTCAATGATCTTCAATTCTTTAAGTCTGTTTAGTTCATTCTTCAGTGGTTCCCACATCAAGTGGGGAATGGGCCTGGTTTTGTGCATACCGGCTTAGCATTGTGTCTCAACTTGATTTTATGTTGGTAGTCTTTAAGCAGCCCTAGCTTCTCCGAGAAGACTTCCTTGAATTCTTTAACGATATGTTCATAGTCGTTTCCCGGGTTGGTGTACAGTACTTGCTCCGGATGATTGGGGTCCAATTTAATTCCCAATTCCTTCTGGTGACGCCACCCTAATAAGTTAGATCCCTTTTCCACGATGTAAACTTTTCCTACTGTGGTGCGGTCCTTGAAAGCGATTATGGATTTGAGCATTCCCTTAATTGGAATAGGGTCTTTATTATATCCACTAGGATTTATGTCTGCTTTAGCTAGTTTCTTTTCTTCTTGGCCCATTATGGCTATGAAATCAAAGTAATTCACCAGGGTGTATGGGGAGCAAGAGTCCGCAAACATTTTAATCTTCTTTCCATCAATGCTGACTTCACATTCCGGATATTCTTGTTTCTCCTCCCCCACTTCATTGTCTTGTAGAATTATTTTCTTCACTTGGGCCTTGTCTTCTCCTTTGTTGCCCCACGTTTTCTTCAGGAAGCATCCACACAGCCTTGCCAAGTGCCCTTTCTTGTTACACTTCCTGCACCACGCCGATCTAGCTTGGCAATTGGGGTCATTTGCTAAGTGGTTGTTGCTTCCACAGCGGTAGCATTTTAATTTTGAACCTTCTGGATCACTTGTATGGCTTTGTCCAAAATCCTTCTTGTTTTGTGCTTTGTGAGTATCTCCTTAAATTTTGCATACTTCATTTTCTTCTTCTGTGTTGTTTATTTCCGCTATTTTGTTCTCTGTGTTGTTCATTTCTTTGATACATACATCGGTATGTTCAATTGACTTTGCAATTTTAATTGCTTCCTGTAGCTCTGGTTGTTTATGCAAAAGCTTCTTCTGAATTTCCTTGTTATTTGTGCAACGTACAATCTGGTCTCTGATTAAGGAGTCATTTAAGTCCTTGAAGTCACACAATTTGCTGAGACCCCTTAGTATGGCTACATATGTTGAAACACTCTCTTGTTTTCCTTGTACTCGGCTGAAGAATTTGTGCCTCTCTAAGACTATGTTTATTTTATCGCCAAAATGAGCTCTTAGTTTCATCAGTGCGATGTTGTAGACTTCTTCATCATCATCTTCCTCCTCCGGCTCTGGAAGTGACTCAAACACCTTTCTTCCTGTTGGGCCCAAATTGTGCAATAAAATATGTTGTTTCCTAAACTCACTGAACTTCTCCCCGCCTATTGCCACCAGATAGGACTCAAAAACTTTTTCCCATTCTTCCCAAGGCATGTTGGGATCCCCACATTCATTCAAGAATGATGCAGGTTGTGTCATACTTGCGGCTGCCATGTTTAAGACTTGTAATTATATTTGGAGAAAATAATCTTTAAACTGGGCACTACAATTACATTAGGTACGTTACCAGAGTTATGGATCACTTAAACACAGTAGAAAGATGACCTGGATACTTTAGCACAATGACTTATGAAAAATATCACTATATTGGTTCACCCTCTTCTACTTCTATTAAACTTTGTGCTAACTGTTCTAGAAAAACAGAACTATAACTGCAAACCTTCTCACAAAATTTCCTTTCTGAAAACTTTCAACCAATTTTCCACAGTCTAAGGCAGACAATGACAGGTATGCTGTCTTTTAATGTAGTTGTTACTAAAAGTGGTGTGTGCGTCACCGTGACAAATTCAATTGCCCCCAAAATATTGCACACACTGGAGTGCGTATCTCCGATGCTTTATGACTCGTTTGGTGTGCGTGTCACTGTGAGGAGATACAGTGCCCCCTTCAATATGACACACACCGGAGGGGGGGATAATCACTGCCTTCTTTAATTATGAATATCCACACATAGTTCATTCAACTCTCTTTATTCCTCCTGCTCCGCTCTCCAGTAATAATCAACACTTCATTGAACATTCTAAGGTGAGCTCCACATGGAAGCTACCAAGTACACTGAGAACATGGGGGTGTATGGGATGTACCAAGGTGTACACATATACTATATGTACAGAAGTATACCACATAAGATTGTAACAGTTTCCCTTTCTTTTTGAATTCCAGGAACATAGCAGCATGCGTCTTGCCATTTGGGGTGAACCCTATATTTTCAGCCCATTTAGGAATTTTATGATTCTTATCATTTGCCTTCCTTCGGAAATTCTCTCACCTTTTCTCAACCATATTCAAAAATATTTTCTCTTTTTCACGTAATAAGAATGTTAAATTATGGTTGTGTGTTTCAGCTATATCTTTTGTACCTATAGTTAGAAAGTATTCATCCATATAACGTGTTACATCACTCTTAGTATGTACAGGATTCAGGTTAATACGTATAGGAAGTTCAGAAAATATCACATCTGCTACCGAAGTAGGTACCTTCATACAAACATAGCAATCTTCTATTTCCATAACTTCTACGTAGTGTACTAATAGGTTTGCTAATAATTTTAAGTGAGTTCTGTTTTTAATTCCAGTATAATGTAGTCCTTCCTCATCTGATGCTTCTAAATCTACCTTCTGTTGTTTAATGCTAAGTGCTTTCTCTTGTGTATCTATTCTTCTAGGTGTATCTATTGTTTGTAGCTCATTAGTATTATTCTTCATGTCTCTACTCATTATGTAAGGAATAGCTATGGTCAGTCCTAACCATACTATGAGTACTATCACTATACTACATGTGCATATTCTACAGCATGTTTTCAAACAGTTTCTTTTCCGTCTTCCATTACCAGTATGATCAGCCATTTCTGACCAAGGAGACTTAACCCCTCTTTGTAGCTTTTACACAGTCTTTTAAACTGTGAAATTTTTCAAGTGGGTCTCACTTCTCCATCAGTCTGATCAGCAATTAATTTGTCATCACTTTTGTCACTTATTTCTAAGTTCTTGAAATCTTCAAGGATGACGTAAGTCCATTCAGGGCCTTTGAATTTTTTATTCAGTCTTTTCAGTCGTGGACTTCTCCTTCTTGGTTGTACTGTAGATTGTTCAGCTTGACTTGTTATTTCATTTACTTGTTCTGGTTCTTCATTTATTGTCTTTAGACGAAATCTTAGTCTTTTTACAAACCTAGGCCACTTGTCTCCTTTTCTGAGCCTTTTAGCTGGCACTGTGCTCTGGCCTTCTTCCAGTGCTCTCTTATTTTCATTCAGTTGTGGCACATCTATTTCAATGTTCTCCTCTGTATCCCTCTCTGTCTGACTTGGTCCAGGTCTTATTTCAGTTTCTTCTGCCTGGTCACTGATCTGTCCTTGTTCAGGTATTTGTTGAATTTGACTTTGATTTGATTCCCCTTCTTCTTCCTGAACACATTTTTCTACTCCTATCTGGCCCTGCTCAAGCTCTTCGAATCCTTGATTTTCTTCTGCCTGTGCTTCCGCCCTAATATCCATCTGTCCCTCTTCAGACTCTGGAGTTCTTGGTGAAGTGTCAATTGTCTGGGTATCTTTATCTTTCCCTACCTGGTCCTCCTCAGAATTACTATTAGCTTGGATTTCTGTAATCTGAGTACGTTCTTCTAGACCTATCTCATCCTCACTATCACTCTGACTGTCTAGATAAGTCTGACTTCTGGTTCTCACGTATTCTGCGGGTATCTCAACTACTGGAATCCAATCATCTTGACTGGTGCTTGGTTGTTCCTCTTCAGATACTTCAGGATTGATATCTTGAGATCCCTCAGCTGCACAACCTTCAGCTTCAGTTTCATCAGAATCAGTCACTCTTTTTGTGTGACTGGCGTGGAGCTCCTTCGCACTTTACAGCTGTGGTGGTAACCAAAATTACTTGACATGGTTTCCCCACCTTGGTGCAAGGCAAGATTTCCGAGTATGTTTCTTTAACACTACCCAATCACCTGGGTTCAGGTCATGTGCTGGAGTTGCTTGTCTGGCGACAGCATCTTCCCCAACCTGGTGAGGGGTAGAACGCACTTGGTCAGCCAGTTCTTTGCAGTACTCCAGTATTAAATCATCAGATATATTTATAAGCTTTTGTCCTGGCACTCATGATTGCCTCATTGCTCTTCCCATTAGTATTTCATGAGGACTCAAGCCTGTGTTCCGGTCTGGAATACTTCTGAGTCCCATTAAAACAAGAGGTAAAGCATCTGGCCACTCTAATCGGGTAGATTCATACATCTTTCCCAATCTTGACTTGATTGTGCCAATCTGTTGTTCTACCACTCCGGAAGCCTCTGGGCGGTATGCACAGTGCAGCTTTTGCTTAACGTTGAATGCTTCACCGATTAGGCCAATTATTTCATTATTAAAATGACAGCATCGGTCTGATGCAATTGTTACTGGAACACCAAACCTAGGTATGAGTTCTCTGAGTAGGAGTTCGGCTACAGTGGTGCTATCATTCCTACGTGGAGGGTATGCTTCCACCCATTTTGAGAACAAACAGACAATGACAAGAATATATTTTAGTCCTCGACAAGGTGGTAGCTGGATGAAATCAATCTGTAGTCTTATAAATGGGCCTTCTGCCTTTCCAATCTTTCCTGGCAACACTACAGTTTTCTTTCCAGGATTCATTTGCTGGCAAACTAGACATCTCTGGCAAAGACTGCTACATTCCTGAACCTCGCATTGAACCAACTCTGCCTGAACAACCTGATCATGGCATCCCTCCCTAGATGGGAATCTCCGTGGAACATCCTAGCCATAGGAGCAAACATGCAGTCTGGTAACACAGGCCTACCATCAAGGTAAACAATGACACCATCTTCAACCCTTCTCTGACAACCTATTTTTTCCACCCTTTCTTTCGGTTCTGCTTCATTTTGCAAATCTCTCACTTCTTCCCACATTCTCACACCTTCAAGCAACATAAGTTGGCAGCTGTTTCCACCTACTTCAACTTTCATGTTTTGAGCCATTCTAAATTTGGCACAATGTTGGGCCAATTGGTCAGCATATCTGTTACCAGCTGTCACTTTGTCATTTCCTGATTGGTGAGCAGCACACTTGACCACAGCCACTTCTTTTGGCAATTGAATTGCTTCCAGCAAATATTTTACATAATAACCATTTTAATAGGAGTACCTGAAGAAGTCAGAAACTCCCTTTGCATCCATAATTGGCCAAAGTCGTGCACAACACCGTAAACATAAATGGTGTAAATGGTTACTTTCCAATTTTCCCCAAATTTGCAGGCTTTTGTTAATGCAACAAGCGTTCATAATATGCATGTACAGATTCATCTTTATTCTGGGTAGTTCTATCTATTCTAGTCCAATCAGGTTCCTTTGCAGGTACTTTGCCTTTGAGGTACAGTATTACTTGATTATATTTTTTCATTACATCTTCTGAGGGGGCTCCTATCTTTGGGTCTCTAGGGTACTCATCACTTGGCCAATCAACAGACACTTTACATTCTGTCCACAAATCTACAGGAACAACAATGTCAAACAACCCATCCAAATCCTTTAAAAGACACTTTGAAACCTTCACAAATCTCTCGACTTGTCTGTACCATTCTACAGGTTTTTCTCGAAGTTTTGGGAAATCATTTGTGAATGACAAAATATCCTGTCGGGACCATGGGACATGTACGTAACCTCCACCTGGTACGTCTCTCATGGGACACAACATTTCTACTTTTTCTGCTTCTTTTAATACATATTCAGATGCAGTTTGTTTTGATGGAGCCTCTTCTTTTTTCTTTGCCCATCTATTTTTCCATTTTTCTATGTCACCCCATTTTTGCAATAATGTCATAAGCTCCCTAATTTGTACCTTTTCTACCTGACACATTCATATTTTCCAAATCTTTGTCAGAAAATTCAGCTCAATATGGTTTCTGTAATACTTTAGATTTGCCAATGTCAATTCCCATATTAGCTGCCATATCCATTAATTTTTCATTAAACACTTGTATTTCTAGTAAAGCTTTTGCATATAAACAACAATTCATCTTCACTGAATGTATTTAATCTGTCCAATCCCACATTCCCAGCCATCATTTCTTCTAATTCTACTCTTAATTTGAAAATGTCCAATACCTTGGCTGTGACTTTGGTTTATCTATTTCTCGTGTCCATCTCTCTATTTCTTCTGGGGTTACTACTGTGGCACTTCTTGTACCTGAGGATGTCTCCATCTGTACTTCTCTAGAATTTATAAGAGTGGTTTTCCTGACCAAGTCACTCACTGGTTCTCTTATTGGCAATTCCATCAGGGAAATCACTGATTCACATTCACTCCCTTGATCATCAATTATTAAGGGTTCTTTTCTAGGCTGTACTACAGGTGTAGTTAGTACGGTATTTTTAGGAATAGGTTGTTTATCTCCATACAGAGGAACAACTGGGCCAATGGTTACCGGAATTGTCAAGGCTTCAGGACTCGTATTCAATTGAGAAATTTTCTGAATTAACTCACTTCTTTGTTTATTTAATTCTTCTCTTTCCCTGTCTTGTAGTACTTTTTCTAACGAAGTCTCATGTTCCACTTGCGGAATCAGAGGTGGTTTCAGGAACGGAGCATTTGGATTAATTGTGCTTGGCTCCTCATTATAAGGTGGTGGATTTTTCATTAATAAATCCTCCAAATAATCATCATCCAATTCCCCACTAGTCATTAAATGTTTCGTTTTCTCAGTCCTTTTACTTCCAGTGGGTTCTTCTAAAGATAATACAGGATATAATCCTTCCACTAACATGGACTGTCTCCATTGTTTCATTTGTTTGTCTCTTGTCTCTTTTGGAAATCGGGGATAAAACGTACTCCAATTGCTGTTACTCCTGGGTCTATCTCGCTCAAAAGCCTCAGTTTCCCATTCATTCAATGCCTCATATTGTGTTAATCTAGGTCTGGGAGCTAATTCATTCATGCGAGTTCTCAAATTATACAAAACTCTGCCATTAACCGTACCATTTTCTGGAAATGCTAAAACACCATCATCTTTTGTATACTCCATCCAATTTTCTAACCATACACAAGTGTGATAGCCCCTTTCGACCATCATGTATGATGTGGGCGTATTTGGTGGTGGAATAATAATCCCTTCTCTTGTTTTAATTGCTTTATGTTTCTTGAAATAATTCCTAATTCTTTTAATGAATGACATTTTTCTCTTCTCTCTGTACATGATATAAGGTCTTCCTCTTATATACTGTTCTTGTGCAAACCCTATATATTTTCTATCGGATATACCTCCTACAATCGTACCTATATGCCACATATATTTTAAACGCAAATCTTTAGGATAACTCTCAATTTGTTTTACAAAATTACTTCCAATACCAGCGTGTCTTATTTTTCAGTGACCAATCAAAATTTTGAATTCAAAATAAATCCAACCAATAGTTGCGGGCTTTTCTCGTGAGATTAGTTCTCACGCTCCTGTAGTCACCCCTCCCTTACAATTACTATCTCAGCTACACACCCGCTGTCTCAACCAATACCAGCGCGGCTTTGAGTGACATCAGCACAGCTTCACGACTGACTCCCTTCTTTGCAAGGTAATACGAAAACTTAATTTCTTTCACTTCAAATGCAGATTTTATTATTCAACAACGTGAAAACATTTGCCACTGTGCCCGAGTGACTAATTCAAAGAAAAGATAATTTCACTCACAGCGAGTAAATCCCTTCCGCTTACTCTTCACTCACTACAAGTAGATCCCTTCCGTCTACCCCTCACGCAAGCATTAGAGAACCTGCTACTTCTTCAGACTTATCCCCTCTGGGATATACTAAGGCCAAAGTTTCACCAGCGAACCCCTTTGCTATCAATCAAGCTCAAAAGAACCTGCTACTCCTTCAGTGTGACCCTTTCTAGGTGATGTGATATCACACAAAAAGTTTTGCCAGCGAACTCTTTGCTATCAACTATTCACACATTTAAACAGAAAATTCCCTAAAATAGTTCTTCCGGTTCTACCTAACCATGCACTTACTTCCTATAGACAAGTGACCTTATTGCAGTGTGACTTCCATTTACCACCCGCTATTCTGCCCCCGAGAATTCCAGACAAAACATGAAACAGGTACGAACAATTTTGGTTAATACATAAAATTAATACAATCAATACTACAATTTCAAATATGCAAAAATATTTTTCATTAACCAACTAACTACAACTAACTGCCTATCTTAACTAAACCCTAACCATCATGCTACTATCAAATGAAATACTGATAGAGCGCGCAGGTCACCCGTTTTACCATACTCACCTGGGCCCATAAAAACAACATATAGGGCCAGATGTAGCAAAATCAGAAATACCGACTCTTAACCACTTCAATGCTAATGACGAGCTGACCTTGTCATGAACAATAGGTTTTCAAATAACCAGCATCCAAGGTGTTAACACCTTGGATGCTGGTTATTAATTACTGAATTTTACCGATTCGGTAATTAAGAGTAGGTATTTCTAATGTAGGTACCAATTCGGTAAATTTTACCGAATCGGTAAAAATCGGTATTTGCTATTGAATCCTATGGGCCTTGAAGCCCATAGGATTCAATATCAAATACCGATTCGGTATTTACCGAATCGGTAAATACCGAATTTTGCAAGGGTGCAGGGGGTGTCACTTTGACACCCTCTGGCACCCCTGTTTTAGGCTTGTGTGCCATGTGGCACACATACATGCCCTAAGAGCATGTATGTGTGCCACATGGCACAGGTGTACATGCACAGATGTGCATGTACACCTGAATCGGTATTTTACCATGCAATTGTATTGCATGGTAAAATACTGATTTTCAAAGCCCTGTGTCAATGTTAAACTTGGCACCTACATACCAAACATGCATTTTCGGTAATTTTACCGACCGGTATATTTACCGATTCGGTAAAATGTACAGATTCGGTAATTTTACCGATTGTTCTGTAATTTTACCGATTCGGTAAAATTACCGAAAATCCATGTTTTTTATCCCCCTACATCTCCATGGCCATTTACCGGTCGGTAACGGCCGAATTTGGCCGTTACCGGCCGGTAAATGGCCAAAATCTCCCACCTACATCTGGCCCATAATGAGTTTTAATCAGGTAACCTGTGCACTTACTCTAATCAGTGATTTATAAATTTAATTCAGGACCTATACCATTGACTTACCAATCCTTATTATCGGTACCTAAAGTCCTAAGGGATCAAAGGAGTTAGAATAATAGGTAGAATAATAACATTTGCACTCGTATAATAACCACAAACTCGGAAAAGGTTTAAACTCTTTATCTAAATTTCTTAAATGTCTTAATCCAAATATTAAACATCAGAAATCTTTCAATCAGGAAAATAATGATTAGAAGGAAAATATGCAGAGATTTTATAAAGCAGTCTTTACGCATTTGACATTACGGTGGGAGGAGAGAAGGAAACAGTACAATGACATACCCACATAGAATTTTTACCTAGAATGGTATGAAGACCAACCCTGAGGGCCAGGGATCAGTCAAAGGATAGAACCCAAAGTCCAAGTGCCGGCGAGACAATTGGTGCCGACCAGAAATCAGGACAGGACCACCACAGGCTTAGACCGGCATCCACAGTTAAAGTTGCTACGCCAGCGCTACAACCCTCTCTGCAGCTAACAGCCTAACCCCGATTGGGTTATCGAATCTTCCGTCAGAGTGCTCCGCCAGCACCCTTGCTCCCGAACCCCGATTGGGTTATCGAATCTTCTGACAGAGTGCTCTGCCAGCACCTCTGCTATTGATCACCTATTGAGTGCGTTGGGACAGTGACAGGTCAGCTATTCGGACAAGTCGGACAAATTTGCTAACTAAGCCTACTCTAGTTATACTATTTTCCAGGACAGTCTACCACCCCCCAATGTTGCAAGTGTAAGGACCCCAAATTTTGATTGGACAAGAGATGGGGAGAGATCATCACACCATACTAACATGAAACTTTTACTTCTGAATATTATATTAACGTTCCCGCCCATCAAATTTTATTTTCCCATGCATCTTTATTCCACCCAACAATGGATGTTCTCATAGAAATACACTGTTAGCAATATTTTCTTCCACTTGGGGTCAGCAGGTTAGATTCCCAGGTGCATCTTCTAATGTACTGTAAGCTTGGCATGGCTTCAATGTCAAATGACTTCAGCTTCTTCTGAAGTTTGACATGTGCAGTGTGGGTTTTCAAGATGGAGTAACAACACCTCCCAGGCCCAAGATTACCGTTACATGAAAAAAATAGAAAAGGAACAGTTTTAGAACACAGAATAAATGAATGTACTGTGTACCACTTATCTCTACTCTATTCCCATTACTTTAATTTAACTATTGCGTTAATGATTAGGCAAAACGAACAACTTAGCAAAAGCAGCAGTGCAAGCTTCATGCATGCTGTAACACAGAGCAGCCATCTTAGTTCTAGTGCGCAGAAGCGAAAGTTTCCCTCCAAGCCAAGAAAGACGTCATGTCATATGAGTATGACAGAAGCATGCGCAGTAGGAAATCCTGCGTAGCAGCAGCCATTTTAGTGCAAGCGGATTATAGTTAGTAAAAGCCCATTGTCGCGCTTCCCTTGGATACTAGTTGTGTCATGTAATGCAGTTTTTAGTACACAAAACATGTTAATTTAGTACAATAACGTTATGTCGAGAGGACTGAATACAAGCAAGTCGTATTACGTGCGAATCCTTGCTCCATCACATGATACATCCAATAACCCTCTCAACACCTCATCCATGAAGCATTGTAATGCGGCGGGGGCATTGCATAGCCCAAAGGGCATAACCTGATATTCGTATAGTCCGAGTTTGGTACGAAATGCCAACTTCCATTCATCTCCCCGCCACACTCTCACCAGATGATATGCTCCACGAAGGTCTAGCTTGGTAAAGACTGTAGCCCCCTTCAGTTGATCCAATAGAATGGGTATTAAAAGCAGGGGGTATCTGTTCTTCTTGGTTACGCGAGTGATCGCCCTATAGTCAATACAAGCCCTTAGACCACCTTCACGTTTCGGAATAAAAAGAGGCGAGGACGCCGGTGAAGTTGATGGACGAATGAAGCCAGTTGCCAATAGTTTCTCCAGATATTGCTGTAAATAAGTGGTTTCGGCTTCGGTGAGGGCGTAGATGTGGCTACATGGAATGCTGGCTCCTTATTCACTGAACACTGCATGTTATTTCTGATATTCTTTGGATAGCGTGGTGACACATCCCACACGTTGTGTCAGACAACTGCTGGCTAGCAGCTCCGCAGGGTTCGTCTTAGTAGGAGCTTCTTGTATTCTGTCTCGGGTACAATGTTCCCCACAATACGAGGAGTTCAACGTAACTGTCCGTGCAGCCCATTGCAAAAAGGGATCATGTAGTGTTAGCCATGGCATGCCCAATATGAGGGTAAAATGAGGGGTGTCTATCAAGTCGAATTGGATATACTCATAATGATTCATGCCCATCTGCATCTGAATCTGCTGGGTATGATATCAAACAGGACCTGATGTCAATTCTGTGCCATCTACTGCCTTTACCAGCTCGGGGACCTTCTTCTTTACACAGGGTACTCCGATTTCTTGTGCATAACTTTGGTCAATAAAGTTGCCTGTAGCCCCTGAATCTAATAAGGCATGTACTAGCACAAGCCCGGCCCCCGGTATTTCCAGTGTGACACACACCTTCATGTGTGCCACTGCGTTTTGTACAGTGTTGATTACTGCTGGACAGACCACTTCCTCTTGTGGCCTCAAACAAGGGATCTGGGATTTGTTTGGGCGTTTTAGTTTTCCGACTCCTCTTGCAGATACTCCACCACTGGCACTTTCTGAACTCCTTTGAACTCTTTGTAGGCTGTTCTGGTTTTTGCCTTGCAATCCTTGATGAAGTGACCAGGCTTCCTGCAATATCAACATAGTCTTTGTATTCTCCTTCGCTCTCTCTCCTCTTGACTTAGTGGTCCGCGGATGCCACTAATCTGCATGGGTTCAGTCCCATCCGAAGCTGGTGAGGATCCTTCTGTTATGGATCTTGGACGTGGGGTTACATATCTGGTTTCGGTATGATGTTTGTCTCCTCTCCTTTCTTGAACTCTGTGGTCTAGTTGCACAGTGAGATCTATAAGTTCATCACAAGTGGTTGGCATGTGTTTCGTACAGTGTTGATTACTGCTGGATAGACCTCATCCTCTTGTGGCCTCAAACAAGGGATCTGGGACTTGTTTGGGCGTTTTAGTTTTCCGACTCCTCTTGCAGATACTCCACCACTGGCACTTTCTGAACTCCTTTGAACTCTTTGTAGGCTGTTCTGGTTTTTGCCTTGCAATCCTTGATAAAGTGCCCAGGCTTCCTGCAATATAAACATAGTCTTTGTATTCTCCTTCGCTCTCTCTCCTCTTGACTTAGTGGTCCGCGGATGCCACTAATCTGCATGGGTTCAGTCCCATCCGAAGCTGGTGAGGATCCTTCTGTTATGGATCTTGGACGTGGGGTTACATATCTGGTTTCGGTATGATGTTTGTCTCCTCTCCTTTCTTGAACTCTGTGGTCTAGTTGCACAGTGAGATCTATAAGTTCATCACAAGTGGTTGGCATGTGTTTCGTACAGTGTTGATTACTGCTGGATAGACCTCATCCTCTTGTGGCCTCAAACAAGGGATCTGGGACTTGTTTGGGCGTTTTAGTTTTCCGACTCCTCTTGCAGATACTCCACCACTGGTACTTTCTGAACTCCTTTGAACTCTTTGTAGGCTGTTCTGGTTTTTGCCTTGCAATCCTTGATGAAGTGCCCAGGCTTCCTGCAATATAAACATAGTCTTTGTATTCTCCTTCGCTCTCTCTCTCCTCTTGACTTAGTGGTCCACGGATGCCACTAATCTGAATGGGTTCTGTCCCATCCGAAGCTGGAGAGGATCCTTCTGTTATGGATCTTGGACGTGGGGTCACATATCTGGTTTCGGTACGATGTTTGTCTCCTCTCCTTTCTTGCAGTCTGTGGACTAGTTGCAAGGTCAGATCTATAAGTTCATCACAAGTGGTTGGCATGTGCACCACCTGAGCCAAGACGTCTTTCAACTCTCTTCTCAACCCTTGATAATACAGCGATATCCTTTTTTTCCATAGGCCAGTCAGTTTCAGAAATGAGTCTGTTGAAGGTGGTGATGTAGGATGAGAGGTCCTGGGTACCTTGTTTAAGTGTAATTAATTCCCTGTCTAAGGAGAGTAAGTGTGCCTTCCTATTGAACAATGTGCGCATTTCTTCACAGAAGGTGTCGAAATTACGCAAGGCAGGGTTGTCTCTTTCTATAAGGGGGAAAGTCAACTAGTGACATTACCCCCTAGATAAGACATTACAAAAGCCGTTTTAGCCTGATCAGTGGGAAACACGGCTGGTTTGCACATGAAATGTAATTTGCACTGTCCTAGAAATATACCAAATTTCTTAGGGTCCCCAAACAATCTTTCAGGAAGAGCTAAGGGTAACTGTGCGGGCTGTATAACCTGTATGGTGGAAGTACCCGCAGCCCCACCCATGGTATGAGTTGTTTGCCCTGCACTGTCATCATGAGATGCTGGCGGGGGTAGCGTCCAATTTCTAATGTACTGAGCCCCCCATGAACCCGTAGGACTAGAGTGCGACAACCCTGCAACCTCACGTCTCATAGTGCTCATTTTATTGCGTAACTCTTGGTTCTCCTCCCTGAAGGCATCTACCTCCATCCTTAGGGCAGTCAATGTTTCCAACATTGAATTTAGAACAGTATTGGTGTCCATCGTTCAGGCCGTAAGTAACCGTAGGCTTGTCAGTCTGTCAGACAGAGTAAGGTTACGCACTGACCTTACAGCCGGATACAGCAGACATGATGGTGAAGCTAGTTAATCCCTTCCCCTATAGTTTTTTAACCCTGGCTCTGCCGGCACCTAGGGAAACCTAGCAAACCTATACATGTTTTCAAACTAGACACCCAGGGGAACCTATGATGGGGTAACTTGACTGCCTCTAACCAGGTTCTTGTCAGACAGAGTAAGGTTACGCACTAACCTTACAGCCGGATACAGCAGGAACGATGGTGAAGCTAGTTAATCCCTTCCCCTATATGGAGATACCAATGAGTATATGTCTACACACTGCACCGATAATACCACCATAGGGGAAAGGGAAAAAAGGGACTAAGAAACAATAACGTTGCCGCTGTTAGGCTTAGGATAGGGATGTCTTCGAAAGATGCAGACCTCACTCTCCTGAAATCCACCCCGTCTGCCCTGTAAGTGAAGACACAATATACACTTGAGATTACATCCCGCTTTCATTCATAAAGCCACCATATACCCCTATGTGTATTTACTTACTTATAATACAGCTGTGCTTCTCCCAACGTAAAAAGGCACAAAAGTAGAAAATAAAGTAAAATGTAGAAACAAAAAGTCCTGATTTACTATACGAATGAGGTACCTATCTTACTGTAGATAATACTCCCAAAGCTGGTAACTGTGCGATCCTTTTTGGCAGTTCTGTGCCTAGTACTATGGCAGGTCTCTACTGCAGTAATTGTCCAGCCTGTTTTACTCTCCAGAGTGTGTGAGCAAATGTGACTGTAGAACAAAAAACAAAGCGCTTCCTGGCATTGAAGCAATAGCCCTCTGGAGACAAGAGAATATTAAATAAATAAAATCATCCAATTTCACTCCGCTCCCTTGAGCGATAATCCGGTGCTTTAAAGAAACAAAAACAAAGCACTTCCTTAGCACGGACCCCTGTTATCTGTCATGTGATAAACTCAATCTCCGCTCCAGAACACACATGCAGGTTCAAGGCAGAGTCAAATACTCGAACTCGAGCAGTTCCAAAGAAGAGCGATTTCTCCGTTTGTTACCTTGCAATCTTGTCTCCGTTCAGCCCAATGACCAGAGGCAAAGAAGCGGACAGTACTTCCAAACACACAACGCTTCAGGGTGTCCTGCTCGGATTCTTCAGTTGAGCGCGAGATGCTCTGCGCATCGGTGATTTCTCTCCCCTAACACAGAGCAAGTAGCGAAGCATATTGTGGCCAAATAAAAGGTATTTAGGCAGCCGTCAGCAGGCAGATACCATTAATAATCCACACCTCAAGGATATTGCAGCATGTTCAGCACTGCAGTAAGCGAGTAGATTCTTCACTCAAAAATCAGATACTCGAGTGACAAGCCGGAGCACTTCCAGATCAGAGTTTAAGTATTCACAGTCAGGTGCCATGGCCAGTTTCCTCGGAGGATTCTGGGAGATGTAATTCGTGCTTAACCCTTCACACACCAGAGTGTTTTTTGTGCCCCATGTGCCTATCTTCGCCTATTCATGACAGTACTGTTATCCAGAATTCCTTGCAAACCTACACAATTGTCATAAAAAACACCTTTTCCTCACATTTCTGTGGCGGAATGTTCTCGAATCTGTGTGGATCCACACATTTTTAACCACCCTGTGTTCCCCAAAGTCTTCCGAGAAAAATGATACCTCACTGGTGTGGTTAGGCTTAGTGCCCGAGACAGGAAATGTCGCAAAACGCAACATGGACTAACCCCAATTTCACAGTGAAAAATTACCCATTTTTGGCAAAGTGCCTAGCTGTAGATTTTGAACCCTAGCTCTGCCTTCACCTAGGGAAACCTAGCAAACCTATACAGTTTGAAAACTAGACACCCAGGGAAATCCAGGATGGGGTGACTTTACTGCCTCTCACCAGGTTCTGTTACCCATAATCCCTTGCAAACCTAAACAATTGTAAAAAAAAACATATTTCCTAATATTTCTGTGGTGGATAGTTCTGCAATCTGCATAGATCTACAAATTTCCACCAACCGTGTGTTCCCTAAAGTCTTCCGAGAAAATGATACCTCACTTGTGTGGGTGGGACTAGTGCCCACGAAAGGAAACGGCGCAAAACGCAACGTGGACACTCCCCAATTTAAGAGTGACAAACGACCCTTTTTTGGCAAAGTGCCTAGCTCTAGATTTTGAACCATAGTTCTGCCTTCACCTAGGGAAACCTAGTAAACCTATACTTTTTTAAACCTACACACCCAGGGGAATCCAGGTTAGGGTGACTTGACTGCCTCTCACCAGGTTCTGTTACCCAGAATTCCTTGCAAACCTACCAAAGGGTCATAAAAAACACCTTTTCGTCATATTTCTGTGGTAGAACGTTCTCGAATCTGCAAGGATCCACGAATTTCCAACCGCCCTGCGTTCCCCAAAGTCTTCCAAGAAAAATTATACCTCAGTGGTGTGGTTAGGCCTAGTGCCCCCAACAGGAAATGTCGCAAAACACAACGTGGACTCAACCCCGTTTCACAATGAAAAATGACCCTTTTTTTGGCAAAGTGCATAGCTGTAGATTTTGAACCCTAGCTCTGCCTTCACCTAGGAAAACCTAGGAAACCTATACAGTTTTGTAAACTAGACACCCAGGGGAATCCAGTATGGGGTGACTTGACTGCCTCTCACCAGGTTCTGCTACCCAGAATCTCTTGCAAACCTAAACAATTGTAAAATAACCCACATTTTCCTTATATTTCTGTGGCGGATAGTTCTGGAATCTGCGTGGATCCACAAATTTCCATGAGCCCTGCGTTCCCCAAAGTCTTCCAAGGAAAAGGATACCTCACTTGTGTGGGTAGCGCTAGTGTCCACGACAGGAAACGGCGCAAAACGCAATGTGGACACTCCCCAATTTCACAGTGAAAAAGTGCCTAGTTGTAGATTTTGAACCCTAGCTCTGCTGTCACCTAGGGAAACCTAGCAAACCTATACATTTTTCAAAACCAAACACCCAGGGTAATCCAGGATGGATGATTTGACTGCCTCTCACCAGGTTCTGTTACCCAGAATTCATTGCAAACCTAAATAGGTGCCCAAAAACCCATTTTCCTCACATTTCTGGGTGGAAGGTTCTGGAATCCACATGGATCCAAAGATTTCCACCCACCCCGCGTTCCCCAAAGTCTTCTGATAGAAATGGTAACTCACTTGTGTGGGCAGTCCTAGTGCCCGCAACAGGAAACGGCTCAAAACGCAACGTGGACACACCTCAATTTTGCGGTGAAAAATGACCCTTTTTTGGCAAAGTGCCTAGCTGTAGTTTTTTAACCCTGACTCTGCCGGCACCTAGGGAAACCTAGCAAACCTATACATTTTTTAAAACTAGACACCCAGGGGAATCCAGGATCTGTTACCAAGAATCCCTTGCAAACCTAATAAATTGTCCAAAAAAACAACTTTTCCTCACATTTCTGTGGTGGAAAGTTCTGGAATCTGCGTGGATCCACAAATTCCCACCCACCCCGCGTTCCCCAAAGTCTTCCGAGAAAAATGATACCTAAATGATGTGGGTAGGCCTAGTGCCCGCAACAGGAAATGGCACAAAACACAACATGGGCACACCCCAATTTCACAGTGAAAAATGACCCTTTTTTGGCAAAGTGCCTAGCTGTAGATTTTTAACCCTGGCTCTGCCGTCACCTACGGAAACCTAGCAAACCTATACATTTTTGACAACTAGACACCCAGAGGAATCAAGGATGGGCTGACTTTACTGCCTCTCACCAGGTTCTGTTACCCAGAATCCCTTGCAAACCCAATAAATTGTCCAATAAAACACATTTTCCTCACATTTCTGTGGTGGAAAGTTCTGGAATCTGCGTGGATCTACAAATTTCCATGCACCCCTTGTTCCCCAATGTCTTTCAAGAAAAATGGTACCTCACTTGCGAGGGTAGACCTAGTGCCCGCAACAGGAAATGGCACAAAACGCAACATGGAAACACCTCAATTTCGCAGTGAAAAATGACCCTTTTTTGGCAAAGTGTAGTTTTTTAACCCTAGCTCTGCCAGCACCTAAGGAAACCTAGCAAACCTAAAAGCAACAATTAAGGGACCCCCTCTGAAACAATTATAGGTCAGGGAAAAGAGGGGAAAACAACATATATATACATATCAAAATTTCCCTCATTGACCAACATATCTAACTTCCATTACTTGAAAATATACCAGTGACAGAAAGCGTTCATCTCAAAGTTTTTTTTAATTTTATCAAAACATTTCATTTCTTTTTCAAATTTTTTTATCATTTTAACAGACACAAACCACATTCAAACCATCCAATATCATTCATTCTCACACAAATAATAACATACAATATCTGACCCAGTGCCAAGGGTCATATTTACTTTGAGACGCAATTTGTTGGTAGAAAGGAAAATTACTTTTCTCTTTTCTGTCATACGTAAACTCTACCATTGACAGATATTGTATGTTATTAGTTGTGTGAGAATGAATGATATTGGATGGTTTGAGTGTGGTTTGTGTCTGTTGTATTGAACCAGGAGGACTTTATCACGTATGTGTTATATATTTGTATGCTATATTTATAAAAAAAATTGTTTTGCGATAATCATGGTTGTAAAAGAATTGTACCAATGATTAGTTGCATTTAGGTCTATTTATGATGAAATATTATGATAAAAAAACATTGTAGAAAAAGAAATTAAATGTTTTGACAAAATTAAAAAACTTTGAGATGAACGCTTTCTGTCACTGGTTCATTTTCATGTAATGGAAGTTAGGTATGGTGGTCAATGAGGGAAATTTTGATATGTATATATGTGAACCTAGCAAACCTATACATTTGTTAAAAACTAGACACCCAGGGGAATCCAGAATGGTGTGACTTGACTGCCTCTCACCATGTTCTGTTCCCCAGAACCCCTTGCAAACCTAACAAATTGACAAAAAAAAACATTATTCTTACATTTCTGTGATGGAAAATTCTAGAATCTGCATGGATCCACAAATTTCCACCCACACGCGTTTCCCAAAGTCTTCCAAGAATAATGGTACCTCACTTGTGTGGGTAGGCCTAGTGTCCGAAACAGTATACGGCGGAAAACGCAACGTGGACACACCTCAATTTGAGAGTGAAAAATTACCCTTTTTCGGCAAAGTGCCTAGCTGTAGTTTTTTAACCCCAGCTCTGCCGGCACCTAGGGAAACCTAGCAAACCTATACATCTATTAAAAACTACACACCCAGGAGAATCCAGGATGCGGTGACTTGACTGCCTTTCTGTGGTGGAAAGTTTTCGAATCTGCGTGGATCCACAAATTTCCACCCACCCCGCATTTCCCAAAGTCTTCCGAGAAAAATGATACCGGCGTGGTGTGGGTAGGCCTAGTGCCCGCAACAGGAAACAGCGCAAAACGCAATGTGGACAAACCTCAATTTCGCAGTGAAAAATTGCCCATTTTTGGCAAAGTGCCTAGCTGTAGTTTTTTAACCCTAGCTCTTCCGGCACCTAGGTAAACCTAGCAAACCTATACATTTTTGTTAACTACACACCCAGGGGAATCCAGGATGGGGTGACTTTACTGCCTCTCACCAGGTTCTGTTAGCCAGAACTCCTTGCAAACCTAAAAAATTGTCATAAAAAACACCTTTTCCTCACATTACTGTGGTGGAAAGTTCTCAAATCTGCAAGGATCCACAAATTTTCACCCAACTTGCATTCCCATAAGTCTTCTGAGACAAATGGTATCTCACTGGTGTGGGTAGGCCTAGTGCCCGTGACAGGAAACGGCGCAAAATGCAACGTGGACACACCCCAATTTCACAGTGAAAAATGACCCTTTTTTGGCAAAGTGCCTAGCTGTAGATTTTGAACCCTAGCTCTGTCTTCACCCAGGGAAACCGAGCAAACCTATGCATTTTTGAAAATAAGACCCTGGAGAATCCAAAATTGGGTGACTTGACTGCCTCTCACCAGCTTCTGTTACCCAGAATCCCTTGCACACCTAATAAATTGTCAAAAAAAACAAATTTTCCTCACATTTCTGTGGTGGAAAGTACTGGAATCTACGTTGATACACAAATTCCCACCCACCCCGCATTCCCCAGTGTCTCTCAAGAAACATGGTACCTGACTTGTGTAGGTAGGCCTAGTGCTCGCAACAGGAAACGGTGCAAAATGCAACGTGGACACACCTCAATTTCGCAGTGAAAAATTACCCTTTTTTGGCAAAGTGCCTAACTGTAGTTTTTTAACCCTAGCTCTGCCGGCACCTAGGGAAACCTAGCAAACCTATACATTTTTAAAAAACTAGATACCCATGGGAATCCAGGATGGGGTGACTTTACTGCCTCTCAACATGTTCTGTTACCCAGAATCCCTTGCAAACCTTAAAAAAAAAACACGTTTTCCTCATATTTCTGTGGTGGAAAGTTCTGGAATCTGCGTGGATCCACAC
Source organism: Lissotriton helveticus (assembly GCF_964261635.1). Taxonomy (NCBI): domain Eukaryota; kingdom Metazoa; phylum Chordata; class Amphibia; order Caudata; family Salamandridae; genus Lissotriton; species Lissotriton helveticus. Next base: position 1,455,839,220 of record NC_136059.1, read on the forward strand.
ATTTCCACCCATCCCCCATTTCTGAAAGTCTTCCGAGAAAAATGGTACCTCACTTGTGTGGGTAGGCCTAGTGCTCGCAACAGGAAACGGCGCAAAACGCAACGCGGACACACCTCAATTTCACAGTGAAAAATTATCCTTTTTCCGGCAAAGTGCCTAGCTGTAGTTTTTTAATCCTAGCTCTGCTGAAACATAGGGAAACCTAGCAAACCTACACATTTTTTAAAACTACACACCCAGGGAAATCCAGGATGGGGTCAATTGACTGCCTCCCACCAGGTTCTGTTTCCCAGAATTCCTTGCAAACCTAAAAAGTTGTCATAAAAAAACACCTTTTCCTCACATTTCTGTGGTGGAAAGTTCTCAAATCTGCGTGGATCCACAAATTCGTCCAAGAAAAATAATACCTCACTTGTGTAGGTAGGCCTAGTGCCCGCAACAAGAAATGGTGCAAAACGCAATGTGGACACACCCCAATTTCACAGTGAGAAATGACCCTTTTTTTGGCAAAGTGCCTAGCTGAAGTTTTTAAACCCTAGCGCTGCCTTCACCTAGGACAACCTAGCAAACCTATATATTTTTGAAAACTAGACTGCCAGGGGAATCCAGGATGGGGTGACTTGACTGCCTTTCACCAGGTTCTGTTACCCAGAATTCCTTGCAAACCTAAGCAATTGTTAAAAAAACACATTTATCTCACATTTCTGTGGTGGAAAGTTCTGGAAACTGCGTGGATCCACAAATGTCCACCCACCCCGCGTTTCCTAAAGTCTTCCGAGAAAAATGGTACCTCATTTGTGTGGGTAGGCCTAGTGCCCGCAACGGGAAACGGTGCAAAACGCAATGTGGACACACCTCAATTTTGCAGTGAAATATGATCCTTTTTTGGCAAAGTGCCTAGCTGTAGTTTTTTAACCCTAGCACCTAGGGAAACCTAGCAAACCTATACATTTTTTTAAAACAACACACACCTAGGGGAGTCCAGGATGGGGTGACGTGACTGCCTCTCACCAGTTTCTGTTACCCAGAATTCCTTGCAAACCAAAAAATTGTCATTAAAAAACATCTTTTCCTCAGATTTCTGTGGTGGAAAGTTCTCAAATCTGCGTGTACCCACACATTTCCACCTACCTTACTTTGCCCAAAGTCTTCCGAGAAAAATGATACCTTACTGGTGTGGTAGGCCTAGTGCCCGGACATGAAATGGCACAAAATGCACCGTGTGCACACCCCGATGTCACAGTGAAAAAAAATTGATCCTATTTTGGCAAAGTACCTAGCTGTAGATTTTGAACCCTAGCTCTGCCTTCACCTAGGGAAACCTAGCAAACCTGTACAGTTTTGAAAACTAGACACCCAGGAGAATCCAGGATGGGGTGACTTGACTGGCCCTCACCAGGTTCTGTTACGCAGAATCCCTTGCAAACCTAAAAAATTGTCAAAAAAACACATTTTCCTCATATTTCTGTGGTGGAAAGTTCTGGAAACGGCGTGGATCCACAAATTTCCACCAGCCCTGAATTACCCAACGTCTTCTGTAAAAAATGATACCTCACTTGTGTGGGTAGGCCTAGTGCCCACGACGGGAAACGGCGCAAAAACGCAACGTGTGAAAACTAAACACCCAGGGGAGTCCCCGATGGGGTGACTTGAATGCCTCTCACCAGGTTCTGTTTCCCAGAATCCCTTGCAAACCTAATAAATTTTCCCAAAAACAAATTGTTCTCACATTTCTGTGGTGGAAAGTTCTAGAATCTACGTGGATCCACAAATTTCCATCCACCCCTAATTCCCCAATGTCTTCCAAGAAAACTGGTACCTCACTTGTTGGGTATGCCTAGTGCCAGCAACAGGAATCGGCGCAAAACGCAACGTGGACAAAACTCAATTTCGCAGTGAAAAATTTCCTTTTTTTGGCAAAGTGCCTAGCTGTACTTTTTGAACCCGAGCTCTGCCTTCACCTAGGGAAACCTAGCAAACCTATACAGTTGTGAAAACTACACACCGATGGGATTCCACGATGGGGTGACTTGACTGCCTCTCACCATGTTCTGTTACCCAGAATCCCTTGCAAACCTAATAAATTGTCTGAAAAAACACATTTTCCTCACATTTCTGTGGTGGAAAGTTCTGGGAACTGCGTGGATCCACAAATTCCCACCCACCCCGCATTCCCCAAAGCCTTCCTAGAAAAATGAAACCTCACTTGTGTGGGTAGGCCTTGTGCCCGCAACAGGAAACGGCGCAAAAGGCATCGTGGTCACACACCTCAATTTTGCAGTGAAAAATGACCCTTTTTGGCAAAGTGCCTAGCTTAGTTTTTTAACCCTATCTCTGCCGGCACCTAGGGAAAGCTATCAAACCTGTACATTTTTTAAAACTTAACACACAGGAAAATCCAGGATAGGGGGGACTTGACTGCCTCCCACCAGTTTCTGTTACCCAGAATCCCCAGCAAACCTTAAAAATTGTCAAAAACACCACATTTCCCTCACATTTCTGTGCTGGAAAGTTCTGGAATCTGCGTGGATCCACAAATTTCCACCTTCCCCGCGTTCCCCAAAGTCTTCCGACAAAAATGGTACCTTACTTGCGTGGGTGGGTCAAGGACCCGCGACAGGCAAGGGCCCAAAGCCTATTGAGACGACATCAAAATTACCTATCACAAAACAACCTGGCTTTGCAAGGGGAGTCCCATGAGTTTTGAGCAGGGCTCGGCGGCCATCTAGGGAAACCTACCAAACCCATACATTTCTGAAACTAGATACCTGGGGGAGTCCAGTGAGGTATGGCTTGCGTGGGTCCCCCAACATTCTCCTACCCAGAATCCCCTGCAAACCTCAAAATTTGCTGAAAAAAATCACTTTTTTCTCAAATTTCTGTGTGGGAAAGTTCTGGAATCTGCGTGGGTCCAGACATTTCCTCCCACCCAGCATCCCCAATGGTCTCCCGATTAAAATGGTACCTCACTCGCGTGGGTGGGTCAAGGACCCGCGACAGACAAGGGCCCAAAACCTATTGAAGATGCTGGGTGCATTAACAGGGAAGGAACGCATTCTGGTTATTTCTTTCCTTCTTGCATGCTTGTCCCCGGTCTGGCTATATCCAAGCTTCTGGTCTGGTGATGTCCCCCAAATGTGGCGAGTATGTTAGCCAGGTAAGCTAGGGTTAGGGTGACCAGACGTCCAGGATTTCCCCAGATGGTCCCGGCTTTTGAGAAGTGTCCCGGTGTACCAACACTTTTCTCCAAATTGAAGAAATTTCCCGGTTTTTGGGTAGTGCTTGGGTTATTTAAAGAAAATCCCAGTGTTTAAGGGAGGGTCAGGTGAACCTGCAAGTTAATCACAGTGTTATGCAGGCTCGCATTTCGACCAGCCATCTTAGAAAGGGGGACAGAAAGTCACTTCTACAAACTCTCTTGCTGTGCTCAGTGAAGCAGCACAGCAGAATTCAATGAGGTGTGAACGAGGGCTGCAGAGGCCATAGGACACAGCCAGGTCCACCAGATGCCGGACCCTGGAGCTCTTTGCAGAGGTAATGTGAAAATAAATGTTTTTAATGAACACAAATATATATATATATATATATATATATATATATATATATATATTCACTGAAAAACCATAGGTTATAGACCATATATAGTTAGGAATTAGCATTTAAAAAACCTTATTTTACTCACACAAAACCATTGAAATTCCATATATAGTTAGTTGCACTAACTATATATCGCGCACCCGCAATCCACTGCTGATGATGTCACATATTACATCATTCATGACATGGTCAGTGACATCACTGATGACAACATCCAGTGATTATGTGTTTCTGTAAAGTTTAAATATGTTTTACATATTGAAGAATGAGTGGATGTATAAGTGTCTGAATGAAGGTTTTAGTAGGTGCGTGATTGACTGTATGAGTGAGTGAATAAATGCGTCTTACTGAATGCACGGGTTAGTGACTAAACTGTCTGAAAGTGTGCATCAGTATGTCTGTTGTTGTGCAAGCTGCTGCATGTGTTGATCAGTAGCTATATAAGTAGCTATATGGGTTATTGATTGGTTGCACAAGTATTTGTATGGGAGACTGAGTGTGTGTATGGCTGGCTGGGAGGTGTGTGACTGTGCAGATCAATGTGTACTTGTATCAGTGATTCTATAAGAGAGTAAGTATGTGTTAGTATATGTTTCAAAAATGTAAGGTGTTCTGTGTTTAACTGTATAGATGAGAAAATGGAAGTGTGATTGATTCTTTTCAGGACTGACTAGGTGTGTGAGTAACTCCATGGATGAGTGGCAGAGTGTGAGTGTCTGTATAGGTGTATGAGTGCATATGATAGTGTTGTAAAGATGAGTGATTGTATGTATGAATGATTGTATGAGTGAATGTGTGTGTAGACATAGGAATCAGTGAGTGCGTATGTAGTAACTAGTATTGGTGTGTCAATGGTTTCAAAAATTATACTCTGTATTTAACACTGGGTGTAACGGAGGTTATATTAGAGTGTGAGGAGATGCATTGTATTATCACATGAATGATATCATCAGTGATGTGATCATTGATGTCAAGTGAGATGTCATCAGTGATGTCATTTGAGATGTCATCAGTGATGTCATCAGTGATGTCACTGACCATGTCATGAATGATGTAATATGTGACATCATCAGCAGTGGATTGCGGGTGCGCGATATATAGTTAGTGCAACTAACTATATATGGAATTTCAATGGTTTTGTGTGAGTAAAATAAGGTTTTTTAAATGCTAATTCCTAACTATATATGGTCTATAACCTATGGTTTTTTCAGTGAATTTTCAAGGTTTTGTAAACATTTTCGTGTTTATGCACACTGATCTGCTTTGAATGCTGCCCCCCCCTCATTTCTATTAGGAGTACTCTCTCTTTGCAGATAGTGAAAGGTAGTTAACGCAGGCCTTTGCCCCCGTTGTAATACGTCGTGCCTGCTTCTCTCTCCATTTGATTGATTGTTATCCAAGCATTTACTGTTTTAGAATTGGTTCTCTTTGGTTCATTCTCTATTTACAAACAAACACAGAGTCGCAATACTCTGTTTAGTCTTTGCAGATAACGAAAAATCGTGTAAAAAAACATAAGGAATCGAGCAAAATCAGTAGGCCACTAATGGGATCTCTTTTTGACCTCGCTAAAATAGAAACATTAGGAACAACCCCTCATGACAAATACGAAACTAGTGAGATGAACTAAACTCCACACCATGATGGCTGCAATACAGCTCGACTCCGCCACCCACCCCGCCCAAAATAACGATAAAGAGCGGCTGCCATGATTGCTCGCGGAATGGCCACGACGGAGCTACGAAATGGTGGTGCTCTCATGCTAACCCCAGCTTCAGTCTGAAACATCCAGAAACACTGTAGACTACCAATTCGATCAGTTCCGGTAGCGCCCCAACGTAACCCGGTAGAGAAGAACTAGCCCTCCCCTCTTTGACTGATGGTTCTTGTTGCCTGTCCCTTCTGTTGTCATTTAACAGAACTATTTAGCCTGCTGAAAAGGGTTGTGTTCCGACCGCTGGTTGGTGGAGACATTTCGACTATATTCTGGACCTGCGTTGTCGCTTAATGCGTCATATTGCGCGCCGCGTTAGCGCATCCGGAAGTGATCCGGGGCGCGACGCGCAGCGCGTAACGTAAGCATAACAGGTCATGTGACTTGTTAATAAAACTTTTCATTGGTTCATTTTACTTTTCTTATTCTAATGATGAAAGGCTTGGTCATATGACCTAAAAATTACGCTTTTTATTACTTCCGAACATTATTTTTTCTTAAACATATATGTTATAATGTTCCAGGCTAATGTACTTTCCCGGAAAATTTACAACTGTCCTGCAAGTAAAATATATTCTTTTTTCGAGAAAAAGGGCGTTTCTTCGTCCCATGACGGAGCCGTTAAGCAAAAGAGGGTCGATCTGCTGTCTTAGTCGCCGATACGCTTGAATATGAGATTCTTATCGATCACTTTATGTTGCAGGAGTAGAAAACACAACAGCCCTTGACCATTTATCTTTACTGCGTTCCTGCGTATTATACCTTTTACCCTTCATGTAATTGGTCTGCTTTATTTCACTTGCCTTTTACTGATTCTAAAACAGTGACTATTATTAAAAACTTTACCAATGTAAATACTACTACCATGTTTTCTTTTAAAAACCTTTATTGTGAAAATGTCAGTATACAAATACGGGCCTATAACCACGTGCGCCGGCCACGGAGCAAACTGTAATCGTATATGATGAGGAGACATTTACACTGTAGAGGAACGTTACGGGCGGGCCATTAGGTTGCAAGAACTAAGGTGTCTAACAGTTGCGGAATCGGTGGACGTACATTTTATAATTAAAATACGACAGGGCCAGTTACAATAAAATTATCTAGATATACATTTGCGGGCAAGTACCATGGGTGACGTTAATTCGAACTTTCAATAGTACAGTAATCAATAACACATCACAACTTAATATCAATAGAGATGTCGAAATATTCAATCTATTCTCGTCCCCGCCCGCCATGTGCTTCAAAACTGCATACGTATCTCGTGATATCAAAGTTTTACAACAAGTACACAACAAGGAGTTACGAGTCCCATTTATTCCGGCGCCATTTTGGGCGAGGACGGGCAGGTCCAGGATATAGTCAAAATGTCTCTACCAACCATCGACTATGATGATGTTCATATGCTGTATTTATTAGAGTAACACTCATCTGTCCACATGAAATTAATTTGCCACAATCTAAACATGTCATTTTAATCTTTCCAAAGTCCTTCTAAATATTTGGGACCGTTTCCCTTGCCTCTGATGCTGTCAGTGCCATTTCTTTGATGAATGTACTGGCAGGTCGGGGGTTCTTCTCCAAATCTCTCTTTTATGCAGCACTATAATTAATCGGTGCCACCTCTCCATATGACGATGCATGGTATAGTTACCATAACTATATTTTTTTTCGGTTCCTCTGGAGAGTACATCGTGGCAGATGAAGCGTGTAACGTACCGGGCATTTACCTTTTTTTGCATGTAGAGGAAAGGAAAAAAATTCAAGCGTCCGAGTTCTAAGGTGTCCCAGGGCCATTTTAGTGGACCAGGCCCAAATCCAAAGAACAGGCCGCCATTTTGAGAGTCCTGTTGCAGCCGCCTGTCGCTGTAGCATCAAGAGCGGCCGAAACTCAGCTGAATGGCAACTGAAACGGTAAAGGGGCGCCCCACTACAGCAGACGAGCCTCCACCTGGGAAGGCCCGTTCACGCCGCCTCCCCCCCCCCCCTTCGGGCACCCCACGCCGTTATTCGGAGCAGTATTGTAGGATGGCCACACCAGTGCAGCAACTTGCTAGACACCACCTCGGTGGTAACCGAATCTCAGCGCCTTGTGGTGTCTCCTATTCAGAAAACATTGTTGTGCTGCCTTCGACCTATTCGCCGCAAGTGCGCACGCAACTCAGCTGCATAGCTTGCTAGACACCACCTCGGTGCTAACCGAATCTCAGCGCCTTGTGGTGTCTTCTATTCAGAAAATATTGTTGCGCTGCCTTTGGCCCCATTCACACATCGGTCCGCTACTGACGCCACCTCACAGGCCAACGGGGCGCCCCACGCCGACTTTCAGCATTGTAGGATGGCCACACCAGTACGGCAACCTAGACACTACCTCGGTGCCATCCGGATCTTGGCATCTCAGCGCCTTGTGGTGTCTTCTATTCAGAAAATATTGTTGCGCTGCCTTTGGCCCCATTCGCACATCGGTCCGCTACTGACGCCATCTCACAGGCCAACGGGGCGCCCCACGCCGACTTTCAGCATTGTAGGATGGCCACACCAGTGCGGCAACTTACTAGACACCACCTCGGTGCCATCCGGATCTTGGCATCTCAGCGCCTAGTGGTGTCTTCTATTCGGAAAATATTGTTGCGCTGCCTTTGGCCCCATTCGCACATCGGTCCGCTACTGACGCCATCTCACAGGCCAAAGGGGCGCCCCACGCCGACTTTCAGCATTGTAGGATGGCCACACCAGTGCGGCAACTTGCTAGACACCACCTCGGTGCCATCCGGATCTTGGCATCTCAGCGCCTTGTAGTGTCTTCTATTCAGAAAATATTGTTGCGCTGCCTTTGGCCCCATTCGCACATCGGTCCGCTACTGACGCCATCTCACAGGCCAACGGGGCGCCCCACGCTGACTTTCAGCATTGTAGGATGGCCACACCAGTGCGGCAACTTACTAGACACCACCTCGGTGCCATCCGGATCTTGGCATCTCAGCGCCTAGTGGTGTCTTCTAGTCGGAAAATATTGTTGCGCTGCCTTTGGCCCCATTCGCACATCGGTCCGCTACTGACGCCATCTCACAGGCCAACGGGGCGCCCCACGCCGACTTTTACCATTGTAGGATGGCCACACCAGTGCGGCAACTTACTAGACACCGCCTCGGTGCCATCCGGATCTTGGCATCTCAGCGCCTTGTGGTGTCTTCTATTCAGAAAATATTGTTGCGCTGCCTTTGGCCCCATTCGCACATCGGTCCGCTACTGACGCCATCTCACAGGCCAACGGGGCGCCCCACGCCGACTTTCAGCATTGTAGGATGGCCACACCAGTGCGGCAACTTACTAGACACCACCTCGGTGCCATCCGGATCTTGGCGCATTGTGCTGCCTTCGGCCTATTCGCACATCGTTCCGCTACTGACGCCGCCTCACGTGCCAACGTATTTTCTCCGCATTTTATACCCTATGCCGCATAACAGGTCATGTAACTTGTTATATAAAACTTTTCATTGGTTCATTTTACTTTTGGTTTCCTAATGATGGAAGGCTTGATCATATGACCTAAAAATAACACTTTTCATTGGATGAAAACTTTTTTTTTCCCCAAACGATGAAAGCCCCACCTTGTTTCTGGATGTTTCAGACTGAAGCTGGCGTCAACATGAAAGCACCACCATCTCGTGGCTCCGTCGTGGTCATTCCGCGAGCAATCATGGCAGCCGCTCCCCACCAGAAGCCTGCAGGAGTCGGGGGCCCCCAAAACTTTTGTTGAATCCTCAAGGCGGAGGGGACGCTTTCGAGAATGGGGTCCAAGACCTAGCAGACAAGCGTGCGATTTCCAAGATGTCCCAGGGCCATTTCAGTGGACCAGGCCCAAAAAGGAAAGAGCCTGCCGCCATTTTGAGAGTCCTGTGACAGCCGCCTATCGCTGCACCGCAAGAGTGGGCGCAACTCAGCTGAATTGCGGCTTTTGACACAGTGGACCAAAAGCGGACGGAATGGCAACTGAAACGGTAAAGGGGCGCCCCACTACAGCAGACGAAACTCCACCTGGAGAGGCCCGTTCACGCCGCCTCCCCCCCCCCCCCGGGGCGCCCCACGCCGTTATTCGGAGGGCGGCAACTTACTGGACATCACCTTGGTGCCATCGTTCTGCTGCCTTGGAACTATTCGCACAACAGACCGCTACTGATGACCCACCCCCCGCGACGCCCCACGCCGGATACCGAAACCAGTGCGGCACCCAGGCAACATCACCTGGGTGCCGTCCAGAAATCTGGACGTTGTGCTACGTTGGGACTATTCGCACAGCCGACCGCTACTTCCTTCATTTTCCCTAAAAATGTTTAAATGTTTTTACTGTTTTTGTTTTGTTGTATATATTTATAAGTTATTAACGTTTTATAATCTTACTACTTTGTTGGAGTGCTATATATTTTTAATGTGACACATAATTGTAAAAACTTTGATGTACAAAGAGTCATCCCTGGAATCTTCCGCTTCAGGCTCGGTCCCCTCCCCAATCACAATACAGGATGGTTTTCAGATAGTAGGAACGCGTGTGCTGTGACGGATCTCATCGGGTGTGGGCCTTGATCTACTATAACTCCTTTGAAGAGGGGTGATTCTTTACAGCTGGGGCCATAAACTACATCTGCAGGGCTAGCTGATAGCCTAGGACCGGCCTGGACAATTGGACACAGAGGAAAGGAAGTGTCAGAGGGTGCGGTAGTGAATAGGGCGAAAGGGAGGTGTGGGGCGGGCACAGGGTGTGATTCTCAGGGAAGAGCAGCGCAGATGGGGGGAGGTTTATTACCCATGCATAAGACAGAGAGCGGGGGTGACCAGTGCCTGGGGGAGATGCTTGCGAGGGTGGGGAGCCATGCTAAGGATCGACAGCGTACAGAGAGTGGGTCTGGTCAAGGCATCTAAAATGGCTGCCGTGCACGACAAAAGTGTGGCATTTGAAAAAAGGCAAGATGGCGCAGACAATGTTTTTCAACACTTCCTGATTTCCTTCGAATCGAACGTTAACAGACGTTCGGGCATATTACCAAAGTTAAGCGATATTTATCCCTAACGATGCTTAGCAACAAATTTTTTACCGCTAAGCATCGTCAGAAATTATCGCAGATAAACCTTGCTATTATCAAGGTTTATCGCAAATGCGATGAAAAACGACCGCAATGCATTAATATCGCTGAAAAGTCAGCGATATTCATGCATTACCGAGCTAATGCTCTTAGCCATGTTATCCACCTCCCATTGGATAACATGGCTAAGAACTGCTCAGGGCAGGTGTTACTTTTTGGAGATATTCGCGCTTAGCGCGAATATCTCCAAAAGTTGGTAATAGGAGATAGCGATGTTAGCGACTGTTTCCAGTCGCTAACATCTTGGCATGCCCACTTTGCATGTCATTAGTGATAAATATCACTGACATGCAAAGTGGAGCCCAAGATGGTCGCTATCTCCTACTAGCGGTCGCTAACTGGTGTTAGCAACAGCTAGGTAATAGGGAGATAATTTTATCTCCGCGAAGCGGAGCGCTGTTACAGATATATATCTTTTTTTGAACGATAATTTCTCAAAATCCACTGGAGCACATATATTGAGACCTAGCAAAGGCACATCGGGCTACCAGTCCCTACAATTTTGCCAAGTTTCGTGCAAATCCATTCAGCCGTTCGATTATTATTATTTTATTTTTTTTGCCCCGCGGGGGGCCCTTTTAAAACCTCCACATCAACCCTAAGAGGTCAAGGAGGATCTACTATGCCCCCTTATGGTCATTTGCCCCTTCGCTTTGGCCTCCCCTTGACTCTCGATCTTACCGAGAGACAAGATGGCGGCCGCTACGGACTGTTTGGAATGTTTACAGACGCCGGAGAACCAATCAGCTTCTCCAGTCCCTACAATTTTGCCAAGTTTCGTGCAAATCCATTCAGCCGTTCGATTATTATTATTTTATTTTTTTTTGCCCCGCGGGGGGCCCTTTTAAAACCTCCACATCAAACCTAAGAGGTCAAGGAGGATCTACTATGCCCCCTTATGGTCATTTGCCCCTTCGCTTTGGCCTCCTCTTGACTCTCGATCCTACCGAGAGACAAGATGGCGGCCGCTACGGACTGTTTGGAATGTTTACAGACGCCGGAGAACCAATCAGCTTCGCAAAGCTCCGTAACGCGAAAAGTACGCGAAGCGGAGCGCTGTTACAGATATATATCTTTTTTTGAACGTTAATTTCTCAAAATCCACTGGAGCACATATATTGAGACCTAGCAAAGGCACATCGGGCTACCAGTCCCTACAATTTTGCCAAGTTTCGTGCAAATCCATTCAGCCGTTCGATTATTATTATTTTATTTTTTTTTGCCCCGAGGGGCCCTTTTAAAACCTCCACATCAAACCTAGGGGGTCAGGGAGGATCTACTATGCCCCCTTATGGTCATTTGCCCCTTCGCTTTGGCCTCCTCTTGTCTCTCAATCCTACCGAGAGACAAGATGGCGGCCGCTACGGACTGTTTGGAATGTTCACAGACGCCGGAGAACCAATCAGCTTCGCTTCACAAAGCTCCGTACCGCAAAAAGTCCGCGAACCGGAGCGCTGCCCGGTCCGCTGTTACAGATATATATCTTTTTTTGAACGTTAATTTCTCAAAATCCACTGAAGCACATATATTGAGACCTAGCAAAGGCACATCGGGCTACCAGTCCCTACAATTTTGCCAAGTTTCGTGCAAATCCATTCAGCCGTTCAGGCTAAAAGTGAGGCCAACTGCCCTATGGGAAACTCAATGTTAAAAACACGTTTTGGGACCCCCCTTTTTTCTCGGCCCCCCCTTGACGAAACCCCCCCAAATTTTCAGGAGCTGCTCAGAAACAAAATGTTCCATTTTCCTGAAAATGTCAGCCAATTCCGTCCACAAACGCCAAAGTTATTAGACATAGAATTTTCAAAAATCCCATAGAGAAAAAATCCTAACTATATATACCTACTGGCGACCGCCAGTAGGTAATATATATATATTGGTCATTTGCCCCTTCGCTTTGGCCTCCTCTTGACTCTCGATCCTACAGAGAGACAAGATGGCGGCCGCTACGGACTGTTTGGAATGTTTACAGACGCCGGAGAACCAATCAGCTTCGCAAAGCTCCGTAACGCGAAAAGTACGCGAAGCGGAGCGCTGTTACAGATATATATCTTTTTTTGAACGTTAATTTCTCAAAATCCACTGGAGCACATATATTGAGACCTAGCAAAGGCACATCGGGCTACCAGTCCCTACAATTTTGCCAAGTTTCGCGCAAATCCAAATATATATATATTACCTACTGGCGGTCGCCAGTAGGTATATATAGTTAGGATTTTTTCTCTATGGGATTTTTGAAAATTCTATGTCTAATAACGTTGGCGTTTGTGGACGGAATTGGCTGAAATTTTCAGGAAAATGGAACATTTTGTTTCTGAGCAGCCCCTGAAAATTTGGGGGGGGGTTCGTCAAGGGGGGGCCGAGAAAAAAGGGGGGTCCCAAAACGTGTTTTTAACATTGAGTTTTCCATAGGGCGGTTGGCCTCACTTTTAGCCCGAACGGCTGAATGGATTTGCACGAAACTTGGCAAAATTGTAGGGACTGGTAGCCCGATGTGCCTTTGCTAGGTCTCAATATATGTGCTCCAGTGGATTTTGAGAAATTAACGTTCAAAAAAAGATATATATCTGTAACAGCGGACCGGGCAGCGCTCCGGTTCGCGTACTTTTCGCGTTACGGAGCTTTGTGAAGCGAAGCTGATTGGTTCTCCGGCGTCTGTAAACATTCCAAACAGTCCGTAGCGGCCGCCATCTTGTCTCTCGGTAGGATCGAGAGACAAGAGGAGGCCAAAGCGAAGGGGCAAATGACCATAAGGGGGCATAGTAGATCCTTCCTGACCTCTTAGGTTTGATGTACCATTTTGCCAAGTTTGGTGTAATTCCGTTCAGCCATTCAGGCTGTAGACGTATGTAAATGTCCTATGGAAAATTGCATGGGGAAAACACATTTGAAAGTGTTGAAATTTAGAACCAATTAAAATGTTACTTTGGTTTTGTATTTGTGTGTGATGAAAGTTAATTGGTTATGTATATATCTCAAATGAGAGGAAACCACAGCCATTTTGTGATACTACTGTCTGAGGTACATTTGTGAGGAATTTTTGGTGGTGAATTTCTGGTGTTTGATTTACACAGTACTAACACTTCTCCTACTTTTAAAAAGGTGAGTTGTTAATTTGTAAGGGGAACTATGTTGTACACTTGAAGATAATTTGAAAAATGTTTTCTGTTATTTATTTGCAGTCCTTCTGTTATACTAAATACTTGATAAAGTTAGTTTTATATTATGTATTACTAAAAACGATAAATGAAAGTGATTATTTTTTTCTGCAATTTACAGCAAGCAATTTCAAAATAAAATGGCTCACAATGAAGAGACCGTGGTAATTTTGAATTGTCCACTACATTGATTGAAATTGACAGCACCAATAATAAAATATTGTCACAAGGAGGAGATGACTTGAATGATTCCACTACATTGATTGAAATTAACAGCACCAATAATGAAATATTGTCACAAGGTGGAGATGACTTGAATGATTTTTTGGATCAATCTGTTGATGGCGAATTTATCGAATGTTTGGAGACCATAGAGTTACAAGAATCATCATTGCAGACTTTTAATGAGGAGATTCCAGATGAGATGATTGAAGAGGAAATTACTGATGAGGACATGTTACTAGTTCTTTCAAATTTAGAAAATTCAGAAGAATAAATTTATATTTAGAAATCAAAAATTGTTTGAGACATTATTCATTTTTATTTTTAATTTATGAGGTTGTAGCGAAGTGATTGTAGTATAAAATGAGACTTATAGTATAGAGTGCAACATTTTTATGTTACATGGTAAGTTTACTCATATTTACTGCCCTTCTCCCACTATATTATCTCCAATGTGTATTTGACATCTCTTCTTCATCTCCGGCCTCCTTTCTCTCACTGTGTGTCTCTGATGCATCTTATCGCTGCTATTTTGTGTAATTACAGAAGAGAGTAAAATAAAATAGTTCGGAACGTGAAAAGAGGGCAAAGTAGAGTACCCCTCACCCCCTAGGCCTTCTCAGGCGGTCCCAAAAGGATCAGTTTCTGCTTTCCTGAGAGATTATGGTATGAGTTCCATATACCACAATAATTTGCATTACAACATGCAAGATATATATCTCCTATTACCAACTTTTGGAGATATTCGCGCTAAGCGCGAATATCTCCAAAAACTAACACCTGCCCTGAGCAGTTCTTAGCCATGTTATCCAATGGGAGGTGGATAACATGGCTAAGAGCATTAGCTCGGTAATGCATGAATATCGCTGAGTTTTCAGCGATATTAATGCATTGCGGTCGTTTTTTATCGCATTTGCGATAAACCTTGATAATAGCAAGGTTTATCTTCGATAATTTCTGACGATGCTTAGCGGTAAAAAATTCGTTGGTAAGCATCGTTAGCGATAAATATCGCTTAACTTTGGTAATATGCACCAACGTCTGTTAACGTTCGATTCGAAGGAAATGAGGAAGTGTTGAAAAACATTGTTTGCGCCATCTTGCCTTTTTTGAAATGCCACACTTTTGTCGTGCACGGCAGCCATTTTAGATGCCTTGACCAGACCCACTCTCTGCACGCTGTCGATTCGTAGCATGGCTCCCCACCCTCGCAAGCATCTTCCCCAGGCACTGGTCACCCCCGCTCTCTGTGTTATGCATGGGCAATAAACCTCTCCCCATCTGCGCTGCTCTTCCCTGAGAATCACACTCTGTGTCCGCCCGACACCTCCCTTTCGCCCTATTCACTACCGCACCCTCTGACACTCCTCTTCCTCTGTGTCCGATTGTCCAGGCTATCAGCTAGCCCTGCAGATGTAGTTTATGGCCCCAGCTGTAAAGAATCACCCCTCTTCAAAGGAGTTATAGTAGATCAAGGCCCACACCCGATGAGATCCGTCACACCACACGTGTTCCTACTATCTGAAAACCATCCTGTATTGTGATTGGGGAGGGGACCGAGCCTGAAGCGGAAGATTCCAGGGATGACTCTTTGTACATCAAAGTTTTTACATTTATGTGTCACATTAAAAATATATAGCACTCCAACAAAGTAGTAGGATTATAAAACTTTAATAACTTATAAATATATACAACAAAACAAAAACAGTAAAAACATTTAAACAACGAAGAGACCGTGGCAATTTCTTTTGAATTATGCAATACATTTATTGAAATTGACAGCACCAATAATGAAATTTTCTCACAAGGAGGAGATGACTTTAATGATTTTTTTGATCAATCTCTTGATGGCGAATTTATCGAATGTTTGGAGACCATAGAGTTACAAGAATCATCATTGCAGACTTTTCATGAGGAAATTCCTGATGAGGACATGTTACTAGTTCTTTCAAATTATGAAAATTCAGAAGATGTTGCCTGGGGGTGGGTCGTCAGTAGCAGTCTGTTGTGCGAATAGTTCCAAGGCAGCAGAACGCGCTGAAATCTAGATGGCACAAAGGTGATGTCTAGTAAGTTGCCGCCCAGCAAATAACGGCGTGGGGCGCCGCGGGGGTGAGTGAGTCCAGTAGGCACTACAGGTATTCTTACCGGCATTGCAGAATTACTGCTGGGGACAATGCCTGTGCTGTAGCAGGGTCACAGCAGAAACAAAAAGGATTCTGTTGAAGATGTTGTTGGTGTTCAATTTGAAAACAGTTCTGGTGTCAACTGCTATGCTAATGTAGTGGTTAATGTTTTGTTTTCTCTAGAAAATGTAAAAGAGGGGGAGGCAGTCCAAAGTTCTGGTAAAAGGGCAAAGGAAAGGATCGGTGGTTTGAACTATCAGTCAAAAAGGGGAGGGGGTGCAACAATTTTTCCTACCGGGTCACAGTGTGCTTTCACCGGAACTGAGGTTTGCAGGATTCTAGTAATTCAAAGTGAGGCTGGCGCCAGCATGGGAGCGCCGACGTCCCGCGGATACAGTTTCGTCACTCCACGGGCGATCATGGCAGTCATTCCCCATCGGGGGTGTCTGCGGGAGTCGGACATCATCAGCAGTGGATTGCGGGTGCGCGATATATAGTTAGTGCAACTAACTATATATGGAATTTCATTGGTTTTATGTCAATAAAATGTCCAGCTAACTATATATGGTCTCTAACCTATGGTTTTTTCAGTGAATTTTCAAGGTTTTGTAAATGCTAATTCCTAACTATATATGGTCTATAACCTATGGTTTTTTCAGTGAATTTTCAAGGTTTTGTAAATGCTAATTCCTAACTATATATGGTCTATAACCTATGGTTTTTTCAGTGAATATATATATATATATATATATATATACATATATATATACATATATATATATATTACCTACTGGCGGTCGCCAGTAGGTATATATAGTTAGGACCTAGTTACCATAGGAAATCCCCAACATTCTATTGGGAATAACTTTAGCGTCGATTGAGGAATCTGTGTGTAATTTTCCTTAAAATTGCCTTGCTCCGTTCCGTCCCTTCCCTGAAAGTTTCGGGGGGATTCGTCAAGCGGGGGCCGAGAAAAAAGGGGGGTCCCAAAACGTGTTTTTCCCATGTTACTTTCCATAGGAAACTTTAGACACGGCTACAGCCCGAACGGCTGAATGGAATTACACCAAACTTGGCAAAATGGTAGGGACTGGTATGGAGATGTGCCTTTGCTATGTTTGGTGAAAATCCCTCCAGTAGTTGTTGCAAAAATTTAATGTGAAATGTAGCCCAATGCAATTTTCCATAGGACCTTTAGACACGGCTAAAGCCCGAACGGCTGAATGGAATTACACCAAACTTGGCAAAATGGTAGGGACTGGTATGCAGTAGTGCCTTTTTTATATTTGGTGAAAATCGCTCCAGTAGTTGTTGAGAAAATTGAATTTTCCCAAATTATATATCTATGGGTGGCACACCGTGAGTGCACTGTAAGCTTACTGTACTCTGTACCTTCCCGAGTATGAGCTGCATGCTGATTGGCTGCCACTGTCTGTCAACACTCCAAAACAGAAATTGTTGGCAGCCATCTTGTGCCTCGGTAGACTGAGGCACAGGAAAGCAGAAAAACAAACGTGTAGAACTCAAAAAGGGGGCAGGCCTGCTCAGGGGGTCCCACAAGGCCCCTCCAGGCCCGCCCCCCCCAAAAAAATCACAAAATCGTGGGGGTACGCGCAACGTACAGAGTACAGTAAGCTTACAGTAAGCTTACTGTAAGCTTACTGTACGGTGCGCGCACCCCCGCGATTTTCCGAAATGCACCTTTGTTTCACTGCTTTCTAGTGCCTTGGCTCTACCGAGCCACAAGATGGCTGCCAACACTTCCTGGTTGGGAGTGTTAACAGACAGTGGCAGCCAATCAGCATGCCTTTCACAGGAAAGCAGCATGCTCATTGGCTGTCAACACTTCTAACCAGGAAGTGTTGGCATTCATCTTGTGCTAGGTAGACCGAGGCACAAAAGAAGCAGAAAAACAAACGTGTAGAATGCAAAAAGGGGGCAGGGTAGAAACACCCTGACCCCCTAGGGCTGCTCAGGTGGTCTCACAAGGATATTAACATATTTAAACGTTATCCGCTAATAGAATTAGCATTTAAAAAACCTTGCAAATTCACTGAAAAAACATAGGTTTCAGGCCTTATATAGTTAGGAATTAGCATATAAAAAACCTTTGAAATTCACTGAAAAAACCATAGGTTTCAGGCCTTATATAGTTAGGAATTAGCATTTAAAAAACCTTTGAAATTCACTGAAAAAAACATAGGTTTCAGGCCTTATATAGTTAGGAATTAGCATTTTAAAAAACCATTGAAATTCACTGAAAAAAAAATAGGTTTCAGGTTTTATATAGTTAGGAATTAGCATTTAAAAAACCTTTAAAATTCACTCAAAAAACTATAAGTTTTAGAGGTGTTATAGTTAGCTGGACATTTCATCAGTGATGTCATTTGAGATGTCATCAGTGATGTCACTGACCATGTCATGAATGATGTAATATGTGACATCATCAGCAGTGGATTGCGGGTGCGCGAAATATAGTTAGTACAACTAACTATATAGGAGCAATTTCAATGGTTTTGTATTAGTGAAATGTCAAGCTAACTATAACACCTCTAAAACTTATAGTTTTTTGAGTGAATTTTAAAGGTTTTTTAAATGCTAATTCCTAACTATATAAGACCTGAAACCTATGGTTTTTTCAGTGAATATATATACATATATACTAGCAGCCCGTCCCGACGTTGTCCCGGTATGAAATAGAATGTGTGTAATGTGTGTATTCAGATACGGTCATTCGGGTGTTCCCCCACTTGAGGCCCAGGTGCAGCCCTGGTTGATGTTAGCAGGCGCATGTCCCCCCGCTTGAGGCCCAGCTGCAGCCCTGGTTCATGTTAGCAGGCGCATGTAATTAGTGTAGTGATCCGCCGCCTGAGCCCGGCTACAGCCCTGGCTGATGTTAGCAGGCACGTGTAATTTGGTTTAATGTGATAGTTCAGTAACAGCGCGCATGAGAGGCTGCAGTAATTGTCCCTGCAGACACGCTCAGTCGCGTGTGCCCCCGCTTGAGGGCCAGCGGCGACCGTCTAACAATTAGATTTGTGTGAGTCTTGAATGATTGTTTCCCGCTGTTCTTATTTTTTTATGACCCACACCGACGCTCTTCGGCCCCGAGTGCTTTTTAGACGCACCCAGGCCAAGCCACACACTGCGTTCGGCCCTTTCAGATGCACCCAGGCCAAGGCACACACTGCATTCGGCACCCCCAGTATGTGTGAGACAACGGGCAGTCCCCCAAGGGAGTCTTGCGAATGGTTACTTACCTCGCTTCGAGGTGAACGCCTTTGTGACGCCCCCAGCACACGGCCACAGCAGACGATCTGATTAATGTACGACCCAGATGGCATGAAGTGCGGAACGTAGCACACGCCCTCAGCATTTCTCACGCCCCCAGCGTGCCCCTTGATGCGGCGCAATTGCGTAATTGGCGCTTCACATGGTATGAAGAGCGGTCACGCGCCCACAGCGCGAAAACACACTCACAGCGTTTGTCACGGCCCCAGCGTGTCATGCCCCCAGCGTGCCCCTTGATGTGGCGCAATTACGACTCACATGGCATAAAGGGCGGAACGTACCACACGCCCCCAGCGTTTGTCACGCCCCAGCACACACCCACAGCAGAACGCAGACACGCCCACAAGGGACTACTTTGCTGGCACGGTTCTTTTACCTTTTAAATGTATATGGTGGCCGTCTGCATAGCCTATGTCCTTCTGCTGCAACTGCCCTTTCCAACGCTGTATTGGGTGTTGTGGTGGGTGCTGTGGTTACTGAGATTACCTGCCTCAAAGGTTTGGGCTCTCTCTTTATAATATTAATATGGATATATACATATATATATTGATACCCCTCGGTTCCTTTTCGCCAGAATTTGCAGCGCTCTCTCGCTGGTTCGTAAATCCCCGCAGCAGAACCACACCGCCTTTATATCCACAACCAATTCCCCCAGCTGGGAGAAAAACGGGACGAACTCGCGTTTGTCTTCACTTATGTGCTTCTTTATTTAATCCTCACAGCATGGAGTTTCTCAAGCAGGCAGGCACAAATCTACGTGTTTCGGGATAGCATATCCCTTGTTCACGATCAATTTGGCTCCAGGCTCTCAGTCTCAATATAGTGAGTCACATTATTACATCATTTCCTGTTTGATGTTATTTTGGCCCTCGGCCTTCTGGATGATGTTGTTTTTTGCAATTTTTTAATACATTTTTTTATCCGTCTGCATAGCCTAGGTCCTTCTGCTGCAACTGCCCTTGCTGCTTCAAGTTACAAGGTTTATTCACGTCATAAACCTTACGTGACGCGTTTCGGGCTCCACAGAGCGCTTGATCACACACCAAAATGCATAAAGTTTGTCGTATTTCAAATCCACATACAAGTTCATAATCATGAAAAGAGGACTTCATAAACCACAAAGTGAGCGCCATCTTTGCGTGGTGAATGCATGTACATTTACAATTAATAAACAAAGTATTTACAATGCCTGGTAGTATGTTACATAGATATTACACCTTGATCTATATAGTGTAACCTATACAATTAAACGACCTCGTTCATGGTAAAACGGGTGCCAGGTGATAAGGAAAATGTAATCCTGTACCCTGTCCCTGCATGTTAATGCTATTTTCGCGGTAGCTCAAAATGTCTCAGCAAGGATGATGTATAGATAACCGGTTGTTTTTAAGGTCAATTAGGAGCTCACGCATATCTATATCTAGATAACCAAATATTGCCGCTTGTTAGTGTGGTCAATGCCGGAGATGTATTATAATCAGTCGCCATGTTGGTCAAACAGATCCTTGGAATGATGACATCAAGGACAGATGTCTAATAAACCCTGGTTAGTGGGATATTGTGTTCAACACCGTAAATACAGGCATCACCCTCCTCCTTTCTCTGTGATCATCTTCTACTCTTTCTCCATCTATGTAATGTATTTGGACTTTTTATCATGTTTCGATCAATTTTGTTTAATATCCTGTAATAGATTTGTGCACTATTAGATTTGTTTTGGTACACTTTGCACTTTAGGAGTTTGAGGCCAATTTTCTGAAACCTTTTATATCACAATATAAGATTGTCGTTTGTTATAGATAAGACTTTGTTCACCCTGCCCACTAACCAGGGTCCATTTAGGAGGGTGATGCCTGTATTTACGGTGTTGAACACAATATCCCACGAACCGCCTACAAAGAATAGATATTGCGCAAAAGGGAGCAGTAGAGAGTCCTTTCAAGTAAAAAAACACTTTTATCCCTTTTATGCCGAAAGACGCCATAGACATTTTTCACAAATGCGTAATTGAGGATCTAAAGCAATTGAATCGGAGAGTTAACAAACAACATCATCATAAGAAAACCTACAACGAAATGCAATATGTGAATTTGATGAAGAAACTGGGTGACAACCAAGAAGTAATAATCAGTAAATCAGACAAGGGAGGGAATATTGTCTTGTGGCACAAAAAAGATTACATCAAGGAGGCTATGAGACAATTAAGTAATGAGGAATGCTACAAAAGATCAAAAGGGACTGAATACAAGAAAGCCAAAGAGGTGTTGAAAAACCTTCTGTTTCAATACCAAAGAGAAGGTTTGATTTCATCTACAGAATTTAACTTCCTACATATTGATAATCCAGCAATTCCTATTTTGTATTTAATTCCCAAAGTACATAAGATGCTCTTTACAAACGCCTGGCAGACCAATTATTTCTGCGATTAATAGTGTTAGTGAACACATCTCCCAGTATATTATTACTTGCAAGACTTTGTGAAGAATCCTACTAGCTACGTAAGAGATACTGGGGATTTTTTGAACAAGCTAAACACTGTAGAATGGGAAGATGGTTGGTGTCTAATAACATTGGACATTGAGTCTACACCAGCATCAATCATGAAACAGGACTAAAGGCGTTCAAGTATTTTTTGGAAAAGAGATCCTGCGAATACTATGGCCATAACAAAATGATGTGTGAATTGATTGCTTTGTGTTTGAATACTAATTTCTTCATGTTCAGAAAAGAAACCTGGAAACAAGTAAGGGGTGTGGCTATGGGATCCTGTTTCTCCCCCAGCTATGCTTGCTTGCTGGCTGGTGGGAAGAACAGGTCCTGGAAAAAACACCAAATGTACATCATGCACGGTATTGGTTAAGGTTTATTGATGATGTTTTCTGTGTGTGGGATGGGGATGAAGGTAGTGCACAAGAATTTGTGAGTACATTAAAAAACAACTCCAGCAACCTTATCTTTACATCCAATATAAGTAAAGTGAGAGTAGACCTTTTGGATGTACAAGTGTCAGTCAGCAACCACACAATAGAAACATCTTTATTCAGAAAAGCCACAGCAGGCAATAGCATATTGCACGCGAGTAGTGGACATCCGAGACACCTCATCGAAAGCATCCCATATGGCGAATTACTAAGACTCAAACGCATTTGCAGTTCACCAAACAAATTCAAAAAGTGCTCCAAAGAAATGGTAGGGGGACTCAAAGAGAGAGGATACAGTAAAACAGTCCTTTCCAGGGCACTGAGTAAGGCGCAAGAAAGGCCCAGAGAGTCTCTACTGCTCCCTAGAGATAAAACTGAATGAGGAAGATAGTCCCCGCCTCATCACTACCTTCAGTAAACAGGAAAGAAAAATCAAGTCAATCATCAGAAAGAATTGGCCTATAGTTCTCACTGATGGGGTATTGGGGACCAGACTGCCGGAGATACCTCCAATTCATACAGAAAACCTAGATCAATTCGGAGCCAATTGGTGAGAATGAGTTCTGAACTCAGCATAGGCAGTACATGGCTCAAACCGAAATTAGGCTTCCATAAATGCTCATCCTGCCGATTTCGGCATCAATACAACCCATTACAGTACTCCTTTTTCTGACATCAGTGTAGTCATCAAGGGAAGCTATTGCTGCAGAACTGAGTATGCTGTATATGTTCTGATGTGCACCTGTGGCTTGCGTTACGTGGGTAGCACTAAGCTGCAGGTGCACGTCAGAATTCTACAGCATCTCAGGGCGATCGTAAATAATGATAATGCCTATCCGGTCGCCAGGCATTTCAAGTCTACACACAACAATGAACTGAAATGCCTCACATGTTATGTGATCAATGCAGTGGCTCCCCTTAGAAGGGGAGGGAACAGAGAAAAGCTCCTAAGAAAATTAGAGACACGCATGATTTTAGAACTAGACAGCAAGAGTCCTAATAGGTTGAACACGACGGAAGACATGTATAATTATTTGTGAGGATCAAGGAATAGAGCGGTTCTTTTACATCGTAGCCAGCCTATTTATTGGTTTTATTCTGCATAATTTTTGCACATTGGTTGGTTCCTGTCTAGGAATAAGTGGGATTATGTTTGATAGTATGAACCAACTGAATCTTTCATAGCTATTTCACTGAAATATACTTTAGAGGAGGAATTAGAGCAAGATTTCCATTTTTTTAATCAATATTACTTGCACAGTAGGGGATTTTTTATAGAAGTGTAGGTTAGGTGTTTATGTATTAATAAATAATGTTTATCAATACAAATATTTTTGATATTGTCGGAGCACTTTAGCACTTTATTTAGGCCACTTTTTGCTCATAGAGGAATCTATTCAGACAGTTTGTTTTAGGAGTACATACTCGTGGATTGAAGTTGGGGATGAGTGCAATGGCAATATTCGCTATGCATTGATGCAGGTAAAAAGATTGTATTCTAGATATTTTTCTATTTATAATAAAATATATATATGTCCTTATGTGAATCAGGATGGCAATACTTTCCAACATGATAGTATGCATACTGTTGACCCGTATTTGCAGAATTTGCACAGAATGCTATATTTTGCACAAATGATTGTTTACATATTTATGTATATTTTAATTATTTATGTATTTGGGTCTAATCACATTTTCCACAATGTCATCATGACATGATTTACATATATGTTATATTTTTTATATGAAGACATAGATTTATTTACATAAGTATATATTTATTGCATTTGCCACTTTGCAACTTCAAGCATGTACGCTGTTTACAAAGAAACTGTCATATCTATTGTGAAGTTCCTCAAATACGAAGCTATGATTTTGAGGAGAAGTGAAGTATTTCCTCTATGTTGATGGTGAAGGTTATGTGACTCACAAAAGGGGTTGGACACCTAGCAACTTAAAAACAATGGCAGACTCTGTATTTTCGGTGTGATCAAGGGCACAGTGTGCTCAAAACGCATCGCAGAGGGAGAGATTGAATAATAAAAACATCTACCTGCCAGAGCCATTTGGCTCCGTTTCTCTCATTTTGCTGCAGTGGAAGTTGTGAGAGTTTGCTTCGTGTGATATATATATTTATATCCTACTGGCGGTCGCCAGTAGGTAGTTGTAGTTAGGACCTAGTTTCCATAGGGAAAGCGTTTTTTGTTTTCCTAATAACTTTGGCGCTGGTTGACAAATCTTCGCAAAATTTTCAAAACTAGTGGCTCGCTCTGGTCAGCTCTGGTCTTGAAAGATTCGGGGTGATTCACCAAGCGGGGCCGAGAAAAAGGGGGGGTCCCAAAACATGTTTTCCCCATGTTATTTTCTATAGGAAACTTTAGACACGGCTACAGCTCGAACTGCTGAACGGAATTACACCAAATTTGGCAAAAAGGTAGCCCTTGGTTCAGTAAGAGTCCTTTTTAGGTCCCGCCTTGTATATGCTAAAAGCTTGCCCGGCGATGCAGTCCACCCCTTGTTTACCATTGGTTTTGTAACTCACATTTGCTTGCGTTCTAATTACTGGCTTTGTGTTAGACTGTCCATATCTGTTCTTCCCATGGAGCATAGCTTCTTTACCCCCTCTCAGACTGTCTTCTTTTATTCTTCCACAAGTGCTTGCTCTCTGCTGACTTTCATTTTTTTCGCATATGGCACTCCTTGAGAGTGCTGGTGTTTTCATCTGTATCCCTTGTATACAAGTTCACTGAGCACGGCTGCAGCGCAGGGGGTTGTAATAAGCATACTGCCTTTCTTTCTAAAGGTTTCGTATGTTACAATTTTGGAGACAAGGATGATTTCATATCCAATCCACCACTCTTGCAGGCCACTTCACGTTTTTTCCATATCTTTCTGCATGACTATTTCTACTTCTCTCTGGCTTCACGAAGAACAGAGCACAAAGGGTAGCCCCAAAAATATTCTTTAGGCTCAGTAAGATTTTCAGCTCAACCTGTATTGCTTCAATTGCGTGCTAAATCACATAGTAGTAACTGACCCCCAAAGCTTTGTATTATTACAGTTTATACATTTTCTTAATTCAATCTTTTTTCACAATTTTCAATATAAAGTGCTTCAATTGTATTTTCTGTAAACCATTTTATTTACATAAAAGGAATTCCAATACATACACTCCATACGCTCATTATACTAATAAAAATGCAATACAAGTATTAAAAACAGCAATTAAATCTAAAACCTCATATACTTTTGCACACACATAACATGTATTTACATGACCCCACATGTTTTTTACGAGCACAATAAGAAGATTAAAAACAAGCATTGGCATAGCCAATAGGTCTCACCTTTGGGACCTTCTAAATGTGTCAAAGCCCGCTCACCTGTGAATCCTGATTTTCTTCTGTTGGGAAGATGAAGACTGATCGCACCTGGCCCTGCGTTACTTGTTCTGCTGCACTGAGTATGAACAGTGCGCAGACACAAGAAACCCAAGGGAAGGGGGAAGTGGATAAAATAACACAATGAGAGACAAACACAGCTCCTCTTGCAGTGGCTACCAAAAGTGATTGCACTCGGTCTGTTGAATCTAGAATAGATAAATAAAAAAAAACAAAGCGTTTAGATGCCCTTCTCAATGATTCATGCACCTTAATCTAAACTTGTTAAGTTATGCTCATATACCTCTCTACTCTGGACTTTCAGCTCACCAGAGCTTTCGGCTTGATCAGGAATAAACTTCTTCCCTTTAAATAAACATATACCTTGTTAATTTGTTGTGTGAGAAATCTATAACATTTTCGTGTTGTTATCTATAAATTACCTAAAGTCAACTCACTGTTATATCAGCCAAAATAACATTGTCCATTGTACTCTGCTCACTTTGTATATCAGTGGCCTTCTCTTGGTAAATATAGTTATTGCACAAATGACAAGCAAAATGAAGGCTCTTTCATCAAGATTGAATAGCTCCTTTTATCTCAGCGCTCTGTAAATGAATATCAGTTCTTTGCACCAAATTACTAAAGAAAACTTGGTCCGATAATTGCCTTTAACTCGATTTGAACAAGTCCTTTCATGTACATGAACTTTCCACTTACTTGAGACACTGCACAGTTCTACACGATTTTTTTTACTGTCTGTCTTTTGCTTTTGTTTCAGGAGGATCTTTTCCAGAGGGACCGGAAGACTGGATGCGCCGGAATCCCCGAGGACGAGAAGCGGGGACGGACCAGGAAGTGAAGCAAGACGCTCCGATGGTGCCAGGAGTCAACAGGAAGGATGAAGGGAATCCAGGAGCGGAGGAGGATTGGAGCAAGAAGACCGGCGCGGGACTCACAGGTAAGTTGAACAATCCGACGAGCACAAGCAATCCCTGATGTTCCACGGAGCCTTTCATAGGCGAAGGGCGGGCGGGGCTCACACGTGCTGCACGTTGCACAGGAGACAGTTTAAAAACGTGCAGCGCTTATTAGAATAGGAGCCCAATGCCGCACCTGAACTCAAATGTCAGCAACATCAATGGTGTTTGGAAACTGTAACAAGCCTTGATAAAAACAATTCCAGATAATAAATAACATGCAATACAAGGGAGTTTGGCCTGGCACTATGTTTAAGATACATCACATTAATAAAGATACGATCAGTTTGTGCTCCTTCCAATGTTGGGATAAGGGACAGGCCCTTTGTACAGAACAAACCCTTACAAAATGTTTAGCCATGCAACGGTTGATGTTGTTGCACCAAGGATACTGTGCTGCATAACTAAATACTTATAAGGTCACAAAAGCGAGACCTATTGGCTATGCCAATGCTTGTTTTTAAATGGTGTAAACCCGTTTAATAGTTCCTGAGATATTCAAAAAATAAAAAGTTTTGATATCTAGGGCAGCGGTGGGTTCGGGAACCCTCCCGAGCACGAGCTTCACTGTGATTGGCTGCCAACACTTCAAACCAGGAAGTGTTGGCAGCCATCCTGTGCTCTGACCCAGGGAGAAAGAAAAGGTGAGCAAAAAGATAAAAAAACAATAAAAGGGGGCAGGGTAAAAACACCCTAACCCTCAGGCCTTCTCAAAAAAGCATCTTTTAAAAAAAATATATCAGATGTGGTCGCGCTGGAGCGCGAATCCGTCTGAAAATTTTAAAAATCGAAGCGTGGTCTCCCGTGCTTTGTTTTCATAGCCCCCGGGTGGGCCAAGCCCCAGGAGCATTTATTTATGTAGGGGGGGCGCGGGGGCCCCGGGGGCTATGCAAATTATTCTATGCGGGAGGGCACCCGGCCCTCCAATCAGCCCCGGGGACAGCCACCCCCGGGGCTTCCTTTTTAGTGTGTTGGGGCCTTCAAACCCCTCCACAGCCCCGGGGACCACCAGCCCTGGGGATTGTTTTTAAAAAATGAAAATAAACCTGTGTGGGGGGCTTAAGCCCCCTCACGCCCCATGGACCGAAACCTCCTCGGGGCACTAATAATGCAAATGCGCGGGGCTGTTACAGACCCCCGAGCCCCAAGGACCACCACCTACCTAGGGCTTTGCACACGTAGGGAGGGGGCCGTGCAGCCCCCCTCCTGGAGCCCTTTGTGGCCCTGGGGAATGCTACCGACCAGGGCCGGCTCCTGCAGTGTCCCGGGGTGCTCACCCCGGGACAACGCTGTTTGCTATGACAGGGCGGGAGCATGGCTCCCGC
Source organism: Lissotriton helveticus (assembly GCF_964261635.1). Lineage (NCBI taxonomy): Eukaryota > Metazoa > Chordata > Amphibia > Caudata > Salamandridae > Lissotriton > Lissotriton helveticus. The sequence continues at coordinate 1,455,867,078 of NC_136059.1, forward strand.
CCTGTCATAGCAAACTTGCTTTGGAATTTGGATATGAGAGCAGGGAAACCTGGTGAAACTCAGGGAGCTGCATGTCAGCAGCTCCCCATGTCGAAAAGCAATGCTGACTCCCGCAGGAGGCAGGGTGCCGTGGGGGCATTGGGGCTCCCCCCGGGGTTCCCCCCCCAGTACCCAGCGGAAAGGCCAGGCCCCAGGGGAGGGGGTGGCTGGAGCCAGGAGTGGCCTGGGAGGTGGCCACGCGGCCCCCCCTCCCCTCCATTAAATAACAAAAAATAAAATAAAAGGCATACCAGCCCCGGGATGGGGTCCCCGGGGCCATGATTGGCCTGTCTTAAAAAAAATTAAAAAGGAGATGGCCGGCCCCGGGGAATGGGGTCCCTGGGGCCAAAATTGGCCTGATGAGGGGGGTCAAGCGCCCCCCTCCAAATATATAAAAAAAATTAATGTTGGCCATGCCCCGGGTGATGGGGTCCCCGGGGCCAAAAATGGCCTCGGGAAGGGGGCCACGCCATTTAAAAAAAAAAATAATATATATATATATATATATATATATATATATATATATATATAATAGGGGTAAGGCACTGGGGGACGGGGTCCCGAGGGCCCAAAAAAATAGGAAAGGAAGGCGTTGCAGAGAGGTATAAAAAGGGGCGTGGCATTGGACCACCTCTCTGCAATGCAGCTCTGTGGCGATTACTGGAGGTACCTAGTTGGTCCCCAGGGACCCCCAGGATTCAAGGGGAATTAATTCCCCAACTTAAAACCCTGCCAGGGGGCACGTTTGCATAGTGGGGAAGGGCCTGATGTGACATGTGTGTACTTATCCAATCACTCTGCCAAAACCCAAGCACTTATAAATTTACCATGCACTCTCCTTGCAGCACTCTAAGCATCCAGTCACTACCCATGTACTCGTGCAATGGCCTAGTCACTAACACATGCACTGCTGCAATCCCTTTTTGGACTACCTATGCAGTCAGAAAATCTCCCTTGTACTACCCATGCAGTCTTCCAATCACCCAATCACTATGTCCTTATCCAATCACAGTGCCAAACATGCACTGCTACAATCCCCTATGCACTACCCATACAGTCCTCTAACCACTTACACACTTCTTATTTGCTCTTTCAATTTGTCAGGTAGTACCCATGCAGTCTCACAGTCAAACTGTCACTCCCCGTGCACTCCTCCAGTCACCCAGCCACTACCATGTACTAATCCAAACAACTATAACATGTATTGTGGTCAAAGACTGACAGGGGGATTGCTGGAGTGCATAGGTAGTCCTCAGGGGACTGTAGCACTACATATGTTAGTGCGTGGGTCATTCCAAAAGTACATGGTTAGTGACTCGATGATTAGAGTACTGCAAAGAGAGTACATGGTGAATGTATAAGTTCTAGGGTATTGGAGCAGTGATTGGATAAGTACACAGTGCTGACAAGGTGATTGGAAGAGTGCTCACTGAGTGACAGGGGAATGCTGAAGTGCATAGGTACTGCTCTGGCGATTGTAGCAGTGAATGTATTAGTGCCTGGGACAATGCATGAGTACATGTGTACTTATAATTTCACCATGCACTCTCCTTGCAGCACTCTAAATATCCAGTTATTACCCATGCACTCATGCAATGGCCCAGGCACTAACTCATGCAGTGCTACAATCCCAAGAGCACTACCCATGCAGTCCAGTAATTCCCTGTCACTCCCTGTGCACTCTTCATGCAATGGCCTAAGCACTAATACATTCACTGCTACAATCCCCAGAGCATTACCTATACACTCCAGCATTCCCCTTGTAACTCCTTGAGCACTCTTCTAATCACCCTGTCAGCACCCTATACTTGTCCAATCACTGTGCCAATACCCACGCACTTATAAATTCACCATGTAGTATCTTTGCAGCACTCTAATCATCCAGTCACTAACCATGTGTTTATTCAATGACCCAGGCACTAACAGATGTAGTACTACAAACCCCTGAGTACTACCTATGCAGTCTAGTAATCTGCCGGTCACTACATATGCACTCCTTCAATCACCCAGCCACCCCGATGTACTTATCCAATCTGTCCACCAAAACCCAAGCACTTATAAATTCACCATGTACTCTCCGTACAGTACTGTAATCATCCACTCACTACCCATGTACTGATGCAATGGCGCAGGCACTAACACATGCACTGTTACAATCCCCTGAGCACTTCCCATGCAGCTCTCTAACCACCTACACACTACTGATTCACTCCTCCAATTAACCAGGTAGTACCCATGCACTCTAGAAATCCCTGTCACTACCCATGCACTCCTCCAATCACCCAGCCAGCACTATGTACTTATCCAATCACTCTGCTAAAACCCAACCAGTTATAAAATCACCATGCACTGTCCTTGCAGCACTCTAATCATCCAGTCACTGCCCATGTACTCATGCAATGACCCAGTCACTAACCCATGCACAACTAAAATCCCTTGAGGACTACTTATGCAGTCCAGTAATCTCCCAGGCACTAACTATGCAGTCTTTCAATCACCCACCCAGCCAGCTCTATGTCCTTATCCAATCACTGTGCCAAAACCCAAACACTTATAAATTCACCATGCACTCTCCTCGCAGTACTCTAATCATTCAGTCACTACCAATGTAGTCATGCAATAATCCAGGCACTAACACAAGCACTGCTACAATCCCTGGGTCCTACCCATGCACTCCTCCAATCACACAGCCAGCACTATGTACTTATCCAATCACTCCACCAAAACCCAAGCAGTTGTAAAATCACCATGCACTGTCTTTGCAGCACTCTAGTCATCCAGTCACTACCCATGTACTCATGCAATGACCCAGTCAGTAACACATGCACTGCTGCAACCCCTTGAGGACTACTTATGCAGTCCAGTAATCCCCCTGGTACTGCCTATGCAGTCCTCCAATCACCCAGCCAGTCCTAGTCATTATCCAATCACTGTGCCAAAACCCAAGCACTTATAAATTCACCATGCACTCTCCCCACAGTACTCTAATCATCCAGTCACTACTTATGTAGTCATGCAGTGATCTAGGCACTAACTCATGCACTGCTACAATCCCTGTGTACTACCCATGCAGTCCTCTAACTACCTACACACTTCTCATTCTCTCCTTCAATTCCCCTTGTAGTACCCATGCAGTCCAGCAATCACCCTGTCACTCCCTGTGCACTCCTCCAGTCACCCAGCCACTACCATGTACTAATCCAAACAACTATAACAGCTATAGTGGTAAAAGACTGACAGGAGGATTGCTGGAGTGCATAGGTACTCCTCAGGGGAATGTAGCACTACATCTGTTAGTGCCTGGGTCAATTCATATGTACATGGTTAGTGACTGGATGATTAGAGTATATGTAAAGAGAGTACATTGTGAATTTCTAAGTGCTAGCGTATTGGAGCAGTGATTGGATAAGTGCACAGTGCTGACAAGGTGATTGGAAGAGTGCTCACAGAGTGATAGGGGGGAATGATCGAGTGCACAGGTACTGCTCTGGTGCTTGTAGCAGTGAATGTATTTGTGCCTGGGATATTGCATGAGTACATGTGTACTTATAAATTCACCATGCACCCTTCTTGCAGCACTGTAATCATCCAGTTACTACCCATGTATTCATGCAATGGCCCAGGCACTAACTCAAGCAGTGCAACAATCCCAAGAGCACTACCCATGCAGTCCAGTAATTCTCCTGTCACTCCCTGTGCACTCTTCATGCAATGGCCTAGGCACGAATACATTTATTGCTATAATCCCCAGAGCAGTACCTATGCACTCCAGCATTCCCGTTGTCAGTCGGTGAGCACTCTTCTAATCACCCTGTCAGCACCGTCTACTTGTCCAATCATTGTGCCAAATTTTAATTACAGTAACACAGTGCTGATAAGGTTATTGGAAGCATGCTCACAGAGTTACAGGGGGAATGCTGGGGTGCATAGGTGCTGTTATGGCTATTGTAGCAGTGAATGTATTAGTGCCTGGGACATTGCATGAGTACATGTGTACTTACACATTCACCATGCACCCTTCTTGCAGAACTGTAATCATCAAGTTACTACCCATGTATTCATGCAATAGCCCAGGCACTAACTCAAGCAGTGCTACAATCCCAATAGCACTACCCATGCAGTCCAGCAATCCTCCTATCACTCCCTGTGCACTCTGCATGCATTGGCCTAGGCACTAATACATTCATTGCTACAATCCCCAGAGCAGTACCTATGCACTTCAGCATTCCCCTTGTCAGTCCGTGAGCACTCTTCTAATAACCCTGTCAGCACCGTCTACTTGTCCAATCATTGTGCCAATACCCATGCACTTATAAATTCACCATGTAGTATCTTTGCAGTACTCTAATCATCCAGTCACTAACCATGTGTTTATTCAATGAGCCAGGCACTAACAGATGTAGTGCTACAATTCTCTGTGGACTACCTATGCAGTCTAGTAATCTGCCTGTCACTACATATGCCCTCCTCCAATCACCCAGCCAGCACAATGTACTTATCTAATCAGTCCGCCAAAACCCAAGCACTTATAAACTCACCATGTACTCTCCTTACAGTACTGTAATCATCCATTCACTACCCATGTACTGGTGCAATGGCCCAGGCACTAACACATGCACTGCTACAATCCCCTGAGCACTTCCAATGCAGATCTCTAACCCCCTACACACTACTGATTCACTCCTCCAATTAACCAGGTAGTACCCATGCACTCCAGAAATCCCTGTGTCACTACCCATGCACTCCTCCAATCACCCAGCCAGCACTATGTACGTATCCAATCACTCCGCCAAAACCCAAACAGTTATAAAATCACCATGCACTGTCCTTCCAGCACTCTAATCATCCAGTCACTACCCATGTACTCATGTAATGACCCAGTCACTATTACATGCTCTGCTGCAATCCCTTGAGGACTACCTATGCAGTCCAGTAATATGCCAGGTACTACCCATGCAGTCTTCCAATCACCAGCCAGTCCTATGTCCTTATCCAATCACTGTGCCAAAACCCAAGCACTTATAAGTTCACCATGCACTCTCCTCGCAGTACTCTAATCATCCAGTCAATACCATTATAGTCATGCAATGATCCAGGCACTAACACATGCACTGCTGCAATCCCTGTGTACTACCCATGCAGTCCTCTAACCAGCTAAACACTTCACATTCGCTCCTTCAATTCGCCTGGTAGTACCCATGCAGTACAGCAATCACACTATCACTCCCGGTGCAGTCCTCCAGTCACTCAGCCACTACTATGTACTAATCCAAACACTCTGTCAATACACAAGCACTTATAAATTCACCCAGGTACTCTCCTTGCAGTGTTCTAATGTTTCAGTCAGTAGCTGTGTACTCATGCAATGATCCAGGCACTAACTGATCACTGCTACTATCCCCTGTGCTCTACCCATACAGTCCTCTAACCACTTACACACTTCTTATTTGCTCCTTCAATTCACCAGGTAGTGCCCATGCAGTCCTGCAATCATACTGTCACTCCCTGTGCACTCCTCCAGTCACCCAGCCACTAAAATGTACTAATCAAAACAACTATAACACATATAGTGGTCAAAGACTGACGGGGATTGCTGGAGTGCATAGGTAGTCCTCAGGGGATTGTAGCACTACATCTGTTAGTGCCTGGGTCATACCATAAGTACATGGTTAGTGACTCGATGATTAGAGTACTGCAAAGAGAGTACAAGGTGAATGTATAAGTTCTTGGGTATTGGAGCAGTGATTGGATACGTACACAGTGCTGACAAGGTGATTTGAAGAGTGCTCACTGAATGATAGGGGGAATGATCGAGTGCATAGGTACTGCTCTGGTGATTGTAGCAGTGAATGTATTAGTGCCTGCGACATTGCATGAGTACATGTGTACTTATAAATTCACCATGCACTCTCCTTGCAGCACTCTAATCATCCAGTTACTACCCATGTACTCATGCAATGGCCCAGGCACTAACTCATGCAGTGCTACAATCCCAAGAGCACTATCCATGCAGTCCAGCAATCCCCTTGTCACTCCATGTGCACTCTTCATGCAATGGCCTAGGCACTAATACATTCACTGCTACAATCCCCAGAGCAGTACCTATGCACTCCAGCACTCTGCTAGATAGGGAAATGAGCTGCTGTTACCATGTAGCCACAGGGAGAACAATAACATTTAGGAAATGCGAAAAAATTAACACAGCCTGTCCAGTTTACTCAGCGGCACCTTTCTTATTCATTTGTATCCTCCTATACTCGTTTTTCCACCATTGCACTAAGACAAAGTTCAATTGTACTCATGATTTGTTTAAAACCAGTATGAATTAATATTGTGTTTTTATCCGCAATGGTGCATTACTTTGCAATAATGATTAAGTCTGTTTACACTTTCAATTGTGGTCACAAGTCATGTCATGTTTATTTAAATCATTGTGAACCACAACCTCAACACTCGTGAACAAGGGAACTCTTATTTCCGAAACGCGTTGTGGGTTGCATTTGCTGAATTTAAATCTGCTTGAAGCAATTGGGTGCCGTGGTTCGTTGTTTTGTATGGAAATGATGGAATATGGATGTAATGGGTTTCGCTAACCCACCACAGCCCGCCGTCGTTTGAGGCTTGGGTTGAAGCGAAAAACAAGTCTGGATATATATATATATACATACAGATAGATAGATAGATAGATAGATAGATAGATAGATAGATAGATAGATAGATAGATAGATAGATAGATAGATAGATAGATGTTGGTAATTGAGTCTCTAGTTGGCAGAAGTTTACACCCTGTCCAAGTAGGGACCACAATCCTAGTCAGGGTAAGTCAGATGCACAAACTAAATTACCCTGCGCTCACCATGTGGTAGATTGGCACAGAGCAGTCAGGGTTAAATTAAGAGACAAACTGTAAGGTATTTCTGCAAAACTTTAATTACAGTAACACAGTGAAAAACACAACAAAAAGACTCCACACCAGCTTACTCAAATAGAGAATATTTATCTGAATGAAACAAGACTAAAAAGACAAAAATGTATCATTAAAACTTGAGACATGAATTCTTAAAGATTAAATCCAAAAACATTGCTTAGTAGCCAGTAGTGCTAAAAGCGTACTTGATGTCGCAATAGACCGGGGTAGATTCAAAGTTCCAGGTTGACCACAATGGAGGTCAGGCCAGCTGCAGGACCCATGCAGGGTCTGCTGAAAAAGTACTTAGTAGGGGGCAAGCGTCAGCGTTGATGCGTCAGTTCTGATTTCCGCAACCGGGTTAATGCCTCGAAGTCGAGCCTCGCAATGGGTGTCTTCGGATCGGCGCTACATCATCACCAAACCCCGCAGTCGGGCCTCAGATCAGTACTGTGTCATCGTTGAACCTCGTAGTCGGGTCCTGTGTCATTGTCGAGCGGTGCACGGATGTCCTTGGATCAGCACTGCATCGGCATTGAAGGACACTGAATTAGTTCTGATCAGCGCAAAGTCATAACTGCTGTGATTTTTGCAGGAAAGCAGACACAGAACCCTTTTCACGGCCCAGGACTGGATTGGCACATCTTGGCAGGACAGGACGTACAGTTGGCACAGTCCAGTAGCTGAAGCGGATTTGAAGGATGTCTTTATTGGCCCTAAGACTTCAAGAACAGGAGGCAAGTAAGGAATCCCTTGGGGAAACTTGGGTACACGGATGTGGAGAGCAAGTCCTGTCCTTTCCACTCCCAGGCAAGAAGCAGCAAGCAGCAGGCCATCACAGCAAAGCAGGTAGCAAAGTGTCAGTCCCTGTTGCAGCACAGCAATCAGCAGGCAGCAAGCCAACACAGCAAGTCTCATTTGGTCGTGTCATGGGTCCAGTACTTATGCACACATGTGCTTTTGAAGTGAGGGAGATTTCAAAGAGGCATTTGAAGATCACAAAGTCCCTGCTTTTCTGCCCTGGCACCAGGTTTAATACAGGGGTGGGTATGCAGATCTTGGTGTGGGGACAGGCACAGCCATATTCAGGTGCAAGTGTCAGCTCCTTCCTCCCAATTTACTACAGGAAAGCCTATCAGCCTGGTGATGGCTCATTAGTTTTCAAATGTCACACCCCAGCTCTCTTTGTGTGACTGTCTAGAAGAAATGCAGACAGCCCAGCTGTCACCCAGCCTAGGTGTGTGTTCAGAGACAGGAAGAGGCACAGAATGGTTAAAGTAATAAAATGCCAACTTTCGAAAAGTCTGTTGCAATGGGGAGTGATCAGGTTCTGGACTTAGGGGGCTGGGATCAAATAACATTTGATGAAGCTATGGGTACTCTATACCATTGATCTTATTTTTCTTAAGTGGAGATATGTCATTTGCTCATACCTATAATTGTCATTTATAACTATTATATGTTTCTAAACTTGGTCCTTGGCCACTCAGCTTTCTCATGTCTGTTATCAAAATGAATTTACGCTCCCATTATATTGCAGAGAGTAAGGAAAAGACATGTCATTTATAAATTATGTTTATAATTTGATGTCATCATTATTACAGCAAACACCACCACCCATAATCCATTCAATAGCATGCTAGACACAAGTAATGTACAGTTTATATAAATCCTTTATATGTGCAACAACGACACCAACTCCGCCACCCTGACCGACAACCTCGGCCTCAGACAACTCGTCACCACACCCACCCACGCCGCTGGCCACACACTGGACCCCATCTTCTCCACAGGCACCCACGTCGCCTTCGACCACACCACCAAACTCCACTGGACCGACCACCGGTGCATCCATTTCACCTTCAACAAACCAACCACGCACCACCGCACCCAACAGCTGCCTCGCCACTGCTGGAGCAAAGTCACCGAATACCAGCTGATCACCACCCTCGGCCAGAACCCACCCACCGACCCCACCAACCCAGACGCCGCAGCCTGCAACCTCAGACAGTGGATCGATGACTTGACCAACACCCTCGCCCCACTCAGGAAACCCTCCAACAACCACGCCAGCAAGAGAGCCACCTGGTTCTCCGACGAGCTGCAGACCTCCAAACACGCCTGCTGAAAACTGGAGAAGATATGGCTCCACGAACGCACTCCGGACAACCACGCAGCCCACAAGGATGCCACCCGCAGACATCACCACCTCATCAGATTAGCCAAGAGATCCTCCTTCAAAGACCGCCTGGATAACTACACACACGACAGCAAAGAGCTCTTCAGCATCGTAAAGAGACTCTCCAACCACAGCGCCAACGCCAATGACATACCGCCCTCACAAGGACTGTGCAACTCACTGGCCATCTTCTTCCACCGCAAGATCGCTGACATCCATGACAGCTTCAACACCATGACCACCCCAACTACACCAGACCCCACCTCCCCTGTGAACACCACCAGAGCCAGCCGCCTGACCTCCTGGTCCAACGTCAACGACGATGAGACACGCAAGGTCATGAACTCCATCGACTCAGGATCTCCGTCAGACCCGTGCCCACACCACGTATTCAACAAAGCAAACGATGGCATTGCACCCCATCTATGGAAGGTCATCAACATCTCCTTCGAAACAGCGACATTCCCGGAAAACTGGAAACATGCTGAAATCAGCGCCCTCCTCAAGAAGCCAAGACGGACCCCAAGGACCTCAAGAACTTCCGGCCCATTTCCCTGCTCCCGTTCCAGGCGAAGGTCATCGAGAAAATCGTCAACATGCAACTGGCCCGCCACCTGGAAGACAACAAGATCTTGGACCCGTCCCAGTCCGGGTTCAGACGAAACCACAGCACCGAGACAGCCCTCATCGCCGCCACAGACGATATCAGGCGCCAACTAGACAATGGCGAAACATCAGCCCTCATCCTCCTGGACCTGTCTGCCTCCTTCGACACGGTCTGCCATCGCACTCTAAAGACACACCACCTAGAAGCCGGAATCCAAGAGAAGGCCCTGGACTGGACCACGTACTTCCTCTCCGGCAGAACCCAGAGCGTCTACCTCGCGCCCTTCCAATCCGAGGCCACCGACATCATCTGAGGCGTCCCCCAGAGCTGATCCCTCAGCCTGACGCTGTTCAACATCTACATGGCCCCCCTCGCACATGTGGCCCGCCAACATGACATAAACATCATCTCCTACGATGACAACACCCAGCTCATCCTCTCCCTCACCAAGGACCCACACATCGCCAAAACCAATCTCCATGAGGGAATGAAGGCCGTCGCCGACTGGATGCAGAACAGCCGTCTGAAGCTAAACTCGGACTGATTGTCAACGTCCCCCGCCGCAGCCACATTACCCCCCACCTGAGAGACCTACACTGGCTCCCAGTCAACAAGAGGATCACCTTCAAGCTCCTCAACCACGCACACAAAGCACTCCACAACGCCGGACCAGCCTACCTGAACAGCAGATTCAACTTCTACACCCCGACCCACCAGCTCCACTCCGCCAGCCTCGCCCATGTCCCCCGCATCCAACGAACAACCTCCGGCGGCAGATCCTTCTCCTACCTCCCCGCCAAGACCTGGAACACCCTCCCTACCCACCTACGACAGACCCAAGATCTACTCGCCTTCAGAAGACTCCTCAAGACCTGGCACTTCGAGCAGTAGCGGAACACCCTCCCCTCAGCGCCATGAGACCCTCACGGGTAAGTAGCGCGCTTTTCAAGTACTCTGATTGATTGATTGATTGCAACACTGTAAAATAAACATATATTCATAAAGTACAAAATTATATATATCTTCACTGAAAAAAACATAGGTTTTAGGCATGTTATAGTTAGAAATTAGCATTTTAAAAACCTTAGAAATTCACTGAAAAACCAAAGGTTTAAGGGACGTTATAGTTAGTTGGACATTCTTCTTGTACAAAACCATAGAAATTCCCCGTTATAGTTAGTTCAGCAAACTATAACTTGTGCACCCGCAATGCACTGCTGATGACGTCACTGACGATGTGTGTGAATAACTCTGGATGTGTGGTGGTGTGTGAGTGCATAAATAGGTGTATGAGTGCTTATGATAGGGTTGTATTGATGAGTTACTGCATGTATGTGTGATTGTGGGTGAATCAGTGGATGTGTGTGTAGACCTAGGAATCAGTGAGTACGTATGTAGTAACTGGTATTGGTGTGTCAATGGTTTCGAAAATGGTAGTCTGTATTTTACACTTGATGTATCAAAGGTTATATTAGCGTGTGAGAAGGTGCTTCAGATTTTCACGTGGATGATGTAAGCAGTAATGTCACTGACCATGTCATGAATGATGTAATATGTGAAGTCATTAGCAGTGCATTGCGGGTGCGCGAGTTATAGTTAGCTGAACTACCTTTAACAGAGAATTTCTATGGTTTTGTACGAGAAGAATGTCCAGCTAACTAACATCCCTGAACCCTATGGTTTTTTCGTTTTTTATTCTAAGCTTAAAATTACAGAATTCAGTATATTAACCAAGAAACGTATAAGGCAAAAAATAAGCCGTAGTTTCACATTATACAGACTATACAATAAGAGAAGAAGAAAACAAAAGCAGGAGAGAAGAGCTTAGGAAGAAAAGGTTGAAACTTCGTTTAACCCTAAGCTTAAAATTTGCTCTAAGCATGCATACTAAGAAAACCAAATCTGCCAGCCCTGTGCTTAATCACTGAGCCACTCCTCCAGAGGTGCCCAGATCTTCTGGCCCAGCTACCGCCTCCTTTTACCCCACCTTTGAAAAACTGCTGATTCCAAATTATGGAGAGCCAGCATCCTTGCTCTCCAATTTAAAAAGGTGGGGGGCTCTGGGCTGATCCATTCTGATGTTATACAGAGCCGTACTAGCAACATAGCTATAAATAGAAAAGCAGTGGCATGAGTTGTCCTCTCAGATAAGGAGTTAATCTCGCAGCCAAAGATAACAAGTTCTGATGTGAGAGTTACAACAGTGTGAAGTCTAGAACTGATAAACAATTCTACCTCCTGAAAAAAATGTGTACGTTTAGGGCAATCAAAAAACATATGTATGTCATTGGCTGCTACCAGACCACATCTTGGACTATGATGACCCCCTCTGCCCCCTGATTTTGAGATTTTGGCCGGTGTGTAATAAAGGTTGAATAGTGCCTTTTAACATTGAGAGAGTAGGCTTCCTGATATTAACACTCTATTTTGGAGATCTGGAGCCTGAGAAATATCCAAGCCTGTTTTTCCCAATTTTAACCCCCACTTGACATTTTGAGAGAGAAGATCATCAGGGAGACCAGAAAGCAAGTGCTGATATAATATTCCTATCCTTGACCGTCTCAAAATCAGTTCCATAAGTGCGTTCTTATTAAATAAAATAGAATCTTGATCCTTTAAACTATATACAAAACTTCAAATCTGTAAATACTTAAAAAACTCATGAGTATTTAAGGAAAATGTATCCTTTAAAAATAAAAAAGAGGCCATGGAACCTTCAAATCCTAAATCTCCCAAAGAGGTTAATCCCTGCGATATCCACCTAAAAGTGATCTGATCTTGGAAAATGTGGGGTAATATTCTGGCAGCAGTAAAGGGTGTGTAATAGTTAATGTTGGGAATCAGCCATTTGTGCCGGACCTTGAACTTAGTCTTCTTATAATAACTGGGTTCCAGAACGCGAAGCAAAATCCCCTCAGCCTCTTCCCCTAGTCCTATTTCAAAGCTAGAGGGGCTGCAGAAAGAAGGTAAAAGCGCCTTCTCCCCAAATAATGGTGTGGCAAAATGCTGAAGGAAAGCTGACCAGCAGTATAGTACCAAATTGGGCACAGACCAGCCACCCCGATCACGAGAGAGATGCATCCACTTAGCCGCTCTTCGGGGTTGACGATACCCCCAGAGAAATCTATGACAGCATCTCTCAGCTCGTGCAAGACTAGCCTGGGAAAATTCGAACGGAGTAGTTCTGAATAAATATAGGAACTTTGGTAGCACCAGCATCTTCAGAACATTTCCCCTCCCATAGAGAGACAGATGTAAATTGTCTAGCCTTGTCAGAGTGGTATTGACAGAATCAATAATAGGTAAGATATTTAGGTCATAAATACTTTCAACTGAAGCTGTAATTTTGACCCCAAGATAGAACGCGGTTTGGACCACTGGAGCTTCAGAAGGGCCCATGGCTGCCGACTGAACAACCTGAGTTTTGGTAGCATTGAGTTTGTAACCGGAAAATTGGCCATAATGTTCTGCTAAATTCTTAATTGACTGAAAAGCTGATGCTACATGACTGGTCAAAACTATTATATCATCGGCATACACCAACACCTTATATTCTGTCCTATTGATCGTACCTGACAGTATACTCAGTGAGCTCTTGAACCCTATGGTTTTTTCAGTAAATATATATATATATATGTAAATATATATATATATATATATATATATATATATATATATATATATACACATATATTTTTTTTATATAAAAAGCCCTGAGACCTAATTAGACATTTAGTACTATTTTTATGTTAGTACCCGTCCCGGTTTTTCATTCTGAGAATCTGGTCACCGTAGCTAGGGTCTTACTGTGTAGGGCTTTATAACTGATGCATCTCCTTAAAACACATTCTGTCGAAATGAATGATTGGGGGGGGGGGGGGGCTCCATGTACTTTGCAGGGGTAGCCCTCAACTTTCGTTACGCCAGTGCTACCAATGGGTCCCATTTGGAATTATAATATTCAGGTTTTAGTTACTTTTTCCGAACAGCATGCTGATAAAAAAAAAAACATTGACAACAGTAAAGCTGCATATTGTAACTTAGGTTTGTCTTTAGGCAGATGAATCCCGTATTTCCAGAATCATGTGCTTTTTTTTAAAATCTTTTATGATATCCTGTGAAATATTTTACACATTTTACAGATCTTTGTAAATTATGAGTTCTTATACCACTGCCTGTCGTGCAGTAACACACCCACACATGTAATATATATTTTTGTATAGCAAGGTACGCCGGCACAGTTATAAAGAAGCAACTTGTTAAGATTCTTAGTTGCAGATGCTCACCCACTAGAAGAGACTGGTTTGTAAACGCAGAGGTCACGCGTTCCTGGCATACCTCAGTAATAAGTACCTTGTTTTTAATTTCTCACATGAAATCACTGCTATGTGCCCCATTGTTCACTGAACAACTGCATTGTTCTACCCCCGAGAGAGCCGTGGACCCCATTCACTGAACTCGAAGCGAGTGTCAGAATGGCACGCGGCAGTTAAATCACTCCCATTTCACCTCTTAGACAATGGTTCAAGTCCAGGTCGAGGAGCTAAATTAAATACACGTGGGTGGTCCTTCTCAGCGCTTGTCCACGACCCCTACTGATCCACCTCACACAGTGACAACCTCTGGTCAGGAGGGAGTGCGCCGGGTCACGGAATCTGAAATGTTTGTTCCGCTTCCGGGGCGTGGCGGTCGGAGCTGAGGTCACTGTCCGGCCAGCAGTGATTTTCCCACTCTGACCCTCTGCATCAGTACCACATGGCGTGGGTTGGTTGACCCTTAATTACTGGAAACGTCCAGAAGGAAACATTATAGCTGTACCGCAAGAGAGTAAACTGCAGTAGCAATGAGTTAAGGACCAAAACGTACATTTTAAAAAAAAAAAGCCACAGACTAATTGCATTTATCTAAAAGGGTAACTTCTAGCATTTTTTTTAAATTTTTTTTTATTATTAAATGCGTTGTTTAAGCGACGAAGAAAGAGCTCACCTGACTCTTTACAGGAGACGTATTGGGCAGTCGGACTAGAATAACGTTAACGTGCAATGTGATAAAAATGTCTGCCAAGTTCAAGAACCCACGACACGTAATTTAGATGTAGATTCTACTTAGCAAAATATGCTCACACCATCAACGGCGTCCGGTGGCACTTTTAAATGACGCAAATCGTGTTGTTAGATAACTGCTGCAGCTTGTACTCTGCATTCCCTCGTGCCGCGTCTGGTGTCGAACAAAAGCCTGTATTCCTCTCTTAAAGTTTCCTAAGTGCGGAACAGCGAACTGTAAGGAGGGCAAGTACACAACAGCTCGAGTTACGTGTCTCTGAAAAGAGCATGACAGCCTAATCCCAAACAGGCAAATGATTTAATGTTGTGTCCCTTTCATAGAACTATTGTGTTACCAGGAGAGACGTAGACGTTACAATGCTGCCATAGAGTTTGATGCCAGGGGCGGAGCTGGCAGTGAGAGGTGCAGCAACGGGCCCCAGAAGCCTGAAGGTCACATTTGCTCCTGTTCAATTATGCCTTTTACTACCTAATCAAACGTTAAGGGGCATTTTCATTGCCTGCACTGGGGCCCAGGGCACCTTAGCAATGCCAATGTTTGATGTTGGTGCAGTCTGGCAAAACCAGAGAGGGCTTATCGAAAGTAGAGGAGTGTAAGCTAATTTTGAGTTTTTCATCTCAAATTCTTTTTGACAGAGGTCACATGGAAGCCCTTTATTTGCATCTTGTTTGTATGTAGCTTCAGCTGTCCCACCAGACTGTTGTTTTTCAAAATACGTAATATACATACATAGAGGGGCTTTTGGGCAGCTGGTACATCCAATGATCTGTTAAATTTAGCATTCAAATTTTGCTTAAGGCTGTGTGTGGCTATGGGCCACCCCACATTTCCCATTGACTCCCTTTAATTTGAGGGACCATAATAATAATAATAATAATAATAATAATAGTTACATTTGTAAAGCGCCTCTTTACACTGAGACCAGTGTGTCCCTGCTCTACGGTATCAATACAAAACCTGTTCACATTTGTGACTAAAGGTAGTTCATTTATTTTCAGCAACGAAAGCATTTCAAAAGTGTGCTATTTATTTGAGACTTGTATTCAGGCCCGGTTCTAGCGGGTGGGCCAGGCCCACCCAAACATGAGCCTGGCCCACCCAAACAGGATCCTTGGTACTCGCAGTGAGGGCTTGAATGCAGGCGGGCAACACCTTAGGGATCAAAGTGCTTCAACCCTTCCCCGTCTTGTGTGTCACCCCAGGCTGACACAGCTACCGGGGCGCACACACACAGACAGTTTTAAAGATGATGGTAGCCCCACCTGAGTACTTCACAGGTCTTTACAAGACCATTTACATATTAACAAGGCTTTGTTTATTTTTTCACCCTTCATCTCTGCATGGCGAAAGGCGTCAGGCGACAAATCCTTTCTTTGACAATGGTAACCTTTGGTAACCTTTGCCTACAGTCCTGCTGCATAGATCCTTTCTTTCACAATGGTAACCTTTGGTAACCTTTGCCTACAGTCCTGCTGCATTGATATTTCTTTTTCAATGCAGTGCAGGAGAAAAGAAGTTTGTTTATTTCTATTCACCTTTCCTGACCCCTGCAGTGGCTTATCACATAAGGCTGTGACACAAAGTTTGACTAATGGAGGAGGTAAGAGAATGCGTAACTACATTTTTTTCTTTTTAAAATCTGCACAGGCCCAGCAGGACACATACTTCGTGTGTGCTTCATTTAAACAGTTTTTATCATTATCATGGCTGATGCAGGACAACAATAATAATACAAAATGCCCAGATAACCCTGGTGATTAATGATCCTGTCGGAGAGCAATCATTTGTCTGTTAGTCGTTTTTAAATGCAGATGAACTGTATTTTATGTGGATAGATTGTGGTAAATAAATAAATAATACCCTATTTTTGACTAGACTTATAGCATAACAGATAGCTCAATAAAATAAGAGTCAAGATTCGAGGTAGTAGGAGTTTCTGCAGGTTTATTACAGCATAAGGACAGGATCAGGACAACCTGCATGGGAATAGGACAATAAGGCCCGGCAGCTGCCGGGGCTGGGTCTGGGATGAGCGCGCTAACATTCAATAACAAAACATTGACTTATATACATAGCGCAAACACATAGCATTACATTGCAGTAGGCGTAGCAGTGGGTGGAGCAGAAGGCGTGACGCGTAGCAGTCGCGAGAGATAACAGTAAAAGTAGGTGTAACTGGGCGTATACATAGACATGTGGTGCAAACGTAACAGAATATGTCATGAATGGGCGGAAACTTTGGAGGGGGCTACCTAAGGAGCCGGGACCTCTAACCTAATGGTGCGCGAAAACTGGCAATGACGTGTTACTAGGAGAAGCTGGGGGCTATGAACTCTGTGCTAGGAGCAGAGACTAGAGTCTGAAGGGTCGAAGCGACATGTACCTAAACCCTATCTGGTATCTGATGTTTAGGGAACATGTTGATATAAACTAGAAGTCATGAGGGGAAAAGCTAACTTGATTCTAAGACTGGACCATGCATTATTCTACATGTAGTGCGTGATGAAGAATATTAAATGACCATTAAATACAGTATTTCTCTAACATGGAGACGAGAAGGCTAGACAATGACGGGAACTATTGATGCAGTTCAGTAGCTTAGGAATGCAGAGGAGGAGGACTGAACTGATAACTGGAACTATAACATACTTTTGGCAGACTCAGAGGCAGAGCCGGGCTGCACCGGGCACTGCGAGGCAGGAAGTAAGTGAAGGGTCGAGGATACAGGTGGGGGCTGTATCGCTCCTTAGCGAGGCTTTCAGGAGACAGGAGCTGAATCTGTGGTCTGGGCCCTTTTGAGGCCTAGAAACGGGGATTTTATAATGGAATAACGTGCACACTAAGAAACGTGGCAACATTACTTTACATAGGCCTGATATTCGTAGTATTCACGAAGACTGGAAAATAGCATACTAGAGGTGGACACAACTGGAATTGCGTCATTAATCAGGCATGGGGAATAACATATGCATATTGGTCATGCACACATAACATATGATGGATGAAGCGTAGGGACACAGAACATGGCAAAATTTACTTTTCCACATTCCCTCCTTGTCACTACGTTTCCATCAGGAAACATCAATTTTCATGATACCATCTATCATTTCATACAGTACCATTTGCTCGTCTCGAATTGTCTTGGAACGGGATTTAGAACGGGGCTTGGGACTAGGAATACAAGAGGTAGCACACATGCTGCAAATCGCAGGGCCACATTGTATACAGAGGCAGCAGCTAAATATAATCGCTACTGCAATACCTAGAAAGGACAGGACTTTCCATCCCCATGCGGAAATTATATTCCAGAACCAACCGGACCATGTCCAGGTGCCTGGATCTTGATGTAACAGATGGGCAATTTTATGGAGTCTGGTTATAGCTGAATAAACAGACGGCGCGTTATTTGGAATGAAAATGCAGCAACTAGATCCGATGACTCTACAGGCCCCGCCCCTATCGGCCAGTATGACGTCAAGGACGAGACGATTTTGCAAAACAACAAATCTCATAGCAGATTGTTCTTCGGTTAGGTTACCTAGAGCAGAGGCAGTCTCATTAACTACAGCTTCAAGGGTTCTTGTTAACCTACGGATCAGTTTACTATTCTGGACAGGTCCTATAAAGAAGAAGAAACCTTTATTGAAATCTGTATACTGTTCTAGAGTAGTTTCAGTATAATCGACAATTGGGGACTCCCTTCTATGTCTAATGTGTACTAGATGTGTGTTTCTATGATAATCAGATGGGGCTAGGAAAACAGGTGGCAGTAGGAAAGCAATGTAACAGGTTCCCTCCCAATCGAGGGGCAGACGGACATATGCAGTTTGACCACAAATAAAATAAGAGTGACGTGAAGCTTTGAAAACAGATTTCCCACTGTCACTATACTTGATAACAGTAGTACATACACTATGACCTATATGTACAGAACCATAACTACGGACACATAATTCGCCTTTGACAGGTAGTACTGAAATAGCAGGTAAGTCTGGAGTAGTATCAGACTGAACATTCAGGACCATGAAATTCGACGAATAATTACCTAAATTATATACTTCATTTTCTAGATCTAAACCTGTTCTGTGGGGGAGACCTTGCTTGTCTGGAAAACATGTACTGTTAAGAAAAGACATATCTGTTGAGGATGACGTTAACGTGGACCATGCTCCACACGAACCATTGTGTGAGAATGGATAAGGAAAAAGTGGCAGAACTCCCTTCGGTGTCTGAAAAGGGGGGAGTCGACCACACACCCAACAATTAGTAGCATTGCTGGTCTGGTGTGAATAATGTAACATACGGATAAATGTGTTGTTGCGCATAGCGAGGCGGTATGAATATTCGTGAGGAGGCAGATCACTAAACGTGTGCTCTACTGTAGCATTAGCAGACATATTTACATGAGTAACTGGAAAACACAGGAAAAGTGCGTAGCTGGTGCAGGAAATCATTATGCTGAGAAATAATATGAAACTCAGAAAAACGATACATTTGATTGAACTTTGACTGACTCTCTCACTATGGGGGTCTATTTTATACATGTCAGAAACAATCTAACCGTTTCACCTAGGGGAGGACTTATACAATCAAACTGACTGACTTATTTTACTAGACCTGAGCTTCAACTTATACTCCTGCTGCGGAGTTTTCTCTAACAAGGGAGGGGTTGTAATAATGTCTTGTGCGGGACAGTCCTTAAGAGCAATATTCTGGCAGTCCTTCGAATCCTGGAAATCCTCGGAAATGTCTTTGGAGACTGATTTCAATCCTTTGAAAAGTTTTACATGAGAAAGGTGGACCCACCCCTTCCTGCCTTCCAACTTGACGGCAGTTCGGGTGGTCAAGAGGACCTGACGTGGCTCCTTCCAACGTGGTTCCAGCGGACTTGATCTGTCAAAATTTCTGATCATCACAAGGGAGCCTGGAACGATCTCGTGCGGTGCCACCTCGGTATTGTCTGGAAATGCGGCGGCAACCTGTGAACGACATGAGTTGAGGGCAGACATCAAGGAAGCTAGGTAATCTGTCAGCATATTACATGAAACATCGGTAATACTTCGGGGTCTAGGAGTACCCCACATGTTAGGGGGGCGGCCGAATACGACCTCATACGGGGACAGACCTGATCTGGAATGTGCGACCATACGCATATAAAATAAAGCGACTGGCAGAGCTATTAACCAGTCCACACCTTTGTCCTCACAGACTTTTGCAATGCGGATTTTCAGAGTCTGATTATGTCTCTCTACGAGACCGGCTGCTTCAGGATGGCGTACACAATGGAACTTCCACTGGTACCCTAACAACAGGGAAACGTGTTTCATGAGTTCAGATGAGAATGGCTGGCCGTTATCAGAATATACGACTCTAGGGAGTCCGTATCTAGGGAAAAATTCACGAACCAACTGCTTGGCAGTGGTCGCGGCTGTGTAATCTGGGACTGGATATGCTTCTGTCCACCTGGACAAAGCGCATACAACTACAAGGACATACTTGAAACCTCGACATCGCTCCATTTGAATATAATCCATCTGGAGGACCTCAAAAGGGTGGTCAGGGGGCTAGAAACCACCTTGTTCCACCGGGACACTTTTACCTGGATTAAACTGACAACATATCATACAGGTACGGACTTTCTGCTTGGCTGCAGCTCGTAAATGCTTGTTGAACCAAATGTTCTGGATACTGTCTAACATAGCTTTTTCTCCTAAATGTGCTGGACTATGTGCGGTATTGATAATGACTTGAACCATAGAATCGGGGAGAAACCATGTGGCTCTACCCTTCGTTAACCATCCTTGATCTGTCTGGACCCCTCCTTGTTCGGACCATTTCTTGATTTCATCGGGAGTAGCATGTAACTGTATATCTATGACATCTTGTGTAGGGTCCTTAACTGTCATGCATGTAATCGGATCTGGAGTATGTGTCATATTAACTGGAATGTCTGGAGTCTGTGCTGTAAGCTTGGCTGTGCGGTCTGCTAGATCATTACCTTGGGAAATAATGTCAGTGACTTTCGTATGTGCTTTGCATTTCATAATAGCAATAGATGTCGGTAAATGTATGGCATCTAACAGGGCTTGAATAAGGAGACCATGCTGAATCTTGGTTCCATGAGAAGTCATGAAACCTCTCTCCTGCCAGAGCACTCCGAAGTCGTGTACAACTCCGAATGCGTAACGTGAATCTGTGTAAACATTAACTTTCAGGTTCTTGGCATGTATACAGGCTTGTGTCAGAGCGACTAGCTCTGCTGCTTGAGCGGACAGGGTATCAATACGGTGTGTTTCAATAACTTCAGTGTCAGTAGTCACTGCATACGCGGCGACTAGTTCTCCTGTACTAGTTCTCATACATGAACCATCCACATAAAGTGTCAGGTCAGGATCTGGTAACGGAATGTCTGTCAGGTCTTGTCTTGGCTTTGTCGTAATGTTAACTACTTCCACACAGTCATGTGGGTCTGGATTTGAACTAACTGATGGTAACAGTGTAGCAGGATTCAGAACGTTGCAGCGTCTAATTTCTATGTGTGGCTGGAACAGTGTCAATTCATAACCTGTTAAACGTGCAATTGTCAAGTGCTGTGTTTGTGTTCGGTTTAAAAGAACTTCTACTGAATGTGGGACTTGTACTGTCAAGGAATGTCCTAAAACTATGGAATCACTTTGTCTAATAGCTAGTGCTGTGGCTGCAACTGACTTGAGGCACGCAGGCAACGCCTGGGCGACTGGATCTAATGTGCTCGAAAAATAAGCACAGGGCTTGTATTGACCTGCTTGATCTTGTGTGAGAACAGATAATGCTGTACCTTCCCGTTCAGTAACGAAAAGTGTAAAAGGCTTACTGTAGTTCGGTGTAGCTAGAACTGGAGCTTGACATAGGGCTTTCTTTAACTCGTTAAAACTAAGTGTATGGTCAGATGTCCAAGGGGGGGACAGTCGATACGGCTGCCTCCTGTGTCATTAACTGTATCAGTGGCTTGGCTAGAAATGCATACTGGGGAATCCATTGTCTACAATAAGAAGTAAGGCCGATAAAGGCACGTACCTCCTTCTGGGTTCTGGGCTGGGGAAGACTCGCTATTAACTGGATACGGTCGGGTGTCAACTGCCTACCCCTCTTGGACAGCAAGTGTCCTAAGTATACCACTTGCTGGACACAGAATTGAAGCTTCGAAGGTGACACCTTGTGCCCCATCTCGGCTAGAAAATACAGAACTGTAAGTGATGCTCGCTCGCAAGCACGTTCAGAACGGGCTGTGATCAGTAGATCATCGACATACTGGAGCAGGGCTGTGTCAGTTGGCATGTGAATATTGTCTAGTTGTCTCTTGAGTGCTTGACTGTAAATACTAGGGCTTTCTGTGAAACCTTGAGGAGCGCGTGTGAACATATAGCTCCTTCCATTTAAACAAAATCCAAAAAGAAACTGGCTGTCTGGATGAATTGGAACACTAAAAAATGCATTCTTGAGGTCAATGACAGTGAAAAACATGGCTTCGGAATCAATGGCTGTTAACAGGGAAGAAATGTCTGGAACAACTGGGTACTGAGGAATAATACATTTGTTAAGCTCTCGTAAATCAATCACTAATCGATATACTGGGGGTGCATTCGGATCAGTACGTTTCATGACTGGAATGATCGGAGAATTGCATATATTGGAGTCAGTTTCTACAACTACTCCTTGAGCCATGAGCTCGTCAATAATTTTGGATAAGGCTGCTACAGCCTCGGGTGGCAATCTGTACTGTCTGATTCGGGGTAACACTACACCTGGTTTGAGAGTCACACGATGGGGTGTGATTTGCATGTAACCTACATCAGTTGGACCTTGCGCCCATAAATGCTGTGGAACATTAGACAATCTTGAATCAAAATCTCGTAACACATAGTGACCCTTAAAGTCACGCAGGAACAGACGTATTCCCTCTGGGGAACAGCAAATAACTGCACCTAACTCTTTCAGTGTCTTAATACCTAATAGATTTTCTGGACATGACTTAGTAAGTAATAGGTCAGTAGTGCGGGACAATGGACCTACTTCTAGAGTAACTGGCTTAGATATCTCATTAACTATTGGTTTTCCTGAAAATCCAAGGGAAACATTTCTTGAGCCTGAGAGCGGAGCCCCTGGAACTTCGGCATGACTAATTGTGGTCCTACTTGCCCCTGTATCGATCAAAAACTTTCTGTCTTTCCCTAATACTTGACTGTGAACATAGGGACCTTCTTGATCTACAGGTATCTCGATGAGAGGCAAGCCTACCTCCCTCTCTAGGCTGTTTCATGAATATGACTGGTACTCTGGATACTCGGACTGTGCATACTGGTACATCTGTGATGTGACATGCTGTGTTGCAGCAATAGGCTGCGGTGCGGAAACTGTCTGTGGTGCATTCTGTGACTGAGGAGTCTGTGAAACTTGTTCTTGTCTAGGCGGACGTGGTCTTTCTTTAGTCTTACCGGTAGCTATGTTGTGTTTCAGAACTGCACACTCGTTTATAAAATGACCTGGCTGTTTACAATAATTGCAGTTCCCTTTAACGGGAGCTGCAGGATGACTGGCTTGATTCGGACCCCTCTTCTGACTGTCTTGAGGAACAGATTGTGCAACTAGCACTTTCATTTTCGTGTCTTTCATACGTTTTCTCTCGTGTTCTTGCTCTTCCCTGATTCTATTCTGGTGATACTGGAGCATCTGGAGCATCTGGGACGGAGTATTAGCTTGCCAGGTGCTTTCGACTTTCAAAACTCGGTTTTTAATTTGTGGACTTGAATTCTCGACTAGTTTGGTGACGAAAAGATGAGGGTATGACTCACTACTTGTCTTGAGACCACTGTTGATACTGAAACATTTCTCAAATCTAGAATAAAAATCACTAATATCCTCATCTTGTTTCTGTTTACAGGCTGAGATTGCATCCCAGTCTTCTTTCCTAGTTGTCAATAATCTGGGTAAAACTTGAATCAATAATTCTGGTAAATCTTTACATTTATCTCCAAGACCGGTACCTGGTACTCGTGCCTTGTCTTCAGCTTCTAGAGCTGCCCAATCGATCTTTTTCTCTCCCACCTCCCATTCTTTTTCCTTTAACTTTTCATACACCCCTGCGGGTAACAGGACCTTTAACATTTTAATGATATCTGGGTACGTGTATTCTCCCATACGGAGCATGTCTTTTAATTCTCTATGGAACCCTGCTGGATCTTTGTCATGACAGGGAATTAATTTCTTCATTTCAAGAAGTTCCATCTTTGATATTGGAGTGTATACAAACACTCGTTGCATTACGCCACCCGCCCCTTGGACTGGGTGGACTTCTCGTAACGGATTCTGTCTGTCTATGTAGAATGATTTACTTTCTGGGGGTGAGACATGAACAAAATGCGGGTTCAGGAACGTTCTATACTTGTGACGCTGTTCTAGAATGACACTAATTAAATCGGTACCTAGACCTCTCCATCTATACTGGAGTAACTCGTTCAGGATATCGTGCAACGGGCCTGGATCAGAATGTTGACCCTCATACAGAGTAATGAGGTGCTGGATCATATACATACCCACCAGTCGTTGCTCGGCTGGGGGCAGTTTCAGAAACATTTGTGCCACTATTTCGTCTGGAAAAGTGGTAGAATCAGTAATCCATCGGACTGCTGATCGGGCTAGTTCTTGTTCATGCATAGTACTTAGTTCACTGTAACCGACTCGTGATTTCAGAATGTGATCGGTAGCTTGAAATACTTGTTCTAGGGAACCTTGTTCTGGTGCTAGATGTTGAAAAATAGACTTGGGTTCTAGGCGTAAATGGCGATCTGGAAATCTGGATTTTCCTACATACGCTATTCTGGCGGGATTCTCGTTTTCTTCCTCTTCAGGATCAGAGATACTTTCTTTCTCGCTTACTTGTGCTGCTTTACGCTGGTCGTGTAACCTTATTATTTCTTTACGAATTTTCTTGTACATACTCTCCATGGCACTGACGGTCTTGTGCTTACCCTCGGCTATATTATCACTCCACCTTGTCAGGATTCTCATTTCGGCCGGGTCTTTAGACGGGTAATCTTGTTCTCTTATTAAACAATTGATCAGGAACTTTAATATCATGAGCTGAATCTCGGCTTTCCTTTGAGACATAATTTCGCCAATACTTTCTGGATCATCCCCTGTACGGATGAAACGATATATTCTGTCTAGATCTTCTTTCATATTCGGCAAGGTGACTAGATACTCGGTCACTCTCCTTACACGTAAGGAATATAAAACCATAGTATATTCGCCTGGAACTGGATCATAGACACATTCGTTAAGGGCTTGCCTGATTTCTGTGACAGACTTATTACTTTTAGGAGTACGCTGTGATGCTTGAGCATGCAATTCGAGTGCCGATAAACGCTTGTGTGGCGGCGGGGTTTGAGGAGTAGCTCCTCCTGCGGCCCCTAGACTGGAGTCGTCTACTGAGGCTCTACGTCCTGGCAGAGTGGGAAATGGAACTGTAGGCTGGACCGGGGGTACCGTAACAGGTACTCCGGTGTCTGGAGAAGCGGGAAGTGCCTGATTTACAGGGACTGGCGGAGCACGAACAGGATTTGCATATTCGGGGACTGTGTCGTCCAAATAGGACGAAATAAAAATATCAGCTGCGGTTGGTTTGTGACGTAGCTTGGTCGGAACTAATGGCGGCGGGAAATTACTGGATGCCTCTGGGGTCGCTTTTGGCAGGCCCTCGGCAAGAAGAGGATACATACCCTTAATAAGGGCATGCCTCTGTCTGTCTGACTGTTCGGCTTTGACTTGTTCACCTATCTCGATTAATTCTCTTTCTTGGGCTCGTTCTTGGGATTCTCTACTTAACTCTGACTTTCTGACTTCCTTTTCCGTTCTTTTATGAGCTTCCTTGCGCCATAACTCGATGGCATCTTTCTGTGACTGTCTGGCTTTCTTTTTCCATAATGCTTCTTCTACTCGCATGACACATTCGGCATCCCATGTACCCGATACGGGCCATCTATACTTTTCTTCTAACTGTTTGGTATACTCTACCCATAAATCTAGATACATTATGGCGCTTATGCCATGTTTCTGATACATAAAATGACCTGGACTGTCCCTAGGCGGGACAGGAACTGCTTCCTCTAACAGACCCTTTCTAGTTTTTAACTGACGTAACTTGGAAAAGAGCGGCATTCTAAACTTGAATCGGAACACAATACAATACACGAAAAATAATAACAATTGGGAAAACAATTCAGGCATACCACGACATTGGAAATACATTAAACAATATCATAACATAACAGTTCGAACAGAATACTACCTGAAAATACTGAAAACAGAAACAGAACAGAATTCTCGAGAACGGAACAGACTAGAGTTACTGGATGCACTGCTGTAACAGTACGGAACATACCGGTCCCACAAAGGAACGCATCAAGACCCGTATCCACCTAGGTGAACACTTCGTTTGTGGGCTTGGGTACCACCAACCCACGGACCAGGAGTCAATTTAGATTGGTCCTGTCTAGATACTACCCCAGCAATGGTACTCACCGGGCAGCACGGAACGGAAAGCCTCGAACGGGACTGGACTACGACGGACTTCGGACTTCGGACTTCGGACTTCAGTTACGGGTGGGCCTCCGGATACCTCGGACCTTGGACTCTCGGCTTGGGCTCTGGTCGGGACTCGCCGCGTTCCTCCACCGTCTCGTTTGGATGCTGGACCGCCTCCTCCGTCTCCTCCGTGGGCCTGAGGGATACTTGGAGCAGAAATATCTGCCAGTGCACGGTATGGTTCCGTCACGACTGCAGAGGGTCAGGGGGTCGGCGTGGCTTCACCGACGCGTGGGGAAAGGGCAAGTCCCTGTTCGGGCGCCATTATGTGGTAAATAAATAAATAATACCCTATTTTTGACTAGACTTATAGCATAACAGATAGCTCAATAAAATAAGAGTCAAGATTCGAGGTAGTAGGAGTTTCTGCAGGTTTATTACAGCATAAGGACAGGATCAGGACAACCTGCATGGGAATAGGACAATAAGGCCCGGCAGCTGCCGGGGCTGGGTCTGGGATGAGCGCGCTAACATTCAATAACAAAACATTGACTTATATACATAGCGCAAACACATAGCATTACATTGCAGTAGGCGTAGCAGTGGGTGGAGCAGAAGGCGTGACGCGTAGCAGTCGCGAGAGATAACAGTAAAAGTAGGTGTAACTGGGCGTATACATAGACATGTGGTGCAAACGTAACAGAATATGTCATGAATGGGCGGAAACTTTGGAGGGGGCTACCTAAGGAGCCGGGACCTCTAACCTAATGGTGCGCGAAAACTGGCAATGACGTGTTACTAGGAGAAGCTGGGGGCTATGAACTCTGTGCTAGGAGCAGAGACTAGAGTCTGAAGGGTCGAAGCGACATGTACCTAAACCCTATCTGGTATCTGATGTTTAGGGAACATGTTGATATAAACTAGAAGTCATGAGGGGAAAAGCTAACTTGATTCTAAGACTGGACCATGCATTATTCTACATGTAGTGCGTGATGAAGAATATTAAATGACCATTAAATACAGTATTTCTCTAACATGGAGACGAGAAGGCTAGACAATGACGGGAACTATTGATGCAGTTCAGTAGCTTAGGAATGCAGAGGAGGAGGACTGAACTGATAACTGGAACTATAACATACTTTTGGCAGACTCAGAGGCAGAGCCGGGCTGCACCGGGCACTGCGAGGCAGGAAGTAAGTGAAGGGTCGAGGATACAGGTGGGGGCTGTATCGCTCCTTAGCGAGGCTTTCAGGAGACAGGAGCTGAATCTGTGGTCTGGGCCCTTTTGAGGCCTAGAAACGGGGATTTTATAATGGAATAACGTGCACACTAAGAAACGTGGCAACATTACTTTACATAGGCCTGATATTCGTAGTATTCACGAAGACTGGAAAATAGCATACTAGAGGTGGACACAACTGGAATTGCGTCATTAATCAGGCATGGGGAATAACATATGCATATTGGTCATGCACACATAACATATGATGGATGAAGCGTAGGGACACAGAACATGGCAAAATTTACTTTTCCACAAGATCCAGGGCTTTAAGTGGGATCAAAAAACTGGGGCGTCTCTCAAAGGGGCGTGGCCAATGTAATTGAGGATGTGGCTTAAAAACAGTACATTAAAAATCTGTGTTTAGCAGTGTGCGGCCCGACTTGCATACCTACAAGTCAGGACTATTGTCTTTGTCAATGGTTCTTAGTTGCATAAGATAAATAACAGAAACTATGGCTTGTATATAATATTGCAAAAGCTTAAAAAGAGAAGGGAAATCCAGACAGAAAATGACTCTCTTTAAAAGATTTCCCTTACCCCTACATTGCTCACCTGGCATGACATCATGCCGTAACTTTTCACTTGTGAGTAGTGTGAGCAGGGTACACCGATGTGCCTGCTGTGTCGAAACGGGTCGCTATCGGGCAATTTTTTGTGCCCTGGCACTTTTTTCCGGACTGCAGTTCGGAAAAAACACGGACAACCTGTGACCAGCGCACAAAACACAGCCCGATAGAGACCCATTTCGAGGCCCCCTTAAAAAACTGCGGGTGCTCAGACCTAGTGAGACCCGGCCCACCTAAATCCCTCAATAGCTCAGTGGGTTACTGACTTTGGCACAGAGATCCTTGTGTTACTTGCAGTTCAGAAGTTACAATCCTTACATAGGACAGTAACCAATGAAATGTCATCAAAGAGCTGCATACAAACATGAATGGTATAGTTAGAACTTCGCTTTTTTGTTTTGTTATATAGTTAGAACTTCCCCAGTCTTTCATTATTCTAATGTTGCTAAAATGAGTATGTTTGGGCAGATATACATTTTTATCAGTAAAGCTGACCCCCATGGAACACTCTTTAAATCCTAAGGTTGTGTTTCCCCAGACCAAACCCTCTTAAAATATCCTGCCCACCAATATGAATGAGATGTGATTCATACACCTTGTAATCCTCAGTGGCTTATATGACATTCCCTATAGACTGATTTACACACTTGTATGATTCATTGTCTCTGTATAATGTGTGCATTGTGTAAAGTACTGACACGCACTACACTGATATGAGTAGCGCTATACAACAAATGAAATGCATATAAGAGAGGAGCTATGGAGAGATGAGGGGCACTTTTGAAGGGTTGCAGTGAGGGAATCCGAGGAGGAGGTAGTGGTAGGGGCTATGGCGCGATGA
The DNA here is from genome assembly GCF_964261635.1 of Lissotriton helveticus. NCBI lineage: Eukaryota > Metazoa > Chordata > Amphibia > Caudata > Salamandridae > Lissotriton > Lissotriton helveticus. The sequence continues at coordinate 1,455,896,125 of NC_136059.1, forward strand.
GGGGCACTGGTGGAGGGTGGTAGTGAGGGAATCCGAGGAAGAGGTCATGGGTGGAGGGGGGAGTTAGGGAGAGACGAGGGGCACTGGTGGAGGGTGGCAGTGAGGGAATCAGAGGAGGAGGTCAATAGGGGGAGGGGCTATCGGGAGATGAGGGGCTCTTGTGGCGTGTGGCTGTGAGGGAATCCGAGGAGGAGGTCAATAGAGGGGGCAATTGGGAGATGAGGGGCACTGTTGGAAGGTGGGAGTAAAGGTATTTACAGAGAAAGAGGTTATTGGTGCGGCACCAAAAAAGACTTTCGCATCAGAGCTGAAGCCGGCCTGTTTGTTTTTGTTTATTTAATTAGCAGTTGGGTCATAAGGGCTACTGTGGAACATACTTTAAAGTGCATGCTAATTATATTTACTACTATATTCAATGTTTTAAGTTTGAAGGTGATTTTACTAATGTTTTTACCAGGAAAAATGAAAGTGGAGCCCGATGGTGCCTGATATGGGGCTGGGACCCAAGGTCATCTGTGAGATAAGGTGCACTGGAGAGGAGTAGTGGATAATCAAGCCTGTATGGGAGTGCGCTGTAGAGTCCGTGGTGAGGTGGAGGTAGTAATGAAAAGGGATTCTCCCTGAAGGCTCGCACAGAGGGAGCCCGAGAAGTGTCACTTACCTGATACTCCCACTTCAGAAACCTCCTCTTCGCATCAAAGGGACATTACATGGAAAAAACTATTTTTGAGAGTGATTACATTTAGAAAGAGATTTCGGAAAGAGTGCGTTTTGCTGGGCCTTGTAAGACTAAGAAGAGATAAAGAAGGGCCCTGAAGCAGGCCTGCCTAGACATATATGCAACAAATCGAGCCCGCAATGGCCCACCCGAATGCACCCTTGGCCCACCCAAATAAAAATTCCTGGAACCGGGCCTGCTTGTACCTACTTTATGCTAGTTATTTATTTTGCCTGCCTTTTGGGTGCCAAGTTAGATTGCAATTTCTTTTCCGTCTCTTTTTCAAAGTTGTGTTATAAAGTGTTGAATTCACATTGAATAACTTAACTGGCTGCGATTTGAGTGTTGTTCGTTAGGTGGTGATTTATTCTTGGCATGACACAAACGAAAGGCTTATTTAAAAAACCACTAGTAAAACAGCCGGATATTAGATTTATTTTATGATTACAAAAGTTAATTGGAAGCATATGGGGCACACTTAGCTGATGTCATGTTTTTTTCTTTTTATGAATCATACTTGCAATAAAACATAAAAATATACTCTACACCAGCTTGCCAACGCAAAACCTACTGGCTTTACCAATGCTCGTTTGCTTGGCGAGATCCTTCAGAAATGAGAGTTGAAAATATGGAACACGTTGCATTGGACTGGGCCAATGATAGCTTTTTGTTCTCTGACTGCTGTAGGTAGGGTACATGTGAGTGAATATTCTGAACAGTTTCTGAAGGAGAGCACAGCCCACGCCATGGCTATCTACTCCATTTTTAGGTCGAGCAGACGTACTCTCAATGCGTGAGCATTGAGAGAGTCTGCTTCATTAGGTCGAGCAGACGTACTCTCAATGCGTGAGCATTGAGAGAGTCTGCTTCATTAGGTCGAGCAGACGTACTCTCAATGCGTGAGCATTGAGAGAGTCTGCTTCAGACCTAATGTTGCCCGTTATTGGGAGAGTGGACACCAATCTGACACGAGCGTTTCCTTCGCGGATTTCACCGCGGGAGCGCGCGTCTCACCCGCGCATGCGCAGAGTAACTCAGCATTTTTTTTTTTTTTTTTTTTATTTCCCAGCCCCGAACCGAATCAGGTATCAGAGCGCTTCACATATAGGCAGCCCCCACCCCCCCCCCCCCACCCCTCTGCATGCGCACACACAGGCGAGCGCATGCACACGCAGGCACACGGCAGACACTCGCTCACACACACCCCCCTTCCCCACAGTCACACACACGCACTCCAGACACATACACACGCGCGTGACCCCCATTCCCACCACTTACCGGGCTCTTTCGGCGTGTTCAGTGTCTCATCGCTCCACTTCTTCCTCGGCGGCGGCGGCTGTGGCGGCGGGCGGGACTTCCTGCTGGATTGCAGGCCCCGCCCCCGTCTCAGGCAAAAGTGCCTGACTTCCGTTTTTTTTTGTTTTTTTTTTTTTACACATCATGGCTGCTACTCTATTAAAACAATGAAATTAGGGATAATAGGAACTTTCCTGTCATACAAATCCTACAAGGCTTATTTTTTCATATTGGTGGTTCGACTCAGAGAAAGTAAAATAATGAAGACTGAGAAAGATAGCAAAATAAATAAGCTGCGAAAGCCAGGTCAAGAGATATGAAGTGTAGGGTAGTACAAGAAAGAGTTATGAGGCGTAATCAAAACTGAGCAAACTTGGTATTCGCAACCCGGGCATTCAGCAGCGGGCCTCTAAAAAAAACAAATTAAGCACTGTGTGTGAAGGGCGTTTATGAACGCATGTACGACTTTGAACTTGAGTTGTCCGTATTGTGTCGTTACATTCTGCTGTCCTGTAGTGAAACCTGTAGAAAAATAATTTGATGGGGTTTTCGGAATTTATTTCTACTGCATCGTTTAACCATATTATCGAGGTGCAATTGCAGCTAAAGAATACTTCTTGCCCCAGTTATGATGTTGTGGGGTTTCTAGTCCGAGATCACCGATTGTTTCCCATAAAATGCACCACTTTCAGATGGCCGCTGCATTCGCCCAGTGCTGTCAGCTCACCCCGGGCTCCCTCAGTTCCTTTTCCGCGGCGGCGCGCGCATATCACAACAAATGGGGCGTGGGTACGGGGGCCGGCGCGCTCCGATGTCGCAGCGGGCCCAGCCAATCGGGGGTGGGCTGACCAGACGCCGCCAAGCTCAGTTTCTTGCAGTTGACTGCGGCTGCCAGAAGGAGAGTCTGGGAGGAAGCCGCAGAAGGACTGAGAGCTGGGGCTTCGCGCGCGGGAGAGGGGGCCCGGAGCGAGGCACACACCTACTTTTACTGACAGGGCACCGCGCCCCCGCTGCCTGGAGATAACAGGTGCTGTAACACCGGCCCACCATGGTGGACAGCAGCCTCCGCACCGCCGCCAGCTGAGTGCACTGCAGGGTGAGTGCTCCCTGCTGTTGACAAAAGGGGTTGTGTGTTTGCGCGTTACACTGGGGCAGATAGATATATCCGTTGCTGGGGTCCGGAGGATCCACAGGAAAGAAGATTGGTTCAGAATGTGTCATGGGTCGGAACTTATTGTGTACTTGTTTTATTTATCACTCCATAAGCTGCCATGTTTGCTCTAGCAGGTCACTGGAGGTGTGCATGCATGCGGCTGGTTTCTGACAGAGTGCGAGAGAGAGAGGAGGAGGCAGACGGGGGGCTCTAGCGAAGTTTTGCAAGCGTAGCTTTCAGCAGCAGTGGCGCATTGAGCTCGCTTCTGCCCTGGCTAGGGTGACCAGAATTTTAAAGCAAAAAAACGGGACATTAAAAAAAATTAGAAGAAGGACTATAATGTTACGTTAAGCGAGCGCACAGAATGACAGCGCTCCTCAGCAGAGAATTACAAAACAGGCAGTAAGAACATATATAAGATGCTATTTTCAAACCCAGTAGCTTGCATGTGAATTAATTCGCTTTCTTGGACCAACGGCTAACTATCCCCGCTTTGTAAAACATAAAGAAAACCTCACCCCAGTTTTTAGTCGAGCCTCTCCAAAAACCGGGACATGAGCTAAACTTCTCGAAATCTGTCCGGACAGCTGGTGAAAAACAGCGACCATCCTGGCAAATCCGGTACGCCTGGTCAACCTACCCCTGGTAGCGACAAACTGTGGCAGCTGCAATCGTGATGCAGTTCTGCAACGTCACGACAGCAGAAACTTGTGGATAGAGGAGCATTACATCTTGGGACACAGGGAGAAGATGTCTTTCAAGCTAAGACAGGGTGAAAACGTGTCTGGGACCTGTAAGCACAAGCATTTACAATGCAATAGGTCTCGCACTTACGCAAGTTTGAGCTCTTAGCATGGTAAATGACAATGCTATTTATGTATGTTTTACAAACAAAAACATAAATAAAAGGCATTGTCATTTACAATGGCAATAGCTCAAACTTGCGTAATTGCGAGACCTATTGCATTGTAAATGCTTGTTGTTAGTGTTGATGCATGGTAAAGTGGCTAATGTTGTAACTGTGGAACAAGGGAACCCGATTTCTTTTTTTTTTATTTCAAATCTTTTTTATTGAAGATTAGATAAAATTGAAAATAAAGACAGTACAATAAATCTTCCAAAATATAGATGGATATAGCATTGGCAAAAAGACACCTACAATAATCAAATCAAAGAAGGAGGAAAAAGAGGAGAGATAAAAGGAGGAAAAAAGAGAGAGAAAAGAGAGAGAGAGGACAGATGTACCCATGTATCACTAGCAGTTGGTTTACAGGAGCCTGGGTCGCGGTGTAGGCGACAATAAGTATACAGCAAAGCATATACAGTAAAACATATTAAATTCTATATAGACAGGCAATCCGTTGAAGTGTGCATCCGTTGAAGTGTGCATCATGGGGGCTCAAAGTGCGAGGATGACGCATCTAGGGAGGCCCACAGTTTATTGTTCGAAGGCTTCCATGTGGTCGACTGTAGTGCCGGGTTGTCCGCCCCTCTCAAGAAGGAAAGCCATTCCAGCCACATTTTAAAGTTGACTTCAGTAAAATTTTTCCACTTATATAGAATGACCTTACACGCCAGTGTCAACATGATATCAAGCAATTGTCTGTCATGGATGTCCGGTAATTGTGTTTCTAAAGGGCCTAAGATGACATATACAAATTCCTGCACAGGTGTGATTCCGAATACCTTATGAATGTATGCAAATATTTTTCCCTAAAATGACTTTAATAGGGGACAATCAAAAAGCATGTGTGCCAAGTCTCCAGGTGCTTCCTGGCAGTTCCAACAGTTAGGCGTATCCCTCAGTTTACATGTAAACAATTTCTGAGGTGTCCAGAACACTCTGTTCAGCAACATGTATTTCGTTTGACATAGAATCGGGGATATCTTATTTGTTAATGCAGTATTGTGTAGTACCTCCCAGTCTATCGGTATACCTGTCGAGTTAGGTTCCGAATCCCACTTACTTTCCATTAACTTGTGTGGTTTCTTAGGCAGGGGGAGGAGCAGTTTAGATATTCTAGATACAAAATGGTCAGCATGGTACAATAGTCGGAGACGGGTCAGCAACCATGGTAAGTCCGTGGTGAGGGCACGCTTAGAAATAGCGGCTTTCAGTTTCAAAAACTGGTAGAATTCTATGGGTGGCAAATTAAATTTCTTTTGTAGTGTCGAGAAGGGTAGGGGCCTACCATGTTCATAGAGGTCATTCACCATGTGGATACCACGTGTAGCCCACAACTCCCAATAAAGGGTCTTTCCCTCTATCCGAAACATAGGGTTATACCATAACGAGATTAGGGTGGATTTCTTAATCACCGAAGCAGTTTTATGTACCTGGTCAAGCCTGAGGAGTGCTCTTCTAGTATTTAGTAGGATGTATTTGGAGTGGGGTACGTGGGTCAAATCCATGCTGAGGAGAGCTGAGAGGGGTGCATGTGCCATTAACGACCGCTCGATAGATAGCCACACTGGGGTATAAGATGTAGAGTTAACCAGCCAAAGGGCCCCCTGCTTACAGAGGAAGGCCGTCTGGTAGTTCCTGAACGAGGGCAGGCCCAGGCCGCCTTTTTCTTTTGCCAATTGCAACTTTTTTAGTGATATCCTGCCTTTTTTCCCCCGCCACAGGAACTCTCCAAACAACCTGTCCACTTTTTTGATGAATTCGTCCGAGAAAGTCATTGGGAGCATGCAGGCCAGGTAATTAACTAGAGGTGTGCACATCATTTTAAGAGTTTCAACCCTACCCCACCAGGACAGAAATTTGGGTGACCAGCTATCTAATAGCGTAGATATCTTTTTTAACGTTAAGTCTTCATTCACTTTCAGCATCGTTATTAAGTCTTTCTCAAAATCTAAGCCCAAATATTTAAAAGCTTTTGGCTGCCATGTAAGGCCAGATGAGCCCAGTATTTCTTTACCCCCGATGTTGTTAAGTAGCTTGACTTCTGTTTTGTCCTTATTCAGCTTGTACCCTGAAACTTTAGAGAACCCATCAATTGTGTCCATTAAGGCCGGGATAGCCTCATCAGCCTTTTCCGTCAGAATCAGCACATCGTCGGCGTATGCAGTTAATTTTACATTACAGTCATCAAATGAAACACCAGCAATGGCTTCATTAGTTCGAATATGGTACAGAAAGGGTTCTATAGCTAGCAAGAACAAAGATGGTGATAATGGGCACCCTTGCCTTGTTCCTTGTTTCAAGCAGAAGGAAGAAGAGAAGGAGCCACCCGCCCTAACCTTAGCAGTAGGGCCGGCATACAGAGCCATTACAAGTTTAATGAATGTCTTCCCTAGATTAAATTTGCGTAAAACTGCCTCAAGGAAGGTCCAATCCACCTTGTCAAAGGCTTTTTCAGCATCTAGTGTGACTGCTACGGTGGGGGTATTCAGCAGTTTTGCTTTTTCTAGGGCATGGGCTAATACTCTGGTGTTATCGCTAGACAGTCTGTGTTTTAAGAAACCCGACTGAGATGGGTGTATGAGGGCAGGAAGAACTTTTTGTAAACGGGCTGATAAGATCATGGCTAGTAATTTACAATCTAAATTAATCAGGGAGATCGGCCTATAGTTTTTTGGTAGCGACGGGTCCTTGCCATCTTTTGGTAGAACTGCGATAGTTGCCTCTGCCAACGTGCCCCTCACTTCACCTGATTCCGTGAATTCGTGGAAGAGGTTCAGAAGAGGTGTGACCAAATCTGTGGCAAAGCTTTTGTAGAATTAAGGGAACCCGATTTCTAATCCGACTTTCCCAAATAAATAAATTGAGTGGTGCTGGTCAAATCACTTCATCACCCTGACATGCTGAAAAATTGTGGCACTCCTGAATGTAGTGCGGAAACATTCCCTGTTTCCAGCTAGCATGTTGTGAGGAGCCAGCTAATTGTCTAAGGATTTTGGGTACCACAGATCCAACTGTCTCTTACTAAAACAAGGTTTTATTCAAATTACAAAAAATACAGTAAAATACTTTTGCCCTTCAGATGCCGTTAGCAGGTCTTAGTGAGGGCTCGCTATTCTTGCATTTCAGGTCGGCTTCCCCCTCCACCACATACTTATGACTGCATCCCAGATACAGGGTTCATTTTCAATAAGTGGAAAGTTGTGTTATTGTGATGGCCCTAATCGGTCTACCCATCTCAAGAGGCATGACTGAAAGCAATATAGAATACGACGGTTTAGGACTGGTGCACTTCCTAGGCAAATGAAGCTGTCCCTCGGGGATTCTTACTTAAGTAAAATATGAATCTCCCAGGGCAGACACTCTGCATCCGTGGTTATAAATATATCAAGGAAAACACAGGCAGAAAAACATCACCTATAAATTGGATAACCTGAAGTTTTTACATTCTCCATCTTTAAATTTTAAACTAACTGCACCATGTTCACCTTGCACATTCTTTCAGCCCTTTGATTGTCTCCAAATATTCTATGATCTAACCAAAGAGGAGTGGGGTTAGAAGCAGGAACAGGCTTCCCATCTCCTAAAAACATTGATATCAACATTTGTCCCTAACCAATGTAGGGTCGTTTACAGATTAATGAGCCACTTTCTAGAAGAAAAATGATTGGATTTTCAGAATCCCTTCAGGCAAATAACCTGGTATCACCAGCAAGCATCCCCCTTTTCTATACAATATTTGATTAATAGCTGTATAGACATTTACAATGGGGAAAGGAATATGATGGAATGTATTGGTGGTGTATTGGAATGGAACTTATCCTGCATCAAGTGCTCCTTCGCTGAGATGTCTCTAGAGTAAGCCAAAATAGATTAGAGGCATCTTGGGGAAAAAAGTGAGGTTGCCTCCTATCAGGGCCAGCTCTAGGGCAGTACGACTGGTGCAGCCTCACATGGCACTTGTTAGAACCCCAATCAGAGAGCCATGGGGCAAGCAAGAGTTACTTGGCCCAACACTGGTGGTTGAGGCCTCTTACTCCCGATGTCCCAGGGACTGCTTTACTATGTGGCTTCTGCTCAACTGAGCCAAGCACCCCTTCTGCTCCTGACTCTCAGTTAAGTAGTGGCAGACATGCAGTGAAGGCTCCTTCAAAGGAGAAGCACTGATGAGGATCAGTGAACACCACTCATGACTCAAAGTGCAAGCACTGCGAACTGTAAATCAATGTCCAATTAAATACTTGTTTTTATATAAAAAGAAGAATTTTAATTCTAATTTTACACATACAAAGGTAACCAACATTCAAAAGCGATAACACAGTCCCACTTGAGGTCAGGCTATAATAGTTGTCAGGCCACTACCTATTCTCCTAACTTTAGTGCAACAGGTTTGATGTTATTCCCCATTCACTCATGACCCCATCTAGGGAATTTAAACTATTACGCCATACTCATGAGTTCTCCCCTCTGACTCCTTTAGTGATTTCCGTAACAAGAGTTTATGGGCCAGATGTACAACCATTTTTTGTGGTCGCAAAGGGGCATTTGGCCCATTTACGACCTCAAAAAACAGATGCACAATGTACTAACCAGATTTTGAGAGTTGCTAATCTCTTAGTAACTCGCAAAACAGTGCTAGCAACTAGCTATTAGGAAGGGGCATGCCAAGGGTGTCCCTTCCTAATAGCGAGTTGAAATGCCATGCATGAGTGTTTGGAGACCGCCTTTGCAGTTGCAAAATACTCGCATTTTACCATCTACTTCAAGTAGGTGGTAAATCATTTATTTATTTATTTATTTATTTATTTATTTATTTATTTATTTTATTTATTTTATTTATTAATATTAATAAAAGTAAATCATTTGCAAATGGGAAGGGGTCCCCAGGGTACCCCTTACCCTTTGTGAACGGGTGCACACATTTTTTTCAAGAGCAGGCAGTGGTCTCAGGGACCACTGCCTGCCCTTAAAAAATTAAACTGAAAAGTTTCATTTTTAAATGCATCCTGTTTTCATTTAAGGAAAACAGGCTGCATATAAAAAAAAACTTCTTTATTGACAAAGCAGTCCCAGACATTGTGGTCTGCTGACCCGAGTAGGCCACCATCCCTGGGAGTGCTTGCCTTTCCCAATGGGGTCGCAAATTGCGACAGCCTCATTAATATTCATGAGGCATGCATTTTGCAGACACTGTTGTACATTAAATTTTGCGACTCGCAATTTGTTGCAATGTGCGAGTCGCAAAATTCAATGGTCATACATTTGGCCCTAAGCGATTGCAATGTCGATGGCACTATGTCCCCTGGGACAGTGCATAGCTTACCTGCTCTGGTTGCATGGAACCCTTCAGTGGCACAGGGAAGTTCTGCTCCAGGTCGGCAAAGTCTGGCTGTGTGCGGTCACAAGACGCTGCACCCAGCAGCCGCACCCTTGGCCTTAGTGTCTCCGGTGGCCCCTCCTGGTATATGGGGTTGCCGCCACAGCACTCACAAGTCCGGTCACATGGACCTGGCATTGATGTTCTCTCTGGCCCCCTTTCTGGCACACGGGCCGCCCACCACAAGGACGTGCAGAACTGGCGCCCTCCACACAACCCTCCCTCCCTGGTTCAATCCACAGCAGCCCAAACTGGCACATCGAGGTCCCCAAAACAATCCAGCACAAGGGCTATGGCCTGATTGGTGCAAGAGGGGATTGCTCACACCTTGCGCAGGGAGTCCTCCCAATAGGGCTCCACCCTGGACCCTGCTCCTTTCAACACTCTCCTTTTCCTTACAGGACACATTGGTCTGGGTGAGCAGGCAGGCGCTTGTGTGCCAGGCTCCAGGGCAGGTTATCTTGGTTTCCCTGGGTGATGTCCCCTCACCCAGCAGAGAGTCTAGCAGGCCTGGGCCCCCAGTCCTGGTCACAGTGAGAAGTCTTGCAGAGCTTCCTCTTCTCACACAGCCCATCTGGTTGCTCGGCAGATGACAACGTTTGGAGTCTCAAACTCCCCTACTTATAGTCCTTTCCAAACACAAATTTAGTGTCTGAGTCTGAGAAATGTTATGTTTGCGTTCTGCTCCTTTGAAATGGACATCTTTCCACTTTCTTCTTTCTCCAGAAGGATGTCTGTTGCAGCAGGCAGAACTTAGAAGCTGATTAACCCACACCAAGATTCATGGCAGTGACCTGAGTTCACACCCGGATGTCAGCCACACTGATATGTGCTTCAGAAGGTTAATCCTGGGCCCCCAGTCCTACAGCCCCACTCTACTTTTTGATTCCCTTATTCGCCCAACTCTGTCTTCTTGAGATGTGTCTGGCCCCTTCCTTGTGCTTTATCACTGAATCAAAGAGCCTTTTGAAATGCATAGAGAGAGTCTGTCTTTCCTATCCTCCAGTGCATGCCACTCCCAGCTTACAGGAATGCCGCAATACACAAATCTGCCTGGGGGATTCCTCCACTCCTTATGTTTTCACCAGGAACGCATGGGCTTCCCAAAATGGAACCCAAGGTCCTCCGTTTAATGTACCAGTTCAGGCACACTTGCACCCAGTGTACATACACAGCCCACTTAGTGCACAGCACTGGTGTCCTCGTGTATTATACCACCAAAACATTACCAAATGAAACAAATATGTTCAGTCTGTGCACACTGTTCAGTACTGAAGCTTTTCTGTATTGTACCAGAGTGTCTTATTTTAAAAAGATTAACTGTCAGCAAACACCCATTTACCATGTGCACACTCTACCACACTTCACCGGTTGTGTATTGCACTCCTTGCGGGCAAACATACACTCAGCATGTTTCCCTCATGCACACACTTCCACATCTACCTGATGTAGGCCAGGGGTGAGTTAAGCACAGAGCAGCTGAACGTTTTAAAAATATGAGTGAGCCTATTGGCCTCACTCTAGTGACACAGGGTAAAAAACAGACCTGTTCACTACTACTGACCACCAATGTTCCCTCAAATTTTTTTCCTCTGTGTGCAGCAGTGTATGGTCTCTGTACGCTGCAGCCAATGCTATGTGCTCCAAGCACCAGACTGCCCATGTGGGTGCAGCGACAAATATCAGTGCAAAAATCACTTCAAACTTTTGCTTAAAAAGTGAACATATGGTGTATTTCCTCGCATGCAGTGCCACATGATGGGTCATAAGGCAGGTTTGCAATTTAGACACACACCATTACATGAATTGGTTACACAGGCAAGTACACTTCGACTTTAGAAAAGCACACTACTCCAACCGTAGTACCAAAATGAGATTTCACTAAAGATTCTCAACTAAAGCTCTGTTCATAGGGTGGGGAAATGTTGGGAGCCTATACAAGATCGCTTACCTGGGGATACATGCAGGCAGGTACATGTCATGCCCCCCTGAGTGCATGCACCCCCAGTTCCAGCAGGGTAGTCCATGCCCTGCAGGAATTTGCTTTGGCGTTCCCATTTCGGTGCCTTTTTATAGGCACCGCCATGGGACAGCCTGCACTTTGAGATCTGCATAACGCACATTCGTTGCAGCAGGCAAATTAACCCTCTGCGCTGCCTCAAAACTTCCATTAAAGTAAACTCTGAGAGTTATCTTGACATATTTATTATTGCATGAAAATTGCTGGAGGCAAGGAACGTTGCAAAAGGTGCTTTTAAAACAATAATATACCTGCAAAGACGGTGTCCCCACCCGAAGTCAGCACCCGGTACAGTGGCACCGGTCCACCGCCCTGGAGCCGGCCCTGGCCCAGCAGCTGTGCTCTATTAACCAAGGAAATGCAGCAAGTCTACCAGGGACATCTTAAGGATTTGGGGGGCCCTGGGACAAATCTATTTTGGAGGCCACTGTTCAGAACAGGTTTGAATTTATGATTTCATTCTAGCTCTTTCATGCCCTCTTAGGCCAGGTCACTGACAGTATACAGGCACAATTGTCCAAATTCTAAATGTGTTTACATCTAATGTTCAGGGATAGTGTGTCATCAATATTGTAACACCTCAGCAGTTTACTAATATTACTGCAAATAATATCTGTGATACACTGTAATTTCTCATATGTTTGGTCCTATTGCGATCTAAAAGAAACCTTTTATGGACATCATCAACACCTCCTTCAACACCGCCACCTTCCCGGAGATCTGGAAACACGTCGAGCTCAGCGCCCTCCTGAAGAAACCAACAGCAGACCCCACCGACCTCAAGAACTACCGCCCCATCTCGCTCCTCCCATTTCCTGCCAAAGTCATCGAGAAGACCATCAACAGACAGCTTGCCGCCTTCCTCGAGACGAACGGATCCCTCGACCCCTCGCAGTCCGGCTTCCGAGCCAACGACAGCACCGAGACCGCCCTCATCGCAGCCACTGACGACATCAGATCCCTGCTCGACAACGGGGAAACAGCGGCCCTCATCCTCCTGGACTTCTCTGCAGCGTTCGACACTGTCTCCCACCGCACCCTAGTGCAGCGCCTCAGCAACATCGGAGTCCAAGAGAAGCCACTGGAGTGGATCATCTTGTTCCTCGCCGGAAGAACCCAGAGAGTCCTCCTCCCCCGTTCAGATCCGAAGCCACCGAAGTCATCTGCGGCGTACCACAAGGATCATCACTCAGCCCAACCCTCTTCAACGTCTACTTGAGCCCTCTCGCAGCCATCGCACGCAAACACAACCTCACCATCATCTCCTACGCCGACGACACCCAGCTGATCCTCTCCCTCACCAATGACCCCGCCACCGCCAGAACCAGCCTGCACGAAGGGATGAAAGACGTCGCCGAGTGGATGAAGAACAGCCGCCTGAAACTGAACTCAGACAAGACGGAAGTCCTCATCCTAGGTTCATCGCCCTCCGCCTGGGACGACTCCTGATGGCCCCCTGCCCTGGGCACCACTCCCAAGCCAACGGACCACGCACGCAACCTGGGCTTCATCCTGGACTCCTCCCTCTCGATGAACAGACAAGTCAACGCCGTCTCATCATCATGCTTCAACACCCTGCGCATGCTCCGTAAGATCTTCCGATGGATCCCCACCGAAACCAGGAAGACGGTCACCCAGGCACTCGTCACCAGCCGACTGGACTTCGGAAACACCCTCTACGCCGGAACCACAGCCAAACTTCAGAAAAGACTCCAGCGCATCCAGAATGCCTCCGCACGACTCGTCTTGGACGTCCCCCGACACAACCACATCTCCGGCCACCTGAGAGGCCTGCACTGGCTCCCCGTCAGCAAGAGGATCACGTTCATTCTCCTCACCCACGCACACAAGGCCCTCCACGACCTGGGCCCCAAGTACCTCAACAACCGCCTGACCTTCTACGCGCCCACCCGCCAGCTACGATCGACCAGCCTCGCCCTTGCCGCCGTACCACGCATTCGCAAAGCCACCACCGGGGGAAGATCCTTCTCCTACCTGGCAGCCAAGGCTGGAACTCCCTCCCCATCCACCTCCGGCTGACCCAGGATCACCTTTCCTTCAGGAAGCTCCTCAAGACCTGGCTCTTCGAACAGTAGCGGAACCCTCCCCCCCAGCGCCTTGTGACCCTACCGGGTGGGTAGCGTGCTATACAAATGTCCATGATTGATTGATTGATTGAATGTTGTATTAAAAATCATAATTTCCCATGCAGAATGGCTATAACAGACTCTCACACATCACCCACCTTAAAAATAAATTAAGGGATAATGGTATTCAAAACAATCGGTTTAGTAATTATTCCAGGTCATCACGGCAAGACTATCAGGAGGATCCCCTGAAAGGCTGGGGCCCTGGGCCAAAGCCCACTTGGTCCATGCCTTAAATCGTCTCTGAGGTACCACGTATCAGGCATTAGACTAATGCATTTCAGTGTGGTGGTCCGCATCACCACACTGAAATGCCAAGTCATCCATAATTGCGCGTCCTCAGGAGCACTAGTAATCGTGCACTAATACTGACTGATACATTTTTCCTGACTATTTTTAACTCCTGTGCTTATTTTAACTGACTGACTTTAACTCCTGTGCGCCTATTTCAGTTTTCTACTGATTTCTTCCTCGAAGTAAAACAAAGCTGAGTCAGAATCGTAACTTTCACTAGAAGAGGGCGGACTAGGCCGTGGGTGTATGTTCACGTTAGCGTGGCGAGAGGGGACAGAGCCATAGTGTCTGAAGGCTGGAGTGAGCACGTCGACGCCCTGACCAAGTGGTGCGGAAGTAGCGACGGCCCACGTTGTAAATTAGGGTTGGGCGGACATCTCCGTTCCGCCCACAGAATGTGCGGAGATTTGTCCTTCTGCCCTTGAACAAAGAAGGCGGAGATTTGAGGCAAACAAAACGCACATTCGGGGGCGGAATGGAAGTTGGCCGCCCGCCGCCCGCCTCCCGCCCGCCGTATTAAATTATATTTAAAACAAAAGCCTAAAATGAAACTTAAATAAAACTTACCTTATTGCGGCCGCATCCTTCCCCATCACGGCTTCATCTGGAAACTGAGCATGCGCAGTCCCGCGAGGAATGCGCATGCGGAGAGGCACGGAGATAGGTTCAATCTCCGTGCCTCTCCGCGAAAGTCCCTTACACGTCTTCCGCCCACCTCTACTGTAAATGGCAAACTGGTGGTAAGTTCTGAGTGACTGAGGGGGAATTACGGGGAATTATATGGGATCATTTTCATGTGCGCTGGGCAAGTATGACTTAGTGGAATTGTGGAGCCGCCTATCGCCGTGCAGTCAAATGTGCGACAGACGGGCTGAATATGTGACTGCTAACCTTGCACCTCCTTTGCCTGTTTCACACTGCGTCTGCTAGGCCTTTTGTGGATTAGAATATTTGCTTTCTACGAGAGGTCAAGCCGGCATTAATTGACAGAGTGGAGCCGGGCAACCTGGTTGGGTGTATGGTTTCCACATTGAGAAACATACCGGACGTTTGTACAGTTTTCTTGAGAGGCCAGTTTGTCCCAGTGCAGCTGCTACTGAGCCATATAATCATGCTTGTGCCGGCGTATGCCACAGGAGTCATTACTGTGAAGCAGCCTGTACTAATTGCTGCTCCTCGAGAGTCGCCTCGCAAAATAAGTAGTGCCTCAGTGAGGCATTTCTCTCACTGCTTCAAAATGTACTTTTAATTATTAATAGCACCAGCGTGTCACCCCCTGGTGCCAGTCCAATTAATTTCAGCGTGTTAAGTCAGCAGAGCCGCCGGCCTGGTCAGTGCCAGTGGCTTGTAGTTCTGTGACAGCTTGTGGCTGTAGGACTGTATAGAGGAAAGTAATTTTTAGGTCTCGCCTGAGCCAGCGCATGCGCTGCCCTGGCAAGACTTTTAGTAAGGGGGCTTCAAAAAGCTCACCACATGCTTTTGCTTGTGGCCTAAAGCTTGCGGTTATGCGCACAGGCGCCATCTGGCTTTCCTCTCACATCATGGCTCATTACAGCGTGCGCACATTGCACACCACACGCCAGACGTGCCTCCTTTTTAAAATTCATTTTTTAACTTTTAGCGCGAGGCGCGCGCGCTTTTTTTTTATGTTCACACTGTGTTTGTTACACATGAGATTGCAACATCTGACGGTGTCAGAGACTAGCACGTTTTGTGCTGCTTTTTCTGCCAACATTGGTTTGCGTTTTTGCATGCTTTTGACAGCGTGTTTGTTTTTATTTATTGCTTATTGTATTGCTTATTGTGGCAGCAGCGCGTTTCCACATTGCGTCTTGCGTCTGTGGTCTGTTTTTGAGAAAGTGGACCTCATTTCCCACATTGCGTCTTGGTTGTTTTTATTCACCCTGGGAAAGAATTCAATTGGACAAAGTTTCGTCCATTCCCATCGTTTCCTCTTTTCGCTTTACCCATTTTTTTTCTCTTCCTCTTCCAACCCCTTTCTTCTTTTCTAAAGCCCTCCATCAGTGTCCCGCATTCTCACTTTTTTTCTCCCTCACTCCCCGCACTCCGAACTTCTTTCTTTCTTTTCTTTCTCAGTACTCCTGAGTGCGTTCTTTCTCCGCCACCCTTTCAGTCTCCTCTCTCTCTCTCCCTTCTCTATCTTTCACGCTCTATCTCTTTTTGCACGCTTGCGCCTGCACACCCCGCCCCCTTGCCCGCGTGGGCCCGTCTCTGCTGTCATTTATGAGGGCCCTGCCTATATATCACACCATCTGTTTTTGAGTAGGGAGGAGGATTGCTCTGCTTGGTTAATTGTTTCAGTGTTTCCCTGGAATCTCTTCCAACTCCCACACTGTAGAAATACCACTGGAAACAGTGACAGGTTTCCCAGGCGGCACCGGGGTCTGGAGCAGCGGGCTGGGGCCTGGAGATGCCCTGAGCTTTGCTGTGCGGATGAGCTGTGGCCTTAACGACACAGGCACTGAGTGACATCTGCGTATCTGTAGGTACTGAGCGTTTCTTGATATGAGATTGTATTGGGTAGCTTGTTTCGCACCCCTTGCGAGGCATAGAGCGCTTTATGCAGGGTTGGTTTAGTAACTGGCCTGGGTCTCCTTTTGAAGAGGGAACTTTATCACTAACCAAGTTGGAGTTTCAGGGAATGTTCTGATCTGGCTGTTTTTTCATTTAGTGGGCTCTTCGTCATGAACTTATTTGAACCTATTTTTGTTTATTTCATCTCTCCTCATTTTTCGTCACTTTAGACTGCTGCACAGTCAGGTTTGCCCCTCCTCCGCAGTTTACGCCCGCATACTGTACACTCACCCTTGCGCCATAATGTATGTCCCTATGAACAACTTAACGGCTCGCTCTGCGCCCCCTCTGTTCCAGCCCACTCCCCTCGCTTGGACTCTGCTAGACCCCTACACCCCTATCTGCTTGCCCTCCACTGGCTCCCTGCCCTTGCTGCTGTGGGCGTGGAGCCACAGCCTTCTCTCCACACTCTTTCCTGCCTCCCAGAGGACTTACCATGTTGCTGAGATGTGAATCATGTTTGGAAGCTTGAGCTGTGTTGTTGCCAGGGGGCTGCTCTGGCGGGACTCTCCCCTGCTTTCATGTCCACACTGGAGCCGCTCTCCTGGCTTCAGCTAACGAGTCCTGGATCTTGTGGGCCCTCCATAAGGTAGGGCTTGGCTGCACAGCAGGTGGGCATGGGCCCTGGGCCCTATGCATTCAATCAGCATTGCACCCTTCCGCGATTTCAGTGCATATTAGATTATATGAACCGTGCAGTGCTCTAGGTCTGTGAGAGAGTCTGCTTCTAATGCTTTGTACCCATGACACTGTCTTTAACGTGTCTCTGTGAAGCTGTGTACTTGTGAGGTAGGCGTCGGGGTCAGGGACATAACGCATGCCCTGTGGCGCAGCCTTTCAGCCACCCCCCTTCAGCTGTTGCTTACTTAAAGACTAGACTATGGGAACTCCCTACACTTGGGACTCCCCATAGATTCTATTCAACCATTGCATGTTGTGCAGAAAGGCAGAAAGGCATGGCAGAGTAAATCTAAAAGTCAGATATCAATCCGTTGCCTGTCAGATTAGAGACCTTAATTGGCTGCCCATCCACAATAGAAGAATTTTTAGGTCTCACCTGCCCCATGGACTATTGCTGTAAGGGGTATTGTTTACTATAAGGGGCTTGGAACCCGCCCATTGCGCACCATTGTTGGTTTAATTGTCAGTCTTATTGTCTGCCTCCTAATTGGCCAGCGCTTGCCAGTGCCACTTACTTACAAGCATTGGCATAGCCAATAGGTCTCACTTCTGGGACCGTATAAGTATTTAGTTATGCAGCACAATATCCTTGGTGCAACAATATCAACCGTTTCATGGCTAAACACTTATGAGGCCCAAAAGGCGAGACCTATTGGCTATGCCAATGCTTGTTTAACCGTATGATCCGGTTAGCTAGGTTAGTGCCCTTCCAATTTTTAGGGCTTGCTCATGGGCGCAATTAGACCCGAACTTCTGCTGGGGGAGGGGGACCTAACACTCCCAGCTAATGCTGGGCCTAGCATTGATTGTGCATGGTGTAAGAGTCTTTTTTGATGCGCCTCCCCCATTTCTTCCTTTTCCATGAAGTCTCCCACTACCACTCACCAACAGTGCACCTCATCTCTCTATAGCACCTTTCTGACAAACATTTCATTTTGTTATAGAGCTAGTCATAGTTTACTCACACTCAGTTCTGTGATCTGCATGGTACACGTTCTTTTTAGCAGGCACATTAACCCTCTGCACTGTGTGGGTGGCAGGAGTGACCATGTGAGCGCACGGTGAGCGATGCGTCAGTGTGAGAGTAGGGTAAGAGGAGTGACTGCAGGGTGAGTGAGGTGACCATATGAATTTGGGTGCAGATGTAAGTGCAGAGTGGAACTAATGAATGCATGGTTAGTGATGGGCTTGTTTGAGTGCAGATTGGTCAGTGAGGGGGACAGGGGAGTGAAGTGTCACATGAGTGCAGGGTGAGTAGTGTGCTTGTGTGACTGCAGGGTGAGGTACAGGGTGAACAGCGCAAGTGCATTGTGAGTGCAGAGTGATCACTGTGAGTGCAGGGTGAGCGGGTGAATCAGTGGCACAACAAAACCTTAGGGGGGCCCCCCGCAAGGTGCGATGAAGGGGCCGAGCTCACCTGCATGCAATCTATGTCCCTCACCTATCACCTTTGCAAGGACTTTCAGAACTTCACACCATTTAGACACTTTCAGCAGAACTATTCACAGATTACACAAATGTTCAGGCTGTGGATTGAGACTGTGTTTTACCTCAAGTGAAAAAAAGGCTTATTATAGGCTGCACACACTAAATGGCATCAACCGTGGAGAAGTGTGGCTCAATGGTTAGAGCGGCAGACCTTGATGCAGAGCTCTGGCCCGGGACCAGGGTTCTATTCCCGCCTCGGCGGTTATTCGGCTTAAATTCCTCTGACCTGATATTCTCACCTCAGTGCCTATTCTAATCATGGGGCCCACTCTGCAACTCTGTGCAATAGCTTGCTTAATCTCCACAACGGCCCCAACAGCGCTGGGATACCTGGCTTCACCTTGGGGATGCCCAGGAGTGGACATTTCACAGGGAAAAGCCAGGAAGGGTTCCTTAGCGGTATGAGTACAAGCGCCGGGAGACCCCGGTCCGGGGTAGCTGTGCGCTATAGAAGTACAACACACTTACATTTTACCAGACTGTGTGCTAAACTGGGGTGTTGGTATGTTACTGATACAAGAAAGAGAGGCATCTTAAACAAATTACTATTGTTCTTAGTGTATGCAATGCTTGTGCTGGCAGAGAGGAAATTGGAAGATCTAAATGATCTTTTATTTAAGTGAGGAAATGGCAGAGCCGGAATGCAGACAATTTTAGACAAGAATGAAAATCAATCAATCAGGAGGCTTTTGTAGTGCAAACGCTTAAAGCACTAAGCACTGAGCACTGGCAAGCTCAATATTTTGTTTCAGGACTTGGGGGCATGGTAGGCAGAAAACTTGAGGCTTTTTATTAAGCAATAAACATGTTTGAAGATGTTGGTGCCTCTGTCTGAGGCAGACAGTGTATCTAATAGGCATGAGTCTAAACCCTGGTTTACTTGTCCATTTATCACCAAAGGCCAATTTGTAGAACATCAGAAAGGAGTTGGAGGAAGAGAGAAATTGAGGAAGACAGGGCTTGCTGTAGGAAGCATCTGCAGCTCCGTTAGGAGCAGGAAAAGGCAAAAGATGTATTATACTCCTACTATAATGGAAGCCATAACATCATGCTGCTTGGGGGTTCAGTTAGCTTACTCATCCATCAGGCCTCTTCCTGATGGTATTGCCTTCACAGAGTTTGGTAACAAACTGGGACTCTTGCCTTTCAACACAAGATCATTATAATCCAGCACAACATATGAATAATCTCTAGTCAGGAATTCAGATTTTTTTCTCCCTATCTCACTGGGTGAGGCACTGTTGGGTCACTGCCCAGCAGCATGTCGTGGTCTCTGCCCCGTTATGTTATGGCAAGAAGGTGTGGTCTCTCAATATCAATTCAATTCAATTAGACTTTATTCGATTGCTTTTTGAGACAATCATAAAAGTACATATATTAAAAGACAATTCAAGACATGTGATATAATAAAAATTTCATATACAGTGCCTATTTACCATACAATTTCACACTGCAAGCAATCTTACTGAATTCCATGATTAATATGTAGTAAGTTTCCTGTGGCTGTATACTTTTAAAAAAAACATTCCTACTCTCCAAGTCCTGTGTATATCATCCAGAAGCTGTAACACCGGAAAATCTGGACGACATTGTCTCAACCCAAGCTGCCAGTATGTATCTCAGAAAGCTGTTTTCCACAGTTTGTAGGGGTTGGGTGTCCGCGAAACCCCATACACCTGTCCCATAAATAGCTGCTGAGATGCATTTAGCAATGTAAATATGTATTAATTCTGATGGAGGTCTTCTCCCAAGTTTCCTCGCAAAATTAGCCAAGGCCGTTGTGGATCTTGCAAAAGCAAGTTTCTTTGCTGCAATGGCTCGTGTCCATGTGTCATTGTGGTCAAAAAGTATGCCCAAGTAAGCAAAGCTATTTGTATGCTCTATTTTCTGGCCTTCCAGAAACATATTCCTACATTTGTGGCTCCCTGGCCCGCACCTCATTATGTATGTTTTTGTGGTATTTACTTTAAGGTCCAAGCGACCCATATATTTGATAAAACTATTTAAGACCCGCTGTAAGCCCACTTGGGTGCGAGACATTAAAACTGCTTCATCAGCGTAAAGAAGAGCAGGAATAGGGTGTGCCGCTATTTGTGAGAAGTCTTTATTATCCTTTATCAGTGCCTCGTACAGGCCATTTATGTAGAGGTTAAAATGAAAAGGAGCCAGGACACACCCTTGCCTGACTCCTCTTCTAATAGGGAAAGGGGAGGTGCGGTCACCTGCTACTCCGAAGCACACTCGCCCCTTAGCTTTGCAATATAGACGTTAAATTAATGATTTGCGTGTCAACCCCTATCTGTTCAAGAATGACCCACAGCTCACTGTGCCTCACTGAGTCAAAAGCGGCAGTAAGATCTAAAACGCTAGAAACAATCTACCTCCGCTTCAATTGAAGGCCCTTCTCCGGAATTCAGGAAAGGAGCTTTTACAACCCTCCAGAATGCCAGACTATCACCCCATTTGGAGGCTTCATGGAGAGATTCCCACACTTCATTTCTTAATGTTGTTTTCCTTTCCTTGATGGCCGCCCTGTATTCTTCTCTCGACGTTCTTATTATTGCAGCTTTTTTGGGAAGTTTGTGCAGTTCCTGTTTTAGTTTGGAATATGCCCGTGCGCACTTCGAGTTAAACCAGCCCCAGGTTTTCTTTAATTCTTCGCCTTGACAGACAGCAACTCTCTAATGGCCGTTGAAATAGCTTAGAAGGAAGAATTAATACTAACGAGGGTAACCGCCTCACTCAGACAGGTCTCAAATGTCGGTCTACACTTGTTTATCAGTTTTTTGGTGATTTTACAGGGTTCACCATCAACCAGCGGAGACTATATCCATTTGTCTTATCAATAACAATGTCAGTTAGGGCCCGTTCGATTGCATCTTGCCCGTGCGACCCACTGCTAAGAATTTGTAATGAGAGGCAGAGTGGGAAGTGGTCACACAATGCAATTTCATCCACATAAAATTAATTTAATCTATGGGCATGGCTGTTTGATACCAGAATATAATCAATCTTGGAATGACAGCCCCTCCATTGTACGTACAGGGCATAGGTACAATGTTATTAGTTAATTTGTTAGCAAAGCCCAAAGTCATGCTAAAAATCAAGTTATTGAACAAGTCCCCCAGTGCAGAGTGGCGGAAATGAGTGTTGCTAGTGCCCTCTTCAGGTAAAACGCCACAAATCTTTCCTTCCTTGCTTTGACATAGGCTACAATTAAAATTCCCTGCCATTATCACCATCATGTCCCTGTGTGTATTACCCAACATGGCCTGCAGGTTGCTAAGTAATAGTGTTAGGGTGCTGTGTACTTTATCTGGGGGGATATTATTATAAAAATTTTCAATAGAATCGTGTGGTTTGCCTTAACATGGATAAGGACAAATTGGTAGTAAGGTTCATCGCTCAGCAACTCTATCTTCTTCACTACTAGAGTGTTGGATATGTAAGTTCCAAGTCCCCCTTTCACTCTTCCGCTCCTGCCTTCTATGGCTGGGGTGTGGAATGTTTTGAATCGTTAATATGTATTACCTCTTTTGCCCGTGTTTCTTGAAAACACATGATATTGTGACTCGATACGAAGTCCCCAAATCGGGGGTTCGTCAATTTGGACAGTAACCCGGCAACGTTCCAGGAGACTAAATCACATAAAGTTCCCTCTACTTCAGGGTAGATGATTGATGAACCCACTGGACTAATTGGTCTACTTTCACGGATAGGTGTTGATCCTACTGGATTAATATCAACAATAGGATCATTAAGAGTCGTCAAGGTTACACTTGTACCAGCTGTAACCTGAGTCTCCGTAGTAGGGGGAGTTGGTTGAACCAGAGAGATCCTGTTTTTATTATTAAATCCCTTGGTACTGCAATGGCTATTGGTACTATGATGTCTAATTGCATCCTCTTTGGTGTATAAAGAAGATTTTAAAAAGGGAGCCAGTCAATCTTGGTCTTCTAGGGAACCAAAGATGGCATAACGGTTACTCAATGGAATAGTGTGTCTAAGCCACTCGCTTCTTATGGTCGGATCTCCGATGGAGTAAAGTCTCATGGGTCGAGGAGGTTGATAGAAGTACCCCAGGAGCACTATATTTATATTCGGGGAGGAGATAAACTGGTTCCCTGCCATATCAAGAATGGACTGAACTACTCTGAGAGATCAAAAAGTTATGACCAGGGGGGTGTGGCTAGCGGCCGAGTAAAATGGCTGCTGAGTAAAAGAGCTCCGGGGAAGGCGTAGCCTTCCGCAACGTTCCGGCCACTTATCCGACATAAAAACGTACCCCAGAGACTCGCACTGATGCCCAGGACCGAGCGGAGGCTGCAGACACAACTCCGGTCATAATCCGGTACCGGAACCGTGCAATAACTGAGGGCAGACTGCGGCGGCCTACGGACCACACTGCCGCCGGGGACTGGATTGTCGAGCGTACCCGGCGCAGGACATGGTGGTGGCGGCACGTTAAGGAATGCGGCGGATGAGCCGGAAACACCCCCGAGCGAGGCGGAGGAAAGCACGGTCTCACCCAAGTGCCGGAACGGACGCTCCAGCCCGGAAAGCAGTGCCCTCGGTCATAGCAGGGACGACAGTGAGGTGAGGCCTGCCAGCAGGGGACAAGCCGGGGACTGGAGTACTTGGGAGCCCCTGGTACCCACTCGAGCCGGTGACGCAGAGGCCCATACAGCAGCAGAGACCGGGGTGAAGGTCTTTATACCAGTGGAGGGACCCGGTACACCCCACCCCTACCTGGCCACATGATGTGCGATCCCTGCAACTGCGGGGGTTGGGAATCCGGTGGCCCACATGTAACAGCCCATACACTGAGGACGACTGGTTAAACACCCGATCGGGGTCGCAATTCGGGGCTCTGTGGCTGTTGACTGTGCCAGGCAGAGGAGGATCTGGGCGAACGACGACCCCCCCCCCCCCCCCCACTATCACTCGCCAAGCTAAGCCCCTGGGGGACACATCATACCAGGCAGGGGCCCTGAGTGCGTCACTGGGCTGAGTGGACTGATAAGCCCGAGACAAAAGCAGTGATCAATAGCAGAGTACCCTGACAACCTTCGAAGAAACCATGGCGGGCAGGGGCCCAGGGACTCAGGCCACGCAATCTAAACTAGATAAATATGCTTATGGGAAAGACTTTCCATCACTTCCGGAGAGACTCCTCAGAGAAGGCCCCGGGGGGTGACGGCTCAAAAAAAGTGACACTAGAGGACATAATGGCAGCCCTTACTAGTGTCCAGATCATGGTGGGTTCAATCTCCACAGATGTATCCCTATTAAGGGCTGATTTTCAGAAGATGACGGCCAGGCTCACGGAAGTCGAACGGGCCACCAAAACTCTGTTGACCTGCACTGCTGCCCTGCAGAAAATGGTATCCCGGCTCGAAACCGAAAATAAATTAATGGCGGCGAAGCTGGACGATCAGGAAGGGCGCTCTCGCAGAAACAACGTCTGAATTCTCGGAATTCCGGAAAGTGAAGGGAACCCGGTG
The DNA here is from genome assembly GCF_964261635.1 of Lissotriton helveticus. NCBI lineage: Eukaryota > Metazoa > Chordata > Amphibia > Caudata > Salamandridae > Lissotriton > Lissotriton helveticus. The sequence goes on from NC_136059.1 coordinate 1,455,920,302, forward strand.
ATGGACCTCTACCTTGAGGAAGTTGTAAAGACTCGGCTACAACCAAATGGACTATCAACCTTTTTCTCAATAGAAAGAGCCCACAGAGATCCGGGGGAAACTCCAAGCCCGGGGCACTCCCCAGACCGGTGCTTGCTCGTTTGTTTAACTTTCGTGATCGGGACGCCATATTACAAACGGCCAGAGTGGCCCCACCGATCCGAATCCAGAACTCAACAGTGTCTTTCTTTCCAGATTACACAACGATGGTCTCAAGGCGCCGCCACAGTTTCTTAGAAGTCAAAAAAGAGTTAAGAGCCAAGGACCTGCCCTATTCAATGCTATTCCCGGCGAAACTTAGAGTTGCGGCGGATGGCAAAACATGATTTTTTTGAAATGCCAGAAGAGACGCATGACTGACTAGAGGGCTGGCGAAGAGTAGATGGACCACGATGTGGGACTAGAGGCCAACACCATCGGGGCGAGAGAGGGGACGCAGGCGGTCAAGATCAACGGTGGACAGACGACGACTGCTCACAACAGAATGAAAATAAAGACCTCGGTCACGGATAAAAACTGGCAAGCTGGAAAATGACCGATAAGTAGGACACACGTACATGAACAGAGATGCAGACACGCCGGCTTTGGACACTGGGCTGATGCAGTCTATGGGGGTAAGGGAAGGACTGCGCTTCTCATTGGACCTCTTACCCCCTTCACGCAAGTACATTGTTCAGGGTTGGGATTGAGCACTCTGCTAAGTTGGGGAGGTGGGCAGTTCAGAGTCCATCGGGCAGGGAGGCAGGGTGGGGGGGGTGGGACACAGGGTTGGGGTGCATGGGTTTTGAGTTTTTTAGTTTTAGTTAGTAAAGGCAATGTTAGAATGGCAACGTACCCACTGGCTGATATGCTTACACATCACGCAGATGAGTTGATATACACGCTCCCCGACTACCGCACGTATGGCGACGCTCACCCCAGCTGAATGTGATCCAGAAACGACCCCTGGAGCTCAGGTGACCCCCCTAACACTGCTCACATGGAATGTACATGGGCTAGGAGACAAAATCAAACGAGGCCTGGTGCTGCAAGCTCTAAAACGTCAAGCTCCCACATTGGCACTCCTGCAGGAATTACACCTCACAGGCACGGCATGTAAGGCATTGGATAGGTGGGGATATAAAATGGCAGTACACTCGGAGTTCCCATCAGGCTCCAGGCGAGTAGGTATACTGGTGCGGAAGCATTCCTCCTTCATAGTACATCAAACAAAAAATGATGATCAGGGGAGATTTGCTGGGCGCAGTAGAAAGTGCAAAAGTTGTTGTGCTCAAGTGAGAAAAAAGAAAGAATGAGTAAAAGATATAATCCAAAAGTTCTGGGTTGTCGAAGGTGAAGGCACCCATTTTTTAGACGCTGGTTATCGCATTTACAGGGCCACGCCTAGGACTATTAGACTGGCGTTTTTGAGGCAAAGTATACCTCTTGGTCTGACGGAATCAAGTTTCACCTTTTGTGATTTGGATACATTCCTATTTTGTGCCTTTCCAGTGAAGGAATAGCACTACAACATGTGTAAAGTTTTTGGAAACACTTGAGAATACCATTAATTGGTGGCCACCCTCATCCATGGGGCACTGTCTGCCTGCAGTATAGGTTATTTCCCCTACCTCGTCCTGAGGAAGACCCATAGGTGAGGTGTTGATCTACCCTCCACAGCGCCAGGGTCGAAACATCGACGCCCCCCCTTCTCTGATGCCTGTACTCCATTCCCTGCCCCCTGAAAGACTGTAATTAAAACGTATGATCTATATACGTGGGACAGGCTCAATACTAAGGGAACTGAACCTTAGCCCCTTTTTAGAACTTTTGGATTATATCTTTTACTCATTCTTTCTTTTTTCTCACTTGAGCACAACAAATGTTGCACTTTCTACTGCGCCTGGCAGAACTCCCCCAACTTTTCTGGGATTTCTTGTAAATATGTTTATATGATTACAAATAAATTGCGAATTAATTTTGCTATCAAACTTAGTGTTGAACAATCTGTTTGGGTACTTAAGATAATACTGCTTACGCATTTTAGCTTGTGTGTTCTTTTTCTTTTCAGGATTAAGTCCTAAATCAAGTAGAAATTAATATTTCATTGAAATGTGATATATAAACTGTGTCTAGGACCACTTTGTTGTTTATACTATACGATACCCAGGTCCTTTTGACTTTGTCTGGGTCATACCCCATTTTTATTACAGGGGAAATTTGCAGCACTGCAGGGCCAAAGGGAAGGAAAACCTGTAAATGTGATATCAGTGTACATCCGCCCGCACTCCACGCTGTGGCGCTCCCAGCTCTTAGTGAGTTTCTGCTTACTCTGCCGGAAGGTGACCTTATTTTCGGGGGGAGGACTTTAATGCTACGATGGATGCTAACTTAGACAGATATCCAGTGAAGACACAGGTACCTGGAGTTTCTCGCCTGCAGAGTTTTACAGAGGCGCTTGGGCTAGTTGATGTTTGGAGACACCACCATCACGCCACACGACAAAACACGTTTCATTCAAACGCACACAACAGCCTATCTAGAATAGACTATTTCTTAACTTCAGCTAACAGTTTACGGAGTGTAGATGACATAACGATCAAGCCCAGAGGCATCTCAGACCATTCACCGATAATGTTGACTTTTTCATATCACCACGTGACCCGTAAGAGGCTCTATCCTATCTACCCCGGCTACCCGCAAGTCCCGAAAGTTCAAAAGAGATCCGTAAAGCCACAAAACACTTCTTTGTGGAGAACGCTACGTCTGTTGGTTCCCCGTCAGTTTTGTGGGAAGCCTATAAGGTGGTCATTAGAGGGCAAGCAATAGTCTCCATTACAGGACACAAACGAGAAAAGCAGAAAGAACTATTAGATCTATAGCTGGAATTACATTCGGCCGAAACGCACCACTCAATGGACCCCTCACCAGCATCATCACATACACTACACCTCAAACAACAACAGTATAGAGACCATCTGCGAAGAGAGACGATATCCAACCTCACAGCAACCAGACATAAGATATATGATGTAGGAGACAAGGCAGGTAAGCTCTTGGCATGGCTGGATAGGTGAGAACGGGGTACTAAGGGAATAGCACAAATACAGACAGTAGAGGGGCAGTTGACAACAGACCCGCGGGCAATAGTAAACACATTAGCAAGGCATTTTCGGGACGTTTATACATCAGCATCGGTCATGTCAGAGGAAGAAGCTGCGGCCTCCATAAAAGATATAGTAATGCCCAAACTCACTCAGGAGGCTTCCTTGGAGCTGGAGGCAGATCTCGCGGAGGAAGAATTGCAAACCGCAATCCGTTTGTTGCAGTCAGGCAAAGCACTGGGACCCAACGGAGTCCCGATAGAATTATACAAACAGATGGCGGACATTATCAGTCCGCACTTACTGCGATTGTACACTGACAGCCTAGACCGAGGTGAACTGCCACAAGACCAGCAACTGGCCACAATAGTGGCTATCCCGAAACCCGGGAAGCCTCCGACCGAATGCACCTCGTACCATCCAATCTCCTTAATAAATGCGGAGGCCAAAATACTTGCTAAAGTATTGGCAAACAGACTGCTGGCACACCTCCCGCATTTAATTCATCCAGACCAGGCTTCATGCCAAACAGAAACACTGCACTGAATCTCAGACGATTGCATGGGGTGTTGGCTAAGGCCCCGGCCCTGCAGGAACCGGCAGTTGTAATCTCCCTAGATGCGAGGATGGCTTTCGATATGGTAGAGTGGAGTTTCCTTTTCGCGGTCCTTTGTCATTTAGGGTTTGGCCCCAAATGTTGTGCATGGGTCAGCCTCTTATATACCGGACCACTGGCGTATGTGACAGCCAATGGGCCCATACCAGACACTATACCACTGGCGAGAGGGATGCGCCAGGGATGCCACCTGTCGCCGCTCCTTTTCGCGTTAGTGTTGGAACCCCTGGCAACATGGATCAGAGGAGACCCATTGCTTCGAGGTATTTGGTGGGCGGAAGGGTGGGAAGACCGTATTTCCCTCTATGCAGATGACATCTTGGTGTATCTGACAAACCCCGAATACTCCATACAAGTGCTCCTTGAGATATGTGACAGTTTCGGAAAGATATCAGGCTACACTATCAACTGGTCCAAGTCTGTACGTACTGCAGGGACCCGCACCACGTCTCCCTGAGAATTGCCCGCTTCTAATCTCGCATGACTCATTTAAATATTTAGGTATTCACGTCACAGCTGGTCCGGCAGATTTCTTCTCTAGGAACTTGGCGCCCCGCTGGAGCGCTTGAAGAGAGATGTGGCGCATTGGGAGTGGCTTCCTCTATCATTGTTGGGGAAGGCAGGTTGTTCAAAATAATGGCCTTGCCTCGATTTTTATACGCCCTTGAGAACACACCATTTCCAGTGCCCCTAAAATATTTTAAACAAATAGCTGCGCAGGTGTCCACGCTGCTATGGGGCAATAAGCCGGCACGAATAGAGCAAGCGAAACTGAATCGAGGATGGTACGCCGGAGGAGTAGCACTCCCTAACCTCCAGTTGTACTATTGGGCGGCACATCTCAAAGTTATCAATCAGTGGATACATGCCTCCCAGGCCGACCCAGCGTACAGGGCAGATAGGTCTCAGCTGGGCACGGGGAATATGCTGGTGGTCTTATATAATAAAGGACAAGTCGTGAAACTGACGGGCCCGACAAAACACACAGCCACGTTATGGCACATAGCACAGACACGACTGGGATGGAGGGGAGTCATCACCCGGCTTACCCCACTATGGGACACTAAGCGACTAGGGCATTTGAGAAATAGCAAAGGATTTGAGCAATGGGACAACATAGGGGTCTCCACGGTGGGAGACCTGTGGGAAAAGGGGAATGTGATTCCATTTGACCAGCTCAGACAACTGTACGACCTTGCTCCTTCTGAGGCTTTCCGATACACACGAATACGATACGCGCTATTGGCGGCACTACCGCAAGGTACCGCGGTCCCTGAAGCATCCCCACTGGAAGATAGACTACTCAAGACTACAAGCCAAAGCGGGCCATGTCTTTTACTTACCGCAAATTAATCAATAACCTGCCGGACCCTACAACATTGCTAAGGGAAAAATGGGTGGTCGATGTGGGAGACATGGAGGTGACGGAGTGGCAGGAAGCACTGGCCTCGCCCAAGGAGGTGGGTATACCATTGCGGCTCAGGCTTGTGCAGCTTAAGATATTACACCGCACATATCATACTAGATGCACCTTACACAAAATGGGCAGGGTGCAACATCATACTGCATTAGAGGATGTGGGGAGGAGGGGTCCTTCTTTCACACATTATGGGACTGCTCAAAGTTAGCTGACTACTGGAGGAAGGTACTAAGAATGATGTCACAGACAGTAGGTATATCATTGGTTGCAGATGCCTACTAAACATGTGGGAACCCAACGATCTTACGCGTCTAGCGCAAACGTGGGTCACACTGGGGCTCATGGTGGCAAAGCGTAATATAGCGCAAAAATGGGGGGCCGAGGAACTACCATTGCTGGTGGCCTGGTATAGAGATATGGACCTTGCTATGATGGCTGAAAGAACGGTTTACATAAAACGGGGATGCCCCCAGAAATGGACCAAAATATGGGACGCGTGGAATGCATACCGTGGGAACATATGTGAGCCAATATCTGATTACGATGAGGATAGTTCTGATGATGAGTCCTGAGATATGTAGGGGAATTGTGTTAAGTAGATTGCCTAAAGTTTCAACTGCAATCAGCCAGATTATTGTAGGAATCAATATTGGTATTTTAAGATGGTTATGTAAGCTAATTGTAACAGGTGACTATGTACATTTGGTCTTTTTGCTGAAGTTGTGAATGAAAATAATAAAAACAGAATTTAAAAAAAAAAAGAAAAAAAAAGTTATGGTCATCTGCTAGTGTCTTGCTCGACTTGCCCACCCATGGTATTCTGTGCGCCATCTTAAACTCAGAGAAGAGAACATTAGTCAGCCGGCCCTAACTGACAGCATATGGAGTGACTTGTTCCTTAGAGCTGACCAATGCTCAACGATGGGTGGAAGAGGCGGCACATTTGCCAGTACTACCGTATATGCGTTAGCTTCTGGAGGAAGGTGTAGATTAACATTTCTATCCCTATGAAAACCCTGATGGTGACTAAGTATATGTTCAGATCTGTTTATCCTTGGTCCAACTGTGGAACCTCCTGCCGCTGTGTGTAAGACATTCAGGGGTGTAGGGCTCATACTATTCCCCGGGTGTGGGCCTTTAGATTGTAATAATTGCCTTGGCTGATCTAAGGTATTGGGTGAAGCTCTTAGCGTTGGGGGTTGGGTCTGAGCTTGTACCCCAGTTGTGTTAGCGTGCAAGCTGGAAAATACAATGGCCGTGTTAGTAGCTTCTAAGCTGTTTCCCCTGGTACCCCTGCTGAGTGTAACATTCCCCCCTCCGTCTATGTTGTGACCTCTTAATGTAGTATTAATGATGGTCCTCTCCAATTTAATCAGCCTGTCCTCGATTGAGGCTAGTTTTTGGGCCAGAGGATCTATTAATGAAGTTAGCATTGCCTCAACCTTTTTCCAAAACACATCCTCCTGTACGGGAGGTAGACAGCTGGCAAATGGGGGTGGCAGTCGTGTTGAAAGGAACCTATTACCGGAACCTTCATCAATATTTCTAAGTTTTTGTCTAGTGGCTTTTGGGGTTTTCGCTTTTTGACTTTGTCTCTGTGTGCCCCTGCCCTACCTTTTCTTAGATGGTGGCTCCTCGCCATTGTTACGGCGTATGGCAGCTTTTTGACCCCTAGTTGTTACAGGTGAGCTGTTTCTTATGCTTGTTGGTGCAGAGGAAGGGGAATAGTCTGTCTCAGTGTCCAGAGTAAAACTTGCAGGGGAAGCTATTTTATCCTTATCGAATTATAAAGAGGGGATAAGGGACGTATCGTGGGAAGGTTTGTTAGGTGGCACCTGGGGTTCTAGCGAGAGCCTGCATTCTGTAATCTCTATCTTGTGTATCAAGACTGATTCAGCTCTCAGGAGAAAGGCATCTAGAGTTCCGACAACCCCCTGCCCTGTAGCGAGCTTACGTTTACTCATCGCCCAAGGCTATGCTGCTTATATAAATATGCGGTGCAAAAGGGGGTGGTGATGGACGGAGCATCTGAATCAATCAAACACTCACACCCAGTCAAAAGATCTGGGTTTAATCTATCACCGTTCTTTAGCCCACTCTGCCACCCCAGTTCAGACATGGCTATATGCAAATCAGTCTGACCCTGTGCCTCATGGGAACAGTCCAGCCCGAACTGCCAAGCCATGTCTTCCCTGGACCGGAAACAAGCTTCCGAGGACCGGTTTCTGGCATTCCAGCCGTCTTCAGCCCGGCTTGCTTGAATCCAGTGGCAAAGTGAGCAAGGGACACGTCTGAGCATACCCTGCCACACTTATGGCAGCCAAAAGCGGTGCAAAAGGGGGTGGTGATGGACGGAGCATCTGAATCAATTAAACACTCACACCCAGTCAAAAGATTTGGGTTTAATCTATCACCGTTCTTTAGCCCACTCTGCCACCCCAGTTCAGACATGGCTATATGCAAATCAGTCTGACCCTGTGCCTCATGGGAACAGTCCAGCCCGAACTGCCAAGCCATGTCTTCCCTGGACCGGAAACAAGCTTCCGAGGACCGGTTTCTGGCATTCCAGCCGTCTTCAGCCCGGCTTGCTTGAATCCAGTGGCAAAGTGAGCAAGGGACTCACGTCTGAGCATACCCTGCCACACTTATGGCAGCCAAAAGCGGTGCCAAAGGGGGTGGTGATGGACGGAGCATCTGAATCAATCAAACACTCACACCCGGTCAAAAGATCTGGGTTTAATCTATCACCGTTCTTGGCCACTGGATTCAAGATAGCCTGGCTGATGAGGATTATGAATCCGAAACCGGTCCCAGGATGCGTGTTTCCGGTCCAGGGAAGACATGGCTTGGCAGTTCGGGCTGGACTGTTCCCAGAAGGCACAGGGTCAGACTGATTTGCATATAGCCATGTCTGAACTGGGGTGGCTGAGTGAACTAAAGAATGGTGATGGATTAAACCCAGATCAGTTGACTGGGGGTGAGTGTTTGATTTGTACAAACGCTCCGTCCATCATCCCCTTTTGTATCGCTTTTTTCGCCCTAAGTGTGGCAGGGTATGCTCAGGCGTGAGTCCCTTGTTCACTTGGCCACTGGATTCAAGATAGCCTGGCTGATGAGGATTATGAATCCGAAACCGGTCCCAGGATGCTTGTTTCCGGTCCAGGGAAGACATGGCTTGGCAGTTCGGGCTGGACTGTTCCCAGAAGGCACAGGGTCAGACTGATTTGCATATAGCCATGTCTGAACTGGGGTGGCTGAGTGAACTAAAGAATGGTGATGGATTAAACCCAGATCAGTTGACTGGGGGTGAGTGTTTGATTTGTACAAACGCTCCGTCCATCATCCCCTTTTGTATCGCTTATATAAATATGGCACAAGGTAGTCCCGCTAAAGCCTTCAAATAGTCATAATGTACCTCGAGTCCCAGATGTTAATGGTAGGGCCCAGCCCAGCCTCTGCCAGTCTCTTGGTCGGGCTACGCAGGGGTAGGGGCAGCACTATAAACGCGAAGGATGACACTTCCCCCTCACTAGCGGCACATGCGGCGGCACTAGGGATGCTGGGACTAGTAGTCCCTGTGTGGCAAAGTTGCAAAGTTCTGGCGATAAGTTGACCCTGGGACTCCCAACCCACCAGGGGTTTAGGGAAAGGAAGTTCTGTGGAAACGATGATCTCCGGTCTCCAGATCCCGATTGCTTCTACAAAGGAGTAGATGGAAGGGGGGTCAGCAGTGTGTGCAGGGCCAGTCATAGGCTGTGCCCAATCTGATTGAGCCGAGGGAACACACTCACCCCGCCTGATAGCAATTTTGGTCTGTGTTAGCCGGATTCCGCTGTGGTTGCTGTGGGAGTGCTGTGGTAGCGCTCATAGGCTCACCCGATCTCTGTGGTGTCTGCAGTACTCCACACTAAGACCACACTGCAGCGTGCCACCAGGAGTCAAGTCGGCAAGAGGCAGCAGGAGGCGTGCTCTGCCTCGTACTTCTTCACTCACGGCATCTCTCAGTGCTTGGAGCACTGAAGACCCGCGCCCCGTACCTCACCCGAGCCAAACAAGATTGGACCCCCCCCCCTTCTGTGCCAAACTCAGCTGGGGGTCAGCCAGGTGCCGGCACCGAGTTCAGACCGGTCTCGGTGGTATTGCGTCCTCCTCCAGTCATTTAAGAGACAATAACAAGTAATACTAAATATGCAAGAAAGAATTACACAGCAGCCATAGTGGGAATATTATGAATTAGGATTGTGCCGCCAAAGTCTCATCATGTTCCGCCTTTCTTAAAACAACAAATTCTATGGCAGGACCGGAGGCTCACATTATGCTTTTCTTTCTCCGCAACTTATTACCATAGAAAAAACACAGCAGCATCAGAAAAGCTTATAAAGAATAAATGCTTATATCACAACATAGCAAAGCATTATCCGCAAACACAATGAGAAAAAAAAATGTCTCTGGAACTACAACTCCCATCATTCTAACGTGGTCAGTCTCCACGGAGTCCTTCCATTATGTCCATAGCCAATAGATAGGGAGTCCTTTCTCAATGTTCCTCCTCTTTCTTCGCTGCTCACGCAGCCAGATAACTGTTTTTCCTTATCTCCCAGGGTTGTTTGAACTACTGCTGGGGTGTGTGCTTATTATTTGCATGTATTGGGGCTGCGGGGCTCTGGTGTACTTGTTTCCCTTCACAGAGCCGCAAGTGAGTCGCAGAAGCGCAGTTTTCGCTTCATACGCGTCTTGTTCCCGTTTATAGGTGCGGTGCGCTGCCAAACGCTAGAGGGCACTGCCGCGTCTCATTGATCCCCAGCGCGTTTTTTTCTTCACGGAGGAACCGCGCTGAGGAGATCAACTGCCGCGGAGCCTTGCCCTCGAGCCACCTCATGAACGCCCGGTTTCCGGGTCTGTAGCCCCAATTGCCCTGTGTGAACGCCCCAAGTGGGGTCTGTATTGCGGTTTGTACCGCGTGTGACGCCTTTTGGCAGGTCCTGCACTCGTGTGTCAACTGGTGTGGTAGCGTGCTGTGAGGTGGCTGACCTGGTCCCTTGGAGGTGGGTCGGCGCGCTGTGGGGGTTGAGTGCACCCTATTCCTGCCAGTTCCTGGTGTGCAAACCCTATTGCAGTCCTCTGGCCTGCCCAAAATTTCATAACTCCCACGCTGGTTGAGTAGTGTGTGAGACCCTTGTGTTGGGTTTTTTGACATCATGGAGGGCGAGTATTATGAGGATGACTCGCAGTCCTACCTACAGGATGATTGTTCTATCAGGCATCAGATAGCACCATTTACCGTTGTGTTTCTGAGGTGGTGGCTCCTATGGAGGAGTGCCTCTCGGCGCGCATTGTGGAGGAATGCACCAAGCTTGCCCAGGCGCAGGGAGGGCTTCCTTTTTCCCTCCCAGGTCCATCGGGAAAGGGCCCTCCTGCTCCCAAGAAGCCCTGCAGGGAGGGGTTATCGGAGGGTGCCCAGGGGGTGGACAAGTGAGCCTTTGAGCGTCTGCGTGACGCTTTCCTAGCAAAGGCGACCGTGCCCCCGCCTGACCAGCCTTCGCCCCCGCCTCTGTCGTGGCTCCTGAGACAGCCCCTTCGTCCCCGGGGGATTCCCCGGATTCGGATGGGGATGGGGAGTCGGTACGCTCCTGGCGGCCTTCGAGCTCGTCCACCGAGTTGCCACGGGACAGCTCAGGTATGCTGGACCCGGATGAGATAATGCATCCATGGTCCGCAGCCTGGACCCCGGGCGACAAGGTGGTGAAATTCGTGGCTAGTCGGCTGCGCAAGCCTCTGGAGAAAGAGGCCAGGGGGTGCATCCGTGAGGAGTGCCCCAGGCCCACCTTGGAAGGCAAGGTGGCCATGACGCCAGATTTGGATACTAAGATGGCGACCTTTCTGGCGAAATTTATGAAGGACCCGCATAAGAGCATTGACCGCTCCTGGCGGTCGTGCCAGGATAAACTGCTAGACGCAGTGGGGCCCATTACCAAAATTCTTGATATAGCGGAGGAAGCCAAGGTCACTGGAGCCGCCATTTCCCCATACGTCCTGTCAAATTGGGCGCAGAGGGTGATTATATTTTTAGGGAACGCCAACTGCGCCCTTTCGACCGAACGCCGGAGGTCTTTCCTAATCAAACTTGACCCGAAGTTAGGAGACCTACCCTCTTCGGAGGCGGGGGCAGTCGCCCAGGGCGGTCTCTTTGGGTAGCCCTTTATTAAGGAGTTGGGTAAGTTTGTGTCAACCTTCACCTCGCTGGATAAGGCCCAGTCCAGTATTAAACGCGTCTTCCAGCATCGTTTCTCCCAAGGGGCCGGTCGCGATAGGGGCCGCGCGACCGGCCGTGGCGGGCAGAATGCCGGCAATAGAGGGCAAGGCTCCGGGTGAAGGCAGTATAACACCTCAGCCAATTTCAACTGCTTCTACCCTACAAGAGGGCAACGTTTTGGAGGTCGAGGCTACAGAAAGAATTCCGGTGCCAACAACTCAAACGGTGAGTGTTATCCTTGCAGAGCAGGTTCAGATTGGCAGTCGGTTAGCGGCCTTTCAAGGGGCGTGGGAGGACCTTACAGCGGATGCTTGGGTGTTGCAAACCATCTGCGGATTCCATATCAAATTCTACGACCAACCCTCTCAGGTGGGTACCCCACGGCCTATAGTCTTCTCGGCGTCCGATGCTCAGTTGATAGACGAAGAGGTCGCGGAGCTCCTCCGCAAAGGGGCCATTCGTCAGTCAACTTGGCACCCTTCAGGGTTCATCAGCAATCTGTTTTTGGTAGACAAGCCCGGCGGTGGCCGTCGGCCGGTAATCAACCTCAAGGAATTCAACGGGTGGTTAATTTACCGTCATTTCAAAATGGAGGGGATTCATCTTCTTCGGGATGTCCTCCTCCCGCGGGATTGGTTGGTGCGGTTGGATCTCAAGGATGCTTACCTTGTGGTTCCGATCTATCCGCCGCACCGTCGCTTCCTGCAGTTCCTCTGGAGGGAGAAGGTGTTCGAGTTCACCGCCCTGCCGTTCGGTCTGTCCTCGGCCCCGTGTAGTTTCACGAAAGTGTTGCACCCCGTGGTGGAGTACTTGCGGGGGCAGGGTATACGCATGATCGTCTATGTGGACGTCATTTTGCTGATGGCGCAATGTCCGCACAGTTTGGTTTCCCAGCTGCGCCGGACTGTGACACTCCTGCAGGAGCTCGGGGTTATCATCAATGGCGCCAAGTTGGTTCTCGTCCCTTCTCAGAAGGTAGAATTTTTGCGGTTCGCCATAGACTCCGTCGATGCTTCCCTCAGCCCTCCGTCGCGGAAATTGTCCAAAATCAGACATGTCTTGCGGTAGACGATAGCAAAGTCCCACACGTCGTTGCGGCAAGTCGCCAGAGTGGTGGGTCTTCGATCCAGGCCATCTTCCCGGGCCCTCATCATTAGAGGGCCCTTCAGCGTCTCAAGGCCTACCATCTGCGCAGGGGCATGTCTTACGATCAGATGGTTCCCCTCTCGGAGGAGGTGAAAGACGAGATGTCATGGTGGCTGTCTCACATGGAGGCCTGGAATGGCCGGGCAATTTTCGGGTCAATCCCGGATCTCATTGTCAAATCCGACGCCAGCAGGGTCGGTTGGGGGGGCGCTGTGGCGATTTTTCCACAGTTGGCCCCTGGTCGTTAGAAGAACAGAAGTTGCATATCAACTGTCTAGAACTTCTAGCGGGTTCGTTCGCAGTACGCTGCTGGACCAGAGACTCTGTCAAATCGTGTCTTCTGTTGAAGATGGACAATGTGTCGGCAGTTCGATACGTAAATCACCTAGGGGGCTCGAGATCCCGTGCTCTGGCGAATTTGGCGAAAGAGTTCTGGGATTACTGTCTGGGCCATCACGTATCTGTGACAGCGGAGTACCTGCCGGGCCAGGCCAACCAGATAGCGGACTGGCACTCCAGAAACCTTTTGCGACTCCAGTCTGTGGATTCTGGATGCTCAGATTTTTCAATGGCTGAACGGTCTGTGGGGTCCTTTCTCAGTGGACCTGTTTGCGTCCTGCCAGGACCATCAACTTCCGAGGTTCTTCAGCTGGAGGCCGGATCCATTGGCAGAATCCAAGGACGCTTTCCTCCAGGACTGGAGCCAGGAGAGGCCCTTTGCGTTTCCCCCCTTTTTGATGGTGATGCGGACGGCGGCGCAGGTTCACTGGCAGGTGGTGGAGCTGGTTCTGGTGACGCCGCTCTGGAGGTACCAAGTTTGGTTTCCGGTTCTTCTGGAACTTTCTTGGGATTCTCCAATCCTACTCCCCCGATTTCCTCACCTGCTTCTCAATCCGGATCGGGAGCCGCATCATCTCATCGTTCAGGGCTCTCTCCGCCTCATGGCATGGAGGCTTTCAGGAGACGTTGGTCGCTCCCGGGCCTTTTGAGATCGGCTGAGGGACTTTTGTCCAAGGCCTGGGCAGTCAGTACGTCGAAGTGATACAAATCCGCTTGGTCTAGGTGGGTACGTTGGTGTCTTTTACGGGGCTTGGATCCCTTGGTCGGGGAATCGTTCCCATCCTGAATTTTTTGGCGGAACTGGCCATGGATGGTTTTGCATACCGCACAATTAACGCTATGCGTTCGGTTATCTCGGCGGCACACCATCCGGTTGACGGTTCACCGGTTGGGGTACATCCTTTTGTGTGCCGGCTTCTGCGGAGTATCCGGTTGTCATTGCCTCCGGAGCCGCAGTACTCGGTCCTTTGGGACGTCAATGTGGTGTTGAACCTTTTTCTATCCGGGCAGCCTAATAGGTACCTGTCCTTCAAGGAGCTCTCGGCAAAGTTGGCAATCCTTTTATGCTTAGTATCCTGTCGGAGAGTGTCAGATGTGCGTGCTTTGGATGTCTCTGCACGTGTTTTTTCGCCGGATGGGGTCACCTTCACGATTGGTCGCCGCACGAAGTCGGCTTGTAGAACCATTTCGTATCCGGCTTTTGTGGACATTCCGAAATTATGTGTCGTTCTATGTCTGAAATCTTACGAAGATGTGACTTGGGACATTCACCCTCCGGGCGAGAGACAATTGTTGATTGCCTTACGAAAGCCACACCATGTGGTCTCTTCCCCCACCATAGCCAGGTGGGTGCGCTGGGTCATGCAAGAGGCTGGTATTGATACCAAGCGTTTTGGAGCTCACTCTGCCAGAGGGGCCATGGCCTCTAAGGCTTTTTCTGTAGGGGCTCGTTTGGAGGATTTAATGCGGCCCGCTGACTGGTCCTCCGATTCCACCTTTAAATGGTTCTACTTTAAGCCTGTGGTGGATATTGCTCATTTGGTGGTAAGTAAGCTTTGAACTAGCATTATCTGAGCCTCCGGTCCTGCCATAGAATCGAAATTTGCCTAGCTTACGTAACGGTAAGTGTTGGAAATGGGATCCCCGGCTGGCCAGGGCTTTCGCCAAAGTCAGTCAGAGACCACCACACCCAAGTCAGGGCAAGGGAGTTACACGCCAAGATAACCCCTACTCACCCTCTAGGTAACGTGGCGCGAGCAGCAAGGCTAAACTTGGAGGCGATGTAGGCTAAGTATTTGCGCACGCACCCCAGCAACAACATCCAAAGGCCCACCACAAAGGAAACTCCACACAAGGTTATATAAAAATAGCCTTTGTATTACACCAAAACACATTAGATAAAACACACTTTACAATGTGCCAGAGGCACGGGCAGAATTTACAAGGGATTATGTACAGGACAGGGCCACCTGGACCACTGTCAAGGGTATGTACTTTTAGAACTTAGCACTTGTAGAAAATAAAATCACTGTAACATAAAATAGGACATAAAGCACACAACGAGTACCCACTGGTAACTGGTAAGTCCCCCCTACGCAATCCTAACCACCCTAGGAACAGGTCACGCAGGGAACCAGGACCTTACTAGCACCACCTGCACTAGCAAGAAAACAACCACCTATGTATCACAATACCTGTAGAGGTGTAAGAACAAAACACATGATGCAATGCATAACATTCATTCAGAGGTGTAAAGGCACATGACGCATAAACAATACATTCAGAGGTGCATAGAAAGTACAATTGCGCCAAACTCACGTAAGTCACCACCTGTGACTGTCCCTAGGCCCTCTGGCCTTGTTGGGGCTAGGACGCCCTGTGTCCAAAGTGTCAGGGTCCTAAACGTGGCAGCTGCCCACAAAGTGCTGGGCAGCTGGGTGAAGATGGGGCAACACGATGGAGCCTTGTGGGCTCAAGCACACTGGTGGGCAAAAGGAAATGCCCCCTGGAGCCTCCTCTGGGCTCTAAACACACATGGCACCCAAAGAGCCTCTCTAGGCTCTAAACAAATGTGGGCTGTGAGCCTCTCGCAGGGCTCTAAAACAAAATGGGGTCGCCTGAGCCTCTCTGGGCTCTTAACTCATGATGTGCCCCTCAAGAGCCTCTCGTGGCTCAAAGCAACAATGGCCCTCCCAGAGCCTCTCAGGGCTCTTGCACACAGCAATGGGGGCACTCAAGGTTAAAGAAATGCCCCTTGAAATGTAGGAGCCTCTCAGGGCTCTGAAAACAACTGTGAGCCTCTTTGCTGGAGTCCCCCTCCTGGGGACTCAAAAAGGCAATGACCCCTTCTCTAAAGCTTAGGCACTGTCTTTAGGGCCCAGGTACTGTGTTTGCAAAGTCTGGGTCCTCTGGAACGCTCCTGTGCGCTCCCTACGATTACCGGCAATGGACCCTACCAAACCTCACGCATCTGGCGTGAGATGCGTACACCGCAGCCGGTCCAGACAAGGGAAGGGGTACGAGTCGTACTAAGCCTGTGCGACTCGTACCTTCAGGCGGATGGGCCCAAGAACGATCACCAATGCCAGCAGGGTGTGCCAAAAAGTGAGAAGGGTACAACAGGGAGGGGGGTGGGCACCGGCAACGCCCCCCTCCTTGGACAGGAACCCCGGCCCCACTCACCGGTCTGTGGAGGCGGCGTCCTCTCTCTGGTCACCCGGTCCCGCTCCTGGGGGCCAGGTACTGCTAAAGGCGGCGGGCGGGGCTCCCTCTCCAAAGCACCGGAGCCCTGCCTGCACCCTCGGACGACCTCCTCTCTTCGGGCTGCGGGGGCGGGACTTCCGGGCAGGCCGCGCAGCGATTGGCCGGCCTGTCAGCTGCTTCCGGGTCGCCGTGGGCAGAACGGCGGCCCGCGGGAAGGCTTCACTGCAGGAATCTGGTGCAGATGCCGGGTGGCACTGGATTGGCAATTATCAAGGAATCGAGGTGGGCACTCGATAGGCAGGCAAAGCGCTCCTCAGCGCTAAAAGGCGATTTAAAGCGCTCCCTGCGCTAGCTGAATTTTGAAAGCGCCTCCTGCGCAAAAGTAGCCAATAAAGCGCTATTAAGCGCTGGGGCCGAAATCGAGCGCTCCCAAGCGCTAGGGGAGAGCTCAGGCCCCCAAAGTCCAGGCAGAGCCCCTCAGCAAGGCAGGGGGGGGGCAAGGCTGGGCCCAGAGCCAGCACACTGGGTCTCCAGGCAGGGAGACACTCCAAGTGGCGGTCCTCTGGCCCAGCAGCAGCAACAGCCCCCTCAGGATCCTGGAAAAGAACAACATCTGTGGGGACACAGCCCCATTTTTATACAGTGCATTCCTTTGTTTCAAGGTGCAGGGTGGGGGCGGAACCAGTCGCAGCTGGTTCTTGAGTACTCTGTTTACCTCAACCACCCTCTCTATTCACTGGCAGGGCTTGGGTCATTAGACACACCACAGGGGGGCGGAGCCAGCATTGTGTGGGGAAAACCCAGCCCATCCAGGACACAGGTACACTCCTCCCACACATCACTCATGCTAATCTCCCACTCACCACCGGGCAGACCCATCCAGACTTCCTGGAGCCTGGCATGCCAGCCAGCTCCAGCCAATCACACGCCAGCACCCTCACAGCACACGTACAGCCATGTCTAGAAATGGCGCTTCGCTACTAGACACATACATGCTGCATACACCATCTCGCAGCATTCACTCTCACGAGTTCACACATACCAGACTCAAGCCTGTACACCCCACGCATCAGGAACTACCAGGGACACATACATTCCCCATGCATTCCTATGGGCGGGCAGGCCTAGCTCAGCACATGCACTCAGAGTGCGCACGCACTTTCCACTGGGACACAGTGAAAGTGCGCAGAATCCAAAAATCACCATCTCCAGGTCACCATTTCAAGCAAAAAGTCTAGGGGTGAACCTGCCCTAAGGGCCAAAGTCCAACAGTAAGTTTAAATTCTATTAAGGACACGGGCGCGAGGATTATCCCACCCAGGACGTCTTCGAGTGACATCCCACCCGTATGTCAGTAAGTAAGCTAGTTTTCAGGGTTTTAATCCTTGTGGTTGAACTTGGTCAATGTGTTGTTAAGTTCGGCTGTAAGCATATGTGTCTTCCGTTACAACGCTTACGCTGTTCTGTCTTTTTCTGTTAGGAAATGACGGTTCCAAGCCAGACCAATAACATGAGTGCGTAATTCGTGCGAAGAAAGAGGAGGAACATTGAGAAAGGACTCCCTATCTATTGGCTATGGACATAATGGAAGGACTCCGTGGAGACTGACCACGTTGGAATGATGGGAGTTGTAGTTTCAGTAACATTTCTTTTTCTCATTGTGTTTGCGGATAATGCTTTGCTATGTTGTGATATAAGCATTTATTCTTTATATGGTAATAAATTGCGGAGAAAGAAAAGCATAATCCTCGCCTCCGTGTCCTTAATAGAATTGAAACTTACTGTTACGTAAGCTAGGCAAATTTCGATTCTCTCTCAATAGATTAAACAGCAGTTGTGACTCTCCACCTTAAAAAAAGGTCTCCCCATGGACGACTTCAATTTTTGACCAAGTTCTTATTTGCCGGTATTGACCAATTGTTGGAGGGAACAGTACATGAAATGATCCAGCAGCATGCTTGCAAGATTTACTTACCCAGTAAATGTTAATTAGGGCTTCAACTAGGCCATGGTACAGAGACTGTCATTTTTTTACTGAACCTGTCCGTGTCCTACGATAAAATAGATCCAGCTATTCTTCTGGAAGGGGAGAACTGTCCCCTACGATCTCTGGTAAAAAGCTTAGCCGTAATCAGCTTTTGACAGGGTTTAGTGATTAAGGTAATTATTACATGGTCTGGGAACTTTGTTTTTGTGCTGCCACAAGGTTCTTCAGTTTATCCATTGTTTTTAAAGGGCATATGGCTGGACTTCTAGCACTAAACAGATGACACCCAAATATGGGTTCTTCTGGAGGAAAGTAGTTTCCAGGCTTTGTTCCGCATTCTTACTGGCTCACAGGGATTGTGTCAATATTTAATCATGGAATCATTGCCTTCATCCAAGAGCCTTCATCAGCAACCACACCAAGCCCAGAACTAGCTGTTGTCTTGCACATGCCTTTTTGTCAGTAAACGTAATACAGCAAATGCCTTTAACCCCTTGCGCGCTAGCGGTTTTCCCGCTGTGCGCGGCAGTTTGCGGAAACCCGCGTTACATGACGAGCTCAGCTCGTCATGAGCGTACGACAGGCGTAACTCATGACGAGCTAAGCTCGTCATGAGCGTAGAAGGGGTTAAGAAAACACTGATCACTTGAACATGCTCAAGTATCAGTACACTTAGAAAGGAGTATAGCTCCAACTGTCAATGTTCCACAGTGTTTCTTTGCATTACAGAGCCTCTCCAGCTCATCTAAGTAGCCTTAATTGCCCTCCTGCTCACCACTGCACCACATTCTTCTCCTTGCCTACCCCTTAGGGTGTACACTCCCCCTCTTTTAGATTTCTTTCAGTCTTTTAGTTCTTAATGGGCCTCTTTGCCTTTTTAGTGCCACTGTGCTACTTTTCTACTCGCCTACTATATTTAGCCCGCGTCAGACAGATACCTTTTTTACCAGGCATTTTCAGATCAGAATTTCAACTAGTAGTGTATCACTCCAGGCTTCTGGTTTCCTTGCTATCTCTGCCTAGTCTACAGCTGGTCAACTCTACAGCTGATTATCATTTCAATCCAGAACCATTCATAGTAGCAAATTCGAAGACGCACTCTTGAAAGGTAGAAGTTAGACTGCCATCATCCCGGTGCTTGGTGCTGCCTCTCCTTTAAATCAGGAGGCAAGCACCATTTTAGAGTGAGGGTTGTTGTATTCTATCCCCTCATGTCTGATAATAGAGAGAGGGCAAATAACAGCTTCTTGTGGGGATGAAAGTAAGTAAACCAACTTTCGTTGGCGGAAAAAAGGAAATATCACAAAATGGAATGGCTATTCTATCTTAATCTCAGTTTTCTTGGCCGGAGTGCCTTACAGCAGCATCATGAACCAGTTCTACTGTTAAGATCCTGAGAGTCTTTACTGACCATCAACTCTCTTTAGTTCCCAAACTTAAGAAATAAGTGAAAGGTTTAGTCTAGACTGGCCTGAAATCTTCTTCCATTCTTGGGCTCAACGAAAAGGGCTGCATTTATGAGGGTTAACATTTTATTTTGCACGGCCTATGGCAATGCCCTTCATGTCAAGATAACTGCTTGACAGATTTACATGTTCCAGATGGCTCAATACCAAGCATTGTGATAGATTTACAGAGTGAATAAAGCAGATTAGGTTGTGCTCCATAGAATTAAAGGTACTATGCCTGGCCCATAGAGCTATTTAATACATAGGCAATGTGTGACTTAAAAATTAATTTGAAGATACTGCCCCAGAAGACATTTGAGATATTCAGCTCCAATGAGACCTATCTCGCTGAGATACTGTAAAAGTCATTCCAGTGAAGCCTTCTTTGCCATCTCTGTGGTTTCCCTCTGTTACATATTGCCTTCAGAAAACTAGGCAACTGAGAAACTGTTAAAGACCAGCCATTTCTATGTATAGCTAAAGATGAGTTACTGCTCTACCGCGTGATGTTGTTCCTTGTACCGTTGCCACCACTCTACATACATACACATTCTCCATAATATAACACCATAATGTTAATCTATATTATTTTAATAGGACATGCTTACCTTTCTCCTTTGTGTTGTACTCCTCTGCAAGTTTCCCCTTCCTGTAGCTATTCTGCCCTTCTGTGTCTTCTCCTATTAATATTCTAACTCATGTGGCCTTCTATTTTCACTCTCTCCTTCACATTTTCCCTGTCTTATGGTTCTCCACTCCATTTCCCTGTCTTTTATCTCACCCCTCTCTTCTGCCCTCTCTTCCATGTTTTTTGTCATCTCTCCTCCACTGGCATGTCAGTCTTTCTTCCCTTCCATATTACTCGTCTCTGTGTCACCTGTTTTCCTCTCTCACCACTCCCTCTCCCTCTCTTTCTCATATCTCTTTCTTATCACTGCTCCCTTTCCCTATAGGTTCTTTCTTGATTACATATGTCTCTTTATTACCTCTTTTATTGTTGCTGAGCTATCTCTCACTCACATAATTACCATTTAATTGCCTCTTTTCTACCTCTTCTCCATACCTGTCTCCTTATATCATTATTGTCCCTTTATCAACTTGCTATCTATCTCCACCCCTTCTGCTGTCTTTCTAACCTGTTTCTGTATCGCCATCGTCTCTCCTATCGCCCCTCTCTCTCTCAGTTCTTTCTCGTCTGTATATGTCTCTTAATTTATCCTACTCTCTCTCCCCACAGTCTCTTTGCCACCTGTCTCTTGATCATGTTTACCATCACTTCTCCCCTCTTTCTCTCTCTGCTGCCGCATTTTCAACTGTCTGCCGCTTAATCACCTCTTTTAGGTTGTCCCTTTCTCACCTCTCTCTCAAACCTGTACTTCTCTTTGTCATCCCTCTCTTTTGTGACTACTAATGCTCTCTTGAGGCTATTGCTTGCTTGGCTGTCTCTCTTCTGCCACCCTTTTTACCTCCCTCAGTTGACTTTCACATCTCCTCTCTCTTCCCTATCTCTGTCTGTCTCTTCTACTCTGCAGTCCTTTTTTCACTTCTCTCTCTTAATCACCCACTCTTCCTCGCTCACCTGTCTTCCAATCCCAGGCCTTCTCCCTCTCACATGCCCCCTCTGTGTGTCCTTTAAGTTGTCTCTTTCTCATGTGCCTCAATGGCTTTATGACCTCTCACACAAATCTCTCCTTACATATCTCTCATCTGTGTTTAACTTATCTCCCTCTCAACAACTGTCTGTCTCTTTCTCAACTGTCTTTCTTTCTTACTGTTCTAGCTCGATCACTTCTCTCCTCTTCTATCTGTAACTGTCTCTCACTTGTCTGCTATCTCTTTCACATCTGCCTCCTCCACACTGTTATCCTCAGTTGTCCTTTATTACATGACTGTCTCATTACCAACCCCCATCTCAGTCACTGTCTCTCTCTCTCAGCTATTTATTTTCTTCCCGCAGTCTCTTTTGCATCTTTTTAACTAACCTCCCCTCTATCGCTCCCCATGGTGTTTCACCTGTCTATCTCTCACACACCTGTCTCTTCTCTGTCTCTCTAACCTGTTCCTTTCTCACCTGCCTGCTTCTTTATCACTTCTCCACTCTAATTCTCTGGCAGCTGTCTCTTATCTATTTCTGTCTCACATCTGTCTCCTCTCTCATCTGCCTTTCCACCTCTCTCTTTAACCTGGTCTTTATTACCGCACACGAATGTTCACACTTCTCTCTCTCTCTTTCTCCCTCTTACCTGTGCCTTTTAAGTGTCTGCAATTTCTCGTTTGCCATTCTCCTTCCCTGCGCTGCCTTTCCCCTCTCGCACCCTGGGCTCTGCAGGTGTTTCCGTCCTCACTGACAAAAAGAGACACGGAGGCGTGTTTTCCCTGGGCCTCCTCTGTCAACATTGATTGATTTTGCAATTTTGTTAAGTATTTCACTATGCTGGGATATCCCTACCCATGCAGGAGGCTTCAGCCAGGCAGCAGCTACAGTGATTTTTCCTGAAGCTTTTGAGAGTAGGCTTTGGAAGTGGATGGGGCCCCCCCCTCCAGAGTAAGTGTACCTGGGGGCCCCCGCACCGCAGGGGCTGCGGGGGCCTGTTTTACACCCCTGGGGTGAATGGTGTGAGCGCATGGCAATTAGTGTGAGTGCTTTGTGATTGCTGTGAGTTCTGGGTGAGCATGAACGTGAAGGGCGAAAATGAGAAGTGTGTTGTCTAAACGCATGGTGCATTCCCAGACACTTGAAGTAACTCAGCATGTTATTGACATCGGAGTAGGGTTTCAGATATAAGTTAAACTATTGCTAATATGGCGTTAATCAGGGATCGAGAGTGGAGGAAATAAATAATGTACTGATTCTGCAGCAAAGTTCGAGTCTTATGATTAGGGTAGCAAGGCCATTATTTTGATGTACTAACGCAGAGCTTTCCAAACTGTGTGTCCCGACACATTACTAGCAGCTAGATTCATCAAAGACCCGTTTTGCGAGTCTTTAATAGCGATTCATAAGGAATCGCTATTACAGACTCGCAAAACGGGATTCATGTAGGAATCGCAATATTTATTGTGATTCCTACAGCTTCCTTATTTGCGATTAGCTAATTGCTAATCACAAATAAGGAATAACTCCCCATAGGAATGAATGGGAACACATATCAATGTGCGATTCGCTATTAGCGATTCGCATTCAGATTTTGCGATTTCAAGGGTGCAGGGGTGTCCAATGGACACCCTGTTGCACCCCTGAAATGACATTGGATGCTGGTGTTACGCACACACATGTCCTTGGGACATGTGTGTGTGTGTAACATACAACTTAGAAAAATGCACTTAAGTGCATTTTTCTAAGTTTCCGCTATTTACCACGAGGTTTGAATTCGCGGTAAATAGTGGCCAAAAATTGCAAAATCGCAATTTTTAAATGTTTCATGAATTGCATTTAAGGAATCTCTAATTGAGATTCCTTAAATGCAATCAGGTGCGCTGGCTGGCAGCTTTATCGTTCTTCTCTGTTCTGGCAGTTTTACCAACACGAGTATAGAGCAACTTGAGTCAGCTTTAAATAATTAGTTGCACTAGCTGGAGCCATGGCCCACACGGAGCTTTATGTTTCTTTATTTTGGCAGGTTTAACACAGGTTTTACATAGCAATGTGAGCTTCTTTTAATTTGTGAGCTCATATAATTGGCGCTAGTTGCATCAATGGCCCCTACGCAGCCTTCTGTTTCTTTTCTGTGGCAGTTCTAAGAACGCGTTTATACAGCTACGTTATACACTTTTTATTTGTTAGAACAACACAACCTTTGCCCCCTGCACCGAGATAACAGGGCCTCGCCACCATACAATCACACATGCTGCTGCAGGCTAATGAACGCCTTCCAACATTTGGTTAACTTTTTACTTTACTGGTTTCTTATCGAAATGGTACCACATGCTGTTTAAGGCTGATTGACGCTTTAGAGCACCGTGAGCCCAGACATCTTTGACCATAGTACCTGCCTCACTGTCGGCTTTGAATTTAGAAAGACACGGCACATAGGCACAGTATTTTCGGTACTCTGTCACCAATTACGTCGCAGTCTCCAGGTTCTCACTCTGTTTTTTAACTGCGTTTTTTAATTCTTTTCACTCAGCTCGGTGTTGTATCCTCGTGCATGCTCGTGCTTCTTCCTGTACTCCTCTCACCGCATGCTCTGGAATGTGGAATCCTGTGCCTAGGTATTCCAGGTATTCCAGTGCAGCGGTTGGCGTGGGCTCTTAATATCTCCATCTCCCTTCCTCAATAAATCCTCACTTACCACCACATCCTGAGCTGTCTTCCTCTTTCCTCGACGGATACTTCACTGGCGACTTAGTGTGAACGAACCTACGCGACTTCAGAGCCTACAGCCCCGGTATCTCCGGACCATGATTACCGTTGCCGTCATAAGACGATGAATTTCCTCTGTTGTATCTGCGGAGCCTTCGTGATCAAATACTAGGCAATTAACTGAAAATCCCGCTTTCTCCACATTAAGCGGTGAGAATATATTCATTTATTTCCTTTTCTTGCCATGTAAACTCTTTGTCTTCCTGTGCGTGCGCACTGTCTCGCGTTTGGAAGCTTCAGCGCGAGCAAACGCATGCGCACAAGACTCTCTGCATTCTATTCAGGCAGCGTCAGCACAAGCAAACAACGTCTGTACTGTAATATTATCGTCCTGTCTGCAATTGTGACGTCACAAAGCCCCTCTTCAAGGAAGTTCTCGTGTTGTTCTTCAAGAAATAATTCCTTTCAAGAACTCTTTAATACTGTTGTTTATGACATCACAATACTTTATCAAAACAATTTCTATACACTATTAAAGTTATAATTTTCAGTTCTACCATTTATTCTCCTACATCATAATGGAAAATTTCAATGCCCCTCCACCATTTTTGGCAAGTCCCAGTGAACCACCATTAGAATGGAAACAATGGCGTGAAGGGTTTGAGGCCTATCTAGAAGCCATTGGTGGCGAGAATTTCACGGACAAACGCAAACTCGCCATTCTTAAGCATTCACTTGGCGCAGAAGGAAGGCAAATTCTTTCCCATCTTCCTCCAATAACTTCAGATAACTCATCCGAGGAAGAAGTTGATGTATATGAAAATGCAATTATGCAGCTCGATAAACAGTTCATAAAAAAAGGTCAATGAAGTGGTAGCACGTCACAAGTTTCTTAGCAGACAACAACTTCCCGTTGAACCAATTGATTCTTTTATCAAAGATTTAAGGATCCTGGCTGCCAAGTGCAACTATCAACAATTCCAGGATCAAATGCTAAGGGACCAGCTTGTGCATAATGTTTCTGATGTGAAACTTCAAGAGAAATTGCTTGATGCAAAAGACTTATCGCTTTCAAAAGCGCTTGACATTGCACACCGGTTTGAAGATATGAGACTTGGCATCAAAGAACTGTCCGAAAAAAAATCTAAGGTATCATCCTCTGATAATTCAAATATTTCTGTAGTCCAAAATATCAAAAGAAACCCATCTGAAGCTTCTTTCAACAAACCTATGTTTGCTTCTAATTCACATCAAAGTTTCAGGAAAGATGTTGTCTGTTTCAAATGTGGTTTTCCCGGCCATGTAGCTACAGACAAGAAATGTCCCGCCATAGGACAATTCTGCAACTATTGTAAATTGAGAGGTCACTTCGCCAGAATGTGCAAAAGCCGCAACAAATCGAGATACTCTAATTCTGATTTCAGACGTCCCAAAGTATCTGAAGTTCAGCCAGTGGACATTGATGACGATGAATACGATGACGTCTGCACCGTCTACGAAGTGGGAGAAGAAAAAAAGGACTCTCCTTTCTGTATGCTTCAGATTGGGTCCAAATCCATAAAAGTCATGGCAGACTCCGGTGCTAAGTACACATTAATTGGTGATGATGTGTTGTTAAAGGAATTTCCAGATGTTATGTCTTTGTTTCCTTCAGACATAAAATTAAGGGGTTATGGTAAAAAACCCATTGAGGTGTTTGGATACTTTCCCTCTACCTTATCGTTTAAAGGCAAGTCAATACATGCTAAAGTATACGTTGCCAAGGATGGCTCATGCTTATTGGGTTGGCCACAGCAAAGGGAATTGATGATGAAACTGGATCCCAACCATCCTGATCAGGTTTTGGGATATTCTGACTTCATCAATTCTGTTGATGTGTCCACCGACAACAAATGGGAAACTATTTTTCCACAGGTCTTTTCCCCTAACCTAGGTTTACTTAAAAATTTTAAACACAAAATCATTCTTAAACATAATGCTGTTCCCAAGGTACACAAAGTACGCAACATACCTTTAGCCTTACGTGAATCTGTAAAAAAAGAACTTCAGAGGTTATGTAACTTAGATGTAATCGAGGAGATTGAATCCTCTGAGTGGCTCTCGCCCGTAGTCGTTGCCCACAAACCCAATGGGAAAATTCGTTTGTGTGTAGATATGCGCGATTTAAATTCCAATGTGTGGGTTGATAGACACCCCTTACCCAACATTGGTGAAATGTTCTCCAAACTTAAAAATGCATCTATTTTCACCACATTGGATTTATCTAACGCATATCACCAGATAGCTCTTCATGATGATAGTAGGCATCTTACCTCGTTCATAACCACTGAGGGTGCATACAGATATAAAAGGATGCCTTTTGGGTTATTGTCTGCATCCTCAGTGTTTCAGCGAGTAATGCACAACATGTTTAAGAATATTCCCAATGTACTATATTTTCAGGACGACATATTAGTTTTTGGCAAGGACGAAGGCGAGCATTCTGAAATTTTATTTAAGGTTCTATCCATCTTGCAAGACAATGGTCTTACCCTCACTAAGGAAAAGTGCAAATTTAAAAAAAAATCGGTAGATTATCTGGGCCACTCCATCAGTAAAGAGGGCATTTCTCCCAAAGTTAGTTTGATTAAGGCAATTGAAAATGCACCTGAACCTACCAATAAAGACCAGCTCAGGTCTTTTCTCGGTTTAGCCGAATATTATGCCAAGTTCATCCCTTCCTTCTCAGATAAAACTTCTTACTTGCGTAATTTAATGAAGAATCATCAACAATTCATTTGGGATGACAATTGCAAGTGTCAATTCAACTTTATCACAAAATGCATTATTTCTGCTCCTGCCTTATCCCCGTTTGACACCAATTGCAAATCATTTATTGTTACGGATGCAAGCAACGTTGGCATTGGTGCGGTTCTGATGCAAAGGCAGAACAGCGGGTTTGTAACTATTGCCTTTGCATCAAGACCGTTACGAGGTGCTGAAACAAAATATTCCACTCTCGAAAAAGAAACGTTAGCTTGTTGGTGGGGGATCGAATACTTTCGAAAATATGTATATGGTACTGATTTTATTGTACGCTCTGACCATCGTCCCCTTGTAGAGCTTTTTACGACCAAAGGGTGTGGCAAAGCCACTTCCAGAATTGCAAGATGGCAATACAAATTACAAGACTTCCACTTTTCTGTTGAATACATCCCTGGTGCAAAGAATGTTCTTGCCGACTTCCTTTCAAGGTTACCTGTAGAAGATGATAGTCATGTTGCTCCCGATGATGATCCAGACAAAGTGGTGTCAATTTGTGAAGTCTCTAACGGGTGCATTCGTGAAGATGATTGGGTTTTGGCTTGTGGTGGTGATCGTGATTACTGGGAAGTTGTATCTTATGTCAAAAATGGTTGGCCTTCCAAGAACAGCTTATCTCCTAATATCTTACCTTACTTTCAAGTTGCTCAAGAACTTTCCGTTCAGGGAGAAACTCTTCTGAGAGGTTTACTTTTGATTGTTCCTAATAGCTTAAGGAACACAGTGTTAGACATGGCTCATGAGGGTCACCCTGGGATGTCCAGTATGAAGAGAAGGATAAGAAGTGAATTTTGGTGGCCTGGTGTCGACAAAGCAATCGAGAAAAAAGTTAGATTGTGTGTTGAATGCTGTGTGAGCGATAAGTCACAAAAGCCGGTTAAATATCATCACGATGCTATCTCTAGACCATCAAAGCCGTGGGAGTGTATTTCTGTTGACATTGCTGGTCCGATGTCCTTAGGTCAAGGTCCAATCTATGCCATTGTTTTGATAGATCAGTTCTCCAGTTGGCACGAAGTAAAATTTGTTCCGCATGTATCTTCTAAAGTAGTAATTGACTTTCTCAATTCTGTATTTGAAAAGGAGGGTTTCCCTACTTCAATTCTTTCAGATAATGGCACGCAGTTCACCTCTACAGAGATGAAGTCCTTTTGTTGTAACCATGGCATTTTACACAAACGCTCTTCTGTCTATTACCCCCAAGGAAACGGCATGGTTGAAAGGTGGATTAGAGTGCTCAAAGAGGGTCTGCAACTTGCTGTGAGCAACGGTGAGAATTGCTATGAGTCTGTCAGGAAACTTCTGTGGAGTTATCGGAATACTCCAAAATCTGATGGTGACCTGTCCCCTTTTGAAAAAATGCGAGGGAGAAGGGGTGTATGTAACCTAAACCAGCCCTGGATGCAAGACCTTGTAGATGGTAAACGTAATGGTTGTGGCGCTCCTGTGGGGTCTCCTATTTCCAGCAATCCATGCAAGGTTGGTGATTGGGTACGAGTGAGAAAGTCTGGTTTTCTTAGATCTGGTACATCACGTTTTTCTGACCCATTATTAGTTATTAAGAGTAGGTAGGCAAGTTGTTGAACTGTCAGATGGCAATGTTTGGAGCCTCTCTAAGGTTGTCAAAGTTCCGCCTCTCCTTAGCAGTTCCTTTTCTTCTAACCAGTCCGGGATCATTTCCTCCAGTTCCAATTCAAGTCACTTTCCTATTTCTCCTAGTCCTCATCAGTCTATTCCCACTCACTCCCCTCGTTTGAGTTTTCCCCGTTTGAAGAAACCTCCACTTTGGCACAAAGACTACAATGTTGGTGTATGATTTTCTTACTTCAAAATGTTATGTATTTACATTCATTATTTTGATTGTAAGTATTTCATGTTATGATTAATTCTTTTCTTTTCTAGAAAGGAGGA
This sequence comes from Lissotriton helveticus, assembly GCF_964261635.1. Lineage (NCBI taxonomy): Eukaryota > Metazoa > Chordata > Amphibia > Caudata > Salamandridae > Lissotriton > Lissotriton helveticus. Next base: position 1,455,948,853 of record NC_136059.1, read on the forward strand.
TGTGTTATATCCTCGTGCATGCTCGTGCTTCTTCCTGTACTCCTCTCACCGCATGCTCTGGAATGTGGAATCCTGTGCCTAGGTATTCCAGGTATTCCAGTGCAGCGGTTGGCGTGGGCTCTTAATATCTCCATCTCCCTTCCTCAATAAATCCTCACTTACCACCACATCCTGAGCTGTCTTCCTCTTTCCTCGACGGATACTTCATTCGGTTGCAAATGACTTTCACTTTTCACTGCATTGATGAGCGGACCGAGGGAGGGAGAGGGAGGGAGATAGATAGGGAGAGGGAGGGAGGGAGAGAGATAGGGAGGGGGAGGGAGAGGGAGAGAGAAAGGGGGAGGGAGGGAGAGAGGGAGGGAGAGAGAGAGAGATGGAGGGAGGGAGAGGGAGAGGGAGAGAGAGGGAGGGGGAGGCAGGGAGACAGAGAGAGGAAGGGAGAGATAAAGAGATAGAGGGCGACAGAGAGGGAGACAGAGACGGAGAGAGGGAGAGAGAGAGAGAGGGGGAGGGAGGGAGGGAAAGGGAGGGAGGGAGGTAGACAGAGAGAAGACGGGAGAGAGTGCGAGGGATGCAGGCAGAGAGACAGGGAGAGGGAGGGAGGGAGAGAGAGAGAGAGGGAGAGAGGGAGGGTGAGAGAGAGAGAGAGGGAGAGAGGGAGAGAGAGAGGGAGAGGGAGAGAGAGGGAGAGAGAGAGAGAGAGAGAGACGGAGGGAGACAGAGAGAGGAAGGGAGAGATAAAGAGAGAGAGGGAGAAAGGCCGAGAGAGAGAGAGAGAAAGATGTGTGTATGCCGGGTCTCATGGTTACATTTTTTTATGTTCTAGCCCTGCCCCTTCCCCACTGACCCCGCCCCCACCGGTGTGGCCCTAGGCCACAAGCCACACTGTCTACACTGCCTTACTGTGTCCCAAAATGATGCATCTCCAAAAAGTGTGTCACCAACATGAACAGTTTGGAAAGCTGTGTACTAACGGTACGAAAATAAACAGTCACTTAAAGCCATATTTTCAGCACTTCTCTGTACATGCTTCGAACAGTAAATATAAATAGAAAGCACTTTTAATTGTGCTCTCGGGCTGCCTGAATGATCCATGCATGATAATTAAAGGGAACAATGGTTTGGGAAAGAACTGGCCCCTGTATACAATATAAGATTATAGAGAAAAGGGGGAGGAACCCTACTGTTTCAGATAGGGACAGGGTAAGTACAGGTTGCAAAACAAGGAGTCCCAAATTAAAAAGGCTAAAGTCCCTAAGTACACTCGTCGTCAAATCAATAATCAGGAGGGTGAGGCAAAGTTATGTCAGAAGACACCACAGAATTACAACAATACCAAATAGTTAAAAAGAGAATTTGTGTCTATTTATTACGATCACATATTATGGGACAAAAAAATTCACAGAATAAAAACAATTCATACAATTTATAAAATAAAACATTTTATACAATCAATTATTTAAAAAGGTCAATTTTAAGAAAACAGAGGTCGACGCAGCGTTTTGGTGATTCAGATGATTTTCACCTTCATCAGGACAGTTTTCTAGACAGTAGAGAAAAATGTATATTATTCAATCAATCGTGTGCTGCTGACAATAACCCTTAACATCTCTTGTCCCACCCGCAAGTCAATATGAGTGACAATTCCTACTGTGATTGTTCTAACAATTATTACAAGAATTTGTAAGTTCTAAAAATCATTTTTATTTACAACAAACATCATAGTTTTAAAAAGACATTTTAGTATAGTCCATTGCCTAATGAGCATCAAGAATGCTTTTGCGCGGGAAAAACATGATGATCATACCTCTCGCTAGTTGTGGGTTTTAATTCCTTCTAGCTTCGTTATTGCTGTTTAGATTGGCAAAAGGAAAGGTGAGTTTATGATTCCCCTTTCATGTAGACTTGCTGTGAAAGGTATTTTTATTTACAATTAGTAATCATACAGATTTTTACAAAATAAGAGTAAGGTTTTTATTCCTTCTCTATACGTACCACTGGATAAGTATTCAAGAGGGAAGGACCTTCGTTGGAGCCACCGACTTATCAACAGTAAAAATTGGACTGTAGGGGCAAGACAAAGTATTTCTAAATTCCAATATACTGAGCTTACACCCCAGTCAACATATACATAGGGCCTGTCGCTTATGCATAACACTTGCCTTTTAAAAGCCTGTCATGAAGCCTAATGTAGGTCAACTTTGCAGTCACGTCTGGATGTGGACTGGACTTGAAACCACCTGATGTGTCCTCTTTATTTCTTTTTGGACTGTGGATATAGAAATTATTTTTATGTTTTTATTGTTATAAAAGGTTTTATCTTATGTTAGAACTGCTTTTTTAGGGCTTTTTGTTACGCCCCCTTACTCATTACCTGGAATATAGTGGCAGTGGCGTTGTACAGGTTAAAATACTTGACAGACCTGAAAATTAAAAAAATCACATAAATCTATATTAGGAATTTTTCGTTTTGATATATTATCCCCAATATTAATTTGAATCTGATAACTCCTCTAGATAAAAACCGAATGGTCTCAATTATTTCTAACTGCTCCCCTATTATATTTCAGGTAGCATACGGTATAGACAGTTTCTATGCCTGAATATTCATGAGTTTTATCCTTCTATGCTTATGTTTCTAGTCACATTGAATTAGAAAAAGTATTTCCGTAGAGTTTAAACTAATTTACTCTAACGGCAATACTCCTACCGAGTATTAAGTAAATCCCTGTCTTCTCTACTCACTAGCCTAAACAGGCGGACTAATGTGGCCGCAGCGCTTACCGTCGTAGATAGAAACGGCCTCCCTGCATCTAACGCTGTCCGAGTCGATTATGGGTGTGGAGGGATGTAACGCGTGTGGTTTTTTAAATACATCCGGGAGGTGAAAGTTCACACCTCATTAGTAACACATACTCTCATCCCGCAAAATATCAATATATAAATACTTCAACGGGAGGAAATTAGATGGTACGACTCACTCAGTCGGACAATCTAAAAGATTTTTTAAGAAAACTAAGGCTGCAACCTTATTGTTTATGTTCTCTACACTACGTGTCCCCTCCCATGTAGTGGCGGCCATCTTAGACTGGTGATGAATAACTGGTTTAGATTGTCCGACCAAGTGAGTGATTTTTTAATTTTCAGCTCTGTCAAGTATTTTAACCTGTACATCGCCACTGCCACTATATTCCAGGTAATGAGTAAGGGGGCGTAACAAAAAGCCCTAAAAAAGCAAAGTTGGCCTACATTAGGCTTCTTGACAGGCTTTTAAAAGACAAGTGTTATGCCTGAGGGACAGGCCCTATGTATATGTTGACTGGGGTGTAAGCTCAGTATATTGGAATTTAGAAATACTTTGTCTTACCCCTACAGTCAAATTTTCACTGTTGATAAGTCGGTGGCTCCAACGAAGGTCCTTCCCTCTTGAATACTTATCCAGTGGTACGTATAGAGAAGGAGTAAAAACCTTACTCTTATTTTGTAAAAATCTGTATGAATACTAATTGTATATAAAAATACCTTTCACAGCAAGTCTACATGACAGGGGAATCATAATCTCACCTTTCCTTGTGCCAATCTAAACAGCAATAACAAAGCTAGAAGGAATTAAAACCCCCAACTAGCGAGAGGTATGATCATGTTTTTCCCGCGCAAAAGCATTCTTGATGCTCATTAGGCAATGGACTATACTAAAATGTCTTTTTCAAACTATGATGTTTGTTGTAAATAAAAATGATTTTTAGAACTTACAAATTCTTGTAATAATTGTTAGAACAATCACAGTAGGAATTGTTACTCATATTGACTTGCGGGTTGGACAAGAGACGTTATGGGTTATTGTCAGCAGCACACGATTGGTTGAATAATAGAAATGTTTCTCTACTGTCTAGAAAACTGTCCTGATGAAGGTGAAAATCATCTGAATCACCAAAACGCTGCGTCGACCTCTGTTTTCTGAAAAGTGACCTTTTTAAATAATTGATTGTATAAAATGTTTTATTGTATAAATTGTATGAATTTTTTTTATCTGTTTAGTCTTATAATATGTGATCGTAATAAATAGACACAAATTCTCTTTTTAACTATTTGGTATTGTTGTAATTCTGTGGTGTCTGCTGACATAACTTTGCCTCTCCCTCCTGATTATTGATTTGACGATCGAGTGTACTTAGGGACTTTACAGCCTGATTCATGTACATGCCGTTTTGCGTGGCCCTAATAGCGAATCATAGCGACTCGCTATTGAGGACACGCAAAACGGCATTCATGTAGGAATTGCTAATAAAATAGCGATTCCTACATGTTCTTTATTTGCGAGTAGCAAATTGCTACTCGCAAAAACTCCCCATTCATTCCTATGGGCCTCTTATTTGCGAGTAGCAATTTGCTACTCGCAAATGAGATAGCGATTTTAAGGGTGCCAGGGGTGTCCAAAGGACGCCCTGTAGCACCCCTAAAATGCACATTTGAACAGGTGTTGCGCACACACATGTCCAAAGGACATGTGTGTGTGCAACATGCAACTTAGAAAAATGCTTTTAAAAGCATTTTTCTGAGTTTTTGTCTAGTGGTGGAACGTGGTCGACTTGTTTCAGCAATTAATGGCCATGTGGCCTTGCTTTCTTCAGGACCTAGAAATAACGCTACTGCAAGCAAAAAAAACCCTACAGTGTGAAAAAAATGTTTTCCTTAAAAAGGAGGAGATTATAGGAACAACTTAAATATTTATATACGTGTCACCTGGACCTTCTAGGTGTACTTGTTCCAAGTCTTCTCACAAATTCAGTGATGGACTGATTTGTGAGAAGTAAAGACCTCACCCCACCTGGCTGCGGCTCAGGACATAGGTGAAGCACCGCTCTATCCGTCGGTACTCCAACGCGGCATCTGTGCCGTCTGGGGAGAAGACTTGGAAGACTTGGAACAAGTACACCTAGAAGGTCCAGGTGACACGTATATAAATATTTAAGTTGTTCCTATAATCTCCTCCTTTTTAAGGAAAACATTTTTTTCACACTGTAGGGTTTTTTTTGCTTGCAGTAGCGTTATTTCTAGGTCCTGAAGAAAGCAAGGCCACATGGCCATTAATTGCTGAAACATGTCGACCACGTTCCACCACTAGACAGTTTATAAATTTTCCCTGTCTTGGCTATTTTTAACATTGGTGTTGGGAGCTATACCCTATTAAAATTTCTTTTGCTCCCTAAACCAATTTTATTCACTTTTTCTATATTTTCTGGTATCACTTTGTTCTTTGCACTGCACTCTTTTTTACCCCGTCAGTTACATTACCATGTGGAAAAGTAAATTTTGCCATGTCATATGTGCCTACGTGTTCCCCATCTTATGTTATATGTGCATGATCGATATGCATGTATTCCCCTCTGATCGATTAAAGACGCAATTACAGTTGTGTCCATCTCTAGTATGCCAGTTTCCAGTTTTCGTGAATATAACGAATATCAGGCCTATGTAAAGCTACGTTGCCACGTTTTACAGTGTGCACGTTAATTCATTGAATTGTCCCCGTTTCTAGGCCTCAAAAGGGCCCGGACTCAGATTCAGCTCCTGTTTCCTGAACTCTCCGAGGAGCGATACAGCCCCCACCTGTATCCCTGACCCTTCACTTACTTTCATGCCTTGCAGTGCCCGGCTAGGCCTGGCTCTGCCTCCCAGTCTGCCAAGAGTATGTTATGTTTCTAGTTATCAGTCCAGCCCTCCTTCTCTGCATTCCTAAGCTACTGAATCGCATCAATAGTTTCCGTCATGGTCTAGCCTTTATGTCTCCATGTAAGAGAAATACTGTATTCATATTCATAGAATATTCCTCACACATGCAATACATTTAGAATAATGCATGCACCAGTCTTAGTGTCTGTTAGCCTTTACCCTGATAACTTTTGGATTCTATCAACATGTACTATAAACACCAGATACTAGATATGCCTAGGTACATGTCGCTCTGACCCTCCAGACTTTCGTCTCCTCTTCTAGCGCAGAAGTCATAGCCCCCCAGTTCTCCCTAGTAACACGTCATTGTCAGTTTGCGCGCACCACTAGGTTAGAGGTCCCAGCTGCTCAGGTAGCCCCCTCCATGTTTCCGCCCCTTTTATGACATATTCTGTTACGTTTACATCACATGTCTATGTATACGCCCTGTACACGCCTTCTTGTCACATCATGTTGCCCTTATCTTTCGCGACTGCTACAAACTCCGCCTACTGCTACGCCTACTGTATTGAATGCAATGTAATTGTTTTTAGTATATATATTAATGCACTGTTATTAAAAGCTAGCCAATTCCCAGATCCTGCCCCCGGCAGCTGCCATCCTATTCCCATGCAGGCTGTCCTGTTCCGGTCCTTTTATGCCTGATTAAAGCCTGTATACTTCAGCTACCTCGAATCTTGACTCTTATTTATTGAGCTATCTGTTATTAGAGTATCCTGAAAAATAGAACCGGTAATTAATTATTTATTTACCACATAATGGCGCCCGAATAGGGACTTGCCCTTTCCCCACGCGCCGGAGAAGCCACGCAGGCCCCCTGATCCTCTGCAGCCGTGACGGAACCATACCGGCCACGTGCAGATATTTCTGCTTCAAGTATCCCTCAGGCCCACGGAGGAGACGGAGGTTGCGGTCCAGCGTCCAGACGAGGCGGTGGAGGAACGCGGCGAGTCCCGACCAGAGCCCAAGCCGAGAGTCCAAGGTCCGAGGTATCCGGAGGCCCACCTGTAATGTAACTGAAGTCCGAAGTTCGTCCGTCCGTCGTCGTAGCAGTCCAGTCCAGTCCGAGGCCTTCCGTTCTTGCTGCCCGGTGAGTACCGTTGCTGGGGTAGTATCTAGACAGGGTCAATTAATTTGTCTCTGGTCCGTGGGTTTGGGTACACAGATCCAACACGAAGTGTCCACCTAGGTGGATGCGGGTCCTGACGTGTCTCTTTATGAGACCGGTAAGTTTCGTACTGTTTTAGCAGTGCATCTAGTCATTCTAGTAAGTTTCTGTTCTAGTAAGTTCTGTTCTCGAGAAATTCATGTGTTTCTGTTTCAGTATTCCAGGTAGTATTCTGTCCGAACTGTTATTTTAAATGTTATTTCATGTGTTTTCAATGTTGTGGTATGAGTGATTTGTTTTCAAGTTATTATTGTGTTTATCGTGTATTGTATTTGTGTCCAGATTCCAGTCTAAGTCATGCCTCTGTTCTCGAAGTTACGTCAGTTAAAAACCAGAAAAGGTCTGCTCGAAGAATGTACAGGAATTTATATAGCGCAAATCACCAAGCGGTTTCTAAGCGCTTGCTTAGGGAACCCGTCCTGGTATTCCCCTGTGAGATAACCCCGGCAGGGTATCCGCAAGGTGAAAGCCAGGCATCCCGCCGCGAGGGGCCGTTGTGGAGATTAAGCAAGCTATTGCCCAGAGTCGCAGAGTGTGAACCCGTGAATTGAGTAGGCACCGGAGCGAGAATTGTCGAGTCCATGGACATTTTAGGACTCAAGACCCCGCCGAGCCGGGAATTGAACCCTGGTCCCGGGCTGACCTCTGCTTCCAGGTCTGCCTCCTCTAACCAGTGAGCCACACTTCTCCACAAGAAGCAGTTCCTGTCCCACCTAGGGACAGTCCAGGTCATTTTATGTATCATAAACATGGCATAAGTGCCATATTATATCTAGACTTATGGGTCGAGTATACTAAAGATCTAGAAGAGAAATATAGATGGCCTGTATCAGGTACATGGGATGCCGAGTGCATCATGCGAGTAGAAGAAGCATTATGGAAAAAGAAATCCAGACAGTCCCAGAAAGATGCCATCGAGTTATGGCGCAAAGAATCTCATAAAAGAACCGAAAAAGAAATCAGAAAGTCAGAATTAAGTAGAGAATCCTCAGAAAGAGCCCAAGAAAGGGAATTAATCGAAGTAGGTGAACGAGTTAAAGCCGAACAGTCAGACAGACAGAGAAATGCCCTTATTAAGGGTATGTATCCTCTTCTTGCCGAGGGCTTGCCAAAAGCAACCCCGGAAGCACCATGTAATTTTCCGCCGACATTGGTTCCGATTAAGCTACGTCACAAACCGACCGCAGCTGATATTTTTCTCTCGTCCTATTTGGACGACACAGTCCCAGAATATGCAAATCCTGTTCCGCCAGCTCCTGTAAATAATGTAATTCCTGTTCCTCCAGCCACCGGGGCACCTGTTACAGCACCTGTTACGGTACCCCCGGTCCAGCCCGTAGTACAAGTTCCCGCTACATCGGTCACTCTGCCAGCACGAAGAGTATCAGTCGACGATTCTAGTATAGGGGCCGCGGGGGGAGGTCCTCCTGGTACCCCCGCCGCCACACAAACGTGTAACGTTAGTCGAGTTACATGAACGTGCGTTACAGCGTACGCCCAAATATCAGTCCGTTGCAGATATCAGACGAGCTCTCACCGAATGCCGTTATGATCCAGTCCCAGGCGATGATAATATGGTTATATATTCATTGCGTGTAAGACGGGTGACCGAGTATTTGGACACCCTACCGAATATGAAAGAAGATCTAGACAGAATATATCGTTTCATCCGTACAGGAGACGATCCAGAAAGTATTGGCGAAATCATGTCTCTAAGGAAAGCTGAGACTCAGCTCATGCTATTAAAATTTCTAATCAATTGTTTAATAAGGGAACAAGATTATCCGACTAAAGATCCGATCGAAATGAGAGTTCTGACAAAGTGGAGTGATCATATAGCCGAGGGAAGACACAAGACACTCAGTAGTATAGAGAGTATGTACAGGAAAATTCGTAAGGAAATAATAAGGTTACACGAGAAACGCAAAGCAGCACAAGTGTCCGAGAAAGAAGACAACACTGATACTGAAGAGGTAGAAGACGAGAATCCCACCAGAATAGCGTATGTAGGTAGAACTAGACTTCCCGACCGACACTCGCGCCTAGAACACAAGAAAGTTTTTCCCCTTCCAGCACTAGAACAAGAGAATCTTGAACAAGTATTTCAAGCTACCGATCACATTCTGAAATCACGTATCGGTTATAGTGAACTTAGTACCATGCATGAACTAGAACTAGCCCGATCAGCAGTCCGATGGACTACTGATTCTACCACTTTTCCAGATGAAATAGTGGCACAAATGTTTCTGAAACTGCCCCCAGCCGAGCAGCGACTGGTGGGTATGTATATGATCCAGCACCTCATTACACTGTATGAGGGACAACATTCTGATCCAGGTCCGTTACATGATGTTCTGAACGAGTTGCTCCAGTATAGATGGAAAGGTTTAGGTACCGATTTAATTAGTGTCATTCTAGAACAGCGCCACAAATATAGAACGTTTCTGAATCCGCATTTTGTTCACGTCTCACCTCCAGAAAGTAAACCATTTTACATAGATAGACAGCATCCGTTACGAGAAGTACACCCAGTTAGGACAGCGGGTGGTGAAATGCAACGAGTATTTGTTTACACCCCTATTACAAAGATGGAACTCTTAGAGATGAAGAAATTAATTCCTTGTCACGACAAAGATCCAGCAGGGTTCCATCGAGAATTAAAAGACATGCTCCGTATGGGAGAATACACATATCCTGATATCATTAAAATGCTAAAGGTCCTGTTGCCCGCAGGGGTATATGAAAAACTCAAGGAAAAAGAGTGGGAGAGAAAAAGATCGATTGGACAGCTCTAGAAGCTGAAGATAAAATACGAGTACCAGGTACCGGTCTTGGGGACAAATGTAAAGAATTGCCTGAGTTATTGATACAAGTTTTGCCAAGGTTATTATCCATGAAAAAGGAAGATTGGGATGCAATCTCAGCATGTAAACAGAAACAGGATGAAGACACTAGGGATTTCTATTCTAGATTTGAAAAATGTTTTATTATTAACAGTGGTTTGAAGACAGGTAGCGAGTCATACCCTCATCTTTTTGTTACTAAACTAGTCGAGAATTCAAGCCCACAAGTTAAAAATCGAGTTTTGAAAGTCGAAAGTACCTGGCAAGCTAGTACCCCGTCACAAATGCTTCAAATGCTCCAGTATCACCAGAATAGAATCAGGGAAGAGCAAGAACATGAAAGGAGACGTATGAAAGACACGAAAATGAAAGTACTAGTTGCACAATCTGTTCCACAAGACAGTCAGAAGAGGGGTCCGAATCAAGCCAGTCATCCTGCAGCTCCTGTTAAAGGGACATGCAATTATTGTAAACAGCCAGGTCATTTTATAAACGAGTGTGCAGTTCTGAAACACAACATAGCTACTGGTAAGACTAAAGAAAGACCACGTCCGCCTAGACAAGAACAAGTCTCACAGACTTCTCAGTCACCACAGAATGCACAACAGATAGTTCCAGCTCCGCAGCCTATCGCTGCAACACAGCATGTTACACAGCAAATGTACCAGTATGCCCAGACAGAGTATCCAGAATATCAACAGTATTCATGAAACAGCCTAGAGAGGGAGGTAGGCTTGCCTCTCATCGAGATACCTGTAGATCAAGAGGGTCCCTATGTACACAGTCAAGTATTAGGGAAAGACAGAAAGTTTCTGATTGATACAGGGGCAAGTAGGACTACTATCAGTCATGACGAGGTTCCAGGGGCTCCGCTCTCAGGCTCTAAAAATGTTTCCCTTGGATTTTCAGGAAAGCCTATTGTTAACGAGATTTCAAAGCCAGTTACTCTAGAAGTTGGTCCATTGTCCCGAACTACTGATTTGTTACTTACGAAGTCATGTCCAGAAAATCTGTTAGGCATTAAAACATTGAAAGAATTAGGTGCAGTAATTTGCTGTTCCCCAGAAGGAATACGATTGTTTTTAAGAGACTTTAAAGGTCACTATGTATTACGCGATTTTGATCCAAGATTATCCAATGTACCGCAGCATTTATGGGCGCAAGGTCCAACTGATGTAGGTTTTATGCAAATCACACCCCATCGTGTGACTCTCAAACAAGGTATAGTCTTGCCACGAATCAGACAATATAGATTGCCACCTGAGGCTGTAGCAGCCTTATCCAAAATTATTGATGAGCTCATTGCTCAAGGAGTGGTTGTAGAAACTGACTCCAATGTATGTAATTCTCCTATCATTCCAGTCATGAAACGTACTGATCCAAATGCACCTCCAGTATATCGATTAGTGATTGACCTTCGAGAACTTAATAAATGTATCATACCCCAGTATCCAGTAGTCCCAGATATTTCTTCCCTACTGACAGCCATTGATTCCGAAGCTACATTTTTTACTGTAATAGACCTCAAGAATGCATTTTTCAGTGTTCCGATTCATCCAGACAGCCAGTACCTTTTCGGTTTTTGTTTAAATGGAAGGAGCTATAAATTTACACGAGCTCCTCAAGGTTTCACAGAAAGTCCTAGTATTTACAGTCAAGCACTTAAGAGACAACTAGACATAATTCACATGCCAACTGACACTGCCCTGCTCCAGTATGTCGATGATCTACTGATCACAGCCCGTTCTGAACGGGACTGCGAGCGAGCGTCGCTTACAGTCCTGTATTTTCTGGCCGAGCAGGGGCACAAGGTGTCCCCTTCCAAATTACAATTCTGTGTCCAGCAAGTGATCTACTTAGGCCACTTACTGTCCAAGTGGGGTAGGCAGTTGACACCAGACCGTATCCAGTTGATAGCGAGTCTTCCACAGCCCAAGACACAGAAGGAGGTACGTGCTTTTATTGGCCTCACTTCTTACTGCAGACAATGGATTCCTCAGTATGCATTTCTAGCCAAGCCACTGATACAGTTAACGACACAGGAGGCAGCCGTATCGACTGTCCTCCCTTGGACCCAGGAACATACACTTGTTTTTAATGAGTTAAAGAAAGCCTTATGCCAAGCACCTGTTCTAGCTACACCGAACTACAGTAAGTCTTTTACACTTTTTGTCACAGAACGTGATGGTACTGCATTATCTGTTCTCACACAGGATCAAGCAGGACAGTACAAGCCTTGTGCTTATTTTTCTAGCACATTAGATCCAGTAGCCCAGGCTCTGCCTGCGTGCCTCAAGTCAGTTGCAGCCACAGCTCTAGCTATCAGACAAAGTGATTCCATAGTATTAGGACACTCCTTGACAGTACAAGTTCCACACTCCGTGGAAGTTCTTTTAAACCGAACACAGACACAGCACTTGACCATTGCACGTTTAACAGGTTATGAACTGACACTGTTCCAGCCACACATAGAAATCAGACGCTGCAACATTCTGAATCCTGCTACATTGTTAACGTCAGTTACTTCAAATACTGCCACACATGACTGTGTGGAAGTTGTTAACACTATGACCAAGCCAAGACAAGACCTGACAGACATTGCATTACCTAATCCCGACCTGACACTTTATGTTGATGGTTCATGTATGAGAACTAGTACAGGAGAACTAGTAGCCGCGTATGCAGTGACTACTGAAACCGAAGTAATAGAAACACATCGTATTGACACCCTGTCTGCTCAAGCAGCAGAGCTAGTTGCTCTGACCCAAGCCTGCATACGTGCCAAGAACCTGAAAGTAAACATATACACAGATTCACGTTACGCATTCGGAGTCGTACACGACTTCGGAGTGCTCTGGCAGGAGAGAGGTTTCATGACTTCTCATGGAACCAAGATTCAGCATGGTCTCCTCATTCAAGCTCTGTTAGATGCAATACATTTACCGACAGCTATCGCTATCATGAAGTGCAAAGCACATACGAAAGTTACTGACATCATTTCTCAAGGTAACGATCTAGCAGATCGAACAGCCAAGCTTACAGCTCAGACACCAGACATTCCAGTTAACACGACCCAGACATTTACTCCAGATCCGACTACTTGTATGACAGTTAAGGACCCTACACAAGATGTCATAGACATACAGTTACATGCTACTCCCGAAGAAATAAAGAAATGGTCCGAACAAGGAGGGGTCCAGACAGATCAGGGATGGGTGACGAAGGGAAAAGCCACATGGTTTCTCCCCGACTCTATGGTTCAAGTCATTATCAATACCGCACATAGTCCAGCACATCTAGGAGAAAAAGCTATGTTAGACAGTATTCAGAACCTTTGGTTCAACAAGCACTTACGAGCTGCAGCCAAGCAGAAAGTCCGTACTTGTATGATATGTTGCCAGTTCAATCCAGGTAAAAGTGTCCCGGTGGAACAAGGTGGATTCCAACCTCCTGACCACCCTTTTGAAGTCCTCCAGATGGATTATATTCAGATGGAGCGATGTCGAGGTTTCAAGTATGTCCTTGTAGTTGTATGCGCTTTGTCCAGGTGGACAGAAGCATATCCAGTTCCAGATTATACAGCCGCGACCACTGCCAAGCAGTTGGTTCGTGAATTCTTTCCCCGTTATGGACTCCCTAGGGTCGTGTATTCTGATAACGGCCAGCCATTCTCATCCGAGTTAATGAAACATGTTTCCCTCTTGTTAGGGTACCAGTGGAAGTTCCATTGTGTGCGCCATCCTGAAGCAGCCGGTCTCGTAGAGAGACATAATCAGACCCTGAAAATCCGTATTGCCAAGACATGTAAAGAGAAAGGTGTAGACTGGCTAGTTGCCCTGCCAGTTGCTCTATTCTTCATGAGGATGGTTGCACACTCCAGATCAGGCCTGTCCCCTTATGAGGTCGTATTCGGCCGTCCCCCAAATATGTGGGGTACACCTAGACCCCGCAGTATTACAGATGTGGAGAAGTGTGGCTCACTGGTTAGAGGCGGCAGACCCGTAAGCAGAGAACGGCCCGGGACCAGGGTTCGATTCCCGACGCGGCAGGGTCGTGGACCAGGGTCAGTGGACTCGATAATTCTCGCCTCAGTGCCTACTCTAGTCAGAGACCACACGCGGCAACTCTGGGCATCAGCTTGCCTCATCTTCACAACGGCCCCCCCAGATCGCCGGGGATGCTTGGTCACACCTTAGAGATACCCATCTGCGACCATCTCTCAGGGTGAGCCAGGACGGGTTCCCCAGCGGTCGAAGCGTGGAGATACTCCTCCGGGAGTCGATTCCTAGCGCTATATAAACCCACAATTAATTAAACCCACAATTATGTTTCCAGTAATATGTTGACAGATTACCTAGCTTCCTTGATGTCTGCCCTAACTCTTGTCGTTCACAGGTTGCCGCTGCATTCCCAGACAATACTGAAGTGAAACCGCATGAGGTCATTCCAGGCGACCTCGTGTTGGTCAGGAACTTTGATCGTTCAAGTCCGCTGGAGCCTCGTTGGAAAGAGCCGCGACTAGTCCTCCTGACCACCCGCACGGCCGTGAAGTTGGAAGGCCGCAAGGGATGGGTCCATCTGTCGCATATCAAGAAATTTCATGGAGTCCGATCAAAGACATTTTTAAAGGACATTTCTAAAGACTGTTCCATTTCTAAAGACTGCCTGAAGCCAGACTCTAAACCAGACATTGATTTGAATCCCGAACTGAAAGTTCCTCTGTTAGAGAAAACTCCGCAACAAGAGTATAAGTTAAAGCTCCGGTCTAGTAAAATAAGTCAGCCAGTTTAATTGTCTAAGTCCCCCTCGGGTGAAACGGTTAGACAGGTTTCTGACATGTATGAGATAGACCCCCATAGTGAGAGAGTTAGTCAAAACTCTATACGATGTATCGTCATTCTAAGTTTCCTATTGTTTCTAAGTTTGATGGTTACCTGCACAAGTTATGCATTACATTTATGTTTTCCAATTTCGCATATAAATACGTTTGCTAATGCTACAGTAGAGCACACATTTAGTGATCTGCCTCCTCACGAGCTATCCTATCGTCTTGCTATGCGTAATAATACATTCATCCGAATGTTACACTATTCACACCAGACCAGCAATGCCACTAATTGTTGGGTGTGTGGTCGACTCCCCCCTTTCCAGACACCGAAGGGAGTTCTGCCACTCTTTCCTTATCCGTTTTCACATAATGGTTCGTGTGGAGCATGGTCCACGTTAACGACATCCTCCAATGATATGTCCCTTCTGAATAGAACATGTTTCCCAGATAAGCAAGGTCTCCCCCATAGAACAGGGTTAGATCTAGAAAATGAAGTATATAATTTAGGTAATTATTCTTCGAATTTTATGGTATTGAATGTTCAGTCTGATACTACTCCAGACTTACCTGCTATTTCAGTACTACCAGTCAAAGGCGAATTATGTGTCAGAAAGAATGGTTCCGCACATGTAGGACATAGTGATTGTACTACTACTGTCAAGTATAGTGACAGTGGGAAATCTATTTTCAAAGCATCACGTCATTCTTATTTTGTTTGTGGTCAGACCGCATATGTTCGTCTGCCCCTCGATTGGGATGGAACATGTTACATTGCCTTCCTACTGCCACCAGTTTTTCTAGCCCCATCTGATTATCATAGAAACACACATCTAGTACAGGTCAGACATAGAAGGGAGATTGAGTCCCCGATTGTCGATCAAACTGAAACTACTCTAGAACAATATCAAGATTTCAATAAAGGTTTCTTCTTCTTTATAGGACCTATCCAGAATAGTAAGTTAATACGTAGACTAACCAGAACCCTTGAAGCAGTAGTGAATGAGACTACTTCTGCTCTAGGTAACTTAACCGAAGAGCAATCTGCTATGAGATTTGTCGTGCTCCAAAATCGTCTCGTTCTTGACGTCATACTGGCCGATAGAGGAGGAACATGTAGAGTCATCGGATCTAGTTGCTGCATTTTCATTCCTAATAACGCGCCGTCTGTTTATTCAGCTATAACCAGACTTCATAAAATTGCCCATCAGTTACACCAGAATCCAGGCACCTGGACATGGTCCGGTTGGCTCTGGAGTATCATATCTGCCTGGGGATGGAAAGTATTGTCATTTCTAGGTATTGCAGTAATGATCATATTCAGTTGCTGCCTCTGTATACAATGTGGCCCTGCGATTTGCGGCATTTGTGCTACCTCTTGTATTCCTAGTCCTAAGTCCCGTTCCAAGACAATTCGAGACGAGCAAATGATGCTATATGAAATGATAGATGGTATCATGAATATTGATGTTTCCTGATGGAAACGTAGGGCACAAGGAGGGAATGTGGAAAAGTAAATTTTGCCATGTCATATGTGCCTACGTGTTCCCCATCTTATGTTATATGTGCATGATCGATATGCATGTATTCCCCTCTGATCGATTAAAGACGCAATTACAGTTGTGTCCATCTCTAGTATGCCAGTTTCCAGTTTTCGTGAATATAACGAATATCAGGCCTATGTAAAGCTACGTTGCCACGTTTTACAGTGTGCACGTTAATTCATTGAATTGTCCCCGTTTCTAGGCCTCAAAAGGGCCCGGACTCAGATTCAGCTCCTGTTTCCTGAACTCTCCGAGGAGCGATACAGCCCCCACCTGTATCCCTGACCCTTCACTTACTTTCATGCCTCGCAGTGCCCGGCTAGGATTGGCTCTGCCTCCCAGTCTGCCAAGAGTATGTTATGTTTCTAGTTATCAGTCCAGCCCTCCTTCTCTGCATTCCTAAGCTACTGAATCGCATCAATAGTTTCCGTCATGGTCTAGCCTTTATGTCTCCATGTAAGAGAAATACTGTATTCATATTCATAGAATATTCCTCGCACATGCAATACATTTAGAATAATGCATGCACCAGTCTTAGTGTCTGTTAGCCTTTACCCTGATAACTTTTGGATTCTATCAACATGTACTATAAACACCAGATACTAGATATGCCTAGGTACATGTCGCTCTGACCCTCCAGACTTTCGTCTCCTCTTCTAGCGCAGAAGTCATAGCCCCCCAGTTCTCCCTAGTAACACGTCATTGTCAGTTTGCGCGCACCACTAGGTTAGAGGTCCCAGCTGCTCAGGTAGCCCCCTCCATGTTTCCGCCCCTTTTATGACATATTCTGTTACGTTTACATCACATGTCTATGTATACGCCCTGTACACGCCTTCTTGTTACATCATGTTGCCCTTATCTTTCGCGACTGCTACAAACTCCGCCTACTGCTACGCCTACTGTATTGAATGCAATGTAATTGTTTTTAGTATATATATTAATGCACTGTTATTAAAAGCTAGCCAATTCCCAGATCCTGCCCCCGGCAGCTGCCATCCTATTCCCATGCAGGCTGTCCTGTTCCGGTCCTTTTATGCCTGATTAAAGCCTGTATACTTCAGCTACCTCGAATCTTGACTCTTATTTATTGAGCTATCTGTTATTAGAGTATCCTGAAAAATAGAACCGGTAATTAATTATTTATTTACCACAACCAGCACATATCTTTCAAACACAAAACGATCATACCCTGACCAACGGGAAGGTCAGTCCTTTCCTGTTAGAAAAAAGATCAGGTGCGGTGTTTGTCCTCGGAGCCCCAAATGAGGAAGGGCGGTTCCGAGTGGTGACTGATGGGTGCCAGAGACCAGACACTAACTTGACCTGGCTTTTGTAACTTTTAGTCGTATGGTTAGTGGTAACAACTCACTACTACTGTCCCCAATAATCACCTGTAGGAATCCTGACCCTCTGATACTTTTTTGTGATAAGTGTTTATAGGGCATGTACTCAGAGCTGGTCATTAAATTGCCCTTGGGTCCCCTTTAATTGTATGTGTTGTAAAAATATATCATGCATACAGACAGGTGTCAACCCTTGAGTCAGCGAGAAGAGGTTGGCGAACTGTCCCAACACCTCCCTGCACTCTCTCTGTGGCTAAGGCGTTAACTCAGGGGCTAACTGCAACCCTTCCATAGTCCCATCCTTCATGTCACTGTGCAGCAAGTCAGGAAGAGGCTCACTGTCTTCCTCCACTTCCTCTGCCATTGCCATGAAACTCACTGTGTAGTTTCTGCAGAGGTAGGACTTCAGCTTTTTCACGTGGAACACCCTCTTGGGTTCCCTTGTGAGACCTGTGGCCATCGAGTAGTTTACTGCAGACACTTTCTGAAATACCTTTTATGGCCCACACCATTTGTCCTCCAAAGCCTTGGACAAATAGGCTTCAGCAGCAACACCTACTGGCCTTCTTGATACCCAGTTAATGTATCGTTCCGGTCATACCATTTCTTCATCAGCGCTTGACTAACCCGAAGGTTTTCTCTTGCCTGACTCATCTATTGTGACATTAACTTCCTGAAGCCAATAGTCTACCACATCCTTCTGTGGAGTCTCTGGGGTTCCTTCCCATCCTTCTTTTACTAAGGCAAGTGGACCCATACTTGGTGTCCATACAGAAGTTCTAAGGGACATACGCTCACTCCCTTCCGCAGAATCTCTCGGTAAGCAAACAAGAGGCATGGCAGGAGAAGATCCTACTTTCTCTTGAGGTTTTCTGGTAGAGTTCCCATCATTCTCTTCAATGTATTGATAAACCGCTCCACCAAACCATAGGTTTGTGGGTGGGATGCTGTGGAGAACTGATTGGTCTCACCAGCTTGCTCCCACATCTCTCTCATGTAAGAATAGATAAAATTGGGTCCCCGGTTGGAAATTATTGTCCTTGGAAATTCAACGCTAGAAAAAATCCCTCAGAGAGCTCTTGCTACCACCTTTGCATTCATGCTCCTCAGCGGTACAGTTTAGGACTCCTGGTGGCATGATCCACCAAGACCAAGATACACCTGTTGCCTGACTGTGAGGGGGAGTCAAAAGGACCTACTATGTCTATTCCCACCCTCTTACATGGAACACCTCCAACTGGCATAGGTGCCTTAGTCTTCCCTCCTGTCTTACCGCTCATATGGCAAGCTGGACAGGTTCTATTGAAAGCTCTGTGTCTCTCCGCATCCCTTGCCAGTAGAACAGGTACTCACAAACAGTTGCCCAGGGCCCACAAAGTACAATCTGTGGTGTGGCTGAGGGCCCCACTGATGCAGCACGCTGGCGGTAGGGAGTCTGGGTGGGTCATGGATTGTGTAAGGAGGTCTAAAAAATGTTAAATAAATGGACAAGCATTTATGTGCAGGTTTATAAATGCTTGCACGTTTGTTTAACTTTTTTCTGAATATTAGTTCTCAGCAACTAAGTAGCATATTGAGCTGCTGTTCACCAGGGGCTCTGCATATAAAGGTCAAGAAGGCCTCAAGCAACCCTCCTCCCCCTCCCCCGGGCTGTACTTTGAGTATCACTGGTCTAACCTATCCTGGGTTTTTGTAATCCCTAAGTATCCTGCTAAGGGCACTTCATGGGCTAGTGACCACAGGAAGTTCCTGTGCACTAATGGAACCTCTAGCCTCTTGCTAGTACCTGGCGTAGGATTTAACAGTTCACTAGAAAGCAGACCACCCTCTCTGCCGACATAGTGTTTTCCGACCATTCCTTTGCTGACCAGATCCTGGGCTTCATTCCAAAGTCCCTCAAGCATAGGGCACTCTTCTTATGCCTTGTGTAAATCTTCCTGGGTAGGACCTCCAGCAGCTAACAAACTCTGCTGCAACTCTGGAAGTGACCTAGACTCCAGCATCTGGTCCCCCTCAGGAATTTCTCTCTCCTCTGCCTTTGGAGTAGAAGCGATGAGCTCCATGGCCACTGCCTTCCCAGAGTCTGCCTTCTCCTGCAAACTACCTTGTCCTGGTCCCTGCAGATCAGATATTGTCCCAGCATCCCTCTTAGACTTTGGTGCAGCCTGTGTTCTGGTCAACACAGCTTACGTTGTCCAAGCCATAAAGGCTTCTGGCCCTGGCACCAAGCCATTGGCAGTCAAATCATTGCCCAAGAGACATCCAGCTCCTTGCTTTTCCCATACTCCAACATTATTCATGGCCATCTTGCAATTGAGCTAAATCTCAACCTTGGCAAGCAGATGTGGTTTGCCCTTTCCACTGGCTACCAATCCTGTATCCTTGGTTCCAGGCAGCATCTGCTCAGGCTTAAGGTACTTCCTCTCAACCATAGTGCAGAAAGATCCAAAATCCATCAGGGCATGCACTATTCTCCCATTGATACTAACGTCCTGCACAAATCCCATTCTGATAGGATGGATGTGATTCAGAGCACGTAGACCCCTTTCCCAAATGTCCATTACTACTAGGTTGAGCGCAACCGGTTCTTCTTGGGTACCTTCATCCACATGTAACATGCTTGGTGTTGCAAGTGTAGCTGTTTGAAGCTCCTGCTCTTAACAGTCTCTCTTGTAATGTCCCCCCTTGTAGCACTTAAGACAAGTAATTACTTTGGCTTTAGAAGGGCTTGCTTTCCTTCCCTACTCATGATGCTCCTTCCCGGACACACCATTACCATGTTTCCTGAGCCCTCCTCTATTCCATTGAGAATTGCCACTGCCCTTACCCTCTGGTGTGGAACCAGCCTGTGGAGAGTTCTTCTCCCTCTTTGACTTATAATCATGCTGCCTCAGCTCTTTGTGAACCCTGTTAGCTAACCACTTATCAGCTATCTCTGCAAGTTGTGTTGGATCCCGCTCTGTCAGATCAGACATGTGTTGTCTAAGTGGGATGCAGCACTCCTCCTTGAGTCACTCTGTCACCATCAACCTGTTAAGGGATTGAAAATCCTTGACCTTCATCCATCTTACCCACTCATTACAATCACCCAATACACCTTGAATCTAGGTCTCAAATCCACTCTCTTGCAGTCACAGAATCTCTGTAAATATTGACCTGGTTTCAGCCAAAACCACCTTATGAGAGCTTCCTTCATTAGCTCATAGAGCATCTGGTCTGCCAAAGGTATACTTCCAATGATGGCTGTCCCATCCAATGGCATGCGCACCATGAAGGGAGTTGCCTTAGAAACCTTATTTAAGGCCTGCACTCTACAAGCGACTTCAAAGCTCAGAAACTATTGCTCAATATCCTGACTGTCCACATGGACATGTACAAGATATTTTGGAAACTTGCCCACAACTTGGCCTGAACTGAAAGTAGCATCCCTTATCCCAGATGGATTTGCCATTGCTGCCATCCTAAGCTTCTCACGTTTAAGGGCTATGCTTTCCATTTCCAATTCCAGCTCTAGTTCCCATTCCTTCTTGTTCTCCCACTCAGTCTGTTTTTCCTCCCTGTGCTCTCTGTTTTTCTCCCTCTCGCAATTTCTCCTCCCTAGCCCATTAGTCCTGTCTCTCCATCCTCTCATCTTGATCACAGTGAGCTGGTCTTAGCTTCTCCCTCTAAAATTCTCTGGCTTTCTTATCTTTCGCAACCTTAACTTGCTGATGTGCCAACTGCAAACTCATGGGGCCATATGTATCAAGCAAATTCGCATTCGCAATGGCCGAAATTCGCAGAATTTCGGCCTTAGCGAATGTGCTGAACGGCATGTATGAATGCAAAATCCATTTAATTTAAGGAATCGCAAAAAATGCGATTCCTCATTTTGCGAAATGTGCCAATCTGCGAAAAATCTGCGATGTTGTACATTTGCGACTTTCCAGGTTGCAAAAATCACAAATGGAAAATCGCAAAAGTAGGAAATCGCTTAAAAATCACGAATAGCAAATTTCGCCAAATAAAGAATCGCAATGATATGTATGAAAAATTCGCAATTAGCGAATTTCGAAAAATCGCAAAATACAGAATCGCAATTACCACCAAGTAGGAGCAGGTGGTAACCAGGTGCAAACTATTTAAGCAGCAACAGAATTCAAAAACCTGTTTACCACAATGGCGGGGCTTTACATCATAGCTAGGAGGATGCGTTTGAGAGCTGCTGCACAGAGGAGACTACGCCAGGAGAGGATATTCCGTTTGCGCGTCAGCATCTCCCAGCGCCTTGAGGAGGAGCTCTACACCCATTACAGGCTTGAGGAAGACAGCATTAACGATTTAATTGCAGAACTCAGACCCTACCTTGAACACCACACACGCAGGACAAATGCCATCTCCACTGAAATACAGGTCCTGTGTTCATTACACCTGTTGGCCTCTGGAAGTTTTCAGGGGGTGATTGCTTCAGCAGGAGGGGTGTCACAAAGTGCCCTTTCGCGATTCTTCCATGCCTTCCTAGATGCCATGGTTCAGAGGATGCACCATCACATTTACTTCCCCAGCACACCTCAGGCAATAGCACAGACAAAGCAGGACTTTTATCAAATTGCGCATTTCCCACACGTGATAGGATGTATTGATGGCACACATGTTGCTAAATCCCCACCCCCCTCAAGCAATGAATACATCTTTAGAAACCGGAAATGCTACCACTCACTGAACATTCAGGTGGTGTGTGATGCCAAACACATCATTACTGACATTGTAGCAAAGTACCCTGGCAGCACACATGATGCATTCATCTTCTGACACAGTGGGATATATTGTAGACTCTCAAGAGGGGAGTTTGGCGAGTGATACCTACTCGTTAAATACCTTCAGACATAGGGGTCATTAGTACCAACTACCATGTGCATGTCACAGACTAACATATTTTCTTCTACCCACAGGTGACAGTGCTTATGCAGTACGGGATTTCATCTTGACTCCCTACCTCAATCCCAACAATGCTAGTGAACGCAGGTACAACAGGGCACACATTTCAACCAGAGGCACCATCGAACGGACATTTGGGATCCTGAAAAGCAGATTCCGGTGCCTCCATAAAAGTGGAGGTGCACTCCAATACAGCCCCAATACGTGTTGTAAAATAGTGGTGGCTAGTGCCATGCTCCATAATATTGCCACAAGAAAAGGGACACCAGTGGAGCTGAGTGACTCAGGAGCCTCAGACGTAGAGGGGCCTGGACCAGGACGTATGGTAGCTGGTAGAGCTGTTGCAGCGGCTGGGCGCCAGAGGCGTGATGAGATTACGCGCAACTATTTTTAGGTAAGGAAAAGAGACACAATGCCAATGAATGTAAGTGTGAATGTTGTTTTTAATCCTTAATAGCAGGATATGTATTAACTGAAAACGTACAGTAGTCATACAAGATATATTTGGCACATGTTTCATTCACAGTGCTCAGAAAAGTGAAGGAGTGACTCACAAGTTAAATGATGCACAGCCTAATGTTCATTTGAAGGTGTAGCCCTATTGGTCCTGCCACTACGGCGTCTCTCTAAGGTGGGCGGTGGGGTGGTGCTGCTCCGATTTGACTGCATATCTTCTACACTTGGAGTCAGTACTCCCGACCCTGTTGTGCGTACTAGGCGCAACTCATCCACAGCAGGGGTCACTTGCAAAAGCGCATTTGCTATGTCTTGTGCAGAATGTGAGAATTGCCGCTGCATCTCAATGCTGCGCCTGGCCTGGATGCTTGATGTAGCCGCCAAGCGGTTGATGGCCCGGGTGTACCTATCTTGGCGTTGCCAACCTCTGCGCCTAGCAGTACCCTCTGTACGCATTTCCTCGCATACCGCCTGTAGGCCATCCCTCAGGTCATTCCTGAGTCCACGGAAGCCATCCCTCACCTCCCTTTGTAATAGTTTAATGTTTTTCGACTGCAGGCGCTGCACCTGCAACATGTTGAGTTCCAGTCCAGCAAGAACTGAATCCTCGCCCTTCACCATTGTTGTCCGTGCGTCGTCTGCGCCTGGCTACACTTCGTGGGACATGCTGGTCTGTTGCAGGTCCCTCTTGCTGTGGTTGTGTGTCCACATTGGTTACATTTTCATCACTTGCATCTGCGTCATCCTGAATTGGCGCAAGTGGTCTAATAATGTGTCTCCTTCTTTGTCTGTGAGTGGTCACGGGGCTGTCCTCCCCATCCGTGTTCACATCTTGGCCGGCATCTCCTGACTCAATACTCTCAACGACTGTCCCACTGCCTGAGGGCTGTGTTGAAGATGGTGCTGTGGACAGAACAGCACACATTAATTGACTTTACTAACTTGCACTGTATAAATACATTTTTCACACCTATTTGATTTACAATTGTCTCATGTTTCACTGTCATGACCTGCAGAATATATGTCTGACTATTTTAGCTGCAATTTTAACACTTTGATTTACATGTGACTACATCTCCCATGATGCATTGCTATGTCTACCTGTGTGCCTGCTCTGGACTACCAATCTTGTTTCCTGACCCTT
Source organism: Lissotriton helveticus (assembly GCF_964261635.1). Lineage (NCBI taxonomy): Eukaryota > Metazoa > Chordata > Amphibia > Caudata > Salamandridae > Lissotriton > Lissotriton helveticus. Next base: position 1,455,972,826 of record NC_136059.1, read on the forward strand.
GCTCACTGCTGGGAGGTGTTGGGGGGTGTAAGGGGTGTGAGGGCATGGTTCTTACCTTTTCCAGATGCTGGCTGGTCAGAGCTGTCGAGATCAGCCACTCCTCCCACACTCTCTGGTTGCAGGGTCCCCTCCACCAGTTCCTCCAGGGGTGTGGAATCAGAAGCAGATGAGGTCCCACCACCTGTTATCCTGGACTGCTCCAGCCTGGCAACTAGTTTTTCCTTGGAGCGCAGGCGCATGTCGTACCAGCACTTTCTGAGGTCCTCTACACTCCGGGGTGTCACACCCACAGCATTCACCTTGTGCTGGATTTCTTCCCAGATCCTCATTTTGCGGTTCTCTGGCACCTCCCTGGATTTCCTTCCAAAAAGTAAATCATGGTTTGACACCATTTCATGAATCAGAGCCTCAAGTTCAGCCTCAGAAAACTTTTGTTTTCTTTCTCTTGAGCTTTCACTCTCCTGCTGCTGGGATTCCTGCCTGGGCGTGGCTCCACTCTCAACCATGTTTCTCCAGGTACACACTGCACTGTTCCAAACACACCTTCACTCTGCCTCTGATTCAGGAACTCAGGTGCAGCATGGGTAGTCAATCACTTCCTGGTTGTGATGTCATCATGCTGCACCAGAGTTCCTGATTGGCTTATTTGCGAAATTCACAAATTGCGATTTTTCGCAATAATTGCGATTTTTCACAACAATAGCGATTTTTTATAGCGATTTGCCAAATTGGGCGATTCCTACAGGTTAAGGAATCGCATTTGGAGAAATCGCAAATAAATAGCGATTTTTAAGGAATCGCTGATTATTTGCGATTTCTTTCATACATACCGATTTGCGATTCTGAATGTGCGATTCGGTAAAATTCGCAATTTCAGAATCGCAAATCGGTACTTTCATACATATGCCCCATGGTCTCTGTAGACTCAACAACCCTAGGAATTTATTCCTGGAAGTGGTGACTGTGGTAACCTAGAGTACGAGGTGGTTTACACACCTGAGGTATTCTAGAAACTAAGGCCCACATACATCATTGTTACATTTTGCACTTCCTAATTTGCGAAAAATAAGGAATCGCAAATTAAGAAGTGCAAAATGCTATGCATGATTATTTTCGGTATTCATTTGTGATTCGGTAAAAATCGCAATTTTTACCGAATCCCAAATGAATACCGAATTCTTAAGTTAATTTTCGCAATTCCCATTGATTCCTATGGGCCAAAAGGCCCATAGGAGTGAATGGGAAGGCATCAGCAAATTGCGAGTGGCACTTTGAAAATTTCATGGGTGCAGGGGGGGTCCAAAGGACCCCCCCATGCACCCCTGAAATGTATTTTTCGCATCATGTTTCACACACACATGTCCTAAGGACATGTGTGTGTGAAACATGAATGTTGAAAAAAAAACATTTTCAGCATTTTAAACACTTTTTCCAAATTTACTGAGTGGTTCAACCACTCTGTAAATTTGGCACCCTAATTGCGAATTTGCACTTGTAAAAGTAATGATGCATTGCTTTTAAGAAATCGTACATCTGCGACTTCTTAAAAGCACCCGCAATTTTAGAACTCGCAAAAATGTTACGAATTCTAAAATTGCTTCATGCATCCCAAAAAGCACTTTTGCATTTGCAAACGGACGATTTTAAGGAATCGCACCGTTTGCGACTACAAAAATGCTTGATGCATGTGGGCCTCTAAGTGGTGAGTGTCTTGGTGAAACTCTGGAAAATGCATTAGGGGCACACTTGGCGTATGTCTTGGCTATATCTGTACTAAGAGGATCCTAGAGCCTGCACCCACTGCGCTGTCTTCTAGGGCTCCTAACTTGGTTAAAATGTATAAAGAATTTTTTTTGAAAACACTATAAAGCATATTTTACTGCCAAATCGAGCTACTTAATTCATAAAACAAACACAGCCAGTAATTGCCATAAAGAACTATTTGCCACCCTACAAAAAGTTTCCAGACTTCTAGTGAAAAAGAATTCAGTTATTGATCAAACATTCTGTAACACGTTAGCATCATTCTTTCAACAGAAGGCTCACCACATTTATAATGTCTTTTCAGTAAATGGGACAAATGGAGCACAGCTCAATCCTTCCAGCGATCTCATGAAAAATGTGTTAATCTCAAAAGAACCTATTTTGTCTATAAGAATAATTTGTTCATTGACTCCCAGTACAGCTCTGGGTCAGAGTACAGCACCGAGCTGGCACTTATTAATGCAAGAGAGAAAATCAGATGCACAGTGGACAGACGCAGCAATGACCCACTTATTCTGTTAAACCTCTCATCGGCATTCAACATGGTCAACCACCTTCTGCAGATAAGAATCTTCAGGATTTGGGGGTTGGCTGTTCAGCCGCATCCCTTCTCAAATCCTTTTTAACAGATTGAAAGCAAGTAGTGGAAATCAGCAATACAATATCCACTCCTTTTCCGCTTCCTTGTGGGTTGCCCCAAGGCTCCTCCCTTAGCCCTTCTCTTTTTACCTTGACCATCACCCCATTGGCACAACTTATCACATTTTTTGGGCTTTGCCATGGTGTCATACGCTGATGACTGTGAGTAACAACCCTTATGGTGATGGTTGTAAAGTCAACCTTATAGACCAGCTATCCTAGTGGTAGCGTGGACAGAACAGTCTTAGGCTAAAAGACTCTTGAGTGCGTGTAAAGCCAGCTGTTTTACCATATGTAACCCCTTGAATATCAAATGAAAGGACACTACACAGGATATATATAAAATATATATGTATTTATTTACTAACACACTCCTCTGAACTCTTTATGAGATCAGAGGCCAAAGCACATAACAAGATACTTAGTTAGAACACGTTAAGTTGCACAATTTACGGTTAGGCCCTAGGGGCGAAGCAAACCATATATTAAGAAAGTGGTATAAGTACCACGTCACGAAAAAAGGAAAGGCCTAGGGCCTAGGGATTCGCTGGGGCTACATTATCTGAACCTTAGTTTAGAAGTAGGAGGCCCACAGGCGGCACGTGCAGTGTCTTTACGCACACGCGTGAGTCAATGCAAAGTCAATGGGAACTTAGAAGTTAGATTTAGAAGGATTTAGGACACTTCCGGTTTAGCTAGGAGGAAACAACTAAAAACCTAGACACTTGGATAGTCAATACCCTTGGGAGCACCGAAGTACTCGCTTTACCTCACCCATGGATGGCAGGTGCATAGGTGTGAAGATGTGTCGGGTTTCGTCGCTGATTCCTATGGAGCCTTGAAGAAAGATGCTGCAGGTGACCAGGAGGAAGGTGTCCGGGTGGATCCAAGGGTGGATAGAAGATGAAGAGGACCTGAAAGCAGAGGGGACAGAGTCTGGGTCACTAGCCAGTGACCGGGTGGAACCAGGAAGGAACCAGACGACGTCGAGGAGCAATCAGGTGCTGTCTTGAAGCTTGTCTTTGCAGCCACGCGGACCAGGAGGCGTCGACGATGACCAGGTGCTGGAGAGGAGCTGTCCCACGAAGGTTCTTGCAGATGGAGGGGTCGACTACCGGATTGGAGTCAACAAGCCTTGGCAAAGGCAACCCACGCAGGATACAACAAAGGCTTCTGGTGCAGACCAGCAAGGTCTGAGGTGCTTCACCTTTGCTACTAGCCAGCGGGCCAGCAACCGGACAACGCATCGAGCAGAACACAAGCAGAAGGGGCCCAACGCAGAACTCGTGGAATGTGGAGGGCTGATCTTCGGTGCAGGTGGAGCTCGGGTTCGGGGTTTCTCAATCCCCAGTGCACAGCCTCGAGGATGCCTCAGGAGCTGCACAGTTAGCAAGTTGCAGGCTTTTCAAGATGTCCGGTCCCATGTGTCTCATCTCCTCCACGGATCTCAGCTATGCTGCAGATGTGAAGAGAGGTCTCAGAGAGGTCTGGAAGTCTGGGTCTTGTCAGGCTCTGTGCTTGGGTTCCGGCGGGCACGTTGACAAAGCAAGCCGTTGATTTGCTGGATGGTGCCTGGTTGCCCAGGGTGGTCACTCCTTGGCCACAAGGGAGATTCTTCAGTCTTCAGCTTCATCAGAATGTCGAAGGTCCAGAGTTTCGTGTCAAGTTTCGATTCAGGATTAATCTAAAGTCTCAGGACTCAGCTTCTACCTTTATACAACTAAAAGGGGCTGGATTGCTTTCTAGGTCCCTCCTATGGGTGGGACCAGGAAGGGGGGTGGGTACACCCCCTTTCCTTTGTCCAGTTTTGCACCAGAGCTGGGGCTGGAGTGCCCCAGCAACCGGTTTGAGCCGGGGTATGCATGGAGCACCTAGGGTGCTCCAGCAGTGTCTCAATCTATTCAGCCCTCCCTGTCCCAATACACAAAGTCCTGTCTGGTGTGGTGCTCGCACCTCCCCAGGCAGGAAACCTATTGTTCAAACCTTTGTGACTGGAAGGACTCCCAGCAGCAGGAGGTCAGACTTGTGTCTGTGGCAGCAGCGTCCATTTTGTGACGCTGGGGCTCTGGTTAACTTTAACCGGGATAGTCAGCAACAACATGTCTTCTCCCTCTAGGAGGGTGGAATGCTACCCCCGTCACCAGAATTGGCAAGGGGGTAGTATTCCAAAGCGTATGACACCTTACATGACATGTTTTGATAAAGCCAAAACCAGAGTTAGCATTTAATCGCGAGGTTCATAATGCACTTAAGAGTATATGGTATGGCAATATCATAGAACAGCTATAAGGACATGGTTCCGAAAGCTGCAGACAGGCTCAGCTCATGCTAGAGCACCATCTCACACATAACCAAGCACTCTGCCTCCAGGATTGTTAAGGCCTGCCATAGGAGTGACTTATAGGTTGCTATGTGTCTATATATAAGTAGGTATAGGAATACCATACCTAATCAAGGGGTGATTACGCGACCTTGCCCCAGCTGAGTGATCAGCCAGTTGTGTCTATTTGAGTGGCCAGGCCGGGGTGGCATAATTCATGCTGCAGCCCCTGGTAGGCCTTGGTTACACCTATGCCCTGAGTACCTAGGGTACACTTCTACAGGGGCTGACAAGGTGAACCAATTCTCAATTGTGTATGTACCTAGAGTACATGGTGTAAATTTAGAGAGAGTGCATCTGGGCTGTGGGTCTCATTAGCAGGCCCACAGCCACATCTAAGTCGAAAACCAGTAAAGCAAAGCAAAAAGTGGGGGTGACCATAGGAAGCAGACCCTACTCTCCTACACAACCCCCCCAAACTTAGGGACATTAAACTAACCTTGACCAGTTGAGTCTTCATGTTCTAAGTGGAAATATCTGGAGAGTCCATCTGCATTTGCATGGTCAGTCCCAGGTCTATGTTCCACTGTAAAGTCCATCCCCCACCTAAGAAGTTTGGGGTTTTCACCCTTCATCTGATTTAGCCATAGGAGGGGCTTGTGGTCGGTCTGAATCTTGAAGTGAGTTCCAAACAAGTATGGCCTCAGCTTCTTCAGGGCCCAAACCACAGCAAAGGCCTCCCTCTCTTTAGCTGACCAGCGTTTCTCTCTAGGGGTCAGCCTTCTGCTTATGAAAGCAATGGGCTGGTCTTGGCCATCTATATTCAGTTGTGAAAGTACAGCTCCCACGCCCAACTCAGAAGCATCTGTTTGGACTATGAACTCTTTGGAGTAATCTGGACTTTTCAGAATAGGTGCAGTACACATGGCCTGCTTCAGGTCATCAAATGCCTTTTGACAGCTAACTGTCCACTGAACTTTCTTCGGCATCTTTTTGGAAGTTAAATCATTCAGTGGTGTCACAATGGACCCATAGTTTTAAACAAACTTCCTGTAGTACCCAGACAGGCCCAAGAAAGCTCTGACCTGTCTGGGTGGTTGGAGGAGTCCAGTCTCTGATGGTCTGGATCTTGCTCTCCAGTGGTTGAACCTGACCCCCACCTACCACCTGGCCCAGGTACACAACCTTGCTCTGCCCTATCTGGCACTTTGTGGCCTTGATAGTGAGGCCTGCCTTTTGCAGGGCCTCCAAAACATTCCTCAGGTGAACCAGGTGATCCTCCCAGGTGGAGCTAAAGACAGCAATATCATCAAGATAAGCTGCACAATACTCATCCAGTCCTGTGAGAACTTGATTCACCAGCCTTTGGAAAGTGGCAGGTGCATTCTTCAAACCAAAGGGCATTACCACAAATTGATAATGTCCTCCTGGGGTCGAAAATGCTGTTTTGGCTTTTGCATCCTCAGCTAGTCTGATTTGCCAGTAGCCTGCTGTCAGGTCAAATGTGCTCAAGAACTTGGCAGAAGCCAATCTATCAATGAGCTCATCTGCCCTGGGGATGGGGTGGGCATCTGTCCTAGTGACAGCGCTGAGACCTCTGTAGTCCACACAAAACCTCATCTCTCTCTTACCATCTTGGGTGTGAGGTTTTGGCACCAGGACTACTGGACTGGCCCATGGGCTCTCTGGTGACTCAAAAACTCCCAGCTCCAACATCTTTTGGACCTCTGTCCTAATGCAGTCCCTGATATGGTCAGGTTGCCTGTAGATTTTACTCTTGACAGGCAGACTGTCACCAGTGTCCATCTCATGGGTACACCAGCTTGTCTGACTTGGGGTCAGAGAAAACAGACGTCTGAAGGACTGAAGAACTTGTCTGCAGTCCTGTTGCTGATGTTCAGAGAGGCTGTCAGCAAAGACTGCACCATCTACTGAACCATCATCAGGGTTCTGAGTAAGCATGTCTGGGAGAGGGTCACTCTCTTCCTCCTGCCCCTCATCTGTAGCCATGAGCAAGCCCATGTCTGCCCTGTCGACAAATGTTTTGAGTCTGTTGACATGAAGCACACTGTGGGGGCTTCTGGAAGTCCCAAGGTCCACCAAGTAGGTGACTTCTCCCTTCTGTTCAACTATTGTGTCGGGCCCAGACCTTTTGTCCTGGAGTGCTGCTGGGGCCACTGGCTCCAACACCCACACCCACACTTTCTGTCCTGGCTGGTACACAGTCAGCACAGCCTTTTGGTCATGCCAAGCTTTCTGAAGTTCTTGGATAGCCTCAAGGTTTTTAGAAGCCTTCTCCATATACTCAGCCATCCTGGAGCGGAGACCAAGTACATAGTCCACTATGTCCTGCTTAGGCTTTTTGAGAGGTAACTCCCATCCTTCCTTCACAAGACATAGGGGTCCTCTTACAGGATGCCCAAACAAAAGCTCAAAAGGGCTGTAGCCAACCCCCTTTTGTGGGACCTCTCTGTAAGCAAACAGAAGGCAGGGTAAAAGGATGTCCCATCTTCGCCTCAGCGTTTCTGGTAAACCTTTTATCATCCTTCTGAGGGTCTTGTTCAATCTTTCTACAAGCCCATTGAACTGTGGGTGATAGGGGGTAGTGAACTTATAGTTGACACCACACTCCTTTCACATTGCAGTTAGATATCCTGACATGAAGTTTGCACCTCTGCCAGAGACAACCTCCTTTGGAAACCCCACTCTGGAGAAAACTCCAAGTAGGGCCCTTGCCACAACAGGAGATGTTGTGATCGTCAGGGGAATAGCTTCTGGATACTTGGTGGGATGATCCACTACCACCAGTATAAATCTGTGCCCAGATGCTGTTTGGGGGTCCATTGGTCCTACAATGTCTATCCCCACTCTCTCAAAGGGTACCCCCACCACAGGTAGGGGTATGAGGGGGGCCTTTGTTGTGCCACCTGATTTGCCACTGGCTTGGCAGGTAACACAGGAGCGATAAAACTCCTTAGTATCTTCTGACATGTGGGGCCAGTGAAAGTGAGGGACAAGCCTGTCCCAAGTCTTGCTCTGGCCCAGGTGTCCTGCTAAGGGAATATCATGGGCCAAGGTAAGAAGTAAGCCCCTAAATTGCAGAGGAACCTCCTGGAAGCACCAGGCTTGGGGTCTATAGCCTCTGAATAAAGGAGCCCATCATCCCAATACACTTTATGGGTACCTTGAGCATTCCCAGCAGCCTCAGCAGCAGCCTGCTATCTGAGGGGTTCAAGAGAGGAACTGTCTAATTGTGCCTGCCTCAGATCTGCCCTTGAAGGTCCCCCTGTCCCAAGAAACTCAACCTGATCAGGCTCAAGTTCTTCTAGGACAGTTCCCTCTTGGATCTCAGAATCATCCTCCTGGGCGGGCTGATCCTCAACCTGAGGCTGGGGAAAAGGCACTGCCTTAACCCTCTTGCTCTTTCTCTTGGGTGGTATCTGGTCTATTGTTCCAAGATCCAGCACCTGTTCATGTAAGCACCTTTTGGCCTGTGACCTGGTCACAGCAAGGACATGTGCTGATATTCCCACCATTTCTGCATGGGTCCTATACTCCGCCTCAGACCAAACTGAGGTTTCAAGATCATTACCTGACAGACACTCTACAGGAAGGTCTGAATTCACAACAACTCTTTTGAGGCCAGTTACCCCACCCCAGGAGAAGTTAACAACTGCCATACAATGGGAGGTAGTGGCATTGCTAGCATTGGTCACTAGGTAGGTCTCACCTAGTATGATCTGGTCAGGGTCCACAAAGTTAGGTGTCACCATAGTGACACTGGCACATGTGGAGTGGAGTGGTGTGGCTCACTGGTTAGAGGTGGCAGACCCGTAAGCAGAGAACGGCCCGGGACCAGGGTTCAATTCCCGACGCGGCAGGGTCGTGGACCAGGGTCAAAACGGACTCGATAATTCTCTCCTCGGTGCCGACTCTAACCAGGGAACCCACTCGGCAACTCTGGGCATTAAGCTTGCCTCATCTCAACAACAGCCCCCCACAGACGCCGGGGATGCCTGGTTTTACCTTGAAGATTCCCAGAAAGGGACCATCTCACAGGGAAAACCAGGACGGGTTCCCCAGCGGTCTTCAGCGCCAGCATACTCCATGGAGTCGCAGTGCGCTTTACAAGTACACCCACATTTACATTTACATGTGTCCCTGTAGGCCTGAGCCATCTTATCATTAATAAAAGGCGTCTGCCTGTACTTGCTCAGGTTACTGGGACTTACAGTAGAGGACATTGCTATGTCCCCATCACAGACAAGAACAGCCTGAGTTGGAACTCTGACTAGGCCAGAGTCCACCTCAGTTCCCAGGGTCAACCCTACTACACCCTTTTGCTGGGAACCACCACTAACAACTGGACTAGGGGGAACAGTTGCCTTGGGGGCAATGGTGGTTGGTGCTGTGCCCTTCTTGGTGCACTCACTAAACCAGTGAGAGACTAATTTATAGTATCCACACCAGGGCTTCTTTGGGCCTTCTTGTTTCTGTTTGTTCTTTTTGGAGCCACCCTCCCCCTGTGCCTTTTGGGTGCCTGGTAAAGACTTCTGGTCTTTTAGTTTCTGCTCATTACCCTTCTGGTCTGCTTTTTTCGGATCACCCCCCTGGTTCTGGGGTTTCTGCTTAATCCTGGTTCTGACCCATTTGTCTGCCTTCCTTCCCAATTCTTGGGGAGAGGTCAGATCAGAGTCAATTAGGTACTGATGCAATAACTGGTTTTGACAGTTGTTAAGGATTTGCTCTCTCATGATCAAATTATACAATCCTGTATAGTCCTTAACTTGACTTCCCAATAACCAGCCTTCCAGAGCCTTAGTGGCGCAATCAACAAAATCAGTCCAGTCCTGAGTCTGTGTCTTCTGGGTATCCCTGAACAACAACCTATATTGTTCAGTGGTTAGGCCAAACCCATCAATCAGAGCACTCTTCAGGACAGAGTAGTTGTTAGCATCCCCATCACTAACTGTGAGGAGCTTATCTCTACCTTTTACTGAAAAGGAGAGCTATAAGATTGCTGCCCACTGACTTTGGGGTACCCTCTGTACCTTGCAGGCCCTCACCAAAGCAATTATCCATTTGTGGATGTCATCCCCTTCTTTGTAGTGGGGCATAATCTTGCTAAGGTGTCTATTCTCATAGGACCTATCTTTATCCTTAGGGATATTGCTGCCACCAGTGGGTTCTAACCCACTCTCTCTGCGCTCTCTAGCACGAGCAAGCTTCTCTTTGGCCAAGGCAACTTCAAGTTCTTGCCTCTCAATCCTCAGAGCAGCCTCTCTCATTTTGGCCTCATGTTCCCTTCTCTGAGGGGAGGTCATCCCTCTCTGAGCAGGGCCATGAGAGCCATTTGAAGCATGAGATTGGAGAGATTCCCTGGAATGGGATCTTCCACTTCTCTGCCTCTGGATAAGCCCACTTGGGGGTCTGTATGGGGGCTGCCCATACTGACTCCCATGTATGCTTAGGTTAGCCTGGCTAAGTCTTCTGACTGGGTCCTGGCTGTTTACCTCAAGATCAGAATCTTCCTCTTCTACCCCCTCTTCTTTCTCATCTGGTACAATGGTATCAGTATTATCATCTGAGGAGGGAAATACTTCATCTGCACTACCTGAATCACCTGTCTTAGGTGGCTGTTGAGCATCATACTCTTCTAAGAGCTCCACCAGGAATTTGAGGGTAGGGTTTGAACCCTGTTTTAGCCTTCTAGAAGTACACAATTGTCTCAATTCTTGGAAGGCTAAGGCTTCATATCTCGAAGCAGTCCTCAAGGGATCTACCTCTGCAGGCAGAGAACCACTGGGGTTCATTGTCTGAGACATGGTTTCTAGTGAGGTGTGGTGTTGCACCTACCTACACTATTTGTTTTTCTACAGAACCTTTCTAGGAGTTGTAGTCAGGGTGTGCTAGGCCTAGGCTCTACAACAGCTAAGTTCAGTAGAACTTAAGTATACTAAGACTTGTTTTTATATGTACCTACAGGTACCTATGTTGTCTTTCAAATGATATCTCAAGATTACAAGTGGTAAAACAACAGCAAGCTCTAATCCCAACCGCTGCACACCAATGTGAGAAGTTGGCCTGGTATATGATGTTCACTATTCTAGTGAGCACCTTGCACCAGTCCAAACAACCCTTATGGTGATGGCTGTAAAGTCAACCTTATAGACCAGCTATCCTAGTGGTAGCGTGTACAGAACAGTCTTAGGCTAAAAGACTCTTGAGGGCGTGTAAAGCCAGCTGTTTTACCATATGTAACCCCTTGAATATCAAATGAAGGACACCACACAGGATATATATAAAATATATATGTATTTATTTACTAACAAACTCCTCTGAACTCTTTATGAGATCAGAGGCCAAAGCACATAACCAGATACTTAGTTAGAACACGTTAAGTTGCACAATTTACGGTTAGGCCCTAGGGGCGAAGCAAACCATATATTAAGAAAGTTGTATAAGTACCACGTCACAAGAAAAGGAAAGGCCTAGGGCCTAGGGATTCGCTGGGGCTACACTATCTGAACCTTAGTTTAGAAGTAGGAGGCCCACAGGCGGCACGTGCAGTGTCTTTACGCACACGCGTGAGTCAATGCAAAGTCAATGGGAACTTAGAAGTTAGATTTAGAAGGATTTAGGACATTTCCGGTTAAGCTAGGAGGAAACAAGTAAAAACCTAGACACTTGGATAGTCAATACCCTTGGGAGCACCAAAGTACTCACGTTACCTCACCCATGGACGGCGGGTGCATAGATGTGAAGATGTGTCGGGTTTCGTCGCTGATTCCTATGGAGCCTTGAAGAAAGATGCTGCAGGCGACCAGGAGGAAGGTGTCTGGGTGGATCCAAGGGTGGATCGAAGATGAAGAGGACCTGAAAGCAGAGGGGACAGAGTCTGGGTCACTAGCCAGTGACCGGGTGGAACCAGGAAGGAACCAGACGACGTCGAGGAGCAATCAGGTGCTGTCTTGAAGCTTGTCTTTGCAGCCACGCGGACCAGGAGGCGTTGATGACAACCAGGTTCTGGAGAGGAGCTGTCCCACGAAGGTTCTCGCAGATGGAGGGGTCGACTGCCGGATTGAGTCAACATGCCTTGGCAAAGGCAACCCACGCAGGATACAACAAAGGCTTCTGAGGCAGACCAGCAAGGTCTGAGGTGCTTCACCTTTGCAGGGAAGCAAGGGCCAGTCTGGAGCAACCAGACCAGTGAGGTGGTTCAAAAGGTTTGTCGTCACAGAGGCTACTAGCCAGCGGGCCAGCAACCGGACAATGCGTTGAGCAGAACACAAGCAGAAGGGCCCCACGCAGAACTCGTGGAGTGTGGAGGGCTGATCTTCGGTGCAGGTGGAGCTCGGGTTTGGGGTTTCTCAATCCCCAGTGCACAGCTTCGAGGATGTCTCAGGAGCTGCACAGTTAGCAAGTTGCAGGCTTTTCAAGATGTCTGGTCCCACGTGTCTCGTCGCCTCCATGGATCTCAGCTATGCTGCAGACGTGAAGAGAGGTCTCAGAGAGGTCTGGAAGTCTGGGTCTTGTCAGGCTATGTGCTTGGGTTCCGGCGGGCACGTTGACAAAGCAAGCCGTTGATTTGCTGGATGGTGCCTGGTTGCCCAGGGTGGTCACTCCTTGGCCACAAGGGAGATTCTTCAGTCTTCAGCTTCATCAGAATGTCGAAGGTCCAGAGTTTCGTGTCAAGTTTCGATTCAGGATTAATCTAAAGTCTCAGGACTCAGCTCCTACCTTTATACACCTAAAAGGGGCTGGATTACTTTCTAGGTCCCTCCTATGGGTGGGAACAGGAAGGGGGGTGGTTATACCCCTTTCCTTTGTCCAGTTTCGCGCCAGAGCTGGGGCTGGAGTGCCCCAGCAACCCCGGTATGAACCGGGGTATGCATGGAGCACCTAGGGTGCTCCAGGCAGTGTCTCAATCTATTCAGCTCTCCCTGTCCCAATACACAAAGTCCTGTCTGGGGTGGTGCTCGCACCTCCCCAGGCAGGAAACCTATTGTTCAAACCTCCGTGACTGGAAGGACTCCCAGCAGCAGGAGGTCAGACTTGTGTCTGTGGCAGCAGCGTCCATTTTGTGACGCTGGGGCTCTGGTTAACTTTAACCGGGATAGTCAGCAACAACATGTCTTCTCCCTCTAGAAGGGTGGAATGCTACCCCCGTCACCAGAATTGGCGAGGGGGTAGTATTCCAAAGCGTATGACACTTTACACAACATGTTTTGATAAAGCCAAACCAGAGTTAGCATTTAGCAGCGAGTTTCATAATGCACTTAAGAGTATATGGTATGGACATATCATAGAACAGCTATAAGGACATGGTTCCGAAAGCTGCAGACAGGCTTAGCTCATGCTAGAGCACCATCTCACACATAACCAAGCACTCTGCCTCCAGGATTGTTAAGGCCTGCCATAGGAGTGACTTATAGGTTACTATATGTCTATATATAAGTAGGTATAGGAATACTATACCTAAGCAAGGGATGATTACACGACCTTGCCCCAGCTGAGTGATCAGCCAGTTGTGTCTATTTGAGTGGCCAGCCAGGGGTGGCATAATACATGCTGCAGCCCCTGGTAGGCCTTGGTTACACCTATGCCCTGAGTACCTAGGGTACACTTCTACAGGGGCTGACAAGGTGAACCAATTCCCAATTGTGTATGTACCTAGAGTACATGGTGTAAATTTAGAGAGAGTCCATCTGGCTGTGGGTCTGATTAGCAGGCCCACAGCCACATCTAAGTTGGAAACCAGTAAAGCAAAGCAAAAAGTGGGGGTGACTATAGGAAGCAGACCCTACTCTCCTACAATGACAACCAGATTACTGTTTAAATATCAGTCAATATTCAGGACACTGCATCTAGGTTTCACCAGTGCATGCAAAAAATCAGTAAATGGATGTGGAAAACTGTCTGAGCTTAAACGTGGAAAAGACTGAGGTTCTGCTTTTCGGATCCAATGTTTCCTTTTAGTCACCCCACTGGTTGCCCCAAGAACTGGGGAAACTGCCCACCTCAGCCATAAAAGCCAAGAACGTAGGAGTAATTTTCGATACTAAGCTCTCTTTCAGATATCAATGTGATTTCCACCTCCATATTGCTCATTAAAAAAATTATTTAAAAATCTGCCCAATTATTCCTGAGACCCTTCAGAAAACGGTGGTCTCTGCCATCATTCTGTCCAGGCTGGACTACTGCAATGCCCTTTTCATCGGTCTTCAGAAGGGGCTGTTAGCCTGACTTCAGATTCTTCAAAATGCGACTTCCTGAATATTGTTAAAAATTCCCAGGTGGCTGTCAGCTAGACCAAAGTTACTGACCTTCACTGTCTTCCTATGCAAGCTAGGATACATTTCATAGCCCTCTGTATTGCACTTAGGGCCCTATACAGGGCTGATCCTGAGTATTGTAAACACAGGTTCACTTGGTACACTTCTAAGAGAGAGCTCCGATTCTCCTCTGCCAGCCTAGTGGAAGTTCCAAAGTACCTGCTGGTGGTAGGAGCTTTGTCTCCACCCTGTCCAAATTATGAAACTCCCTGCTTTCTCACCTAAAGTCAGCTTCTCATCTGCTAGCTTTTAGGAAAGCACTCAAAACATAGCTTTTTATTCAGTAACATAGGTTAGATCTGATCCCAATGCCTTTTTGTGGTTATCTTTTTCTCCTTTGCAGGGTTTTTACTTTCTCAGTGTGGGCGGTGCCTAAACGCCCACGGGCATTAGTTGCGGTCTACAAATACAATATCATATCATATCATATCATGAGTCTCTTCCCAGAATCAGCTACAGCCTCAATCCTTTCGTTCAGTATCTCAAACTGATCCCTAATGAAATTAGCATAAACCTCTTTGTTCTTACTCCTGAGAATCCTACATCCTTTGTCCCTACATGAATCCTTCATCTCATCTATGACATAGTGTTGAGGTAAATTCCTAAACCTGTGTTCTCCATTGCCTATGTGTGTCCCCTCTGTGTGTAGAAGAAAAAGAAACAGGACTTATTGCAACACCGATGTAAATTTGAAATGACCAATGCCACCTTTGCATATATTGGCTTGTACACGTTAGGCATCCCGCCGCTTCCGCCAATGGTTAGAACCCCATTCAGAATGCCACGAGGCAAACAGGAGTAACTAGGCCCAGCCATGGTGGTGAGGCCTTTTGTCCTGGGGTTCGCCTAATATGGATCCTGCTCAACTGGGCCAAGCACCCCATCTGCCCCTGACTCTCGGTTAGGTAGCGTTGGATTAGCAGTCAAGGCTCCTTTGGGGCAGTGGGGTAGTGCAGATACAGTTCAGTGATCACAACTCACAACTCAACATGCAAACAGCAGAAACAACAAATCAATGTCCAGTCAAATACTTGTTTTTATATAAAAAGAAGTATTTTAATTCTAATTCTACACATACAGAGGTAACCCACTTTCAAAAGCAATACCACAATCTCCCTTGGGGTAGGGGCTCTTGTAGTTGTCAGGCCACTCCCTGTCTTCTTAACATTAGTGCAACAGGTTTGATGTTGTTTCCCATTCTTCGTGGCTGGGTCCAAACTGGGGTGGTGTGGTGAGCGAAAGCATGATGGCTTTAACCCAGATCCCTGTGACTGGGGGTGAATGTTTGCATTCTTCAGTATTCCATCCATCAATTGTTTCTTTAGCATATGTTGCCCTGAGTGGGCAGGGTGTGCCCAAACGTGGGCCCCGTGCTCACTACACCACTGGATTCAAGCTAACCTGGAAGGGTGATGCCCTGAAACGGGTCCCAGGATGCTTGTTCCTATTCCAGGTCCAGGGGGGACCTGGCTTGGCTGTTCGGCTGGACTGTTGCCACAAGAAACAGGGTCAAGACTGATTTGCATATAGCTGGGTCCAAACTAAGGTGGTGTGGTGAGCAAAAGAATGATGGATTTAACCCAGATCCTTGTAACTATGGGTGAATGTTTGCATTGTCCAGCATTCCGTCCATCAATTGTTTCTTTTGCACTCTTTATGGTTAGGCCTGGGCGGAGTTCGCAAGTGACAAAAAACTGACACCGCGCTCCACGTTGTTCTACAAGCGGTGAAGTGAGGTAAGTCGCTCTGCTTGCACTGATTTTTTGCACCAGGAGTTTGTCTCGCGCTATAGAATCATTGTGAGTGACACCATGTCCAGCGCAAGTGGGCGCAGCTTCTTTCTGCCACTTGAGCAGACGTTCGACTCAAGCGATAGCTTCCTCAATGCGAGTGTCAGGTTTCTCAACGTGAGTGGTAGCGACTTGCCACCACCACCCACGTTGAGAAATCTTGCCAGGCTGTGGTCTAGCATGCGATTTTCCTCGCTTGCGCTTGTCTACTTAACATTGGTGAGCCATTAGAGAGGAAAAACTCGGCTCTGCACAGCTAAGTGGAGTTTTTCGGAACTCTGCGTTCTACGTGGAGTGCCGAGTGGGACAAACTCTGCAAACTCCGCAAGAGGAGCGGAATTTTACTCCCAGGCCTATTTTATGATTCCCTTATCAGACCCAACTCTATCTACGTGAGAAGTGTCAAGGCCTCTTCCTTGTGATCTATCATTGAATCAAATAGCCCTTTGAAATGCAGAGCGAGAGCCTGACTCTTCCATCCTCCAACGTATGTTCTTCACAGCTTACAGGAATGCAGCAATAACACAGATCTGTCTGGGGGATTCTTCCAATCCTAGTGTTTTTACCAGGAAGGCCTGGGCTTCCCAAAATGGAACTCAAGGTCCTCCATATAATGCGCCAGTGCAGGCACACTTGCACCCAGTGTACATCGACAGCACACGTACTGCACAGCACTGATATCCTCATGTATTATGCTACCACAAGCATAATCACATGCAGCAAACACATTTAGTCTGCGCACACTGTTCAGCACTGCAACCTTTCTGTATTGTACCAGTGTGTTATTTTAAAAACACACACTGCCAACATTTACTTCACATTTACCATGTGCACACTGTACCACACTTCACCCCTTGTGTATTGCACTCCTTGCGAGCACACATACACTAGGCACATGCTTCCATCATACACGGACTTCCACATCCACCTGATGTTGGCCAGGGGTGAGTTAAGCCCACAACCGTAGAATTTGTAAATGGCAAGTGCACCTGTAGGCCTCACTAGAGTGACATAGAGTTATAGAAAGGACCTGCTACCGCGCTTGTGCTGCTTAACTCCTGGTGAAGGCCGTAGCCTTCCACCACTGTGAGGACAGCGCATTGGGCACCGCTCCTGGTCCAACAAGACTGCAGTCCGTGAGACAGGCCTATGACATGGCACACATGAATGATCCGTGCTTGTCTATGACAAATAACCAACATTAAGATCCAGACAACAGTGCCGTTGGGCACTCAGGGCAGGGGTACACGTCTCTTACCATGCAGAGGACTTTTCCATCCCAACAGAGCTGACCTTGGTGGGGGGAGGAAGTGTGATGTTTAGAAATAACACAGGTCTAAAACGCACCTGCTGCATATTTCCTTGTGTTTAGCAGTTTTGAGGTGGCAATAAAAATGTCAAGATAACTCTGGTGATTAATGTTCCTGCTCAGTAGAGGCTGGTGTTTTGTCTGGCAGTTTCCACTCATGATAAAGGAAGGCAGAGGGTTAATATGCTTGCTACAAAAATACGCGTACCATGGAAATCTCCGGACTGAATTTTATGTGGATCTCTCAGTAGGTTACTGCTTTGGTCACAGCGTTCCTTTTGTTACTTGCAGTTTATAAGTTATAACCCTAATATAGCACAGTGAGCTAAAAACTGTCATAAAAGAGCTACACATAAACTGCATTGTATAGGTTAGAACTGTATGTTTTTTCCTTAGTCTTTCATTACCCTACTGTTGCTAATTAGGGTTCATTGGATAGAAATGCATTCAATTCCTGAGTTTCTGCTACTCCAGTCCAAACACTCTTAAAACAAGCTGCCTACAAGCATTGGTGAAGTGTGACTTCCCCACCTTTTATTCGTCATTGTTTATGCAACATTTCTTATCGACTGATTTACGCCTTTATGATTTGTTGGCTCTGTATGATGCATGTGTGATTTAAAGTGCTCTGATACCCTACACTGGTATGAGTACCTCTATACAACAAATGAAGTGCATGTTAGAGAAGGGCTATGGAGAGATGAGGGACACTGGTGGAGCATGGCAGAGAGGGAATTCCCGGAGGAGTTTTTTGGGGGTAGGGTGCCAACAAAGATTGTCGCACTGGGTACCACCAGTGCATAAGCCATCTCTGCCCATACCATCTAGGAACGAGAGGCATCAACATGTGCCTTCAACGATGGCAGCAAAAATCTGTGCACCACAGATTTGTCTGAGGCTATTGAAGTAGAAGGATGTTTATCAAATAAAGTAGGTAGGCTCTGCCTTTGGACCCTGCAATATGCAGAAGACAATATTATTTTGGGTCAAACTGTAGTTGCACTGCGGAAGTCCTTGACAGCATTAAGTAAGTAAAATATTGACAGTAAACTTACCATTCATGCAAAAAATTTAACATTTCTACTTTTTGGTAATAACCTGTACAGAATTAAGAATAGCTATATATCGGTGAAAATTTGCTAGAGAAACATAGGAAATATAACTGTCCAGGAGTGTGGATTGATGACCGGGCTCAAAGCTCATAAAAAACGAAAGCAACTTCTGTAATGAACGCCATTCCGTGTCTTTACAGCAATCTCCAAGTTCCAACTATCAAGCTCTTACTTGCAGTAATTAATGCAAAACTTATTGCATCATTCGACGACGGCCTTGCAGACCACCCAGGGCAATTATAGCCTTTGACTAGATAATATAAGGCATTTAGGCAATTGTTTCCCTGACAAATTTGGCTATTCAATTATTAATTAGATCAGAGTTTAACCGGCAGTGCCATCTCTTAAGTTGATCTGCTTGGGACGGCACCATGCTAGGGAGAACACACCTAGATCACCCGTTTGGGGAGAAATGCTTTGTAGTCCCCTTGGTTATTTTACCTACACAAAGAAGGCAGAGAGAGGCATATTTATGTAGCTTGCATGCAGCGCAGTACAGGGCAGAAAGTCACCTTGCTGTGCTGCATTAAAGGGAAAGGACAGGAATGCATCGTATTTAATATCATCCGATGCATTCCTGTCCTTTTCTTGCACTGTTGCCCTTTAGGCTTCCTAGTGCTGATGCAGGCTTCCTTGCACCATGTCGCAAAGGTGCCTGTGTTGCAGGCAGGATTGCTTTTGTACAGCAAAAACAAGCCCGAGGCATATTTCTCTTTCTATGTGTGCTGCAGAATACAGCACACGTACAACGAGGAAGTAACGAGGAGAAATAAAGATATTTCTCCTTGTAACGTCTCCCCTGGGGGGGAGTACAATTTTGGCGTATTACCAGATTTATCAACAATGGTAAACCTGGGAAAGAGCCTACATCTATAGATGGATGTGTTGGAACACCCACGCTCCACCCATGGAATGCCTCCCTGGGGCAGAGTAACAGCGATTTGCGCTGCCTTGCGTTACTCTGGATTTATTAACCTGTGAGTTTTCAAGTAACAAAATACATGTCCATCAGCTTTAACATTGCATAATACCGATCCATCTTTAGAGACCTATTAACTTTAACATTAGCTTTTCGCAATAAAATGCTCAGAGCTACTGCCTTTGTTATACTTTTTCCTAATGAACAGATCAGACCTATGACATGAGACATACTTCTTCCCAATCAGATGTATTGCCTTTATTATTGGCTTGTCACCACAACCAACACAAGCCAACTGCATTGCAAATAAGCTGTCTCAGAATGCAGCCATCAGAGATACAATCATAAAATTACAAATATATACACAACTGCAGTTTTCCCCCAAAAAATGACATAGCCCTTCGTAAGAGGGTTAACAAGGATTATCAAAGTGAAACCTTCTATTCCCAGCATTTGTCAGTGAGGGTGACCAACACCAAAATCCTTCCTGCTACGGTAAGGTATGAGAACCTGTCAAGGGCAGGTCTTCTAGGTGACCGTTTCAATATTTTCTTGAAAATTTAAATGGCCAACCAATCCTTGAGGCTACTTCAGTCTCCAGATTGCAACATAGAGTCAAGAGGAGCGCCCAGGGGCAGTATTATACATGTGGTGCATTTTCCTACATTGCGTGGGCACACCTTTAAAAACCTGGGGGCAGCCGCAAACTCGTAGTCATGTGAAAAACAGAACGGCTGCTTTGAAGCCACCCCTTGTTGTCACAGTGCAGGCACAACCCGTCTGCACTTTGTAGAGGGAATAGAGATCCCCTTGCAGGAGGGTGCAGTGAGTGACTGCACTCACCTGCAAGGGGATGTCTGGGTGTCCATGGGACCCTATTTTCCCACTCCAGATGGCTGCCATCAGGGGGCGAACTGACAGTGTTCCTCCTGAGAGCATCTTGCCTCTGCGCCCTCGTCTGTAATACGGCGCAAGTGCAGAGGCAAAGGGATTCCCTCATTTGCATGGGGCACACCTCCATGTAAATGAGTGAATGTCTCCTGAAGATAGCGCTGGCACTTTATATGACCCAGCGCTAACGGCATTACAGAAGGGGCTGCACAAGTGTCTGTGGCCCCTTGTGTAATATCAACGTACCCCAGAGGTATGCAAAGTGGGTGAAAACGCCTGTTGTGCCCTCGGGGCACTTGTATAATACGATTGGTACCAGGAGTGGCATTGAGGAGACAGTAAAAAATGTAGTGGAGACAGTAACCTTCCACCAAGCCAGGCCAAGCAAAAAGACGAACTGAGAAGGAAGTTCAATTAAATTAGCTGTAACAAAGGAATCCCACAGGTCCAACGAGCGAGCAATAGGCAAAGAGTAAATGCGATACAGGTTAAAACTAGTTTGAACTCCTTAAATAGTCTAAATTCAGGCAGAAAACCTGTGAATAAACAGGAAGGAAAAAAACACCATCTAACTTATTATTGTTAATATTATAAGTATGACGATGACCAAACAACTTCCTGAAAAAAGAGTTCCAAAATAAGTATATATTATTTGTGGCTCAGTTTTCTATAGTTATAATGTACTCATTCTGGGGTGCTATATTTTACCTGCAGCACTACAGAGACGCCGCAAGCATATATTTTTTCCTGGAGACCAGCATTTTAAAAATGCCGCCACTTGGAACTCGATCCAGAATGCTAAACAAGAATTGCTCTCGTTTGTGTCATCTTGTTGTCTTCTGGAGGAGGGTGAATGTGTTGGCGCAGTTTGCGATCTATTGGTGGAAGTTGCTTTCCATGGTGTTCGTGTCTGTCGTAGTTGGGGGTGGAGTGATGGTGAGGGCGGAGGTGAGCTGTTCCTCTGAGACTTTATTCTAGATTCTGCGTAGGAGGCAGTGCTCATGCTTATGTGCGGTGGGCTTTCCAAAGGAGAAATGGATGCAGTTGTGGTCAGACCAGAGCAGTTCCGTGGTGTGGCTGAAGAAGATGCAGTTTCCTCCTGTGAAGACGGAGTTGAGTGTGTGTCCTGCTGTCAGAAAAAGGATACGTTGAAGCGGTCCCCTCAGGAACAGATGCTCTTGCCCCAATACCCCCACCGACCAAACTCCAAAGACTGTATAAATAAGTTCCAGTCCAGAGAATTTGCCCGGGGAAGGGAAAGGGGAAGTGGAAGACAAAACAAGAGAGACTGCTTCTCTTCTAGCACTGAGCCTGCCTCTGGTCAGTCTGGCAATTCTCGCTCTAGAAAGGAATGAACAGGGTTAACCTCTTAAAACTAAACAGACTGTCTATACTAAGTGTCCCCTTAAGCAGAACCTGTGCCTTACCAATGTGCCCTAAGAAGCTAGCCACTCTCTATCTGCTTTGTCTGATGTTTGGTTTACCATCTGAGTCATTGGAAGATTCACTGAGGGAATGAGCTTACAAGCTTCTCTTTTATGCTAAGTTCAAACCTTCATCCAAAGAAAGTCTCTAACCCACAGCAAGTAGATTAGCTCAATAGTTCAAAGGTCTTTTGAAGATTTTCTTCAGTGGGTTTCTCAAAGAATGTCTGTTGCCTCATAGGTTTGTATTTCTCAAGAAAGAACTCTCTAAATAACTTTAGTCTCTTGCTTCTTGCACGAACTCATCAATTCATTGTAAATTCACATAGACTTAAAATGCATTTCTCTTGCCTTCATGTGACTGAACTCGAACACTCTCAACTTGATGTCTGCGTCGTTACTTTTACCCAAAATACTCTTACTTGACTACAACGGGGCTTCTCTTGACTGAAGACACCCGACTCTGACTGCTCCTTATTACTGGACTCTGGATATGAAGACTTCACCAGGTGAAATCGCCAAAACGAAATTCCTGAGGGAAAAAAGGTAATTAGAATGCGCCTTTTCTCACTTACACCAAGCGCATAATTCTTACTTCCCTCATAACTAGAATACTGCTGCCAAACGATAAATTCGAAGTTTCTTTTGCTTTCTGAGACAGAGAGCGTGAAGGAAGCGCTCTCTTCATGAAGAATGTCAGTTGAAGTGCGTCGTTCTCAGTGCGCGCATGCGCAAAGGGCAGACACTCTCGTGAAGTGATGAGGGCAGCTAAACTGCTGACCTCCATTGAGAACGGAACCTTCGCTGCCTTTCCAAGATGGCTGCGCGCTGCAATTCTACCAACAGCAGCCTCAACGAAGTTTTCCAGCATGGGTGTCTGAGCCTGTACGGTCGTTTTTGGCGTTGATCGCTAAAGGAAGAAGGACGGATCCTGACAGTACCTCCCACCAAGGAGGTTCTCCCCAGCCGGGGTTTGGTAGGATTTGCCTTATGAAATTCTTTAAGTAATCTTTTGGCATGAACATTTTCACAAGGCTCCCACGATCTCTCCTCAGGACCAAAGTTCTTCCAATCAATCAGATAGTACAGTGTGCCTCTCTTGATCTTTGAATCTAGAACTTTATGTACCTCAAACTCTTCCTCCAAATCTACCTGAACTGGCTTGGGCACTAAACGAACTCTTAAATTGGGTGGACTTTTCTTTATCAGAGAAACATGAAAGGTGGGATGAATCTTTAAATATGAAGGTAAATGCAGTTTAACTGTCACTGGCCCTAACATCTTTTCTACAGAGAATGGACCTAAAAATCGGGGTTGAAATTTTCGGTTTACCTTCAATTTCAGATTTTTTGTTGATAACCACACCTTTTCCCCCGGAAGAAAGACTGGATCTACTCTTCTCTTTTTATCTGCATACCTTTTATAGGATTCTTTTGCCTTCATCAAATTTTCCTTAACCTGAGCAAGGGATTTCTGAACTTCTGAAACTAACCTTTCAACTGCAGGGACAGGACTTTCCTCTTTTTCCACAATTAAGGTGGGATGTCTACCACTATTCACATAGAATGGAGAATAACCAGTGGACGAATGAACCGCATTATTATAAGCAAACTCTGCCGCCCACACCATCTCAGACCACTCCATCTTTTGGTCCAAAAGGTACAGTCGGAGGTACTGCTCGAGTTCCTGGTTCACTCTTTCTGTCTGGCCATCTGTTTCTGGATGGTAACTGGTGGAAAAGCGAGTGTCTATTCCCAATTTGCGAGTGAAAGCTCTCCAAAAATGGGAAACGAATTGTGTGCCCCTGTCAGAAACCAAAATCTTGGGAATTCCATGTAACCGCACAATGTGTTGAGAAAAGAGTTATGCTAAAAAAGGGGCATCTGGGACCTTTTTTAGGGGAATGAAATGTGCCATCTTAGAGAACATATCTACAAATACTAACACTGTGGTAAATCCTTGACTTGAGGGTAAATCAACTATTAAATCCATTGACACTGTATGCCAAGGATGTGGTGGGACAGGTAATGGTTTTAACTTGCCCTGAGGTGGTCTCCTATCTGATTTTCCTCTCAAACATCTTTCACAAGTAGTAACATACTGTCGTATCTGCGGTTTCATGTCTGGCCACCAAAAATGTCTCTCCACCAACTCTGTCGTTTTATGAATTCCTTTATGTCCTGCCAACAAATGATCATGACAGGATTCCAAGGCCTTTTCCTGAAGCTCTGGTGTGGGTAAATACAGACGTTGATCCTGATAAGGAAGACCATTCCTGATTTCTCGACCTTCTTCTTCCAAAGACCAAATTTTCATTTCTTGCAAAGGCATGACTTCTTTTAATTGACTTGTAATTTCAGTAGTCTCCGTGGCCAAAATGATTTTTTCTTCTGGGATTATGCTTTGCTCTTCTTGTTTCTTCTCGGAGGCAATGGAGTCAATTCGAGATAATGCATCTGCCTTAACATTACTCTTCCCAGGGCGGAAGGTGATTACGAAGTCAAAATCTGCGAAGAATAATGACCATCGCAATTGCCGAGCTGTCAGCGTACGAGCGGACTTAAGAAATTGCAAGTTTCTGTGGTCTGTGTACACCGTAACCTTATGTCTTGCTCCCATCAAATAGTGACGCCATTCCACAAAAGCCTCCTTCACCGCCAACAACTCCTTGTCAGCAATTGAATAATTGCACTCTGGTGGACTCAGTTTCCTCGAATGATATGCCACGGGATGTAGTTGACCAGACACTGGATGGCGTTGTGACAAGATTCCTCCAATGGCTATATCCGAAGCATCCGCTTCCACAAAAAAGGGGTCTTCAATTCTAGGGTGTAACAAAATTGGAGCTTGAGTGAAGGAATTCTTGAGAAATTGAAAGGCATCTTCAGCTTCTTTTGTCCATTGAAATTTTACATCTTTCTTTAACAATCGTGTGATCGGAGCTACCTTTTGAGAAAACTCTGGAATGAATCTCCTGTAAAAATGTGAAAATCCTAGGAAACTCTGAATCTCTTTTACAGATTGAGGAGGGGGCCAATCTTGAACAGCCTTAACCTTGGTGGTGTCCATACTCACTCCCCCTGGTGACAGTACGAATCCCAAAAATTCGACTTGAGTGACATGAAAAGCACATTTCTCCAATTTTACGTAAAGATGATTCTCCATTAATTTGAGTAAAATGGCTCTCACGTGTGGAATGTGTTCTTCCAAACTGTCAGAAAAGATTAGGATGTCATCAATGTAGACCACTGCCACCCGATCCAAAAATTCTCCAAGGACATCATTGACAAAATGCTGAAAGGCGGCTGGAGCATTGCATAGCCCATAGGGCATCACTTGATACTCGAATAATCCATAACGAGTTCTGAATGCCGTCTTCCATTCATCTCCAGAGGCCACCCTGATCAAATGGTAAGCCCCTCTGAGGTCCAACTTGGTATAGATCTTGGCATTCTTGACTTGATCTAATAGCACGGAGATCAGAGGAAGTGGATACCTGTTTTTGACGGTTACTTGATTCAGAGCTCTATAATCGATGCAAGCCCGAAGATCTCCATCTCGTTTTGGAATAAAAAAAAGGGGGGAGGAGACTGGAGATTGGGAAGGTCGAATGAAGCCATTAGCCAAAAATTTGTCCAAATATTCCTTTAAAAATTTATTTTCAGTTTCTGTGAGGGCATAGATCCTACTACAAGGCAAGATGGCTCCTGGTTCTATTTCAATCTTACAGTCGTAGGGTCGATGAGGTGGCAATGTTTCCGCCTTTTTCTTGTCAAATACTGCCAATAGATCCTGATATTCCTCCGGGATTTTAATGGATTCTACAGTGCAAATCTGGGCTGGATAAATGGAAGCCAAACTTCTGGCTTGTGACTCTTTCTCCTGATGCTCAGAATTTTCAAAACAATTTTCGACACAAAAGGAAGAGTTCATTTCAATTGTTCTTTTACTCCAATCGATTCTTGGGTTGTGTTCCGTTAGCCAAGGGAGTCCTAGAATTAACTGGAATTGGGGTGCATCAATTAAATTGAAGGTGATTACTTCCGAGTGTCCCTGTAACCCTGTCAACCGAACCAACTCTGTTTCATGGGTTATGGGTCCTGAGGATAAATTGGTCCCATCCACTGCACGTACTGACTCTGGAATTAACTTCTTAACTGGTTGGATTCCAATTTGCCGGGCATACTTGAGATCGCAAAAATTTCCAGTAGCCCCAGAGTCTATCATTACCGAGACTTCTTTAACTTCTTTATTTCGAAACTTTACCACAAACATTGCTATTAAATGCGGTGCCGCCGATTGCAAAGTGTTCATGATGTGTAGTCTGCCATGAGTTGTCTTGGATAATGCTTCCACCCGTGCAACTCGAGTTACGGGCGAAGCCGATCTTTTACTGGCAAGGGAACCTTTGGTCTTTTTGGACACTCCTTTACAAAGTGCCCCGACCCTCCACAGTACAGACACAACTGGGACGCTCTTCGTCTCTCCTTTTCTTCTTTTGTCAACGGACCCCTGACTGAGCCGATTTGCATGGGTTCTTCGACTGACGTAGACTCTGAACTTTTTTGAGAGTCAAACTTCACACGATCAAATCGTGGCGGGAAGGGACGAAATTCTCTTTTCTTTTCATGCCGTCGTTCACTTAATCTATGATCCAATTGTAAAACCAGGTCTATGAGTTCAGAGATTTCTGTGGGTCTTCGAGGAATTTGGGCCAAGGCATCCTTAAGGTCATCCCGAAGACCTCTATAGAAGATGGCCGCTCTTTTCTCTTCTGGCCAATCTGTTTCTACTACCAATTTATTAAAATTGGCTAAATACCCAACCAGATCTCGACTTCCTTGCTTTAAATCTAGCAACTCATTATCTGTAGCCTGCGTGGCAGAACGTCGATCAAATATTCGAGTAAACTCCACCTTGAAACTCGCATAGTTAGTTAGGAGGGGGTCATTCTTGGTAACCAGAGACATGGACCAAGCAGCCGCATCCCCCGTCAGATACGACAGTATAAAAGCCACCTTAGCCTGGTCATCTGCAAAAATTACTGGACGGCACAAAAAATGAAGGGAACATTGCGTCAAAAAAATTTGGGCCTTCATGGGATCCCCTCCATATCTTTCGGGAGAAGCTAAGGGAACTATAGGGGATATTGAATGAATGACCTGGGTAGAAATACCTGACGTAGATTGCTGCTGAGTTGTCGAGGCATTACCTCTAAGCACTGACCCAGCAGTTACCAACTCCTCTAACCTCTGACGTGTTTGATTTGACTCCTGACTGGATCTCCTAACCTCCTCTCGTAAGGCCTTATTCTCTTCTAAGGCACAATTTAACTGTTCCTGCATGTTACTTAAAACGTTATTTAATGCTTTTAAATCTAAACCTTCCGCCATTCTGTCCGGGAGGGGACCTAATCCTCAATTATGAGGTAGGCACTTCAATCTGTCAGAAAAAGGATACGTTGAAGCGGTCCCCTCAGGAACAGATGCTCTTGCCCCAATACCCCCACCGACCAAACTCCAAAGACTGTATAAATAAGTTCCAGTCCAGAGAATTTGCCCGGGGAAGGGAAAGGGGAAGTGGAAGACAAAACAAGAGAGACTGCTTCTCTTCTGGCACTGAGCCTGCCTCTGGTCAGTCTGGCAATTCTCGCTCTAGAAAGGAATGAACAGGGTTAACCTCTTAAAACTAAACAGACTGTCTATACTAAGTGTCCCCTTAAGCAGAACCTGTGCCTTACCAATGTGCCCTAAGAAGCTAGCCACTCTCTATCTGCTTTGTCTGATGTTTGGTTTACCATCTGAGTCATTGGAAGATTCACTGAGGGAATGAGCTTACAAGCTTCTCTTTTATGCTAAGTTCAAACCTTCCTCCAAAGAAAGTCTCTAACCCACAGCAAGTAGATTAGCTCAATAGTTCAAAGGTCTTTTGAAGATTTTCTTCAGTGGGTTTCTCAAAGAATGTCTGTTGCCTCATAGGTTTGTATTTCTCAAGAAAGAACTCTCTAAATAACTTTAGTCTCTTGCTTCTTGCACGAACTCATCAATTCATTGTAAATTCACATAGACTTAAAATGCATTTCTCTTGCCTTCATGTGACTGAACTCGAACACTCTCAACTTGATGTCTGCGTCGTTACTTTTACCCAAAATACTCTTACTTGACTACAACGGGGCTTCTCTTGACTGAAGACACCCGACTCTGACTGCTCCTTATTACTGGACTCTGGATATGAAGACTTCACCAGGTGAAATCGCCAAAACGAAATTCCTGAGGGAAAAAAGGTAATTAGAATGCGCCTTTTCTCACTTACACCAAGCGCATAATTCTTACTTCCCTCATAACTAGAATACTGCTGCCAAACGATAAATTCGAAGTTTCTTTTGCTTTCTGAGACAGAGAGCGTGAAGGAAGCGCTCTCTTCATGAAGAATGTCAGTTGAAGTGCGTCGTTCTCAGTGCGCGCATGCGCAAAGGGCAGACACTCTCGTGAAGTGATGAGGGCAGCTAGACTGCTGACCTCCATTGAGAACGGAACCTTCGCTGCCTTTCCAAGATGGCTGCGCGCTGCAATTCTACCAACAGCAGCCTCAACGAAGTTTTCCAGCATGGGTGTCTGAGCCTGTACGGTCGTTTTTGGCGTTGATCGCTAAAGGAAGAAGGACGGATCCTGACACCTGCTGTGTGAGTGGGGGTGGAGACAAGTTGCGTCAGTGCTATGTTGGTGAGGTTCTCGAGGAGGGCGGTGGTGTTGGGGTCGTAGTGGTTGTCCGTGTGGAAGTTTAGGTCTCCGAGTAGTATGTAGTGAGTGGAAGTGAGGGCGTGGAATGCTACGAGGTCAGCAAGGACATTTGGAGTGCGATGCCAGGCGATCTGTAGACGAAGTTTGCACACACAGGTGCGATGCGTGGAATATCCAGTCATGCTGAGTTGATGTGGCGACTGTGAAACAGGCACTGCATCGATTTCCCAGCCACGATGCAGGTGATGCATCGAAACTTCAGCCACACCAGAAGGGCCTGCATTGGAGTCGGACAAGGTGCCTCAGACATCGTAGATATGGTGCTCAAGATTCGGGCTGCGGCGATCTTGTGTCCGCACGGCAGGCACTGTGTTTATTCTTCACTCACACCACTGCGATGCGTTGGTTTTCCAACCACACAGCAAGACTGCAGCAGGAAAATTAAGGTGCTGATGGTCGGTGCGTGGATTTTCTTCTTTTCTTGCAGCAGAAGCCACCTCTACGGGCCCAGAATGGAATTGGCATTAGTTGGCAAGTCAGAACTCCCGGCACAGGAGCTCAGGGGCTCCGGATGAAGTCTTTGATGGCCCTAAGTCTTCCTAACCAGTATACACAAGCGCTTGGAGAACTTGGCAAGCAGAATGACAAACCCGAAGTCCAGTCTTTTAACTCTTTAAGCCCGAAGAGGCCAGCAGTAGGCCAGCACAACACAGCAGCGGGCAGAGTGGCAGTTTCCTCCAACAGCTTCTCCAGCTCTTCTTCTTAGTAGAATCTCCTCTGTCTTTTAAGTAGGAAAACTTCATAGGAAAGTCTTTGGAGTGCACAAGACCCTGCCTTTCCCTTAACTGGCTCCAGACACACTACAAGGGGATGGAGACAGCTTTGTGGGAGGACAGGCACGGCCCTATTCTGGTGTCAGTGGCAACTCCTCTCACCACTCAAGCTCAGGAAGACCAATCAGCACATCTCAGCTCCCTTTGTGTGACTGTTTAGAATGAATGCACAATCAGCCCATCTGTCATTCTAAACCAGACATTGGTTCCACAGGCAGGCAGAGGCACAAAATGGTAAAGCAAGGAAATGCCCACTTTCTAAAAGTAGCATTTTGAAACATATAATTTAAAAAACAACTTCGCTAAAATATGTAATTTTAAATTGTGAGCTTAGGGACCCCAAATTCTAACTCTCGGTCTCTTCCCAATTGAAAGTTATTCTTGTAAGAGGTTACAAGGCAGCTCCAGTAATAACTGATAGGAGAGATAGTCCTTGTAATAGTAAAAAAACTAAATTGGCAGTATTTCACCATCAGGCCATTTAAAACACAGTACTACATGTCCAACCATTCGCATACTCTGCATCCTGCCAATGGGGCTACCTTGGGCCTACTTTAGGGGTGCCTTATATGTAGTAAAATTGTCAGATCAACATGGCAGTTTAAAAATTCACTCACAGACACTGCAGTAGCAGGCCTGAGACATGTTTGCAGGGATACACATGTGGGAGGCACAATCTGTGCTGCAGGCCCACTAGTAACATTTGAATTACAGGCCCTGGGCATGCCCCTGCACAATACTAGGGCCTTACCAGTAAATCAAATATGCCAATCATGGATAACCAATCATAATCACAATTTAGACAGAGAGCATATGCACTTTAACACTGATTAGTAGTGGTAAAGTGCCCAGAGTCCTAAAGCTAGCAAAAACATGTTGAAATATTAGGAGGAAAAGGGCAAAATGTTTGGGGATATCCCTGCAAAAAGGGCCAGGTCTAACAACTGTACATTAGAATCATATCTGCTGTGTTCCTCGTACCACTACTGTTCCATAATCCATACTGCAAGGATTTTTCAGCTGCCAACATATCTGAATATTCAGCTCAGTTTAAACTCCATCATCTCCAGCACAATGTGCTATGGGGCTCACCCTTCTCATTAATGCTGCTTGAATGGTGATTAGGGCCAGGAGCACATATTTCACTGCTGCTGCAGGCACAGGAGTTCAAGGCCCAGGGTAAGGGGGTTAATGGATCCCAAGTAATGCTGTCTATTACTACTCAACCAAGAATAGATGTGGATTTTTCCTTGTGGGCCTATGGTGCCCTTGCTACACCACTGGAACAGGTTAAAAAAAAAATATTCCATCACAGTTCATTATTTTAACTCGGGCCACAGGAATAGACCTGCGAGCTTCCATCAGTCCTCGAAGTCTACGATGGCAGCACAGTTTTCTACTCTCCTGCCTGGCTACCTACCCTACAGTCAGGATCCGACTAGCCTATGTAGGACAATCAGGAATTGCTGATGAACTGGTCTGATAGGCAGTGTGTGGGCCATTATTTGGTGTTTGTGTGCCTGTGTTATGCTTAACTGGGCTGGTTTTTACTGTTGATTTCCCTGACATTAAAGCAAATATTTTCTGCAGTAAGTTCAAATCCATGCAGTCTTCAATACCCTGTAAAACCCCTCAAACAGTGTGCCTTCACAAGTTCAAAACTGCCCCAATTTAAAAACATGGACCACATTTTCAGCTTTCTAATTCACTAATGACGGCCACTTTTATTTTGTTGTACAGTCTTATTTTCTGCCCCAGTCTGACAGTGTCTACCCTTGTGCCATTGTGAACGCTACTGTGCCAAGATAGTCTGGCATCATTGTGAACACTACTGTGCCAAGAAAGTCTGGCTCAGAAAAAGAAGTCTCTTAGTATATATATATAAAACTGCCTGAGCGGGGATCTTTAGCACAGTAGCTGGCATCCACAATTCAAATTCAGTCATGCTAATAAAACATTATCCTCTTGTATGGTGTCTGTTGTCACTGTAGACCCTCTGTTCTTGCTCCAACTTAAATGTGTGCAGGGATGTCTCAATAAAGGGTTCCATTATGCTGTTCTTTCAGTGGATGAGCAGGATTGTAAGTGATCAATCTGTACTCAGCATAAGGTTCTCCTTTCCCTGAGCTGATTACAGTTTGAGCTGGCCAGCAGCATCAGATATGTTATGCTGACTGCTCCGACCAATTGACTTAGCAGCATGCTGGTTACATTCCGTGATGTCTCGTTCAGCATCTTAGTGGCTGTCTAGCGATGTTAAAAGGTACTGACTGAAGGGCCCAATGCTTATTGGATCTTTGGATTTGAGAATGGGTATAAAATCCATTCACCGTTCACATTTTATGAGTTGACAGTGTCCTGGCATTTATTGGCTAAGAACATTTGATTAACTCATCCTGAGCAATCTTGTCAGAGCTTTTTTGATACAAGCATTTAATAAATTCAGTAGACAAGGGAAAGACACCTTACTGAGGTGACATTATGCTGGGAGATGGTGCACTGAAAAGACACTGGGGCACATTTAACAAATATTCACACAACGCAGCAAGCCACCTTGCTGCGGACAAGGGAGAGGGCAGGAAGGCGCCATGTTTAACATTATACGGCGCATTCCTGCTCTCTGCCTGCGCTGGTGCACAAACTGCTGCCTAGAGTCAATACATGTGCACCATGGTGCAAGGGTTTCTGTATTGTAGGCAGGATTGATTTTGTGCAGGAAGGTATACCCGCCTGCACAAAAAGAATCATTAGAGGCATTTTCCTATTTCTACATGCGGTGCACAATGCAGCACACTTAGTGGAATCAATTAGAAGAAATAAAGATATTTCCCTTTGTTGTGCATTTGGTGGGGAGGCATACAATTCTTATGCATTCACAGGTCTACCAGTGTTGGTAAATCTGGTAATGTGTCAGTCACAAATTTCATTTTAGGTTTTGTGTCCCCCTGCGTCCCCTTGATTGGTGCAGGGCAATGCAAAACCTTGCATAAATTTGGCTCACTGTGTTAAAGGGGCCATGACATAAAAGCTGATACATTAGGGGTTGCTGCAAAGGATTTCATAGGAAAATGGTCACGAAAAAACTATTAATGTACCAGACCCCTAACCACCCATGGTCATGGAAATAGAAGATGGACTACCTTGTACTCGCCTAGTCAATAATATCATACTACAAAAGACTATACATAAAAAGACTAACAGAGGCAAATATGTCTTTGCTCATTTCTGACTATTCCATCATAGATGGATTAGAAAATGCCTAACAGGCAAATCAATGTGCTAATCTTCGATGGGAAATGCCCAGACGGAAATTAACATATAATTCAACACTCTTATTGGAATGATGAACGTGGAACATGACATCCATGGTGTGAGGCAATCGGTCCAGTGCTTTGACAAACCTTAGATCGCAATAGTGGATTGTGAGAATCATAAATACAGCATTATAAAAAAAAACTTAGCTGAGAAAATATATTTTGAATTAAATCATATTTTATGGAACTGGCCCTTTGATTTGTGACACAAACAATGAGCAGTTTTCTCAATATGTTTGCTGTCTAAAAAATGATTGGGTACCAATTTACATGACATTTTTCCAATTTGGGAAGGAAAGAGGAGTCTTTTATTCTTGACAAGTACTCAGGGATATTTAAATACCCCAAATGATTTAGATATTTCAAAATGGGGCCTGCAGCCTCCGTCCCCGAGCCAATACTGGCCCGGGAACCCCGTACCCCGAGACCCAATTCCATTGAAAAAGGGGTAGGTATGTGTGCACCCCACTTCCCAGAACTGCTACTGGCCTTGGGGAACCCATTATAAAGAGGTATAAGGTAGGTGCCCTGGTGCCCACCAAGGGCACCCACAGCACAAAATATTGGGGGCATGATGGAAGCATCCCGTGTGCAGTGGGAGCCTGCATTTCTCCTGCCTGGAGAGAGCACGTTTTTTTCCAGGCTCCACCATGTGGGAGCAATCTCTAAAATTCCGCAGGTATCACTGGGTGATATTATTATGTATTTCTCTATTCGAATGCCACGCTACCATAAAAGATACAGTACACCATACAATAAATAAGCAAACAATTCATGCTAATACAGTAAAATTGAAAACAATACAAATGAATAAAAACCAACAGCACAAAATCGATCAATTCTAGATAATCTAGATTTATAAGCGGCCAAAAAAAACTTAACACTGCATAAAGTGTGAGAGGATTGGGTAACAACTGTAAATATAAGAGGGCCACTTTAGCATGCCTAAACTTCTTCAAGCTTTTTAACAAGGGCAGGAGGAAACGTTTTCTGGTGAGTCAAAAATATTTACACAATAGTATAAAATGTAACGTGTCCTGAGGCGATGGAAGATTGCAGCCACAGGGACCTCGTTGATATGGTGAGGGAAAGAAACCCGCTGGGGATGCTAAAAGATGATGGAGCTGGTTAAATCTAAAACACATGATTAAAAATCTATCGTGAGCACTAGTTAAGGCCAAAAGGTATGGTTCGATGCCCGGGACCGATTTAACATTGCATATGCCCTAACTGAGGGTTTGCTGAGCTCGAGATTTTCACGGTTCACTGTTAAAAAATTGTGGTGTAGGTCTTTTATGGTTTTAACGTCCACCTCACTTAAAGTGTAATGTGCAAAAAAGATATCTGACCTGCTTATAGCCTGGAAAGACTCTTTTACGTATTGTATCCAGGGTATTTTATTACCATGCTCCAATTTCAAACAGTTTGATACAATCTTGAGATTTAAATTCTTATGATCGGAAGTCTAAATCTTTATCCAGCTTACTAAGGGTTTAATTGCCACTTGGTCTGCCAGGAAACCAACCCCTAGCTCTTCATGTACGGACCAAACCGGCGTACCTTGGGGGACTCATAGGATCCGGCGCAGGATTTTATTTTCCGCCACCTGTAACCTGTGTGGGGGCACATACTCCCAGATCTCACCGCCATATACTACCCTTGAGATACCTTTGAACGTGTCCAATTTTAAAATTACCTCCGGGGCCCATGAACCCAATCTACTTGCGAAACTACTGATGGCTCCGAGGGATTTATTCAGCTCATTCAGCTTCCTGTCTAAGAGGGTTTCTCACTGTAGCTTGTCATCAAATAACATTCCCAAATAGGGAAAGGCCGGGACCTTTCCAAGGATATGATCGCCAGCTTTTTGTCCAGAGCCCCCATGGGCCCACCACTAGTACATAAAACTTGGTATAGTTCACCAACAGGTCCAGCCTGTCCATAAATGCCACAAAACTGTCTATTAGGACGTGCAGACCCCGGCCCGTATGGGCCATGAGCACTGCATCATCCGGTTTACCCAGTCAAATGCGGATGTAAGGTCCAGGAAGGCCAAATACATGGTTCGCCGATTGGGCCACAGTATACTTGGAAATCAAAAGGTAAAGATTGAGTCATTGATACGATGTTGACAAACCTTCACGAAAACCAAATTGGACTTCCGATAAGATATGGTTATCTGTGGCCCACAAAGACAGTCTAGAAAGAAGTACCCGACCCAGGACCTTAACTACAGCATCGATAAGGGAGATTGGATGGTTGGATTGTGGCATATCCGTAGCTCCTTTTTTGAAAATTGGGATTATAATGGCAGTGGACCAGGAGGACAATGTCCCCTTCAAGGTTGCCGCGGTAAATAGGGGGGCCCAGACCTTGGGGTTGTCACGAAAGTGACCCGGGGAGGATACCATCAGGACCTGAGGCCTTGTTTGAAGCCAGAAGCTCAATGCATAGGGTTACCTCCTCCAGAGAGAAGCTAATGGGAGGATCTGCCACGCAAAGAGGAATGTCTACACTACGCTCGCCAATACAGGCATCAGTGTAGATTTTTTCGTAATGGGACACCCATTGGTGTAATGTAATGTGGTGGCATACTGTCGGGTTTGTTGTTTTTTTGAAACAGGGACTAGTAATAATTTTCCAAAATAGGACAGAATGCCTCAGTTCCCCCGCTTTAGCTAGGTCCTCCCATGCCTACTTTTGGAGATGACGCCTACACACTCTTATTGATTCTTTGTAAAGGTGTTGACACAGAGACACTCTAGCTTTCACCTGTGGCTCCTGTTTCAAGGCTGCTTTTAGCCTCCTTAAGGACTGTGAGCACTTACGATCAAACAATGAGGGGGCATCCTGAACCCGCCCCCTCGCCTGCACAGTTAAAAGTCCAGAAACTCTCTGGGCAATGGAGGAGAACAAGCTTAAAATCTTCTCACTCAGGGTACTAAGATTCAGACAAGCACCTATCACATTCTGGCATGAAGAAAAAAGGCTGCGATTGAAAGCCTTTACATCTATGCTCACCCATCTAATGCGCCTACCTGGTAGGTGGCAGTTAAGGGTACCTGCGGCTTGCAGGGACCTAAGATGGGATGGCCCAACCCCATCAGTACCAATGTCAATGGGTTGTGCTCGCTAAAAGCACTATCCTCAATGTTAAATGATCCAGGGGCCACCCCCAAAGATGCTGTCACAAACATCTACAATGGTTGCAGCACCCCTTCCTTTATAGAACAGGGAAAATTGAGAAATAGGCCCGGGGTGCCAAAGGTCTAGGGTATTCACCAGATTGTTAGTAAGTAACAAGTTAGTTAAAACCTTCCAGGGTGTGTTCCATGTGAAGTTCCTCTGAAAGTGGGCATTATTGGGCAATCAGCTGATTCTTCACATGGGATGGACACAAAAACAGTTGAAGTGACCTACTAAAATAAAATCCACATACCCACCACTATCCTCCTTTAGGTCTTCTATCGCACAGTTTAAAGCATTAACATTGGAGGGTCCCCTCTCGCCCCTCTTAGCATTATAAAAATTAATAATCACAAGAGTGAGTGCTCTCCCCATATCCAATTCTATGCCCTGGATTACCTGAGAATTCAATTTTAAAATATTTAAGTCTTTACAAAATTCTAGAGCCACAAATATAATAAAACCTCCGCTAGCTCGTACCATTGTTGAATTTGTTGCTGGGCAGTCAGTGTACTGAGAAGACAGCCCAGCCACATTCCAGGATACAAGACTAAAATCTCTGCCGGTAGTGTGGTTAATGATAACTGGTGAGGAGGATGTGAAGGATGGTGACTGGGGCCTCAATTGGGGTGCATGACTACTCACTAGGAACACATGGGGTGATGGAACTTCCATGATCTCTTTAGGGCTTGATGTTAATAAGGAACGAACTTCCTCTGCCCTCTGTCTCGAAGAGTCAGTCTGTCAAGGAGGGTGGATTGCTCAACTCGTCATCCTCTTGGAGTGAATCCAACTCATTCAAGTCAGCAAGGGTGGCAAAAGAGTTTGTGAGGGGCAAAACCCATCCTAAACCACCATCAACAGGCCCACGCCTCGCGGGCAATAGCCCCCCCCCCCCGGGCTGCTCAGTGGTGGTCTGTAGAAAAATCCCAGTGGGAGCAATTTAATGCTTGAGGTTGGGGAAAAAGATCTGAAGGCACCAAACAGGATTTTACGTGCTAACTCAGGATATTGTACCAAGACTATAATACAGTCTCCGTCAAAAGATTTCCTAGTTGAAACTATCCACGCTACCCTCCACGACATCAAGGTATCTTTGTGATCCCTGATGGAGTACCCGGAATGCACGTCCAACCAATGGGAGACTTTATTAATTAGTTGAGCCGTGGATTCCTCTTCATGAGCAGATAGGCCGGGTACCCCTGACAAAACCACAGAATAGGGAGCACATGCTGGGGGAAGGTCGATCACAGTAGACTGGCAAACCCAAGCTAGTTGCGTCCCTGTATAGGGGGCGACTTCAGAACCTAGATCCTGGCGGGCCTGCACAGCGTTGGGTGCGCCGTCTCCCAGGATACTATAACCACCTGACCCTAGCATTGTAGATTGAGCCACAGCTCCCTTGGACTTTGGAAGAACATTAATGTGTGGAGCACCGCTATTACACAAGGGAGTAGCAAGGGGCATAAAATCAGTTGGTGGAGGACGCACTAGCGGATGACAAGGTAGGTGTTTTTCTGCAGATTACAAAAAAGTATCCATTTTGCTTGCCAAGTCCCTTGTTGCTACCTCCAGTTTATCCAGTCTATTCAAGAGTGGGGATAAAAGATCCGTAAAAGTCTCTGTGATATTATGTAGGACTGGGGCCAGGCGGGTCAACAGTTCCTCCGCAAACAACCCATTAGCCGCAAACGCCTGTCCCAGGCGTGTAATCGGAGCAGCTTCCAAAGGCTTCTTTGCCCTCCATTTCCGTTTGGAAGTGGGGGAGTTCACTGGGTCAGGAGATACAATAGACGCTAGCGGTAAGGGGGAAAACTCAGGCCTCAGAACAGGAGGCTCGGGTGAGGGTGCCTCAATGGGTACCAGGTTTGAAGCCAGGGCAGGGGAAAGGATGGCCTGAGACTGGTTCGTAGGGGTCTTTTGCAAAATAGGTGTCAAGCTTACCCCTGATCCCCCTATGTCTAGTGAAAGCCGACTCTCAGACGGACAATCTCCTTATTATTAGCGCCCACAGACTTTGCCAAAAAAGAATCGATGGTGCGACACGGCTTGTCCGTGGGGGTCGCTGGCTGGGTCTTCTTTTTCCTCATTTTGATGGATTAGGCGGATCCCCACAACAAAGAAGCCAAAAACTAGAAAGACACAGGGAAGGCGGCAAACAGGCAGAGCGATGAATAATCATTTTGGGTTCAAAGTATGTTAAAGTTCCCCACAAGCTGCCAAAATGAGTGGCCAGAAAGAAGGATTACTCACGGTGTGGTCCAAGTTTGAAAGACATTCAACAACTCCTTTAAGTGGCATGCAGCGTTGGCAAAGATGATAAAGTCAGCTTTCACGCTATCTCAAAGTGTGCAGCCAAGAGAGTTGGCCCATCCAAGCCATGGTCAGTTGCGGACGGGCACAGATGGGTCCACCCTTGGCCCAGGCACACCCGCACACGTCACGGGCATGCCCGCGGGTGTCCCGGGCACACCAGCGTGTGTCCTGCACTGCGAGAGCCTGCGCTGGAATTTGTAGTGCCTCCTGGTGCTAACGATGATGTGGAGGCTGCAGTCCGCCTGGAGTTTCTGGGTCTTGTTGTCCTGACCCCTGTGGCACTGACCCCTGTGGCAACAAGCAAAGCGGAGACACTGGCTGAAAATGGGCTTCCCACACTGGAATTTGTTGCACTTCCTGGCGCTAACAATGACGTGGAGGCTGCAGTCTGCCCGGAGTTTCTGGGTCTTGTTGTCCTGATCCCTGTGGTGGCAAGAAACAAAGCGGAGACACTGGCTGAAAACGGACTTCCCACGCTGCGAGAGCCCGCGCTGGAATTTGTAGAGCCTCCTGGCGCTAACGATGACATGGAGGCTGCAGTCCGCCGGAGTTTCTGGTTGTTGTTGTCCTGACTTCTCTAGCAGCAACAAACAAAGCAGAGGCACTGGCTGAAATCGGGATTCCCGCGCTGCGGGACCCTGCGCTGGAATTTGTAGCGCCTCCCGGCGCTAACGATGATGTGGAGGCTGCAGTCCACCAGGAGTTTTTGGTTCTTATTGTCCTGACTACTGTGG
Organism: Lissotriton helveticus; assembly: GCF_964261635.1. Lineage (NCBI taxonomy): Eukaryota > Metazoa > Chordata > Amphibia > Caudata > Salamandridae > Lissotriton > Lissotriton helveticus. The sequence continues at coordinate 1,456,011,452 of NC_136059.1, forward strand.
CAGCAACAAACAAAGCGGAGACACTGGCTGAAAATGGGCTTTACTGGGTGATCACACACCGTTTTTTCCCTGCTCACACTCTTATGGGCAGGGAAATAGTGAACCAATGGGTGGGCTCTCCGAGATACAACAATTGAGCTAGTCTTAGGGGATGGGGCCGCTGGGGCCTTTAGAAGCTTTTGAGTGGGGGGCTGCTCTCCTCCTCCCCTTTTAAAATAGCAGTCCCAAGGGATGGGGTCCCAGGGTCTCTTCGAAGCTTGGGAAGGGTGGCCGTGCACCACACTCCCCTTTAGTTTTATGTATTGGTTTTGGGAAATTGGGTCCCTAGGGCCTGATTAAGGCCCAGGGAGAGGAGCCACACTCCCACTCCCCTTTAATTTTATGTGACACCCCTTCCCAAATAAACCTATCACACCGCCTCCCCAAGCCTTTGCCCGGAGCTTGAAGTGCAGGAGCCCTAGCTTTTTATTTTAATTTTAATGCAGATTCACAGATCCACTGCAAATGTGTGGCAAACATTGTTTACAAAAATATATTTTTGGCCCATCAGAGGGACCCCACAGAAGGCCTGGGTTGCTGGGTTTCCCTACCCTGCACTCTTATATAATTTTTTTAAACATTTTTTCCAGGAAAAGGAACTTAGTCCCAAGTCCAAGGATGGCTGGTGTCACGTCGTTGTTGATGTGTTAATGGTAGCAGCCAATCAGATCTCATCCTGATCATCCACAGTGTAAAATATACAACATTTTTAGGTCTTGGCCTGATCCAGCGCATGCGCTGGGCTAGCCGAGACATTTAGTAGCTGCTTTGAAAAGTGCTACTTTCCCGGCAACCAGCTTACTATCACGCTCACAAGCGCGCATGTGATGTGCACAGCTGCCATCGTGTGGTAGCACTTCTTGTGCAGTTGCTTAATATTTACACACAAAGCGCTTGCTGCATGTCTCGCCGTCACTCTTTAACTATAAATATTGTTATTTGTTTTAAATTGTGCGCCCGCTTTATATTTACAGAAAAAGCGCTCGCTACATGCCTCGACGTCACGCTTTAACTTTAAACAATGGTTTTTTTATGCACCATGCCGCACTTTAGCCATCCTCTGATTAGAGCCATCCGGTGTCTTCCTATGTCACAAGCGCATCATCTTCTTAAAAAAAAGTCCTAGAGATTTTTTTCCTTCAGTGTAGAACAGCCCTATATTCCCACGGCCGCTGAGCCTCAGGGCCTGGACCACCTGCACTGAGTCCGGGCTTCGGTGTCATCCGTGGCTACATCTCGCCTGGAAGCGTTGGTTGCTAAATTATCCCCTCACATCTCAGTGCCAATCTCTTAAGATCTGGGGGCAGCAGTCACAGCTGAGCGGCAAACAGAGCACCGGCCCCGGGGCACTGATTGGAGGAAGAGTCGTGGCTTTAAAAAAACAAAAAGATGCATCAAAAGATGTCTAACAAGAAATGTAAACCGCTCGGCGTGAGGGGATCCCGCACAAGTACGAAAATGTTATGTCCCGAAAATGACAAATATTAGGCATTTAGGCTGCTAAATTCCCTCAGATTATTTTAGAAACTGTGTTTTGTGGTGTTTGTCAGCTACAGACTGACAAACATACCCACACTACACATCTTGCACCTCTGGTAAAACACTTTAGGCTGTCGATCCCATCGCAGACCACCATACAAACCCTAGTCACTTTTTGACAAGCTGCGCCCTTAGTAGCGCACTGTAGTAAAATGTTAAGGAAGCGTCCCTTCCCTCAAATGCGCTCATTATTTCCAGGGACTATAAACTTCCCTGTCTCCTCCAGCCCAGTAAGAGGTCTCCCCCCTCAGCAGTACGGACGAAGGCACGAAGGACCCCTTCCGTTTATCCTTCTTTCCTTGAGTCACAAACCAGCTGTTCTTTTGAAGAATCCCTTACCATGTCTCCTGGGGTGGGAGAGTGACTTCTTAGCCGCTCTTGACTAGCCAGCTACAAAGTGCAGGCTGAGCCCACAGCCAGTACAGAATGCAGGCTATTGCCCATACAGCACAATATACACACAGTACATCGTCCATATATTCGCAGCAACTTATTCCAATTTAACAAAAAGAAACGAGATATCGCGCTTCGTCACAAATGTTGGCAGAAAAAAATCCAAACAGCCCAACATATACCACCAATTCGCTCCATAAACTCCAAAATGTATTATGTGTACTGGACCTCAGTGCGTAAGGGCATTCTGGTCTCTCAATTCTTAGCATTTAGGGCCGCCATTTTTGAAAGTTAGGGTAACTTCCAACCTCCATTTTTGCAGAATTATCGACCTTGCTAAGAGAGTGGTTAAAAAAAGTTCTTTCTTGTGGAGCAATTTTATATTAACGTCAGATGAGTAGCCCAATACTGCTGTCTGTGTATCAATTAAAAAAAGTTAATCTCTAATGTATGGTAGCAGTACTCCTGCACATCGGCCCAAAACTGCTTTCTTTTTGGACAGTTCTAGAAAATATGTGTTTAGTTACCCCCACTGAACACCTAAAACAGCTGCCTGATATTTGAGAATTATTTTTATTCAGAAAAGCCAGTGCTATAAAGCAACAAAACAAATGCCAATACTGCTCAATTCTTTTCTCTGACACAACTAAAGACGAGTACCACATCCTCAACTTGATAGACCACTCTTTCAGTCCTGAAATGTATCACAATAAATATTTTTATTTTTTCATTTATTTTTTAAATTTAATTATTTCTTTTTATATTTTATACATCAGACATTAATGTTTTCGATTCTCTATTCAAGTAAACACTACTTCCTTTTTACAATTGGAAGGAGTGAAGAGCTCCTACTACTAAAAATCATGCGGGGTGTTAGAAGGCATGTGCAGACAGTGCAAAAAGACTTCCAAACTAGACAATCAAACTTCAAACTCATTCATCAAAATCATACAAACAACATAGTTACACCATACGGACAGAACACAAAGCACAAAGTGAGGGACTTTGTAAGATTAAAAACAGAATTTATTGAATTCTGTAGAAAAATCAGGTTAACCACCTTTTTCACGGATAAGGAGATGATGCCACAAACTGAAACAACAGGATTAAGAAAAAAATCAAGTTTCTGCCCACCTGCAGATAAAGTACCAAAAGAAGTGACAACTTTTGAAAAGACGGTTCTATCTGCTATTTCTTTTCAAGAAAAGAAGAATAAGGGTTATGTCAAACCAAATCTAACAAAACCTCAAAGGGATGCACTGTGCTTTGAAAAAAGATGAGTACATCATAGTAAAACAAGCCGACAAAGGCGGTTCCATTGTCGTTTGGGGAACCGACGAATATATTACAGAGGCTAATCGACAACTGATGGACCAGGAATGCTATCGTAAAATTGATCATGACCCTACTACAGAACTTCAAAATGAATTGTTCTCTATATTAAATAAAGGGTTTGAGGATGGTTTCCTCGGAAAGAATGAATTTGAATACCTGCAGAATAAACATCCACGAACGCCACTGTTCTATGTACTCCCAAAGGTACACAAAGATGAAAAATCACCGCCAGGAAGACCGATTACTTCTGGGTGCGAATCACTTTTCAAGCCCATATCAAAATGTATAGACTTTTTTCTCAAGCCATTCATGTCACAAGTCAAATCATTCCTTCAAGATACAACGGACTTTATAAACAAGCTTCAAACACTACCATTCATTGAAAATCAATATCTACTCGTTAGTATGGATGTGGTTTCCTTATATACACAAATTCCACAGGACCAGGCCTTAGAGGTGTTGGAACTCTATTTAGAGCAGAGAGAACGACCAATGAAAGTACCAACTAAATTTATCCTAGAGTTAGCGCAAATGGCACCTAAAAAGAATTATTTTAAATTCAAGGACGACTACTTTTTTCAAACAAAGGGAGTCGTGATGGGCTGCTCCTTTGCCCCTGAGTTAGCTGTGTTGTTCATGAGTCAGTATGAAGAAACCTTTGTTTACAATAACAACCCGTACAAACAGTGGATAGGCGGTTGGATCCATTTTATCGATGACATATTTTTTACCTGGACAGGTAATGAGGAAGATCTTACAGCCTTTCATGACTGTCTAAATAATCGGACGAGAGACATAAAATTTAGCGTACAGTCTTCAAAAACCAGACTAACTTTTTTGGACGTGGAAGTGTATTGTTCCAATGGGGAATTGGTGACCACCTTATATAGAAAAAAATCAGATAGGAATAAAGCACTTCATTTCTCGAGCAATCATCCTAGAAGCTTAAAACAGAATCTACTGATGGGCCATTCCTTCGAATAAGAAGGAATTGCACATTCAAAGATGAATATATGGAACACGCAAATTTGCTAAAAGAAAGATTATTGAATCGAGGTTATCCCTCTAAACTCCTAAAACAAGCCATAAAAAGAGCTTGGTGGACCCCGCGGGAAGAGCTGCTCAAAAAGAAAGAACGGAAAAAACAGACTCGGATTGTTTGCGTATCCACATATTGCCCTTCCTCGAATTGGCTTAAGAAAACTATCCATCAAAATTGGCATTTATTGAAAGAATTGGATCCACAGTTTAATGAGGAACCACTTTTTGCTTTCAAAAAGGACAAAAGTATTGCCAATCAGATAGTGTGGGCAGCACTACCGAAAACACGAAATCCCACATTGAGAGATTACGTTAGTCTACCACCAGTCAAGGGCCACCACAAATGTGGAACGTGCATATGCTGCATATCTACAGTTGAAGGGACACTATTCCAACATGATGGCATATCTTGGAAACACGAGTTTTTCACGAATTGCAAAACTCGTAATGTGATTTATGGAGTTTTATGCCAATGTAACAAATTGTACATTGGTAAAACTAACCAAGAAGTCCGACAGAGAATTTCTCAGCACAAATCTAGGCTCAAGAGAAAAGTGCTTACAGCACCTTTAGTGCAACATTGGATGGAAAATGCACATAGCGACAGTGATTTGAGATGGACAGTCATCTCCAAAGTGGAACCGGATTCAAGAGGTGGCGACTTAGAAGCCAAATTACGGCAGAGGGAAGCCATATTAATACTGAAATTTAATACTGCGACAAGTGGGCTGAATGAAATGTCTGAACTTTATAATCTGTGATCCTACCAGATCTCCATTCCAACACCTGTGGTTGAGCGGTTTAGGACGGTGCACATGCATTCCCCCTAAGAGAAATACCTTTTTTGTATGACACTAAAATCATTTCTTCAAAAAATAACACACTACCCAGTGTACATGGTTCCCAAGTAGAACCTTAATAAATATTCAATTCAAATGTTTCTTTATTGTTTTTCAATATAACTTTATTAGCAATACAACAATAGGTTTTATATATATAAAAAATCGAAAAAACTTTCTGGTACCACGGACGGGCATGTAGCCTCTCGACATCGTATAATCTAGTGAGCCTGGAATTGAAAAAAAACAGCTTCGTTCCACACGCGGATAACTCAAACTACACTTCCCAGCATGCCAAGCGGAATCTAGTGATTTCCGATTTAAGCGCCACCAGGATGACACGCAATAACGGTGCCTGAAATACAAGCCGAATGGAAACTCGAAAAACAGGAACTGATGGTAAGCTCGTCCGTTTTGATGTCGCTCCCTTTACAGTTGATTTCTATAAACGTATCGTTACAAGCATTCTAAACGGAACGTTTCTTGAAAATAGAGCTACCCTACATCTAGCTAAAATTCAGACAGACCGTTTTACGTTTCGTTAAAGATATGAATGAGGTGAGCCCAGTAAGCCTAACAATGTTGGCCCTCCCAAGGTTGACACACCGCGAATATTCGCAAGCAAATAGGTTTTTAAACATCCGTAACCGGCAATGTGAAAGATCGACCACTCGATTTACACGACAGCAATTCCTTGCATGGACGTAAAAACCACTAAGTTCGGCCATATGGAATTAAAGGAGGCATTTTCTATTTTTTCAACAGAAATTAATTGAATTATTTAAGTGTTCCATGATCAACCGAACCTGGGATCTGGAGTAATTGATAGGAGAACCACTGCACTGGTCACACAAAAGTGAGTAATACCTACCAACAAAAAAGACCCCCCGCTCCCCCTGTTGAGGACACTAAACTATAATACTGACATGTCTGTCCCTCCTCTTTCTGCCTACAGTTTCACCGCTTACAAGACCTCAAGAAAGCCCAACAGGTACTGCATGAGTGTATGCTGGTCTGAATGTCAAGTTGCGAGTCGCTTAGATGTTGAAACTGACTGAATGTCTTTTTGTGGCTCTTATGTCTTTCAGATATGTTTCTGTCATGGTCCTGAAGAGAATCCCATGAATCTAAGGGATTCGAAACGCGTCGACCTTGTTTTCCTAGTTGACCCTGTTTTCCTTGATTTTTCTTGCCCCCTTTAGGCCAATCATTGTTGTAAATAGCTTGAATGTATTGAGTTTATGGTGGCCTAATTACTCATTGTGGTTAAAAGAAAAAGAAAAAGCTGCTATTGATTATCTTTACAACCTTAGCTTAAGAAATGACATAAGCTTAGGGACATTTTCACACACAATTTTGACAAAATCCCTCACTTTGTGCTTTGTGTTCTGTCCGTATGGTGTTGGAAGTCTTTTTGCACTGTCTGCACATGCCTTCTAACACCCCAATGTATATATTCACACATGGTTTTAAGTAGTGGGAGCTCTTCACTCCTTCCAATTGTAAAAGGAAGTAGTGTTTACTTGAATAGAGAATCGAAAACATTAATGTCTGATGTATAAAATATAAAAAGAAGTAATTAAATTTCAAAAATAAATGAAAAAAAAAAATCTTTTTGTGATACATTTCAGGACTGAAAGAGTGATCTATCAAGTTGAGGACGTGGTACTCATCTTTAGTTGTGTCAGAGAAAAGAATTGAGGGATGTATGACATTACAACACATGCTTTTACCACGCATGCCTTTACAACGCGGTTTTTACATCGCATACCATTACAACGCATAGTGCTTCTGGGTGCTGGATAGTGAATAGTTTAATTTACTATTCCAACTCCAGTCCCCGTGGACACTAGGGAAGGTTATTGGATAGTAAATTAACCTATTCCCTATCCTATAGCGCCCCCCAGAGCAATGCGTTGTAATAGTTTGCGTTGTAATGGTTGCTATGTAATGGTAGTGCGTTGTAAAAGTTTCGTTGTAAGTGATGTTTCCCGAATTGAGCAGTATTGGCATTTGTTTTGTTGTTTATGAATGTGGCGTAGCCTTACTGCGCTTAAGCCAAACCCCTTTTTGTTCTTGATTAGTGCTATAAAGCAGCCATTTCGTATAATACTGCACACAGCAAAAATGTGCCCCCTCTTAGTAAGGAAAAGTAAAACAAATTAATTTTATTCCAAGTCTCTGCCGAGATCCGAAGGCCCTCCTCAGACTGCCATTTCTCATGTGCTGTGCCTTTCATAAATACATCTATTCCATTTTTTTGACTAAAGTTGGCTACCCAATAGCTTATAGATCTGCCTGTTTTAGTCTCTGTCAAATCTTTAACTAAATCTAAACTTGCCATAATTAGTCTGGGATCTACTTCTGTTAAAAAAGCGTATACGTGAATAAACAACCATTGAATCAACATTTTAGTGACTAATGGAAGGTTAAACTTCAGTCCAATCCTTCCTGGTGTGCATATTCAGAAATTCCACAATACTCTGATGCCATTTCTCTCCCATCTGGAAGCGTTTTTTAATCTGTTAAACGAAGAGGGCTGATGTAGATATACGTTAAACGAGATACACCACTAATGGCGTGTACATCAATGTTTAAACAAGCAGTTGCATAGCCAATAGGTCTCGCCTTTGGGGCCTTCTAAGTGTTTAGCCATGCAACAGTTAGCCCCTTCGGTGCTCATGACGAGGTGAGCTCATCATGAGGCACGGCGCTCCGATGCTCATGACGAGCTCAGCTCGTCATGGCCCGTGGAACGCTCAGGTGCGGGGAGAATTCCCCTGCTGTGCTGAACATTCCACGGGAGCCAATGCACCTGTGACGAGCTCAGCTCGTCATGAGCACAGGAGCGCCGTGCCTCATGACGAGCTGAGCTCGTCATGAGCATGCAGGCGCTGTGCGCGCCCCCCTCCCCCCCAGCACAGCGGGGGAATAACCCCCGCAGCAAAGGGGTTAATGTTGTTGCGCCATGTATATTGTGCTGCATTACTAAATACTTATAAGGTCCCAAAGGCGAGACCTATTGGCTATGCTAGTGCTTGTTTACCCTTAATTTCATGAATAATCCTGAAATAATTTTCACCAAATTACAAAAATGTATGCTTTCTGGGCCAAGATCTAGTTTTCTACCAGTTTTTGTGTAATTCTGTTCACCCGTTTGGGCTGTAGCGGTGTCTAAATCTCCTATGGAAAATTAATGTGAATATACATTTTCCAGGAAGGAACTGAGGTGGGTGTGACTTTTTTTTGTTGTTGCAAATTTTGTGTAGATTCATCAAACAGCATCACAGTTATAGGAAAAACTAAAAATACTTTTCCCGTGGAAACACAATACTGACCACGATATTCCCTTCTCAATTTTCCAAACTACAACCGGCATTTTAAAGCAGACCCCTAAAGCACAGAAATACTTCCAGACAATGCACTCACAACAGGTGCAGAAAAGAGCCCTCAATTATAAAGAGCAGTAGAATGGAAAATTAATTTCCGGTTTTCTTTCTCTTTCACCTTGCCTCTGCCAGCCTCGAAAAACACCTGTGCTCTCTGTAACCTGGAATGCCTCTTGCTCGTCGCAAGATGTTCATTTAAAAGGACACAAAGGCATTTCTCAGCCACGCGGTGGGAGAGGAATTGTGAAGCAGGAAGGCGAGCCATTGCCGAAGAAGAGGTTCCTTTGTCTTCGCTGCCCTGTCGCTAGGCATTCTTTTGCTCAATCACCCATTCTTTATTTAAACCAAGGTATTGAGTTTTGCAGACCTTTGTTTTCAGCTCCAGACAGGGGATGAGGAAATATACCATTCTCTCCATAAACTGGAAGTTTGATGATCACCTCTCCTACCTCCCGCCCCTCAGGAAAACGATACCCCTAAGCTTCAAGGTTCCGGCAATTTCTTTTCCTCGCCCCGGGCCCTTGACTTTACAAAAGCAAGTATTCTCAGGTACATCTTTAGCATATGCGCACCCAAATACGCCGCAGCGATAAGTATTACTTGTTGATAGGGAAGGTCTGAAAAGGGTGGGAGGGCAATTCCCGGCCCCCTGTACCCTTATCAGCTTTCATACACGTTTTTTTTTAATTCCTAAAACTTGTCATTCATTAAACATGAATGAGGACTTTTTCCCCACCAAAAAGCAACCATCCACGTTGAGATAGATGTTTACGTATTTAAACGTGAAACAGTTTTTTGTGTGTGGGCTACAGCAATACCTAGGCAAAAAATTAAACGTTTGTTTTACATGGATTATTTAAAGAATGTAAAGAGTCAGTGACATGCATCCAAGAAAAATTAGGCTATAATGTGGAATGTCATACAGTGGAATGGCCAAGGAGTGAAGTAAAGTGTTGTAGAGTGGAGTGACAGAGAGTGTCGTGTATTGGAGTGGCAGAGAGTGGAGTTGCCTAGTGTGGTGTATGGTGGAGTGGCACAGAGTAGAGTAAACTGTTTTAGAGTGCATTAGCAAAAGTGTCGCAGAGTATAGTGGCGTAGAGTGTAGCAGCATAGAATTCAATTGTGTACAATGCAGCATTGTAGAATGCAGTTGCGTAGATTAGAGTGTTGCATAAGAGAGGACAGTGGTGTAAAGCGCAGTAGTGCAGAGTGGAGTGGTGCAGAGTAGAGTACAGTGGCATAGAGTATAGTGGCAAAGAGTGGTGCAGAGTAGAGTGATGGAGAGAGGTATAGAGTGGAATATAATCCCATAGAGTGCAATAGAGTAGAGTGGAGGGCTTCAGAGGGCAGTGGTGAAGAGTAGAATAATACAAAGTAGTGTGGCATACAATGCAGCGGCATAGAGTGCACTGACATAGAATGCAATAGCACAGAGTAGAGCGGCGTACAGGGCATTGTTGCAGGGTAGAGTGGCTTAGAGTGCAGTGGTGTAGAGTGGCGCAGAGTGGTGTTGAGTAGAGTGGCATAGAGTGCTGTTGCACTGAGTACAGTGATGCAGACTAGAGGGCAGGTGTGTGAAGTGGCATAAATTAGAGTGCCGCTCGAGATTGACTTGGCATTCGCAGTTCGTCTGCTTAGACTGCGGAGTGCGTGGGGGTCCCTGCTCCCTGTGGACCCTGTTGCTGCTGCAGAGGGCTGACCTGGAAGGCTGAAGAGGCGAGAGGTGCGGTGACCGGGACTGCGAGGACCAGCATTCCGTGATCTACAGCTGGTTCCTCTTCCCGGCCGAGCCGCGCCCCCTCTCAGTGCCGCGCCCCCTCTAATCACTACATTACCTCTCGCGGCCCCCGCTTCGCGGGAGCCGCTCGAGATTGACTTGGCATTCGCAGTTCGTCTGCTTAGACTGCGGAGTGCGTGGGGGTCCCTGCTCCCTGTGGACCCTGTTGCTGCTGCAGAGGGCTGACCTGGAAGGCTGAAGAGGCGAGAGGTGCGGTGACCGGGACTGCGAGGACCAGCATTCCGTGATCTACAGCTGGTTCCTCTTCCCGGCCGAGCCGCGCCCCCTCTCAGTGCCGCGCCCCCTCAAATCAACACATTACCTCTCGCGGCCCCCGCTTCGCGGGAGCCGCTCGAGATTGACTTGGCATTCGCAGTTCGTCTGCTTAGACTGCGGAGTGCGTGGGGGTCCCTGCTCCCTGTGGACCCTGTTGCTGCTGCAGAGGGCTGACCTGGAAGGCTGAAGAGGCGAGAGGTGCGGTGACCGGGACTGCGAGGACCAGCATTCCGTGATCTACAGCTGGTTCCTCTTCCCGGCCGAGCCGCGCCCCCTCTCAGTGCCGCGCCCCCTCAAATCAACACATTACCTCTCGCGGCCCCCGCTTCGCGGGAGCCGCTCGAGATTGACTTGGCATTCGCAGTTCGTCTGCTTAGACTGCGGAGTGCGTGGGGGTCCCTGCTCCCTGTGGACCCTTTTGCTGCTGCAGAGGGCTGACCTGGAAGGCTGAAGAGGTGAGAGGTGCGGTGACCGGGACTGCGAGGACCAGCATTCCGTGATCTACAGCTGGTTCCTCTTCCCGGCCGCGCCCCCTCTCAGTTCCGCGCCCCCTCTAATCACTACATTACCTCTCGCGGCCCCCGCTTCGCGGGCGCCGCTCGAGATTGACTTGGCATTCGCAGTTCGTCTGCTTAGACTGCGGAGTGCGTGGGGGTCCCTGCTCCCTGTGGACCCTGTTGCTGCTGCAGAGGGCTGACCTGGAAGGCTGAAGAGGCGAGAGGTGCGGTGACCGGGACTGCGAGGACCAGCATTCCGTGATCTACAGCTGGTTCCTCTTCCCGGCCGAGCCGCGCCCCCTCTCAGTGCCACGCCCCGTACACACATAAGTGTGAATTGCTGACGCGCATCGCGGGACGCGCGCGGGAGTAGCCCGGGGCTAAGCCCGGGCAAAGGGCGGGCCCTGTGAGGCCCTCGTAGGCCAGTGTAGGCTGGGCTGGGCCTACCCTCTTACGCCTGCTTTGTACTAGATCAGTGGTCCTCGACACAGGCGACGGACATGACATCACCGGCTGTGGAGGGAATCTCTGGGAAGGCGGCGGGAGCCAGAAATGGGACTTTGGATAACTATTTCTCTAGGGCACCGGGTGATGGGGATAAGGAAACCTCCCTGGCTGAGCGAAGGGCTGAGCGTTGTCGCTCCATTGAGAACCTAAAAAATAGGCCCTTTATCGACACTTCCCACCATCTTGTCGCCCAGGAGGGAGGCTCACCAAACATTAGTGAGGACCTATTATCTCAGGATGGCGTCCCATTTTTATTGTGGGATTGTATTCCCAACCCTTGTTTGCCTCCTGACCAGGTCTCAAGTGCACCCCCCCTTCCCAGTCTCAGTTGTACGGCTGTTGATCTAACCACCCAGATCCCTACTGCAGTAAACCCAAAGAAAACAAAGCCGAAGCAAGTAGTAGTGGTAGAGATGCATGGCCCACCTCCAAATAAGAGAAGAAGGAAGTTGAGGGGAGGGCAGGGCAAAACCAAAAGCCCCCACTCCGATTTTGGGAAAGTTTCAAACCCCCCTCCCATCTCTGATAGGGCAATAGTGGAGGTGCCAGAAGTTCCATCTGTCAGGGTTACCAACCTCACAGACCATGCCAATGTTCTTGGGGATACACAACCGAATGCTTTACCTCCCGCTACTTTGCTAGGGAACCTGGAATTCTTACTTAGGTCATTGCTCCTGCCCATTAGTGAGAGCATAAAGAAAGTGGAAGTTAGACCCACCAATTTGGAGACTGCCATAAGTAGTATGAAAACCTCGGCTACTATCTTAGGTAGGCCCCCTGAGTCTAATTCGCCCTCTTATCCTCCTTCTAACCCTCTAACCCTTGCAACTAACATAGGACCTCCCTTAGTGATTACTACTGCCCCCCCTCCGCAACCTCTTATGGTCAACCCTGCCCCGATACTAAATAGCAAACCTATTATTCCACCTTTGCTATCAGTAGGTCCAGTTCACCCTACGACCGCCTTTAATGGGACTATATCCAATGACTATTTAGCTCCCCCACCCCCCGAAAAGCCTGCCCCTAGACCACGTAGACCCGACCTGCCCCCTGAGGCCAATCGCTTCATGGTAGTTATGGCTGGGGTCCCCCCTCTTGAGGTGGGCGAAGGTGAGAACTTTCACTCACTTAAAAGTAAAGTCATTAAATGGCTGAATTGGAATAGACCCCTCCCGACCCATTTTAATAATGAAATTATCATGGTGAGAAGGGTACCTTGGCTGGGTAAAAAATCCATAACTGGGGATTGTATTACGGTGAGTTTTCGAGACCCTAGTACAGTTCTACACATATGTGCCGGGTTTAATAGATCTCCCAATTCCACCATTCAGACATTGCCAGTGTCTTTCTTCTTCCCCCCTACCCATATGCACCATGACCAAGTCCTAGGTAATTGGACGAGGGTTGAACGGAGGGGTAAATTTCGTGGGCATGAAGCAAGACCGGGTTTTCTGCCCCCGGAGACCCCTTTTTGTGATTATAACCGATTCAACTGTCTTAATGGGCTGGATGGTGTTGATTGACTGCCTCCAGCCCTAGTTCTCACCCCCCCATTAGTGGTAAAGGTCTAGTTGTTACATCGGGTACCAGCTCTTCATTCATTCCCCCTTCTGTGATGCCTCCTACTGCTGTCCCGGCGTACTCACCCTCCCAGGGAATAGAAACCATTGATAATAATGTAGTTGCAGATATGGGCCAATGTCTTGTAACCGTAACCCCGTCCATTTCTACACTGGTGCACATACATTCTCATAAAGCTCTTTCACCCGTCCTTGCCCATTTTCCTGCTACGATGGTTCCCCCAGTTGCCAACAAGTCTCCAATTTCCAATGTACCCGAGACCATTGAACCATCCCCTGGTTTCCCTGGTTTTAAATTTGCCAGCTGGAATATTTCAGGTTGGAGCCGGCAAATGTTGTCCTTGGGCTGGAGCGAAATCCTTTCTGACTTTGATGTTTTATGTTTACAAGAGACTTGGGTAACCACCGATATCAATCTCGATGGATTTGTGTCATATAGCAACCCGGCCCAGAGGTCCAATATGGGCAGGGCCAAAGGGGGGTTAGTAATTCTACTTTCTGTGAACCTTCCTGTATGTATGAAATTACACCAGTCTGTGGGTCACCATTCACAAATTTTAATTTTGGAACATGTAAGGGGCCATGTAACTATGTTGATTAACCACTACAACAATTTGTTTGATGCTTCTAATACTACTGTGGTGGATGAGTTGGGTTTAGCCGTGAGTAACATTCGTAAGGGCATTCACAAATCTTTTGATATCATCTGGGGAGGGGGTTTTAATATTCGTACCTGTCCCCATTCTTTTACTAGAATTTGCGGATATGATGGGGATAACGGGGAAAACCGGGCACATTTCATTCACTCACCCTATGGTGATTCTCTTAATTCTCTAATGTTAAATTTGGACCTTATGATTCACCCTCCGGCTGCAGACGCTGATGGTAACCCTGTTCCAACTTTTGTTGGATCGAATTCGGCCACTGTTATCGATCATTTATTGGTTTCTACACATTTTGTCCCTTTTTGTACGGTTCCCATTGTTGCCGATCTTGGAAGTAGTGATCATAATGCTATTACCTTGTCGATTTTTGTATGGGGGCTACCAGCTAACACTCAACGCTTGATAATTGAAGATGTAACCCCCTGTAGGCAGAATGGTATCCGTATTAAGTGGTGTATGGGTAATTCCGAGAAGCTGCAGCTTAAAATTGTAGAAACAGGGTTTGCTGCAATATATAAATGTTTGGATCCAGAGGCATCCCTTGAGTGCATTATAGTCGATTTTGTGGAGTTAGGCACAATTATAAAAAGATGTCTTACCATTACCAAAGGCCAAATCAAGAAGGAAAATGTTGGTTGGTTTGATAGTATGTGCACTAAATCTCTCCGGGAACTCAAGCAGGCACTCACTAAACAACCCAGAGACAGGGAGGCTATTACATCCCTTAGAATGATATACAAAACACATCTTACACGTAGGAAACAAGAGCTAAGGGAACAAGCTTGGGATGATCTTAATAAAGCAGCTATATTGCACGATCGTAGGCTCTTTTGGACTACGGTTAATAGCCCCTTTCTTGTAAAAGAAGACTTCCCGATACTGTCAGCCCAGGTTAGTGAAGCGAACTGGGTTGCACACTTTTCTGAAATTTTTAACTCGACTAGGGAGGATTGCGCCAGTTTCTCCCCCCCCCCCATTCGAAATGAAGTTATCCTTGGACATTACACTACAAGAAGTTGAAATTGCTATTAGTCAGAGTAAAGGAGGAAAGGCACCGGGACCTGATGGGGTCCCGGTTGACCTGTATAAATCCAACCCGACACTTTGGAGTCCACTCCTAACACAGGTGTTTAATGCCAGGGTCATAGAGAGTACACCACCCACCTGGAGTGAATCCATAATCCTACCCATATATAAGAAGGGAGATAGAGGAGAGGCCAAGAACTACCGCCCTATCTCCCTTCTGGATTCCTCCCTCAAAAATTTGAGTAGGGTTCTCCTGGTGCGTTTAGAGGAATGGGCGGAGGAAAATAAAATTCTGGCCGAGTCCCAATATGGCTTCCGTAAAGGCCTTGGGACAATAGAGCAGTGTATCAATCTCAACCTCCTCATCGGAAAGTACACTAAAGCGAAACAGGGCTCTTTATTTCTCTGTTTCGCTGATCTCTCAAGTGCCTTTGATTTAGTCGACCATGCTTTGTTATGGTCCACTTTATTGGACATGGGAGCCCCCCAGCAATTATATACTTCCTGGCCAGACTCTATAACAACTTATCAGCTCAGATCCGTTATGGTCAGGCAGGTGAATGCACTGGGAAAATTAGGGTTAACTCAGGCATACGACAAGGTTGTGTGCTGGCCCCTCTGCTTTTTTCCCTTTTTATAAATTCTATGGAGTCCGAATTGAAGAGGGTACAGGCTGACTCTCCGCAGGTTGGTGGTTTTCCTGTGCCAGTCCTGCTATATGCCGACGACACGGTTTTACTCTCGCGTACTCCTAACGGGCTTCAAAATTTAATGAACTATTTTTATGATTTTATTAAAGGCAGAAAATTGAAAATCAACAACTCCAAGACTTACATTATGGCCTGTGGTAAACGGATGAAACTTTCCAAACCGTTTCATTTTAATAATCACAAAATTGAGGTGGTGGATAGATTCTGTTACCTTGGAGTAACATTCAATAACAGAGGGACTTGGGCACCCGAGATTTTAAACGTGAATGCTAGGATGAGCAAAAGCTCCTCCGGTGTATTCCGCTTTGCATCCAAGCTAGGTAGTCGCCGCATACCTGACATGTTAAATATCTATAGGCATAGATGTGTATCTATTGCTCTATATGGTTCTGGTATATGGGGCTATTGTAATCACAGGGAATTGCAAGTCACTGAGAACCGGTTCCTTAAAAGACTCCTTTGTCTACCCTCCTCGGCATCTAATGAACTGTGCCATAGCGAGGTGGGCATGAACCATCTTACAGACCTAATGGGAATGCGACCTTTAATGGTCTGGAGGTCAATCTGGGTTAAAGATGAGACTGATTTTACCAGGCGGATTATTTTAGATTGTCTCCATTTGGACAACGCCCGCAAAATTCCCTGGTTAAACTATGTTTCATCTTCTTTTAGTGGAATCTTTAACCTGGACATTGCTAATGACCCCCTTAGTGCTGTTACTGTACCTAAGAAGGAACTCAAAAATGTCTTTCTTGGGACCAAATCTAATTCACGCAGGGCTAAATGCAGCCTCATGTCAACCCATGTATTTTATTATTCTAATATGTTGGAAGACAAGGGTATGCCTATGTACCTTAAAACTATTACCAAGCAATCGCACCAGTTTGTTCTCACGAGGTTGAGACTTGGTATTGTTCATAATTTAGTGGCTTTTCCAGTGATGAAAATTTATAGCCAATCTCCCTGCCCCTGTGATGGCCTAACTAGGCAAAGCACTTTGCACTTTATGCTTATCTGCCCTCTTTACATGCACCTTCGTCGTTATTATCTCAGACCTGTTTTTAAGAAATATTCTGTGTATACTACAGCCCAAGCATTGAAACTGTTATTTGCACTTGATACTTTGGATATCTGCTTTTTTACCGCTACTTTTTTACTTAAAGCTGTTTCACATAGCAAAAGCCTGGTGTTTTAATCCTTTAAATCCCATTATTGATGAGCTGTTTTTCTCCTATTCTACTGAAATGTTGTAGCCTGTGTTTTATATATTGTATGCTTTTGTGATTGTTTTTAATAATCGAATAAAGCTTTGAAATTGAATTGAATTGAGTGCCTTGGCGTAGTGTGTTGCAGAGTATAGTGACATGGAATGCAGTCGATTTGAGTGCAGTGGCATAGAATTCAGTGGCATACGATGGAACATCGTAGAATACAGTTGCACAGATCAGAGTGGTGCATAGGAGAGTGGAGTGGAGTAGAGTGCAGTGGCGTAGAGTGCAGTGACCTAGAGTGGAGTGGCGCAGAGCGGAATAGAGTCTCGTAGAGTGCAGTGGCGTGGAGTAGATTGTTTCAGAGTATAGTTAAACGGCGTAGTGTAGATTGGTGCATAGTAGGGTGCAGTGGTGTAGAGCAGAGTTGCGAAGAGTGCAATGGTGTTGAGTAAAGTGGTATACAGTGCAGTGGCCTTGAGTACAGTGGTGCAAAGTAGATTAGATTGGTGTACGGTGGATTGGTGCAGAGTGAAGGGGCATAGCATGGACTTGTACAGAGTATATTGGGGGGCCTAGACTGGAGTAGTACAGAGTGCAGTGGTGAAGAGTGCAGTGGTGTAGAGTAGAGAGGTGTAGAGTGCATTAGCTTAGGGTAGAATGGTACAGAGTAGAGTAGAGAGGCGTAGCGTTAAGTGGCGTAGAGTGAAGTAGTGCAGAAAGGAGTAGAGTGCAGCTGTATATAGTGCAGTAGTGTGGAGTGGGGTAAAGTGAAGTAGTGCAGAGTAAAGTACAGTGATGTGGATTGGTGCAGAGTAGAGTGGAGTATGCATTGTGTGATAGCACACTGCTGTCACAGTCAACACATTTTGAACTGAAATAACCATTTCATTTGCACAGACACACTTTTAATAATAAATCTATATGCATTGATCCACAAAGCCACTAATACACCCACTCACAGACCAACACAGCTGGTCATACATGCACTCAAACACTCACCTACACACTTACACACCCACTACATGCACACACAACCACTCACACACCTACTTCAGAGACCAAGAAAACTACTCCCACTCCCACACAGCCACTCATACATCCCCTCAGAGACCCAGAAAATCACTCACACATCTACTCACACACACAGCCACTCACACACCACTCAGAGACCCAGAGACCACTCACGCACCCACTCACAGATCTACAGAGGCACTCTGAAAGCCATGTACACACCCATACAGCCACTCACATGTCCACAAATCAATGTACACACCCGTACAGCTACTCTCACACCCGCACACATACCCACACACACTCACTTACAGAGCCACACTGGCATTTACACATACACTGGCACCCACCACACACTCACACACCCACTTACACACCCACACAACCACTCACACACCCAAGTTAAAGGGAAGTTAAAGTTAGGAAATAGCATTCAGAAACCATGGAAATTCAATTGAGAAACCACAGGTTTCAGGGAAGTTATAGTTCAACAATTAGATCTTAAAAACCAAAGAAATTCACTAAACAAATAAAGGTTACAGGGACTTTATAGGTAGTGTTAGACCTGGCATCTTTGGCATTTTTCCCCTGCCATTTTGCTTCTGACCTCCTGTTTTTGACTGTGGGAGCATTTCATTTTTGCTGGTTTTAAAACTCTGGGCACTTTACCACTGCTGATCAGTGCTAAAGTGCAAGTGCTCCCTATGTAAACTGTGATTGCAAATGTTTATCCATTATCATCATATTTGGTTTACTGGTAAGTACCTAGTAAAGTGCTCTGTGTGTTCTCTGGGCCTGTAAATCAAATGCTACTAGTGGGCCTGCAGCACTGATTGTGCCAACCACATGAGTAGCCCTGCAAACACATCTCAGACCTACCAGTGCTATATTTTATTGAGTGCAGTTTTAAACTGTCATGTCGACCTTGCAAGTGCACCCACTTGTCAGGCCTAAACCTTCCCTTTTACTACGTGGAAAGCACACCTAAGGTAGGCCCAAGGTAGCCCCATGGGCAAGGTGCAGTACATGTGAATGGTAGGGCATCCTCTGATGTGTTTTACATGTCCTGATAGTGAAATACTATCAATTTCGTTTTTCACTATTGCAAGGACTATCTCTGCCATAGGTTATCATTGGAGCTGCCATGTAACATCTTACAAGTGTAACTTTCCAACTTTCAATTGGGAGAGATAGAGATTTGGAGTTTGGGTTCCCTTAACTCAGAATTTAAAAGCGCATCTTTCTATGAAGATGGTTTTTAAATTGTGTTTTTGAAGATGCCACTTTTCGAAAGTGGTTATTTTATTGCTTTACCATTCTTTGTCTCTGCCTTCTTGTGAAATCCACGTCTGGTTTTGACAGACAGTTGTGCTGTTTGCGCATTCACTCTAGACAGTCACACAAAGGGAGTTGAGGTGTGCCCTGCATTACCTATGGCCCATCACCAGGCTGATGGGCCTTCCTGAGCTAGAGAAGTGTAAGGGGTTGCCACCGAAAACTTAATAGGGTTGTGCCTAGCCTCTCACAATTCTGTCTCCACATTTCTGTAGTGTGTCTGGAGCCAAGACAGGGCAAGGCAAGATCTGTGCAGTACTAAGAATATCCTTTGAAGTATCCCTACTTCAAACATAAAATGGGGTATAAGTATTGAACCTGTAAGATTTTTTGAACAGTCTGGACCAAGATGAGACTCTGCCAAGATGAAGAGCTGGAGAGCTGGCAGGAGGAGTACTGCCCCTATGCTGAGTTTGCTTGGCTGGGTTGCCCTGCAGTTGCTGTTTCTTTCTTCGAGAGAAGGTTCTTCAAACGCTTGTGTGTGCTTGCCTCCTGTTAAGACGTTTGAGGGCCATCAGAGACTTCACCTGCACCCTTGAACTCTTCTGCTGGGAGTTCTGACCTGCCAAGTGGTGCCAATTCCATTCTAGGCCCCGGGAGATGACTTCTGCTGCACGTAGAGCTGAAAATTCATGCGTAGCCCTTCAGCACAGTTTTTCCGTGGCACGCTTGCCATGCAGTTGAAAAACCTACCCATCACCACGGTGCAGCAGAAAAGATCTATGCAGCGGCTGTCTGTGGCTGAAACAACCATCGCAGCCAAAGTCCAGAGCACTGTGTCGAGATCCCCGCTCCGATTCCAACGCAAGCCCTTCTATGGGCTGAAGGAATCGATGCCTCAACTGCTCGTGTCAGTAAGAATCAACGCAGCGGCTGTTTTGCCGCATCGACTGCAACTCATCTGGATTTTCTATGCATCGCACCTGGGTGCCAAGTCTACATCAATGCTGGGCTTCAGTAAGGAACCAAGGCTGCGTATTTGAAGAAATGACACATCACTTCCCAGCACAGTGAGAAATGGAAGCATTACCTCCTCTCACAGTATGGAACTGATGCATCACATCTCCTGGGAGCAAGGAACTGATACATCACCTTTTCTGCATGTAAGGAACCGATGCATTGCCTTTGCTTTCCGATGTCTCACCTCCTCAGCACCTGTTTTTGCCCTGTGATTTTTACGTATCCCAGGTACTTTGTGCTAAAAGTGACACGTCCATGGATTTATATAGAATAAACTGTTTTGAACCTTCTAAATGAGATATCTTTAATTTTGTATGTCTGACTTTTGTTGTTTTGGTCTTGTTTGGTTTAAATAAAGATTGGTTATTTTTCTAAACTGGTGGGGTGTCCATTTGTAATGTTTTCACTGTGTTACTGTATGTATGTACAAATGCTTTACACATTGCCTCCTGAGATAGGCCTGACTGCTTGTGCCAAGCTATCAAGGGTGTGAGCAGAGGTTATCTTAGCTGTGTACTCCCCTTACCCTAAGGGAAAGGTTCCCTTCTTGGACAGGGTGCAAACCACTGCCAACTAGAGATCCCCATTTCTGAAAGTTGGTTTCAGGTTTTACTCACACAAAACCAGGGAAATTCAGCAGTTATAGTTTTCTCAAGAAAATATAACTCAGCCTTAAGGCAACTATAACTCGTACCCTCGCCATGCACTGCAAATTACCCAACATATTACATCACTCATGACATCTTGTATGACATCATTGATAATATCACTGCAATATTTGCAGTGAAATTATTGATGAGAAAACTGTGTATGGGGGGGGCACGAGTTATGGTTACCTTAGGGCAAGACTTATAGTTGAGATAACTATAACTATAACTGCTGAATTTCTATAGTTTTGGTGTGTGTGTTAAATCTGAACCCAATTATAACATCCCTGGAACCTTTGGCTTTTTAATGAATATCAATCTATCTATCTATCTATCTATCTATCTATCTATCTATCTATCTATCTATCTATTACACAATGGCACGCATCACTGAGTAGTTATAGTTAGGGCTGAGTTTTCTTTTGCTAATAACTTTGATGCTGTTTGATGAATCTTCACAAAGCTTTCCCATAAAAGGTTCATACACCTCAGATCCTTTGTGGAAGGTTTTAGGATGATCTGTCAAGTGGAGGCCAAGAAAAGAAGGGGGATCCCAAAACATGTCCGTTAGGAACTTTATACAAGTCACAGCCAAAACGGGTAAAGGGAATTACCTGGAATTTGGCAGGAGGCTATATTTTTACCCAAAAAGCTTGCCTTTAAGATGTGGTAAAATTCCATCCAATTATTTGAGAGCAATTAAGCTTCAAAATGTTTAGATATCTAGTGATACAGTATTACAGAGGGAGCACTCAAGTGGATCTCTCCCGAAGCCAGAAAGACTGTCATCCACACACTCATAACAAGCAGACTGTACTACAGAAATGCCCTCTACACTGGAATCAACAAATCCCTGCTACGCAAACTCCGTACCATCCAGAACAACGTGGCCAGACTCGTCTTTGGCCTCCCACGGCATGTGCACATCACCCAACACCTGCAAGACCTCCACTGGCTCCCCCTCGAGAACAGAGTACCCTTCAAGCTACTCACCCACACCTACAAATCCCTCCAAAACAGCAGGCCCAAATACCTCAACGAAATAGTCTCCTTCCACGTACCCAAAAAGACATCTGCTCCGCCAACCTCGCCATGGCAGAAACTCCATGAATCCGCAGAACCAGAACGGGTGAAAGAGGCTTCTCCTACATCGCAGCCAAATCCTGAAACAAGCTCCCTGTCAACATCAGATGCTCCCCTACTCTGCACACCTTCAGGAAGAGTCTCAAGACATGGCTCTTTGGCTGACCCGGAGCTGCACTCCCCTCCACCCAGCACCTAGATACACGTACGGGTGAGTAGCACGCTTAAAACCCTCTGATTGATTGATTGATTGATTGACTGAGGGAGTACTGAGAAAAAAAGGACAATCAAGAATTCTGATAGGTAGGTCCCACTGGACTAGGACCAGTCTGGGGTGACCCTTTGCTTAGATTGGCTGGCTACAACATGAAAGAAAATGTTGTGGTTATCATTTTAGGGCTCGTGACTCTTATCCTGAAAATTAAAATAAAGCAACTTATTACGTGGCATGGTAGGGGTATGGGAGAATCCTAAAGGGACCCCACCTGGGATCAAACAGGAAAGCACTTTTTGTTGCTTTGCCGCGGACTTGTGGTACTCTTGCAGTATTCAGACACAAACTTCGCCGGAGTACCACAGAATTACTGCAGTATTACTGCAGGATTATAATGGGACCAAGAAAAAAAGACAAATAAGGTTGAGTATGTTTACGTTGGTGTTGTGTGGTGATGAAGAGGGTTGTCTAGTAATGTGGGGGCCTGGCCGCCTTTTTGTGAGCAGGCATGGACTTACTGCAGGCCAGGCACTGCGCTGAAGCCCACCCCACGCTGCACACTGCCAAAGTCCATGCACGATGGGGATTGGACATTTGCAGGGTAGTTGGGTGAGGGGTCTCCCAAAGGCTATGTGCTGCGGGGAATTTGGGATAGTTGGCTATAGTAATAAAGTCTTACTTCACTGTTAAAAAAAACTTTACCGAAAAAAAACAAAGGTTTAAGTGACGTTATAGCTAGTAATTGTAGTATCTTACTGTACAGTAGAAGTAGAAAAAAAATTGGCAATGTACTGGAAACATGAAAGGTTAAAGTGACTTTAACTCAAGTAAATAAAATGCGCATCCCTTGCCATGCACTTCCTATGACCTCACATACTACATCACTCATGACACGTTTTATGATATTATTGATAACTCAATGATGACATCTGAAAATACATCATTAATGACATCACTGTGTGCATGGCAAGAGTGCAAGTTCCAGTTAACTCAGTTAACTATAACTGTTGAATTTCAGTTTCTTTTAGGTTAAATAAACCCAGGTTTATGTAACTTTTACCCTAATAACCTACCTTTTTACTTGTCTTTCAGATTTTTTCTTCCCAAAATTAACAATCTGAAATTGTGTTTATTCCCAAATTTTAGCTCTGAAACTGTGGATCCACTGTTTCCTAAGTCATACAAGAAGTAGGAGGAATAGGAAATGGAATAGGCAAAAAAAGGCTTGGGTGTATGTGTACACCTTTGCTTGTGCTAACAGCTCCTCCATGCCTCTTTAACATTTTCAAAAGTATTTCTCAAAGTTGAGTGACAGTTGGTAGGAATTCCATAGGCCTGATCTTCGAGGGTGGAATACTACTTGGCCAAAATGTGTATTGTTCCGAAATGATAATCAGAGTACTGTGTCAAGGGTTTTGCACTTGTATCTCTGTTTACCAGGTGACTAGCCCAGCAAAAGCAATGCAGCAGTGATGTCTTCTATATGTTTTAGTTCCAGGACAATGCAGACATTGACTTTTTGGAACTTACTAAAAATGTTTGACTAGAAGACCCCTTTGATACCAATACAGTCCTTAATAAGGAAACACACAAATGCAAGGCCCTGAGTGATCTGCTGAGGCAAATATAGAGGAGACAAGATCATAGAGAGAGTAAAGCAGCAAGAAGGCAGTTTGCACTGCATCATTTACATGTGAGATGAGCTTGCCATACCTTTTCCTTTTCATACCCGCTGGGCATATACTTCATGTTTGGCACTTTGATGGTAAGATGTTGTGAAGTCTGTCTTTTTACATACTATTTAGTTATATCATTATTAGAATGAAGAACAGAATCAATGTCCTGAGCAACGGTCATATATTAATGCCAACAATAAGTCCACACAGTAGTCTTCTCCAGTATTCTTCCTGGTACTTTATTATGTCAGATCTTGTCAGATGAAATTAAACGAAAAGGGTTCTTATAAAGCGCATGGCTACCCAGAGGCATCCCAGTGCTGTAGCAGTAACCAAAGAGGGAGCCCGCCTCTACGGGAAGAGCCAGGTCTTTAAATGTTTTCGAAACGTGAGGTGGTTGGGTTCTTTGCGGAGGTTCAGCCGGAGGGCATTCCAAATTTCAGTAGGGTTGTAGGAATAACAGCCATCTCCTACTTCTTGCTTTCTTGATCTTGGGTGTTACTGTTAAGGAAGCTCATCAGAGCGTAGTTTTCTGTTGGGTCTGTAAGGGCGGATCAGATTTTTGATAATAGGCGGTCCGATTCCTCTCAGAGACTTATGAGCAACACACAGGGCTTTAAAATGGATCCTTTCCTGAACCTGGAGCCAATGGAGGGCACGCAAAGAAGGTCTTGCTGAGCACCGATTGGGGGTCCCAGTAAGCAGCCTTGCGGCCGAATTCTGCATGATCTGTAGTTTCTTAACTGCTCAACTGGGGTGCCTAAGGACAGGGCGTTGCCATAGTCTATTCAGGACAAAAGTAGAGCTTGGACCAGCAGTTTTTTGGCTTGGCTGGGTAGGAGGGGAAGCACCTTACGTAGCATTTTTAACAGCCCATAACAAGATGCTACCGTCTTCCTGGCTTGCGTTTTAAATGATAGTTCTTGGTCTAACCAAACGCCAAGACTTTTGATCTCTGTTTTAGGGGATGGTGCTGGACCCATGCAGGATGACCACATGCTGTTTGATTTAAAATTTAAGTGGTTGCCTAACAGCAGCAGTTCGGTTTTGTCGCCGTTGACTTTTAAATGGATAGGCTCATCGAGGCAAGAACAGAGATCAGTAGGTGTTAGCAACGGGGTTGCGTGGTGCGGAGCGGGTAGGCTAAACGCAGAGGCATTGGGTAAAGCATCTGCGCAGCACACTCACAGGCGACACAGCGGGCACACTACAAAAGAGACTCCACACCAGGTTGCATGAAAAATAACTTGAGTGTTATAAAAACACATCAGAATGAAAACACAGGTACGTATCTACCGTGCCAGCCGGCACTGGGTAACCATTCACAGGGAGACTATTTACAAGGCAGGGCCAATCGAGCTGCTGCCAGAGTCATCATAAAGTACAACGAAGAAAGATAAAGTCCGCAGCAATAACTGGGTAGCAGCCAGTACCTACTGGCATATCCATGCACTTGGCATTATCACATTAGCATTACAGCAGGCATAACCCTAATAGCATTGGGCATAAACCACGAACACAAATCACATTAGCGTTAGGCACAGAACCTGTGAAACATATGCTGCATAACATTAAGCATAAAACATATGAGCATTAGGCATAAACATAAACGTCATCACATTAGAAGGAGGCATGAATCCCATGACATGAGGCATACCTGCATGGGCCGTCACCAGAGGCTTAATAACACATAATGCAGAACCCTGACAATTTAAACCTTGGGGAAAAAAGAAAATCAGGCATCACCCTTAGGTTTTAAAACACCTTACGCATAGCATTCACCAGCAGCCACCCTACGCAGTAAACAGAGGAGGCATAAGTGCAATTTCATTAGTGTAAACGTTGGGCATTGTTAGATTTGGGGGTCTCTAGTTGGCACAGGTAGGTACTTGTGACAAATAGGGACCCTTGCCTCCAGTCAGGGTAAGGGGTTACACTCCTAAAATAACCCATGCTCACCCCCTTGGTAGCTTGGCACGAGCGAACAGGCTTATTTCAGAGGCAGTGTGTAAAGCATTTGTGACCACATACAGTAACCCAGTGACAACACTACAGATGGACACCACACAGTTGTATATTAAAAATAAATATTCTTTATATAGACTTAAACACAAGACCATAAATGACAAAAATAGACAATACTATACTTGAGATGGTAGTTTTAGCTTATTTCAGTTTAGTTCTTAAGATGTGACACTTTAAGTCAATGTACCTTTCGATGAGGGACGTTTCCACAACAAGCAATGTTGCAGCGATGGAAATGTGGCAAAGTTCCGGTGCAAAGAAATAAAGACGTGAAGATCTTCCAGATGCGACATTGACTAGTAGGACATGCCACACACATCAGTGCTTGTCCTACCTTATACTTACAATGCACCCTGGCCTTTGGCCTACCAGAGGGGTGTCTTTTATGAAGAAAAGGGAAGGTTTAGGGACTGACAAGTGGGTGCACTTGCCCAGTCAGCATGACAGTACCAGACTACACACAGGCTCTGCAATGGCAGACCTGAGACACACTTTTACAGGCTGCTTCTGTGGGTGGCACAACCAGTGCTGATCCCACTAACACCATTTTGTTTACAAGCCCTGGGCACACTCAGTGCACTGTACTAGGGTCTGACAAGTAAACCAAACCAGACAATCATGGAATAACTAATCCATACATCAATTTAAATGGGGATAGCATATGCACTTTAGCACTGATCAGCAGTGGTAAAGTGCCCAGAGTCATAAAACAGCCAACAACAGGTCAGAAAAAATAGAGGAGGAAGGCAAAAAGTTCAGGGATGACCCTGCAAAAAGGGCCAAGTCCAACACAACCCCCTTCCAGCCAATACGCCTGGTAGACCAATCACTACTTTGATGCGCTTCCCTGCTTTGGGCGATAGAACCTGGACCTGGCCCGCAAAAGCAAGGGCATATTCCAGTTCTATGCCAATCTGAACCCATTTCAATTCCTCTGTCCATACTCTCAGGGTCCACCAAGCTAATCCATGGGGAACCCTTCTCCTCACCTGTGGACACCACCTGTGCGGCATCTAACTTTAACTTTCTCACAGGTGTGTCTCAACAGACAGACAGCAGGCCACAGTGGTCACTGACAGTAGTCAGGGATGAGAACCAGGCCTTATGCCTCTCAGGGCTCTCAAACCTCTGTGCGTTAGAGAGCAGGGGGCAGTAGCCTCAGGTGCTTGGCACCCTTTGTCCACTCTCCCTCCTGTCAGGTCCGGTATGACATCCTGACACTGACCCACCAGCCCCAGGCCTGTACCCGGCGGCTGGACCAGAGACTGGGGTGGCCTCTCCCACATCCAGTCCTCCTCCTTGGGGCTCTGTACCCTCCCACCTGGAGTGGTACCCCTTCCAGAATTGTCAGGGTGCCTGTAGCAGGTGCCCTGCACAATTCGCCTACCAGTTCAGGGGTACTATCCTGCAACTGGGCTACCAGGTCGGGGGGGGCACCCTGAACCTGGCCCTCCAACTTAGGGTCTAAACCCTCTAGTTGAACCAGGGTCAGAGGTGAGGACTCCCTCCCTCTGCACCCCCTTCCAGAGTGCTATGTCCTCCCACCTGGAGTGGTACACCTAGAAGCTACGTTGGTCAGGACACTGATTACAGTTGCCCCTTCCTCCATGTCAGACAACACCTGAACCTGGCTTCCCAACCCAGGGACCAACCCCTGCGGTTGAACACTTGCCTGGCGCAGCAGGACTTCCTTGGGAGCACGCATGCCCCCCTGAGGGTAACACATAACTCCTGGGCTGTGTGATAGTCTGTGAACAACAATCAAGAACCTAGGAGGTCTATGGGCCAAGCAAATAGCTGGCTGAACTGGCAAGTGTAACTTTATATCAGTTGGTGCTGCAGTCACCATGTAACAATATATATAAAGAAGAGAAAACAATTGTGTAAGACACGAAAGAGTGGTGATGTCAAAAACTCAATTAGAAAAAACTGGTCAGACCGGATCCAGTACACATATTATTTGTGAATAACCATCAAAACAACCAAGTGATCAGTCCTATCACTGTGTGAGAGTCTGCCTGGCGCAGATCTCCCGACCCCTGTCCATCTGACAGTGTGCAAAGATCCCCCAGGACAGAAGTGGTGTCACCATGGTCACTCACTGTGTAGTGTAGTTCCTATATTCCCAATAGGCTCTGCGCATTGGAATAATATATCCTATAGATTATATGTAGGACTGAGGTCAAGTAGGTCTCTATCGAATATATTAAACTTAAAAGTGAGTGCCAGCTAGCTCAGATGTATCTAGAAACTTTCTCGAATTCACAAGAAGGGATTAGTTTCTGACAACCGCATAAACATGACAACTTTGTTTCCCAATAATAGGAAATGTATCTCTAGAGTCGTGGAAACAATAGATAAGTATTTCACTCAGTCACTCGTGCATGCTTCGTTTCTACAGAGGTGCAGAGAAATAGAGAGACGGGCGTTTTCGTAAAAGGTTTTATTGAGCAGTCTTCTTTCTCATGCATGTAAAGTGAACTGCTACAATCGTAATGCAGACTGCAAAGTATAATGCGTACAGTGAGAAAAATATTATAAAATAATACTGTAACAGCACTGTATGGTTTCTAAACCATATATAAATACATACATAAATAACAATGGCTAAACATACTGAACTGGTGTTTCTAAAACACGCCTACCCCAATGTACCTAACCTAAGTCTAGTACGTGGGAAGAAGTAAGTATTGTGTAACATAGATTTTAGTTTTCTTTGCCAAGAATCTATCCAAGACTTCTGTAGGTTCTAATCAGCTCCATACCTTAGTTTAGAATGAAGGAGGCCTGGTATCTCAGTCTCGGGACTCGAATTCCCAACCCCCCGCAAGGGGAGCTTGGAAACACTGGAGCTGAATTGTCGCCGAGGGAAATGCAGCCCCTCGATCAGTGCGTCCGCTGGAGGGTCGGCTTCCTTCTGCACTTGCTTTAGCGAGCTGCGTCGGGCAAGTAGATAGTCAAACTGCTCCAAATCACCATGTCTTGCTAGAGCAAGTGAAGGCATATTTATACCTTGAAGGTGCCTAGTTTGACGTAAAGTCTGGCATGGGTTCTTTGCAAAGTACATGAGTTCTTGGACAAATCAGTATTCAAGCAAGGGAAGGTCCATGACTGCTTAAGCCGATTTTCCAAGAAATCGTTGTGACGTTTAGTACGGGTGGAAGTAGCTATGCCTGTATTTGGTCTGCATTGGCTGTGTCTACATAAGGGATTGATTTATATGCCTATATTAGGGCAATGTGAATTGTACCTATAAAAGGTCATGAATCAGGAAAATTCACTCGGAGCCTAAAACGCCACACAACACCCACTCCACTTTACTATGTACGACATTACTAAGTTCTACACATGTAACACATATCTAAACATGATATGTAAAAACCCCACCCAAAATACATAAAAATGCATTCAAAATGGTTGTACACGAAAAGAGCATTTGTGGTGTACGCATTTAAAAGCAATGTTTTATTCAAAGCATATAGATGACATTTAAAAAACGCTATCCGAATGAATAATAAAAATACATTTATGAAATGGCTCTTAAATACAGAAGAAAAAGTCGAGACCATTCCATGACA
The DNA here is from genome assembly GCF_964261635.1 of Lissotriton helveticus. NCBI lineage: Eukaryota > Metazoa > Chordata > Amphibia > Caudata > Salamandridae > Lissotriton > Lissotriton helveticus. Next base: position 1,456,040,805 of record NC_136059.1, read on the forward strand.
GAATATATCAATTGTTTGGTTGTGGACAAGGTCAAATATTGTCTCTTGGAAGTATTCAAAGAATTCTTGTTCTCTAGGAATAGTTCTACTTTAAGCAGATTACTTTGTGCCCAAAAAAAGTTCAATTTTGGAAAAAAGTCAAATCATAGAAAAATAGAGTTCCAAAGTTAGAAGTTTGTTTTGGAAAGTGAAGGTCGAATTCAGAGTCTCACAGAACACTGTGTGCTAACTGCAAAAGTCAGTGTCATTGTTTGGAGAAAACATCAAATCTTCTAAGCTGGTAAAGATGTTGTCTACTACTGTAGGTGAAAGTTGGACTACCTCGTTAAGCAGATCAACCGCACATAGATGAGAAGCATCGCCGTCAGCGTCAGCCGCATTAGCAATGTTAAAAGTAGATGGTACCTGTGTACCTGTTGCTCCACGTATCTCACCGTCTGCAGTTTGCGTCTGTGAGATCTCAACGAATGCCGTCATCAGGATTGGTAGCTGCCGGTTCAAGCAAAACATCAACTTCTGTTGGCAGGACTGATGGGAGTGTCAGACAGCTGTCTAGCACACATTCTTCTCCACATAGCAGGTATCATAGAACAGGTAAGATGCAATCTTGCCAGATTTGTCGGAATGATAGAAACCATGTGGTATTCAAATCTCTTAAACGAGTCAAGCCCAGTATTTGTATCATGCGCTCTAGACACTTTATTTCCAGGAGGGTGTTCTCCAAGGTGATCTGGGTGTCGATGGTGATTCGGCTTGCCATATCGGAGCAGAGTCCCAAAACGAGAGGCAGGCTGCCAAACACAGAGTGCACGAAGTTTGGAAATATGCCTAGGACTGCTTCAAAGGGTGCTATCAGTCCCGAAAAAACGGTCTTTAATACTTGTACAATACCACTCGTATCAGTCATGTTTAAGATACAACCTAACATTTCTGAGAAATGTATAGGGCAGTTTGTCGATAAAAGTGCATGTATCTCTGCAGAAGTCCTTGCAACTTGCAGATCATACGTCTCTTTGGCCGAGGTCAGTGGCACAATTTTTGTAAAAGAATGGCTTTCAGTCTGTTTAAAGTATCAATTCGTATAGAAGAGATGTTCAGTGAAAGCCATAATGGGGTCTCCCCGTCTGTCTTAGTTTTAGGAAACACTACTTGCATACAGCAAGTGACCCTGGCTGACACAGTTACGAGATAGGGGGTTCCTGGCAACATACCACAACAGCTGTGATCATTCAACATAATGTCACTTCTATTAGAAAGCTGCCTAAAAAATGGATCTATCACTGTAGCTGGAGAACCTTGCAGGTGGCAGGATAAGTTGTTCAAGGAACCATCGCAGGCCCCATGTAAATTAATACACTGACACAGTGCTTAATTTGTAAAATATGAAGTGCAGGTGCTCACATTTTTTTAAGAGGCCACACTCACTTCCCGTGGCCCCACCCTCTTCTAGCAGTGGCTCCACCCACTTACTCTCTAGTTGCTTCACCCACATCCTCAACTGGTACTGCTGACTCAAGTACTAGAAAACTAGCACATGGTGGCAAAGGTTAATTTAGTCGACCTTGGACAGTTGCAATATGGGAGCTTCCATGCAAGATGGTGGCTGAAGTGAAGCAGCATGATTGCATGCCATCCCCACTTGGAAGGTCTATATCTTTGTTTCAAAGAATGTCAGCACTTAATGTGGATCTCCGTTGAGCAGCTCGCTGCTCAATAAACACTATGGTTCCCCATGGGTTTGCACCTCAATTTAAGACCATTCTAGTCAGCTGGTCTTTTGTCCTATATCATGTGGAAAGCCCAGTATGTTGCAGTTAACTGAATGAAGTCAAGTGGAGTATTGGTGTTCTCAGCATTGTGGGCGGCATGCGGTCAATGATTGCAAGCAGGGTTTAACAAATCAACATGCACATCTGAATTGCTTAGAAAATGACAGAGATGGAAGAACCAAAAAATAATTAAATACAGAAAGTATTCGATTAACAAAAAATGTGCGTCCACGCGCTAGAGACTGAGGAGGAAGGAAGTGGAAAGTGATTGAACAAGAACATTAGAAAAAGGAATGAGAGCAGTGTAAATCCAAATTCAAATAATTAAACAAACATATGCCGTTTAGTTTGACTATTAGTGTTATCAGTCTATAATAAAGCTTTAAAAAAGAGACATTGCACTTACTAACATTGTGCTTGGAGGACCAGAACTCCCTTTCCTCCCTTCTTGTGTGAGGCACTCCCTTTTCACAGCATCTTTCAGTCATCATTTTGAAAGACATCAAGGAAAACATTGTGGCTAGGCCTCCGGATTCTAAATAGTGCAAACCACCTTCCAAAGCATATGTGTTGGGGGAGGCAGCCTTAGAGCACGTTGTTCGGAGCTTTGCATGTGTTCAATGCATGAAGCTGCTGTTTACTGGTCTGCGAGAGATGCACGAACCTGAGAGCATTTTGCTTGTGGATGAGAGATGATAATGTGTTTTAGCGAGTGTAGCGCAGAGCTTTGACCAGGAACACGCACAGTGCAGACCTGTGGTGGTTTCACGCTCCTGCTTCATAGTGCAGACATGCTCTGCTTCCTGCAGCTGCCGGCATGACACACACCTCCTGCAGAGCAACAAAATAAACTCATCCGGACCACATGGCTGACGGCGCTTATGCTGTCGGTCTGGTCATCTCCCCAGGGTGGAACACCTCTCACAGACACAGCAACTCCTAGTCACAGCCTCGCCCACCGACCCCCCCACTCCTGAGCGCGCAAAAGTGATATGTGATGCAGTTTGCCGCAGTGCTTAATTTGTAAAACAGTAAGTGCTGGTGCACGAAGTTTTGCTCAAAGCCTGTAGGTGGCAGTATGAATATTGGGGATGCCACATAGCAATGTTACGTATTCTTGATTACACATCATGCCTATTTCATCCAGCACCGGTCACCCCTTTTCCTGAACTCAAGCATGTTCTTTTTTGTTACTGCTTTCTTCCTGTGTCACTGTTTTTTCATATTTCTCTTCCTCTTTCTTTCCTCCCTCTTTTTATGTTTTTATCTCTCTGCTTTGGGTGAAATTCTGATTAAGATAAATAGGTAACAGTCCCAAAAAATAGGTGCTGGTGGGCCCCACCTGCATCAGCCAGATCAAATTAAGCTCTGAGACAGCATATTTAATATACCTTTCCGTCACAGTCACTGGCACCAACTTCCCAACCAGGTTTAGGCTCCACACTCCCCAATACTTATATTCATACACATTCAGAATGTGCCAGCGCTCATAGGGTTACAACTGCTGCATAGTACCAGAAATGGAAGGGCACTGTCAGGCCTGACTGTCCCAACAGGATGTGAGAGGCTCCAGCGCACATGCTCTCAGTTGCCTGCAAATAAATGATCATTATTACTCAGTCTTGCTTTCAATCTGCAGCTGCCTGGTGTTCTGGAGGACACCAAAATAGTCTGCACATGGAAGTATCTTCACACAACTCTGGAAGAAAAGCGAAGAAGTGTCCTGATTAAGTGCACCCCAGATGCCCCGACTGAATGCACTCCTAGCAGCGTCAGCATCCACTCCAGTGCTGTGCTGCCAACATAGTGAGGTCAGCAAGAGGCTGTGCGTTCTGCACCGATCACGCAGGAGCCAAGCAGTTCCCAGCTCCTACTGGCCTATTCTATTGTCTTGTGATTGCCGAATTGCTTAATGTTCGGACAAGGAAGCACTTCAGCAATCAAAAGAAAATTGAACACGCCACAAGGTGCAGGAGGTGTGAACTGCGTTGCTCATACAATAATATAATTAAATCTAAGATTATTTAAACTCACCTGACCTCGATGGATCAGAGTCTTCCGGGGCCAAGCTTTGTTCCAGTGCCAACTATTCCACATGGATGTGGCTGGCATCCTGCTGGGAGAAAACCCCTTTGAAGGGTGGCTGACTGGCAGCGTGGATGCTGGCTGGCCCTTCGTATTTCACCAACGCTGTTCATGTGTGTCACTGTCCTCAAAACCGTCCGTTTTATTTGCCTTTGCACTGTAGCTTGATAATAGCAGCTGTAGTAGGTCATGGGGCAGGAGCCCCTCGGTCTCCAGAGTGGGAGTCTCAGAGCCACCACGAGGAGCCTCTAAGCAGTCCCGTCCGGACAGTCACAGCAGGGCCTCATAATGAGAGGCACAGGCGGCGGTGCGAGGAGTGGGGGCTTCAAAAACGAAACTTACAAAAATAACTTCCGCCTGCTCGCACCACCCAGTTAATTACTAAATTTTCTGTCTCGGGCCCGGGCAGCAAATGAACAATGTTGCCACTTGCCGTGGTGCTGCAGCCCCAGTGAGATCACAAAAGGTCGAATTAATTATGTATGGCAGGCCTGCTTCAGCTGAATACAGTTCAGTGCGTGCGAGGCTCGAGCTGTTTAAAACGTAAGGCACGCACTTTGAATTTTACTCCGACTACCTCAGGCTCACATTGACTTTGTGCGGAGAGTGCCTCACCACCATAGACCCGGCCCTGTTCAATAAGTGCCGGTGCTAAGCACCGGCAAGCACCGGCACAAATTAAGCACTGCACTGACATAAGAGTGAACCGCTTAGTGCATTTTCGAAATTTGTACCACTAAGAAACACTTCTTTTCCCCCACTCCAACATTTGTGTGTATAAGGTAAATCCCAGGAAGTCTTGATGTATTCTTTACCCAACCTTTCATATCACCGATGGAAAGACGCGTCACTATGCCTGTCAGCCTCTTATCAAGGAACTGCTGACCTGTACTTGTTCGGATATTGCCTTTTCTACCTTGAGGGACCCTACTCCTTTGACATTGCTGTCTTCGGTTGGGTTTTTGGGAAGGAGACCACACTTACAGTGGTGGTATAAGAATATACCTTTTTTCTGACATCTACTTCATCTGGGATTCCTGGAAAGCGGCTCCATATAGCATTCACTTGAAATCTTTGGAGTCATCGGGTTCCCTTCATCTGCTCCGCTACAGAATTTCTCCTTTCCAGCAGGATTACCATTGCCTTATATATGTGATGCTTATTTGGCTTCCACGTATGGATACACACTTCACTTTGGTCCGGTTATTGGTAACCCCGCCCAGCTTTCATCCAATTATGTGAGCCCTGGCGAAGTTCCTGTGGCACGGGGGAACGAAACGCATTGGCTGTGTGCCGTTGTTGTTTTTCAAAGAAACTGAATAAAAAGAAGAAACCTCAAAGAACCTACTTCTTATTGATTTTTTTTGCAGTGCACCTTCCTTTTGTCTTTAATTCTTATTGTAAACAGGCAACTCTCAGCAGCGGGTGCTGGAAGTTGTTGCACTCAAAGTAGCAATTCTGAAACTAAAAAGGTGAATGTGCTTAACCTTGGTCTGCTGCTGTGTTCTTACTTTGTCTTAACCTTTCATATACCCCTGCTGGTATATGTTTAAACAATACTGAAAATGGAAAATTGTAACAGGCAGAGTGATTGTACCGTGTATTATCCATTCTGTCGCTGGTTTCTCAGAAACAGTTAATGGTAATCTTTCCAGTTTCTCAATGCTCAGCACCGGTAACTAGTCAAAATATCGAGTTTTTAATTTCGACTAGACATAATATCGAGTCAAAAATATAGAATAGACATAATATCGACTAGACATAATATAGACTACCAAAATATCGACTAGAAAATATTTAATATGGAATAGAATGGACATATTTTCGAATCAAAAATATAGAATGGACATAATATTAACTAGACATAATATAGACAAATAAAATATCGAATTTTAGGTAAGTTAATATTAATTTTTATTTTTTGAGTAATATAATTCTGTAACGGGTTGTGGGTTTATAGGGGAATAGGGTGGGAAGTAATTTAATTATAATTAATTAAATGTGTTAATTTATTTATTGTTATTTATTTAGAATTAATTGTTAATTAATTATTAATTGGTAATTAATTAAAATATAATTGGTAATTAATTTTAATTGATTAATTGATAAATAATTTAATTATAGTAATTTATTTTCTGTAGCGGGTTGTGGGTTTATAGGGGAATAGGGTGGGAAGTAATTTAATTATAATTAATTAAAAATGTTAATTAATTGGTAATTATTTTGAATGAATTGATAATTAATTAATTGTTAATTGATAATTAATTTTAATTAATTGTTTAGTTGACAATTATGTGAATATTTTTTTTTTCTGTAGTGGGTTGTGGGTTTATAGGGGAATAGGGTGGGAAGTAATTTAATTATAATTAATTAAATATGTTAATTAATTAATTGATTGGTATTTATTTTGAATAAATTGCCAATTAATTTTTAATTGGTAACTAATTAATTGTTAATAGATATTTAATTTTTATTAATTGATTAATTGATGATTATGTGAATAATATTATTTTATTTTTAGTAGCGGGTTGTTGGTTTATAGGGGAATAGGGTGGGAAGTAATTTAATATAATTAATTAAACATGATAATTAATTAATTGGTATTTATTTAAAATAAATTGTTAATTAATTTTTTATTGGTAATTAATTACATCTTAATTGGTAATTAAAATGTATTAATGTATTAATTTATAATTATGTGATTTATATTAATTTATTTTCACTTGAGTGGGGATATTAAAATTTACCCTTACGCTATCCAACGTTTTCCCTACTGTTGCACTCGCTGGAGTGGGAATAGTAATTTTTACACCTAGGCTATCCAACGCTTTCCATACTGCTGCACTCTCTGGAGTGGTAATTTTAATTTTTACCCCTACGCTATCCAACGCTTTCCCTACTGTTGCACTTACTGGAGTGGGAATAGTAATTTTTACCCCTATGCTATCCAACGCTTTCCCTACTGTTGCACTCTCTGGAGTGGGAATAGTAATTTTTACCCCTACGCTATCAAACGCTTTCACTACTGTTGCACTCGCTGGAGTGGGAATAGTAATTTTTACCCCTACGGTATCCAACACTTTCCCTACTGTTGCACTTGCTGTAGTGGGAATAGTAATTTTTACCCCTATGCTATCCAACGGTTTCCCTACTGTTGCAGTCTTTGGAGTGGGAATAGTAATTTTTACCCCTACGGTATCCAACGCTTTCCCTACTGTTGCACTCGCTGGAGTGGGAAGAGTAATTTTTTCTTCTACGCTAGCCAACACTTTCCCTACTGTTGCACTTGCTGGAGTTGGAATAGTAATCTTTACCCCTACGGGATCCAACGCTTTCCCTACTGTTGCACTCTTTGGAGTGGGAATAGTAATTTTTACCCATACGCTATCCAATGCTTTCCCTACTGTTGCACTCGCTGGAGTGGGAATAGTAATTGTTACCCCTACGCTATCCAACGCTTTCCCTACTGTTGTCAGTATACGGTGACTCATACTTCTGCCTTTCTCAGTGGCTTCACTGTAAAATTTGCCGTATGATGTGCCACTTGTAAACATGGTGGCCTTTCCACGAACTGACAATATTTCCATATTTCCTTTATCGCATTGGCTTCTTGTTCAACAATGTTGCATTCACCCACTTGTCAGAGATCACTCTTATTTGCGAGCAATGAAAAACCCCTGGGTTGACTTTTTCTGCTGATGTTACAGCATTTTCTTGTATTCGTTGTTTCTTTATTGGCACAGTAAGCAGCCCTGTTCATCATAAGCATGTCTTTAATTTATAGCAGTTCAACCCGAGCACATTTTTTCATATGATAACTCCTGATTTCCTGCACATTTAAAATTGCTATATGGCTTTATCTTGCAGGTGAAATGAAATCACGCAGGCGGTACAATACCCGTGTGCCTCGGTTTCAGCAGTAGTTGTCAACACCAACCCTGCTAAGCATGGTTAATGTATGTCTAGTCTTGTTTAATGTTTTGAGAAGTATGGTGGAACAGAATAAGATCCTCCTTTAATTAGTGCTCGGCGTGACCATTTTTAGCACTGCATCAGGTTTTTTTTTCTAGTGGAATAATGTGTCAAGTGGCGGGGCTGTGTTGGGACAGCATGCACCAAGAAGTATGACCATAATTAGCACTTTCTTAGGTGTATTAATTTTTTTCAATTTCTAGCATCTTGACTTTTATTACACCACTATTAAAATAGTGTGTCCTTCCTATGGTCGTGTTCTTAAAAGTATCGCACACGTTTGAGGCTTTTAATTTTCAGTTCCCGAAATGAGTATGAGCAGCATTTGGAATGAAAATATAAAAATGTAGGTACTCTATCCTAGAATACCTGTTTGGTTCTGAGAAGTGCTGATCCATTTAAAAGTAGTGCAGGACTGCTAGTACTCTACCTTTCAAATTGAAGAAATCGGGTCCTAGGTGCCTGTGAACTTCCCATTTAAAGAACTGATTGTAGTTCAGTCTTGTTTCATGAATTTCGATTTCCAGGCCAGCTGGAACGTTTATTTTTATGAGGAGCCACTAAGCCAACACAATTTAACTAATTCCGCAACTCTGGGGGCACCGTTCAACTATGCGTAGGAAAAAAGGTGATTAAAGGGCTTCTATAATACATTTGATTTACTTAAGATGAAAATGCAGTATATTCTTTAAATCCACATTATGATCGTGTTTGCGTAAATTAAGAGCAGAATATGCATAGCCAGTTCTTCAGTGGATATTATGTCATCCAAAGTTTTTTTTTAATAAGAAAGTTAATTGTTGCACCCTTTGAATAATGTGTGAGTAAAGAGTAACTGTATTGTTTAGTAAATGATGCTACTATAAAACAGTAATTAACAGTTCCTTTTGACTAAATAGATTGAATAAATGGTCTAATCTTCCTTTGACTTTGATAGGACGAGTGGCATTAATAAAGATGTCTATTTTACCTCTTTTGATTTTTTTGTTCACGAATATTCCGGTTAAGGTCAACAGTAGTTTTTTAAAGGGATCGATGCAATGATTAGATCATTCGTGTGGAATAAAAAGACTGCTAGAGTTAAGCTGCCAAATCTGCAATTAGATACTCAGTTGGGAGGGTTGGCACTACCAAATATTTGTTTATATTATGATGCATCACTTTTTGATTATGTAGCATGTTTGATGTCTAAACCTTATCAGGTTGATAATTTTTTCATCAGCAAAATGATCCAAGAGACTGGAACTCAACTCCCTACATTTTTAAAGACTTCGAAACTCCCAAAGAGAACTCAATACAAAACATTATTAGATTTTTCATATCGACTGCGTATGGTTTTTAAACAAAAGGATCTCTCTGGGTTCTTTTCTTTAAAATTAATTGAGTGTCGAGATTTAGGTTTACATATTGATTCTACTCAATTGAAAAAATTGAAAGATTCTGGTTTAGGGGTTTTGAATCAATTGGGCATTCAGGGCAGGCTGATTACCTGGGAAGAAGTTCAGGCTAGACGTTTGGGTCCAAATAAACCTTCTTTTTTTTTAATTCATCCAAATTATTAATTTCTTGAAAAAAGTATAATTTTATTTTTAACATCCCCCCTGGTAAAATTGTTTCTCTACTGTATGTTTCGAGATTATCTGGAGTCGGCAATTGGTACAGTTTATTGAATTTTCAAGATGAATCTCCTTTGGTATTAAAGATGTTGGAGAAAGTCGAAGCTCATACACAATGCGTTTTTTCTTATCATGAATAGAAAAAGACATCATCTTTAGGTAATAAGGCTTTGAGAGCTGCTAATTATAAAAGAATGGCATTTTTTGCCAACTGGATGGTATATTATACTCAGGAAGCACTAAATAAAATATATCCAGAGGTGATAAATAGCTTCTTTCGCTGTGGTACTTTAGCAGAAGGGAGATGGCAACATATTTTTTTTTCCTGCCCTAAGTTAAAAGTTTTTGGGGAAAAAATATTTGCATATTTTAGTGGCGCGATTATGAAAACTTATAAACCTTCAGTAGAAGCTGCTCGGTTTGGCATAGGTATTAAGGAGGTTATACTCTCCGAATCTCAGGGACGTTTTCTTGCTATCGCTATGTTGGTTGCCCGTTCATTGATTTTACAAAACTGGAGATCATTGGAAAGACCTTTGTTTGAGAAATGGTTGAGTAAAATGAAACGTACAAAATGTTTTGAAGAAGCTTATGCTAAACGGGTGGTGGCAACTAAGAAATTTTTGAGGGTCTGGGATTATTTTGCTGATTGTTAATTTTTCTGCTTGGTTGCTATATGTATTTATTAAGTGCTGATTCAGGATGCGATTTGTTTACAGTGCAACATTGTTGGGATGTGTAAATTATGGCCGTCTCCTTTTGACTCTGCTCAATAAAAAATATAACAAAAAAAAAAAACAATTCCTTGTTTTATTATTTTACTTCATATACAATATTGATCGGTAAATCACACACTGATGACATATTGCTAATTTTTTTAATTATAGGGGCTGTATTGTCCTATTTTTTCCCATTCATTTATTGTTTTTACAGGTTTATGGTTAACTCGTATACAAGTCACTTTGTCACATATATTTTGCTAGGGTTGACTTGTATGGTTTCTTGTGTTAATTATGTAGGCATAATCTAATCCGTTAATGGATGAGGTATTCTCCCATGATTGAGTATCTAGTTATGGAGTTCAGCTACCAGCTTTTCTAAAGATCCTGAGGCTGCCCAAACGCTACCCGTAAGAACTATTGCATGCTATAGCTAGGATTTTAATCAACTTCAAAAAGAATATCAGTTTCTCCAATCCACCCTTTGATACCTCTAAGCGAATGTGGGTTAATTGGTTTATCCCTTCAAAATAGTACCATTAAAAAATGGGAGAAGGCTGAGCATTTTATTCTAGGTACATTTTTACTAGCAGGACAAGTTAAAACCTGGGAGCAGGTAACGATTGATAAGGTAAACATTTCATCGGATCTTCTGCTTTCTTATCTCCAAATTCACGACCATCTTAAGGCATACATTCAGATGCATAGTGTAATTAAGGACTAGATTAGTAAAGCACATTTGGTGGAAACATTGGTAGGGATGGACAGTCGGAATAAAATGTTATATTTTTATCTCCATGAGTTAACTGCACTAGCTGCCTTTTCCTCTATTTCACAGCATATTGAGGAGAAGATGGATTACACCAGTTGGGGAAGATACAATCTTATTACTCAGTAGGCGGTGCATGGAGAAAATTTTAAACGTATGGCCTTTTATTACAAATGGGCGTTATATTATAACCTACATTGCCTGTACCAGATGTATCCTATTCTGCCACTTGTTTAAGATGAGGGTACCTTCGAGGTGACTGGGCGCATTGAATTTTTTTTCGTCCTAACTTGTTCAACTTCTGGAGTAAGATTATGGCTTTTCTAGGTGAAAAATTATAAGTTCAAATTGAACCTGATTTGCAAGGGCATTCTTCGGGATCTTGCCATTGAATTGCGCTTTAAAGCTATGTCAACAACAGTACTTTTTTATTGGGTCATTAGTAGTTAAATCATTAATTCTGCAAATGTGGAAATCTTTGGTTCCACTGTTATATGAAAGCGATGACTGACATAATATCGACTACAAAAATATAGGCATTTAAAATGTCGACTCCAAAATATCGACTACAAAAACATCGAAGTCCTATCTACAAACAGGTAAGTACAAAAATATCGAATCAAAAATATCGTTTAAAAAATATGTACTTTGTAAAAATATCGAATGTATTAAAATTAATGTAAAATTAAAAAAATATTAAAATTAAATAGCTAAAGTATACTTAAAAATACTTAAATAACCTTAAAATTATTAAAGAATTATTTTAAGTTATAAAAAAATACAATTTTATTTCTTAAAACATATATATATATTAACATATTATTGAAAAATATACAATATTATTACCGTAGCATAGCAAGAATGTTAAAATTACTATTCCCACTCCAATGAGTGCAACAGTAGGGAATGCGTTGGATAGCGTAGGGGTAAAAATTACTATTCCCACTCCAAAGAGTGCAACAGTAGGGAAAGCGTTGGATAGCGTAGGGGTTAAAATTACTATTCCCACTCCAAAGAGTGCAACAGTAGGGAAAGCGTTGGATAGCGTAGAGGTAAAAATTACTATTCCCACTCCAGTGGGCGCAACAGTAGGGAAAGCGTTGGATATCGTAGGGGTAAACATTACTATTCCCACTCCAGTGAGTGCAACAGTAGGGAAAGCGTTGGATAGCGTAGAGGTAAAAATTACTATTCCAACTCCAGTGGGTGCAACAGTAGGGAAAGCGTTGGATAGCGTAGGGATAAAAATTACTATTCCCACTCCAGTGGGTTCAACAGTAGGGAAAGCGTTGGATAGCGTAGGGGTAAAAATTACTATTCCAACCCCAAAGAGTGCAACAGTAGGGAAAGCGTTGGATAGCGTAGGGGTAAAAATTACTATTCCCACTCCAAAGAGTGCAACAGTAGGGAAAGCGTTGGATAGCGTAGGGGTTAAAATTACTATTCCCACTCCAAAGAGTGCAACAGTAGGGAAAGCGTTGGATAGCGTAGAGGTAAAAATTACTATTTCCACTCCAGTGAGTGCAAAAGTAGGGAAAGGGTTGGATAGCCTAGGGGTAAACATTACTATTCCCACTCCACTGAGTGCAACAGTAGGGAAAGCGTTGGATAGCGTAGAGGTAAAAATTACTATTCTCACTCCAGTGGGTGCAACAGTAGGGAAAGCGTTGGATAGCGTAGGGATAAAAATTACTATTCCCACTCCAGTGGGTTCAACAGTAGGGAAAGCGTTGGATAGCGTAGGGGTAAAAATTACTATTCCAACCCCAAAGAGTGCAACAGTAGGGAAAGCGTTGGATAGCGTAGGGGTAAAAATTACTATTCCCACTCCAAAGAGTGCAACAGTAGGCAAAGCGTTGGATAGCGTAGAGGTAAAAATTATTATTCTCACTCCAGTGGGTGCAACAGTAGGGAAAGTGTTGAATAGCGTAGGGGTAAAAATTACTATTCCCACTCCAGTGAGTGCAACAGTAGGGAAAGCGTTGGATAGCGTAGAAGTAAAAATTACTATTCCCACTCCAGTGGGTGCAACAGTAGGGAAAGCGTTGGATAGAGTAGGGGTAAAAATTACTATTTCCACTCCAGTGAGTGCAACAGTAGGGAAAGTGTTGGATAGCCTAGGGGTTAAAATTACTATTCCCACTCCAAAGAGTGCAACAGTAGGGAAAGCGTTGGATAGCATAGGGGTTAAAATTACTATTCCCACTCCAAAGAGTGCAACAGTAGGGAAAGCGTTGGATAGCGTAGGGGTTAAAATTACTATTCCCACTCCAAAGAGTGCAACAGTAGGGAAAGCGTTGGATAGCGTAGAGGTAAAAATTACTATTCCCACTCCAGTGAGTGCAACAGTAGGGAAAGCGTGGGATAGCGTAGAAGTAAAAATTACTATTCCCACTCCAGTGGGTGCAACAGTAGGGAAAGCGTTGGATAGCGTAGGGGTAAAAATTACTATTCCCACTCCACTGAGTGCAACAGTAGGGAAAGCGTTGGATAGCCCAGGGGTAAACATTACTATTCCCACTCCAAAGAGTGCAACAGTAGGGAAAGCGTTGGATAGCGTAGGGGTTAAAATTATTATTCCCACTCCAAAGAGTGCAAAAGTAGGGAAAGCGTTGGATAGCGTAGAGGTAAAAATTACTATTCCCACTCCAGTGGGTGCAACAGTAGGGAAAGCGTTGGATAGCGTAGGGATAAAAATTACTATTCCCACTCCAGTGAGTGCAATAGTAGGGAAAGCGTGGGATAGTGTAGAAGTAAAAATTACTATTCCCACTCCAGTGGGTGCAACAGTAGGGAAAGCGTTGGATAGCGTAGGGGTAAAAATTACTATTCCCACTCCACTGAGTGCAACAGTAGGGAAAGCGTTGGATAGCCCAGGGGTAAACATTACTATTCCCACTCCAAAGAGTGCAACAGTAGGGAAAGCGTTGGATAGCGTAGGGGTTAAAATTACTATGCCCACTCCAGAGAGTGCAACAGTAGGGAAAGCATTGGATAGCGTAGGGGTTAAAATTACTATTCCCACTCCAAAGAGTGCAACAGTAGGGAAAGCATTGGATAGCGTAGGGGTTAAAATTACTATTCCCACTCCAAAGAGTGCAACAGTAGGGAAAGCGTTGGATAGCGTAGGGGTAAAAATTACTATTTCCACTCCAGAGAGTGCAATAGTAGGGAAAGTAAATACTTCATATATTATTTAAAATAATATAAATTAATATCTATAAAAAATTAATGTAAAGTAATTACCAATTTAATATAATATACCAATTAATCAATTAAAATTACAAATTAAAATTGATTATTACTATTAGTTACCTATTAATCCAAATTAATTACAAATTAATAATTAATTAATTAACAATTAAAAATTAATTAACAATTTATTCAAATTAAATAAACTTAAATACATTGAATTATTTAATTAATTATAAATAAATTACTTCCCACCCTATTCCCCTATAAATCCACAACCCGCTACAGAAAATAAATTAGTAAAATTAACATAATTAGCAATCAATCAATTAAATAAAATTTATTGGCAAGTAAAATTTATTTACCCATAAAAAATTAATTAACAATTAATTCTAAAAAAATGCCAATAAATATTTTTACATATTTAATTAATTATAATTAAATTACTTCCCACCTAATTCCCCTATAAACCCACAACCCACTACAGAAAATAAATTAGTAAAATTAACATAATTAGCAATTAATCAATTAATTAAAAGTAATTGGCAATTAAAATGTAATTAATTACCAAATATAAATTAATTAACAATTATTTAAAAATGAATACCAATAAATAAATTTACATATTTAATTAATTATAATTAAATTACTTCCCACCCTATTCCCCTATAAACTGACAACCCGCTACAGAATTAAATTACGCAAAAATTAAAAAAACAAAATTGATTATTTAAAATTAATTATAACATAAATACACACTTTTCACACATATAATAACATAAAAAACACTATAAAAAATTCGATATTATTAAAAATTCGATAATTTTAATAACCTATATTATATACTTCGATATTTTAACTTTCTATATGTTTAGCATTCGATATTACATCACTTACCTTAAAAACGATATTTTTGATGTCTATATTCTGTCCATTCGATATTTTGTCCAGTCTATATTTTAAACTCGATATTATGTCCATTCGAAATTTTTTACTCGATATTTTGACTGTTTACCATATGAAAGTTAGAGGATTATATGCCCAAAGGGTTAGCGAATTTGAGAAAGCCAAGGGTATCTGGAATTTTTCTAGAGAGGAGGTTATGGAGGAATAAGGGAATATGTTTTTTTTTTTTGTCAAAGGTGTTTTTATTGATAGACAAAGACAAAAGAAAAAACATGCGACAGTCCCGCACAACTTCCCACGCAGTGGGCAAAATGAAAGCAAGGTGAAAGGAGGACCCCTATTCCAGAGCGGTGCCACAGGTATTTCCAGTAAGACTTTCTTAGTCGAGAAGCAGTAGTGGCATGTCCAGGCCGTCTGCTAAGGAAAGGCAGGAGCTACATCATGGAAAGGGTTGAGAAGCAATAACAAGTACCTGAGCATATCGAAAGGTGCGGCCACCTCTTGTGAGAAAAGCTCCGCAAGGTCCTTGAAACGGGGACTTCGCTTAAACATGAACGTAAACCCCCCCTACCCCCCTACCCCCCCACCTCCCTCCCCAGTGGTGGTAGCAGTTAGTCTTGAAAGGAGAAAACGAAAGGATGGTGATAATCACAGTTGGAACAAGTGAAGTGCTCGCACACTAGGTGGACAGACTGCGGAAGGAAGACCATTGGAAAGAAACTGAACCAGGGGGCCCCAGCGAAATATAAAGTTTTTAAAATCGTCTCGGAAAATGTCAGCCATTCTCTCCACACTCAGCAACTTCCATAGCCTTGCATGCCAGAGTGAGATCGCGGGGGCATCTTTCTGCTTCCAGGCCGCCGCAAGGGCGAGTTTAGCTGCCCCCACACAGAGCCACATTATCCTCTTATCAGCTTTCGTTTGATGTTCAAGCCCTGGATCTCGAAGGCCTAGCAGTATATGAGCTATGGAGTCCTCAATGGGTTAGCCTAGTATCTCTTTAATGTGGGATAAGATCTCCGCCCAGTAAGGCCGGATGATGGGGCAGTCCCACCAAATATGGCGGAAGTCCCCCAGCAGTCCACAGCCTCTCCAACATCTGTCTGAGGAGCTCGGGAAGATCCGTCTCAACTTGGCAGGTTAGAGATACCAATCCATTATCGTTTTGAGGTGAGCCTCCCGTAGCTCTATCGAATGGTTGTGTTTCGCTACATCAGACCACAGACGGGACCACTCTATCTCAGTGACGTCACGACCAAGCACTCCCTCCCACATAGATATGTACCGAGGTCTGGGGGACATGGTAGTGAACAGAAGAAGGTCATACAGGAAGGAAATTGTCCCCCGCATGGTGGAGCTCCTCAAAAGGAAGGACTCAAATGGTGTTGGTGGTCTGGTGGCTGCATCCCTCACCGGGGGGGATAGGGCCCAATGGAGTAGCTGGATGTGGCGGTACCTCTCGGATCGTTGGACACCATAGTCCCGCATGCAATTGTAAAACGTGAGAGGCGTGTAGCCATGGAATAGATATCAGGGCTAGACATCCTCCCTCCCTCCATTTGTCAAAGGGCCCCTCAACGGCTGCCGGGGGGAAGGCTGGGTTAAAGTGTATAGGAGTAAAAGGAGAAGGAAATGTCGTCCATCGGTCATCACCAGAGATCGAGTCCCATATCTTAAGGGTAGTGCTGGTGGGGGTGATAATGTAGGCATTCCTGGGCCTGTCGTGTTTGGGTTTCCACACCAGGTCCCATATCGACCTCCCCGCTACGCTTCTGTCCATATGCAGCCAATGCTTTTCCGATTCTCGTTGGGACCATTCTACCAAAACACGGAGTTGTGCTGCCTTAAAATACAAGTGCATGTCAGGAAGGCCTGTACCCCCCTCCCTCCTTGGGCGACGAAGGGTAGCATAGGAGAACTGGGCTCGCCCACCCTGCCAGATAAAGCGGGGCATCTGCGTTTTGACCCTTCAAAAGAAGTCCCCATCGGGGGTGATGGGCAGAGCTTGAAAGAGGTACAGTAATTTAGGGAGAAGGGTCATCTTGATCGCATGTATGCGCCCAAGCCAAGAGATAAACATCGGTTTCCACCGGGCTAGGATCTTCTGGATTGATGCAAGCAGCGGTGGGAAATTAACGGAGTAGAGCTTCTCGACCGTGGGAGTCAGTTGGATCCCCAAATACTGTATAGAGGTGTGAGACCACGATAAGGCCGTGGAAGATTGAAGAGGCGATACCTCCGTTGGGGCCAAAGTGAGGTTAAGGACCAGGGACTTCCCATAGTTGATCTTAAAACCTGCCGCCCCTTCAAAGCGGAGCAAAGCATCTTGAACGTGGGGTAAGGAATGGGCGGGGTCGGAGAGGGAGATCAGGACATCGTCCGCAAACAGGGTAATTATGTGTGATTCCCCAGTTAAGGGAAGGCCACGGATATCAGTATCTTCTCTCACTGCTACTGCCAGTGGTTCTATACTCAGGGCGAAGAGCAGGGGGAAAGGGGACAACCCTGGCGCGTGCCTCGGGAGTGTAGGAAGGGCGCGGAGACGTGGCCATTGACTACCACCCTAGAGCGGGGGGCGCTTAAGTTAGCCTTAAGCATCGTTAAGAATTTGGGAGAAAAGCCAAAGGATGCCAGGGTTAGAAACAGGAAGCTCCAATCCACCCTGTCAAACGCTTTTTCAGCGTCTAAGCCCACTAGAACGGTAGGGATCTTGAACTTGTTAGCTTTCTCGATGAGATGTACCACCCGTCTGGTGTTGTCATGGGTTTGGCGGCCCTTGATGAAACCGGACTGGTCCGGGTGGATAAGAGCTGGCATCAAGTCCTGCAGCCTCCCTGCCAGTATGGACGAATAAAGCTTGGCGTCCAGATTGAGCAGGGTTATTGGTCTATACGATGAGCACGACGACGGGTCCTTCCCAGGCTTGGGAATAACTGAGATTAATGCTTCAGCCATGGACCCGGGGGACACCCTTCGTCAGCCATGCAGTTGAATAATTGGACCAGGAAATCGCTCAGTTCCGAGGCAAAGGTTTTGTAAAAGGTTGCGGTAAATCCATCAGACCCCGGGGACTTATGAGGCTTCAGGGCCTTGATGGCCGCTGGGACCTCTTCCCTGGTGAAGGGGGTGACTAATTGATCATTCCACTCCGCCGACACTTGAGGGAGCGGGAGCGTCCTCAAATATGTCTCCTGCACCCTGATGTTGGGGGAGTCCCCGGTGTAGAGAGCTTCATAAAAGTCTCCAAAGAGCCCCGCCTTGGTGCTATCGTGGTGGGTGATGGAGCCCCTCGCATCCCGTATGCCCCCAATATAATCTTTCTCCCGCTTGTCACGGAGTTGGCGGGCTATGTGTTTCCCCACCTTATTCCCTTGGGAATATGAGAGGTGCCGTAGTTTCAGCAGCATGAGCTCAGTTCTGTTATTATAGTGAGCTCTGAGTTTCCCCCTAACCGCCGCTAGCTGCCTCTCTGCCCGCCGGGAGGGGTTCTGCTTGTGGGCGAGTTCAAGCGAGGAAAGATAGTCCTCTAATTGTTCCCGCTCTTTCTTTCTCAGTTTGTTAAGGGCAGCGTTGAGGGCTATACAGCTGCCACGGATAGAAGCTTTAAAGGCATCCCACGTGGTGTAAATCGACGTGTCGCCTATAGCGTTAAGTAAAAAAAAACGGTTATAGCTTTTCTCAACTCTAGGCAGGGAAGTACCATCTACGGTAGGCGGCATCCACCGTTTCCCAATGGAGGCAGATAGCAAGCAGGCTATGATCCGAGACGGATAAAGGGAAGATCTTGGCGTCGCGCAGGTCCCCCCGAAGAGATTGGCTAAAGAAGAAGTTGTCCAAGCGGGAGTATGATCGGTGAACATGCGAGAAGAAAGTATAGTCCCTGGAGTGCGGGTTCAGAAATCGCCACCCATCAATCAACCCCATGTCTGCGATCATTTGTTGGGTGTCGGGGGAGAATAGGCCGGTATCCGATCTCTGGTGATGAGTGCTGTCCATATCCCTCTGCCAAACTAGGTTAAAATCCCCCATTACAATTAGGGGACCCTCTACAAAACCTAGGACTGACTTCAGCAGGCCCTGCACGAACCCGTTCTGACCTACATTGGGAGCATAGAGGACCAGGAATGTGCAAAGCCTAACCCGTAACACCCCCTTGACCCCCAGCCAGCGCCCCTCCTTGTCGGTGAGCACTCCCGTGGGCTGGAAGTGCAGGCTTGCCCGGAACATAAGGGCCACCCCTTTGTGCTTTGTGGGGGCGGAGGATCTATATATGAGGGGGAACTGTTTGTCTTTGAGGCGGGAGTCTTCCCTCCTAGATAAGTGGGTTTCCTGTAGCCCCACCACATCTAAGTGATGGTCCAAAATGCACTTCCAGACTTTCTGGCGCTTTTGGGGGGAGTTTAGCCCCTTCACGTTCCAAGTCCCTAAGGTGAGCGGCATCTTAGGTGCGGGGACACTTCGTGCATTCTATGGGGCCTACGGGATCATCCAGCCCCCCACCCCTTAGCCAAAAACAAACAGCCATCCGTCCTGCCTCCATCAACCGTTCCATGTAACCACTCTTGCCGGATGTATGACATTACAAAGCATGCTTTTACCACGCATGCCTTTACAACGCTGTTTTTACAACGCATGCCTTTACAACGCATAGTGCTTTGGGGCGCTGGATAGTGAATAGTTTAATTTACTATTCCAACTCCAGTCCCCGTGGATAGTAGGTAAGGTGTTAGATAGAAAATTAAACCTATTCCCTATCCTAGAGCGCCCCCCAGCGCAATGCGTTGTAATGGTTTGCGTTGTAAAAGTTGCGCCGTAAAGGCACTGCGTGGTAAAAGTTGCTTTGTAAAGGATGTTTCCCACTCATGCCGTGTGTCAATAGCAAAGGAAATAACGATGATCCCCCCAGCTACCACCACTACCCCCCTCCCCTCCCTTCCCCCCCCTAACCCCAACAACCCCTCTTCCCCTCTCCCCGTCCCAAAAGACCATCCGGTCTGGACAGTGAACCCCCTCAGATGAGGGCCCTGAAATTGACCAGAGGGGTTGAGTCTCCTGGACTCTGTCAGCTGCAGGTCTGAAGTCTCTACGGGGTCGTGTCCCTGGGAAAGACATAAAGTACCTGTTGGAACAGATGGTTCCGCGTCCCTCCGACGCCGGCCTCTCCTTCGCCCAGGGTCTCACTCGGCTGAAGGTTCGTCTTGTGGGGTTGCCTCCGTCACCAATGCTGCAGAGGCGACTGCTGCCCCTCTTTCTTGGAGACTAGCCGACGGATCCGGTTTCCCCCTGGGCATGGCCCGGCCAACCCTCTGCCAGGCCGGGTAGCGTTGACGACATCGTGTAGCGCTGCCGCCGTCTCTGGGGGTCGTCGCCGAGTCCTCTAGGCCAAATAGTACAATGGCTGCCGTAAGAGATCTGACTTGGACAAGCTTGTTCTTCCAGTGAAAGATAAGACAAAAGGGGTGACCCCTTGAGTAGGCCACCTTCTGGTCTCGTAGGAAGGTAGTGACTGGGCGGAACTCTCTGCGCTTCTGCAACGTCGACGCCGCTAGGTCTTGGAATAGTTTGGGATGGTGTTCACGGAACTGCAGGGGTCCGCCTTCCCGGGCCTTCCGGAATATGTGTTCCTTGAGTTGAAAGTCATGGACACAGACCAGTATGTCGGGGGGTGGCGACTTTGGACCTCTAGGCAGGCTAACCCGGTGGACTCTGTCCATGCGTATGGTCTGAAGATCTTCTTCGCCCAAGACGTGTTTAAAAAGGCTTTCTATGTATTCCCGCAGATGGGCGCCTTCCCCCGACCAGGGCACCGCTCGAATACGGATGTTGTTCCGGCGGGAACGGTTCTCCAGGTCTTCGGCATGCGCCTGGAGGTCCAGGTTCTGCTCCGTGAGTCGGAGCACATCCTGCTGGAGTCGGTGCACGTCTTCCGCCATCCCCAAGTTGTGTTCCTCCAATGTCGCCACCCGTTCGCCCACGTCGTCCACATCCCTCCGCACCTCAAGGAGATCCGGCGCCAGTTGCGAGCGTAGTTCTGAAATGTCCTCCTTGATGGCAGAGAACAGTTCCGCCATGAAGGCCTTTGTTGCCGGTGCGTCCTCGTCTCCTCTGGGGGGCGACCTACTCGGCCCCGGTGGCGTAGTGGGCAACGCTCCCTTGGACAGACCGTCCTTACTGGGTTTATCTTTACGGGGTCTACCCGCCATATCTCCTGTGGCCTGGGGCCCGTAGAGCAGGGACGCCCCCTCCCTTTCGGCCTCCACGGACTGCGTTCAAATGGACTCTGGGCCACTACTCTCAGGCCGCCAACCGGAGGGGTTCGCACTCGCTGGGCCCCACACCGCGCCTCTCGATTCCCGCACCACCAGACCCTGCAGTCCGCCCTAGAAGGGCACCGCCGAGGCCGGATGCGCGTTGCCAGCGGACAATCTCATCAGATAGCAATCAAGGTCACAGCAAGGCCCCTGCAGATGACCCCCAAGGCGTACTCACAGTTGTCGAGGGGCCCCCACCGAGTACTGGATGTGCAAGCAAGACTGTGAATCCCGTCGGTCCGCTACTCCTCCGGGGGCACCAGGCCCCAGGTCGCTCCCTCGTGGGACCTCACTCTAGGGCAGCGTTGCATCGTGTAGAGGGAGCCCCGTTGCCTCCTGTGCTCAGGCAGTACTCGTCACCAACTGCGTAGGTGCCTCCAAGGAGAGTGTGTGTAGCTCGGCGGCAGGGGGGGGATCCGCGCTCAACAATCAGATGCTAGGCCATCATCAACCCGGTCTCCCCGGGCCAGGGTTCCTCCGTCACCGCCCCGCACCACTGTAGCGTAGGCCCCCACAATCAGCTCTCTCTCGGGGGTACAAATCACCACCACAGCCCGCCGTGATCCCACTCCAGGGGTAGCAAGGGGCACGGAGCCAGGCCCTCGGCCATCAGGGGCAGTCGTCCACCTCCCGCCTGCAGGCCACCCCCCTGCGGAGCGCAATCCAGTCGCGGCCTACCTAGGCCTCGGAGCCCCGGTCTTTCCTGACGTTGCGGCCAAGTCGCCTCTAGGCGGGTCCCGGGCACGCAGGGTGCAGGGGCGGCCCCCTCACCGGTACCACACACTCCGGTTGAAGAAAATCAGAGCTAGGCCCCCCTAGGCCCTGGACCTCGATCCTCTCGTAGTTTTGCGGCCGAACCGCAATCATTAGGTCCGGGCGCCCGCCCTCTGCACTCGCCTCTCTCCGATGGTTGGGATAACGGAGATGCGACTCTCGCTGGCTCAGCTCCCAGCACACAGCGGACCAGGCAGTCCGGGGCGGTCCGCCGAGCTCTGGGGGGCGCCGGTCACTGCAATTCCGCCAGGTTCCGCTCCTCAAGCTGCTCTGCCCCCAGACGCCGATGAGTCCCGCGCGCGCACACTGCCTGACAGGCCGCGGCCACAAACTCCGTCCCAGGGCACCGCCGTGGATGAAACAAAAGCCCCGGACTCCTCCAGTCGACTTTAGAGCCCAGGCTGCACGGATGGCGATGAGCAGGAGCACCCAGGGTAAGCTTAAACAATGCTAAGAAGGCTCGTGGCGCCGGAGGGACTCTCAAACACGTCTCACTCCGTCGCCATCTTGGCCACGCCCCCGGGAACATGCTTTTTATAAGGGCAAAGCAATTTTGAATGATTAACTAAGATTGTGTAGAAGGGAAATGAATTGTATGCAATGGTTTGCTTTAAGGCAATTATGTATTTATGAATTATGGCGTGATACAGATTATCAATAAAAAAATATATTTAAAAAAGCTCCTCTTCAATTGTTTTCCTCAAATGAATTGGTAGAGTATCACTGGTAATGACCAAATGCAGTCTGACGCCAGACTCTTTCGTTTGTAATTTAAACTCTGCATTGGCTGCTTGTGTCTGAACTCCAGCTCTGGCCTGCATCAGTAAATGACACAGTTGTGTCTACAAAGAAGATCTCTTCCTAGCAAGTTTACAGGACTAGAATCACAAACCAGAAATTGGTGTTGCTCTCAATGTCTCCTATTTTTACTGGAACAAGTGCAGTATTTTGGTTGTTAGGCTGCTGATTGGTTATACCTCTGACTTGGAGTTCTTCTTTTGAGAGTGGTAGGTTAGGGACCTCAACTGTTGTAACAGTCGAAAAAGTGGTTCCTGTGTCCATTACGAAAGATAAGGGATGCCTGTTAACCTCTCAGTCCGCAGAAGATCCACTCTGGTCCACTTCCAGGACTGCACCAAGTATGCACTTCTCCTCCCTCCTCAGGCACCATCATTGGGCCTGATCAAAGTCTGTGGAAGTCTCAAACATCATAGCCACTAGAGCCACTTTGAGACACCATTGGGTAGTAGGGTACTCTGTGGCTTGGTTGGAAATATTGGAACACTCCATACATTTGCATGGGGCTTTGCAGATTCTGCGGTATACCAGATATTGGCATTTTTGGGACTTACATATGGGATCTAAGTATCAGGGGAAGCTTTCCCTGCCCCGCAAGATTCACATCTTAAGCATCAGTCATGACTCTATCTTGATAATAGCGACAATCCCCCTTTCAATGCCTTACCTTTTTGCAAATATGGCAAGGAATAACCTTCTTTAGGGCATCTATACTAGTTCCAGACATGTTACCTCAACTTCTTCCCACCATATGTCATGGAAACTCCCTGCATTTTCATCCCATAAGTAGGATCTATTCCAGGGACTTGAGGTGTAGCTTTAAACCCCTTTACCCCTCCACTGTAGGCTAACTGGGTTTGAGCTATCATATACTTTTCTTTAAGCCCTTTTCGCTTGGCTTCTAACATGTCACTACGATATTTAGCGAACTGAAGGATTTTGCTAACTGGCTTGCTCTGCCAGCACAGGACACCTTGCATAATCTGTTTGCTGATCTAAGGTCTCAGTCCTTGCAATAAAGAGGTACTTCCTGTACACTTGCTTAGCCTCTAAAAATAGTAATTCACCAACTCTTTCGGCTCCTGAGAGGTTTGGAAAATCTTGAACCAATTCATTTCCTTTTGGGGAAACTTCGCCTTCAAATGTTTTATGGCTTTTTCATATTTAGTTTTGACTATGGACGAAGGTGCATTTGTCCTTGCCAAACTATGGGGTTCTTGTGTTGGCCAATCAACTGCCCTGCTCGGTAATGTGGTTGGATCATCCCTTGGGGAATTCTTGCCTTTACATCCACACACCCTGTAGTTACACTTAGAGTAGGGTTTGCATAGTAGGAGTAGACCAGATTACTGTATTGTTGATATGCCTGCATATATACACTGTTTTAGCACCATGGGAGACCTGTGTCTACTATTTACACTATTGGTGCTTGTACTCTCTTTCATCTGCTTCTGTCTACTGATTATTGCAATCAATCAATCAATCATGCCATTTGTATAGCGCACTACTCACCCGGGAGGGTCTCAAGGCGCTTGGAGGGAGGGGTATGCTACTGCTCGACCAGCCAGCTCTTGAGTTGTTTCCTGAAGGCGAGATGGTCCTGGGTCAGCCGAAGGTGGATGGGGAGGGAGTTCCAAGTCTTGGCAGCCAGGTAAGAGAAGGATCTTCCTCCGGCGATGGCTCTTCGGATGCGTGGTACGGCTGCGAGGGCGAGGCTGGTGGACCGTAGCTGGCGGGTGGGCGTGTAGAAGGTCAGGCGGACGTTGAGGTACTTGGGGCCCAGGTCGTGGAGAGACTTGTGTGCGTGTGTGAGGAGCCGGAACGTGATCCTCTTGTCGACGGGGAGCCAGTGCAGGTTCCTCAGGTGGCTGGAGATGTGGCTGCGTCGGGGGACATCCAGGATGAGTCAGGCGGAGGCGTTCTGGATGCGCTGGAGTCTTTTCTGTAGCTTGGCTGTGGTTCCGGCGTAGAGGGCGTTTCCGTAGTCCAGTCGGCTGGTGACGAGTGCCTGGGTGACAGTCTTCCTGGTCTCGGTCGGGATCCAGCAGAAGATCTTGCGAAGCATACGCAGGGTGTTGAAGCACGATGAGGAGACGGCGTTGACTTGTCTGGTCATCGAGAGGGAGGGGTCCAGGATGAAGCCCAGGTTGCGTGCGTGGTCGGTTGGCTTGGGTGCGGTGCCCAGGGCTGGGGGCCACCAGGAGTCGTCCCAGGCGGAGGGCGAAGATCCCAGGATGAGGACTTCCGTCTTGTCCGAGTTCAGTTTCAGGCGGCTGTCCTTCATCCACTCGGCGACGTCTTTCATCCCTTCGTGTAGGCAGGTTCTGGCGGTGTCGGGGTCTCTGGTGAGGGAGAGGATCAGCTGGGTGTCGTCGACGTAAGAGATGATGTTGAGGTTGTGCTGGCGTGCGATGGCTGCGAGAGGTTTCATGTAGATGTTGAAGAGGGTGGGGCTGAGTGAAGATCCTTGCGGGCAGCACATGTATTCTATACAAGAATAAAATTGGTTCAATAATTATATTGAAAAGGTCCCACTGTGTATTCTGTACACTTCTCTGCGCATGAGTAAGCACGAGTGACTGAGCAAAAGGTTCCAATCTGTTTCCACAATCCCTGATGCGTCAGGGTTGTCATGTCTAGTGGTTGCTAGAAACAGTTTGCTCCTTGGTATGGTCAGGTGGGCTTATGGTGGTACTGTGCGCTAGCTGGTCTCTCGGCCCATTTATCCTGAGGGGATGCCGGTAACCAGTGTGGGCACCTCGTCCAAAGTTTGTTGTCCAACAAACGTGCAGATCCTACGGATTGGTACAAGCTACATAACAATTGTAATGTTCTAAGAAATCCATTCCCACATTACCTTAAAACAATTTCTTCAAACTCAGCCTTCAGCTGGGCAAAGTTAAGTCGCTGGAGGTTTTGCCTTGTGCTTGGCGAGTTAACTGGTAAGGCTGCAGTAATTTTCTTACCTACTGACATTGCGCTGGTCAAGGTCTCTCCATGCAGTGCTGCTGGTGCCATTACTCCAGGTCTTGGTGCAGAGTCCGGCCTAGAAACTCTTGGAATAGGTTGTCTCTGTAGAGTACTAACATGTGCCTTGACCAGGGAAGCGATTACAGTACCTGTCAATGGTGGTGTGCTTACTGCTGCAGGGAAGGACAGCTGAGCAGGATTTGTGACAGTAGTGTCTGTATAGCTTGGGGGAGCGCAAACGTCTAATTGGGGTTCCGTGACTATCCCGGTCGTAGCTTTAGCACGTGGTTCAGTGACTGTCACATTATATGGGGTGGTCTTATGCTGAGGAGCTCATCTATGGAGTCTATCTATCTGTCTCCCTTTTAGGTTTCTGCTTCTCGATATCTTCATTTTCTGTCAGGGTATAGGCTCCACCATTCTCAGTGACTTCCTTCTCCACTTTCTCTGCCTTTCCTCATCCTGCGTGCTTCTCAATGAATGAGCCCTACTATGGATTTTTAACTCAAATTCTTTGATTCACTTTTTGCTTGCCACCTGCTCCCAAAGATTCAGGGCTTCAAATTGCGTGGGCCTGGGCTGAGGCTTGAAAATTGTATATTCTTTTCCTCAAATTCACTATCCTAGGGTTATGAAAAGTCCTGCTCAAAGGGCATTGTAATTCCCTATCGTTGGATGTATATTTGTGCTGTTACCTAAGCCACATCTACGTATATGATCCTTACTTGGCCACCATCTCGCTAGCTGGTGTGCCTTCTGCGAGAAACTTCTTCTCCTCATTTACGTCTTTCTCCTTCTGTAACAAAGGATTTCCCATACTCAGTCACCTTCTGTTCCAATCACTCACTCGCTCTGCTTTACTTATTCACGATCAGCCCACCAATACCAGTGCAACTCTTTTAAATGGTAAAGGTCTTCCTATCAAAGCCCGGCTATGGCGTCAGTCAGCCGATCCCTGCACAGCTCATTCATAATGCAAGTCTGAATACTGCCAGAATTTCATGAATTACTTCTCACAAAATATTTCATTTGTCTTCCTCACCTAAATTTAAATATCTACGATAGCAATAATACTACCTCTCCTCACCCAACAGTAGTTCCTCGACCTGCAAAAGTTACTGTACTCAGTGTGTTTACTCCTGTGCACCAAGGAACGGACCGCCACTGAGTTCAATTATTACAGCCATGCATGAGAAAGTTACGTCCCTATCTTGGTGTGACTTTTAGCGCCTCACAGTACACCTCACCTTAGCAGACAATTCAACAGTTCAAAACTATAACATGAGGTACCTCTCTTCAGTTCTATGTGTAACAATCTGTACATTTGTCAGTTGAAAAACAAAAAAAAAAAAAAGAATATCATCAAGAACACAATAACTATTGTTCCAACAGATCCAAAAGCTGAAGCCAGAAAATAATTGCATTCATTTCTTTTCCACACATGCAAATCCCTATCAATACTCATGCCTTGCTTATTTGGCCACCGCATCTCTGGAACCAGAAATAGGTCAGAACTGGGCCACTTTGAATCTAGGGGGAAACCCCTCTAAACCATGAAGGTGCAGCAATGGGTTCTTTAGCTAATAAGGTTTGTCAATTACTGATCAGATCCAGTCGAAACCATCAACTCTGCTATCAGATCTGTCTACATGCTAATATGACTTTTAACCATACCAAGCACGCAAACGGCTAGGACCAGGAGCGGTATAGTCCCGAAACGGACTTTGGTGCTCCCCAATTGGACCCATCAATACTACAGTTGAGATCAAGTTCAATAATCAACACTGAAACATTCTTATTAGAATGACAGATACCAGGTATAGTTTTGAAGATTTATGTAATCAATAGGCGAAATACATAGAATGTGGCATCAAAGGTTTTAGCAGCAAAACATACAAATCATAAATACAAAGATCTTAGTAAACCTCTATGTGCCTAGAGCATAGATTTGCCTTTTAAGAGTAGGAAATGAGGCGGGGGATTCCAGGGTACAGAGAAAACTTATCCTTTATAAGATTTTTTAGAGTGTTTTTTATACAGTAATGTCCAAATACATAGTTCTCAAGATATGCACCAATGAGGAACAAGTAAGAAGCATTGTACCACTGAATACATTTGATGATTCTTTCATAGTAGTATTATATGGGAAACATCCTTTACAACGCAACTTTTACCACGCAGTGCCTTTACGACGCAACTTTTACAACGCAAACCATTACAACGCATTGCGCTGGGGGGCGCTCTAGGATAGGGAATAAGTTTAATTTACTATCCAACACCTTCCCTAGTGTCCACGGGGACTGGAGTTGGAATAGTAAATTAAACTATTCACTATCCAGCACCCCAAAGCGCTATGCATTGTAAAGGTTTGCGTTGTAAAAACCGCGTTGTAAAGGCATGCGATATAAAAGCATGCGTTGTAATGTCATACATCCGTATTATATTAGTTGTATCAATTCTCAAATGCTATCCAAGTCTGTTAATTGATACTTTGTATGAGCAATAACCTGAGACTTATGGGACGCTGTTGATAGGGAAGAGTGTAGTGAAAAGTTCCTGGGAACGGTCCCTGTTTGTTAGAGAAATGTTGCAATTCTTTATTTAGTATGAGAAACAAGGGGCATATTTACAAAGAAGTGACAATGCGCGCCATTAGCCTTCTTGGCTTAACGCAGCATCCTGCCTCTTCTGAAACACAGGGCTGCATTTACAACAATATAGCATAGCCCTGGGTTTCCGCTTGCGCTGGCACTAATTTGAGCTGCCTAGCGCCAACGCAGGCAAGAGTTCCTGGGTTGTGGGGAAGATTGTTTATTTGGAGGAAGGTCTCCCTTCCTGCACATAAATAATCTTAAATGGCAATTTGTACCTTCCATGTGTGCTGCTTTGGGCAGCACACTAGAAGTTGCAACTCGTCATTTTTTAAATGATTGTTTATCTGCAGGAAGGCACACCTTCCTGCTGATAAACAATCATGCATGGCATTTTACTGTTTCTATGTGTGCTGCACAATGCAGCACACATAGAAACAGCAAAATCGAGGAACAATAAAGCATTTCTCCTCATTTCCCCATGTTAAGACCAGGTCTTATTTGCTCTTAATTTTGGCGCTGCCTCATATCTACGCCAAACTTGCAAACAGGGGGCAGCATCAAAATCAATGAGTGTTGCGGCTTAATGCCCACTGCAACACCCATTGCCCACTCCTTTCACGCTAAGTATAGCGTGAAAGGATGCCTTATTTACAAGGCAGTGTTAAGTCACATTAAGTTGTTTAACACTGCCTTGTAAATAAGGTTGAACCCATTTCGCCACAGGAATGTCTTCAAGAGTGACGTTCCTGTGGCAATAGGGGTTTGTAAGTATGCCCAAACAGAGTGAGTAATCATGTGGGGTTTACAAGGGTAATTCAGAATGGAGGGCAGAGTAAACACAGCTTATGTTAGCGTTAGCTCAGTTTCAAATGCATTTAAACAACAAAAAAGAGGGGAAACAGCTCTCACACGATTATTGACACGTGTTGCTACCTCATGTGGATGTTAGTTTGTTATTTGTTAGGTCTCGGCCTGGCGAAAACCAGCGCATGCACAGCTCTGCTATGCAGAGGACCTTTGATACGATTCCAGCGGGCACATGGGGAGACAAACAAGACAAAAGATGTGCACGCGGGGATTCGATGCTTTACTGGTGGCGTGATACACTGCAGACTTTTTTTCTCGCCGCCAGTAAAGCCAGTCCCAGCGTGCACATCTTCTGCCCGCCCTTTAAATAGCCGTTCACGTCCCATGACGGCCCGCAAAAGGTAGCCGTGTGTTTATTTTTGCATCGCGCTTTCACTTAAAGTGAAAGCGTGATGCAATTATAAACAAGCGACTGCCTTTGCGCAACGCCAAGAGTTTGTTTACATTTGATCAAAATAGATCACAAACCTTTTGGAAGAAAATAACTGTTCCTGCACTGTTAATTACAACTTTGAGTCGCATCAGGTTAAAAGGAAAGAAGGTCTCCTGCACAGTGACGATTAGTTTGAGTCATTTTCATCTCGTTTAAGGTGTGTGCATTATATTCTACATGCAGTCACCTCTACCTGAAAGTCTAGTAACATAGTCACAAAATATTTTTCTTTTTTAATTAAGCATCTTACTCAGCCCCCACAGTCACTCACCCATGTGTGCTCAGGATCACAATTTCCATACTTTTTATGCAATTTGACCGCTGTCTAGGGCAAGAGGGTGGCTAAGGTAACTGGCCCTATGACAGCAGGGGCATAATACGGGTTCCGGCGGCACCCTAAAGCCTTCAGGGACCCCTAAAGTCTACAGTGGGGGACATTCAACCCAGGACCAGTGGGGGTCGGGGGTGTAAATTTACGTTATGCCCTCGGCCTGTTGCTGGAGTAGCACAATTCGTTGATGAAGGAGCGCTATGCATTCATTCCTCTTGCACAAAAATCCTATGCCCATTCAGGGAGTGTGTTCATTTTGGAACAGGTCCATTAATCAGGGATATTTTGAGTCACCAATAAGGATTCTCTTTCGCACTGTATAGGATTCCTACCAATAAGCGCACTTTGCGTTGCCCACTTACCTCATTTTTCTCAAGGACCGCTGCGCCCGTCAAAGCTCGAACCCATAAAAGAAGCAGGGAGAAAGAAGGCAGCAGTGATGAACAACAGCTGCCCTGGGGCAGTGACACAGATGTCCCTCGGAGACAGAGGCATGGTTTCATCTTCAGAGCCTGTCTCTATCTACCTCTCTACTACTCTCTCTCTACCACTCTCTCTCTACTACTCACTCTCTACTACTCTCTCTCTACAACTCACTCTCTACTACTCTCTACTACTCTCTATTCACTCTCTACTCTAATACTCACTCTCTACTACTCTCTCTCTACTACTCACTCTCTACTACTCACTCTTTACTACTCACTCTACTACTTTCTACTACACACACTCTACTACACACTCTCTACTACAGTCACTCTCTACTACTCACTCTCTACTACTTAATTTCTACTACTCACTCTCCACTACACTCACTCTCTACTACTCACTCTCTACTACAACTCTCTACTACTCTCTATTACTCACTCTCTACTACAACTCTCTACTACTCTCTATACTCACTCTCTACTACACTCACTCTCTACTACTCTTTACTACTCACTCTCTACTCTCTACTACTCACCCTCTACTCTCTACCTCTCTACCTCTCTCTCTACCTCTCCCTCTCTACATCTCTACCTCTCTACCTCTACCTTTCCTCTCTCTCTACGCGTGCACATACACACACACACAGACATATATATATATATACATATATATATATATATATATATATGTGTATATATATATACATACATACATATATAAACATATATATATATACATCTGCATATCTATATAAATACAAATATAAATGCATGCATACATATACATATACATATATGCTTACATATGCATGTTATGTACATGACAGTTTGAAAAACACTAATAAAAGCAAAGCTAAAGAGCCACCTAATTACAAACAGAATTACTTTAACTTAAACGCAGGCGAGACCTATTGCATTTTCAATGCTTCTTTATGAATACAGTATCTTATCTATACAATGCCATATGCAGAGCTTTTTTCAGTTAAGGAGAATACTTAGATTTTCGACCAGGGCAGGAGGCATGTTACACTTTTACAATGTGGCTCACCAACCAAAGTAGTATTTTAAGCCATCAAAACCTGGCTCTTCTTAAAGAATTTGCTTGTGTGAAGCTCTGATAGTTCAGTATCTATTGGAGACCATATGGGCGTTGTGACAATATACCCTTTCCAAACAAAACTAAATCAGTGATTTATTATTGACCATTTTGTAAAACACAAAATGTACAACTCTCTTTAACAGCAGGAGGGTCAAACAGAAGAGTGTGCTTGAAAATACCTTTTTATATGATATTTCTTTTATTGGGTTATTAGAAATGCAGCCATAAAACATCCCAACTACCTTCTCCCACCCCCATCCCCCCACCCATGAGAAGGAGTACGCCAAGTCAGTTCTACATTGTTATCTACTAACACAGAGTATTGAGACAGTTCAAGCTGATTTATAACTTTCGTATATAGGTTGTCTTCCCTTCAATTCTATTTCAACAACATGTAATTACCCCTCTACAGTCTCTTCGACTTGCTTCTCTACAGGATCCTCCATTTCATGCTGTAAACGAATCTCTGCCATGCCGCATGCCATCCTACTCCCTTGTCCTGTGACAGAGTATATTCATCTGTGTCTCCCCCCACATTCTGCGTGCACTCACTTATGGGTGCATTCGGCGTGCATATTCCCATAGTCATTGTTTGCATGTGGGTAGTAGGTTCATTGTCCATCGCACAACTATACATTTCTTCGCCACAGATAACCCCAATTTCAGATTTTTTCTGCATGTTTAGTGTGTTTGGCCACTAAGCCACTAGTCAGAGTTGGAATGTCGGCTCCAGCGGTAATTCTGTTTTGTCCCCCAATATCTTGATCACTTCCTCCCTGAATTCCCTCACCCCAGGACACATCCACCACATGTCAATATAAGTTCCTATTTCGGTCTTGCATTGGGGGCAATGTTCTGGCTTGGAGTGATGAACCCTATGCAGCCAGTGTGGTGGAGCATAATCTCTATGTACACATTTATAGTGTATCAGCTTCAGCTTCACATTGCGTGAAACCCTCCTGCAATTGTTCAGTGTAGATATCCAGTCATGATCCCACAATCCTGCCTCACATCGTTCTCCCACTGCAGCTCCAGTGACCCTATGCAGGGGGCAGTTTTTAGCAGCAATAATGCATATAAGCAGGTGATCAATTTGCCTTCTTCCCCATGTCTGGTAGATTCAAGTTGAGTATGCGAGTTTCTGGCTCCTGGAGAAACCCTGCTCAAGCCTTATGAAGAGCCACAGCGAGGCCGGCGTAGGCCAGAAACAACCTCCAGCAATCTCCTATCTAGCACAGAAGGTTGCATAGCCCACCAAGCAACCGTCATCATTGTGGGACATCCCCAACCACCCTGTATCGCAGGTGGAAGAGTAGCATGAAGCTAATGCCTATTTACCATGGGATCAGTTGTTGCATGCATATACAGTCAGCACCTTCTCTCCGAGAGGCCTATCCCCATATATCTAGTATGGTCCTGACCTGAAGGGGTAGGGTTATCCTCTCCTTCCTGTGCATGAGAGGTAAAGCCAAGAGTTTAGGTGGTCTGAGCAGGCGATCAAAAGTTCTGTCACATGGTCGGTATACCCCTACATAAATCACAGAAGCACATGCTGTAGACGGGATGCCCAGTATTAGATACGGACGTTCAGTGCCTGTATACCTCCCACGTTAGTTGCAGGATCTCCAGGCTGATACTTGCCCTCCCACTCCCCCAGTACAGCAACCTAAGTAGCTCATCCAAGCGGCAGAATCATGCGTCCACGCACACGCATTGGTATATACTGCAGCAAATATAATTCTACGGGTAGCACAATAATTTTCTTAAAGCTATGCGCCTAATTAGGGACATTGGGAACCGCAACCACTTGCGTACGCTTTGTTCTAGACCACAGAGCTGGGCCCCCACATGAGTCATAGGTTTCAACCAAATCCGACCACAGGTATACCCCCAGGTATTTAATTGGGGTCAGTTGGATCCTTATGCTGGGTAGATCTCCACCTACAGTCCTGTCAGTTCGCATGGGGCAAAGTATTGATGTGTCCATATTTAACCTGAACCCATAATGTGCCACAACCTTAGTAATTGCAGTGTTCACCGCATGCCATGTTCTCTCTAGATTTCATAGGGTCAGCAAGATGTCATCATCGTATATCAAGATGACCTCCCACTTGTCCCCCACTCTGAGACTATCTTCTTAATGCCTGGTGCGAATCAATCAATCAATCAGGGGTTTGTTAAGCGCGACTACTCACCCGTAAGGGTCTCAAGGCTCTGGGGGGGTTGCAGGTTCCGGACCATCAAGGAGGGGGTCTGTGGAAGAGCCAGGTGTTGAGGTTTCTTGCGAAGATGGGGAGTGATATTGTCTGTCTGAGGTGGAGAGGAAGGTTGTTCCAGGCTTTGGCCACGAGGAAGGTGAAGGTGTGGCCTCCCGATCTGGTATTTCTGGCTCGGGGGACCACAGCGTAGGAGAGCTGAGCTGATCGTAGGGCCCTTTGGGGTGTGTGAAATTTGAGTCGGCTGTTCAGGTATGCTGGTCTGGTGTCGTGGAGGGACTTGTGAGCATGAGTTAGCGTCTTGAAGGTGATTCTAGCTTCGATGGGGAGCCAGTGGAGTGTGCACAGGTGCTGGAAGATGCACAGTGTCTTGTTAGGTTGAGGACCAGTCTGGCTGCTGCGTTTTTGATGTTCTGTAGCTTGCGGTGAGGTTTTTGTTTATTCCGGCATGGAGTGCATTGCTATAGTCGAGTCTGCTGGTGACCAGGGCGTAAGTGACGGTCTTTCTGTGTTCGCGAGGGATCCATTTGAAGGTCATGCATAGGAGGCAGAGGGTGTGAAAGCAGGAGGACGAGACAGAGTTGATCTGGGGTCCATTTTGCGTTCTGAGTCCAGGATGATTCCCATGTTGAGTGTGTAATCTGTGGGGGCGGGCGGGTTTCCGAGGGGTGTCGTTCCAGGTGTTGGGATTTGGGCCCATGATGAGTACTTCCATTTTGTTGGTGTTTAGTTGTAGGCAGCTGTTTTCTATCTATTTGGTGACGGCTTCCATGCCTTCTTGGAAGTTGTGTCTGGTGGTGTTGGGTTCGTTGGATAGGGAGAGGATGAGTTGGGTGTCGTCTGCGTATGACACAATGTTGAGTCCATAGGTTCTGACGATGGGGGCGAGTGGAGCCATGTAGACATTGAAGAGCGCCGGGCTGAGGTAGGAGCCCTGGGGGACTGCGCAGGTGGTAGGTGTAGGGTCCGAGAGGAAAGGGGGGAGTCTGACCCGCTGCATTCTGATGGAGAGGAAGGAGCGGATCCAGTCAAGGGCCTTGTCTTGGATCGAAAACGCCGGTGCAAGAGAACGACTAGTCAAGTGCTACAAACAGCCTAACCGCATAGAGTTGCAATAGAGTTCCCACGGGGGACTTGTTAGACACCTGCACAAGTAAGTTACCCCTCCGGGGAAACCCGTTCTTTTTCACCACGGCTACTCGCGCTAACTTCACCATGTTAGTACCTGGTTTAGACACGGTGATTTGTTTGGTTTGAACTCTATGCGGTTAGGCTGTTTGTAGCACTTGACTATTCGTTCTCTTGCACCGGCGTTTTCAATGCCGGTTCACACTATCGGTTATTATCTTGGGTAATATTTTTGAGTCACTTTTTGGTCACCCTAATTAATCACGTGTTTTATGTTTGCACACTTGGTTTGAGGGTACTTTGACTTTAGGGTACTTTGACTTTATTTATGATTCTACTGAAACGTTTACTTTGGTGATTATTTCAATGACATGACGTTACTTTGAACATGGGTGTATTTATACACGTGCACGCAGTATCTTTGTTTCATGGTATGACTTACATGTATATGAACTGTTTTTTTTAACATTATTTATTTGGATTGTTTTTTGTAGAGTAATCCCCTGAGGAAGGGCGGTGCCCGAAATGCATCGGGATGTGTTAACAACATGATGAAACCGATAACAAGGATATGATATTGAATATTCTAATCAATAATTGGTGAATCAACCAACGTGGAAAATAAACATGATTTGAACATTTGGATGATCTTCCTTCACATATCTTATGATTAACTGTGGGATTTAAGCAACAAGACCTGATTGGTCCTTTATGTAGTGCTCGGAGTCGCCTTCTCCTGGTTGAGAGGGCCTTGCATTAGTTCCGTGGATTTCACACTGCTAGTCCAGGCAGTGTTCAACTCCAGCAGCACACTACACCCTGCACCTTTGGTTTACCTGTGATTTATTCAGCTGTGCGAGTTCCCCCTTCTCATAGTTGAAATCAGAATTGTATCTACTTTTCAGAAATGTATAGCCTTACTGGATCCATTATTAATTTCACACCCATTTCTACCAATAACTCAAAGGAGGTGAAAGCAAAAAAAAAATAGCAAAAATAGGCTGTGCCCCAGTAAATGCCAAAACTGTGTAGAAAACGTTGGTTTTCTGACAAATGTCTGACTGTCCCTAAAAGCTGAGAAGATGGTAATTTCAGCACCACAAATCCTTTGTTAATATCATTTGAAGGGAAAAAACTAGATGCATGCTTTCTGCAGCACTTTTCCGCATTTTTCCAACAATAAAAAATGAAATTTTGCTGCATTTTGGCTAATTTCTGGGTCCTCTCAAGAGGAATCCACAAAGCCTGGGTACATTTAGAATTCTCAAGATGTTGGAAGAAAAGGACGCACATTTGACGTGGATACCTAATGTGGACAAAATGTTACAGGGGCCTAAGCCCGAACTACAACAAATAGCCAAAAAAAAGGCTTAGCACAGGGGGGGCCTAGCAGCAAAGGGGTTAAAGACAACGCATTAATGCTTGATGTTAAGTGAGAGAGATACCCATCTAGTGACTTAAGTGCACTATGTAAAACCAGTAAAAAAACAGGATAATTTCCAGCATCCCCACTTGACCAAACTGTGTGATCCTAGGCAATTGTTTTATTTCACTTCACCTGTCTTTTCTTCATTATCACATATAAGAGCACCTTGCAGTAGTTAAGTTCAGGATGTGCACTGTACAAAACTTTCTCCTATTGATAATAGAGAGGGGGTGCGCAGATCAGTAAGTCCAATAGTCAAATAGTAGTATAAAAATGTGAATCTTTATTATCAATTTATATAAAACTTCAGCAAACTGAGACACTCAGCCATCGCGTTTCTCTCCCACACTGGGAACTTCATCAGGGCTACCAATGAAAAAGTAACGCTAGGATGTACCGAATTTGAAATAAGCAGTGTAAATGTAACATGAACCATAGGTGTTAGCCGATATAAATCCAAGCTCAAAAGGCATCAAAATAGTAACCTTGTGAGAATATAATAACAAAGTTCAAGGCTGGCGTAGGGGCAGAGTACGCAGCAACATTACTAATTGGAACTGCCGTGAGGTGCGGCATTTGAGGTCCGTCGATGTTTCTTTGGACAAAAACTTTCTCTTGTGTTTTCTTTAACATACTATTCTGTTGTTCTACGGCTAATATCAATCTAGGTTATCCAGAGAGTGCACATGTCAACTGATTTATCTCTTCCTTGTCTAATCTCATTGTTAGGGCCGGTGTGGGAGGCATGATTGTTTCTGAATTCATGTTTGAAACCCATCACTTATGATAAAAGCCTCTCAATGTAGTGATATATTCTGATGTAGTAAGTTGAACCTCTTCTGCGTGTTATTGTAATACACTTGTTTGAATTTTGAAAAGACTATCATATTTTCACTTGTGTGGAGTAATTTCTTCAACAATGGTGCAGAACTGGTGCAGGACACCTTTACTTATTTTCCTTTGCCATAATTAACTTGTAAATAAATCGCTAGGCCTCAGAGAAAACGATCTATGCTGGAACTGCGGCAACGAGAAGAGGGATCTAGCACATCTTATCTTCTACTGCCCCAAACTTAAAATATTCTGGGAGAAAATCTTTGATTTCATAAAAATGGCACTGGGATGCACACTAATACCAGAATTCTCTTCCCTCACCACCGGATTTGTGACCACAAGACTCGCTTCACAGCACTACAGGGATCTGCTAGACCTCCTATTGACCGCGGCATTGAAACTGGTCCTGTCCAACTGGAAGGACACAGCTAGGACATCATACAAAGGCTGGGTCAACTGGGTGACGTACCTCAGAGGTGCAGATATTATTGCCCTGCAAAACTAACCCTGGAGACCTGCTACTAGGGGGATGTGGGAGACGCTTGACACGTATCTGGACTCCTACGAACCCCCGTGAGGCCACTGTGGTTCCCCTGGGGGGGGGGGGGGGGTTCACACTAGGCCACAAACCCAGACTAGGCTAATTGCTATACAACACTTCTTGTATCCTATCTCCACTCTTTCTTTTCTATCATCCTGTCCCTAATTTCCCAGCAAGTCAAAGTAGAGGGGTTCAGCTAAACACGGGTACCAAAGTACCTGTAATTGCTGCAACCCCAACCATGTTTGGCAGGAACCTCGAAACGGAAATGCTAACGTACTTGTTTATAAAAAAATAATAAAATACTTTGAAATAAACAAAAAAAATGCTTGGCCGTTTAACAGCTTTCTGAATGTTGTGTCCAGTTAAGTGCTACTTGTCTCCAGGAGGGCGCATATTATTAAGGTCAGGTGAGGGGTCAGCGAACGACCCCCCCTCCTCCCCCAACCAGGAGCTGGCGCCCCCCAAGGCAGTTCTTTGAGTATCTCTGCAGCGTATTAAGTTCATACCGTAATGCAAGTCTCTGGCAGAGAAGGATGCAGGTGGGCACGGGTGGCAGCAGGTTATTGCCCACACAGACCTCCGCTGATTAACTAATGAGTAACCACTGAGCCTGAGAAGAGCACCTGGATGAGACAAGGAGCGAGGCCTGTGAGGGAGCTGGGTGCGCGCGGGTTGTTTATGGGCATGGCATTGAAGCCGGGACTTGAGGCATCTAAGGAATGTTAATGGTATGCTTGAGTGGAGCGCTTCAGAGCCAGGCGCAGTGAGCAGAGCTCCCCGCCATCTGCTGTGGATCATGGAGTTTCGTAGCAACAGCTTCGCAAGAATTATTTTTTTAATAATAGATGACCACTCATGAATGGGCAGGATTCCTTCTGCGGGGTGATGAACATTATAGGGGGCATCTCCATGTTTCTTTTACCAACAAAAGTGTCAAACACTTAAAACATTTCATATACATTTTAATTTTATTCACGTTGGGCAATTTACTGTTCTACTTTGCAGGGCTATGCTTCACAAGAACTGCATATTTGTCTGTGCAAGTGCAAACAATCTGCCTGTATTTCACTTTCTATACATGTACTTTCCTGAAACTAATTGTTTGCGTCTGCCTATGAAGCTCAAGGGCAGTGAAGCGTTAAAAGTAAAAAGTGTAAAACCAATCAGTAATCCAACGCCTGCAAATGTAGTAGGAATTGTCGTACTTTCAATGTAGCAAATGGGACTCCTGGAGGCAGGCAAAACACAATCATGACCTCACGAGACTTGAAATCAAGAAATGCAAAGAGGAAAAGAAGAGAAGATAAGCCTTTTCAAGTTCGACAACCAGGATGTGAAACAACTTCTCTCGATCAGGATTCCTCCTTCCCGCCCCCTCAAAGAGAGGTCAAGCTCATCCAGCGTGAGAGAGCTTCACGCACTGGGGAAATCCAATCTCTGCCTTTCACCAGGCAAGAACTATGAGGAAAACTCCCCTCACACTTTTTGTGAACAACACCATCTACTACATAGCGTGTTCAGTTGTATACTAGTTATCCGTGCATTGTATATGTTCCAATGCGTATTCACAATACACCAGCTACCCACTGTACAAGGACTGCTATGGCTCCTATACTTCCTAACCAATCACAACCAACAGGTGGAAATCAGCAACACCACTTCATGAACAAAAACTGTCAGCAACTTCTCTTCCATATTTATATGTAGGCAACTATAATTACACACCCACGCAGGTTACAGGAAAAGCAACATCCAAATTCAAAAATTAGAAACAGAAAACTATCATCACAAATGGCCTCTGACATATATTATTCTTCTGGGTGAAAGGCAGTTTCTTGAACTTGAATAGGTCCAAAAGTAAGGTCTTTGTCAGAGCAACCATGACAATTCTACAATTGCATACCCCTTTGTCAGAAGACCAATGGGCATACTGTTGTGCCCAATTTACCTCATTATCACCTAACTATAAACTACGTCTAATACATTTTAAATTTGTACATAGATTCTATAGGACCCTCTTCAATTACACCGTATAGGGATTAAGGTAGACATTAGTTGTTGGAGATGTGGGTTTACTTAGGCTACGTTTTTACACATGGCTTGGGATTTTCCGCAGTTGACCTCATATTGGACAGCCATATTCACCGCAGTCCATGATTTATTGGCACACAATTGAACCCGGATCCCTTACTTGGTATATTGAGGTATTATAAAGGTACGCCAAATGCGCATCGCAAGCTACATGCTATGTTTTTACTGTTTGCCAAGCGCCGCCGTATAGCCATGCACTGGGGAAGAAAGAAGGCGCCCGCTCTGAAGGACTGGGTTCGGGATGTCACATTTGGACACACACAATTAACAACTTATTGGGAGCTGATGCCGTCGGCATCCAGGCCTAGGAACATAAGGAGCCCCTTTGTGGAATGGTCGCGTGCTGGTCGGGAGGAGGATGGGGGCACTTGCGGTGCCCAAGAGGCCTCGAGGGCAGACTCCTGTCTGTCTTTTGAGGTTAGAAAATGCAAGATAGACTGTGTTGTATGATATACACTAGATACGTCTTCATGTTGTGGAGGTGGTGGGCTAGAGGCTGAATTTGTAGGAATGGTAAAAATACATTATTTATGGTGATAGATGGTATTTTTGGTGGAGTGCACTCCCTACGTTAACGAATATGTATATTCTATTTA
This sequence comes from Lissotriton helveticus, assembly GCF_964261635.1. NCBI lineage: Eukaryota > Metazoa > Chordata > Amphibia > Caudata > Salamandridae > Lissotriton > Lissotriton helveticus. The sequence goes on from NC_136059.1 coordinate 1,456,081,270, forward strand.
TCCAGTACGGATGGAACTGTACACTCGATTTGTATTTAAGCAATACAATCACATACGAATGGCTAGACGCTGATACATGGTACGTAACTGGCTGTTGGTTTGAAATGTTAGTTAATAATTGAAGTGCTAATAAAGAAAAAAAAAATGACAATTCTACACCTTCACTGGGCATACCCCCTAAGCTGGGCGCAGCCTCCGCACCAATAGAGAGTGAACATCTAGGTGATGTGTGTGCCCGTGAACTGTCCTTCGGACAACAGATTATTTCATTTGTAAAGGATGGCAGTTTATTTACCTGAGAGGGATTCTGTCTTTACTACAACGGAATCTGTTAAGAATAGAGTAAACTGAACGCTGGTTGTCCCTTAACTTCTTTATGCCACCATCATTGCACCGTTCATCTGTCACCTTCCTGCTTCTCCCGACACTTGAATCCCAACCGCCCACCCTTCCAATAGTTGCCAAAGCCACCCTCACGAGTCACTGAGTGGAATGTAAAGGTTCTGCGACTCCTTAAAGGGAAGATTACAACACATCACCTTCCGTAAAAATGAGTAGGGCAAATCTTAAGGTTTTATAATATCATATGTACAGTTATAGTAATAGATAACAATAAAATATCACTGCATGTAACATCCTAGGAATAGATATTTAAATGGCACACACATAAGGGCCCCAAGGCCATACCTCATACACAATTAGGGATAACAATTAAGAAAAATATATAATATGCCTCATTCTTCTTAAAATTAATAAAATGACACTTGAGCATACGTTTGCGAATCACTGCCATTTTGTAATCATTCAAGTATAGAGGTAACTTCTTTGGTCGATTACTACAACGGACCAGATCAAAATGTGAAGTACTGGGAGTGTTTATATCAGTACCCACGTCCTCACACTGGAATGACCTAGAAGTCTTCATACAACGAAGATTTGTGTCTACATCATTACAATGGGGCGAGTCCACCTCTCTGTACTTTGCCAACCTGGACATACTCCAACATCACTTAGCACAACCCCATTCTTCCTCTCTCTTGAAATGTGCTTCGGACCCCAGAATCCTGATTTCCTTTTTGTTGTCCACCGTGGTTTCTTCACATACACCAACTCTCCCACATACCATTTCTGAGAGTGGACATTGCGTTTCGCATCAAATGCTTTTTGTACTTTACTTGCTACCTCTTAATCACACAAGAATCTATCACTTTCAAACACTCTTTACCTTTTAACCAGACTGTGTTAAGCTTAGTACCCCCGCACAACTTTTTCTTATGCACTGAAATGGTGAACGTTTCTTTTTTTACCACATTCGGAGCATCACGATGATCCCATAGTATCTCTCTGAGAACCCCTTTGACTGACAAACGCTTTTCTATTGCTATCTAAGCAGATACCCTGACTAAACATTTCGGGACTCATTTATGAAAAGTGATGCATCGCTGCGTGAAAACAGCGATGCGTCACTTTTCACTGCGCTCTCTCTGCGGCACTAATGATGCGTCATAATTACAGTATGACGCATCATGTCGCAAGGAGTTACAGATACGTCAGTATTTCTGACGTATCTGTAGGCGCAAAAGTGACACATTGCTGGAGTTTGTCACAAAAGTGACGCAACTCCAGCAATGTGTACTTTCACATGGGGCAAGCCCCATGTGAAAGGGCATGCGTCAGTCTTACGCTTGCCATGAGGCAGGCGTTAGATTTTGACGCATTAGCATCCAAGAAATGGCGCAGTGAAATCTTATAGATTTCATTGCGTCACTTCTATGACTCTTTCTTGCGACAAAACGCCCCCCTTGCATACATTATACCTGGCGCAGGTATAATGTGGCGCAGGGGTTTACAAAGTGACGCATTTACCTAGATGCGTCACTTTGTAAATGTGGTGCAACATGGCACATTTTTTACTCCACTGGTGCGTCACTAAAAGTGACGCACCAGCGGCGTAAAAGTGACGCAAGGGCTCATAAATGAGCCCCTTCATACTTTCTACAAGTCCATTTGCTTGTTATGAGTATAATGTGATACGTAGATGAGTGATGTCAGGGCTTTAAGTGGGATGAAAAAACTTGGGGGGGGGGGGGGGTCTCTCAAAGGGGCCTGGCCAATGTATTTAAGGGTGTGCCTTTAAAATACGTAGGCTTAAAATCTGTGCTTAGCATAGTGTGCCACCCGACTTGTATTTTGCTGTTTCTGTCATTGCATCCAGATATATGATAGAATAAGTAACATCATACGTACAAGAAGTCAGGACTATTAGCTTTGTCAATGGTTGTTATTTGCATAAGATCAATAAGCAGCAACTATGGCTTGTATAAAATATTGAAAAAGCTTCCACTTAAAGCCCTGGTGATACCACAACAATGTTGCTGCTCCTGCGTTTCAAAAATAGAAGGGAAATCCAGAGTGAAAATTACTATCTTTAAAGGGTTTCCCTTTCCCTACAACACTCACCTGGCATGACGTCATGCCGTAACTTCTCAACTAGTGAGAAGTGAGCAATGTGAGCACGCGCACATCATGTGCCTGCTGTCTACTGCAGTCCGGGGAAAAAAACGGAACGCCTGTGCAAGGTCACAAAACAGAGCCTGATAGAGACCCGTTTCGAGGCCCCTTTAAAAAACTGCCGGTGCTCAGCACCGGTGAGACCGGGCCCACTTAAAGCCGCGAGTGATGTCTAATTCATCCAAAAATCTCTTAATTTCATCAGAAATAAACTGTATTCCATTATCTGTGATAATTAATTTAGCTATTCCTTCCGAAACAAAAAGATCTGTGAGAAATTCGAACACACTCCAAGTGGTTACATTGCTTACACAGCAAGCAGAGACCCACTTGGGCGTGTAATTTATTGCTACCAAAACAAGCCTTTCTGCTTGTGACAACAGGTCAAAAGAGCTGGTTGTCTCTTAACTTCTTCATTCCACTAACATAGCACAGCTTATCTGTCACATTTACCGCTGCTTCCGCCAGTTGAATCCCTACTGCCCAACATTCCAATAGTTGCCATAGCCACCGTATAGAAAGCTGAATCTCGATATAGTGTACTTAAAAGAAGTATGCCGTACAGAGAGTCCAGAGAATCCCCAAATGGTCCACAGAGATAAAAGTAGATCATTCTAATGCTCCTTTTGTGGTAGTGTGGGTGAGCAGTTATGCTTATCAGAGGGTAGTGCTAAGCATTTTTTATATTCACAGAGGCAATAAATGAGACACACACTCAAGAATAATTCCGAGACCAATTTATAAAAATAAAGTGTTTTTATATCTTTTTTAAGACCAAGAACACAGTACTAAGGTAAGTACTTTCAGAGTTATGATTTTTCAAAGTTTGGAAAATATATCACGTTTGTGCCCAATTACGCGCCAAATGAAACTATGGACAAAAAGAGGAAACATGCATATAAAATCAGACAATGCTTTCATTAAGTTAACCATCTCATTTTAGCTCGATTTCAGGACCAGGTCAAAAAATCTATCAGGAGAAGTTTAGGGGCGTCCCAGATCAGGCGGGATCAGAGTGCTGAGGGTCTTGGAAGTTGATGCGCAAAGACGAAGGATGCCACTTGAAAATGCAATGCAAAGATGGACTAACAGGTAAGTCTGGTGGGTCTCCTTAGAGGGAGGAGGTCGCAAGGGCCTGTGGACCACATGAGCAGAGCTGGTTTGTTGGTGCTGGAGTCGGATGCAGAGCAAACAGGTCAGCCAGGCATTGTGCATCTTTAGGGTATCTCACACTCAGGAGCAGGCAACTTGGAGAGGCGATATCGGGACAGCTGGGCCACTCAGAAAGTGGATCTCTGGTGTCTTAACGTCCCTTGATGGGTGCTTTCTTCTGATGCTTTGGGAGTCTGGAGTGAACTCTTCTTCTTGGTTTTTACCATTGGGGGTCCCGTACCCCGGGTATTGGTATGTTGAGGCTCTGGTAGATCCTGGTGCCTCCAAACTTGGTAGAAAGTCAGATCTGACCCTACTGAGCTGTTTTATTTCCTCTTGCTTTGGTGCTGCATCAAGGTTGTAGGGGAGCAGCAAGTCGACAAACCGTACTTCATGGGATCTGTGCCTGTGGGGTGCAGGGATTGATACCTTCACCCCATGGTGGCTCCTCAGTGATTTGTCGAAGGTTGTAGATGCTCCAGGGTTCTTGGGTCCTTGCAGGTTTAGGACAACACAGCAAGAAGTGACTGTTGAGTCCTTGGAGAAGCTGTCAGGGTTTTGCACCTTTGTCTTCTACAGCGGGGCTTCAATACTTGTGTAGCATTTCTTCTTTGTCCTGGTCTTCTTTGGTCTGATGAATCTGAGGTTCAGGTCTTTGGAAACACCTAAATAATGAATTCAGGGGTGTTACAAGGGGAGACAGGTAATAGCCAATGGGCTATCTACCATTAGAGTGTCTACACCATTTAGTGACCACTGTCTGGGGGAAGGGGCACTAATCTAGCCCTGATTGTAGGTTCTCACCATCTCAAGATGGTGGAATTTCATGAGGGGGGTTCACTTTGCCTGCCCCGCCCTAGGGGTGGTGCATGCTGGGGGGGACCCCCCCTCCTCATCTAATTAATTTTCCTACTGTTCCTCCTGTCAAAAGTGGAGCAACAAAAGGGGCTTGGCCTCCCCCACTATCTGAGGGTTTCTGGGTTGGACTTCAAAGGCGTCATTGCCTTGAAGCTTCCTGCACAGGAAGGCCGTCCTGTCCTGGAGGAGATGTGAAACACCCCGCCTAAAGCAGGTAATGTTTCTGTCCTTTGAGAGGGCTGGCCCTCACCCCATGAGGCTGACTCTTCCCTTTTCCTGATCAACAGCTTGCTGTCTCAGGCTTTCAAGAGTGGGTCTGGTTGTCTTCCCATGGCACTAATCTTGCCTAGAGGGTCCCCTGGTCCTAAGAGCTCTTTCGTATAAGACCCAAGCTCCTGAGGCTTTGTTCCCTCTGGGACTGACAATTCTTCTCCCTGAGATATGTTTTGGTGTCTGATTTGAATCTGATTTCCTAGACATCCTCCCCTTTCTCTTGAAAGGTTGGTATATCATTTCAGGCCCTAACAGCTCTTTTTCACCTTGGGCTTTGCTGTGTGCCCTTGTTTTTACACACACCATTCAGGTATTCCCAGCATTGCTGCATGGGGTTTCTTTTCCACCTCAACCCATGCTGAGTACTCCAGTTCATTTCCAAGTAGATACTGTACAGGGATAGCAAATGACACCATTACTCTTTTGAGGCCTCTAACCCCTCTGCAATCTAAGTTCACCAAGGCAATTGGATGTTCCTTAGCATGATTGTCAGCGTTGAGGATGGTATAGATCTGTCCTAGGCGGGGGTGGTGCGTCCATTAGGGCACTTGAGTGTTGCCCCACTAATTAATTTGAGGCATGAGTGGAGGAGTTGACTGAGTAACAAGCATGAGTGCCGTTGCTGTCACTCTCTCACTCACATTTGCAAATTCATGCCCCCGGAAGCAGTCGGTACAGAAGGGGGCGGGGCAGCAGGAGTTCAGTGAAAGTGCATGTGCATCGAGCCATCACGATAATATCTATCAGGTGGTCAGCGGAGCGCACGGCAAGAGTGAGCATGTTCTGTTTAGGGCTTAAACATTTTGTGACCAGCCCTGAATATGTGCACACTAGACTGCTCATTAGAAGAGCAAGGGTTGCTCCATGCCGCTCTTCTAATGAGCAGCCTAGTGCGCATGTTCAGGCTGGCCGCAAAAAAATGTAAGCCCTAACAGAACATGCACACTACTGCTCAATCCAATCCTGGCGCTACTGATGGAGCAGCATCTGGATTGGCTGAGACGTAGGCGGCACAGGAGTGAGCGTGACATCAGAGCCTCCTCATCGAGGCAGACACACCTCGTGTTCACCACTACTACCACGTTTGACGGGAACCGGCTGAGCCTGCAGCAGCGGCCGGACGGGCACCAGCAGGGACCCCGGTCTGATTGGTAATGTTTATTTGTTTAATTTTATCCCACCCGTGCTCCCCGCCTCTTGTGAGCATGCCGCTGGCCGCAGCTGTGTGCATGGCTGTGAGTATGTCTTTGTATAGCATGACTGAGTGCATGTGCGCATGAGCCTCAGCGCAGATTTACACTCCGAGAAAACTTCTTATTTCAGCAGCAGTCCCTACAGAAACATTCCTTTATACAGGGCCACGTCACGTAAAGTAATGCCCTTCAATACGCATTTCAACTGGTCTCGTCAAGACAGCCAAGCAGAATTATGCGCTTGCTACAGAGTGTTGGTGGGGGAGGGGGAGATTAGAGAAAGACACCCGCAGGTCACTGGTGTTATCCCACCAAGACCCTTCAGCTAGTAATATGTCATCTGCAGAGGTATTTGTACACTCCGTTCCGACTCTAAGGGCCAGATGCATCAAAGGGTTTTCCCCATTCTGTGTCTATGTCACGCATATGGCCCTAATTCCAATAAAATAGCGTAGCAGGTTAACGTGTTTGCTGTTGAAATCTGTGTATACTCTAGTGGTTACAAGGGCAACTCCGTGTGTCACCATACTTAAGGTGGGGCTTTAAATCCTCACAAGTCATCACTATTTTGTTCTGCATGTGCTGGCACTGCAAGACCTCACCAAAGCTCTGGGAAGTAGCAGGGAAATGATCAGACTGATTGGATTGTGGGACATCCGAGCAGGGCTGCTTGTCACCGATCACCGAGGGGGAGGGGCTATGAAGTGAACAAAAGGAATACTGAGGGGCTTTCAAGTTAGGTTTTGAGGCTGTGGAGAGTGTTTCTGTCAGAGATATGGAGATATTTTTAAATCGAGTATGAATGCAAATAACTCTAATTTTGAGACTTTTCTGCTCATGGCCCAGCACCTGGAAGATGCTTTATCAGAGCCCGGGGGTTGTTTCACCAATCGGACTATCGCACCCTGGTAGAAGAGTAAGGCCTGTCGGCAGTGGAAACAGGAAATCTTTGTTCCAATATATTCTTTCTCTCTGATGATGCTGATTAAATGCTTTACAGGAAGGGCAACAAATGCCCAGCTGGGCCTCATGGTGCTACTTGAGGGGCTGCGGGACAGATTAGAGCTGAGGATGCTGAATTGCATTTCTTTCTACTCATTAACAGATTTGCTGCCCAGTTCTGGGCACGTTGTAGTCTGGACAGTCTTTTGGGGTAGCCCTAGGTATAATGCACTCTTTCTGTCTGTCGAGGTAGAACAAGGTCCTGCACCAGTGGGGTGTGAGTTTGCTTAGGGAGAAGGTGGAGAGCTTTACAAAGCTGCCTCAGATGCTGCAGCGGCCGCTCAGAAACATGCTCTATAGGCTACACAAGGAGTAGGGCGAGGCAGGCCCCTGGATGCTCGTAGCTCAGATGGCCACCCGTCAGGGACCTCTTTGTAGAGAGGAGGCTGCAGTGAGCAAAGGTGGCTGGTGCCATTTGAAAGCGGTGAGGGTTAAAGTCTCTATGAGTTTCCCACAGGGTTTGTCAGGGGATCAAAAAGGTGTTCAAAATACATGTCCATCCAATCATTGGCCTCTCCGCAGAGCGCACATGACAGTGGTCAAGTATTTCAGTTGTAATTGTGATTCTAAGCAAAATGGATGTAGTGGGGCCCTAATCATGGGGGTACAGAGTTTTTAAAATTATGACAAGGCAAAAGTAAATGGAAATACAGTGGTGGCCGCTACTTAAAACTCATCCCCAACTTTTATGCCTCACCACTTTCAAAAGTCACCAGCCACCACTAGTCCTAGCAGATATTGATCTGGGGACACCTGTGGCTTCCACCCTAATCTCATTAATATTTGGATCTTGTCTGTATTTCTCCTGGTTATTGGGCCAGACAGCCAGGGTAGCTATAACCACACCGCCCTCTAAGACTAGAGTTTCCTCAGTGAGCACCTTGACCTTGTCAGGGCTCACCTGTGATCCCATCTTGAGACTCGCAACTGCATTTGCTACAGGTGGGCTAGAGACATTATTTTTGTTTTTACAGCTAGAGTCTCCAGTTCGGTGCCCAGTTGTATTGCAATCAAAACAACAAGCCTTCTTGGGATCCCAGTTTTTAACCTGATACCCACCCATAGACTGATGAGTTTCTGGGCCCACCCTCCTTAGCAGGTTTTTGAGAGACCGAAGAAGACTCATTTTTGTTTTTGACTTTTTGGTCACCATGTTTCCCTTTGGGGAAAGATTCCTATTTCTCCCCTTTCTTTTGGTCAACCCAACCAGTGGTAGTTTTAGTCACCCTTGTTTTGACCCAGTTGTCTGCCTTCTTCCCCAACTCTGGAGGAGAAAGTAGACCTAGTTCTACTAGATGCTGATGTAACTTCTTATTGTAACAATTACTTAAACAATGCTCCTTCATAATTGAGACCCATCTCTTTCCTTTGTCTTTCTATTTCCAGGAGCTGAGCTTCTAAGTTCAGTCTCCTGGTCAATATTTCCCACATAAGCTCCTCATATGAGGGGGTCTCAGCAGTATCTGTGGGGACTGGCTCAAGTCCATCCTCAGTATTTTCATTGACATGATCATCATCCTCAGACTGGGGTACCAGGTCTGGGTGATCTTTCTCAAACTGAGCTATCAGTTTTTTAAGATATTCCTTTTTTGGACTTGTGCCTATTCTGACACCATAGCCTTTAAGAGGGCCCTCCATCTAGCATTGCTCAGGGCTACATAATGGGTCCGGTCAAATTCCTGATCCTGGCTATTGGTTTCAGGCATTATTTGTCTAAAGTTGGGACCTTTTTATGAATTTTGAAAAATAACTATACACCAAATACTTTGTCCTAACTAGAATACAGATGTTTAAAGTTCTAAACAGTTCGTTTCAGAGACTTAACCAAGATCCTAGCAGTTAATTTTAGAAATTGGGGAGAAATAGACCAAACAAAAATTTGACTAGCTAATACAAATTTTGTATTTACTCATGTGGTTGAATATTGACAAAGTGATTCCAGCAAATGCAAAGTGTTCTATCCCATTGCTGAACCATCAAATGGGAGACGCTGGCTCTCTATATAGTGTACTAAAACAAAGTGCGCTGTGCAGAGAATCCAGAAAGTCCCCAAAAGGTAAACAGAGGTAAAAGCAGATAATTCTAATGCTTTTTTTTGTGGTAGTGTGGGCGAGCAGTTAGACTTATCAGAGGGTAGTGATAAGCATTTGTCGTAGTCACAGAGGCAATACATGAGACACACACTCAAGAATAAATCTGGGACAAATTTATAAAACTAAAGTCAATATTTATACAGTTTTAAAAACCAAAAACACAGATTCTAAGGTAAGTACTGGTGGAGTTATGATTTTTCAAAGTTCAGAAAATATATCACTTTTGTGTGCAATTACGCACCATAGTAAACAATGGGAAAAAGAGGGAAAATGCATATAAAATCATGCAATGCTTTCACGAAGTTCACCTTCTTGGCTTAGGTCAATCTACAGACCAGGTCCAAAGTTCCAGCATGAGAAGTTTGGGAGTGCCCCGGTAGCGGGCAGGAGCAGAGTGCTGAGGGTCTAGGAAACTAATGCGCAAAGATGAAGGGGGCCCCTTGAAAATGCACCACACATGTGAAGTTACAGTTAAGTCTGGTGGGACCTCCTTAGATGGAGGACGTCGCAAGGGCCTGTGACTACAGGAGTAGAGGTAGTTAGTCAGTGCTGGAGCCGGTAGGGTAAGGTGCAGAGTTAACAGGTCAGCATCATCAGCGTCATATCTTTAGGATATTTGCAGCCAGGAGCAGGCAACTTGGAGAGGCAATCTCGGGACAGCTCGGCCACTCAGGAAGTGGGTCTTGGGTGCCTCAACGTCCCTCAATGGAGGCAGCGGTTCGTGTCTCACCCTCTCGGCGCTACATGCGAGCTCAGCCGGCGGACCACAGGCAGTAGGTTTTTTTCTTGTCTTGTCTTTTCTAGTCTTTTATGCTGCAGCTATGACATCGTCGCAGTTGCGGTGCTATTCTGCGTTTAGTTTGAAGTAAAGTCTGTCGGCTTGCGGGAGCTCCCGACCGGACCTTCTAGCCGGCCGCCATCTTCCTCCCTCCAAAATCTCTAATGCTCCTTTTGTGGTAGTGTGGGCGAGCAGTTATGCTTATCAGAGGGTATTGCTAAGCATTTTTTATATTCACAGAGGCAATAAATGAGACACACACTCAAGACCAATTTATAAAAAAAAGTGTTTTTATGTCTTTTTTAATACCAAGAACACAGTACTAAGGTAAGTACTTTCAGAGTTACGATTTTTTCAAAGTTTGGACAATATATCACGTTTGTGCCCAATTACGCGCCAAATGAAACAATGGACAAAAGAGGAAACATGCATATAAATTCAGACAATGCTTTCATTAAGTTAACCATCTCATTTTAGCTCAATTTCAGGACCAGGTAAAATCCATCAGGAGATGTTATGGGGCGTCTCAGATCAGGCGGGATCAGAGTGCTGGGGGTCTTGGAAGTTGATGCGCAAAGACGAAGGATGCCACTTGAAAATGCAATGCAAAGATGGACTAACAGGTAAGTCTGGTGGGTCTCCTTAGAGGGAGGAGGTCGCAAGGGGCTGTGGACCACATGAGCAGAGCTGGTTTGTTGGTGCTGGAGCCAGTGGGGCCGGATGCAGAGCGTACAGGTCAGCCAGGCATTGTGCATTTTAGCGTATCTCACACTCAGGAGCAGGCAACTTGAAAATGCACCACACATGTGAAGTTACAGTTAAGTCTGGTGGGACCTCCTTAGATGGAGGACGTCGCAAGGGCCTGTGACTACAGGAGTAGAGGTAGTTAGTCAGTGCTGGAGCCGGTAGGGTAAGGTGCAGAGTTAACAGGTCAGCATCATCAGCGTCATATCTTTAGGATATTTGCAGCCAGGAGCAGGCAACTTGGAGAGGCAATCTCGGGACAGCTCGGCCACTCAGGAAGTGGGTCTTGGGTGCCTCAACATCCCTCAATGGGTGCTTGCTTCTGTGCTTTGGGAGTCCGGTGTGTATGTTTCTTCTTGGTTTTTACAGTTGGAGGTCAGTACGCCATGGCTCCAGTAGGTCCTGGTGCCTCCAATTTTGGTGTAGATGCAGATCTGATCCTCCGGAGCTGTTGTCCCCCTTCTTGCTTTGGTGCTGCTTCGAGTTTATTGGGGAGCTGTAAGTCGACAAACCAGACTTCACGGGATCGGTGCCTGTGGAGTGCAGGAGAATGATAGCTTCACTCCAAGGGAGCTTCTCAGCAATTTATCAAAGGTTGTAGGTGCTCTGGGGATCTTGGAGTCCTTGCGGGTTCAGGGTGACACAGCAGGCAGCAACTGTTGAGTCCTTGACATATTTTAGACAGTCTACAATATAAATCTTCACAACGATACATACGTTTTTCATTGGGGCACAGGGCCACAATTTTAATGATGCTAGGGATTCTTCCCTTAAAGACCCAGACTTCTAAATGAGACGAATCCAAAAGCTCCACAGAAACTTGTGATTTATGTAACAGAGGACGCCAAGATTTCTTACATGCGCTGTTAGTCTGTTCTAGCCCTATTCTGGTAGAGGCCAGATGTCTGTATATATAAAACCTACATGTTTTAGACATAATCTCTGCACTGCAAAAAGTTTAATTGAGTTTTGTAAATCTTTGCTTGATGAATGTGCTTGTTAAAATCTCTATACATTTTTTAAAAGCTTTTTAACATTGTTTTAATGTTTGAATAGCATAAAGGTTTTACTATTTACTAATAATGTATTTGTTTACCGCAGTTGAGGTCTGAATAGTAAAAATGTTTTATTATTTTACTAATCATGTATTTGTTGACCTCAGTCGTGGCCTAAATCAAATTTAATAAATTCTGAATTCGAGTCCTTGAAGCAGCTGGCAGGGTTTGTCGCATTTGTCGTCTGCAGCAGGGCTTCAGTTCTCATGCAGTGGGTCTTCTTTATCCTGGTCTTCTTTGGTCCAGTGAATATGAGGTTCAGTCTCAGGGAGACACCTAAATAAAAAAACGTAGGGGTGTTACAAGGGGAGACAGGTAATATCCAATGTGCTATCTACCTTTAGGGTGTCAACACCCTTTAGTGATCACTTCCTATGGGAAGGGGCACTACAGTAAACGTGATCGGAGGTTTTCTTACCATCTCAAGATGGTGGAATTTCAGGAGAGTGGTTCGCCTCATCTGCCTCCTTCTAGGGGTGATGCAAGCAGAGGGAATACCTCCTCCCCATCTAACTCATTTTCCTGTCTTTCCTCCTGCCAAAAATGCAACAGGAAAGGGGGCTTGGCCTCTTCCACTATCTGGGGGTTTGTGGATTGGATTTCAAAGGCATCATTGCCGTGGAAGCTTCTGGTCTGGGAAGGCCATCGTGTTCTGGAGGAGGTGTGAAACGCCCCCACCTAGATCAGGTATTGTTTCTGTACTCTGAGAATGCTGGCTCTCACCCCATGAGGTCAGAAATGTCTGTTGGTGGCAGGCTGGTGAAAATAGGCAAGAGACCCCACTAGTGTTTGGTTAAGTTTCAGGGGACCCTCGATAAGTGTCTCCTCTGTGAATTTATTAATAAATCCAGCACTGTCATCAGTGAGGATTTAATAAAATATGATGTTTGGTACCAAACATCTTAGAAACCAGTGAAGCCATCATCTTCAGCACCATTGCCTTAGATACCAGGGGTACCACTTTCAATGCATTTACAGGGGTATCTAATGTTGTGCCAATTGTTGTACATGTTTGGGAACGAGATCTGGCAATGAGACCCTGGTTAGCAGGGACCCAGTGCACTTGCAGTTCGAAATCACATCAGGCAAAAAGTGGGAACTAACCATGCAAAAAGAAGCACTTACCTACACAGCGTCACAAGTTACTGAGTGGAATGTAGAGGTTCAGTGACTCCTTGACAGGAAGATTACAATGGAATATACAGATCAAATTCAAAAGAGCCCTTCTAGGGGTATAACAAGAGTACTACTGTTTATAATTTAGTTTGGTGGTAGAAAGAAGGAGATTCTAAAAGTACAGATAATACAGACCCAAACAAAAACAAATCATTAAATTCAAAATATTGTGTACAGTATTCAAACACTTTGTTTACTTTCAAGGAGACTGCACTATCTTCCGCTGTAGTTTCACTCCTGCTACATAACTGAAAAAAACTTCTGATCTAACAAAGATAGTGTGACCAGTATTCCAAAATATATGTGTAATGGCATGAGAAATCTAATGAGAGTGCAAGGTACTCTTCTTTGCAATCTTTTGGACTTTATCCTACAGACTCCTGTTCTTACCACTTTTCAGACTCCTCGGGGCAATTGCCCATTTTTTGGGACAAGTCCTCTTCTCCTCTTCAATTTCCATCACATGATTATCTTAAAGCAAATTTCCATTCCATGCTTCTTTACCAAATTAAAACAGACAAATTACTGTGTGTTCCCTACTGGTTGTATGTCAGACTATTCTAAACAAAATATCACCTAACATAAATATTTTGGCCTAACCATCATTAACAATATTAATTCTCCGTTGGGTGTATATTGTGTATTATTAATTCCAATGGGGTGTTATTTTTGAAAATCATATTCATGACACAATATTTTTGTCAGAAGATATTTAGACCACAATATTCTGGTGCCATACCTCAATCTCCAATTCAATGTGTGTGCTTAGTGGTGACTTATAATGCATCAAAAACGAAGTATATTATACATAAATACATACCTGACTTTTAGCACTTAGACCCGTGTTAAGAGCATTGAAAGAATGTAAGAAAAAAAAAAATTAAACGTTTTTTAAAATTGTGCACTTTTGTTGTATCTCTGATCATTGAATCAACTTTGTTTGAAATATATGATTAGAAATTGGATTATTATTCAGGGTGGGCGACTGCCTACCTCAAGGAATAATAACTTTTGTCAGTGTGAACCCTTAAAGTCACAAAATGAACCTAAACTCAATCCCTTGGTAGCTATGGAACAGAGCAGACAGGCTTAACTTAGGCGAATGTGTAAAGTATTTATGAAGTATCAAAACACAAATAAAATAAAAATACAAAACAATACGAATTTCAAACCAAATAAAAAAATATAATACATGTTAATAAGGAAAATGACACCAAATTGAAAGAAATCAATAAGGGGGACTGGAGAAATTAGTGTGGGAGGTTTTAAGTAGAAATAGCACCATGAGCAAGTGAAGCACCTATGATAGTCAATGGCCATAGTAGACCAGGCCCCAGGTATAATTTCAGGCTAACCCCGACATAGCATGGGTCGGATACATCAAGTTTATTGATCATGTTGGAAGTCTGGAAGTCAGTAAGTTCAAAAATGTTTCAGAGTCCCACTGGTCTAGAGGATACGTTTTCACAAGTTGCCCTAGTCAGCTGGTATCTCAAGGAAAAGGCCTCTTGCATCTTGGCTATCAGTAGCCACAGAGGAGGTCATACAACTGGCCCTTCAAGTCCACTTATTTGCGGTAGGCGCAAGAGGGAGCAGGTCCAGTCCTTCAGGACTCCTCTCAGGTCACAGACAGCAGGTCCAGTTCTCTTCTGGCCTTCAACAGGTGCAGAGAGTGTTCAGAAGAAGGGTGGGCGAGGGTCCAGCTTTGTAGGGTTCTCCAGTATGAGGGCAGGGAAAACCCTCCTAGTTCCTCTCTGACCAATGGAATAATAGTTCCTAGGCCCTGACCTACCTTCTTTTGTAGTAGTTCCTGGTTGCTTTACTGCACACAGTTCCAAAATAAGATGTGTCAGGAAAAATTAAAAATGGTGAAAGTCCTCAGCCCCACTGAACCTGGGCTCTGAGTGCTCAGGGTGTGTGGAAAGTGTACTATGATATGCTTAGTGTCCGTCCACGTCCAACAATAAAGTTCAGCTTGAGGGTGAGCACTCCATGGACAACAAATCCAGCGACAGAAGTCCGGTAGGACAAAAGCAGGTTCTCAGCAACCAGACAGGGGAGCCATAATAATTGTCTTGGCATCGTTCTCTCTCCCTCTCCAATGCACCCCAAGTGCCTTATGTGGCTCAACAGCTCTGTCAATCAGGATTTGACACAGTGCTATCAGAAGGAGACACACAGATCCCAACAAGCATATTCTTTTGATCTCAGAGGAGTTGTCACTGCTTATTGAGGTCAGCCTCTTGTTTGCTCCTATGAGGCATTTCACACCTCACTAACACATATTCAAAGCTTTGAGAACGGCTGATATCCGTCAGAGGTTTGTTCTAATTAGCCTTCCAACACTTCAGACAGTTAAAGAGTAACTTTCTTAAAGATAAGTTTCCTTAATGTTTATTACAAATCTAACTTTACAATTTAGTTGGATTTCTAATAACTATTAAAAATAGCTGCTTAATTAGCAATGTTAGTATTTTAATCTGCACTCTGGTTTTTATACAGGACAGCTAGGCCTGAACTACTTTCTTTATAGTAGGTCCTGGTTGCTTTACTGCACAAAGTCCCAAAATACAATGTGTCGGCGAAAGTCTTCGGCCACACTAAACCTGGACTCTGAGTGCTGGTGGTGTGTGGAAAGTGTACTATGATATTCTTAGTGTCCTTCCACATCTAACACTAAAGTCCAGCTTGAGGGCTGGCACTCTAAGGACCACAAACCCAGAGACAGAAGTCCGGTAGAAAAAAAGCAGGTTCTCAGCAACCAGACAGGGGAGCCATGAGAATTGTCTTGGCATCCCACTCTCTCCCTCTCCAATGCACCCCAAGTGCATCATGTGGCTCAACAGACTTGTCAATCAGGATTTAACAACAGTGCTATCAGAAGGAGGCACACAGATCCCAACAAGCATTTTCTTTTGATCTCTGAGGAGTTGTCACTGCTTTTTCAGGTCAGCCTCTTGTGTGCTCCTGGGAGGCTTTTCACACCTCATTAACACATAATAAAAGCTTGAGTACAGGCTGACAGCTGGCAGAGGCTTGTTCTAATAAACCTTCAGACACTTTAGACAGTTAAAGACTAACTTTCTAGAAGATAATTTTCCTTAACATTTATTACAAATCCAACTTTACTATTCAATTGGATTTTTAATAATTATTAAAAACAGCAGTTTAATTACCAATGTTAGTATTTTAATCTGCATGCTGGTCATGTTGGTTTTTATACAGGACAGCTAGGACTTGCCACAGTCAACATAGCCCTTTTTTATTGTATATATTTCTTTTTATTGGCATTTAGTGCATCAATACAATACAAAATGACAGCCTCAAACATTAGAATGGGCAGATACCTGGAAAGGGAAGAAAGGAGGGGGAGGAGAAAGGGGAAGAAAAGGAGAGACATAGTCAAAACATCACCATAGCATCATGTCGGAGTGCCTATCGTGGACTTCACTTTATAAGTAACATTCCAGTGTTCAGATATAATACATGTAAAGGGCTATGTTCAAGAGTGTGAAAGGAGAGGGTGCATCACAAAGGACAGTTCTACATTGGTAAGGACCATGCAGTGCACCGCTATTCTGAAACCCTGTACTAGTTCTTCCTGCAAGTTTTCCATAATGGATACTGCCACTTGTGCGTGGCAGTCTGTATACGTTTGAAGTGTGGGAGAAATTACCTCCTCAAATATGTTTAAAATGGCTCCCAGATATCTGTGGGTCAGGCTGTTGAGGGCATCAATTTCCAGTAGGTGGCTAGTTGTTCGTGACCATATGTTCCGTCTTGCAACCAGAGTGTGATTTTAGGTATAGCCCTTCTCCTCCAGTGTTTATCAAGTTGACGTTTAGCCAAAAGTAGAAGCATAGCAGTTAGTCATTGGTGCTCCAGTGGAAAATCTTTAGCATAGCCTAGTTGGTTTACTGTCGGCATCTGCGGTATGGGGTGGCCAGTGATCTGTTGGAGGGTAGCATCTAATTTATGGCAATAGTCCACAATTCTAGGGCATTCGCAAGCAAGATGTAGGAAAGTGGCTTGAGGTGTCAAGCATCTTTCGCAGCGGGCCTCCTCCCTTAAACCCATGTGGTGTTGTTGAACTGGTGTACGATATAACCGGTGAAGGAGCCTGAAATGTATGAGTTGAAGTGTATAGTTTGGTGGGAGAGCAGCCGTTTGAAATGAAATGAAAGGGGTTTTATAGAGCGCAAATCTACCCGAAGGCCTCGTAGCGCTAAAATTGCTTACTTCTGGGGAGACTTACTGAATTATGTGGAAAAAAGAAAAGTTTTAAGAGATTTACGGAATTTTAACAGATTGGGCTCATTACGGAGGGCAGGAGGTAAGGAGTTCCAGGTAGTGGCAGCATTAAGGGAGAAGGAGCGTCCGCCCCACCTGGCTCGTTTAATTTTCCGCGCTGTTGCCAGAAAAGCAGTGCTTGACCGCAAAGATCTATGGGGGTGGTAGGGAGTGGCCAAGGCGCAGATCATGGCGGGAGCATTTTTCCTCATGGCCTTATGCATGATGCACATTGCTTTGAACTTAACTCTGGCTTGAATGGGCAGCCAGTGTAAGTTTCTCAGAGCCATGGTGCCTGAGTGGCTACGGGACAGGCCCAGCAGCAGACGCGCGGCAGCGTTCTGGGTGACCTGTAGTGTTTTAAGTGTGCTACTCGGTGCACCCAGATAAAGGGCGTTCCCGTAGTCCAGGCGAGACAGGATAATGGCCTGGACCAGTATCCTGCGAGCCTGGAAGGGGAGGAGAGGCAGGACTTTCCGCAGCATGCGCATCAGTCCGAAGCAGGTGGCGGAAAGTGTGGTGGCTTGATGAGTAAAAGTAAGGGTGTTATCTAGCCACATGCCCAAGCTTTTAATTTGCTTTTTTGGTTCAGGGGGAGAACCCATGCAAGGTGGCCAAGGTAGGATGGGGCTGGGGAGGGCTGAGTTTCCCAGAAACATAAGTTCTGTTTTATCCCCATTTAATTTGAGATGGGAGGAAGCCATCCAGTTTGTGACCGCTATCAGACAGCTACTCAAGTTCGAAAAAGTGTGGTCTGGCTGATTCAAAGCTAGCACCAGCTGAGTGTCGTCAGCGTAGGTCACAATGTCAAAGCCAAATGGACGGACGATTTCTGCCAGAGGTTGCATGTAAACATTAAAAAGCGTTGGGCTCAGGGAGGAGCCCTGAGGCACGCCTTGGTTGAGAGGCCAGGTTTTTGAGTGGACTTCACCCTCTACCACCTGGAATGTGCGATTTTCCAGGAAGGATTGAAGCCATAGAATGGCGTTGCCCGTTACTCCAAGGAGCTTTAAACGGGAGAGAAGGATGTTGCTATTCACGGTATCAAAGGCGGCACTTAAGTCTAGCAACATTATTGCTGTGGTGCCGCCTTGATCCATGTGCCTGCGTGCTAATTCAGTCACCGTCAGAAGTGCCGCTTCTGTCCCCAGTTTAGGACGGAACCCTGCCTGTGAGTCGTGAAGCAAATGGTTAGTTTCCAAGTA
Organism: Lissotriton helveticus; assembly: GCF_964261635.1. NCBI lineage: Eukaryota > Metazoa > Chordata > Amphibia > Caudata > Salamandridae > Lissotriton > Lissotriton helveticus. The sequence continues at coordinate 1,456,099,600 of NC_136059.1, forward strand.
AGACATCAGGCTGGTGTTAATATGTCTCTCAAGCAGTTTAGCCACCCAAGGGAGAAGTGAAATAGGGCGGTAATTAGTCATATTGCTAGGGTCAAGATTAGGTTTTTTCAACAAGGCTTTGACTTGCGCGCATTTCCAAGTACCTGGGACTCTTCCTGAGCTGATTGACTTATTTACAATGTTTAAAATTGCTGGTCTGATGGTGTTAGCAATTTTCATAAGCTGTCGTGGGGGGGCAGGGTCTAGTGGAGAGCCTGATGTGACTTTCAGCATGAGAGAGTCAAGCAATTCTTCATTTAATAACGGAAATTCAGCCAGTGAACTATCAGTAGAAGAAGAAGAAGCTGTGTCATTGACCACTGACTGGTGGGTGGCCTGAACAAAAGAAGAAGAGATATTTTGTATTTTTTGATAAAAATACTCAGCTTGGGCGTCACAGCGAGTTTGGGCTTCGAGAGGATTTTGCAGGGAAGAGGGGGTATTGATTAGGGTTTTTACTATCTGAAATAGTTCTTTTGAGGAGTTGGCGGAGTTAGTAATTTTTTCCTCGTAGAACCGAGCTTGTACCAGTGTGGTCTTTGTTTTGTATTTCTTAATGGCCTCTCGGTAGCTGGTTTTGTCTTCTTCCTTGAGAGTAAATCTCCACGTTCTTTCGAGTTTTCTGCATGCGCGCTTTAACTCTTTTAGCTCAGGAGTATACCAAGGAGACTTTTTAAACTTAGTTTTCTCCTTGATAGTTTTTTGAGGGGCGGCTATATCTAAGGTGGCCTGTAGCCAGTTGATATAGTGAGTGTAGAGAGTGTCTACATCACCCTCGGTCAGGCGGGGGGTAGAGGATAATAAACTCACCCATAGGTCAGAGGGCAACTTCGACCAGTCCCTACCTTTAAGTGTGGCTCGGACGGGCGCCAAGCAAAGGCTGGGTATCAGCCAGAGGAGAGGGACCAAAAAATGGTCGGTCCAAGGCAGGGGGATAGGGTGGCCAGTAATAAGTCTCTGGTCGTTGCTAAGAACTGCATCCAGCAGATGGCCTTTGATGTGAGTAGGTTCAAAACCCTTCTGAATGATTTGGAGGGCTGCCAGACCGCTCAGAAAGGTGCTGGCTAGGGGGTCCGAGGGATTGTCCAGGTGAATATTCATATCACCAAGAACAGTAAAATGAGGTGCAGAAACAGCTAAGTCAGCGATCATGGAAGGAAGCTGGTTCACAAAATTGCCCATTTGGCCTGGAGGGCGATAAATAAGTAGGCCAGAGAAAGTTAGTGTGGGGGAGAGGTCAAGAGCAAAGGACATACTTTCACAAGATGGAATAGTCGTAGGACTGGTTCTGCATTGATAGCAGTTTTTGAAAAGTATGCCTAGTCCTCCTCCTCTGCCCTCTGCCCTGTCAACCCTTTGTAGTCCATATCCCTTAAGTAATATGGCGGAAATATCGGGGTTAACCTCATCTTTAAGCCAAGTTTCGGTAAGAAAAATAGCATCCGGGTTAGTTTCCTCAAGAAGAATTGACATTTCAGTTGAATGTTTGATCAAGGAACGGCAGTTTAGGAGAAAAAATTTAAAGAAGCTACCGGTTTCAGGTCGCTTGAGAGAGGGACATGGAGCAAAATGACAGTGGGAGCATTTTGCCCCTGGCACATCCGGATCCAAAGAGTGGAAACATAAAGCCTTTGGATTGGGCATGAGGGATTTTAGCTGTTCAGGGGCATACCCTATTCGAGTGGGTAGGGCATCTGGAGATGGAGCAGGGGTCCTGGCCCCTGGGCGCCTCGGGGCGCGGACGGGCGCAGACGGGCTTGCCTTAGGCGCGCCTTCGGCGCGCCGTCGGCGCGCCCGCTGCGCGGACGGGATGGCCCAGTGCTTTTAGGCATTGTTCGGGGAGGCGGAGGAGGGCGAGAGGGAGGAGCAACTCGACCAGCAGCCTTCCCCAACCAAAGATGGCGGCCAATCTGGATCGAGCCAAGAGTTCCCAGCGCCTAGCAGCAGCAGCGCTGACTCAATGTTGCTCCAAAGTGGCCTCGGAGCGAAGTAATCTCGCGCCGAGGTGAGCAAAGAATTAAAAATGTGCAGGCAAAAATATTCACAAATTTGCAACAATAAGCCAATTGCTCAGTAGTTATTGGTGGGTCCGTCAACCATTGAGCATGTGCTTTAGGAGTGCGTATTGGCGCCTTGTCTTGCATAATAGTGTGAGAAGTTGGCCTAGCATATGCTGTCCACTAGTTATAGTGGGCACCTTGCACCAGTCCAAACAACCCTTATTGATGACTAGCAGCCCGTCCCGATGTTGTCCGGGTATGAAATAGAATGTGTGTAATGTGTGTATTCAGATACGGTCATTCGCGTGTTCCCCCGCTTGAGGGGCAGCTGCAGCCCTGGTTGATGTTAGCAGGCACGTGTCCCCCCCCGCTTGAGGCCCAGCTGCAGCCCTGGTTCATGTTAGCAAGCGCATGTAATTAGTGTAGTGATCCGCCGCCTGAGCCCGGCTACAGCCCTGGCTGATGTTAGCAGGCGCGTATAATTTGGTTTAATGTGATAGTTCAGTAACAGCGCGCATGAGAGGCTGCAATAATTGTCCCAGCAGACACGCTCAGTTGCGTGTGCCCCCGCTTGAGGGCCAGCGGCGACCGTCTAACAATTAGAATTGTGTGAGTCTTAAATGATTGTTTCCCGCTGTTCTTATGTTTTTTATGACCCACACCGACGCTCTTAGGCCCGAGCGCTTTTTAGACGCACCCAGGCCAAGCCACACACTGCGTTCGGTCCTTTCAGACGCACCCAGGCCAAGGCACACACTGCATTCAGCACCCCCAGTATGTGTGAGACAACGGGCAGTCCCCCAAGGGAGTCTTGTGAATGGTTACTTACCACGCTTCGAGGTGAACGCCTTTGTGACGCTCCCAGCACACGGCCACAGCAGACGATCTGATTAATGTAGGACCCAGATGGCATGAAGTGCAGAACGTAGCACACGCCCCCAGCGTTTGTCATTCCCCCAGCGTGCCCCTTGATGCGGCGCAATTGTGTAATTGGCGCTTCACATTGCGTGAAGGGCGGACACACGCCCACAGCGTTTGTCACGCCCCCAGCGTGTCACGCCCCCAGCATGCCCCTTGATGCGGCGCAATTACGACTCACATGGCATGAAGGGCAGAACGTACCACACGCCCCCAGCGTTTGTCACGCCCCCAGCACACGCCCACAGCAGAACGCAGACACGCCCACAAGGGACTACTTTGCTGGCACGGTTCTTTTACATTTTAAATGTATATGGTGGCCGTCTGCATAGCCTATGTCCTTCTGCTGCAACTGCCCTTTCCAAAGCTGGGTGTTGTGATTGGTGCTGTGGTTACTGAGATTACCCGCCTCAAAGGTATGGGCTCTCTCTTTATAATATTAGTATGGATATATATATTTAGTGTTTGGGTGATTTATGTGAAGTTTGCCAACATCAGCATTGAAGTATCACTGAAAGTCGGATTGACAAGAGGCATTGTGGGAAATGAAGTCCGGTTGAAGCAGGTACTAACAGTTAAGGTGAACATCTCAAGCATAATGATACCTTTGCACTAGACATCATGAAAGAACTAAACAAGTACTCATACCTTAACGAAACAAATGTATTTTAAACGTGAAAAATGAACAATACCAAAAAAACGGACTGCCTCTTTAAATGAATTGACATTGTCCTTCTTCAATGTTTTAGTCACGTTTAAAACAAGCTAACGAACCCACCAATGAAAAGAAAAAAAGCATATGAATAAGAGGTCTGTTACCTCGAAACGCGTTATGCTGAATTTTGCCCGGAATAAAGGATTCCTTGAAAGTACGCTTGTGTGGCCGGTTTCACGTTGCTGCATGCTGCGCGTGGATAGTGTTTGTTTGTTGAGGTGTCTGACACACCTGGGACCGGCCCGAACTCGAGAGGCTGTGGCGCTTTGTCTTGTCAGATTTTTGGAGACTTTTGTGAGAAGCAAATAGGTGAGCGCCTGCCGGCAGAAGAGAATCGTAACGGACATCAGGCTGAATTGAGGGGCCACATCAAATGGCCCGCTTCATCCGATCTCTGAACCCCTTTGAAATTGCCAGAGTTTGCAGAAAGGAATTTTTTCTGAAGCACGTCGTACAGAACTTTACTCGTGGATGGCAAAGAAGAACAAGCAAATACATTGGAGGTTGCAATATCCTCATTGTCACCCGGACCATCGAATTCAGCCGTAACATGGTACTAAACCAGCTAAAGGCTTTGGAGAGTGTTTGGGTGATTTATGTGAAGTTTGCCAACATCAGCATTGAAGTATCACTGAAAGTCGGATTGACAAGAGGCATTGTGGGAAATGAGTCCGGTTGAAGCAGATACTAACAGTTAAGGTGAACATCTCAAGCATAATGATACCTTTGCACTAGACATCATGAAAGAACTAAACAAGTACTCATACCTTAACGAAACAAATGTATTTTAAACGTGAAAAATGAGCAATACCCAAAAAACGGACTGCCTCTTTAAATGAATTGACATTGTCCTTCTTCAATGTTTTAGTCACGTTTAAAAGAAGCTAACGAACCCAACAACGAAAAGAAAAAAAGCATATGAATAAGAGGTCTGTTACCTCGAAACGCGTTATGCTGAATTTTGCCCGGAATAAAGGATTCCTTGAAAGTACGCTTGTGTGGCCGGTTTCACGTTGCTGCATGCTGCGCATGGATAGTGTTTGTTTGTTGAGGTGTCTGACACACCTGGGACCGGCCCGAACTCGAGAGGCTGTGGCGCTTTGTCTTGTCAGATTTTTGGAGACTTTTGTGAGAAGCAAATAGGTGAGCGCCTGCCGGCAGAAGAGAATCGTAACGGACATCAGGCTGAATTGAGGGGCCACATCAAATGGCCCGCTTCATCCGATCTCTGAACCCCTTTGAAATTGCCAGAGTTTGCAGAAAGGAATTTTTCCTGAACCACGTCGTACAGAACTTTACTCGTGGATGGCAAAGAAGAACAAGCAAATACATTGGAGGTTGCAATATCCTCATTGTCACCCGGACCATCGAATTCAGCCGTAACATGGTACTAAACCAGCTAAAGGCTTTGGAGAGTGTTTGGGTGATTTATGTGAAGTTTGCCAACATCAGCATTGAAGTATCACTGAAAGTCGGATTGACAATAGGCATTGTGGGAAATGAAGTCCGGTTGAAGGAGGTACTAACAGTTAAGGTGAACATCTCAAGCATAATGATACCTTTGCACTAGACATCATGAAAGAACTAAACAAGTACTCATACCGTAACGAAACAAATGTATTTTAAACGTGAAAAATGAACAATACCAAAAAAACGGACTGCCTCTTTAAATGAATTGACATTGTCCTTCTTCAATGTTTTAGTCACGTTTAAAACAAGCGAACGAACCCACCAATGAAAAGAAAAAATGCATATGAATAAGGAGTCTGTTACCTCGAAACGCGTTATGCTGAATTTTGCCCGGAATAAAGGATTCCTTGAAAGTACGCTTGTGTGGCCGGTTTCACGTTGCTGCATGCTGCGCGTGGATAGTGTTTGTTGAGGTGTCTGACACACCTGGGACCGTCCCGAACTCGAGAGGCTGTGGCGCTTTGTCTTGTCAGATTTTTGGAGACTTTTGTGAGAAGTAAATAGGTGAGCGCCTGCCGGCAGAAAAGAATCGTAACGGACATCAGGCTGAATTGAGGGGCCACATCAAATGGCCCGCTTCATCCGATCTCTGAACCCCTTTGAAATTGCCAGAGTTTGCAGAAAGGAATTTTTCCTGAAGCACGTCGTACAGAACTTTACTCGTGGATGGCAAAGAAGAACAAGCAAATACATTGGAGGTTGCAATATCCTTATTGTCACCCGGACCATCGAATTCAGCCGTAACATGGTACTAAACCAGCTAAAGGCTTTGGAGAGTGTTTGGGTTATTTATGTGAAGTTTGCCAACATCAGTATTGAAGTATCACTGAAAGTCGGATTGACAAGAGGCATTGTGGGAAATGAAGTCCGGTTGAAGCAGGTACTAACAGTTAAGGTGAACATCTCAAGCATAATGATACCTTTGCACTAGACATCATGAAAGAACTAAACAAGTACTCATACCTTAACGAAACAAATGTATTTTAAACGTGAAAAATGAACAATACCAAAAAAACGGACTGCCTCTTTAAATGAATCGACATTGTCCTTCTTCAATGTTTTAGTCACGTTTAAAACAAGCTAACGAACCCACCAATGAAAAGAAAAAAAGCATATGAATAAGAGGTCTGTTACCTCGAAACGAGTTATGCTGAATTTTGCCCGGAATAAAGGATTCCTTGAAAGTACGCTTGTGTGGCCGGTTTCACGTTGCTGCATGCTGCGCGTGGATAGTGTTTATATATATATATATATCCACCAGAAGTCGGCGAGGAAGCAAGGATGGCCGCTAACAGCGGCGGGCCGGGACGGGATCGCCACTCTCCCCCGTATTCCACAACAGTCGTTCTAACCAGTCTCACAAGAACGACGTCCAGGCCAACAGCTCTGTTCAGAAATTTGTGTTTATTCACAACGCACTCGACGCGTTTCAGGAAATGAATCCCCTTGTTCACGAGTGATAGTGCTTGTTTACAACATGGTTTAAATGCATAACATGTGACTTATGGACATAAACAGCAGACTACCAATGTCATGTATTGTCTGGAGCTATGAGAACAGACTCACGATTTTTAAACAGCAAGCTAGAGCACAGCTCGAAACTCTCATTTCATTACAAATTATACTTTCATTTGTAAAATAACTTGTCACCTGATGCAAAATAAATGCAAAACAAAACACAACAGGAAAAAAAAAAATAAAGTAGGATGGTTAGCGTTTTGGGAGCCAGCGCGTGCATTCGAACTCACAACCTCAAAATCACGGCATCTTTAGGCCGAGTGCATTCGCTCCTTACTCCACCAGAGCATTTGTTCATTTTCAGCCCCAGTGGGCTGTCTGGTATTACACCAATCTGTATCTTGCGCAGGCCACAACTGCACACCTTTGATTTGAGCCCCAGTGGGCTACGATTCCAAAAACAAATCTGTGCACTGTATAGCAAGTTTTCTTTACTCAACAATTTTCTTTAGGTAGTGCCTTGCGCACAAAAAACGGTATGCTCCGTTCATACGCTAGTCCATCTGCCTTTTTTTCAAACAGTGCCTCGGGTTTTGACATTTTAGCTCATCCCATCATTCAATTGATCCTACAAAAAGCTTGCTCCAGCATCTTGTCTTTCACGTGCTGTGTCTCACATTCTCCCAAAAAGAATAAAACCGGTACCTACAGTGAAAACAAAATACAAATGTGAATACATTCAACCGTGATTTGTGCACATTCATACAGATAAAAAACTTAAGGTTACTTGGGCAGCTGTAACTCAACAGACAGATAGTTTTACATCTTTTATCCAAGGTGTTCCCCTAGTGCCTCATCACGGTTATGACCTTGGGGTTGCATGATACTTAATAATGAACCTTGACTCAAGCCGTCTCAGTTCTTGCAGTCTATTACCACCTCTCACTCTTACTGGAACCTGATCCAGCACAATAAATGATAAAAGACTACTGTTGCTCTTGTGGTGTGTTGCGAAATGCCTAGCTACTGGGTATTGTTTATCAAGGTTTTTAATCGCCCTGAGATGTTGCAGGACTCTCTCTTTGGCTGGTTTAATGGTACTTCCCACATAGAATTTATTGCATGGGCACTTCAATGCATGAACGGCAAAGTCAGTGCGACAGGAGACATGTTTCATGATTTTAAAAGGGTCACATTGTTCAGAAAGCTTGACTTCTTTTGTGTTGTGGCTATATTTACATGCCTTGCAGCGGCCACACACATAAAATCCCTGGACCGGATTATTTCTCTTTCTATTGGCGACCAGTGTCTGACATACTCTGTCTTTTAGTGACATAGGTCTTCTGTAGGTTATCTGAGGGAACTCATGGATGCCTGTTTAATGTCCTTGTCAGTTTGCAAGGCATTCCAGAATTTACTAATAGCTCCTCTGACTTCTTTAGATTGTAAGTTGTAATCGGTTATGAACCTGATGGTTTCCAGGTTATCTGTCTCCTCATCCCTTTTTACTTCTTTTTTGGTTGACTCTCTGTCGTAAACTTTCTGAACAGCTGCTGCGATACATTTTTTACTCTACCCTCTAGCTCTGAATCTCTCACACATAACCATCTTTTCCTGCTCAAAGTCTTCTGGCTTCGTACAATTACTTTTGGCTCTCAGGAGCTCTCCAAACGGAATAGAATTAATCAGATTGCGTGGGTGACAACTCTGTGCGTGAAGGATGCTGTTTCCAGCCGTCTCCTTTCTGTACAGGGCTGTCGTGAGATGATTATCATCTATCCGGACTTTCAAGTCTAAAAAGTCCACCGGAGTTCTGCTAATGTGACTTGTGAAGGTTAAGTTAAAAACATTCACGTTAAGGATTTTAACGAACTCAGTGGCTTCCTCCTCACTGCCTTCCCAGATGATGAAAATGTCATCAATATACCGGAGCCATGTCCGTACTCCGGTCCGGTATTGATGAAGTTGCCTGACTACCTGCTCCTCCCACCAGCCCAGGTACAACCCGGCAAAGCTGGGGGCGAAGCAGGTACCCAGCGATGTGGCAAGCAATTGATGGTAAATGCTGCCATTGAAAAGGAAATAATTCTGGGTGAGACAAGTATGTATCATATCCAGTAACATTTCCGTATGGAACAAAAAGGAGACTGATCTACTGCTCAAAAAATGTCTACAGGCTTTAATTCCCATTTCATGCGGAATATTGGTATACAAGCTGTTTACGTCTAGTGTCATCAGTAAACAGTTTTCATTAGGTTCAATATTGGTAATTTTTTCCAAAAAATCCCCTGAATCTTTAAGGTAAGCCAGGAGGCTTTGACTAAAGGCTGAAGAAAATGATCTACATACCTGGATGTATTCTCCAGGCAGCTGTTTCTAGAAGAAACGATCGGCCTACACGGGGGATTTGTGGGGTTTTTATGCAATTTGGGTAATAAATAAAGAGCCGGTAGTTTTGGGAACTTACACCGTAGAAAGTTATACTCATCAGTCTCAACGAGTCCCTCATTTCTCCATTCATTTAATCGCTCTTGGTATCTATTATTCTCAGTGTCATAGACTTTTCTGTTACTTTTTTCATATTTTTCCACATCATTTAGTTGTTTTAAACCTTCATTAATGTACATTTCTCTGGACATAATCACAATATTCCCACCCTTGTCGGATTTCCTGACAACGATACTAGTGTCATTTTGTAAACTGTCAATCACTAGTCTTTGTGTTTGAGTGAGGTTATTCCTGCCCCAGCTGTTTTTCTTAGCTAGTTCATTAAATGCATCCACCACTCCTTTTTCGAAAACATCTATGGCATTGTTAGTTATCATGGGTAGGAAAATTGATTTCGGTTTGAACCCGCTGTTACTGTTAAGGTCCAACCGTATATTTTCATTAATCAAATTAAGGGTGAGATTTTCAATTACATCTGGGTTCCCCCCTAAGTCATGTAGCACTTGTAGAATTTCCGCATTGCCTATTTCAAGTGTGCTAGGTACTGGTATGCTGCTGCTAGATTCTTGGTTCATTCTAGTGGCAAACCATTTTTTCAATCTTTGTTTTCTTGTGAACTGGAAGAGATCTATTCTACTCTGGGTATAGTTAAAAATGGCAGAGGGGCAGAAAGATAACCCATAAGACAGTATCTCAATTTCTGCGTCATTAAGATTCCTGTTGGAGAGGTTGACCACTGTCTTCGTGTCTTTCATTTTAGTTTCTTCTGGCCCCTCGTTCTCGTTCCCACCGGGCTTGATATATTTGCTACCATTGCGTTTGGCTTCTTTCCTCCTCTGCCTCCTCTTCCTCGTCCTCTTGTTCCTCCAGAGTCTTGTTCTGGGCTTCTAATCTTCCTTTCGCCATCATGGAGAATTCTTTTAAAATTTGATCTTCTGGGCTTAGAAAGCCGGCGTTCGTCTCATCAGGCCAGTTTTCCACCTCCTCCGCTTCCTCATCCTGCATGTTGCTAGCCCCCTCTGTTACCTCCATTACCGGTTTGATTAGCCCCGTTACAGGTGTAGGGATTGTTGTTTGGGAGCGCAGGTGATCATATTTCTTTGAGAAAGTCAGGACCTGCCCCTTTTCATAGTCCACATGATCTCTCAGGAATTTCCTTTGTTTCTTTTCTTTGATTTCTTTCTCAATGATTTCCAGTTTCTTGTCTAGTTTAGCCATATCCGTTTCAAATTCGTCTTTATTGCAGATCGATTTCAAATATTCTATTAGATCTACAATTTCCACAGCCCATTTCTCACAGTCTTTTTGAGCGTACTTCACTAGTAGCTTAAGCATTACTATTGAGCATTCATGGCTGTTTGTTGCCCATTCTTCGACCAGATCGGGGTCCGGATCGTTAAAGGTAGGTGTGGTATATATTCTCAGCCCTCTCGGGATTCTTCCTACCTCAATGTACTTTGCCAGGGTGGTTGCCTCCCACCACTTTGTTTGCTCTAACTTGAGCAGTTTCCATAGTTTATTCCAGCTGTCCTGCTTGGTTTTCGCATCACCGCCACTCACCATGCTTGACGTCGTGTCTGTACTCGACCCCGTCATCTGGATATCAAACATTTGTCTCGCTGCCTCGTTCCTCTTGGTATTTCTGCTGGAAGCCATGGCTGCAAACTTGGTGTGTTTCTTGGTCTTGATAAGCGCTATAGTAATCAAAGCGCCCACTTTTATCTGAACGTCCGGTTCTGTTACCGAGTTGGTGTGCAGGTAACCAGACCTCCGCTTGCCTCTGCTGTGTGTTTGAGGTCCCTCCGACTCCCGTCTTCACCCACTTTTGATGATGTAGGGTCAGCGTGTTTGTTTGCTCGATTTCCCAAGTGTCACGTGTCCTTACGGTCTGGTGGGCGAAGTTGACTAAACCTCCGTTTCTCGGGTAGTCTCACCGGGAGCCTCTCCTCGTGTCAGGCAGCAGTGGCGGGACAAAGCTTCAAAATAAATCCACCAGAAGTCGGCGAGGAAGCAAGGATGGCTGCTAACAGCGGCGGGCCGGGACGGGATCGCCACTCCCCCGTATTCCACAACAGTCGTTCTAACCAGTCTCACAAGAACGACGTCCAGGCCAACAGCTCTATAGCGCTTATCAAGACCAAGAAACACACCAAGTTTGCAGCCATGGCTTCCAGCAGAAATACCAAGAGGAACGAGGCAGCGAGACAAATGTTTGATATCCAGATGACGGGGTCGAGTACAGACACGACGTCAAGCATGGTGAGTGGCGGTGATGCGAAAACCAAGCAGGACAGCTGGAATAAACTATGGAAACTGCTCAAGTTAGAGCAAACAAAGTGGTGGGAGGCAACCACCCTGGCGAAGTACATTGAGGTAGGAAGAATCCCGAGAGGGCTGAGAATATATACCACATCTACCTTTAACGATCCGGACCCCGATCTGGTCGAAGAATGGGCAACAAACAGCCATGAATGCTCAATAGTAATGCTTAAGGTACTAGTGAAGTACGCTCAAAAAGACAGTGAGAAATGGGCTGTGGAAATTGAAGATCTAATAGAATATTTGAAATCGATCTGCAATAAAGATGAATTTGAAACGGATATGGCTAAACTAGACAAGAAACTGGAAATCATTGAGAAAGAAATCAAAGAAAAGAAACAAAGGAAATTCCTGAGAGATCATGTGGACTATGAAAAGGGACAGGTCCTGACTTTCTCAAAGAAATATGATCACCTGCGCTCCCAAACAACAATCCCTACACCTGTAACAGGGCTAATCAAACCGGTAATGGAGGTAACAGAGGGGGCTAGCAACATGCAGGATGAGGAAGCAGAGGAGGTGGAAAACCAGCCTGATGAGACGAACGCCGGCTTTCTAAGCCCAAAAGATCAAATTTTAAAAGAATTCTCCATGATGGCGAAAGGAAGATTAGAATCCCAGAACAAGACAAACACAGGAGGAACAGGACGAGGAAGAGGAGGCAGAGGAGGAAAGAAGCCAAATGCAATGGTAGCAAATATATCAAGCCCGGTGGGAACGAGAACGAGGGGCCAGAAGAAACTAAAATGAAAGACACGAAGACAGTGGTCAACCTCTCCAACAGGAATCTTAATGAGGCAGAAATTGAGGTACTGTCTTATGGGTTATCTTTCTGCCCCTCTGCCATTTTTAACTATACCCAGAGTAGAATAGTTCTCTTCCAGTTCACGAGAAAACTAAGATTGAAAAAATGGTTTGCCACTAGAATGAACCAAGAATCTAGCAGCAGCATACCAGTACCTAGCACACTTGAAATAGGCAATGCGGAAATTCTACAAGTGCTACAGGACTTAGGGGGGAACCCAGATGTAATTGAAAATCTCACCCTTAATTTGATTAATGAAAATATACGGTTGGACCTTAACAGTAACAGCGGGTTCAAACCGAAATCAATTTTCCTACCCATGATAACTAACGATGCCATAGATGTTTTCGAAAAAGGAGTGGTGGATGCATTTAATGAACTAGCTAAGAAAAACAGCTGGGGCAGGAATAACCTCACTCAAACACAAAGACTAGCGATTGACAGTTTACGAAATGACACTAGTATCGTTGTCAGGAAATCCGACAAGGGTGGGAATATTGTGATTATGTCCCGAGAAATGTACATTAATGAAGGTTTAAAACAACTAAATGATGTGGAAAAATATGAAAAAAGTAACAGAAAAGTCTATGACACTGAGAATAATAGATACCAAGAGCGATTGAATGAATGGAGAAATGAGGGACTCATTGAGACTGATGAGTATAACTTTCTAAGGTGTAAGTTCCCTAAACTACCGGCTCTTTATTTATTACCCAAATTGCATAAAAACCCCACAAATCCACCGTGTAGGCCGATCGTTTCTTCTAGAAACAGCTGCCTGGAGAATATATCCAGGTATGTAGATCATTTTCTTCAGCCTTTAGTGCAAAGCCTCCCGGCTTACCTTAAAGATTCAGGGGATTTTTGGGAAAAAAATTACCAATATTGAACTTAATGAAAACTGTTTACTGCTGACACTAGACGTGAACAGCTTGTATACCAATATTCCGCATGAAATGGGATTCAAAGCCTGTAGACATTTTTTGAGCAGTAGATCAGTCGCCTTTTTTTTCCATATGGAAATGTTACTGGATATGATACATACTTGTCTCACCCAGAATTATTTCCTTTTCAATGGCAGCATTTACCATCAATTGCTCGGCACATCGAAGGGTACCTGCTTCGCCCCCAGCTTTGCCGGGTTGTACCTGGGCTGGTGGGAGGAGCAGGTAGTCAGGCAACTTCATCAATACCGGACTAGAGTACGGACATGGCTCCGGTATATTGATGACATTTTCATCATCTGGGAAGGCAGTGAGGAGGAAGCCACTGAGTTCGTTAAAATCCTTAACGTGAATGTTTTTAACTTAACCTTCACAAGTCACATTAGCAGAACTACGGTAGACTTTTTAGACTTGAAAGTCCGGATAGATGATAATCATCTCACGACAGCCCTGTACAGAAAGGAGACGGCTGGAAACAGCCTCCTTCACGCATAGAGTTGTCACCCATGGAATCTGATTAATTCTATTCCGTTTGGAGAGCTCCTGAGAGCCAAAAGGAATTGTACGAAGCCAGAAGACTTTGAGCAGGAAAAGATGGTTATGTGTGAGAGATTCAGAGCTAGAGGGTAGAGTAAAAAATTTATCGCAGCAGCTGTTCAGAAAGTTTACGACAGAGAGTCAACCAAAAAAGATGTAAAAATGGATGAGGAGACAGATAACCTGGAAACCGTCAGGTTCATAACCGATTACAACTTACAATCTAAAGAAGTCTGAGGACCTATTAGTAAATTCTGGAATGCCTTGCAAACTGACAAGGACATTAAAACAGGCATCCATGAGTTCCCTCAGATAACCTACAGAATACCTATGTCACTAAAAGACAGAGTATGTCAGACACTGGTCGCCAATAGAAAGAGAAATAATCCGGTCCAGGGATTTTATGTGTGTGGCCGCTGCAAGGCATGTAAATATAGCCACAACACAAAAGAAGTCAAGCTTTCTGAACAATGTGACCCTTTTAAAATCATGAAACATGTCTCCTGTCACACTGACGTTGCCGTCTATGCATTGAAGTGCCCATGCAATAAATTCTATGTGGGAAGTACCATTAAACCAGCCAAAGAGAGAGTCCTGCAACATCTCAGGGCGATTAAAAACCTTGATAAACAATACCCAGTAGCTAGGCATTTCGCAACACACCACAAGAGCAACAGTAGTCTTTTATCATTTATTGTGCTGGATCAGGTTCCAGTAAAAGAGAGAGGTGGTAATAGACTGCAAGAACTGAGACGGCTTGAGTCAAGGTTCATTATTAAGTATCATGCAACCCCAAGGTCATAACCGTGATGAGGCACTAGGGGAACACCTTGGATAAAACTATCTGTCTGTTGAGTTACAGCTGCCCAAGTAACCTTAAGTTTTTTATCTGTATGAATGTGCACAAATCACGGTTGAATGTATTCACATTTGTATTTTGTTTTCACTGCAGGTACCGGTTTTATTAATTTTGGGAGAATGTGAGACACAGCACGTGAAAGACAGAGATGCTGGAGCAAGCTTTTTGTAGGATCAATTGAATGATGGGATGAGCTAAAATATCAAAACCCGAGGCGCTGTTTGAAAAAAAGGCAGATGGACTAGCGTATGAACGGAGCATACCGTTTTTTGTGCGCAAGGCACTACCTAAAGAAAACTGTTGAGTAAAGAAAACTTGCTATACAGTGCACAGATTTGTTGTTGGAATATTAGCCCACTGGGGCTCGAATCAAAGGTGTGCAGTTGTGGCCTGCGCAAGATACAGATTGGTGTAATACCAGACAGCCCACTGGGGCTGAAAACGAACAAATGCTCTGGTGGAGTAAGGAGCGAATGCACTCGGCATAAAGATGCCGTGATTTTGAGGTTGTGAGTTCGAATGCACGCGCTGGCTCCCAAAACGCTAACCATCCTACTTTATTTATTTTTCTCCTGTTGTGTATTGTTTTGCATTTATTTTGCATCAGGTGACAAGTTATTTTACAAATGAAAATATAATTTGCAATGAAATGAGAGTTTCGAGCTGTGCTCTAGCTTGCTGTTTAAAAATCGTGAGTCTGTTCTCATAGCTCCAGACAATACATGACTTTGATAGTCTGCTGTTTATGTCCATAAGTCACATGTTATGCATTTAAACCATGTTGTAAACAAGCACTATCAATCATGAACAAGGGGATTCATTTCCCGAAACGCGTCGAGTGCGTTGTGAATAAACACAATATCTGAACAGAGCTGTTGGCCTGGACGTCGTTCTTGTGAGACTGGTTAGAATGACTGGTGTGGAATGTATATATATATATATATATATATATATATATATTCACTGAAAAAACCATAGGTTTCACACCAGTTATAGTCAGCTGGAAATTTTACTCGCATAAAACCATTGAAATTCCCACGTTATAGTTAGTTGGACTCACTATAACTTGCGCGCCTGCAATGCACTGCTGATGACGTCACATATTACATCACTCATGACATGGTCAGTGACATCACTCATGACATCACTGATGACACCATCCAGTGAATGTGTGTCTTTCTGAAAAATAAATATGTGTTATATATTTATATGTAAAAGTTGATGGAAGAATAAATGTTTAAATAAGTGTTTACATGGATGTTTTTTTTTAAAAGATTGATTGGTTAACTGGTTTATTAAGTGTATCTTAGTGAATACATATATTAGAGAGTAATGTTTAAATATTCAAATATATGTATTAGTGTTTCACTTTGTGTATAAGTTGCTGCATGGGTTGGTGAGTAGCTACATGTGTATGTATATGGGTTATTAGATGTTTTTCTTAGTATCAGTATGAGTGTTTGTATGGTTTGATGGGGGTATTGCTTAGCACATACATGCATGAATGACTGACTCTCTCTTTGTATGTGTTTTGAAGACAGCATATGTGCAGGACTGTATGGGTGGATGAGTGTGTATATGTGTGTGTTAGTGAGTGAATGACTGTCTCACTAGTGTCTTTATCAGTAAGCACATATGTTTTAATCTAGTATATGTGAATATTGATGTATATAAGTGAGTATATGTGAGAGTGAGGGATTGTAAGAGTTCCTGTTTAAATTAGTATGTGTTTCTATAAGTGATTGTTTAAGAGAGTAAGTATGTGTAAGTTTCCTTAGAAGGAAAGTGGTAGTGTGTGTATAGCTGTATATGCAAATAAATGGATGTTCAATAGTTTATTTACATGTGTGAGTATGTGTGAGAGTATCTATTGTATGACTGCCGGTGTGTAACAGGATGTATAGGTGTATCACTACATATGATGAGTGAGTATATATATGAGTGACTATATAGAACTGTTGGTGAATGAGTGGATATGTATATAGATGGTGGAATTATTGAATTGGTTGCTGTAACTGGGATGGGTATCTCCATTTTTTTGAACATTTTAGTTTCTATTTTTGAATATGTGTTTGAAGGGTTACATTACAGTGAAAGGAGGTCTGTCACTCTGTCACAAGGATGGTGTCATCAGTGATGTCATGAGTGATGTCACTGACCATGTCATGAGTGATGTAATATGTGACGTCATCAGCAGTGCATTGCAGGCGCGCAAGTTATAGTGAGTCCAACTAACTATAACGTGGGAATTTCAATGGTTTTATGCGAGTAAAATTTCCAGCTGACTATAACATTTGTGAAACCTGTTTTTTTCAGTGAATTTAATAGGTTTTTTAAATTCTAATTCCTAACTATAACTGGTGTGAAACCTATGGTTTTTTCAGTGAATTTCATAGGTTTTTTAATAGCTAATCCCTGTAGGTATGAAATGTAATATTTTTTATAACGAATTTTATATTGTATAATTATGTAATTTTTATTTTTTATTTTTTTGCTCTGGAGCGCTCCCGGGGCGCGTACCGGTGAACGCACGGGTAAGCGCAATGTTACGGCACGCCCCGGGGCCCGTACCGGTGAGCGTCCCGTTAGCGCTATTCTCGCGAACGAAAACAACATCGTGACGTTTCGCGTAACCGCGTGATGCGTCATATGACGCACTGCGTAAGCGCACCCGGAAGCACGCGAGCGCATACGATCGCGCAATGTCCTGACGCGCTTACGCTACGCACCCCCGGGCGCGCCCCGGAGCGCGACTACGGGCGCGCCCCAGGGCACGTAGCGTAAGCGCGTCGGGTCATGTGACCTAAAAATAACACTTTTTATTGGTGCGGAACAGTTTTGGTTTCCAAATGATGAAAGCCCGGGTCATGTGACCTGAAAATAACACTTTTCATTGGTTCAGGACAGTTTTTTTTTTCAAAATGATGACAGACCCCACCTTTTTTCCTTATTTTGACTTTGTCCTTTGACTGAGGAAGACCTGTTTGAACAACTTAGAGAAATATTTTGTACTTTAAAATGGCTACACTAGCAGCAGCAGCTGGAGCATCTGCACCACCACCACCACCACCACCACCACCACCAAGAGGACCACCACAACATTACATTGGTGGTCAAGAAGAGGAGGAGAAGGAAGATGAAGAGGAGGAGGGGATAAGATGGCTGCATGAAGACAATACCCCATACAAGCCAAGGCCACACATTGTATGGGAGTTTTTTTCTATCCCAGAGGGCAAGAAGAAAGTCAATGCGGCCATGGTGACTTGCCTAATCTGTGGCATGGAACTTTTAAGGGGAAACCCTAACAAGAAATATTCTTTTGGTAATAATACCATGATTAGACACATGAACCGCAAGCATCCAAACAACTATTCTGCTGCAGAGATGAGGGAACTGGCCAGTAACCTCCCCCAATCTTCAAGCACCACCTCCAAAAGAAAGCAACCCACTCCATCGGGACCAGAGACAAGGGAGACGATGCCTTGCGTTCAACCACGGTTTGAGGATTTCCGAATTACATGTATTTATTGTGGTAAGCTCATCTCCTATGGTGAAAAGAGCGTAAAGCTCATCATCCTTGCCGGTGACAACCACAATTGCCCCAAAAAACCCTAATTTATTCAGTTTTTTGTTTTTTGCTCCAGTTGAGCCATTTTCAATTCCCTTTTTTTTTGTTTCTCCCCATAAAAAATACAAAAAAATATAAAACTGTTCAGAAAAGCCAAAAAAAGTACATGTTCAAAAAAACATATAAAACAACAAAAAGAAGAAAAAAACAGTTCTTTTTGGAACTACCTTTAATTTATAAAAAGAAACCTATATTTTTAAAGAATCTCTGTCAATTTTTTTTTCTCAGGGTACGCGCACCGGGGCGCGCACCCAAAAAAAAGAAAAAAAAAATCATGAAGGAGTTAGCATGAGGGAAGAACACAAAGAGAGTAATGTTAAGAGAAAGAGAGCTAGAGGGAGAAACACAGAGGGATTGTTTATTACATAGTAAAAAACAGAGAAGGTGTAATAGGGTGAAAGTGAGAAAAGTAAAATGAATAAGGGAGCGAAAGAAGGGAAGAGAGAGGAAGAAGACTAAAGTAGAGATAGTGGGAGAATGTGAGTGGGTGTTGAAAGAAAAAGAAAGGACAGTAAAAAATGGGGAATGAAGGGTAGTGACGGAACCGGGATAAATGAACAACGGTGAGGGAGGGTGAGAAAAGAGCAGTGAGTGTAAGTGAAGAGGGGTGAAAGAGGGTGAAAAATTTAATTAGGATAAGACATGGGGAGTGACAAAGAGAAAGGACAGAGAGAGTAAAGGAAACAGTGCCTGCATGGGTCTGAGTGAAACAGCAAAGAAAGGTAAGTAATGCAGTGTGTGTGACTTATAGGGAGTCAGTGGGTGTAGGTCGGGGTGTGGGTGTGTAAGGTGTGTCTGTGGGTGTGGGTGTGTGGGGTGTTTCGTGTGGGTAGAGGTGAGGGTGTGTGAGGTATGTGCGAGGGGTGTGTGGGTGTGGGGGGTATGTGTGTGGGATGTATGTGTGTGTATGGAATGTGTGTGTGTGTGTGAGGAATGTGTGTGGGGGTGTGTGTGTGTGTATGAGGTGTGCGTGTGGTGTGTGTGTGGGGTGTATGTCAGAGGTGTGTGTATGTGTTGGGAGGGGGATGAGGTGTGTGTGTAAGAGTGAAGTAAATAATTAAGAAATCGAGAATGAGTGAAGAAGCAAAGAAAGGGAACAGAGGGTAAGTGAAGTAAAGAATGGGGACTGAAAGAAGTTGAATATGAAAGTGGAAATAGGGAAAGGGGAGTAAACATGGAAAATAAGAATAAGTGAGGGAAGCAGAGTAAAGAAACAGGAGTGAAGTTGGTTGAGAAAATATTAGTGAGGTTAAAGCAAAGGGTGATGACAAACTACATTTTTCTAGTCACACTTACCATATAATAAATGTAACTTTAATTACATTTTTTTACTACACTTTGTATCTGTGAAAGAGAGAAGAAAAAATAAGTTATAATTAGTAAAATATGTATTTTAAATTAAAAGATACAAATGAAGAGGTTAAAAATCATAACAGTGTATTTAGAAATAAAGTAAGAGTGAAGAACACAGAAAGGGAAATAAAGTATGGTAGAAGGACAAAAGGAGAGAAAAAGAAATAGAAGGGGAGCAAATTACTAAGAGTAAGGCATATATATTCACTGACAGAGAGGAAGAGAAGAACAGAGAAATGAACTGAAGGTAAGAAAGATACTAAAACAATGTGAGTTAGCAAAACTAAATCAGGAAACAGTAGTAAGTAAAAAGATAATGACTGAGACGGAAAAGAGTCTAATTAAGGATGCATTTAGAAGAATGAGGCATAGAAGATAACTGAGAGCAAGTGAAGAACAGTCATAGAGTGAAGGGATGAAGGGATAGAGGATAATATACAACGATTGAGGGAAATGGAGTGAGGAAGTTAGTAGACAGACACACTAAGAGAAAAACTGAGTGAGGTGGAGTACAATGAGTGAGCAAAGGAAATGAGTAAGGGAGCAAAAAAAGGAAAGAGAGGAGAAGACGACTAAAACAGTGGTACTGAGAGAAAATAATTTGGTGATGAAAGTAAAGAGAAGGACATTGAAAGAAAGGAAATGAGGGTTAGTAATGGACCCAGAGTAAAAGAAATGGGATGAAGAACGATAAGAGAGGAGCAGTGAAGTTGTTGTAAAAGAAATGATAGAAGGTAGATAAACACAAGTGAACATAACACAAGGAGAGTGAGGCACTGAGGACATAGAGGTAGTGAACGAAAAATAGAGAGAAGAGGTCAAAAGAAAGGAGCAAACAAAGATAAGCGAGGGAGAGTGGGTGATTTATAGTGATAGAGTGCGACAATACTGCTGAGTGAGTAAAGAGGAATTACTAAAAGAGCAAAGGAGGAAAATACGGAAAAGGGAAGTAAAGCAGAGAGACTGAAAGCTGAAAAGTTATGCAAGGGAGAGAGGGGATGCAGACAGTTGAAATGAGAATGAGAGGTTGTGAAAGAAGTGGAGTAAACAAATGGGTGTGAAACAGAGTGAGAGAAAGGCAGTGTGAGTGAGTAAAGAGAGCTGAAAGAGAGAGTAAAAAGGAAAGTGAGTGTGAGACAATGGGAATACAATTTAAATTACAGAATACAAACTATAGAATAACTTGTACAACATGTTACATAGTTTATTTTTGCTGTTCTCAGAATATATTGAATTTCAATTAAAACAGTGAGTTCAAACTACTCATCATATGACAGCGGGGAAAAAAAACCACAATCTAAAAGATTGTGTTTTAAAAAAACCCTTAGAAAGTTATAAATCACAAATGTACACTAATCCTTCATTCACTTACTTTTCCTTTAGGCCAAATAGTATATAATGAAGGTCCTTTTCGTTGGAAAGTACTCTGCTGTTCATTAAAAAATCCATTTCATCGACTTTCTAGAAGAAAAGCTCCAAGAACATCTGAAATATTTTCATTATTTTCATATACTCCTTTTTTTCAGTCATGACTCTTTGCTCATTCCTTTACTTTTCCATAAGGCCAAATAGTGTCAGATATATAAGTATATTTTCAAGTTAATTAAAAGAAACTGTGAATTTACTGTTTTTCCGATGTTCTGAAAGAAAGGCTTATACAACATATTCACAATATTTAAGTATTCGTAATTTCATCTCTGATTTACTCATGTTCATCATTTTGTATGATACTGATATCACTTACTATGAGATCCACTTACAGTACCTATATGACAAGTCAATTTTTTATATTATCTTGATCACTTTTACTCAGAATATAATTTTAAACAGCAAACTGACCTTTATTAACTGCTCCTGTCTTCATAGGCCAATTACCTTTACTTAAATTTTGGTTCTAAAAACACCAGGTATGAATTTTATTAAGTCAAAAGGCAAACGTTGTTTGAAAGTCAAATGAGTGTCATTACAGTGGGTCCAACCTTTACAACTTTTTAAATAGCATGTTTAATGCCCTGATGTTGTATAAGGACCGTCATGATAAATAATAGCTACAGTTGCAAAGGTTCTTCCTGATATTGATAACTGAGAAGCCACAACATTTTTAATAGAAGTTGACAATTTACTTCCATCAGGTCTACATCGTTGGAACATTAAAATGACATACAGACCATAATTTTGTATAAATAATGTGGACAGCATTGCAGACTTACATTGGGTACACACCATATTGTGATCCGCTGCTTTAACTAGATTATTAAAAGGCACTGATTTGCAGTCTGGTAAACTCAAATATATAAATCTTTCAGTGTCTATTCTAGTACTACTTGATAAACTACAGTTGTCGCAGTCATGCTGCCATTGATAAGAAAGGCTAAAAAGATTTTTTATATCTACACCTTCATCTTCCAATACATCAAACATATACATTAAAAATTCCTGACAATCCTGCTGAATATTCTGTGAAAATTGATTTTGACCAGAACATATGTCTAGAAGATTTCGAATTTCTGAAACACTTTCTATTTTTGCTCTAACTGCTACATTTCTCAAACACAGAATTCAATAAACAGCAGAGTGTTTCATCCCGATTTTCAGCAATCTGTTCTTGTAAAGTTTGAAGAAAAAAAACAACATTAACCACTACATTAGCATAGCAGTTGACACCAGAACTGTTTTCAAACTAAAATCCAA
This sequence comes from Lissotriton helveticus, assembly GCF_964261635.1. Classification (NCBI taxonomy): domain Eukaryota; kingdom Metazoa; phylum Chordata; class Amphibia; order Caudata; family Salamandridae; genus Lissotriton; species Lissotriton helveticus. The sequence continues at coordinate 1,456,121,784 of NC_136059.1, forward strand.
CAACATCTTCAACAGAATCCTTTTTCTTTCTGCTTACAATTACAGTTTCATCTACTTTTTGTCTTTTTGCTACTACCTCCCTGCAATAATTCTCATTTCTTCTTTTTCGGCCTACCACACGTTTTTCAAACAGAGGATATTGAGGCAAATGTGGAGCATACTCTCTTCTTAACCTATTGTATTCTTTAACACAATCTAGATCTGCACAAATCTTTGTTTCATCACACTCAATCAAGTACAATCCTGATAAAGTTCTGACTCGTGATAATGCCACATATGCCATACCCTCTTTAAACACAGAACTTCCAATGTTCACCAAAGCGCTATCTACACTTAAACCTTGAGATTTATGAATTGTCACCGCATATGCCAAACAAACAGGAAACTGTTTTCGGCGAACATATAAGTCTTTCACAAGCAAAAATCTAGCTGAACAACGACAAATGTGTTCTATTTCGTCAATGCCATCAAATTTAATTTTTAAAATTTCAATTCCATCTCTATTTTTGTAATTCACAAAACCAACAACATGACCCATTGCTCCATTTACCAGACCTCTTTCAACATTTAAATTCCTTCTCAAAATGATACGACAATTTAAACACACATTCAGAGTCTTTTCAAAACCAGCAGTTTTAGATATAGTCTTCTCTAATGAATCCAATTTTGATTTCAAATTTTCAGACAAAATAATTGTTGCTCCCATATGCTCTATTTTATCTATAGCTTCCAGTTTCACTATCTCTTCATTTTCTAACTTTAACATTTTGTTGTTGAACATGGAACATTCTTTCAGAGTTGGCATCAAACATATGCCAGATTTCTTCTCGTTAATTTTCTTAAAAATATTCTCTGGAAGAATGTTTTTATTTGGGTACAAATTTGAAATTAATCGTCCATGTAAAGCTTCTTTCCCATGCTGACTTACTTTTCCGATTCTTACATCTTGTAGAATATTTTTATAATCTTCATCCTTTGCCTGCCGCATATTTTGAAGCAGTTCTGCATATTTGAAGTTTAACCATATATTAACGTTTCCAATGCTTCCTAGGCACTTCCTGGTATCTTCATGCGTGAGCATTTTGAACACAGGTTGTCCTTTCACTGGAGTCAACTGCAGTAGATCTCCAAAAACAATAATATGTTTTTCTCCAAATAAGACATCGTAGTCTGTTCTAAGAATTTCTTGCATTCTCAAATGCACAAAACCAAGCATTATATTTGACACCATGCTTACTTCATCAATGATAAGAAGTTTCATTTTCTTCAGGACTCTCGAAACTTCAGAACACGCATCTCCAGATAGTTTGTGGTATTGCAATTTGTTATCATGCTCCACTGGCAGCATCAGTAAATGATGTAAAGTAATCCCTTTAATATTATGTGCTGCCAGCCCAGTTGGAGCGGTAACAACACAAGATAGCGGTGATTCAGTCCTTTTCTGCAGATAAGTTGCAATTGCTTTAATCAGAAAACTTTTTCCAGTTCCCGCTTCTCCACTCACGTACAGTTGGACAGGTTTAAATGATGTACATGAGCACTCTTTTTTCTCATGAGTGAATCCATGTTCAATCTGTTCTGTGACTTCGTCATATATCTGCTTCTGCTCAAGGTTTAGTTGTTTCACCAAATGTTCTAAGTTAACTACATCATCTTGAGCTTGTTCCATAGCTCTTTCCACCTCATCCATGGCAGTGGCAGCTTCATTTTGGATAATTGGTCCTCCTAGTGGATCCTGACTCAATGAAGTAGAACTCTGACTGTCTTGAGAACTGTCTCTAGCAATCTCTACAGCAATTGTGGCTTCTTGCTCTATTTCTTCGTTCAACATTTGCCGATAATTTGGAAAAACAGGACATTCTATGGTATCCTTGGTTGCATTAAAAGAATCTTCGTAACAGAGAAAATCTCCAAGTAGTTCCTCTTCTGTACGCCATGGCTTAAAGAGTTGCAAAAGAGCTAAATAGTAAAATTCCCTTTTCTCTGGATTTTCGCAACTCATTTTTCGATGATTAATCAAATGGCCTTTTCTCTGATTCACTAGACATCCTTCGCACCCAATGATAGCATATATTCCATGTTGATATCTTCTCTGATGGTTCTCTTATGAATATAGTTTTGCAGAACTTCATACAAACAACTGTTCTCAAGATGACTACTTCTATTTGGATAGTATGTATCCAACATGTTTGTCTTCAAAATATCTGTACTTTCTGGTTCTTTCTCGAGCCAAATACTCTATTTCTTGTACAGATTTCAAAACTCGGTTTCGTGTTGCAGCAAGACCTAGACTCACCCAAATTATGGTTCTAGATTTGGCATAGAGACTTGCTGATGACAATCGATCAGAACATTCATATGCTCCAATTTCTCGATGCGACAAGATCTTCAGACTGTAACTGTATAATTTCTTGCTTATACTCTTTTCATGTGAAATGTCCTCCCACATTTCCTTCAGTTCTGTCTTTTCTTTTTTTGTGATGTAAGACGTCACATATCGAGCCACAGCAATAGAGTTGTCAGCAACGAACTGAATATCCATGTTAGCATTCCACATGGACAAAATCACTGGGTTGTAGTCGTTGATGTACTTGGACTCTTCGTTTCTTTTTAAATTGTATGTATTTTTTGGTGATTTCCTCGTCACAGTATGTCGCAGAGAAGACATCAAATTATTTACTCTTCCTTTAGAAATCACTGGTCGTGGAAAGCCGAAACGACATTTTGTGTAGATCTTGTCCTTGTTTCTGAATTTTCGACGACAGTACTTTCCACAACGATGGGATTGAAAGCGTAAAACTTGTTCCCTTAAACTGTTTTCTTCGGTAGTTTTCGGAACAGCATATGTTGAATACTCTTCAATGAACCTCATCACTGTCTCATCCGAATCTGTTCCAAATTTGTGTGCATCTTTAATCCACAACAACATATATATGTGAGGAGCACCTCTCGCTTGATACTCCTTTCTCCAGAAGAAATCCAAAACCTCTCCAAGGGGAGGATTTTTTTGTTGGTAATAAAAGACATCATAGCTTCAAATCTATGATTGAAATATCTGCATACATTCACTGGATCCAAAGAACACAGTTCTCCAGGTGTTTTGAATTCTATAGTTTGTATATTTGCATTTGCCTCTCGTAGAAATTGAAGTAAGTCGTCCCATGCATACTCGGCACAGCTAAGAGTGAGGAACCATGTAGAAGTTCCTAAGTTTCTTAGCATACATTTCAATTCTCCATGACGACGGTACCAATACTCATTTGTACCACGCTGACATGCCATGAGATTGATTAGATGAGATTCCAAAATATTATCTTGCAGATTCACTTTCTCCATAAAGTCCCTCGCCGAAACATTTTGCAGATGTGCTCCACTTTTCAGTATATGGTTTACTGCATAAGAAAGCCCAGACAAGTCACTTTCATACAGTAGATGAAACAAATAGGGAATGCATTGACGAAACCTTGGATCTTCAGCATATAATCTTACAGTTCGATATTCAGATGCAGGAATTTGAAGTGGTCGATCGTCATATCGTCCACCTCGACCTGTTGGAAATAGCTGTGGAAAACAATGAGCGTCCAAACTTTCTTCCCGTACACTAATGGGACTTCCTTTTGCTGCTTTCATTTGAAACAATTCAATTGCATTTCCCATTACTTCTTTGGAATGCAAAGGATGAACAGTATAATGTTCATATATTTCTTCACTTCTAGACACATCAACTTTTTCAATTTGGCCGGCTGAACAATAACTGTCTTCATCTGCAGCTGTTTCCTCTGCTGCAACACATACATGTTTGTAATACTCATTGTTTTTCACTAAATACAACGTTGCCTTTCCTAACATCCACTAAATCTTGCCAGATTTTCTTACTCTTTGTCGGAACCCCATTAACTAGAATAACTAAAGGTTCCTCTTCTACTTTTTCTATACCAATTGTATCAATATTGTTTTTTAAATTTAGAGGCAAATAAACAACTCTTCCCTTTAATCCTCTCTGCAAATCTGTAGGAGGCAATTTCCCTATCTTAGGCTCCATGCGAACAATAGCCTGAAAAGGATGGACACATTGAATCAAAAAAGACTCATATGTATTTAAATCCATCAATTCACGGGGAATGTCTACCAACTCCAGATTATTATGAACAGCTCTAGCTGGCATTCTGTTTTGATTTAATTTATCATAACAATATTTACAAATACTCTGATCAGAACTCAAATCAAAACAATTCTCCACCCACAAATAAGTTGCAAAATCCTTCCACTCATAATTATTTATCTTTTCACTTTTTACGTATAAATCAACTAATCTAGTTTGATGCTTATAATGACTTCGTCGACAACACACACAAGTAAAATTCGGCCTTTCACTTGATTTCACCTTAAACCTGGTAATTTCCTGGTCAAACTTTTCTGTACTTGAAATCTGTACATTGTCTCCCACATTACCTTGAATTTCTGTGTCAATTTCTACACTGTCCTCTTTTTCACCAAAATAACAAATCTCAATTTCTTCACAAATCTTCTTCACATCTAATTCAGTTCCATGCAAAAGAGCACTGTTTAATTGTTTAAGCTTAAGTGCTGGACTTTTTGCATAATACAACATTCTCACTAATTTCCTCATTTTGGTATGATGCACTGCTAACATCCTAAAATGATGAAAAACACTCTGACAGACTTTTCTAGAAAGACAAGCCAGTGAATGCCCTTGCAAACCTGTGTTTTCTCTCACTCTGCAAGGATCTAAGTCTTGCAACAACTTCATTTTCTGCTTTAGACTTTTCTTACTATATGTACGTAAGAAATTACAAAACAAATCAAATGATTCCTGTCGCACACTACAAATACGACTACACTTCCAAGTGTACACTGGACCCTTAGTACGTCTCCCTAAAACTTCATCAGTTAACACCTCTTCTGGTTCTCTAGGCACAAGTTTCTCTTTTTCAATCGGACAACCGTCTTTCACCTCATATGCTCGACCACTGGTGTCAACTGCATGCACTAAATCATTCTCCTGGAAGTAACTCTCCTCATTAAAAAATGGCTCACAACTTGAACTGTGCATTCATTCTCCTGAAAAAACTTTACAAAAATGTGTCTGATTAATTACTCTTTTCCATCTACTGTTTGATTTGAAAACATCAATTGTCTTGTTAAGTGTCCTAATTCTATTGATTATTAAAATAAATAATTTTTTCTTAACTTCAAAAGCCTGATCAACAATCTTCTCTACACTTTTCTTTTTCTTATAAAAAGCAGCCCTCTGTTTACCTTTCCTAATGTTTTTTAACCAATTTAAAACCACCCTATTGAGAAACATTCGTTTACGAATGTCTCTAAACTGATTCTGCCTTCTATTCCTATACATATTATTCTCTCCTGCTCCAGTAGTAAGATTTTTTGAGGGCCTCTCCTTCCTTTTCAAATTTACTCTCTCATTCTCTTTTTCTACATGCTGTCCAACATTATTTTGATCTACATATGTTCCGTAAGAAAGACTTAGTTGTCTTACCAGGAGCTTTTTTCCTGTTTTTTGAAGTATTTGTTGTGGAAGAGTGCTGTAATTCCGTTGCTGTTTTTGATTTTTTGCGCTTATCATCTTTTCTTCTCCTTTGCCTTGAGGGCATCTTTCCTTACTCTTGAAATTTTGATTTCAATCTGTGTTAAAGAAAAAAATAGCACATTATAGACCACTATTACCAAACAACAAAGCAATGACAAAAAGCAAACGGTCTATTCAGGGTTACAGATCAGGTGAGGATTCTCCAGGGGTGCAGAAGAGATGAGACCTGTATTGAAGAGTGTAGTGGAAGAGAGGTCTGTCCACAGGTACAAAGAAGGTGAGACCTGTGTCTAAGAGTGCAGTAGGGGATAGGCTTCATGAAGTCTAGTCCACTGCACTCTTACACACAGGCTTCACCACCTATGCTTCCCAGGAAAGGCCTCTCTCCCACTACAGTCTTGAACATAGGCCTCACCTCCTCTGTACCTCTGGACATGCCTCACCTCATCTGCATTATCTACTTCCTAATCTGAGGTAACACAGGTGACATTATTGTGAAAGGATGAAATATATGTATTTAATCATGCAGACACTATTTATTCCTTCTCAAAAATCTAAAAGTCATTGATTTGCACCAAAATCGATTTTTAAATAACATTTTAGACACACAGTGCAGGTCCTATGTACAAGCATTCAGTGTCCATGAGTACAGTGGAGAGGACTGACCTCCTCTCACCCTTGGACAAGCCTTACCTCATCTGTGTCCTCTGGACAGGCCTCAATGTATTGAGTATAATTGATGGTAACTGGGTGCAGATGAGGTGACGCATGTCCAAGGGTGTAAATAAGCTGAGGCCTGTCTAAGGATACAGATTAGTTGAAGTCTATTCAGGGTTGCAGATGAGGTGAGGATTGTCTAGGGGTGCAGAAGAGCTGAGGCCTGTATTGAAGAGTGTAGTGGAAGAGAGGTCTGTTCACGGGTACAAAGAAGGTGAGACCTGTGTCTAGGAGTGCAGTGGGGGATAGGCTTCATAAAGCCTAGTCCACTGCACTCTTAGACACAGGCCTCACCACCTACGCTCTCCAGAAAAGGCCTCTCTCCCACTACAGTCTTGAACACAGGCCTCACCTTCTCTGTCCCTCTGGACATGCCTCACCTCATCTGCACAATCTACTTCCTAATCTGAGGTAACACATGTCACATTATTGTGAAAGGATGAAATATATGTATTTAATCATGCAGACACTATTTATTCCTTCTCAAAAATCTAAAAGTCATTGATTTGCACCAAAATTGTTTTTTTAAATAACATTTTAGACACACAGTGCAGGTCCTATGTACAAGCATTCAGTGTCCATGAGTACAGTGGAGAGGACTGACCTCCTCTCACCCTTGGACAAGCCTTACCTCATCTGTGTCCTCTGGACAGGCCTCAATGTATTGAGTATAAATGATGGTAACTGGGTGCAGATGATGTGACGCATGTCCAAGGGTGTAAATAAGCTGATGCCTGTCTAAGGATACAAATTAGTTGAAGTCTATTCAGGGTTGCAGATGAGGTGAGGATTGTCTAGGGGTGCAGGAGAGGTGAGGCCTGTATTGAAGAGTGTAGTGGAAGAGAGGTCTGTCCACGGGTACAAAGAAGGTGAGACCTGTGTTTAAGAGTGCAGTGGGGGATAGGTTTCATAAAGTCTAGTCCACTGCACTCTTAGACACAGGCCTCACCACCTATACTCCCCAGGAAAGGCCTCTCTCCCACTACAGTCTTGAACACAGACCTCACCTCCTCTGTCCCTCTGGACATGCCTCACCCCAACTGCACAATCTACTTCCTAATCTGAGGTAACACAGGTGACATTATTGTGAAAGTTTGAAATATATTTATATAATCATGCAGACACTATTTATTCCTTCTCAAAAATCTAAAAGTCATTAATTTTCCCCAAAATCGTTTTTGACATCACATTTAAGAAACACAGCACAGGTCCTATGTACAAGCATTCCATGTCACTACTAAAACTTCACAATTTTACAAAATACAATTCCTCTATGCAAAGAAACTCTATGTGCTTTCTACACTGAGTTAGCACAGGTAACATCATTCTGAAAAGGGCAAATTTATTTCTTTCAGTATGCAAACACTATTTATTCCATCTCAAAAATGTAAAAGCCATTCATTTTCCCCAAAATCGTTTTTGACTTCACATTTAAGAAACACAGCACATGTCCTATGTACAAGCATTCCATGTCACTACTGAAACCTCACTATTTTAAAAAATACAATTCCTCTATGCAAAGAAACTCAATGTGCTTCCTACACTGAGTTAACACAGGTAACATCATTGTGAAAGTGTCAAATGTATTTCTTTAAGCATGCAGACACTATTTATTCCTTCTCAAAAATGTAAAAGCCATTCATTTTCCCCAAAATCGTTTTTGACATCACATTTAAGAAACACAGCACAGGTCCTATGTACAAGCATTCCATGTCACTACTGAAACCTCACTATTTTACAAAATACAATTCCTCTATGCAAAGAAACTCAATGTGCTTCCTACACTGAGTTAACACAGGTAACATCATTGTGAAAGACTCAAATGTATTTCTTTAAGCATGTAGACATTATTTATTCCTTCTAAAAAATGTAAAAGCCATTAGTTTTCCCCAAAATCGTTTTTGACATCACATTTAAGAAACACAGCACAGGTCCTATGTACAAGCATTCAATTTCACTACTGAAATTCAACCATTATCAAAAAAAATGACACAAACCAACAGCAAAGAAACTCAATGTGCTTACTACTCTGAGTTAACACGGGTAACATCATTGTGAAAGGGTCAATTTTTTTTCTTTAAGCATGCAGACACTATTTATTCCTTCTCAAAAATGTAAAAGCCATTCATTTTCCCCAAAACCGTTTTTGACATCACATTTAAGAAACAAAGCACAGGTCCAATGTACAAGCATTCCATGTCACTACTGAAACTTCACAATTTTACAAAATACAATTCCTCTATGCAAAGAAACTCAATGTGCTTCCTACACTGAGTTAACACAGGTAACATCATTGTGAAAGGGTCAAATGTATTTCTTTAAGCATGCACACATTATTTATTCCTTCTAAAAAATGTAAAAGCCATTCATTTGCCCCAAAATCATTTTTGACATCACATTTAAGAAACAAAGCACAGGTCCTATGTACAAGCATTCCATGTCACTACTGAAACTTCACAATTTTACAAAATACAATTCCTCTATGCAGTAAAAACTTTTTACCAAGCATTATCAAAAAGCATGACACAAAGCAACATTAAAAAACCACAATTTGCTTCCAAATCTTCTCCATAGAGTAGAGTATACAAGTCTCTATGTATATTAAATGAATCATTACTCACCTTTACAAATGCTTTAGGAGATTGAGAACAGTGTCAGACACACACACCAATATTTCTTTAGCAGAGCAAAAGGTATGTACTCCAGGCACTGCAACCATGAATGGCACAGAGAACCTCTAATTCTACACCCTTCCCCCCCTCAGCCTTTTCTACCTGTTACCATAGCAACTCCCTCCTCACTGAGCTCTCAGGGTTAAAAGTTTATTGTACAATGTTGCAATTGAACTCAGCAAGGATGTTTGACCTCTCAATACACCAGCTTATCCGCTGCAATCTTTCTTTAAATGACTTTTTCTTAACCATTCAAATTGCTTCTTTCACAGAACAGAACCATGCACCCTAACTTCCAGTTTTCAACTATCTGAATCCACCAATCATTGCTTGTGATTGAAGAGCACTGAAACTCCACAGTTTTTTTTTTTGCAAACTCATACTGTTCCAACTGCCATTTCATTCCCACACTTCATCTGACTGCACCAGAACCTCCTCTTACCATGTATTCTGTCTGGATTATTGGACATAGCTACATCCACTGGGCTCAAAGGTATGCAGCTACCAAAAATGTTCACAACCTTGACTTACCAAATGTAGACATAAAATGGATTGGCCAAAGAGGATTGAGATGTCATCAATTGATACCATTGGTGAAAACCTTTTTGCATCTGCCACACCCTAACCTCATAATTCTGCACTGTGGTGGAAATCACTTAGGCACTTTGACTGGGGTAGGTCTGGAAATGCTTTTAAAGGACACCTTTGAGCAATTGATGGCACTTTTTCCTCAAACTGCCTTGGTATATTCCAATATATGCCAAAGACAGAAATGGAAGTGGTCCAACCAATTTTGTCCACAATTTGAGAAAGCACGGAAACATGTGAATAAATCTGTTTCTGCTTACATGAGAGACTATGGAATGGGTTCAATATACAACAATAACTTGCGTTACAACATGCAAGATATCTACAGAGGAGATGGTGTGCACTTCTCAGATGAGGGGAATAGAATATTCCTCCTGAAAATAAGACTGTGCATTGGAACCTACTTGTAGGTACCTAAATCAGCCACAGAACCCAATAGCTCTTTTCAGAGCTACCCTACCTCTGATCACTCAAAATGATTATTTTTCTCTAACTTTTTTCACTGTTTTTCACCAAAGTACGCTCCCCGGTACGCTCCCCGGTGCGCGTAACGGGAGCTTTCCCCGCTAAAATAAAAAAAAAAAATGGGTTTTTTGGGCCTATATGGGCCTCCTAAGCCCCCCTCAGAAAGCCTAGGGGGTCAGGGAGTGTGTACCGTGCCCCCTTTTACCCATTCCCAACATTGTTTGTCCTCCATCTTGTGTCTCAATACTTCCGAAACACAAGATGGAGGACTCCCGTAGCGCTGCCCGTGCGCGTACCAGGGCGCGCACTGGTAATCGCTCCCAAAATTTAAAAAAAGTTAATTTACATAAAAACCTCTGTAGAGTAGTTCACCAAATATAGAATAGGCAATACTACATACCAGTCCCTACCATTTTCCCAAATTTGGTGGAATTCCATTGAGCCATTTGGCCTGTAGCCCTGTCTAAATATCCTGAGGTAAATTACATGACAAAAACACATCTGAAGTGTTAGAATTTACAACCAATTAAAATGTTACTTTCATTTTCTACTATTATTTCCTGACATTTGATTGGTTATGTACATGAATATATATAAAAAAAAGAGAGGGAAACACAGCCATTTTGACTACTACTTCCTGAAGTACATTTGAAAAGGATTTTCACTGAGAACTTCAACTGCTTTCTCAAAAGTAAGTTGTTATTTTGGAAAGTGAAGTATGTTGTGCACTTTAAGTTAATTTGGAAAACATTTTCTGATAGTTATATACTATCCCTCTGTAATAGTTATAGATTGAGATAGGCTTCTCTGTTATAGTTATGGATGGAGTTAGGCTTGTCTCGTATAATTATGAATTTACTTAGGCTTTATCACATACACTTTTTTATATTTCTACTTCCAGCCTGATACCATACACTGCCCAAAGATAACTTCACTGTTAAAAAATCAAAACTACCTGTCTGAACTTAAACCCAACAGTGCCCTATCTTTACTGATATATTTATTTTTTATGCAATTTACAGCAAGAAAATGGAAGGAGAACAGAATATTTCTTTCGAAATTGTTTTGGAAAACAACCCTGAAGAAAAAATTGCTGAGAATGATTACTTTGATTTTATGGATGAGTCTCTGGACCATCAATTAGTTCAGTGTGTGGAAGCAATAGAATCACAGAATGAAAATGAGGACATTCCAGACAATATATTGTTAGAAGTTTTATTAAATTTTGAAAAAGAATCAGAAAAATAAATTTATATTTAATAATCAAAAATTATTTGAGACATTATTCATTTTTATATGTAATTCATGAAGTAGTACCAAATTGATTATAATATAAAGTCAGACTTATAGTATACTGTGCAACTTTTTTTGTGTTACATAGTAATTTTGCTCATAGTTACTTCCTTTCTCCCACTTTATTATCTCCAATGTGTATTTGACATCTCTTTTTCATCTCCTGCCTCCATGTTGTTTCTGCTTTCCTGACAGACTATGATATGGATTCCATATACCACAATAACTTCTGTAACAACATGCAAGCTATCTACAGAGGAGACGGTGTACATTGAATTTAAGACTCTGTATTGGTACCTACATGCTGGTACTTAAATCACCCACACAACACAACAACTCTATTCAGAGCTACCCTACCTCTAAGCACTTTAAATTATTATTTTACTGTTTCACTGGGTTTTCCCCATGTGTGGGGGGAGGAGGTGTGTGTGGGGGATGTGTGGGGTGTGTCTGTGACACAACACAACAACTCTATTCAGAGCTACCCTACCTCTAAGCACTTTACATTATTATTTTACTGTTTCACAGGGTTTTCCCCATGTGTGGGGGGGAGGTGTGTGTGGGGGATGTGTGGGGTGTGTCTGTGAGGTGTGTGTGTGTGGGGGGGAGGTGTGTGTGGGTGTGGGTGTGTGGGGTGTGTGGGTGGGGGTGTGGGTGTTTAAGGTGTGTGTGTGTGGGGTGTTTGGGTGTGAGTGGAGGTGTGGGTGTGTGAGGTGTGTGTGGGTGTGTGTGCATATGGATGTGTGTGGGATGTACTTATAGGTACCTAAATCAGCCACGGAACCCAAAAGCTCTTTTCTCAGCTACCCTACCTCAGATCACTCAAAATAATTATTTTACACTAACTTTTTTCACTATTTTTCACCAAAGTACGCTCCCCGGTACGCTCCCCGGTACGCGTACCGGTCGCTCCCCCCGCGAAAATCTGATTTTTTTTTTTGCCCCGCGGGGCCCTTTAATAGCCCCCACATCAAACCTAGGGGGTCAGGGGGGTCTACCCTGCCCCCTTATGGTCATTTCCCCCTTTGTTTTTGCCACCTCTTGTGTCTCGATCCTACCGAGACACAAGATGGCGGTCGCTCCGGACTGTTTCGAATGTTTACAGACACCCGAGAGCCAATCAGCTTTCCGTGCGCAAGTCGCGTGACGCGCCCGGAGCGCTCCCAGGGGGGAATCAAACCATATATTAAGAAAGTGGTATAAGAACCACGACTTAACTAGACACAAGGCCTAGGACCTGTAGAATCGCTGGGACCACAAGGAACCACCCAAGGTAGTGACACAGGGGGCCCACGGGGACGCGTTCAGTGTGAGAACACAGCCGCGAGGCGCCTTAGCTTCTATGGGGAAAGTCGTGATTGGAATTTTAAAGATTAAGGACACTTAGGAGAGGACTTTGAGCAAACCCCTTTAGACTTAAGGGGTTCTAGGGCCAACACCCATGGGAGCACCAGAATACTCGAGTTACCTCACCCAGGGAAGCCGGGTGCATAGGTGTGAAATGGTGTCGGGAATCATCGTTGATTTCCATGGCGATCTGCTGCAAAGTGCTGCTGCCGTGGAGAAGAAAAGTGTCTGGTGTTATCCAAGCCTGGATCAAAGATGTGAGGAACCTGAAAGCCGAGGGGACAGAGTCAACGTCACTAGCCAGTAACCAGGGGCACGATAGACGAATACCCACCAATATCGGGTGATTCAGGTGCATAGAGGTGAAGCTTGAATCTGCAGCCACGAGGACCAGCAGGCCTCGACGACAACCAGGAGCTGGATTTGAGCTGTCCCACAAAGGATGTTGAGTGTTGCGGTGTCGGTGCCCGGATTGGACCCAACAAGCCTTGGCAACAGCAATCCACGCGGAAAGAGAAAAGATGCTTCAGTGTGGACCAGCAAGGTTCCGGGGACTCCCCAAGTGGTGGAGAGTCAGGGCATGTCTGGAGCAACCAGAGAAGCCCAACAAAATTCAAAGTTGCCATCTCAGGGACCCACCAGTTGACGGACCAGGGATTGTGAAGGTACCTCGAGCGAAAACACTAAGGGCCGGCTCACAGAACACTCGTGGAGTGTAGGCCAGCAATCTTCAGTGGAAAACGTGCTCGGGGTCTGGGTTACAAGTAATCCAATGCACAGCCTCAAGGTACGTTGAGAAGCTAATGCACTTGCAAATGCGCACTTTGTCCAGGGGTTCATGTTCCACGGTACCCACGAGGGCTACAGATCTCAGCTTTGCTGGGGACTCGGTCAGCCTCTGGGAAGTCTGGAAACTCACCTCCTGTGTTGCAAATACTTCATAGTCTGGCGGAAGCTTCGGAGATGCAAACCAAGCAGGGGAGAAACTCCTTTACTCCAAGGGAGCTTCTTCAGTCATCCAGCGTCGTGCAGATCATCGAAGCTCCAGGATTCAGTATCAGTGTTTCGTCCAAGTGTAATCTAAAGTCCTGTTGCCAGAGGTTCCTATCTTATACCCAAGGAAGGGGTGGGACAAACTTTGGGGACCCACCTATGGGAGGGTTTGGAAAGAGGGGTGGCTACACCCATTTCCTTTGACCAGTTTCGCGCCAGAGCAAGGGCTGATACCCCCTGCAACGGGTTTGAACTGGGCTATGTACAGGGGCACCAAATGTGCCCCCAATGCTGACTTCAAAGCACTCTTGGAGTGCACCCACCCAGACCCAATACACTAAAGCCTGTCTGGGAGGTGGGACACCTCCCTGTGACAGGAAACCTATTGTCCAGGTCTCCCCTGCTGGAGTTTCTTCCAGTCATTAAAGATAATAGGGTAACCCAGTAACGCTCTAAACCTGGGTAAATGCACTAAAGAAAACAACGGTTCTGTTGGGTAGATCAACTGATTTGCACTAGGTATTTTATAAGTTTAAAGGGAAATATATCCAAGCTTGAATATATTTTCCCTTTAAAGGTATAAATACCTAGTGCAAATCAGGAGATCTACCCGACAGAACCGTTGGTGTCGTCCAGCAGCAGGAGGCCAGACTTGTGTCAGTGGCATCCATTTTGTGATGCCAGGGCTCTTTTAAAGTGGTACCGGGCGTACCGGTGTGTACATGTCTCTCCCTCTAGGAGGGTCGAATCATACCCCACCGCCAGGACTGGTGGGGGGTATGATTCCAAAGTGTTTGACACCAAACACTACATGTTTCCTAGCAGCCATTCCAAAGTTAGCATGTACTGTGAGGTTATAATGCACTTAAGAGTATATGGTCTGGCTGCATCACAGAACAACCCCGAAGAATAGATTCCGAAGGCTGCAGAGGGTGCCTGCTCATGCATGGGCACCCTCTTACACAAAACCCAGCACCCTGCCTTCAGGATTGATAAGGCCTGCCATAGGGGTGACTGGTTTATATGTGTAGTGATATAAGGTAGATATAGGGAACTTATATCTAAGTAAGGGGTGCATACACCACCTTACACAGGCTGCAGTAGCAGACCTGTGGTGTCATTTTGGAAGGCTGCCCAGGGGTGGCATAATACAGGCTGCAGCCACTGGTAGGCCTCTGGGGTACCTATGCCCTGGATATATAGGATACCATATACTAGGGACTTATAAGGGTACCCCAGTACCCTTATACCCCAGTAACCAACTGGAGGGTACCTAAAGTACTTAGAATCATTTTAGAGAGGAAGCAGCGAGGCTGGGGTCCTGGATGGCAAGACCCCAGCCAGACTAAAGTCGAAAAACAGTGAAACACCAGCAAAAAGTGGGGATAACTATAAGAAGCAGATCCTACTCTCCTACAAATCGTGTAGAGGCATGTAACCAGTTTGAGGTGTGAGGCATTTGTCAGCATGTGTTCCAGGACATGTAGCATAGTTGAGGGCTCAGGGGAAGTGACTTGTTGTGTGAGGCATGTGGCACACATCTGATGATATAAAAGTACTTCATTGCATTGGGGCGAGGAATATCTGACAGTGCAGGTGGGGAAAGGAATTGGCCATGGGGGTATAAGTCAGTAAATGTGAACAGGTTCCACTTGTGTGCTCATGACTTTGTGCTCACATCTTGTAGCGCCTGTAACATTGGGTTGTGCTCTATAGGGATGGAGGGGGCGCACATACACTGTAGATAAGCATGATGTTGTGATCTGACCCATGCCCACTTAACATAGTGCACGGTATTGGTCCCTTTACATGCGGGTATATATATTTGGTATAATGTGGTGGACAGTGGGACCGGGGAAGTTAAGTCAGCGTCTACTGCCATGTGTGACTGGAATTTGGTGGGATACAGCCATTAGTACACATATTGGACTTGGGGGACTGTTTGAGACCGCCCCGGTGCAGGAGAATTTTATGGATTTCCCACTCAATTTTGCACTGTTTGTCAGCTCATGCCAGTGAGATTAGATTCCCAAGCCGGGTTCCACGCTCTGCATGATCGCAAACAGTGTATGAAGATTGTGCGGCGTGGAGCTGTCAAGCACAAAACTTGTCTGCTCAGGGCAGACTATGTCCGCGAAGAGAGGCAGGAGTCAGTTTGCAATGATTTTGACTAATATTTTGTTGTCCACATTTATCAGTAATAGTGGTATGTGAGAGTCACACTGGTTTGCAGGCTTACCAGGTTTGAGTATTTTGATGATTACTGCTTCACGAATCAACGGGGGCAGTTTGTGAGCTTCTAGGGTGGCTTGGAACATGGATAATAGATGGAGAGTCAGTAAGATGGCATATTCTTTGTAAAATGCGGTTGTGAGTACATCTAAACCATGTGACTTGTCATTTGGGAGGCCGTGCATTACGTGTAACACTTCTTCAGTGAAAGGCGAGTCTAGGTGGGGGCGGTGTGTGTGATCGAGCCACAGAAGTTGTACCCGTCCTAGATAAGTATCAAGTTCCTCTGTGAGCAGTTCAGCATTGGTCTCTCATAAACGTGAATAAAGGAAAGTCATTGTATTGAGTATTAAAGTTGGGGAGGTTTGGCTTTCGAAACGTACATCTAAGAGTTCCACCACGTGTTCATGGGCCCTGGGTATGCGGAGCTTGTTAGCCAATTTCCTGCTGGCTTGGCTCTCCTCACCATATTGGTTTGCAGTGGTTTTGCTGGACAGATAATGTAGCTCATGTTCTGCCTCCTTGTTGAACTCTGTACATTTTTCACATATAAGTGCCACAGTGGCAGGCGCTTGGGAGCTATAATATTTGAGTTCCAGTGTATGGAGTTCATTTTTTAGTTGAACTAGCCTTGTTCTGATCGCTTAAAGGACATGTGCCTGTTTCACGAAGTATGACCCTCCGATGACAACTTTAAAGGTCTCCCACAGAGTCTGTGAGGAAATTACAGAGCCCTAATTAGTTGCAAAATAATCAATAATGGAAGTGTGAATATTGGCGCGGAATACCTGGTCCCAAAGTGCGCTGGGAGGCAAGCGCAGGCAAATGCACGCAAGTTTCCAGTGATGTAGTGATTTCCAAGAGTACAGGGACATGGTCTGATCATTTGTGAGGGAGATGGCCTGCATTGATCGTCCAAGTGAGGATGTCGCGTGTGGTCGACCAGTAGTCAATACATGACCAGGCCTCATGGGCCGATGTGACGCATGTTCCCTCTTTTCGATTAGCCTTCAGGTGCCTCCAAACATCATCTAGACCATAACCATGTCCAAGTGAGGATGTCGCGTGTGGTTGACCAGTAGTCAATGCATGACCAGGCCTCATGGGCCGATGTGACGCATGTTCCCTCTTTTCGATTAGCCTTCAGGTGCCTCCAAACATCATCTAGACCATAACCATGTTGCAAGGTGTGGAGTTCCACTGCTGCATTGCGGTGGGGTTGGAGAGAGGTTCCCGATCAGTCCAAATTTGGGTTAAGAACGACGTTGAAGTCTCCCCCCAAACAACAGCACTGGGTCCAAGGTTTGCTATTCTTGTTAAACCTCTGTGAAGAATTTGGGGCAGTCAGCATTTGTATCATATGCACACTAGGCAATATGAGTGGGCATTGATGGAGGAATCTGACCAGCAGGACGTATCGTCTCTCTCAGTCACTCTTAACCTGAGTGAGTTTCCATGGAAGGCCCCTACGTATTAATATGGTGGTTCCTCAAGTGTAGTTGGAGTAGTAGGAGGAGTGTATTCCTGTGCACCAATGTGCTCTGAGGCGGGAGGTGGGGGAGGGGTGAGGTGGAGTTTTTGCAAGAAGCAAATGTTAATATGATGTCTGGTAAGATAGTTGTGTACGAGGCAAGCTTTTCTTGGCTTATTGAGCCCCTGTATATTCCAAGTCAGACATCTGATTCTTGACGTCATATCTTCTAGTCAGCGAGTTGTGAAGTCTGACGGCAAAGACAGTGTGCAGATTGTGACTCATATTCTTGGTCAGAGAAATGCCCTGCCCAGACAAGATGTAAGGCAAAATGAGGTGCGAGTTCAGAGTCTTATGTGTCGGCTATGTGAATGGGTTGGAGTGGGTACGACATCATGTCAGGGGTCTGCCATAAAATGAAAGTCATAGAAAACAAAAAGTGAATGCGAAAATCGTACAACCTCAGTCCACACCCACCCACACCAACCCCCAAACTTGTTTGAGTATCCCGATTCCTCCCCCTCCCAAATTCCTTCCCCAAACAGATAACATAAATGACGGAATCATCCTGGAGAGCGAAGAAGAGCTTAGCAAACTTCCCAGCCAGGCAGAGGCTTGGAGCCAGAAATGGTGGATGCCACCTGTTTTATTGTTCACTTGGCCCAGGTTCATGATAACAATAACAACTAGTGCAAAAATATAGGACTCAGGTTTCATCGTCCAGCAGGACGCACCTTTGTTGCTCAGTGAGAATGGTTGGCATAGTGATGGTTGTCTGAAATGTCCTTGTGGTTAACCCTTGTCATCCAGGCATGTCTCTTTCTGGTCTCGTGGGGACCCCCGGGGTGATATTGTGGATATTCCTCTGGCAAACTTGAGGGTGGCCTTTGCGTCAGTTAAGTGGTGTGCTCTATCTCCATGCATGACATGTAGTTTGGTGGGGTAAAAAATGCACATTTGATCTCTGCTTTTTGAAGGACTTTTTTGCAGGACAGGAATTCCGTGTGGGCAGCCTGAACAGCAATTGCAAAGTCGGGGTAGAACGAGATGATACTGTGTTTCTCCTGTTCTCAGGATAGACGCTGAACTGTGTCTCTGTCTTTATAGTTTAAGATCCACACGATTATGGGGCAAGCTGGAGTGCCACGGCGTGTGAGAGCGATGAGCAGGCTCAACAATAAAGACCGGGGATAAGGCCTCCCCAAACAGCTCTCAAAGCATTGTTGTTACATAGTTCTCCATGCTGTCTATTGCCATGTACTCTAGGACACCAGTGATACGTAAGTTGTTGCGCCTTGAGCTTGCCTCTACATCTTAATTCTTGGCCTTGATGAGTTCAAGAACAATGTCCATCCTGAGCAAGTGTTCACTGGTCGTGGCTTAGTTGTCATCTATGCCAGAAACTCTAACCTCAAGGTAATCCAGGCGATCATCGTGCTTATCAGCTTGTTCTTTTATTCTGTCCAGGCGACTTGCCATGAGGTCTAGTTTGGCATCAAATGTCTGCAACTAGATGTTACATCAACAAGGATTCCTTTACTATTATTGTCCCGCCTTATATCCTCTGTGGAAGGGGCAGACTGGACCTCCAGTTGCTGTTCCCTTTCTGACTACCATGAGGATTTCTTGCTTTCCAACAGGAGTCTGGATTGTCGTGTGTCGTGTTTGCCCAGCTTCCTGGCAGGGACTTTAGTATAGGTGGATGTATGACGTTACAATGCATACTTTTACCACGCATACCTTTACAACGCGGTTTTTACCACACATACCATTACAACGCATAGCGCTTAGAGGTGCTGGATAGTGGTAAGTATAATTTTCTATTCCAACTCCAGTCCCCGTGGACACTAGGGAAGGTGTTGGATAGAAAATTAAACGTATTCCCTTTCCTAGAGCGCCCCCCAGCGCAATGCGTTGTAATGGTATGCGTGGTAATGCCTGCGTTGTAATGGTAGTGCGTTGTAAAGATTTCGTTGTAAACGTTACATACCGTATAGGTCAGTGTGTGACAGCAGTTAGGGAAGCAGGCTAACAGACGTGTACATCCGATATTAAAAGCTGAAGGGCGCGGATAAAGCTGCAGGGTAGCTTCAGAATTCTCCCTTCCTCCCCTCCAGCACCGGGGCTTGTACAGCAGCAGGGACAGGTGAAGGGAGGATGTGTCCGCCTGTGGGCTACCGGAAGATGGTTTTAGGTGGCAAGTTGGATTGTGGCCAGTGTCCAGCAGTGATTGAGGCATGCAGAGTCGGCCAGATATTACAATCACAGGCCCTGCCATTCCCCTGAGAGACAGCATGCACCAGGGGGGCACCTTTTTATCTGGGGGCCCTGCTTATACTTCCATTGGCCACACCAGGAGAGGACGCATGAGTGGTGACGCGGTCTGCGAGCTGTTTGCAGAACCCACGGATAAGAATACGGGACTCTGATGTGTTCCTATTCGTGACTCAGGGCAAATTGGAAAGCTCAACTGCAAAGCCATATGCTAGCCACCTAAGAGCCCACGGGAGCCGATTCTTGGAGTAGAAGGAGCTTATTGGTGAATGTCAAGCCTGCCTAGTTACTCTTAGAGAAACTATGAAGAGCCAGTGAAGTCAAAGCCCACAGATATCTCTACGCAGTGGGATTCTCCATTAAAGGCACTATGTGTAAAATTGATTCATAGAATTACGCCGAGCCCCGACTTGGACAGATTGCCTTACCTCAAAGAGCGACGGTTGAGCTCCTTGATAGGACTACCATTTTGGAATCCTAGTGATCCACATTGGATGAGGCTACATACTCTTGTATTTCCTGTCCTGAAGAAGACCCTCATTTGATGCTTCATTACAGCACAAGATTGAGTAGTGTTGAAACGTTGACGCTTAATTAGAAGTAGTACATTCCACAGTGACCATATAAATTGTACAAAGAAATCTCTGGTCTATGTGGGAATAAATATGTTTTTTCACTCTATTTTTTAATGTTTTTTGTCATTCGGTTTTTGTATTCAATTTAAGTGTCATGATGTATGTACGTTATACACATTATTGCACTGTGTCCCACATCTTCCACCGCAACTGTTATGTGTAGCACTTGCCTTTCCATGATTAATTATTTGATTTGACCTAATAAATTATTGTATGCCACAATTAATTTGTGCTAGTGCATTATCATCATGTGTTTAGGCATTATTTGGAGAATCATTTGTGACATCCCTAGTGAGTAAAGGCATTTCTAACTTTGAAGTTAAATTTTATGTTAAGTATACTTGTGGCAGAACCACTGTTCGCTTCACATGATTGTCCCCAGGTTCTGCACAATACTGGGTATCCCCATTGATTAATACTGACTTCCATTGGCCAAGAATATTGTTGGGGGTGGTCTTCAATGTAGGATTCAGAGCCTGCGAGGCCCGCTTATCGGGTTAAACCCTTTCTTCCAATGCAATATAAAATGTAAAGCTCTTACTGTCAGCCAGTGCGGGGCTCTGTAGATAGCTGGCTCCACATGACTGGTCCAGGTGGCCCCTACTCACTGCATCTCACAGCATTACGGGCGAGGCCTAGGATGTCAGCCTGCAGCCATGGGTCCTCCAATGTAGTGGGTTGGGCCATCCTGATCACCACCAGGCACCCAGATCGCACTTCCAAGTCGTGGCAGCCGCCCGGCTGACGACCCCAATCGAGCAGTTCACCGCAGGCTTCAGGAGGTACGGACAAACTGCTGCGCAAGCTTGCTGCCGCACAAGCCAGCCCAGGCCGCGGTCCCCACTCTCAATAGCATGCTCCTCTTGCACCTGGGGGGCCACGATACACCCAGTCAAGTGCCACAGTGTCCTGGATTAACTTGATGTTGGTTTGCTGCTATTTAGGCAGCCGATGGAGGAGGATGTCACTGGATCTTGATTCCAGCCGGCAGAGCATCTGTATCAAGCACCCATCTAGCTGCACGGCTAGACTCCGCCCCTCCAGTCAATATAGCCTTTTTGGCCTTGTCACTCTAGGGACGTAGTAACTTTAAGTTTCTACACATCTCAATTTTAAATACTATGCACCCACCTTTGTGGGATACAAGACTTACATATGGTCCACTTACTAATATTTGTTTACATGTAAAAAACACTGCTGGTTTATACAATGTAAAACTTTACCCATGTTTGCTTTGATAATGTAGAGGATAGTACAACAGGTCCTGCAGTCCGCTAGTGGTATTAACTTCCAGGCAATGGGTACACTTTATACAGCATATACTAGCAACTTATAGGCAAGTTAAATATATCGATTAGGAATAGGTCAATTCGACCACATTTAAAGGGGGAACACAGGCATTTTACTACAGGTTAGCGGCTACAATGCAAAAGGTCTAAAGCCAGCAAATGAGATAGGGCAAACATCTAGGGGTCATCATGAAAAAACGTAATTTCCAACATGTATTGTATTCGAGGGTTGGTTTTCCACAATTGTATCACTCAGAAGTAAAAAAAAGCTCAGTCTCCTACTTTGAAGCAGTGCCTCATAAGTTGTTAGAAATCTTCTCTGACCCACCTCTTTCAAAATGGTTGCTTGGTTCACTTAATTATAAGATAGCTATATATGTTACTTTGTCCCTAAGCAAATTAGCAAAACAAAGCATGATCCCTTCAATCGCGTTAGAGGGATGAATGTTTATCCATCCTATCGAAACACCATTGTTTTGGGCCACAGCCTTATAAACACAGCAAAGTGAACTATAATATTGTAGCATATCAAGATCATTGTATACCATGGTTTAAACCTCTTAGTATCAAACGTTCACAAGTCAGGTAACTTAACATCGCTTGGTGAGACATATCAGATGACCCAAAGGACAAATATTTAATTTACACAGAAAACCAACCTTCCCTTGCAGTACTTGAAGTTGGATCTATGGTTTCTTGGTATTCCTATTTACAATTCTAGGTACCATTTAATAATCTGTGTTGTACCTTAGGTGGAGCGCATTTTTCCCCTATGGTTCCACAAGCAGGTTTGTGAATCAGTGCCTCGCTGCTCTAAATGGTATTTCTAACTAGTTTTGCAGTCACTAGAACCCACGTGCAGTATGTTCTGGTACTGAGCCTCTTAAGGACCGTCACAGCCCTACTTGTGTTTGCTAAAAGAGAAAGGGACTGCCTCCTCCTGAAGATGACACAAAGGTGGGGTTGTTCAGAATGTACATTAAGTAAATATTGTTTGAAGTACATAAATGTTAATCATCTACTCTATACTAAATGTTTTAAACTGCATAGAACTTCATTTAAAGCACCCACATCTTCGGCAGTGCTACAAAGACCTTGAAAAACATGTGCATCTGTGGCCTTGTCACGAAAGGCTTCAATGGAAAAAGCACCTAGGAAAGTTCTAATAAACCTTCTGCTGTCTCTCTCACTCTGCTGTCACTCTCTCTGCTGTCACTCTCTCTGCTGTCTGTCTCTGCTGTCTGTCTCACTCTGCTGTCTCTCTCACTCTGCTGTCTCTCTCACTCTGCTGTCTCTCTCACTCTGATGTCACTCTCACTCTACTGTCACTCTCACTCTTCTGTCAATCATGCTGTCACTCTCACTCATGATGCAGGGAGCACAATGAGAGCAGGAGCTGCTCCCTCCCTCCCTCTTTTTTTTTAAAAATTGTGTTTCATTCAAGCAAAAACAAGTTTTACTAATTGGCACCAGTGAGAACAATCATTAGCAAAGCCAACAAGTATGGCTTTACATTTGAGACCTGGCTCAAAGATTACATAAGAGAGGCCACTGTGGGGTCAAAACAATTGCTTTTTGTATACAATGCATCTGAGATTTATTTTAACACTTAAAACAAAACATGAAGCTTCTCCTGGTCAGAGACTGGCACCCACTCGGATATCACTCAAGCCACCCCAGGCGGCCCACCCCCCAGTTTGAAGACCTCTGCCCTAAGGAAATGGCTCTAAGGCAGTAACGTCCTCTGGGCATCCTTAAGGAAATGACCATAGGAAGTAATGGGGCTCCAACAATGGTATCTACCGGGCCACAACATGTCTGTTGGGATTAGGAACCCTCTGGGATCCTACATAAATAGCAGTGACATGTTACAAATGTGATACACTTTGGACCAGGCCCAGCAATGCTGCCACATTGGCAGTTCCCGGGAGGCTGCAAGCTGGGAGGCGGCCTTCAAAGCAGGACACCTGCCACCACTTAATGCCCGCACGCTAGTGGGTTGGTAGTAACAGTTTTTGCTGGGCTGATTCTGGTTTGCAGTTCGGCCCGGGTGGTCCCGTTAACACCAATACCCCCTGTGCAGAATATTTTGAGCACAATGGCTGCCTTGCCACCAAAATTCCTTCAACAACCCACTATGGCCATGACAACAAATGCCACAGGACAGGCGACAGGCGGTGGCATGGTGTAACCATCCCCATGGCAACCGCCTCCAAGTTTAGCCTGCTGCGGTACAATGATGTAATCACGAGGGAATGCCGCAGGTAAACTGGAAGGGTGAGGCGTGCCCGCTTGCAAAACTGCACCTAAAAGCTCTTATCTAGTCTGCCAACATTTTCTCCTGACGCGGTTACTATAATTGCACTTTCCCATTTCAATTAGTTGCACCTAAATCCGCGGCCCTCGCACCACAGACGTCTCCTGGATGCCTTCTAGTTTTTTGCCCCTATATGAAGCAAGGGGCGGTCTTCCAGCCTGCCTGCCCTCCCTCCCCCAGTAAGACACAGGCCTGTTTGTTTTAGGACGTACAGCCGGGGTGAAATCCTCCGTGCTTCCCATGCCAGAAATAGCATGTCGGCCACTTCAGTTACACATCCATGCCGGGAACCAGTATCCGCTGGAAAGTTGTGAACGCTATACCCACTGCAGGAAGTGTAGCACTCCTTGTGAGTGCCACCAGGGCGCTCCAGAATTATTTGCCCACCAATCATAGTAGAACAATCGGGACAAAGTAGTGAACAGCAGCACTGTGTGGAGGGGAGATGTATGCCAATGCTAAACGCTCGATGTAAATATCCTGGGCATGTCAAGCCTCTCTACATCCATAGTTGGGCCACCGTTAAGCAGAGGCCCACACATACATGCCTCCCTGCAGGTAAACACATAAGGCTTGTGTAAGACAGCAGCCTTGCTCTACGGTTCTATTTTCAGCAGGTGTATACCGCCTTTTGCTATTTGTAAGGCACTGTAGCGCTTTCTTAATCGGGGTGCCATTTTCGACAAATTCGGAGATTGTCTGATTGTCTGTGTGGTTATTTTTAGCCTTGTATAGTTCGAGTATTGTTAAGTGTCTGTTTTGTTAATCGTTGTTTAGGTTAACGTTAAAGTACAATGAGGTTTAGCCTACTCAAGATTTTTGCTCCATTAAATTTTTCATCCATATAGCGCTTCCCAACCTTTGCAAGACATGAGGCGCTTTAGGATGCTTGCGATTAGTTGGCGGGTGTGCGTATGTATGAGGGAACAGATTTGTGGCTTGCTACACCAGGTTTGGTGATGGTGCACCACCCTCTGCTTGAAGTGTGTAGCTTTGGTAAAGAACAATTGTGGGAGGAATTGAAACTATCGTTAATACTACCACACCCACTATGGGGTCAGGATGGTCCACCGAGGCGAGCTGAAGGTCCGGCTGCCTCCATGAAGCTCCCTAGACACGTGGTCAGCTGTTCTTTGTTTTAGCTCTTGTGTGTCAGTGCACCGCGTAAGCGCACAAGTATACCCTGCTCTCTCTAGAACACTCACACTGCTGAGTCTCTCTCACTCTGCTGTCACTCTCACCCTGCTGTCACTCTCACTCTGCTGTCACTCTCACTCTGCTGTCACTCTCATTCTGCTGTCACTCTCATTCTGCTGTCACTCTCACTCCGCTGTCTCACTCTGCTGTCTCACTCCGCTGTCACTCTGCTGTCACTCTCACTCTGCTGTCTCACTCTGCTGTCATTATCACTCTGCTGTCACTCTCACTCCCTCTGCTGTCACTCTTTCTGCTGTCTGTCTCTGCTGTCTCTCTCACTCTGCTGTCTCTCTCACTCTGCTGTCTCTCTCACTCTGCTGTCACTCTCACTCTACTGTGACTCTCACTCTGCTGTCACTCTTACTCTGCTGTCACTCATGTTGTCACTCTCACTCTACTGTCACTCTCACTCATGCTGTCACTCTCACTCATGATGCAGGGAGCACAATGAGAGCAGGAGCTGCTCCCTCCCTCTTTTTTTATTGTTTATTGTGCTTCATTCAAGCAAAAACAAGTTTTACTAATTGGCACCAGTGAGAAAAATCATTAGCAAAGCCAACTCGTATGGCTTTACATTTGAGTCCTGACTAAAAGATTACATAAGAGAGGCCACTGTAGGGTCAAAAACAATTGCTTTTTGTATACAATGCATCTGAGATTTATTTTAACACATGAAACAAAACATGAAGCTTCTCCTGGCCAGAGACTGGCGCCCAGTCGGATATCATTCAAGCCACCCCAGGGGGCCTGCCCCCCAGTTTGAAGACCTCTGCTCTAAGGAAATGGTTCTAAGGCAGTAATGTCCTCTGGGAATCCTTAAGGAAATGACCACAGGAAGTAATGGGGCTCCAACAATGGTATCTACCGGGCCACAACAAGTCTGTTGGGTTTAGGAACCCTCTGGGATCCTATATAAATAACAGTGACATGTTACAAATGTCATACACTTTGGACAAGGCCTAGCAATGCTGCCACATTGGCAGTTCCCGGGAGGCTGCAAGCTGTGAGGCGGCCTTCAAAGCAGGACGCCTGCCACCACTTAATGCCTGCACGCTAGTGGGTTGGTAGCAACAGTTTTTCCTGGGCTGATTCTGGTTTGCAGTTTGGCCCGGGTGGTCCCGTTAACGGCAATACCCCCTGTGCAGAACATCTTGAGCACAATGGCTGCCTTGCCGCCAAAATTCCTTCAACAACCCACTATGGCCATGACAACAAATGCCACAGGACAGGCGACAGTCGGTGGCATGGTGTAACCATCCCCATGGCAACCGCCTCCAAGTTTAGACTGCTGCGGTACAGTGATGGTAATCACGAGGGAATGCCGCGGGCAAACTGGAAGGGTGAGGCGTGCCCGCTTGCAAAACTGCACCTAAAAGCTCTTATCTAGTCTGCCAACATTTTCTCCTGACGCGGTTACTATAATTACACTTTCACATTTCAATTAGTTGCACCTAAATCCGCGGCCCTCGCACCACAGACGTCTCCTGGATGCCTTCCAGTTCTTTGCCCCTATATGAAGCAAGGGGCAGTCTTCCAGCCTGCCTGCCCTCCCTCCCCCCAGTAAGACACAGGCCTGTCTGTTTTAGGATGTGCAGCGGGGGTGGAATCCTCCGTGCTTCCCATGCCAGAAATAGCATGTTGGCCGCTTTAGTTACACATCCATGCCGGGAGCCAGTATCCACTGGAAAGTTGTGAACGCTATATCCACTGCAGGAAGTGTAGCACTCCTTGTGAGCGCCAACAGGGCACTCCAGAATTATTTGGCCACTGATCACAGTAGAACAATCGGGACAAAGTAGTGAACAGCAGCACTGTGTGGAGGGGAGATGTATGCCAATGCTAAAGGCTCGATGTACTTATCCTGGGCATGTCAAGCCTCTCTACATCTATAGTCGGGCCGCCGTTAAGCAGAGGCCCAAACATACATGCCTCACTGCAGGTAAACACATAAGGCTTGTGTAAGACAGCGGCCTTGCTCTACGGGTCTATTTTCAGCAGGTGTATACCGCCTTTTGCTATTTGTAAGGCACTGTAGCCCTTTTTTTAATCGGGGTGCCATTTTCGAAAAATTAGGATATTGTCTGATTGTCTGTGTGGTTGTTTTTAGCCTTGTATAGTTCGAGTATTGTTAAGTGTCTGTTTTGTTAATCGTTGTTTAGGTTAACGTTAAAGTACAATGAGGTTCAGCCTACTCAAGATTTTTGCTCCATTATGTTTTTTATCCAAATAGCGCTTCCCAACCTTTGCAAGACATATGGCGTGCGTAACAGACACCAATAGGCCATGGGCGGAGCCTCGCGACCGCCTATGGCCTATTGCGTGTTCTGTTAAGTATTAAATCTTTTATTGGTAGTTTGGAGTGTAAGAGAACGAACATCAAGCGCCTACAACCCAATGGGCCGGCTCAGCAAAGCAATACTGTACATACACACCAGAAACTGTGGTCATGAACCGAGCATTAAACACAGCATGCCGCCCACAACCCGAGGGGCCGGCCGCGTCAGAAAAATCTCATTATGACCAATGGAGCGATGTGGCCAGGTGGCCAGACCCCAGTGAGTGAGGGCTGATAAAGCAGGTAACTGGAAAAAGGAAAACCCCTCCCACCCCAACTAAACCCCGTCCCCACACGCCTGCCCATCCCTCCTCCCCCCCACACTCCAGGTCCTGGTCCGAACTCCCCCCCCCCCCCACTAGGCAAACCTACTCTGACTTCAGCAGGTCTCTATTTGGGACAAACGTAAGACGCGTAAGTACCTAGGGCATGTGACCTCCTTGAATTCTGTGGCTAAAAGAGATAGAAAGGGCTGCCACAATTCCACATATTTCGTGCCTTCCCCCGCCTTGATTAAGGACAGCTTTTCCATGCCCAGTACCGCCCACAATCTAGACAGCCAACCCTGGAATGAGGGAACATGAGTGGTGCGCCAAAGGGACAAGATGTTTTGTAGTGCAGACCCAATAGCAATGGCGATCAATCTGCCCCTGCGGGGACGTAAGGGGTACGTAATGGGGTTTGGGAGGCCTAGGAGAACATAAGATTCGGTGTCAAAATGGGCATCCACCTCATCCAAGACCGACTTCCAATAACCCCGGAGGTGTGTGCAGTCCCAGAGAAGGTATGTTAAGGACCCCGCTACCCCGCAGCCGCGCCAGCATGTTGCCTCCTTACTGCGGTCCCTCTCGTGTAACCTCTCTGGGGTATAATACCAATATGTCACTACCTTGGTGAAGGTGTCCGTCAGGCCCATGTGATAGGCGGAGTGCCGCGCACGATAGTATATCCCCTCCCAGTCCTTGGAGCTGAGTGTACGTCCTAGCTCTCTTTCCCATCTGGCCCTACCCGAGTTATAGACATGTGTATAGCGGTCCAGCAACATGCGATAGAGAGCAGAGATGAGATGTTTATCAGTCTTCCTCGTAAGCAGCCAGTACTCATAAGGCCGCAGGGGCCTGGTCGCCGCTTCCTGTACCGGACCGTTAAGAGCCCAGTGTTGCGTTTGCAAATATCGAAGACGTTCCGACTCCGGCAAGCCGCAGGTCCGCTTGAACGTCTCAAAGGGGATGATGCCGCCGCCATGACGATCCTTCCACAAATTCAAAACATATGGGACAGGGTCCTGCATCCCGCCGGGCGCCATCTCGAGTAAGCTGCGACGTCCAGTCCGGGGGAGAACTCAGGGTTATCAAGTAGAGGTGTTAGCGGGGAGGCAAAGGTAGTCAGTTCATGCACCAGATTGGTGCTATCCATACCTCCAGAGGCACCCTCGTGATGTAAGAGGCATAGAGGTTGGGAGGTCTATGTTGTCTGCGGAGGAACGGTATTTCCTGGAGTGGGCGGCCCACTATGGCCTGGTCCTGGAAGAGCCAGTGTTTCTCTGACTCCCATCTGCTCCATTCGACTAACGTTCTAAGCTGGGTGGCTTGATAATACAGCAGTAGATCTGGTAGGCCCACACCTCCTTTCTCAGGCGGCAGCCATTGCCACTCTGAGTTTCATTCTAGGCTTCCTGCCATTCCAGATGAATTGTGCCAATTCGGCCTGTGTCTGGCGGAGCCAACCATCCGGCGGGCGAAGGGGGATGGCCCGGAAAAGATAAAGAATTTGTGGAAGGATCGTCATCTTATCGGCTGCCACCTTACCTAGCCAGGACAATGGTAAGTGTTTCCACCGACTGAGCTCCTTGCGAATCAGAGAGCTCAGATGGGTATAGTTGACCCGGACTGTGTCCTGCAACGTGGCGTTGAGGTGGATCCCCAGGTAAGGGACCGCGATGTGCGACCAGCGGAAGGGAAAGGCGTTCTGAAGATGGGAGCGGGTGTGCGCCTCTAGGGAGAGATCCAGGGCCTCCAGTGACACTCGAACGCCAATGCCCACGGTAATTCTCACTTCGGTGGGGTGTGATTGCACTGCTCAAGGACACTGCACCCCAAAGCACCAGGCCCTGTCCTCCGTGGCGCCGTCAGCAAAGTAGGCCTTGCCTGCACCCTTTGGCGCCAAACGCTGTGCCGGGGCTCAGCACCTCCTCCTTAGTTCTCCGGGGCACCACCACTCCACGGGGCTAGGCCCCTGCACCGGGACACTCGGGCCGTCCTCCTCGCGTCCAGACCCGTGGGGCAGTGAGTGGCGAACGTGGGCTGCCCGCTGCTTGTATCGCCGTCTGCTGCGTCGCTCCTCACCTCCTGCCCGTCAGGGCCCGATGCTCCAGGCCGGCTCCAAATGACGCCGTGTGACCGCGCCTCCAGCGGACCGGTCAAGTTTTCGTGCACCGCGGGCCCACCAGGTGGCCGCCCTCCGACACTTCCAGCAGCGCAGAGTGGTCTGTGGGTCGTCTGCTCGGGCCACGCCGGCACCGGCCCGCAACGCCGGGGTCTCGCGCTACTGCTCGCCGGAAGCGGGCTCCAGCACCAGGGGGGCGCAACTCCCCGGTCTTGCGTCGCTCAGAGGCCGCACTCAGCCTGTCCCCGGCGCCGCTCCAAATCAGCACCACGCTCCGGGGTGAACCTCAGGGTAGTGTCCATACGCTGGGCAGCAGCTGTGGACCCCCGGTGAGGCTCTCTGCAGGGCTCAAAACAAAGCTAAAACAAAAGCGGCGCCGGAGGGACTGATCAAGACGTCTCACTCCGCCACCATCTTGGCCACGCCACGCGTGTTCTGTTTAAAAACAGCATGCACCCGAAGGCCAATGAAATTGGACCTTGGATTCCACAACGGCACGAGCGTTGTGGAATGCAAGGTCCAATTTAAAATCCCCCAGAATATGCTTGCGCTGCGCGACACTGCATGCGCAGTGTACACTAGGCTCGAGACCTAAAAACACTGAGTGACATCCATCAGTAATTGCTCTACGAACTGCAGTTCACTTCTTTTTATAATTGCTCATTGGACAAGGAAGCCACAGATATTTATTTACCTGGTGGTTGCCACCTTCTGGCATACCTACAGCCACCAGTTCCGGAAAATGTGTACACGTCCACGTGTCCCAATATCTGAATATCAGTTGCTCAGTGTCAACCTAAAAACAGAATACATGTTTACATTCCCCTTAAAATCGACTCTTATCTCTCTTGCAGTTAATAGCACAAACAATCTGCTACACCAAGTGTATGCACTGTGCACTAAAACATACTAATCCCTTACTTCCCTTTCCTTAGGGGATACTCACCCGGGTGTCACCCACACCGATCTTGTTCCTAATATCACTCACTCATCTGCAACATGGGGGAGGCAATAGATCGCCTTATGCTAACACCGCCCGTCGTGTGCAACGAGCCATTCATCCCTGCAAATGCCTGGCTACCGGACCTCTTCAGAAGCGTTTGGTATATGCACTCCCCGCTCACTCGCCTTCTACTACACAGCAGTTTTCAATGATTCACCGTGAGCATGCTGAGAACGCCCCTCCGATCCACGGAACCTCCGATCACGTGGTCAGCATTTTTGGCAGCCATTTTGGAGTGGTTTAATGTATTTTACTTGACTCCACTTGTACAAATATGATGGCACCATCAGCTTTTAACAACAATCACTAGTGCATCAGTGCTTCTAAGCACTAACCTTTTAATCTGGAGAGAGTTTAGAAGATAGGGGGGCCAAATATCTAAACAAAATAAAAAAATATTCTAAAATGTTTACAAAAAGCTAATATATACAACTATGTACGAGTCCACATCTTTATACTGTTTTTATATACTTCAAGGCCAATCCGGTTTATGCAGAGGAGTAATTCATCGCTTGTCAACGGTTTATTACTTTAAATACCACATGGGCTCTGCTCACCATATGTAATTACTCCATCTATTCCTCATGTCTTTATGATGGTAAATTATTACTGCCACCCTTACATCCACATTATGGGTTTTTATTACAAGATTGACAACACCAGCCGGCGGACAGCACAGACATGCACATCTAAGATGTCAGTTCTTATAACTATGTGTGTGCAACCACCTTGTTCCACTCAATGACGTCAATCAAACCCTGTCGGTCCGCCCGTTCCTGGTAAATCCATCGGGGCTCCTTAGTAATTAATCGGTTTTCAATGCTCAGTGCATCCCCCCTATACTTTCTCTAAGACGACCCATTTAATATCTCTAAGGTGATGCTTCTGATCTCGATAATGCACCACCAGGCGGGTAGTCAATTTGCTGGCTTTGATGGTACTCAGATGTTCCTGAATCCGGATCTTAATCTTACGGGTTGTCAGACCAATGTAATGAAGCCCACAGGGTGATGTCTACCGGTATATAACGTTGGTGGTATTGCAGTTAGTCAATGTATTCATATACCACGTTCTCTCGACTACCAGTTGCACATTACTCACTTTCCCTGTCAGATCACAAACAGAGCATCCACCACAAGGGTGATGCCCTGTAGGGAGTCCTGTGGTCCTCAACTTTTGCCTCGCACAGGTGTGTACCAAACCAAACCTCATAATCAGGGTGGTACGGGGGCTCAATGCAGTCACTAGGACTGATGCTCACCCTATTCCTAGGGCAGATGACCTCATAGACACTTTGGCCTCCTCATAGACACTTTGGCCTCAGCCAAGTTCTTGAGCACATTTGACCTCAATGCTGGATATTGGCAAATCAGACTAGCTGAGAGTGCCAAACCAAAAACAGCATTTTCAACCCCTAGCGGGCATTATCAATTTATGTTGATGCCCTTTGGTTTGAAGAATGCACCTGCCACATTCCAAAGGTTGGTGAGCAAAGTCCTTACAGGCCTGGAACCCTGTAGTACAGCATATCTTGATGATATAGCTGTCTTTAGCTCCACCTGGGAGGATCACCTGGTCCACCTGAAGAATATTTAGGAGGCTCTGCAGAAAGCAGGCCTCACTATCAAGGCCACCAAGTGCCAAATAGGGTAGAGTAAGGTTGCATACCTGGGCCACCTTGTTGGTGGAGGCCAGGTTCAGCCATCGCCGAGCAAAATCCAGACCATAATGGACTGGGTTGCTCCCACTACCCAGAGGCAAGTCAGAGGTTTCTTGGGCATGACTGGATACTACAGAAGATTTGTTAATGGCTATGGGTCCATAGTGACTCCCTTAAATGATCTCACATCTAAAAGAATGCCCAAGAAAGTGCAGTGGACAGTTAGCTGTCAAAAGGCATTTGATGAACTCAAGCAGGCTATGGCCGAAGGTAGGAAAAGCATTGACTTTGTTTGTTATACTTTTTGCATTCTACTTCAATGCTGGCCATAGTGACAGAGACAAGCCACCCTCATTCACATAAATCCAAAAAAAAAAAAAAAATCCTACTGAACCTGGTATTCCGAGGAACTCTCCTATTCAGGTTCTCACCAGGCTAAACCCTGTTTAACTTTTGAGATCAAAAGAGATCAGGAGCTGTCATGGTGGTATGGCCTTCGGCGTGAAAGGCACTGACTTTGGGGCTTTCAGCTTTTTTTTATTCTTCTTCAGTGCCTAGCCATAGTAAGCGAGACAAGCCACCCTCATACACCTAAAGCAAGAAAAAAAAGGCCAACCGCACCTGGTATTCCCAGGCGTTCTCCCATCCAGGTGCCAACCAGGACAGATGCTGCTTAACTTCAGAAATGAGACGAGATCAGGTATGTTCAGGTTAGTATGGCCGTAGCCTCACTTATTCCCATGAATGACAACAAAAGAACAAAAATAGCCGCCAGCACCTGGTATTCCCAAGTGTTAGAATTGGAACGTAAAATAGCCATATCACTCATATTTTACCCAATATTATGTTAGTATTATATAGCTAAATCATTCAATATGCATACTGTATGTCTACGCAATTAGTAAATGCAGATGTTGCGTTTTTTAGGTTGACTACTGTGCCACCATTTTAGTTCTTGAGTATGCCATTTTCTATTATGATCGAAACTGTTACTTGCTCATTTACGAGAAAGGGTCCTTGATAAGTTTTGTTTCTCCAATGTTGAAACTTGCTCATTAACCGCATGCGTGCGGCCGCTATTTTCGCGCTGTGCGGCTTTTTTTCAAAAGCTGCGTTACATGACGAGCTGAGCTCGTCATGAGCATGCGAGCGGCGCAACTCATGACGAGCACGGAAGGGGTTAACACATGCCTTTTCTGTTACATAGAGGCTTATCCCACCTGCATAGAGAGGAGGATAGGCCAGACGTACTTGGATAGTAGATAACTTGTACCAGGCTGCGGTATGAAAACCTCTGTTATGTACCTCCATTGAATTACGACATCTACCAGTGTTTTGCCTTTGTAGGCGGGTCTTTGTGAACTCTGCAACATACATAATGTAATTTTATGCTTGTTAGAGTCAGTCCCTTGTCAGCCATCATAGGAGGCTGGTCAGATTGGACTCCACCGCAGTGTACTTTGTGAATAAACTAGTTTGCTCATATTCTCTTCTGCGTCATTAACTCTTCATTAGTGGAAGGCTAGATGAGGTCGAGAGTGACCCGGGTGTCCCTAATTGGGTCACTTCCTTTAGTTGGCACCCGAACAGGAACTTCACCAGGTGGCCCATCCCGCCCATAGTTGGACTGTGGGGTCGGGTTGTGTCCGGTCGGATGAGCGGATCGGGGATCCCATTATGATAGAGCCTGGTTCTCGCGACTGCCCGGCCTGTCTGATCAAGCGGATCTTTGTCTAGTGGTCATCTTAGCTGGGGTCCTGAAAAGGCGAAACCCTTGGATCTGACCTTTTGGTCTGAAGAGTCGGCAGTGGAGAGTAATCTTATTTGACCTTTGTGCACCAGGTGGGTTTATCTTGATTTGTTTTGGTAAAAGCTGCACCGTCATGATTATCTTGGTGGGTCTGCAGACACTTGTGATACGGAGCGTTTTTGAACGTTCTGGCAGGCCAAATGTTGAAATTGGCTGACTTGTTGTGACGCAGTGTTTGGAAGCTCTTTGTTTGTGTGTGTCTTTATTGCGTGTGTATGCATGTTGATTTAGTGAATATGTGAATGTGTCTGATGCTAGGATGCCTTCTGCTGAGCATCGGCTGCAGGAAAGGCAGCCTACGTCTCAAGAAGGCACTCAGAGTTTTGAGCTGTATGTGAAGCACAGTATTGGCCCTATTATGTTTCGTACGTTATGGCATAAGTATACAAATGACAATACTGAGCTTCAGTTGCCACTGGATGGTACCTTTGACGAACAACATTTTTTATTATTTGCAGGACAAATTATTTGCTAGAAGAAGAAGTAGACAGCCTGTGTTCGATACTTTGCAAGTATGGCAGAAGGAAGCTAAGCAGAGGCTTATACAGGCCAAGAAGGAGTCTAGGAAGAAGGAAATGCAGATAGTGGTGCAGAAAGCTGTTGCTTATGATAAAGAACAAACAGAGAAAGGTATTGAGTGTGCAAATAGGAAGTTTTGATTACAATGTAATAAGTATTATGTAGTTCGAGTGGATGAGTTTCCCTTTGTGGAGGATCTGTTGGAAACTCGTCCCTCACCTCCCTATGCCCCACAGATAATATATCCAGCGGTTCCGTCGTCTCAGTCTTCCGTTGTTCCTCCGCTTTCCTCTGGTCTTCTTGTGGATTTAACAGCTCCGGCTCCAGCCCTGTCTATCTCCCCTCCAGTTTCACAAGCTGTAAGTGTGGTGACTGCAGGCACCCCTGCAGTATCTGCTATTTCTGCTCCTGTTTCTCCTCCTTTTCTTACTCCTAACACACAGCCATTGTTGACACTGTCCCCTACGTATGTGCCTCTTGCGTCCTCCCCAAATATTTCATCTGCAGTGTTGTGCAGTATTGAGACACCAGTGCGAGTGTCAGATGGAGGGAATTGGGTGGCAGCCCAGGAGCGAATGTAACGGGTATTGATCTTGTCTGATGTGGGTGAAGAGGAGAAAAGGATGGTTGCAAATCAGGCAGCACAGTGGGCCCGGAGTCCGATTTATAATATGGAGGATATATGGAGTGTGATGAAAGATTTTGAACAGTTTGTACAACAGCATGCCATTCAGCATATGTCGGCTACATTGATCGGTTTATGGGAACAGTGTATTGGGGGCACTGCCCCTCAAATTATTTATGACATTCAAGATTGTGTATATTCAGCTGGTATGGCCCCTGCAGAAGTTCTTGTTACTGTTGCAACGCTACTCGGTTATTGAGAAAGATTACATCATCGTACTCCGACTACTGTGTCCCAATTTCTGATGAGGGAGGTGCACCCTATTTTTTATTGCAAAATACCAAAGCAGAGGAACCAAAGAGATGAGGTGGTCCAACAGTGGGTGGCAGCTCATTTTCAGGAACAGTGGGTTTATACCCCGTGGAAGAGAAGTGAGGTGCTAGCTCTTAAGAATCAGTTACTGAATCCTAGGAAAAACCCTACGGCGTATTTAAAGAGTTAACAGAGGCCGCCTCCTTGTCAGTTTTGACCCTAGCAGATATAGAGATGTTTTTCGGGCTGTTGGTGCCAGTGGACATATGGAGGCAGATGCATACGCAAGATCACAGGGTGGAATTGGGTGGCTCTTGGGATGAGATTAAGGCATGGGCTAAGGAGTGAAAGCCCGGTGAGAAACCTAGAGCGGAGATTCTGGCTTTGCTGAGTCGTATTATCACTTATATGCATTCTCCTATCCCACCTAAACGAGTAGATTGGGATAAGCTGACGGCATGTCGCCAAAAGAAAGAGGAGGGTGAATCTGATTTTTTAACAGGTTTAAACGAGTGTTCTTGGATTTTAGTGGACATGATTTTTCAGTTAAAGATGGTGTCTGTTTGTTTGTTAACAAGTTTGTCACAAATTTGCTTCCGGAGATTGCAGCTTGGTTGCAAGCCTGGAAGAACACTTGGACTACCTCCTCCCCTTCAGTGATATTGAGTATGGCCCAGTACTATGAGCATCGAGAAAATGAGGAAAAGGGCAAGGTGGACAAGAAGAGTAAGGATTGGAAAACGAGAGTGTTTCTGCAGCAAGTTGCAAGAGGGTTCAGAAGGGGCTCTGGTCAGGTTCAAAGGTCACGGGTTGCTGGTAGAGGTGGTGCACCCCTAGGGCCAAATCAGTGTGCGTATTGTAAAAAGGCGAAGTAAGTGCCCAGATTTATTACAAAAACGTGCAGTCCTTAGAGGGCGAGGTTCGAGAGGAAGGGGCCATTATAAGGTTGATCATGATCCAGCGCCAATACCAAAAATTGATCAGGGATCGATACTCCACAAATAGCTACAATGGCCCAAACACATTCACCCAGTATCCCTGATTGTGCTCGGGTCACTTTGTTTAGTTCATTACTTGTACCTCGTATAGATCTCTTTTTAAAAAAAATTATTAGGTTTAGTTGCAGTTAAGGACAGCGCATCTCATTACATATATATCTAAAATCAATATACAAAGTAATAGTTACAACAATCAAGGAGTAAAACAGTAGGATTAATAGAGTAAAAGCATTCACAAATAGGAAACCATTCATATAAAACTAGTCTTTAAATTAACTTCATTGTCATGTAGCCATTTCTGATAGTCTTGCCATCCTCCAATTTGTTATAGGGGCCCATATGCGTCTTCCCATCTCCCGTTTTTTAATCCCTTTAAATTCATACAAGCAAGATTCGACATTGTGTATGCCTAAGAATCTTGAAAGCCACATCTGGAAGGAGGGGGCTGTAACATCTTTCCAGCCAGACGAGATTAAAATCCTTAGTACGGCGACTGACATAAAGACTAGGGCTTCCTCCTCCTTCCCAAGATTCAGCGTAGAATCCGTACCAAGTAACATTAGGGTCGGGGATAGATCGATCTTGTGGCCTAGCAGCCCCTCCCAAAATTTCATAATCTCTTCCTTTATTGGCTCTAGCCGATTACATTGAAAAAACATATGTACAATATCTGCTTGGCTGTCGTTGCATCTTGGGCATCTATCATTTTCCCTTACGCCCCAGGCATATAATTTAGAGGGAGTATAGTAAAGGTTGAAAAACGTTTTATAGTGCTGGGCCCGTAGGTTAGAAGCCCGAAAAATCTTTTTATTCAAGCATAACGCAAGGTCTACATCTACATCAGGATTTCCCAGTTTAGTGGCCCAATTATGTTCAGTCTTTTCAATATCGTCTGGGATCTTCATTAAAAGGAGTTTGTACACCAATTTTATCTTCTTACAGCCTTTAGCTAATACCTCGATCACGGGAATATCCGTCTGTATAGGGACCTTTGATCTTTGTGCACTAAGGGTTCGAGCTATTTGACCATGCAATAACCAATGGTCAGATGGGATACCAAACCTGCTTTGTAAAACTTCGAACCCAATTATCTTATCGCCCTCCAGAATATCCCCGATAGTCTTAACACCTAATCCTTTCCATAGCTGAATATTTCGATCCGCTCTCAACTGAGGGAAAAGGCTGGAGTTACCAAGATGTAGATATGAATGTATCTTTGAGGCATTAAAAAACTTTAAAATACTTTTCCAGACCTGCCAAGCACTATACAGAGTCTTAAATCTCGCCCTTTTATAAAACCTCCTTTCAACTTCACGCAACAGTAGCCCAGTAGCCTTTCCCCCCAGCAGCATTTTAAATATCGATGGAGGATTCTGTACTACATTGTTCTCAATTCCAAATGCCGACTCAAATTGGAAAAAGATAGAAATTTGAATCAATAAACAAGACCAATGATAGAGTCTGAGATTCGGGAGAACCATCCCCCCCTTTTCCCTCGGTAATGACATCAAAGAAGTAGAACGCCTGACCTTCCCATACTGCCAGATAAATCTTATAAATGTAGATTCCAACCTTTTCATTATTATTTCATCTAGAAATAGGGGAATAGCACGAAACAGGTATAGCACTTTGGGAAACATTAACATCTTTAAAGCATTAACCCTTCCTACCAAGGAGAGGTGTAAGACATCTAATCTTTTCAGTTCGGCTTCTATGGATTTGATCAGAGGAGGATAATTTTCTTCAATAATTCGATCAACTGAAGCATTAATTTTGACCCCTAAATAAATGGCAGAATCAACGAATCTAGAATCAGATTTAATGATATTTTTTGAGCATATAATCTGTGTTTTAGATTCATTCAAAAGGTATCCGGAACTATGACCGAAGTCCTCCGCCATCTGAACCAAAACCGGAAGCGCTTGCTGTGGATTCGTGGTGATTACCGCCAGGTCATCGGCGTAAGCCAGAATTTTATGGGTATACCCATTAAAGATCACAGGGGGTATCCGGGGGCACTCGAGAATTTCCATTATTAAGGGATCTATGTAAAGTGAAAACAGAATGGGTGAACAGGGACACCCCTGACGAGTGCCTCTCTTTATATCAATTTTGTTCGATTTCTCGCCTATCACCGTAACCCTTTCTGTAGGATATACATACATGGCTTTTAAAGCTTTAATAATTTTTTCACCAAAGCCTCTCCTGGCCAAAATATCCCAGAGAAAGCTCCAGACCACACGGTCAAAGGCCTTCTCTGCATCGAGCAGGATCATGGTCATCTCCCCCCCCCCCTGTGGTGGCCTGGGCGTCAAACAGTGTTATTGCTCTGTTTATATAGTCTGCCGTACCACGCCCTGGGACGAATCCATGCTGCCACGGGGATACCAGACCCCCAATAATCCTGCTCAACCTCTTCGCCCATATCTTGGAGTACAGTTTTACATCCAAATTAATGAATGATATTGGGCGATAGGACCCCGGTTTCTCACATGGCTTCCCCTTCTTATGAAAAATTATTATATTGGTTTCTTTCCATGAATCTGGGACTACCCCTGAATAAATTATACCATTAAACAGATCAACCAATAATGGGGCAATCTCAGATTCTATCGCTCTGTAAACCTCGAGAGGTATCCCATCTGGCCCTGAAGCTTTGCCAGGGGCTAGTTCATGTAGTGCAGCTACAACCTCGCTCAGTGTTATATCTTTATCAAGGTCTTCCCTGGCTGCCTCATCCAACCGTGGTCCGCTATCCGGATACTCTCGCTGAGTCTTCACGCAGCTCTCCTCATCATAAAGATTTTTGTAAAAGTTCTCAAAAACCCTCACTATGTCCTTTACTTCAGTATAACCAATCCCATCCTCCTCTATAGACAAAATTAGATTTTTGGTTTTCTCTTGCCTTAATCGAAGGGCTAGGGCTCTACCAGCTTGCTCCCCTGTTTCATACCTTTTAGCCCTTGAGGATTGATACTCGCAGATCGCTCTTTGAGTTACCTCCTTTTGTAGATCTGCCTTGACTGGCAGGAGTGCATTTTGACTTGCAGTACTATCCCCTTCTGAGACAATGTCCCTCATATGCTGCTCTTCAGCCCTTGCTAGTTTCTCCATCAGAGCCTCTACCTTAGATCTATCATCTTTTCTCAATCTCGCAGAGCAACTTATCGTTTCTCCTCTTAAAGGTGCCTTAAACGCCTCCCAAACCCCATTACGGGAGGTGCTATGTCTATTTGCTGCAAAAAATTCTTCCACCCAAATAGTTAGATGTTCGAGAAACCTCTTATCTGCCAGTAATCTCCTTTCGAAGGTCCATACTGACCTTTTCCTTTCGACCCTGTCGATGCCATATGACAATACCAGGGGGTTATGATCTGAGATTAACCTTGGGATTTTAATGATGGCTACTTATTTTATCCCAGAAGACGAAATAAAAAAAGAATCCAATTTTGAGTACTTCTGTGCAGGGTTTAAAAAATACGTGAACCCTGGATTTTGGGGTTCATTTACACCCCAAACATCCAGGAGTCCATGCGAGCTAATGAGAGCCTGTAATGCCCCGTAAACTCTGGGTTTACGCCCAGCATATATTGCTCTAGCTCCCCAATTTGCTGAAATATTTAGGTCTCCAGCTACAACTAGAGGGGAGGGCCAGCAGGCGAGTTCTGTTTCTAAAAAAATAAATATCTCTGGGTCGTCTCTACTGGAGCCATATATGGTGCTTAATGTAAAACCCAATTCCAACTCTGCAATAACCCATCTACCGTTACTGTCAGCTTTAATTTTTCTGACACTTCCCAGAGTGGATCTTACTAAAATAGCAACCCCCCTAATAGTGGAAGATTGGGTAGAACAAGCCACCATCTCAAAGCCATTAAGAGACATCAACTTCCTCTTAGCCCATGGGAGATGGGTTTCTTGAAGACAAAGGACGTCTATTTTATTATATTTAACAAAATACGCCAGTCTCTCCCTTTTCCTCCAGTCATTCAGACCCCCCAAATTAATTGTACAAATTCTAATGTTCGCCATCCTGTAATGTTGTACAGCCTTCTACTATAAACTGATCCTTGATTGTTCTTTTCATTTGTATTTCTTTACTTTGTCCTATTCTGCAACATCTCCTGCTTTTCTCAATTTTACCCCTGAGCCCCCACACTCCCCCCTTCCCCACCCTACCCCCCACACCCTTACACCTCCACCCCTACAAACCCCCCCTCTCCCTCTGCCCCCCTAGAAGAGGCGCTCAGACCAAGTCTCTGCATGTGATGGAGCACGATAGGAGCAGTGAGGTCTAAATTAAGCCAATATTCATAAGAGAATTTTTTTTTTGTGCCCTATTTAACCCAAGTGAAAAGATAACACTAATCCATAGTCAGAGATCAGCAAAAGCTGGCATTGTTCAAACTGTCCTTCCATCTTATGATATATGATATATGAAAGCCAGAAAGTGTATTTCCATTTACATTTATTTAATGTACGTTATCAGTCCGGATATCAAATTTCATGACTGTTAACCAACCAAATCCAAATATTCCTTTGCTTTTATCTCTGAGGAGAAATAAAATGTCTTCCCTTCATTGATAACTTTCAGTTGAGCGAGGTTTAACAAATATGCCTGCAGCTTTTTATCCTGAAATGGTTTGATCATCTCTCTTAAGCGCCAACGTCTCTCAACAGTCGAGTGACAGAAGTCCGGGCGGACGAAGAATGTTATGCCTTCATTACTT
Organism: Lissotriton helveticus; assembly: GCF_964261635.1. Classification (NCBI taxonomy): domain Eukaryota; kingdom Metazoa; phylum Chordata; class Amphibia; order Caudata; family Salamandridae; genus Lissotriton; species Lissotriton helveticus. Next base: position 1,456,163,223 of record NC_136059.1, read on the forward strand.
CGCTTAGCGTTTGGCCTGGCTAATTCCGCTATAGCCTGTCTGAGAATGAAGTTACCGAGGAAGATCAATACAGCCGTGGGTTTATCCCCCTCCTTCGAATTCCGTTTTAATTTAAAGGGAGTGCGATGGACCCTCTGGATCTCCAAGGGCCAGTTCCAGCTAGATAATTCCGGGAATGCTTGTTGGAAAAGCTTGATGATGAATACCCTGATGTCGGGCCCCTTGGCCCACTCCGGAATTCCCAATACCCTCAGATTATTCCGGCGTAGCCGATTCTCCATTTCCTCAATCTTCCATTGAATGTCCACTACCTGAGATGATTGCGCCTTAACCTTGGATACAGCTTCGGCAACTTCCGTCTCTGTTGAGACTATTCTATCTTCTAGGTTTGAAACTCTATCACTTGTATTTATGCAGACTTTTGAGAGTTTCCTGACTACTCCTCTCATCTTTCTCATCGCCCCCTGCGATTTAAGGTTATCTGAGCGGGTTTCCTCCCTATGGGCTATAATTTCCTGATGTATAGTCTCGAGCAGTGACATTTGTGCAAGCTCCATACTGGAGCTATCCTGTAACTGTATAGAGGAGGGGTGATCCCCACTGATTTCTCCTTTGGTTAATACCTTAGAGCCCATAGCTGGGGCCTTTAATGCAGTTGCGGGGCGATCTATTTCCAAGTCACTCTCGGTATCCACAAACGAGCTGCATTCCTCGTCTTCATCAGACCATACGGTCGCATCAGCCGAAAAGAAAGCTTCACTGGGGGCAGATTCTACCCGATCACTAGTTCCAGCAGCGGAAGATTGAATATCAATCCCTGGGGCGGCTCCATTGTCCAAATGCTCCAATTGTCCCCCCGGAACACCCAGTGCCGGCACTTGGAGGACATTAATATGCTGAACTGAGTCAGAAGACCCCAAAAGCTCATCTTTACTCCCAAATATTTCGTTAGCATTTTCAGGGATCTCCACCCCCTGTGAGACCCCCACTTCACCAATTACATCAGTAACATCACCAGTAACATCGCCAGTATCGATACAATCAGTAGCCGGGGGGTCCTCTACAATGGTAGCCTCCACCCCTTTAATGTTCACCTCCGTCATTTTCTCCTTACCGGTCTTAATGAACAGGTCTGCAATTGAAGCCGTTACAGAGCGAGTTTTAACGACGATCTGCTGTTTTTTCCATGAATTTTCAGTCGGTGTAGTTTGGGCGCCGAGTGTCTCAAGGGCTCCCTCATCCCGTTGATTTTTCCTCTTCCCCGCGGTGGTTTTCAAAGCCGGATTATTTTTGGGGGCCATCTCCTCCTTCAATGCCTGGCGCCGGAGACCCAGACCTATCGACTCTCCCTCGAATCGGCTCCTGCTCGGCCGCTCTGCTCTAGGACCCGGCTGCGGAAAATGTACTAGCTGCAGTGGTCTCCAACCAGAGCCCCGCCCTCCTGCGGCTCCTCTGCGTTTTCGATCGGATGAAAGAACGGCTAGCGTGGACGCCAGCTCACTAAGCAATTGCCTCGCCGATCCGCGACAGGACAAAGTTGTCAACATTTCAGACGTTTCAATTGTAGCAGGTATTTCTCCTTCACATAAATCTACAGTTCCATTAGTTCCATTAGGCACTTTATATCACAGGCTCTCACTGCTCCCTCGTTTCAGCAGCCGTTACGCTGCCGCCATCTTGCCTCACCCTGCTGCTTTGTATAGATCTCTTTGAACATTTTATTTAAATAACTAATATTGATATCAACTCTTCCTCAACTTGGTTGATGGACCAATTAGTTGAGAAGTTTATGGTAATGATAAGACATTAACTCACTAAACATCTGTAAAAATTAACCACATACTCTCTGTAAGGTTAATAAGTGAATTTTATCTCAGAACTCAAAGAAAATGCTCATATACATCAGGTGACAATATCAAACATCGAGGCTCACGATCAGAGAAATAATGCAATTTCACATAGACTCATAGTTGCAATGACATTATGCGAATGAAGGAGTGGATAGAGTAAGAGACATAAGGGATCAGCAGAATGATTAAGCCACACAGTATAACACCTAACAGAGGGATAGATGAAGAGACAACAGGTTCATCTAAAAATAATACATTCAATATATTGTTGACGAAATGGATAAGTGGAGAGACAAAAGAGTCAAAGATAAGTACATTAATGCTGAGATCATCATAGGCCTAATACAAACCTATCTGTCTGCAGGAAAACCACACCCTGGACCCAGGAGATGATGGAGGTTCCCCAAAAGGTGATTAGGAAACCCAAAGATTCGGTCCGGAATAGGACAAGATAGAAACAGCTAGGCCTTTCTGCTCAAAGCCAACGGACAGCGATGTATCTCCCCTCTTCTCTCCTGCCAGCCTAATTTTTAAACCACACCCCAATTATTGTCTAAAACCTACTTGTCCGTCCCACATTAGTTGCAAAATTTCATGAAGCTTAACAAGTGATTAGTTGATTTTGGGGTGGGGGGTGGGATGTCCCACCACTGTGACTTCACTTGCATTTTGACTATACTATTGTTCCCCTTCCTTTCCCATAGTCTAACTCTCAGTTATTTCACATAAAATTTACTAAAGTTACAATTAAACATTCCTTATTCAAAATAAATAGCATCCACGAAAGTTGTCACCTTTCACACGGTCGATCACAGCCCTTGGAAGGCATTCAGCATTACGACCTGCAACTCTTAGGCATCTTCTGCTGTGTTCAGTGCTGCTGGCTGCTTTGTCATGACGGTCTCGCTCCCATTCCGAGCCCTCCCTTTACATTGACATTGGTCAAATTAAGAGAAAATGGGTTCTCATCCAATCCACTAAAACAAATGAAATACAGACATTCATTAATCATATGACACAGCAACTCTCACTGTTTTCCACCCACGAGTGTGTTATTCCCAATTAGTGTTACCTAGCATAAGCATCGGGACAAAAGCGACATTATTTATTATTTTAAAGCATGATGCAACATGCAACTACTAATACACCATGCGGCCTATTCGTGCAGTATTTCTCGTCTCAATTTAAAGCACACTGCAAATACAGTTTTAGTTCTTTCATATATTAATTCTCATTAGTGCATACATGTGCAAAGCAAATTCCCTCATGTTTATGTGTGGTGCACATTAGTTCACTATTTCTACTTACTGTTAGTACATATCATGAGGGTACTCGATCTGAGCAGGTTTCAATTTTGCGAAACACTACTCCATCAAACGGGATGAGATTCAAGCAGATGCATCTTCAGGGGGTCGTTCTGATCAGAACTATTTTGATGCCCCCCAGGGAAGGCAGTATTATCATGATGATTATAATATGGATGAAGCTGCAGGGATGTCCTATGGCTAGGACAGCCAGGGATAGTGAAAGGGACCGGTTCAACTTCCTGTAGATCAGCCTGGTCCTTATGTCACAGCAGATTTGCATGGTTCGGCACAGACATTTTTGGTGGATACAAGTGTACTGAATAGCTCTGATTTCTCATTCCCTGGTCCGCTGGGCGGTCCTGTCTGGATGTAATTATGTTTCAGTAGGTTTTTCAGATGTATCGGTTGTGAGCCCCATTTGCAACCCTCTTGCTTTGACTGTTAGTCCTTTTACTGTGGACTCTCCATTTTTGTTAACAACGTATTGTGGGGAAAATTTATTAGGATGGGATTTGTTGAAAAAGTTACATGCTACCATTTATTGTTCCCTGGATGGTGTTTACTTGACTCTTGGACCTAATGTAGTTAGTGCAAAAACAGTTTTTCGCAAAGGATGCGCAGCTTCCTGTTGAGTTTAAGAATGTGCCGTCCTCATTGTGGGCCACGGGGGATACAGATGTGGGGTTGTTGCAGATAACACCAGTTTCTATGAAGGTCAAAGATAACGCTGTGCTCCCTCGTATTCCCCAGTATAAAATATACCAAGCAGGGGAGCAGGCTTTGATGCAGATTATACAGGACCTGACCAAATATGGAGTGGTTGAAGAGACAGTAGTGAATGTATGCAATAGCCCCATTCTCTCTATTCTTAAGAAGGCACCTTTGGATTCCCCTGATGAACATCCTGATGTTTATCGTTTTGTGATTGATATCCGGGAAATGAATAAGATAGTGGTTCCTCAGTTTCCGTTGGTACCAGATATTAGTGCCCTTTGACGATGATTCCTTCTACTGCTAAATTCTTTTCTGTGATTGATGTTAAAATGCTGTCTTTAGTAACCCTATTCATCCAGACAGATAGTGTCTGTTTGGATTCGCTTTGGATGGTAGAAGTTTCCAATTCTGTCCGGGTCCTCAGGGATATACAGAAAGTCCCAGTATTTATAGTCAAACTTTGAAAAGTCAATTGTACTCTCTCTCTCTTCCTGCAGGTAATGTATTATTGCAGTACGTGGATGATATTTTGATAGCCTCCGATACCAGAGAGGGATGCCACGGTACGATTGTTAAAGCATTTGGTGAAAAAAGAACATACAGTGTCTCTTTCCAAATTCCAATATTGTCAACAGCAGGTCACCTATTTAGGTCACCTGCTGTCGAAGGAGGCTCGGAGGCTAACACCTGAACGAGTTGATGCCATTGTTAAGTTGCCGGTCCCTGTAACTCAGAGGGATGTGCTTGCTTTCATAGGCATCACCTCACATTGTTGACACTGAATACCCACCTACTCTCTATTAATACAGCCCCTGCTTCGCCTAAGAACTAAAGATGTGCATGAACCTTTGCCCTGGATGCATGAATGTCAGCATGCTTTTGAGCAATTAAAAATTGCGCTTTGCTCTGCACCTGTGCTTGGGCCGCCGGATTATAAGAAGCCTTTCATGCTGTATGTATACGAAACGGCTGGGTGAGCGCTTTTGGTGTTAACACAAGCCTTTGGAGGTGAGCAGAGGCTGTGTGCTTATTGTTCCTCTTCGCTTAACCCTGTCACCAGAGCCCTCCAAAGTTGTTTAAGAGCCACCGCGGCTGTGGCGGTCTCTATACGACAGTCGGCATGGCTCATCCTCAATCATGATCTCACAGTAATAGTACCTCATGCTGTGGATGTACTTTTAAACAAGACAAAGACACAGCACCTCACCAGTGCTAGTGCTCGTCTGACCAGTTATGAATTAATGTTATTTGTACCTCATATTACTATCAAACGATGTACCATTCTGAACCCAGCCACGTTACTACCCCTCCCTTTGGGGGATGAGGACAAAGATGTCCATGATTGTCTGTTTCGGACCGAGGAGGAGGCGAAGGGATGGGTAGACATGACTTATGTTCCCTTATCTGACCCGCAAAGGACAACTACATGTCAATGATTCTTGTTTCAAACTGTCAGATGGTACCACTACAGTGGCGTATGCCATTTGTACGCTGCACACTGCAGTTGAGACCTTACGTATTCCTCACCAATCTGCTCAAGCTGCTGATAGCCCTTTTGCGAGGATGTGAATTGAGTGAGTGAGTGAGTGAGTTATTTATACTGACAGCCAGGATGCCTTTGGGGTGGCCCATCATTTTGGACGCCTCTGGACAGAGAGAGGATTCTTGACCTCACATGGTACCAAAATTCTGAATGGTCCGCTAATAGAAAGAGTTTTGACAGCCTTGACCCTTCCCAAACGATTGGCAATAGTGAAGTGTAGTGCTCATAAAGCAATCATTGATGTGGGAAGGGGAAACGATTTTGCAGACCAGATAGCAAAAGAGACAGCCAGGTTAAAAACGACAATGATGTTTGTGGCAGGACCTGCTAGATGGGTACCAGATGTTACCATGTTTGAAAATTCACTAGGGAGTGTTCGGGAAATACAGAGTGAAGCAACAATTGAGGAGCTGGCGGTGTGGCAGGAAAGTACAGGGAGTTTAGATGAGGAAGGGTGCTGGACTGATAAGTCCGAGAAGGAGAGATGAATGTTACCGGATGTATATGTATTTCCTGGAGTTACAATGGCACATCATCCAGCTCATATTAGCTCTAAGGGAATCTCTAGATTATTGGATCCTGTGTGGCAAAATTATAATATACCAAAGGTTGCTGTGTACCTAGTGAAACATTGCATGATTTGCATGAAGCACAATCCTGCAAAATGTACCCCTACACCTTCTGATAATTTTGTGTAACCTTCTCTCCCTTTCCAGGTACTCCAGATGGATTACATCGAGAGGCAGCAAGTTAGTAATTTGAAATATGTGTTAATGGTGGTTTGTGCATTTAGCAAATGGAATGAGGCTTATCCAATGAAAGAAAACACAGCCATGGCTACGGCGAAAGCTCTTATTAAAGATTTCTTCCCGCGCTATGGTTTGCCATGTTTGCTTTGGAGTAACAATGGAAGTCACTTCAACGCAAAAGTGATCCAATTGGTGTGCCAGGGTCTGCATATCATGCAAAAATGTCATGCAGCAAATCCTCTTCAGTCAGCAGGTTTATTTGAGAAGTAAAAAGGTACTCTCAAGCTAAAATTAGCCAAGATTAATGAAGATACTGGGCTACAATGGCCAGATACATTATCCCTTGTTCTATTGTCCACCAGAATGACAGCTCATTCTTGAACTGGATTATCACCATATGAAGTGGTCTTTGGCCGTCCGGCAAATGTGTGGGGCGTCTCTAGACCGAACAAGTTTTCTGAAATTGATTATCCTCTGTTAGTCGATTATTTATATGATCTCACTAACAGTATGCATTCTATTCACCAACAGATCCATGAGGCTTTGCCTCCAGCACCAGAGGGACCCGGGCATACCATTCAGCCTGGTGATTATATTCTTTTGAAAAATTTCCAGGTGGATGGGACCATATCTGGTCCTCATCACAACAAGGATGGCAGTGAGAGTGGACGACCAGAAGTATTGGATCCACACCTCTCACTGCCAGCGAGTGCTGCTTCCCCTCCCCTATGATCAATGGGTGAAAGAGGGGATAGGGGACCATGAAACTGAGAAGGTTCCATGTTTTGTTCCTTTTTCTGACACCCAGGTGACTTGGCCGCAGACGGAGGAAGAGAGCGAGGCAGTTTTGACAGCGGCAGTACCCCCTCACCTCCCTACCCCCCCCCTCCGGAATTAGGGCTGCACAGGTTTCTTTGTCATCTGATTCACAGGAGGCTAAGTCTCGGTCTCCATCACCCCCTGAATTTCAGATCCTTCTTCATGATGAGACAGTACCTGGAGTAAAAAGGTACAATGTGCGTCCTCTAAGGAAGGATAGTGCACCAAAAGAGGAGTGTAGTAGGGATGGACTTTGTGGATAAGATTAGAAAAAATGGCCCATGTTCTGCTTTTTTAATTAGATTAGGGATCAGAAGATTGGTGCACTGTCTGAGACGCAGGACAGGATAAGTTGAGGGTATCTTCCAAGGAGGGAGAGTGCCCTATCCTGAGAACAGTGAACATTTGCTGATGGGCTGCAACAGTGTTGCTTCACCGTGAAAGTGCTCAATAGCACCACCAAGGACTGAACAATAGAAGCCTGCCAGGGAGGCTTGTAATGGATCCTGATCTTCTCACAGCTTTTTTCTTTTTTGTGTCCTTTCCACCGTTGATTCCATTATATGACGTCGCTTTCTCTGTTGTTCTCATTTGTAATTCTAAAGAGTACCTTTTTGGTCGTCGCTGTGTAGAAGATGAACAGTTTTTTGTTGCCCTGCGACCGGGGCAGATGAGTTTTGAATTGTTGCTCAAGAAGAAAATGTTTTGGGCTGTAGTCATATCGTTGTTTTTTTCTGGTGGGAGGGCGCTGTTCTGGACATTGGAGTGTTCTGGAGTTACCTCATCATGTGTTTTATATCAGACAATTTCCCCAGATCGTAGTACAAGAACTATGCATTGCAATGTTTTCTTAAACACACAACGGAAATTCTTTGGGGATAAGACAGCTTGTTATCCCACTGATTCTGTTACAAGTTTATGGACTGCTTTACCATTATCATTGGTAAATTATACATATGTACGCCGTCCCCATTTCATAGAGGCAAAAGGTGAATTTGGCCCGGGATATCATGGACCTTGCTTATATTATAGAAAGCCGAGGGGGGCAGGGTACCCAGGCTGCATGCCCAAAGTGTATTGTGGTGATATGTACATTGGTAAAAAACATAACACCCTGAAAGTTTGGCACTCCCAGGATCTGACTGTCACTCAAGAAGCAGGTATTTACCCTATGTGTTACCCTGTGATGAATAGAACTGATGCTTATTTGTATCTCAATTGCTCTTGAGAAGTGGTGTACAATAACGTAATGCGTTTAGGGAGAAAGGATGACCCCAGTATGAAGGGGATGAATACTAGATATGCTCCATTAGATTATTAAGGTCCGCTCTATGCACATCCAGGTTTATACTTTTTATCAAATGGTACGTATTCTAATATTTACAATGGTACAGAGGACATGGCCATAGGAATGATTTTGCATCTTGGGGTGCCTTGCAAGAACAGTAAATTAAATATAGGATGGGTAAAAACAACATTGACTAAGGACTTTTGTGAGGGCGTTACTGATTTGAAAGTTAATAATTATAGTAATGGTATCACTTTTAGATATATCCTTTCCTCTATCATTACATTCGGTGACACAGCTATGGCCAGGGGTGAACTAGCTAGAGAGTATTTTGGGTGTAAGTTGCAAATGTTATCTAATTCTATGGTGGCAGCTTTACGGGACATCACCACTCAGCTGGAAAGTATGCCTGTATACTCCGAACAAACGAGATATGCAGTTAACTTTATTTTACCTAAGAATGATGGTGCATGCGCAACAATAGGAGAACAGTGTCTGATCGGTATCACAAATATGAAAAAGAACATAACTCAGCATATTCTAGATATCTTGAGAAATGTTAGAGAGAGGGAGAGCGGTAATTGGAGTTGGTCCTTATTTGGTGGTTGAGTTGGATTCTAGAAAAAAATATTTATTTCATTGTCTTTTTAATTTGTTGCAGTGTTTTGAATCAGTGCCTTCCCTTATGCTGCTCATATTGTGCTACTTATCTCACTCCCAAAAGGATTTCAGCTCATGATACCAACGTCAATATAATGCTCCAAAAAGAGTTTGACACTATCATGCAAATCAATGAGGGTGTCTTTGGTTCTACTACTTATCTTGCAGGTTCAACTCTAGATGTAACTTCTACTGCTAATGTTTAGTATCATTTTCTTCTTTACATTGGTTATGCATATATACATATTCGTACCTGACATATTATTGTTTGAATGACTATATTTCTCTCTTCACAGTCAGAATTGTAAAGACCCTCACCTGATAGCAAAAATAAAGATGTCCGTATTTAGAATATAATGCTAAAAGGAGGGTCTGTTAGAATTGAAATGTAACATCATTGACGATATTCATAAATCACTTGACTCTGACCAATGTTGCCTCCTCATTCTCCTCGACCTCTCGGCAGCATTCAATATGGTAGATCATAATCTTCTCCTCAGGGCGCTCCAAGAAAAGAGCCAGTCTTAGAGAAGCGGTTCTCCAATGGTTCTCCTCCTTCCTACACAATCGCACTCAAAAAATAAAAATAAAAACGTTTGCCTCTGACCTCCACCCAGTCAACAAGGGAGTACCTCATGGCTCAGTGCTATCCCCCCACTATTTAACATCTACATGGAACCTCTCACTAAACTACTCAAAACAACCAACATTTGTTTCCATCTCTATGCTGACGACACTCAGATATATCTGGAAACCACCTCCCTCAGAGACATTCAAAGACTCAATGAAGTACTGAGAGATGTTCAACACTGGCTGTCATGCAACCACCTCAAACTAAATCCTGACATGGCCGAGACTCTCCTCATTTAGAATTAAGAAGAAAACCCCTAAATTGCCGAATGGCTAAAGGCCCTCAATGTGCTCAAAGGGAAACTCACACTGGCAGACTCTGTCAGAATATTAGGCATCACTCTAGACCCGATACTGAGCATGACCGGTCACATCAAGAACTCTGCCAAGACCGCCTTCGCCAAAATTCTGAACAAGATAAAACCTTTCATTCCGCCAAATGACCTCAAACTGGCCACCCAAACCTTGTTACTGTCAAGACTTGACTATGGGAATGCAGTCCTCTCAGGAATACCAAAATCCCATCTGGCTCCCATCAAAACAACGCTGCATGCGGCAGCCAGAATGATCACCGGCATCAAGAAATTCAACCACATTTCCCCTGCACTCAGGGAACTCAAATGGCTTCCAGTCGAAATGCGGATCAGCTTCAGAACTGCCTGCCTCACGCATAAAGCCCTACATACCGACAAAACTGAATATCTGGCAAAAAAACTCAAAAAAGACGGTCAGGCCAGGAACCTCAGAAGCTCAAACTCCCTCCTACTCATCCCACCAAAAACTCGAAAACAAAAAAACGCGGATCGATCCTTCGCCGGAAGTGCTCCAAAAATCCGGAACTCTATCCCCCAACATATCAGAACCACTACCTCTTTTGTAAAATTCAAAAGCCAACTCAAAATACTATTCCTCAATCGCTCCCTAGGGAATCGATAGGACCTATCGGAACAAGAAAGCGGACAATCGGCACTGCTGCAACCCGGAGACTATGAAGGACTCCCCAGTTAAAGACTGCCCGTCACCGTCATCTTGTCGCTCCTTTGTCTTTTATTTTTTGTATTTTGTTATTCTATGCAATTTATCTGATGTAAAGCGCTCTGATACCCTAGGGTCTGGCTAGTGCTATATAAAACTTCTTAAATAAAAAAATAATAATAATAATATAAATAAAATTGCCATATTACTCATATTTTACCCAATAATATGTTAGCATTATATAGCTAAATCATGCTACACGCATACTGTATGTTTATGCCATTAGTAAATGCAGATGTTGCGTTTGTTAGGTTGACAACTGTGCCACCATTTTAGTTCTCGAGAACCCCATCTTGTATTATATTTGAAACTGTTACTTGCTCATTTACGAGAAAGGGTCCTTGGCAAGTTTTGTTTCTCCAATGTTGAAACTTGCTCATTCAGGCATGCCTTTTCGGTTACATAGAGGCATCCCACCTGCCTAGAGGTGAGGATAGGCCAGACGACCTTGGATAGTAGATAACTTGTTCCAGGCTGCGGAATGGAAACCTCTGTTCTGTACCCCCATTATATTACAACACCTACCAGTGTTTTCCCTTTATAGGCGGGTCTTTGTGAACTCCGCAACATACATAATGTAACTTTATGCTTGTTAGAGTCAGTCCCTCGTCAGCCAACATAGTAGGCTGGTCAGATTGGAATCCGCTGCAGTGTACTTTGTGAATAAACTAGTTTGCTTGTATTCTCTACTGCATCATCAACTCTTCATTAGTGGAAGGCTAAAGGAGGTTGCGAGTGACCCGGGTGGCCCTAATTGGGTCACTTCCTTCACAGGCTGTCTTGCAACCAATTTCTAAACAGGCCAAACCCTGCTTAACTTCTGAGATCCGACGACATCAGGTGCTTTCAGGGTGGTATGGCCGTAGGTATTAAAAGTACCAACTTTGGGGCTCTTAGCTTTTTTCATTCTTCTTCGTGCTGGCCATAGTTAGAGATACAAGCAACCCTGATTCACCTAAAGCAAAACAAAAAAAGAAAAAGCCTACAGCACCTGGTATTCCCAAGTGGTGTCTCATTCAGCTACTACTAACCAGTCACCGCCCTGCTTAACTAGTGAGATCAGATGAGATCAGGCGCTTTCATGGTGATGTGGCTGTTGACACGAAATGCACTGACTTTGTGGCTCTTAGCTTTTTTCATTCTTTTTCAGTGCTGGCCATAGTAAGCGAGACAAGCCACCCTTATTCACAAAAAGGAAAACAAAAAAAGCCTACAGCACCTGGTATTTCCAGGCAGCCTCCCATCCAAGTTCTAACTAGGCCTGACACTGCTTAACTTCTGAGATCTGAGGACATTACGTGGTTTAAGGGTGGTAGGCATTAAAAGCACCGACTTTGAGGCTTTTAGCTTTTTTCCTTCTTCTTCAGTGCTGGGATAGTAAATGAGAGAAGCCACCCTCATTCACCTAAAGCAGAAACAAACAAGAAAACAAAAAGCTTACATCACCTGGTATTCCTAAGCGGTCGCCCATTCAAGTACTAACCAGGCCCAAGCCCGCTTATCTTCTGAGATCATACAATATCAGGTACTTTCAGGGTGGTAAGGCCATTGGTGTGAAATGCAATGACTTTGTGGCTCTTATCTTTTTTCTTTCTTCTTCAGTGCAGGCCACAGTAAACGAGACAAGCCACCGTCATTCTCCTAAACCAAAACCGAAAAAAGCCTACAGCACTTGGTATTCCCAGATGGTCTCCCATCCAGGTTCTAACCAGGCCAAACCCTGCTTAACTTCTGAAATCAGATGAAATCAGGTGCTTTCGGGGTGGTATGACCATAGGGATGAAAAGCACTGACTTTGGCCTCTTAGCTCTTTTCATTCTTATTAAGTGCTCGCCATAGTAAGTGAAACAAGCCACCCTCTTTCACCTAAAGCAAAATACAATCCTACAGTACCTGGTATTCCCAGGCGGGGTCCCATCTAGGTGCTACCAGGGCAAACGATGCTTAACTTCTGAAATCAGACAAGATCAGATGCTTATAGCATGGTATGGCCGTAGCCATGAAAAGCAATGCCTTTGGGGCTCTTAGCTTTTTTCATTCTTCTTCAGTGCTGTCCATAGTAAGTGAGACAAGCCACCCTCATTCACCTAAAGCAAAACAAAAAAAACAAAAAAGCGTACAGCACCTGGTATTCCCAGGTGGTCTCCCATTCAGGTGCTAACCAGCCTAACCTTGCTTAACTTCTGAGATCAGACAACATCAGGTGCTTTTTTGGGTGGCATGACCATAGGTATGAAACGCACCACTTTGGGCTCTTAGCTTTATTCATTTTTCTTCAGTGCTCACAATAGTAAGCTAAACAAGCCACCCTCATTCACCTTATGAAACAACAAAATAAAAGCCTACAGCACCTGGCATTCCCAGCTGGTCTCCCAACAGATTCAAGACAGGCCCGACCCTGCTTAACTTGTGAGATCAGACAATTTCAGGTGCTCTTAGGGTGAAATGCAAATACTTTGTGGCTCAGATCTTTTTCATTCTTCTTCAGTGCTGGACATAGTAAGTGAGACAAGCCTCCCTCATTTACCTAAAGCAAAACAAAAAAACAAAAAAAAGTCAACAGCACCTGGTATTCCCAGGCGGTCTCACATCCAGGTGCTTTCAAGGCCCGACGCTGCTTAACTTCTGAGATCACACAAGATCAGATGCTTTCAGGGTTGTATGGCCATAGGGATGAAATACACTTACTTTAGGGCCCTTAGCTGTTTTCATTCTTCTTCAGTGCCGGCCATGGTAAGTGAGACAAGCCCCCCTCTTTTACCTAAGGAAATAAAAAAAACAATAAACGCGCAAGGTTTTCCCAGGTGGTTGCCCATCCAGGTAGTAACCAGGCCCGACCCTGCTTAACTTTTGAGATCAGATAAGGTCAGATGCTTTCAGGGAGGTATGGCCGTAGGCTTGAAAAGCACTAACTTTGGGGTTCTTAGCTTTTTTCAATCTTCATCAGTGCTGGCCATAGTAAGCGAGACAAGCCACCATCTTTCACTTAAGGATATAAAAAAAAGACAATAAGCCTACAGCGTCTGGTTTTCCCAGGCAGTCTCCCATCCAGGTACTAACCAGGCCCAACACATTTCCACTACTGAGATCAGATAAGATCAGGTGTTTTTAGGGCGGTATGGCCGTAAGCCTAAAATGAACTGACTTTGTGGTTCTTAGCTAGTTTCACTCTTCTTCAGTGCTGGCCATAGTAAGCGAGAAAAGCAACCCTCGTTCGGGTAAAGCAAAACAAAAATACTGCAGTACCTGGAATTGCCAAGCAGTCTCCCATCCTGGTTTTAACCAGGCCTGACTCTGGTTAACTTCTGAGATCAGGTGAGTTCAGGGTGGTATGGCCCTAGACATGAAAAGCACTGAATTTGGAGCTCTTAGATTTTTTCATTCTTCTTTAGTGCTTGCCATAGTAAGCGAGGCAAGCCACCCTCATTCACCTAAAGCAAAACAACCAAAAAACATAAATCCTACAGTACCTGGTATTCCCAGGCGGTCTCTCTTCCATGTAGTAACCAGGCCAGATGCTGATTAATTTATGAGATAAGACTGGTTCAGGTGCTTTCAGGGTTTTATGGTCATAGGCATGAAAAACACTGTCTTGCGGGGCTCTTAGCTTATTTCATACTTTTTCAATGGTGGGCATAGTAAGCAAAACAAGCCAACCTTATTCACTTAAATTTTAAAAAAAAGCCTTCAGCACTTGGTATTCCCAGGCGGAACCCCATCCAGGTACTAACCATACCCGACGCTGTTTAACTTCTGAGATCAGACAAGGTCAGGTGCTTTCAGGGTGGTATGGCCACAGGCATGAACTGCACTGACTTTAGGGCTCTTAGCTTTTGCCATTCTGCTTCAGTGCTGGCCATAGTAAGAGAGACAAGACAGCCTCATTCACCTAAATCAAAACAAAAATAAACAAAAAGCCTACATCTCCTGGTGTTCCCAGGCGTCTCCCATCGAGGTACTAACCAAGTCGAACTTGCTTCACTTTTGAGATTAGGTGCCTTCAAGGTGGTGTTGCAGTAGGTATGAAAAGCACTGACTTGGGATCTTAGCTTTTTTTATTCGCCTTCAGTGCTGGCTATAGTAAGCGAAACAAGCCATCCTCAGTCACCTATAGCAGAGCAAAAAAAAAAGACAAATCCTACAGTACCTAGTACCCCAGGGAGTCTCCCATACAGGTTCTAACCAGGCCTGACCCTGCTTAACTTCCTATATCACATGAGATCATGTGTTTTCAAGGTGGTAGGCCCATAGCCATGAAAACCGCTCACTTTAGTTATCTTAGCTGTTTTCGTTCTTCTTCAGTACTGGACACAGAAAGTGAGATAAGCCACACTCTTTCACCTAAAGCAAAAAAAAAGCCTACACCACCAGGTTTTCGCAGGAAGTGTCCCATTCAGGTTCTAGACTTGCCCAACCCTGCTTAACGGCTGAGATCAGATGCTTTCAGGGTGGTTTGGCCGTAGGTTCGAAAAGCACTGTCTTTGGACTGCTAGTTTTTTTCATTCTTCTTCAGTGCTGGCCATAGTAAGAGAGACAAGCCACCCTCATTCATCTAAAGCAAAACAAACAAAAAAAAGCACCAGGCTATGAAAAGCACTGACTTTAGTGCTCTTCACTCTTTCATTCCCATTCAGTCCTGCCCATAATAAGAGAGACAAGCCACCTTCATTCACCCAAAGCAAAACAAAAAAGAAACAAGCCTGCGTTTCCTGGTATTCCCAGGCCGTCACCCATAAATGTACTAAACAGGCCCTATGCTGCTTAACTTCTGAGATCAGGTGATGTCAGTGTGGTGTGGCCGTAGGTATGAATATTACTGACTTTGGGCTCTTAGCTTTTTTCATTCTTCTTTACTGCTGGCAATACTAAGCAAGACAAGCCATCTTCATTCACCTAAAGCAAAGCAAACAAAAAAACAAAAAGCCTACTGCACCTGGTATTCCAAAGCGGTTCCCCATTTAGTTACTAACTAGGCCCAACCGTGCTTAACTTTTTAGATCAGACGACATCAGGTGCTTTCAGGGTGGTATAGCCGGAGGTGTGAAAAGCACTGACTTTGGGCTCTTAGCTTTTTAGGTTTCGTAACCTGGCGAGGGGCGAAGCCACTCCCAGATCGAAATCTGTTGTTTCTAATAGTGAGGTTAGGACAGCCTCTGTTTCCAATTGGCTAGCTCCATAAATGGAGGCTAGCCATTGGGAGGCAGAGGCTGTCAATCGCGCTTTCTTTCGAAAACGCGATTCGGGGGCGTTTCTCGGGCTTTTTTTAAGCCCCGCCCCTTTGTCCCGGGCCGCGCTGTGATTGGCTGCCGGCCCGGGACACCCCCGTGACGTCATTCCCCGGGCCGCGCTGTGATTGGCTGGCCGGCCCGGGACCTGACTTGTATTTTTTAGGCAAGGGCTGGGCC
Organism: Lissotriton helveticus; assembly: GCF_964261635.1. Lineage (NCBI taxonomy): Eukaryota > Metazoa > Chordata > Amphibia > Caudata > Salamandridae > Lissotriton > Lissotriton helveticus. Next base: position 1,456,179,223 of record NC_136059.1, read on the forward strand.
ACCGGAAACAGATCGAGGGCCCGAGCTACTTTGGTGGGTGTGTTGTCATTTCCACGTTCCCTATTACGTCCCACGTGGGCCTCCTTCCATTTTATTTTGTGAGGAACATGGCGCATGTCATTTAATATTGAGGTGTTTTGAGCTGCCCCAGACACTCGCTGCTAGAGTTTCTGCTAATTGAAAAACACACAAAAATCACTACGTTTCCTGCAAAAGTCCATCGCATGCTGAACGTGGCCACTTTCGGCACATTTCTTTCTGCAACAGTGCTTATAGCCTCTGCTCAGCTGCCCCATATTGCGGAGGGGATTACTGCAATCTTCTTACCGGTGAGCCTGGTGGGTACGTGTACTTCACTGTTGGGCGGGCATTGCTTCAACGCCATGCTCTCCGCGCCGTGGACAGCGGATTTTTGGGAGGGGTGCTGCTATGTCTTAATTAACCCTTCTAAATCGAAGGTGAGGTGCATGCGTGTTTTTGCTCTTTCGACTGTTGGGTGCCTTTCACTTGGGGGCTCATTTACAAGTCCCCTTGGTGTTTACTGTTAATAATATTTTTCGGACTCCTCTCACGTAAGGTAGGCCCAGCCAGGAGCACCGGGCGTCGACTGCTCGCTCGGTAAACAGAGGCTTGCTGGAGGCTGCCTGGCTAGATTCCTCGCCGCTTTCACAACTGCCTTCGCCTTCCTGTTTCTATAAAGTGTTTACATTCCTTTGAAGAGAAAGAACACTGAAAGACGCAACGCTCGCGGAAGCTAATGGCAATTAAAGAGCCGTGGAAGCATTTTGCAACCGTGTCATTCCAAAGGCGGGTGCCACTACCGCCCAGAAAGAAACCCTAAGGGCACGACAGGTAGAACGTACCCGGGGGTGCGGCGGCATAACTTCCCCCTGATTCGCTCAGTGTTAGTCCATGCTGGCAGTCTTTCTTCTGCAGCCTGCCCCCGGGGAGGCTTGCATTCAGCAAGGCGCACCTCCCCCTACACTAAAGTGCACTTAACCTTGCCCTCTGTGGTTTTCTGGTTGATAGAAAGGTGGGTTTCGAGTGTCTGCTCTCGGTCTCCCGTGAGACTTACAATAGTGTGTGTCATTCAGGCGTCCCGCCAAATTATATTTGGTGTACCTAACAGGTAAATGACCCCAGGCCGTGCCCCAGCACGTGTAGATTTGTGTAGTGGGTGGGTGACTTATTTAAAGACCTAAATAAAAATAATTTGTCACCCTTGGCATCTCCGTTCCTTAAAAGGAAGTCAAACACGACTGTGTAACCAAGCCATCAATTACCATCCTTCATATTTTCTAGAAGGAAAAAAACGTGCAGCCCATCAGTGTCAAGCTCTGGTCCAACCTAGACTGACACAGCAAGAAATGATTAATTTGTGTGCAGTATAAGCCCCCACCCCCCGCCCCTTAACTACATTGCATCCCGAAAGAAAACCAGTTTAGCTTTTTAATTCTCTCTCCAAAACTAAACTTGCCTATTGTGCTACTTCATTTGGTCGCCCATTTTTTAAATGTTGCCAAATTACTATTTCGTTTTTTTGTAATATTGTTTCCAAAACTAAACACTTATCTAAAGGTGGCCTAAGCTGAGTGAAATAACTCGTTAGCTACAATTTGATGTAGGAGAAACCCTGCTCTGATTGTCACGCACAGAGGGGTTACTTGAGAGTACAATCACAGAGAACGTGATATCAAGCTGTAGGTGTGTGCGAATGTATGTGCTTGCAATTATATACCTATATACATAAGGTCATGACCCTCGCATGACCACTTGCTGAGCGCAGGGCTGACCACCTACATATATCCTCTATACGAGCACATGTACAAACACCTGAATTTCCAAGTACATTGGAAATACATAAACACTTTAGGACGCATCGCATGATATTTTTTGTAGCAACTTTGTGCAATACATTGTAGGACTAATTGCTCACAAGATTTAAGTAAATACTGCATTTCTACTGTATGATACTTAGAATAACAAAATTGTAATCCTATATGAATGAGAATGTCTTTTATGCTGTAAGTATAGCACAGTGCAACGTGCTATTCGTCCACAAAGCACTTCAGTTCCTCATCAGAATTAGAAAGTGCTGTATAAATGCTATTGCTACACAATATGTTGGTTATACTAGGATTTTCATTTTTTACAAGGTTGCAACAAGACTGCACATTTACTATTAATGCGCTGATTGTGAATAAACTGTGTGTAGGGTGCTAGTGTAGTACTATTTTTTATAGTATAGGTTAGGTTATTGACTTTGTAAAGTCTCTCCAAACCACGTTTTATCAATAGCAGTTGCTAGGTGAATAAGTTAATTCACATAGAATATACAATAAAGAACATTCCTTGACTATAAATCATTCTAAATGTTTCATGTGCAAGAAATGCACATTTCTTCGGTTGTTTAAAGAATAATTGAGTGTATAGTCGCAGTACATCATCACCTTTTGAGTTAACTCTTTTATGCTGTACTAGAATAGACCCATCAGTGCCATGAAGTAAGAGGGTAGGGGTCGGGCTGCCAGAGTATACGTCTATACTTCACAGTATACTTATACACTCCTGCCACAGTATACATTTATACTCCCGCCTCAGTATATGTTTATACTCCTGCTACAGTATACTTGCATAATCCTGCTACAGTATACTTGCATACTCATGCTACAGTATACTTGCATACACCTGCTACAGTATGCTTGCGTACTCCTGCCACAGTGTACTTGCGTACTCCTGCCACATTATACTTGCATACTCCTTCCACAGTATACTTGCATACTCCTGCCACAGAATAAATTGATACTCCTGCCACAATATACTTTGAGAAAGGGTACCTTGCAGAGAAGAAAATAATGTGCATGTACTGTCCATCATGGGTGGGTTTGATATGAGTAAAAATGGCCTCCCCTTGCACAGAAAATCTTTGCAGAGGCTAAGGCAAAGGGAAACCAGGAACATAAAAATATATATATAAACAAAACTTAGCTGGGGAGAAAAATCTTCACACAGATGTAACTTACAACTGATGTGAAACAAAAAACAAAATCCTGAACATTTCCTTAGTGCTACCAGTATCGGAACACCACAGTACCTCAGATGCCTGCCAGCTGTTAACATATAGTAACAACAGCCACACTTTCCTTCCCGTGTCAGTGAGCAAGAATTGGGAAAGTAATTTAATTCACTTCCAAGTGGTAAATAAAGCTGTGTGCAATTTGTATTGTACAAGCTAATCTTCTTGTTAGATCCATATTTTTGGGCTTCCTCTATTTTGCGTAATTTCCTATTTCCTTACTCCGATTGCCTGGTTATCTGTCTCTCTGGGGAGAGCTGATTGGGGCAGAAATGGGATTAACAGGATTTCTGCATGTGCTGTCTGCCATCTGCTAGCAATGTCTAGTGTGGGATTTACAAGAACTGGACAGTGGATCTTCGCAAGGGAATTGTATGCAAAATCCTTTATAATCGCAATCCTATTGTGAGAATAGACCTCTGATGAGCAATGCAAAAAGCTCTAACTTTTGCAAAGGCGAAACCGTTGCATTGTAAATGCTTGTTTAATTCTTCTTCAATGCTGGCCTTAGTATGTGAGACAAGCCACCCTCATTCACTTAAACTAAAGCAAACAAAAAAACAAAAAGCCTACAGTACCTGGTATTCCCAAGAGGTCTCCTATTAAAGGACTAACCAGGGCCCACCCAGCTTAATTTCTGAGATCCAACGACATCAGGGGCTTTGAGGGTGGTATGGCCGTTTATATGAAAAACACTGACTTTGGAGCTCTTAACTTTCTATTCTATTCTTTTTCAGTGCTGGCCATAGTAAGAGAGACAAGCCACCCTCAGTCACCTAAAGTGAAACAAAAAACAAAAAAAGCCTACAACTCCTGGTATTCCCAGGCGGGCTTTCATCAAGGTACTAACCAGACAAGACCCTGCTATACTTCAGGTGCTTTCAGGGAGTTGTGGCCGTAGGTATGAAAAGCACTTACTTTGAGCTCCTAGCTTTTTTCATTCTTCTTCAGTGCTGGCCAGGCCATAGTAAGTGAGACAAGCCACCCTCTTTCTCCTAAAGCAAAACAAAACAACGAAAAAGCCTACAGCAACTGATAATCCAAGGCAGTCTCCCATTCAGGTACTAACTGGGCCTGACCTAGCTGATTCACTTCTGAGATCAAATGCCTTCTGTGTGATATGGCCGAAGGTATGAAAAGCACTGCCTTTGGGCTTTTTCATTTTTCTTCAGTGCTGGCCATAGTTAGTGAGATGAGCCACGTTCTTTCACCTAAATCAAAACAAACAAAAACAACAAACAGCCTACAGCACCTGGTATTCCCAAGCCGTCTCCTTATCCAGGTGCTTACCTGGCCTGACACTACTTAACTTCCTAAATCACGTTATTTCATGTGTTTTTAAGGTGGTATGGTCATAGGCATGAAAATCACTGACTTTAGGGCTCTTAGCTGTTTTCATTCTTCTTCAGTGCTTGGCATAGTAAGCAAGACTAGCCACTCTCTTTCACATAAAGCAAACGCAAAAACAAAACAATTAAAATAAAAAGCCAACAGCACCTGGTATTCCCAGAAAGTCTCCCATCCAGGTTCTAACCAGGCCTGACTCTCATTCACCTAAAGCAAAACAAACAAAAAAACAAATAGCCTACAGCACCTTGTATTTCCAGAGAGTCTCTCATCCAGGTTCTAATGAGGCCTGAGCCTGCTTAACTTCTCAAATCAGACAAGATCAGTTGCTGTCAGGTTGGTATCTCTCTTGGCGTAAAATGCACTGACTTTGGGGCTGTCAGCTTTTTTTCATTCTTCTTCAGTGCTGTCTATGGCAAGTGAGACAAGCCACCCTAAAGCAAAACAAACAAAACAAAAAAAGCCTACTGCACTTGGTATTCCAAGGAGGTCTCCCGTCTAGGCACTAACCTGGCCCGACACTGCTTAACTTCCTATATCACAAGCGATCATGTGTTTTCAAGGTGGTATAGCCAAAGCCATGAAAATCACTGACTTTGGGGCTCTTAGCTTTTTTTATTCTTCTACAGTGCTGGCCATACTAAGCGAGACAAGCCACCGTCATTCACCTAAAGCAAAAAATAAGCCTACAGCACCTGGTATTCCCATGCAGTCTCCCATCCAGGAATGAACCAGGCCTGACCCTGCTTAACTTCTGAGGTCAGACGAGATCAGGTGCTTTCTGAGTGGTATGGCTGTAGGCATGACAAGTACTGACTTTGGGGCACTTGGCTTTTTTCTTTCTTTTTCAGTGCTGGACATATTAAGTGAGACAAGCCACCCTTATTCCCCTAAGGCAAAACAAAATAAAAAACAAAAAGCCTACAGCACCTGGTATTCCACCCGGTCTCTCATGCAGGTACTGACCAGGCCTGACGCTGCCTATCTTCTGAGATCAGACGAGATCAGGTGCTTTCAGGGTGGTATGGCTGTAGGCATGAAAACCGCTGACTTTGGGGCTCTTAGCTTTTGTCATTCTTCGTCAGTGCTGGCCATAGTAAATGAGACAAGCCACCCTCATTCACCTAAAGGAAAACAAAAAAAACAATAAGCATACAGCACCTGTTATTCTTATTCGGTCTTCCATCCAGGCACGAACAAGATCCGACCTTGTTTATCTTCTGAGATCAGATGCCTCAAGGGTGGTATGGCAATAGGCAAGAAGAGCTCTGACTTTGGGAATCTTCGCTTTTTTCATTCTTCTTCAGTGTTGGAGACAGTAAGTGAGACAAGCCACCCTCATTCACCTAAAGCAAAACAAAAATAGCAGTGCTGGCATTCCCAGGCTGTCACCCACCTAGGTACTGACCAGGTCCGACGCTGCTAAAGTTCTGAGACAAGCCACCCTTATTCCCCAAAGGCAAAACAAAATAAAAAACAAAAAGCGTTCAGCACCTGGTATTCCAACCGGTCTCTCATTCAGGTACTGACCAGGCCTGACACTCCAGTACAATCTCAAGTAAGCATGTACTAAGAACTGCATTTACCATCATGCTAAGGGGAGAACTGTGCTGGGAGGTGAAGCAGTGTGCTCCCACCCCTCCTGTCATGTATGTGTAAGTTCTAGGATATGTCCTAAGGGAAGCAATTGGAGCCTAATAGAGCCAAGAATTCCCCGGGTAAGTGCTAACCCCTCACCTGATGATTCTAAATGAAGGACCCTGTCTCTGCGGCAAGGATGGCACCCCACAAGGGATATCAGGTCTCTGCCTTGCGAAGGATAAGCCTGAAGAATCTCGGTCCAGCCTGGAAGGAATTCTTCCTCTGCCTTGGTAAGGGAGAGTGAGAGTCTTTTATAGTAAAGTGGTCACTCCGGGGTTTTTCTAGAATCAATATGTTTCGAAAACATTTGATAATCCCCTGCTAATCCTTTTCTAAACAAACATGAGCATATGCAGCTGGCTGTTGGCCATGAATGAAAAAAGTGGTGACCCTGGTACAGTATAAATCTTATGTGCCTGGGGACATATTTTGTGTACGTCAGGTACAGGGATTAAGATATGGTACCAAGAGCCTGTTGTCGGAGAGACAGAAGTCAGCTACTGGGTAAAGGTCATCTATGTAAGACAGTTATGTTGTGTGGATGGGACGCAATGTATGTAGTCTTTATGTACATGATGGAACTAACCTAAGGAACATGACACCCACTCCTCTTAAAAAGGCCAACAAGGTTGACTACGTAATGATAGTAAACGCATAAAAGGCATCAAAATCCTTCATATTAAAAGTATATTTAAGAAGCTTTTTAAAAGCGGTCTATAAAAAATAAAGTCTATAGTGAAAGTATTCTTCCCTACAGAGCTTTAAAAAAAAAATTCTATTATAATTTTGGACATATTGTAATTTGTTTTTCTGAGCTCCTTGAAAGCCACTATGTTCATCTAGTGCGAAGAAAAATAAAAACAAAGTCTGTTCGACCTTCATTTGGTACATGTATAAAAATTGCCCAAACGGTTACCAGCACACGACATGCCAAATTGTTTATGGATCCTGCACTGAAGACTCAACATCACTGTACAAGGCATCCGCAGGAGGCCGTCCCTCCAATACCTCTAGTATGAAATCAAGTGAGCACAGGTGGTCATCGCTGTTTCCCATGGCAGCCATCAGGGAAGAAGTAGATGCCTGTGTGCCTGAGGCTTATGCTTGCACATTCGTTGCACAGCCATACTCCGGTCCAACAGAAGCTGAAGCATCCTGTGGAGGCTCTAGGAACTCCATCATACACATGGGAATATGCTGTGGACAACTGTGCACATGGGCTCGTAAAGGCACCAGGAGCATGTCTATGTCCAGCGGCTCAACCAATGGAAGTGTTAGACAGGGGTCCAACACGCGTCTGAATCCGCAAAAGGGGCAGTGGAATACTGGTAGGATGCAATCAATCCAGGCCGGTCTGAAAGACAGGAACCAATGCTCACTCAGCTCTTGAAGCCAAGGTAACCGCAATAGGAACACCACTCGCTCATGACAACGTCACTCCAGCAGTGCTCTCTCCATGTCTTGAGTGATGCTGGCATCCATTGCGAAGCAATAGAAGTAAATCAGGATGCCCGCTACCGAAAGCAGGACCAAAGGAAGCCCATCAAAAATGTTTCCAAGTACGGAGTGTATGAAAGATAGAATCACTCCGGAAATGGTTTGAAAGGTGGTTAACAGTCCTGATCCAATGCTCTTAAATAAGTGTACGACGCGACTCGTGTCAGACATGATAAAAATATGATGGACAATTCTCTGAAATGGAGAGGGAAGTTCGTACGGACCAACACGTCTATCTCTGCCGAAGACCTTGCCACTTGGAGATCAAAAGTCTCTTGGGCTGAAGTTAAGGCCACATTATGCTGGAACAGTATGGCTTTCATTCTTCTTATATAATCAAACCCTGTGTTGGATACATTCAGTAAAGGCCACAGTGGTGCCTCCCTAACTTTGCGAGCTGGGGCAAACAATACTTGCTTACAACAAACAACTCTAGAGTTGATGGTCACTAGATAAGCAAGGCCGGGCGTCATTCCACAACAGCCTTGGTCATTCAGCATCAAGTAACTCCCATTTGAAAGTAACTCAAAGACCAGATGAATTACAGCAGCTGGGTAACCCTTAAGGTAGCAGGATAAGTTCGCTATTGACCCATTATTTCTTTACACACTAAAGACCCACTTAAGGCCTTTTGTCAGTTTGAACCACTCAGAAAAAAACTTCCTTGTCTTTGGTCCTGCCCCTATATATGTACAGTAACTCCCAGGTTTCTCATATGAACACTTTGCTTAAAGCTTCATATCTGCCTTATGGGTAACGTTTCAGGCAGTACTGGAATTAGAATGTCATGATTGGCAGTGTGATATAGCCATGGATTAACCATCTGTAGATGGTGACTCTTCTACAGTAAAAGGTAACTTCTCTAGTTAGGTCTCGCGTGGGCGGAGCAGCGAAGCTGCCACGCCCTGCGAGAGATATTGTTCTAAAAAGGGTACTGTAAGCCCCTCCCCTCCTTTCCATTGGGTAGCGTCAGCGTTTATGGTAAACGCTGGCTTCCCATTGGAAAAGTGGGGTTTTGGGTGCCACCCTGTCTGATTTTCGTACTGCCCCTCCGGACAAGGTAGCCTGCTTTGTGGCTGCCGTAAAGACATTTCTTATCTGCTTGTTTATTTTACAAGCAGATAAGAAAATTCTTCACACAGCTGTGAAGCAGGCCCAGGCCCTCAGGCTGCCTTCATGCCTGCAGCACGCACCACTGCTGATCTCTTATTGGGCCGTGTACTCAGCAGCAGCTCTCCCCCCACCCACCCTGGCCGGGCTCTCCTTCCCTTCGTCTGCCAGGAGGAGGGGGCGAGGAGGAGGGCTGTAGATGAAAGGAAGCCGCTACTGGAACTGTGCACCCAGCCTTGCTGTGAACACAGCACAGCGAGGTGAGGCTGGCACAAGCCGTTATGCTTCCCTGCCCTGTATTTTTATAGCGCCTAGTGTCGTTGGCTAAGCGCTGTTTTGTTTGTTCTGGTGCCCCTCCCACCTCGACCCTTCATCTCCTTGGGCCATCTGTCTGGGGTTCTAGCCGGAGGGGAGGGAGAGGTTCTCTGACAGTGGTGTGTAGGAGGAGCCGCGCTGGCTCATATTAATTGGCCACAGACAGGGAGAGTCTCCTAGGAAGAGGGGGCGGGAAGGGTTGGTTGTGAGAAGTGGGCAGAGATGAACCATCCTTTGAACAGAAGGCATGTCATTCCCTTCTCGTCAGCGGGTGAGCCATGCTAGGGTGAGTCAGTGGGATTCAGCACCAGGGCAGGCGTGCAATCTGCCGTCTTGCATCTCTCCTTCACCTCTCTGGCCCGTCTCCCCTCCCTTTTAGACCTGGCCCAGAGATAGCTTTAGTTTTTGCTGTCGTCATGCAATAATTTTTTTTATAAAAAGCATATTTACAAACATAAGTTGAGTGGAATGCGTCAGCCGCCTTACCTAATTAGTATGTACAACTGTCTTTCACATGTTGCTCCAACCCACCACAGCCTCGGAGAATGGGCTAGTCTTTTTCTGTCAGTGACAGCATTTAACCTAATTACCTGTGCACATCAGCCTAACAAGTAGCGCACTTCACTCCCATTACTAGTCAGATAATACTAGATGCAGACAGTGCTTTTTTCCACTTTTTATTGTTTTATTTGTTTTGTAGTCATTTTTGTGCGTTTATACTATAACTTCAGCTAGCAGTAATTATTTGTGTGCAGTGGTCTCCTGTAACCCGGTGGCCACTGCATCTGCTGCACAAATGATACCTACGCCGCAGCTGGTGCTAACTGTAGCCTTCCAGCTGCCCAACAGAGGGAGCTTCGACTCAAGGCTGACTGACAACTTTCGAAAAGAGCAAGTTCGTTTAGGGATTGTGCTGAATCATCTGAAAAAACAGAAGCGCCTGGAAGAAGCATTTATTGCAGCAAACGCTCATTCTGTTGTCTAGCGGTCTTCCCAGAACACACCCAGCTGCAACGGGGTCTCACCTGCTGGAACCGGTCACGGTGCGTATTTGGTTTTCATGAAAGCAGGATGTGGATAACGGCATCTGTGTTACTCCGATAAACCATGTTGAGCCTGTGTTGCAGGCACATGAAGTAGTGCATTCTGGGAGTTGTATTCCTGCTTCAGTTAAACTGAACAGATTTGACATAACAGCATCTGGTAACCATAGCCACTGGGGACTCCATGGACAGCCCTGTAAGAGCGCGAGGCCATGGCACACCCTTGTGCTCCCCATTCCCAAGGGCTCCCAACTGCTGGCATAAAAACTTGCTCTTCTACTGACTGGGGAAGGGATGAAGCCAACGTTTGCTGGATTGTCACATAATGGGCAGGAAAAGGTGAGGGTCGAATGCACTCAGCTTGCACCAGGAGTATTTTGTCACAGGGAGCAGAGCCTGTTTTTATTCTCTGGACCCTTCTCAGCAGCAGGCTGAGGATGTCGTTGAGTACAGTTTAAAAGATGATGGTGAGTAGTGTTTCTGTAGAGTGTGTTTACCCGAGTGCGTGTCTTTTTAATATTAAACTCAGGACCCGCCCCCCCTTCTTGTGCACGTGAAGAGAACTTTGCTCCTTAAGTGACCAATGAATTGGGGCCAACATCATCAGTGTCTCAGTAGAACCCCTGCTGGCAGTGTTGTTACAGTAGTCTCACCCCTGCCCACCTCGAGCCGCCCCTCCCCCAGCACATCATCACATTGTGAGTTTTAATTCATCTAATCCAGGGTGTGTGTTTGTATTATATTTACAACCCCCGCAGGTGACTCCGGAGGCTGAAAACCACCAGGGCACGTGCCTCAGATACTGGACCTCCGAGTGGCCCCTGGAACTGTGGGAAGCTGAACAGCCCCCTCCAATGAATGATCTCCCCCTACTACACAGAAGCAGGGGTGTAGTTCTATGTGTGCATTGAGGTTCACTGTATCCCCAAAGACAGACCGCGTGCCCCCGACATTCCTGCCCCCCCCAGCCCGAGGTCACAATGTACCCGTCGGGCACCAACACAGTGCAGCCAGTACATTCACTTCTTTCATGGCACCCCACATCTTAACACTAACACCTCCCCAGCCCCGTGCCAAAACCACAGTGAGAATGGAAAAAGCCAGAAGCAGAATGGGACGGGCCACCATTATGGCGGTCGCCCTAGACCCTGGGATTTAAAAGAAGGGGGGAGGGGCGCGTCAGCAATGACGCGGACCCCCTCGTACGCGGCAGCCAATGGGTGAACCAGAAGCACTTTAGTGTTTCCGGTTCAATAGTCACTTCACTTCCGGCCCGATGGAAGCAACGGGGCTCATCCCTTAAAAGGGGAGCTTGCAAAGGAAGCAGCCTCTTTGTCCCTGCTGCTCCCTCCTCGCCACATCCATCCTCCACGGGCCGACCAGCCCCCCTTTTTTAAACGTTTTGTTTATCTTTCAGGCAATCTTCATAGGAGCGTCGGAGCGGAAGCGGATCCCGCATCGTGGCTGGAGCCGCTGCAACACAGGGCAAGAGGGGACACAGTCTCCTGTTGAGAACATTTCACGTGGGCTAGGGTGCCGCAATTTGGCACACGTAGCAGGATCACGCTATCGCCATGGCCCCTAATGCGCGGCGGACCGAAAAGCGTTCCCACACTGAGGTCATGCTAGAGTCCTTGATGCAGCAAGTGCAGGCCATGGGCCAGACCCTCAATAGACTGCAGGACAAGGTGGAGGGCCCAGAAGCAGTAGGGGGAAGGCCAAAGCTGCTTATTGTGCCCCCAAGGAATTACTCCCCGCCTCTGCCAAAGCGGAACCGGCGCAAACACGGTAGTAAGGATAGCGGTGGGGCCACACAGGGGCTCGCTATCCCGGTAGCGCCCTCGGGCGAGGCAGTAGCTACCACCCCATTAGAGAGCCAAGCAACGCCAACAGCGACCCCCCTGGGTGGTGGGGGGGTTAGGCTAATTGAGAGACAGTTGACCGCGCCAGGGCCCCACCAGAACGTAGTGACTGTGCACGACGCACCAGGGCTGCCAGAAATGGCAGCTAGTTTGGCGGCGGTTCTACCAAGGTTAGATACAATTGGAAATTGGTCACATGCCGCAGGGGCGTCATCTGGAGGGGGTGATACGATGGAATGGGCGAGAAGGTTACTGGCCGAACTAGGGGCTGGTAAAGCAAAGGAGGTGCCGGCATTACCGGCGGGGAACGCAAGGTAGGTGCCTGCTAGTCCAATCCCCAATGACGCAACCGTAGGGTCACGGGACCGGGTGCCGGGCACCAGTAGCAACAGTTTGCCAGGAACAAGCAACAGCGTGAACGAGCCAGATGCAAAAAAGAAGGCTGATGTAACAGCATCGTCAGGTATAAATCAGCATTTGATGCCACTGGGTGTGGGGGAAATGCGCTCGGGGAGGGAGCGATTAGGGCGGCATCTGTCTAAAGAAATGAAAGAAAAGATATGGAAAGGGGAATACGTGAACATGTTTTTTCTCCTGATTGATGAGGCAGACAGGGAAGAGGCTATGAAGAATGAGGAATGGACCCATCCTAGGGAATGGTCTAACATTTTACTGAAATACAGGGTGGAGGAGAGCTTGGCAAATTGGATCCAGGGTTTCTCCACATACATGTCTGTAATGCTTGAACGTTTCCAAGAGGTTGGGTCAGAAATGGCAATTTATCAGAAAAGGATCACCCTCGCTCATGCAGGCAAGGGAGGGGATGGGTGGAAAGATTATGATAAAGCTTTTAGGAGGGCAAAGGCCCAGGACTCTTCCTTGAGGTGGGATCAGACTGATATGTTTCTCCACCTGAAACATCTGGTGGTGGCCTCGCCGGAGGGCGTGCTGGGACCAGTCCCAGATGCAGTGCGCTTCCCGCCCTTTAAGGCAAGCCCAGCTGTGAATGTGGGGGGTAGTACGGCCAGATCAGGGAGCGGTAGCAAGAAAGGTGTTTGCTTTGACTTTAACAAATGTTCCTGTTCCAGGGCCCCCGGCACGTGTAAATTCAAACACGCCTGTGGGTATTGCGGTAATGCTTCCCACCCAGAGTCCAAGTGCAACAAAAAAGCTAGGGACAAAGGGGGTAGAAAACAAGATTAGTGAAGTACGGTTAGGAAAGGCTATATCTCCTGTGAACGTTGGAGCCATGATACCTTGGTTGGAGCGGTACAGCTGTGCTGATTCGGCAAGGGTTATCAGGGAGGGTTTTGTGGAAGGTTTCAGGATACCTGTACAAGGGCACAGCGGTGTAACACACTGTAGGACCCAAGTGTCTGTTAGATCCAACATGAGCATAGCAAGGGCAAAAATTCTGAAGGATTTGAAACTAGGAAGGGTGGCTGGACCGTTTGAGGACGTCCCGATGGCAGATTTTGTGTGCTCACCCCTATGGTACCAAAAAAGGCGCCGGGGGAATTCATATTGATCCACAACCTATCCCCACCTAGGGGCAGTTCAGTGAATGATGCCATTGCGGACACGCTGTGTAGTGTCAAGTACACTTTTTTTGATCAGGCTGTGGCCATGCTGAGAACTTTAGGTCAGGGGGCACTGCTCGCAAAGTCTGACATTGAATCAGCCTTCTCCTTGCTGCCCGTTCACCCCGCTGATTGTCACCTTCTAGGAATCCAGTTTGAGGGCAAGTAATATGTGGACAAGTGTATGCCAATGGGATGCTCAGTGTCCTGCGCCTATTTTGAACAATTCAGTTCCTTCCTAGAATGGGCATTCAGGGAAAAGTCCGAGCACCAGTGGGTCCTTCACTACCTGGATGACTTTCTTTTTCTAGGGACTCCAGGTTCGGGGGAATGCAGGACAGCCTTGCAGGAATTTTGCGCTCTCATGCAGGAATTTGGGGTACCATTGGCTTCTGATAAAACGGTGGGCCCAGCTATCGTCATTGAATTTCTGGGGATTGAGTTAGACTCCATGCAAGAGGTGTCCAGACTACCACGTGACAAGGTCGGGGGATTTGGACGCGCCTTGGAATGCTGCATTGACAGAGAAAAAGTTACACTACACCAGTTACAGCGGGTGGTGGGCCAGTTGAACTTTGCGTTGCGCATCATTCCAATGGCGCGCCCTTTCTCTCGCACTATTGCTCATGCCATGTCCGGTCTCAAGGAAAAGCATCATCACACCAGGTTGACCAGGGAAGTCAGGCAGGATATGCAGATATGGAGGGCTTTCCTGCGGGATTTTAATGGCAAAGTGGTGTGGCCTAGCCCGCTTATGTCCAACTCTGAACTAGGTTTAATGACCGACGCCGCAGGCAGCGAAAGTTTTGGTGCCATTCTGGGGCACGACTGGGTGGCGGAACATTGGCCAGAGTGGTGGAAGAGCTCAGGGCTCACCAGCAACATAACTTTTCTCAAGCTCTTCCCAATTCTGGTAGCTTTGGTCGTCTGGGCAGAGGCATTGAGGGATCAGTCAGTCATATTTTGGTCTGACAACATGGGAGTGGTGGAATGCATAAACAACCAGTCAGCCAAGTACGAGATGTTGCTGCGCTTGCTGAAAGAGATAGTGTTGCAGTGCATGAAGTTGAATGTGCTCTTCAGAGCAAAACATGTCCCAGGTGTGTTGAATCACGCAGCTGACGCATTGTCTCGTTTTAAAATGCAGACATTCAGGGCACACATTCCAGAGGCAGCACTCCACCCGACACCTTTCCCAGAACGACTCTGGCAACTTGGTGCCCCAGAGTACCGCACCTCGTGGCTGCAAGTCTAGCACCTAGGACAAGGAGTGCCTATGAAGGGGTGTTTGGTTCTTTTCGTCTTTTTTTAGGGGACGAGTGGGGCAGCAAGTGGTTAGACCATGAGTCAGTACTGTCATACCTTGCTTTCATGTGGGAACAGGGCCGCACAGTGGCAGCAGCAAGGAGACATGTCGCAGCAATATCTTGTTTTGCAAAACTACATGGGAAGGGTGACCCCACTAAGCATTTTGTGATACGGCAGGCTTTGAAGGGGTGGCAGCGTTTGCAAGGGAACCAGTCTGATGTTAGGAGGCCTGTCGGCCTAAAGACCCTAGGAAAGCTAGTGTTGGCCTTACCACAGGTTTGTACATCACCTGGTGAGGCCGTCCTTTTTCAGGCGACATTCTGCCTAGCATTTTACGGTGCTTTCAGGGTGGGTGAGCTAGTCGCAAGGAATAAGCATCATTGGCTGTGGGGGGATCCAAGCAGGACACGTGAAGCTGGGCGAGGGCTCGGTGATGATCTCCATAGCCAAATCAAAAAACGATCAGGAAGGTAGGGGGGATTCCGTAGTCTTGCACAGGGCAGGGAACACAGCATGCTGCCCTGTCACCAGGTTAGAGGCCTTCATGGCCCAAAGGGCACAAAGTTTAGGAGAGCCATTGTTTATACACAAGGATGGGACGCCACTTACAGTGTTCCAGTTTAAAAGAGTTATGCTCAAGGCACTTGAGGAGGCCGGGTTAGATCACGCTAACTTCGGAACCCACTCTTTCAGGATAGGTGCAGCCACAGAAGCAGCGGCAAGGGGCCTGGGTAGGGAACGTGTTAAAAAGATCGGCAGGTGGACTTCCGACTGCTATAAAAGATATGTGCGGCTGTACAAGCTTTAAAATCAGGGTAGCAATGTTTGTTTAGGCCCACTTGCCCTATCCCTGATTCTTGTGACTCAAGAATGAGGGAAAGTTTTTTGTTGGTGGTACCAGAGATACTTCATGGTTTGGTATTGTGGGAGTCATTGCATGACATGCCAGCGTGGCGCTGCACTGCCCCTGCCCCTTTTCTTTACATTTACTTGCAGTTTCTTCATCCTGTGACTCGGGGAGAAGCGTGCTTCCGTTCAAAGGGTGGCTGTTCGCAGCGAAGTAACTAAAGAGGTGACCCAAGTTTACTCTCCGCACCAGAAGAACCAGGAGATTTGGGTGGTAGGACACTCCTATGTTCTCCGTCTGAATACTTTCTTTACAGGATCCGTCAAGGATAGGGTGACAAGCTTAGGGGCAAAAATGTCATTTTTTGGGCAGGGAGGTTTGTGCATGGGGCAATTTAGGGAGCTGGTGAGCCATGCTTTGTGCACAAGCTCAGGACCACCAGAAATCTGGATCCTGCACCTGGGGGATAATGATTTGGCCAAATTAGGTGGGAGAATACTGACTGAAGAATTACTTACAGAAGTGGGGTGGCTGGCGAAGCAGTGTCCTCAGTCCATAATAGCTTGGTCCCACTTGATACCGAGGTTTCAGTGGAGGGGGGGGCGAATCAGTCAGGGCGTTGAATCACGCGGTAAAGCGGCTCAACAATAAATTTGATAAATTGTTTAGGACCCCTAGATTAAGGACCATGACACACAGGTACATCAGGGGAGATCAGTTTTTTCTACACCTTTCACATGAAGGGAATCATGCCTTTATGGACGACATCATAGCCTGGCTGGAGGGTTTGAAACAGAGTACAGGACCTTTCTAGCTGCAGGAGGGGGCCAGATAGTCGGTCAAGTATACTGGCCTGTGGCGGTAAGGTCAACAGGGGTAAGCATAGTCTGCGGTCTTAGCGGTCAGCTCCATGTAACTCCGGGGGTAGTGACAGCCGGTAAGTAGGCTGTCGAGGTGCGGGGGCCAGGGGAGTTATCCTTCCCAGTGGGCCTAGAGCCACCCTTGCACGTGCATGCGCAGAAAATCTGTGGCCCCCTTTAATGGAGTTCAAGGACAGGGCGTAGGGGGGCCCGGGGGAAAAAGATCTGTCCGATAAGCTGTACCCCCTGCGCAACCTTGCTCCGGGAGCAGTAGTGGTAGTACCCTGGGACTAAAAGGAGGGAGGGGAGAGAAGCTTGCCAGATGTTGACTTTGCCGTCAGGCTCTAGAAGGGACACACAGAAAGTCATATCATGCATTGTTATATTTACGGTAGGAGTGCCTTCTGTATTGTAGTGTAGTTCCTATTATCCCAATAGGCTCTGCGCATTGGAATACTACCTTCAATAGTATAGACGTATAGACGTAGGACTGAGGTTAACTAGGTCTTCTACTGACGATATTAGACTTAAAGTTATGTGTTTGCCAGCTAGCTCAGAGTTCACGGGAAACTTTCTCGAATAGACAAGGAGGAGTTTAACCTCCCTGGATAGAAAAGAAGGGATTTAGTTTCTGACAACCATAGAACATGACAACTTTGCTCTCCCCTAATCAAGAGTATATCTCTAGAGTCGTGTGAAAACAAAAGACAACTTATTTTACTCAGTCAGTACGTGCATTCTTAGTTTCACCAGATTGTAGAGAAAAGGAAGAGACGGGCGTGTTCAATAAAAAGGTGTTATTTATTGATCAGTCTCTTTTCTCGTATAAGAGAAATGAATCGCTATTATTGCAATACTTAAGGTTAAGTACAGTGCATACAGTAAAAGCAGAATTATAAAATAATACTGTAAAAGCATTGATATGGTTTCTTAGCCATATGATACTTTAAAATGGATAAAATATATACATACATATATACATTGACTAATCGTACTCAACTGGTGCTTCTAACTACGCCTACCCCAGTGTACCTGACCTAAGCCTAATACGTGGGAGGGAGTAGATAAGTAGCAGTTTAAGTTAAGTTTGCTTTGCCAAGGATCTGCTTCAAGAATTCTCTGCAAGGGGTTATTCAGTTCTGTATCTGGGATTTAGAAGGCTGGAGGGCTGGTATCTCTATCTCAGGGCTTGATATCCCAGCTGCCTGCAGGAGAAAAGGCAGCGTCTCTCTCTCAGCGCGTCAGAAGGGAGGGGCAGCGTCTGTGGGCTTCGCTGTCAGCTGGGCTCCTCGGCAAGTCTTGCTGCTCCAATCTTGTCACCACCACAGTGTGTTTGCTTAAGGCAATGTCGGTATTATTTATACCTGAAAGGTGCCGAGATTGACGTAAGGATGGACATAATTACGTCAATAAGGATGTCATAAGAACTGGTCGTTCGCACATTCTTTACTGAAGTTCTCGGCTAAATCAAAACAATGGCTGCGGGGATTTCCCAGGTCGCTGTAGGTTTGATTTGTTTTGAGAACTCCGTATGCCTATTAGGGGGCTGGAGAAATAGTGCTTGCCTAATGAGATGGCATGTGCTATGACCTAATCAGATAACGGGCTTCTGTGCCATTGTATGGCTAATCAGATAACGGGTTTTTGTGCCGTTGAATGGCTGCTAGTTAATTATTAACCAGACAAGGGTCAGAAATAGGGGGATCGAAACAGTACCCATAGTAAATACATCACACCCACTCCACGTAATCTATGTCCATATTTACAAATCTAGGCATAGTAAACAAAACTAGTAGTGCATGTGTATACCGAACCACCCCAAAATACAATCATATGCATTTTGAAAATTGGAAATGCGAAATACACGAAAAGATGAGTATAGTTACTATATGCACTCAAGCAGTATAATAATGCAAAATCTAATACGCATATTTTGAAATCAGCATGAACGAAATGCGGAAATTGCACATGAAATGGCTCTTAATACAGAAGAAAAAATTCGAGACCATTTCATCACAAAATCATAAAATACTTGTGAACATGCTAGAGGGTAGCTAATGTCTCTAGAGTAGCTAAAAATAGAAATTTTGTTCTCTAAGAATAGGTTTACTTTAAGCAGAAGATAAGTGTCCCAAAAAATTGTAAATATTTTTTGGGAAATGGAAAAAAATGTCCCGCTCTCCGTAAAACTGGTGAGAAAATTCCTTATTGCTTTATTTTCAAAGTTGAAGGCCAAATTCAGGGTGTAGGGAACGCCGTGTGCTAGCTTGCTCAAAGTCATTCTTTCTGCTCTGGTGAAAACATCATATCATTGAGACTTTCGAAAAAACTCTCAACTGCTTCTTGCGAAAGTTCCACTAACTCGGAAACAGTTGTTAACATGCATTCATGAGCATGATTGCCTTCATTGATGTTTCGATCAGCATAGCTGACAGAAGGTCGTACCTGATCGATGCTGCTTTCATCTCGTACTTCACTACTCTTCAATCGTAGTGGTGAAGTCTCCACGAATGCTGTCATCAGGATTGGTAGCCGCTGGGGACAGCACAATGCATGAGCCGTTACCGGACCCAACAAAGTCTCTGCGTCCATTGGCACATCCGATTGTAGTGTCAGACAGGTGTCCAACACGCATTCTTCGCCGCATAGCAAGCACCTTAATACAGGCATAACACAACGTTGCCTCATCGGTCTAAATGAAAGAAACCAAGTCATGTTCAGGTCTCTAAGCCGGGCTAGTCCAAGGACTTTAGTTATGCGGTCCCTGTAGCGTATGGCTAGGATCGTTTCTTCCATTGTCGCTGATGTCTTGTCTGTGACATGGTTTGCCATAGCGAAGTAACAGGATCAAAAATAGGATGCCTGCCACCAGTCCCAAAAGGAGAGGAAGTCCGCCAAAGATGGAATGGACAAAATCAGGAAAAATACCCAGGATGGCTTTGAATGGGGTTAAAGCTCCCGAAAACACTGTCTTAAATACACTTGAGATACCACTTGTATCAGAAATATTTAAGATTTCGCTCAGTATTTCAGCGAAATGTATGGGGGAATTGGTCGATAACAGTGAATGAATCTCTGCAGTTGTCCTTGCAACTTGGAGATCATACGTTTCTTTTGATGACGTTAACCGGGTTGGCGTCTGTAGGAGCACAGTCTTCATTCTGCTTAAAGTATCAATTCGAATAGAAGACATTTTCAAACTGGGCCATAACCTTTTGCCTCCCTGTCTGGAGCATCGTTTGGGAACAATACTCGTTCACAGCACATGACCTTCGTAGTCACGGTTATGAGATAAGGTTTTCCGGGCAGCAAACTGCAACATCTGCGATCTACAATTAGAATGTAACTCCCGTTCGAGAGTCTCCTAAAGAATGGTTCTATTTGTGTTGCAGGTGTGCCTAGCTGGTGACATGAAAGGTTATTCGAAGTCCCTTCACAGGCTCCATGCAAACTAATACCCTGACACAGAAGTGTACCGCTTAGTGACCTCGCACAATTATTGCCACTAAGAAACACACTTTGGCCTTTATTACTGATACATGCGTGTGTATAGGGCAAGTTCCATGTTGACTTAATGTATCCTTTACCCAACCTTTCATACTGGCCTGCCTGTATATATTTTTGGCAGTATTGAAACTGGAAAGTCGTTATCGGAATATTTATTATCCCATGTATTATCCATTCGATGACAGGTCGTTCTGACATTGTCAAAGGTAATCTCTCAAGTTTTTCAATGCTCAGAATTGTATAGTCAGCACCCTTCTGTGCCAAACTGATTTGTTTATCAGTAAGGTTAAAGATATTAAATAATGACGTTGTGTTGATTAAACTCCAAGGCACATAGCCTGAACGCAGATTTTGTAACGTCCAGCCAAGCTGTACAATAGAACGTAATTGAGACTGACCGTGTTGTAACATTAGTAAGTCTTGCTCTATTATATCGATTGCTGAAGACACAATACTGTCCAGTGAATATATTCTGGAAGACAGAGTCATTAACCCATTGTCCACAACAGAAAGCGATTTTTCCAAATTAATACGGTCAATTTCCCGTATTTTTTCTGCTGTCTCAATTTGAGTTTCTTTCCAAGCTTCATTGTAAGCTGCATATATAGAGGCCGCTATGAAACGTTTTTGACGCTGTTTGCGTGGTCCCATAATGAAATCACGCAAGTCAGCACCTTCATTAAGTAAAGTTAGGTGTTGCTTAATTTCTGCCAGTGTGGATGTTTGGAGCCATTGAAGGCAGAGCTTGCCCACACTGTAAGTAGTTACAATCCCTGGATGTTGTCTTTGGGAGTATCTAGGGTCTGGCCTGGTCAATTTGAACCCCTGTATTTTGTTCAGGAATCTGTCTGGACAGTTATTCGTGTCTGTGGGCCAGATCAAACATTGTTTCCAATCAGGATGTGTTCTGTTTTGGTTTAAAATATGGTTTACGTCTATCTCAACATCCGTAGTGCTATTACTGTCCGTTGTTGGCTTTGGAATAGACGGTTTATTTAAGTCTTTGATTTTGGCTAGGCCAAGACATGTAGTCTGTTGAATTGTGTCATTCAAAAATATAATTTGTTTTGGGATCATGCAGGCTCTAAACAATGATTCTATACCCTGCACTTGCCAATCTTTTGTACCCCAGATCGTTTTCGTTTCAATGTTATTGTTCCAGAAATCAAAACAAATGTATTCATTTTTTCAAAGAATGAGTCTGTTTATATCAATTTTGTGTTTGTAAGCATGGTTTTCATACCTGTCCTATTTGACAATTTGAAATAGAATGTTTCTGCATTACTTGTGTTAAACCCTGAAAAATATGGTTATTTATCATATAATGTTTTCGAACTACCTTTTGGTGGAGTAGCACAATGTTCCCATTGGTTATAATTTTAAATATTTCTAGGTTGTGCAGATTTATGTAGATAATGGTTACCATAGTGGTTGTAGCAGAACATCTGATCATAATTAGACGAACCCTGCAAATAATCATGTTCTGTAAATTTAGCAGACATTACTAGGTCAGACATCATATCATTAATACTTTCAAAGTCCCAATCATCAGCAAATGTGCTTGGTTTTACAAAGTCACTTAACGAGATCTTAAATTGATGTGGATACTTCAGGATTTCAACCGGGCCATAGATTTCATAATCAGTATTGTCCCATGCTACACCGCCTGGTATAGGATTGGCTGTGAAGTTCACTGAAGAAAGTTCTCTTTTCTCGACGTGTGAAGATGTGTGTGGTTTAAGGACCAAGTTGATTTTCTGGCTTGCTGTGTCCATTTTAGCATATTTTCCCTCAATGAAATGTCCCAAGCATAGTACCATGATGAGCCAAAGAATGAGGACAAATGCACCTATTGCCACCCACATTTCAATCCATGGAGAAATCAGATAGGTTTCTTTGAGTTGATGAAAAAGTTCCTTTGCTTTGTCTTTAAAAGTTTTTGTTGATTGCTGTACTTCTGGTTCACTTGGATCTTCAGAAAAATCATCGAAGTTGATGAAGTAGCCGGATGCCGTTCTGTCAATTGTTCCAATTGCTTCTGGATTACTTTTTGCTTTTGGAATTTGTTTTGTTTCATTAGAATAGTCTGTAGTTACATCATCGTAGGTCGGTGTTTCTTGATGAAAAGCTTTGATTTGGGGTTTAAGAGGTTTAAGTTCCATTGCTTTATTGCATAGTCCTTGTTGTTTCACTGTAGATTTTTCAAATGTGATCAGTCTTTCAGTTTGAACCTCTGTGGATGTAGCAAACTTTGGTGTTCTGCTACTTCTTGGGAGTCCACTTGGCCTACTACTTGTTATCGGCCACATGATTGTGGTTTAACCAGGTCGATGGATACAACTCGGTTCTCCTTTTTACCAGCAAGGGGCGGTAGTACTACTGATCTTGTCCCGTTGACAGACAAGACAGGAACTGCTTTTCTGTAAGAAGGCCCAAATTCCTTCTTTACCGCGATCTTCTCTCTGACCAGATCCCCGATTTTTGGAATCCAGACAGGCCTTGCTGGGACAGGTGGTTTCTCTTCAGTGGTTGTTGGCTGTTGTTTCAATTTTATGTTGCTCAGGTCTCTTCTTGTTTCATTTAAGTCCTGTAAAATAGCCAAGCTATCTTTGATATCAAAGCATTTTTCTTTAACCACTGAAGTTTGACTATCTAAGTCCTGGATTAACATTCTAGTCCCAAACAATAGTTCGTACGGACTGAGTCCTTTCAGAGAATTTCTTGGCAGATTGTTTAGACTACGTTGGACACTTATTAGATGTTTGACTCACCCAGCTCCCGAACCTAATACCCTTTCCGTTATAGATTGCTCTATGCCTTGGTTTTTTCTTTACACCATCCCGTTTCCCTCAGTTGGAAGTGAGAAGAGTCCCGCTATGCAATGCTCATTTGGCCAAGCATTCCCCACAAGCTCGAGAGCTTAAAGGAAAAATATTGGTCAGAACGTAGCATGCTCCTAGCGTATATGCCATTATAGACTCGCAAATCTTTTTATAACAGTCCAGACGTCAGCCGAGCGCTGGGGTCTACATTGTAAGTGAAAAATAGTCTTTACATGTTAATATGACGCATTATTCATGATGGGTATTTTTTAATTTTTTATTCTTGTTTATTATCTGGAACGAAATGCCATGGCAATATACCGTTTCTCTCGCCACTGCGATCTTTGTTGCAGTCTGGGCAGTGTTTTACAAAAATGTGATGGTGCAGGCTCATGCCTGGCCACCAGTATACTGATTGTAATTCTTCCAGAGAATCTTTAAGCTTGAGGTGTCTAAGACCCTCACCCATATGTGCGTCTGCTATTAACAAGCTTCTCCTGTTCGTGTTTGGAATCATTCTATCCCCCACTCCAGGGATTCAAGCAAAAGCAACGGAGTGTGCATCGATTATGTATGTATAATTGAGTGGATAGTTGATCGGTAGCGCTGAGCAGTCGCCTTTTGATGACGTTTTTACCGCCAGCACAGTTTCACCGTCAATGTATTTTACTGAACGCTTTTTTCTAGCTACGGAAGCCGATTTAGTTGCTACCGCTGTGGCTGTCTCAGCCAATGAATTCCCTGCAACGTGAACGCCATCACGCTGATGACTCAATGAATGTATCACGTGAGTCTTTGGTAGTTCTTTCTTTAAAAGAACTACTTGTTCCCAAAGCGTTTTTTGCTTTATTGTGGCACCTGTGTCATCTTCGTAACCGTTTTGAATCCATTTCTGTAAATCTTTATTGTATGATTTGACGCAGTAATACGAATCGCACACTATAAGTGTCGGGAATTCGCGATCGGCATTATCTAGCGCCATTTTTAACGCTATTATTTCAGTTTGTTGTTCTGAATTATTTTCCACTGAGTGTGATTTCGTAAATAGAGGTCTCAGTTTACCTCCGCGCCACACGTCTTTTACAATCTCGCATGTGGCGTTGTATGCTTGCTCTCCCCAAACTGAGGGTTGAGCATGTCCGTCTGTATAGATTACACAGGCGTACTGTCGTAAAGGCAGAATGTCGATTGGCAGAGGATATTCTCTTTCATATTCTAGATATTTTAATTCCTTCAATTCCGGATCAAAATAGTATTTTACTTTGTCTGTAGCAATAGAATTTACCCATTGAATCCATTCTGGATTCAATGCCGTTGTCGGTAAATTACAAGGGGTTGTTAATGCCTCAAAAGCTGATTCTGCTGTTCTGACTGTAATACGTCTACCGTCAGCTTGGTCTTTTTCTCTTGCTACAGCCGTCTGAACCGCATGAACAATGTTTTCCTTAATGCTGAACGTTTTTTCAGCTTCTGTGTACAAGTGTTATTTGTATGCTATTGGTACCTTTTCTCCCTCATTAGAGGTCAGGTATGTGAATCCGCATCTTCCTGGGATGACTCGAATCACAAGATTGCGTGTGTTGTCACGTGTTTGTAATTTTGTTTTAACTAACATGTCTGTTTGTAAAGATCTCAAAATTTCTGTGTGTTTTTGAGTCCAATTGATTCTTTTAAAATCTGGTTTTATTAGATCATAGAGAGGTTTAACTCTCTCTGCATAATTTATAATGTAAGTTCTTCCGAAATTTAGGAAGCCTAGAATTGATTGTAGATTTTTTAGTGTTCTAGGTGCTTGGATTACAGCACATTTCTCTAGGAAATTGTCAGCCAGGAATTTGCCTTCACTTGATAATTCATATCCTAAAAACAGGACAGTTAGATGGGCAATTCTTGACTTTTTTAAGTCGAATTTGTAACCCTCTGCTGCGAACCCAAGTATTACGGTGTTCACTCTTTTCAAGTGAGTATCCAAGTCATCATCTGTTAGATAGATGTCATCGACATAAGATAATGCCTCATCATCATATATTTGTAGTAGCTCTGTTACTCTCGCTGAGAATAATCCTGGCCTGTGAACCCCTGGGGCAAACGGCAGAAAATTTTTTGCGCGCCATTTATTGAAAACGCGGTCAAATATCTGCTTTCTGGTGCTATATTTTGACAAAAGAATCCATTAGAGATGTCTAATGTTGTTTTGTATTTTTTGCGCACTTTGTTATTCATTAGTGCTGCACTGTGTGAGTTTTGCACTGCAAAAGTTTTGCAACATGAGTTCAAGTGTCTGTAGTCCAAAACAAGACGATATGAATTATCTGGTTTGGAGACAGGAAACAAAGGATTGTTCATTTGTGAGGTGCAAGTTTCAATCACCCCCTGGTATTCAAGTTGATCTAGGATCTCTTTTACCTGTTTTTTAGCTTCTTGCTTAATTGGGTACTGCCTCTGTGCAGTAGGTTGTGATTTTAACTGGATTTTGTGAGGAGGAGAGTCCTCATCCCATCCCACATGGTTTTTATATAATGCAGGGACTCATATAGGCTGGAGAGGGTTTTGGACGCTATGTCCCCTGTGCTGGCCAGGAAGCTGTTTCTCCAATGGAGATATGGCACATTGCCTCTGCGATCTTTCACCAGCTCCTGGTCAACACCGCCCTCCACCAAGCAGTGCCCGGCATGTATTGGTGCTGAGGAAAGCGATCTACATGTGGTCCTGTTTTGCCCAATTTACAAGGCAGCGAGGAAATATTGGCTCCTTCCACTTATTAGAAACCTTGGTTGTAGGGAGTATCTCCCGATGTACAGAATCTTAAAAACCGATGTTTCAAGCCCAAATGTGTTTGCACTAGCAAAATTTCTTACCAATGTCTGGCACACCCGCACCCGTATTCTGAAGTCGCAGGCTCCCACCTAATTTTAAGTTTACAATTTTAAATGCAATTCTATTAGCATGAAATTCCTAGAATGGAACAATTTCACATTTTATAAGTATGTATTGATTGTTTACCAGGATGATTTTATAATGGTTGTATATGTTTTTACTGTATATCTTTTATGGCCATACGGCCGAAATAAAGATTGATAATGATGATATAATGCAGGAGCTTGGGCTACTGCCCACTTTCTTGCAAGTGTATATTTTTTATGTATTGGAATATGATTTGAGAAGGCAGGCATAATTATTTCTTCGCCATGAGGGCACTCCCTGACAAACTCTGGTGGCCAGTCTTTTTCAGCTAGAAGGATGGTATAGCCCTTGGAGAGATTATCCCAAAATAGACCCCTTATTTTCCTAGTCTTATCTCCCTCTATACGCAATGTTATTTCATATATTTTATGAGGTTTGCTAACTCTGGTATCTGCAGTTTCCACCTGAATGTATTCATTCGTGTCCATTGTCTCCAGATGATTCATAAGGATCTTGCGAGCTATGCTCACTTCTGCTGCGCTGTCTAGCATTGTCTGAGCCCATTCTCCGTTTTTCAGCTGTGTCCTCAGTATTCTCGGCATGTTTGATTACTTTTGATACTGGCTACCTTCTTCTTTGGAAATTGTAATTTTTTATTTTGATGAGCAGGTTCCTTGTCTTTGGACTTGACGTGCTCTTCCCTGTGTTCTGATCGTCCTCTTCTTTCCGATTTCTGCGAGGAAGTCTGAAAAGATTGAGAGGGACGTGTATCAATATCTTGATATCTATCAGGTTTTTTTATATTATCCCTATTTCTAAGGTTGTATTTTTTCACAGAGGGCTCCCTCTGGGGAGACTTGCGTCCTTGGTCCGGAGATCTTTCTCTCCGCCGAGGAGACCTTCCTCTGGACTGGAATCTTTTTTCTTTAGGATTGGATTGTTTATTTCCATCCCAGCTCTTTTTTTGGAGTGTTTAGATTATTTTTAATAAATACCTTTTCAGGACTTTCAATTAGTTGGGGTTTCACCGGTATGTCACCCAAACTATCTCTTCCTAGTTCCTCATAGGATTTTTCTATGATTCTGGCAATTTTAAATGGTTGGTCTGTTATTTTTGTCTCTTTCAACCTCTGGCGGATCGCCACATTTGTTGCTTCTCCCTTTATATTGGCTAATAATATTGCCGAGACCTGCTTGAAGTCTTTTAGTAATTTCATACCAAGAGTTAAAGCAGGTTCTGGACCGTATTCATTTTGAATTTGTTTTAGCACTTCTGGTATTACTGACATGGATGGAACACCATGTGTTTTTGTGTAAATAGAAGCAAAGACTGTACCCCAAGTGTCACAGTCCTCCACATGAGGTGCGATTCCCATTGGAAGACAGATAGTCAGAATCCTGTGTTTCTCAACAGAGGTGGTATCCGGAAACACCGCATCTATTTGAGTGATTTTTTGTGCTAACCAGAATGGAATTTTTTCCCGTTTTGCGGGTACTTTACCTAGACAGGACTGTATGTTCTGTGGTGTAATTTTATTTGTGTTCCCCTGATGAGGGGTCAGCTGTGGAATTTTAATAGCTGGTTGGACTGTTGAAGTCCGCATTACATATTGGACTAATTGTCTGTGTATTTTAATTAGTTGTTTTAGCTGTGCTAAAAGATCTGGTGCAGGCATTTCTTCAATGTCTGGATGTGGTGTGTATCCGGCTAGGACCGGCCACGTTGCTCCTGGTCTACCTAGTGGACCGAGCCTGGTGATGTGATTATTATGTTTTAGGGCGCCATTAAACAAGAGCAGGTGCTCTTGGTATTTGAGTGGTATTTCCACCTCCTCGAAAGGAGTGTACTCATTCGGAGGTTCCTCTATTTTGTAATAGTGGAAGTCCTTTGTTACAGCGTTTGCTGCTGGAAAGTTTATCCATGAATAGAATACCTCTGTATGCCGATATTTGTGTGCCTCAATTACGAATATTACTGTACCACCTCTCGGTGTCAGCCCATTTTCTATAAGTTTTAAGGTTATAGTTTTCCTTATGTTGACCGGGATGAGTATTGCCTCCGGGTCTTGCTGTAGGAGACTATTGTCATCTGCTAGGAGTTGAGCTGCTACTCTAACTGTCTCCCTTTCTACTTCACTGTCTGACATTTTGCTGACAGGAAGGTTATTTTGTTTATTTGCAGATCAGGTTTCTATGGAAACAAAGAACAGTGTATCCTTCAACGTTGAATAAACCAATAACCATACCTAAGAGTCTCCTCCTACGAAGTTTGGCGGATATAACCTTTCACCCACTCCAGACGTCTTTGGAGTATTATGGGGAAAAGGGGTCTGTGTGAAAAAGCACGACTGAGTTACTCTAATGTCTTACGTTAGATTTATCGCCTATCCACACCGTTGGGCGCCATGTAGTGTAGTTCCTATTATCCCAATAGGCTCTACGCATTGGAATAATACCTTCAATAGTATAGACGTAGGACTGAGGTTAACTAGGTCTTCTACTGACGATATTAGACTTAAAGTTATGTGTTTGCCAGCTAGCTCAGAGTTCACTAGAAACTTTCTCGAATAGACAAGGAGGAGTTTAACCTCCCTGAATAGACAAGAAGGGATTTAGTTTCTGACAATCATAGAACATGACAACTTTGCTCTCCCCTAATCAAGAGTATATCTCTAGAGTCGTGTGAAAACAAAAGACAACTTATTTTACTCAGTCAGTACGTGCATTCTTAGTTTCACCAGATTGTAGAGAAAAGGAAGAGACGGGCGTGTTCAATAAAAAGGTGTTATTTATTGATCAGTCTCTTTTCTCGTACAAGAGAAATGAATCGCTATTATTGCAATACTTAAGGTTAAGTACAGTGCATACAGTAAAAGCAGAATTATAAAATAATACTGTAAAAGCATTGATATGGTTTCTTAGCCATATGATACTTTAAAATGGATAAAATATATACATACATATAAACATTGACTAATCGTACTCAACTGGTGCTTCTAACTACGCCTACCCCAGTGTACCTGACCTAAGCCTAATACGTGGGAGGGAGTAGATAAGTAGCAGTTTAAGTTAAGTTTGCTTTGCCAAGGATCTGCTTCAAGAATTCTCTGCAAGGGGTTATTCAGTTCTGTACCTGGGATTTAGAAGGCTGGAGGGCTGGTATCTCTATCTCGGGGCTTGATATCCCAGCTGCCTGCGAGGGCGGCTGGAAACGCCGGAGGCTGGATTTCTCGGCAGGAGAAAAGGCAGCGTCTCTCTCTCAGCGCGTCAGAAGGGAGGGGCAGCGTCTGTGGGCTTCGCTGTCAGCTGGGCTCCTCGGCAAGTCTCGCTGCTCCAATCTTGTCACCACCACCGTGTGTTTGCTTAAGGAAATGTCGGTATTATTTATACCTGAAAGGTGCCGAGATTGACGTAAGGATGGGTATAAATACGTCAATAAGGATGTCATAAGAACTGGTCGTTCGCACATTTTTTACTGAAGTTCTCGGCTAAATCAAAACAATGGCTGCGGGGATTTCCCAGGTCGCTGTAGGTTTGATTTGTTTTGAGAACTCCGTATGCCTATTAGGGTGCTGGAGAAATAGTGCTTGCCTAATGAGATGGCATGCGCTATGACCTAATCAGATAACAGGCTTCTGTGCCGTTGTATGGCTAATCAGATAACGGGTTTTTGTGCCGTTGAATGGCTGCTAGTTAATTATTAACCAGACAAGGGTCAGAAATAGGGGGATCGAAACAGTACCCATAGTAAATACATCACAGTATTAGAATGTGTTCCGGTTAGCTCGTGCAACAACATGTATCTATCAATGTAAACTGTACTTTCTGCGTATTTTTTTCTGTAAATAAAAATGTTTTGAATGTTTTTTAATTGTTAATAAATACGGCCGGGGGGGTCACTCCCCCCTAATCCAAAAAACTTACAACACCCTAGTCTGGTTGTCCAATCCCTGGGGCATGGGGAAGGAGGGGGCGGGGCCATCCTCGCACCAGGGGTAAAGGTTAGAATGAGAGGGGTCCAAGGTAAGTATCAGACCATAAAGGTCCCATGTTCTTCCCTCTGCTTCGTCCTAAAGTTGATGCTTCTGAGTGCCTCAACTAATGTCCGTCGCTTTATATGAGCCTACATCCCAGGATGATGTAAGTTTTCACCTTATTTAATGAGCTATCTCAGTTGTATAGCGCTCTAGCGCCTTTGGGCAATATCCGTGTATATACAATTAATTGAATTAGTAAATAAAGGGTCTCTCTTCCGACCCAAAGGCTTGGCATTGAGGTGTGTTAACACCTTCACTACTCTTAGTGGGGGCACTGGGGCTTCTCAGATCCCATGTGCCCCCTGCACTAATATCAGTCGCACTGCCCCCAGTTTTGAGCTCAGCCCCTCCCTCTGTGGCTATCACATTTAATTTGTCTCTCTGTCTCCTCTCCAGTGTACAACCCCCTTCATCTCCTCCCTACCCCCTCACCCTCATTACAAGCAACCCCAACAGAGAGCTGCTTCACCAAAGGATGAGCTCATCTCCCTCTACCGGGAGGGGTCTTCATTAATTCTGGTGGAAGCAGGGGGGAGTCTCCCCAGGATTAGAGAGTGAAATCGCTCCGGGCTGCCAGGAAAGACATTTGTCAGCAAAACCCGTCTCTATTGTTTGAAAGGAGAGCTCTTTCTGTCCGGGGGAGAGAGGGAGGGTGTCGGGATCCATCCACTTATACATCCATCCATCAAGAGGGACTAAGGCCGGCACCCTGAGTCACTCATGGAAGATGAGGGGGAGAGGGTAGGGCTCTTGTTGGAACTGGTTTTCACTTCCTAAGTGGTGGTGCGTTTGACTTGAATCTTGCTTTTTAATGCTCAGAATTCGTTGAGTTCTGTAAATCGGCCAAATGATCATTCAGTTCAAATGGTTATGCATCCGCCACTGTGCTGGAACAATTGAGATCAGGTACCCACATTTTTGTCCCAAACAGGATTTTATAAGGGGTGTGGCCTCCTAAGGACTTTCTTGGCATGTTAAGTGCCCTCTGAACCCCATGAAGATGAATGACTGTTACCGCCCATGCCTAATACTCTTGCTGTTAAGGATTGGTTTAGGTCCCAATTTTTCCTCTCCACCACCGAATTTCCCTCAGGATGGTAGGGGGAGGAGTTCTGCCAGGCCATGCCCAATCTTACCATGGCTTCCTGGTAAGCCCTAGAGCTAAACGCCGGACCACTGTCGGAATGTAACGTGCCGATTGCTTATGTCCCAATGAAGACTCGCAAATCCCTTATAACAGTTTGAGCATCCGCTGAGTGCTGCGGCAAAACCCATAGGAATCTAAAGCATGAATCCACTGCCACCAAGATGTACTTGTAAGCTCCGTCAGAATTTAAGGGGCTGCAGTGGTCTAAATAGACGCATGCGAGTGGTCTGTCTGAAATCAGTAATGGTGTTTGTGGTGGCTTGTGAATAGTTGAACCCTTCATCTTCTGGCAAATGTTGCACGTCAGGACATAGTCCTTCATTTGTTTTGTCAGCCCCAACCACCAATAACGCTGCTTAAATAATGAAATTGTTGCAGTGACTCTTGTGTGTGCTGAGCTCAGACCCTCGTGTGCAGCTAGTATTAAACGTAATCTGCGATCTTTGTTTGGTATTACTCTATCTCCCACTCCTGGAATTTGAGCATATGATGTGTTATGCACATCTAACTTGTAGGAGTACTT
Source organism: Lissotriton helveticus (assembly GCF_964261635.1). Classification (NCBI taxonomy): domain Eukaryota; kingdom Metazoa; phylum Chordata; class Amphibia; order Caudata; family Salamandridae; genus Lissotriton; species Lissotriton helveticus. The sequence continues at coordinate 1,456,210,649 of NC_136059.1, forward strand.
GAGTGGAAAGCCTTTTGGCAGGACCAGTCAGCCGTTCTTTGAGGCATTGATAGCTACTAGTATATCTCTGTCTATTCTCGTGTGTGAACAAGTGATTGCGGCATCAGCAACATTTCGCACTGTCGCCATGGCAGCTTCATCAGCCAGTGAATGCCAACACGCTGATGACTCAAAGTGTGAACAACTCGAGCCCATGGCATGCATGCTTTCAGCTTTGCCACTTGTTCCCATAACAATTTATGTTTCATCATGCCAACCTTGGCGTCTCTAAATCCCTTCTGGCCCCAGTAGTGCAGATTTTCATTGTAAGATTGCACACAGTAAAACAAATCGCACACAATCAGTGTGGGGAATTCCTGATCCGTATACTGTAGTACCAATATCAGTGCTTTTAGTTCTGCCAGCTGCGCGGTACAATCTCCTAGAGATTGCGTAGTCATATTGCTTGGGTAGAACTTACCGTTCCGCATCCGACCTTTCACTATCCCGCATGCAGCACTACACTGCTGTTTACTTCTTATGGCAGGTTGCACAGAACCGTCAGTATAAATGTTGTATTCGTCCTGATCTAGAGGCAAGGTTTCATTCACAAGAGGGTATTCTTGTTCGTACTGCAGGAATGCTTGTGTTCTAAGTCTTGGATCATATCTATATTCTACATCTGTTGCAGTGAGAGAATTAGTCCATTGTATCCATTGTGGATGTGGTGCCTTTGCATTCGGAATGCTAGCTTTAGTTACTGCTTCTAAAGTCGGTATTGGAGTAACAACAATGATGTGTTTCCCCTGTGCAAGTGCTCTTTCCCTCATTAGAGCAGTCTGTACAGCAGTCAGAAATGTTTCCGTTGCTGCAAATCGATTTTCAGCATTTGTGAACAGGTGCGATTTGTATGCGATAGGGACTGTCTCACCTTTGTTGAACGTGATCTAGGTATACCCTGATAACCCGGGATGACCCGTATTACCAGGTTGTAAATGTTTACTCGTGTCTGCAAGTGTTTTGAAGCAATCATGTCAGCTTGAAGTGAACGTAGAGTGTCAGTATGTGTTTGAGTTCACTTGTTTGCTGTGAAATCAGGTCTGATTAAGTCATAGAAAGGTTTTACTCTTTCTGCATAGTCTTGAATGTTTTTTCCGCCGAAATTTAGAAATCCTACTGTAGATTGTAAACCTTTCGGAGTTTTAGGAAGCTGTATTAGAGCGCATTTTTTTAGAAAATATGCAGCCAGGCTTGTACCTTCCCTTGACAGCTCATATCCCAAAAATAGGACGTTGAGATGGGCAATTTTTGATTTTTTGAAGTTAAATTTGTAGCCCAAATTGGCAAAATCAATATTTATGTTGGAAAGAATGTCCTGAGCACAACTTTACTCCGAGTATAAAGAAGTCCAATTAATCTTCTTTTATGGCCCAAAAATCCTCAAGTGAAAAAACCCCATGCTGATGGTCCAAATTCTGCTCACCTAGCAGGATGTTCCTTAAATTCCAAAGTTGCCAACTAGTCCGTATCGCAGAAAGAAAAATTATGCTGTACCAGATGGTGACACAACTCTGTTGAAAATAATAACCTAATATCACTAATTAAACATTATATATATTGAGGGATCTTGTAACATATAAAAGTGTAATGATTATCAGATAAAAAACATTCTTACCGCTCTATATACAATTCAGTTGTCCAAGTGAAAGATAAAAATTCTATTGATGTATATCCTGTAAATTATAAATATATTCTGTAAAATGTCATCCCTAATCCAATTCATACGCACAACTATTATTACTAGTTAATCATTTGATATGAAACAAAAATCTCAAAATTGCAGCGTTTGCATATTCCAATATGTAAAAGCTTCCACGGTATCCATTCATCCGAGCTTTATTTATTTCGTGCAAATTTCGAGCTTCCATGCCATACCATCTCAAAAAAACAGAACCGTATCTAATCCTTGACGGCTACTGCCTACTATGAACATTATATATATTTGATAAGTCCCGCAAAATAGAGACACACGTAACATCTACATATCCTCGATCATACCAAGATACGGTACTATTCCTGCCATACCGGGTGGCAAACCAACATACTCGTATATCCACTTACCAAGTATCGGAGAGTACTCCTCATTGCATCGAAACGGCGTTCAGAGTAAGCGCCATCTTAGTTTCTCGGGCAGAATTTATATTAAAAGAAGGACAAAAGAAGTCGCGAAACAATATCTTCAGTGATATTTCTAAACAGCACCGTATTGCCGTAGTTTGTGCAAAGTCTATATTTCTGTGTGAACCAATTATTGTACTAATCAGGAAATTTCATGTGGCCGTAAACTTACAAACACCACCGAACCTTTTCCAATATGGCCGCCCAAAACTTCACATAATAGTCTGAGTGTTTTTTACCTCACGCGTCTTCATTTTTAAAAAAATTTATTGGAATAGGGATGAAGTTTTACAGGATATATTTATAATTTACAGGATATACATCAATGGAATTTTTATCTTTCACTTGGACAACTGAATGGAATATAATTATCTGAGAATCATTACACTTTTATATGTTACAAGATCCCTCAATTTATATAATGTTCAATTAGTGATATTAGGTTATTATTTTCAACAGAGCTGTCTCACCATCTGATACAGCATAATTTTTCTTTCTGAGATACGGACTAGTTGGCAACTTTTGAATTTAAGGAACATCCTGATAGGTGAGCAGAATTTGGAACATCAGCATGGGTTTTTTTCACTTGAGGATTGTTTGGCTTTCATTTTTTCCTTCTTTTCTTTTTTATCTTTTTCTCTAAAGGTGTTGCACAATGTACTGTCATTTTTGATGTAGTAGAATCGATCTAGACCCTTCGGAACTTAATGTACCTTTAGTAGTAGAGTTTAACATGACCCTTTTACTAGGAATAACTCCCTCACCTAGAATTCACTCTGTGATTTACGTTTGTCATATGGGTGATATGGTGGTGGTGTTTTAGGAATATACAATATGATACAGTATGTTTTTTAAAATTTAATTATAGCCCTGAAGAAGTCAGAGATGCGGATGCATCGTTATTGACGAAACACGTGTTGGCTTTGGATGAAATGTTGAAGATTGCCATATATGATTGAAAAGAAGATTTTATCTGATTTAATGAATAAAATCACCATAAAAGAAGATTAACTGGACTTCTTTATACTCGAAGTAAAGTTGTGCTCAGGACATTCTTTCTAATTTTCATTTTGGACTGGTTTACTGGTTCATATCAGGGGATACAAGTGGCTGTCCCTGTCCTTGGGAGAACACTGTGATAGTGGACTTTTTTTTATTTGGGGAATGTAAATATTATCTTTTGCGCAAGAAAGCTTTGCCACTTTTATATTTTTCTGTCAATAATTATGTTGGTCACCCTGCACAAGTGATTAGGTAATTCATCGTCCGTCTGATAAATATCATCTACATGGGACACTGCCTCTTCATTTTAAGTTTGTAATAGCACTGATACCCTTGCTGGAAATAGCCAGGGACTGTTCTGTTAGCCCTGGGGAAGGCGACAAAACTGACTCTGAGTGCCGAAGGCATAAAATCCTGTCAAATATCGGCTTTCAGGAGCTATATTTTGGCAGTAGAATCCATTTGAGACATCTAGTGTTGTTTTGTATTTCTTCCACACAGTGATATTCATCAATACAGTGCTGTGTGCATTCTGAACTGCAAATGTTTTTGTGCATGTGTTTAAGTGTCTGTAATCTAAAACCAAACGATATATGTTGTCAGGTTTCTTTAAGCTAAATAAAGGGTTGCTCATTGATGAGGTGCAAGTTTCAATCACACTGTGGTATTCAAGTTGGTCTAAGATTTCCTTGAACTGTTTTGTCCTTTTATTTTTTATAGGGTACAGTCTCTGTGGTGTTGGAGTAGTCTTTAATTGGATTTTGTGGTGTTTGGACTCGACGTCCCACCCTACATGGTTGCGGTATAATGCCGGAGCTAGCGATTGCACTCACTCCCGTGCATATGAGTGTTTTAAGGAAACAGGAACGATGTCGGAAAAAGCAGGAAATCCATTATAAATTCAGGCGGACAATCTTTTTCAGCTAATAGGATGTCGTATCCAAATGTAAAAATTTCCCAAAAGAGACCCTTAGTTTTTCTTGAGATGTCCCCCTCTATTTGGAGATTAATTTGATGTAGTTTGTTAGGGACACTCACTCTTTTATCAGGTGTTTCCACCGTGATGTAGTCATTCAATACGGCTGTCACTAGAAATTCCTTCAGGTTCTGACAAGCTATTGTTACTTCTGCCGCACTGTCTAGCATCGTCAAAGCCCATTCCCCACTCAGAAGCTGAGTCCTCAGTAACCTGGACATTTCTAATTTTTAATACATAAACATAGAAATGTCTCCACCCTGAATGAATCAAAGTGTGCTAATGAAGTGGTGACTTCATTAGCACTTTGATTCATTCAGGGTTGGGACATTTCTATGTTTATTTATTGCCTTTTTTCCCCTGCATCCCCACCTCCATCAGTACTCAGGGCCCCCCTTATTGCATTGGATTTCTAATTTTTAAGCCAGATACTTTCTTCTTTTTGAATTTAGTCTTTGTTTAAGGTTGCTCTTCTTGTTTGATAATGAAATCTGAAGTGCGATGTGTCTCCCTTTTTCCCTTTGGTTGATCTTCAATTTTTTTGTTCTGACCGTCCTTGCCTCTCTGATCTTTTTGATGAACCCTGAAAGGAACGAATGGGATATGTATCAGTATCTTGATACCTGTTAGGTTTCCTAATGTTATCACAATTCCTATGGTTGTACCTCTTTTCAGAGGACTCCTGTTGGAGATCGTGAAGTGTTTCTGTTATTATTAATTTTAGGTCGACTATTATCCCATTTCTTTTTAGAAGAAGTGGGAGTCTGCTTTGAGTTCTCTTTTTCATAACTACTCACCACTAGTGGTTTTATGAGTTAGGCTCCCAAACTATCTCTGCCTAATGAAGCATAGTTGTTGTCAAAAGGTTTTGGTGATGCCTGCTCCTGATTTGAAGGAGTTGTTTCCCTTAGGCGTTGGTGTATGGCCACCGCTGCTGCTGCCCCCTTTATGTCTCTCAGCATAATTGCCAAAACTTGGTCGAAATTACCTTTCAGTTTCATCCCCAAGTCCTGGTCAGGTCCTGCCCGATACTCATTCTGTATTTGTTTTAATACTTCAGGAATAACTGATATGGTTGGGGTACAGTGTATTCTAATGTGTACTGCACCAAAGATTGTTCCCCAGGTGTTACAATCCTCAATTGAGGGAACCATTCCCATTGGAAAGCAAATTGTTAACATTCTGTGATTTTCCTGCGGACCCATACTGGGAAATATTTCTTCCAGTTGTGCTATTTTTTGAGCAATCCAGAATGGTACTTGATCCCTTCTTGATGGGAACACACCCATTATTGCTTTTAGTGTTTGTGGACTAATTATTTGTGTGTGTTGGGTCTGGACTATCCCAGATGGAGCAGCTCTCTCAGGTTGTAATGTGAGTGTTCGCATGACCAACTGGACAATATGCCTGTATAGCATGACTACTTCTTTGTAAAGTGTATGCACCTCCCCTACTGGGAGTGTGTCTATCTCAGGATGTAGAGTGTAAGCCGCTAAGACCAGGCACATCGCTCCTCCTAAGCTGAGGGGACCTAATCTTACGGCTGGAGTTGTCTATTTTAGGGTGACTTTAAACCAGTTTTTATGTTGCTGGTAAGTTAACGAAACTTCAATGTCCTCATATGGGATGTATTCTTCCGGTGGATCCACTTTAATGTATTCATAGAATATGATGTCTGTGGATCTGCAGGTTGGAATTTTACCCAGGAATAGAATACCTCTGATCCAAACACCTTATGTGCCTCAATCACGAACGTAACATGGCCACCTGTTGCAGGTAATCCATGTTCTAATAATTTCAGAGTTACTGCCTGTCGGCAATTTCCTGAAATGTTAAGTGTGTCAACAAAATTGTTTCCTACCTCACTTCCACCACTACTTGCAGGTTCTGTCATTTTGAAAGGAGAAGAAAATAAATGTTTAAGAGAGGGTTCAGCATGATTGGGAAGTTTTTAGTCCTTACACGCTTGTCTAAAACCTTCAGTTAAAACACAGGGTGTGCCTGCTTCAGCTGAGGCGGATTAACCTTCCCACTTCAGACGTCTCTGAAAAATGTGAGTAGGATTTTCGGAGAAAGTACGACTGAACTACTCAGATTTTACTGTTAATATAAGAACCAAACCAGCATTGGGTGCCATGTCGTGTAGTTCCTAGGACCCCCAGGACTTGCATGTTTTGGAAGACCTAAACTGAGGTCTTGGTGCACAGAAAGACTCAGGACACCACCACAGGATGAGTCAGCGGTTAGACCTGCAAGCTCTATAGTGCCACTATCACCCCCCTGTATTATACTGTGTGTTAGGTAGTTCCTGGCAACCACTGAAAATCACAACCCGGAATCCTCAGGTATCGTGGAAACAATACGGTATCTTTCACTCAGTCACTTGTGCTTGCTTTTCTCAGAATACATAGAATGGCCATTGGAATGGTTTCAAGAAGTATTAATTGGTCAAGCATCAGTCTAGTAGAAACATATTAGCTGCGACAATCAAAAGACAGGAGTAGACAAATGTAACCGCTAGTAGCAATATCATAAAAAGTAGATACATTTCTACCGTAGTGCTAATAAGACGAATAAAGCAGATTACATAAAACAATAGCATTGGTGTACTCCTACGATGCATAGCCTACATAACCGGGCCTAGCCTAGAAGTGTAGGTGAAGCATGTAAGTGTAAGTGCTAGGATAGGTCCTAATGGAACCTATGGAGACTAATAGAGCCAAGAATTCCCCAGGGATGTACTAACCCCTCACCTGATGGAACGGAATGAGGGACTCTGTCTCTGCGGCGAGGATGGCACCCCGCAAGGGATGTTAGGTCTCTGCCTGTCGAAGGATCAGCATGCAGAGCCTCGGGCCAGCCTGGAAAGAATTCTTCCTCTGCCTTTGTAAGGGGGAGTGAGAGTCTTTTAGACTAAAGTGGTCTAGAATCTATATGTTTCGAAAATATTCGCTAATCCCCTGCTAATCCTTTTCTAAACAAGCAAAAGCATATGCAGCTGGCTGTTGCCCGTGAATGAAAAAAAGTGGTCACCCTTGTACAGAATAAATCTACCGTGCCTGGGGACATGTTTTGTGTAAGTCAGGTACAGGGATTAAGATATGGTACCAAGAGCCTGATGTCAGAGAGACAGAAATCAGCTACTGGGTAAAAGGTCACCTATGTAAGACCGTTATGTCGTGTGGATGGGAAACAATGTATGTAGTCGGTATGACAAACCTAAGGGACATAACAATAGCACCTGGAATTCCCAGGCGGTCTCTCATCCAGGTACTCAACAGGCTGCTTAACTTCTGAAGTGAGGTGCTTTCAGGGTTGTATGGCCATAGGCATAAAAAGCACTGACTTTGGGGCTCTTAGCTTTTTCCATTATTCTTCAGTACTGGACATAGTAAGTGAGACAAGCAACCCCCATTCACCTACAGCAAAAAAAAAAGCCTTCAGCACCTGGTATTCCCAGGCGGTGTCCCATCCGGCTAACAACCAAACATGACTCTGCTTAACTTCTGAGATCAGATGAGATCAGGTGCTTTCAGGGTGGTATGGCCTTAGGCATGAAAAGCACTGACTTTGGGGATCTTCGCTTTTTTCATTCTTTTTCAGTGCTGGACATAATAAGTGAGAAAAGCCACACTCATTCGCCTAAAGCAAAAGAAGAAAAACAAAAGCCTACAGCACCTGGTATTCCCGGGCGGTCTCCCATTCAGGTACTAACCAAGCCTGACCCTGATTAACTTCTGAAATCAGACAAGATCAGGTGCTTTCAGGGTGGTATGGCCCTGGGCATGACAAGCACTGACTTTGGGGCTCCTAGAATTTTTCATTCTTCTTCAGGGCTGGCTATAGTAAGCAAGACAAGCCACCTGCATTCACCTAAAGCAAAACAAAAAGTGTACAACACCTGGTATTTCCAGGCAGTCTCCCATCCAGGATTTAACCAGACCCCACCCTGCTGAACTTCTGGGATCAAACAAGATCAGGCGCTTTCAGGGTGGTATGGCCATAGGCATGAAAAGCACTGACTTTGGGGCTATTAGCTTTTTTCATTCTTCTTCAGTGCTGGCCATAATAAGCGAGACAAGTCACCCTCAGTCACCTAAAGCAAAAAAAAAGTAAAAGCCTATAGCAGCTGGCAAAGTTAGTGAGACAAACCACCCTCATCCACCTAAAGCTAAACTAAAAACCAACAACACCCGGTATCCCAGGCGGTCTCTCATCCAGGAATTAACTAGGCCCGATGCTTCTTAACTTCTGAGATCAGGTACTTTTAGGGTGGTTGGCCATAGGCATGAAATGCTCTGACTTTGAGCTCTTAGCTTTTTTTCATTCTTCTTCAGTGCTGGCCATAGTAAGAGAGACAAGCCACCCATAGTCACCTAAAGCAAAACAGAAAAAGAAGCCTACATCACCTGGTATTCCAAGGTGGTGTCTTATCCAAGTGCTGACCAGGCTCGACCCTGCTTTATTTCGGAGACCAGACAAGATCATGTGCTTTCAGGGTGGTGGGACACAGGCATGAAATGCTCAAACTTTGGGGCTTTTTTCATTCTTCTTCAGTGCTGGCCATAGTAAGAGAGACAAGCCACCCTCAGTCACCTAAAGAAAAAGAAACACAAAGAAAAAGCCTACAGCACCTGGTACTCCCAGGCAGTCTCCCATGCAGATACTAACTAGGCAGAATGCTCCTTAACTTCTGAGACCAGACCAGATCATGTTCTTTCAGGATGGTTGGCCATAGGCATGAAATGCTCTAACTTTGGGGCTCTTAGCTTTTTTCATTCTTCTTCAGTGTTGACTATAGTGAGAGAGACAAGCCACCCTCAGTCACCTAAAGCAAAAAAAAATAAAAAGGAAAACCCTACAGCACCTGGTATTCCGAAATGGTCTCCCATTCAGGTACTAACCAAGCCGACCCTGATTAACTTCTGAGATCAGAGAAAATCAAGTGCTTTTAGAGTCGTATGGCTGTAGACATGAAAAGCTCTGATTTTGGGGCTCTTAGCTTTTTTTTATTCTTCTTCAGTGCTGGCCATAGTAAGTCAGACAAGCCACCCCCATTAACCTAAAGCACCCCCCCCCCCCAAAAAAAACAGAAGCCTACAACACATGGTGTTCTCACGCAGTCTTACATCCGAATACTAACCAAGCCTGACCCTGCTTAATTTCTGAGATCAGATGCTTTCAGGGTGGTATGGCCATAGGCTAGAAAAGTACTGACTTTGGTGCTCTTAGCTTTTTTCATTCTTCTTCAGTGTTGGACATAGTAAGTGACACAAGCCACCCTCATTCATCTAAAGAAAGCAAAACAAACAAACAAAAAAATCTACTGCACTTGCTATTCCCAGGCAGTCTCAAATCTAGGAACTAACCAGGCCCGACACTGCTTAACTTCTGAAATCAGACAACATCAGGTGCTTACAGTGTGGTATGGCCGTAGGCATGAAAAGTACTGAATTTGGGGCTCTTAGCTGTTTTCATTCTTTTTCAGTGCTGGACATTGTAAGCTAGTCAAGCCACCCTCATTCACCTAAAACAAAAAAAAGGTCTACAGCCCTTGCTATTTCCAGACAGTCTCCCATCTAGGTACTAACGAGACCCGAAGCTGCTAACCATCAGAGATCATAAGAGATCAAGTGCTTTCAGGGTGTTATTGCCGTAAGCAAGAAAAACACGAGTTTGGGGCTCTTAGCTTTCTTCCTTCTTCTTCAGTGTTGGCCATAGAAAGCGAGTCAAGCTACCCTCATTCTCCTAAAGCAAAAAAAAAAATCCTACAGCATCTGCTGTTCCCAGGCTTTCTCCCATCCAGGTACTAACCAGGCCCATCCCTGCTTAACTTCTGAGATCAGATGCTTTCAGGGTGGTATGGCCGCGTTAGGCATGAAAATAACTGACATACAGACTCTTAGCTTTTTCATTCTCTTTCAGTGCTGTAGTAAGCGAGACAAGCCACCCTCCTTCATCTAAAGCAAACTAAAATAAATACAAAAGAGCCTCATGCATTAAAGGCAATGACTTGGGGGCTCGCAGGTTTTTTCATTCTTCTTCAGTGTGGCCATAGTAAGCGAGACAAACCACACTCATTCACCTAAAGCAAAAGAAGAAGAAAAAAGCCTACAGCACCTAGTACTCCCATTCGTTCTCCCACCCAGGTATTAACCATGGCCAACCCTGCTAATCTTCAGACATCAAATGAGATCAGGTGTTTTAGGGTGGTATGGCTATAGGCATGAAAAGCATTGACTTTGGGGCTCCAAGCTTTTTTCATTCTTCTTCAGTGTGGCCATAGTAAGCGAGACACGCCACCCTAATTCACCTAAAACAAAACAAAACAAAACAACAACAAAAATGCCTACAGCACCTGGTATTCCCAGGCAGTCCCCCGTCCAGGTCCTAACCAGGCCCAACCATGCTTAACTTCTGAGATACAAGATCAGGTGCTTTCATGGTGGTTTTGCCACAGCCATAGAGGCAGTGACTTGGGGCTCTTAGCTTTTTTCATTCTTCTTCACTGCTGGCCAAATTAATCGAGACAAGCCACCTTTAGTCACCTAAAGCAAAACAAAAAGCCTACTGCACCTGGTATTCCCATTTGGTCTCACATCCAGGTACTAACCAGGCACAACCCTGCTTAACTTCTGAGATCAGATGAGATCAGGTGCTTTTAGGGAGATATGGCGGTAGGCATGAAAAGCACTGACTTTCTTGACCTGAGGACATACAGAACTGTGAGGAAATGGCTTTTTGCCGGTTCACCCCTTACCTTTTGCCCCCTTTTTTTTTTTTTTTTACTATTATGACTATTACGCACTGTGTAGTGCACTGACCCCTGCTACCTAGGCCTCAGTGCATGTGCTCTAACTCTGAAAATGTATGTTTAAATGTTTTACCTCCAATTGACTTAACGTACTTATAAGCCCTTTAAAGTGAGTACATAGTTACAGGCTGAAATCCTAGCAGTGCTATCTTCTGAATGGAACTTCTAAATATGTTATGTTATGTTATGTTACTTTATTTCTTTTATAGCGCACGGCAACTCCAGAGGAGCATCCCGGCGCTTTGGCAAAGAAAGGAACAGCATGAAAAGCAACCACACAACAGAAAAAAAGATAAAAAGGACTAATTCCTAAAAAGCCATGTCTTCAAGTCCTTTCTAAAAGCAAAAAGACAGGGGGCCGATCTCAGGGACAGTGGTAATTCATTCCAAGCCTTGGGAGTCAAATAGCGGAAAGATCGACCTCCCAAGCGTACACGACGGATTGCAGGGACAGTCAGCAAAGACAGACCCGATGACCTGAGAGTCCTGCTTGGCACATACCGAGAAAAACGTTTCCCAAGGTATTTGGGGCCAATACCATGTAGGGCCTTAAAGGCCACCGTCAGGCATTTAAAAAGGACTCGCTTGGAGATAGGCAGCCAATGAAGGGTGTTCAATAAGGCAGAGGCACCAGCTCTCCTCGGGAGTCCAAAGATGGTACGGGCTGCCGAATTTTGGACCACTTGCAAACGGGTCACAAGGTATTTCGGTAGACCCAAAAACAGAGCGTTTGCATAGTCCAAACGCGACCCGATTAGTGCCTGAACAACTGTCTTCCTGTGGTTGAGTGATAGTAGAGGAAGAAATTTCCTCAGCATCCGTAAGATGCCGAAGCATTTCCCAACAGTGGACGAGATGTAAGGTCCAAAGGATAGGTCACAATCTACTATCACTCCCAAATTCTTGGCCTGGACAGCGACCTTGTCAGGAGGAAACATATCCTGCGGCCACCAGGATTTCCAGTCTTGTTCCGGTGCGCAACCGAAAAAGAGCAGCTCTGACTTATCAGAGTTGCATTTTAAGCCATGACCTCTAAACCACTCAAACACCGCACCTAGGCAGTCCCTGATCTGTGTGCCATCAAACAACCCACCCCTGTCACATGTGAACAGGAGTTGGGTGTCATCGGCATAGGACACGATCTGGGCGCCAAAGGATTCTGCGACTTCCGCCAGAGGGGCCATAAAGATGTTAAACAGCATAGGGCTGAGAATGGAACCCTGCGGGACTCCCACCTCTAGCGGAGCCATATCAGCGGAAAAAGGAGGCGCCCAGATCGTCTGTCGGCGGTCGGCCAGAAATGATTTTAGCCAGTTCCACACCGTTCCACGCAGGCCACACTCCCAGAGTCTTACAAGGAGGGCATCATGAGGAACGGTGTCGAAAGCCGCCGACAGGTCAAGCATGACCAACACGGCCTTTCCCCCCGGATCGAGTACTTCCCTGATGGCATCAGTGACCTCCAGCAGAGCCGACTCCGTGCTAAAATTTGCACGGAAGCCGGACTGCGAAGTGTGCAACAGGTCGTTTCCTTCGATGAAGCTGGAAATTATCCCGTGCACATAACGCTCGGCCACTTTAGCCAGAGCAGGGAGAAGGGAGATTGGCCTGTAGTTGGCATGTATCAAGGGGTCCAAGGTGGGTTTTTTGAGCAGCGGAAGAATCATGGCTCGCTTCCAAGCCTGAGGCACCTCTCCTGTCGACAAGGATGTATTCAGCAGGGGGTTCACCAGAATGTTAATGGCGGAAGCCACTTTCCCCAAGCATTTGGCCGGACATGGATCTAATGGAGAACCAGATTTCAGGCTGGACAAAAGCTCCAAAGATGTACTAAGATCCATAGAAGGGAATACAGTGAGGAAAGGGCCATGGTCTTCCACAGAACAGGGTAGCGTTAGATGGCTCAAATCAGATTGCGCACTAGAGAGAGAGGCCTGGATGGCTGTAATCTTACTGACAAAAAAGGTGGCAAGTTGTTGTATCCACGCATCAGTATGAGTGTGGTTCGAAGTACAGACCGCAGGGGAAGTAAAATCCTGGACCACTTTGAAAATTTCTTTGCAGACATTGTCAGCCTTATCAATCCGATGTTCAAAATAGGCCTTTTTTTCGTCCCAGATGGAATGATGATAGGCTTTAATGGCTGCCCGAAATTTCAGTTTCTCAATTGGGTCGTAAGCCCGCCTCCAAGCCCTCTCCGCCCTTTTACACTCCTGACGTTGTAACCTCAACCGAGGGGAGAACCATGGGGCAGACGCCCTGCGCTCTCCCGGTTTAGCTCTTTTTATGGGAATTAATGACTCAAATCTTGCTAAGAGCCAGTTGTGCAGGAGAGCAAGATTCTCCTCCAACCCTTTCACCAAAGGGCAGGGAAAGGAGATAAGAGCCTCGGCCATCATATCCACAGAGAGTAGATGGAACGGGCGTGAAATTCGCGTGGCCGCATTTTCTCTCTCCCGAGCAAGGGCAGTGACAGGCAGAGAAAAGGAGATTAGAAAATGATCCGACCAAAGTACTGGCTGAATGGTGCCGATCGAAATGGGTCTCGTAGAGAATACCTGGTCCAAGGTATGTCCTTTATTATGAGTAGGGCCTATCACAAAAGGAGATAACCCTAACGAAGCCGTGATATCGGTAAATTTTAAAGTGTCGGGGTCACAGCTGTTGTCCATGTGGACATTGAAATCTCCAAGAAGAATGCAGTGATCCGACCTGAGACTTGGGACTGCGAGTACTTCTTGCAATTCATCAAAGAAAGGTCCTACTGACCCAGGGGTTCTATATACAAGTATCCCCGTACAGGCCTGGAGGGGGGAGAGATGTAAGGTGAAACCAAGTGCTTCACATCCCTGCAAATTTTCCACCGGAAAGGTAGAACAGGAAATACTCTTATCTACAATGAGAGCAACTCTCACCGCCTCTGCCCGATGTTCTATCCCTCCTATAGATGATATAATTCGGGGGGATGGCATTAGCCAGATCTGGTGCGGAAAAATCACCCAGCCAGGTCTCGGTCAAAAACAGACATGTGATGTTTGAATTATACAATAAATTCCAAATGTCAGAAGAGTGGCAATTCACTGACCTGGTATTAAGAAGGAGACACTGAAAGGGGACAGATGTAGTGACGTGCCCGATTGCAACAGCAGCCGGGAAACGCCATGCGCATGACGGACATCCTTTCCTTAATTTCCTACCACCAGGGAAAATATGAGAGCAATCTCCCCGAGGAAGGCGTAAAGCTAAAAGATCAGCTGAAGAATAAGACCGCATACTTAAAAAGTTGAACACAACAATGGCCGTGATAATACAGACCACGAGACAGGCCCCTTGAAACCGTCCAGCCCCGTCCGCCTCCGAGACGCTGACGGGCGCAGACGGGCTGGACTCTGGCGTGACTCAGCGTCTCGGAGGCGCCCCCGCTGCGCGATCCCGCTGCGCTCACTAGGGAGCTTTATATAGGCTGACATCCGCTGCCCACAGAGCGCTAGTCCGCTCGAAATCCCCGCCCCTCTGCTGGCCAAACACCACTCAAAGATGGCGGCCGATGGTTTTGCCACCCCGGGACCCGGACCCGCTACAGCAGCGGTGGTCTCACAATTAAAATGCAGGTAAGAGGGAGAGGGAGAGGTCACACCCAGTTAAAAGCAGGGGATAAAAAATAATAGACAAACAAAATAATAAGCAGGTCGATTTAAAATACAGCGCAATGAAAAGCGCGAAGTGCGAGGCGCTATGCAGGCAGTCCTTTTACCTTAATGAGGGAGAGCCACAGGACCGGTCGCCTTATGTAGGCGGACATCCGCTGCCCACAGAGCGCTAGTCCGCTCGAAATCCCCGCCCCTCTGCTGGCCAAACACCACTCAAAGATGGCGGCCGATGGTTTTGCCACCCCGGGACCCGGACCCGCTACAGCAGCGGTGGTCTCACAATTAAAATGCAGGTAAGAGGGAGAGGGAGAGGTCACACCCAGTTAAAAGCAGGGGATAAAAAATAATATACAAACAAAATAATAAGCAGGTCGATTTAAAATACAGCGCAATGAAAAGCGCGAAGTGCGAGGCGCTATGCAGGCAGTCCTTTTACCTTAATGAGGGAGAGCCACAGGACCGGTCGCCTTATGTAGGCTGACATCCGCTGCCCACAGAGCGCTAGTCCGCTCGAAATCCCCGCCCCTCTGCTGGCCAAACACCACTCAAAGATGGCGGCCGATGGTTTTGCCACCCCGGGACCCGGACCCGCTACAGCAGCGGTGGTCTCACAATTAAAATGCAGGTAAGAGGGAGAGGGAGAGGTCACACCCAGTTAAAAGCAGGGGATAAAAAATAATATACAAACAAAATAATAAGCAGGTCGATTTAAAATACAGCGCAATGAAAAGCGCGAAGTGCGAGGCGCTATGCAGGCAGTCCTTTTACCTTAATGAGGGAAAGGGAGTGAGAAGTGTGTGAGGGACGTGGTAAAGGTGGTATGACAGTGTTGCATCACATTCAAATCGTAACGCCTTTACAATTAAGGTAATGACATTGTTCCCAAAATACATCACACATAGGTAAGAGTGGATCGTTCATTTGTTCCTATGGCGTGTAGGATTCAGCGTATCAGGCCACAATCACAGAGAAATCGGTGTGTGCTGACCGCTGGAGTCTCGCTCCACAGAAGAAGGATGTGCGGTGCATAGTGAAGCCCACTACATGAAGAATTTATGATACCCTTCGCTACACTAAAGACGTCGAATCTCAAAACAAACAGGAGCACCCCCGAGCCCAAGACGCGACGCAAGATTCGCCGTCCGTCACTTCCCATGCTCTCTCCTTTGTCCTGATGAAGACCCCAACATGAGGGAAGAATAACCCTTTTACATACTCGGGGTCGAAACGTAGACTACGCTGAATCCTACACGCCATAGGAACAAATGAACGATCCACTCTTACCTATGTGTGATGTATTTTGGGAACAATGTCATTACCTTGATTGTAAAGGCGTTACGATTTGAATGTGATGCAACACTGTCACACCACCTTTACCACGTCCCTCACACACTTCTCACTCCCTTTCCCTTCCTCACTGAGAGCACCATTTGTGTAATGATTTGACAAATTACATTGATGATATGCAGATGACTTATAAGTAATTGTATGCAGTAACAAGTATAATGATTGCACTTGTACATGGAATAAATACAATTCATTTTTGAATACTGCATACTCCACCCTCATTGCGCCAAGCATATATATTGTGAAAAATATTTGTGGTGTGTATAATTATATATTGGAATAAAATAATTGTGAAATATCTCTACTCAACTCGGACCACCCGATCTTTGTACCTGCTGACCTTTTATTGGGCATAACAGTGGCACCCCTGTGGCACCAGGACCTCAGATTAAATCTGTACTGGGGAGAGACTGAAGAAGAACTGGCCTCTGTTTCCTCAACCCAGCAAAGAGAGGGTGTGCCAAAGACTGGACTACACCTTCTGCACCTTGTGCTAGCAAAGAAAGGAACGTGCCTGTGGTGTCCTGCTTGAAGAAAAGTCTTTCCAAACCCCATTCAAAGATGATGCCTCCAAGAGTCAATTGATTCACTCTCTGTTACAGGCATAGGTCCGTAAAAGCTGAAGACGCCTGCCTTAGTGTGTTGGTAGGCAGGAACACCTGATTGCCATTGACAGACGAAGTGCAATCCGGGACACCAAGTCCCAAACCTCAAATGTTTTACCTGAGTCTGCTGAGTCATCTTAGTGCAGACTGGTCACCCGCAAGGAAACTACTGTCAATTGTAACCGGAGTCCAGTAGGCCAATCACAACTATTTTTTGGATAGACTTCTCCCAGACTTCGAGGAACATTGAAGCCTGTGGCCAAAATCTCCCCACCATGTTTGTGGCCCGAGGGATGGCCACCTGAAGCATCTTCAGCATCTTCAGCATCCTGCATCCCTTGTTTCAGGACCACTCCAATGATTCCTACAGTGGTTCATCTGTAGACCCTGTAACTGCACTGGAGACTGCTTTAACTGTGAGTTAAAGTTCAACAGGACCTTATTGGTCCTCTTGATTGGTTCCCTGCCGGCGTTGGTTTTCACATGACTGACCTTATAGCTATTTTCAAGTTACTTGTTGTGCCAAGCCCTAAACCTGCATTATTCTGAAAATCTCTCATTTAATGTTTCTTTAAAAATTCATATCCCTGAAACCCTCTGGTAGATTTTGTCATTGAGAGGCCTATTCAAAGATATAAAAAAAACTCTTTTTTATAAATTGTTAGAATTTATTATGCTGTGTTTTCTTGTTATTTACCCGATTTTGTACTTCTTAATGCTTTGAACTTGTTATTTGGCTAAAGCCTCTGAGCCACAGATAACTAGCACTCTGCAAAGGTTTTACAAACGATCCTGACTGGACCTGTTTCCGAATTATGCCTTGATTGCGTAAACCACACCATATAATACACGACTTTCCTCATCAGAAGAAAACACGTGACACACATACAATTTAAGATAGGGCTGAGCACTTACAAATATAGATAATAGTTGTTTCTACAAATGTGATGGACTGTTGTTCCGTAGTTTGTGAGCTACAAACGTCCATGGGACGTGTGGTCAGTGCCAGGGTTGGTTTCACAGGTCCAAACTGGCCATTTCTATGTATTCAATAGTAAGCGACTTGAGCTTTCTATGTCTGTCAAAGGTGAATATTTATGACTAACACAGTATGGAGAATTATTATGTAGATTTATTGAGCTATGGCTTTACTCACAGATGAAGTTCAATTAAGGAATATTATTTCCACAATCAACAAAATATGCTAGGTTGAATTTGTACATAGCTCCCAACAATAAGGAAGGTGCGTGAATGTAGGCTTTTTAACTAATATAATAGGTAGAAGAGAATTCGAGTAAATGAATGAAACCAGAAAAGATCTTTAAGAACGAGTTACCTGCCATATTTATTGCAGGATGGTAGGTAACGATAAATCCTCTGAGTTTAGAGAGAAGTACTATTTATTCCATTACTTATTGGCAATCTTGATTACTTTGAATTCGAAGCTTGCCCTCCCATTGTTAGCTATTGAGGCATTGCCTTCCTGCCATCGTTCTTGCAAGAAATATTTGTCCTTACGTTCCATGATCCCCCATAAAGCTCCTCCTTACTTACAGCACTTCCTGTCTTTACAAGCCAGTGTATCGGTGCCATGTTAGGGGGGGAAGTTTGGGAAACTGACTGGGACGAGGAGGTTCTAAATCGTAGTAATGAGGATTATCTGTAAGTAATGGATTCATTGCCTCCTCATCACTGCTCCTCCTCACAAAGTTAACTATTGAGAATATACATAAGCTCCAAAAACACCAATTCACTTTTGGAAAAGTCTTTATTAGGTCATGAATAGAAAAAAACAGTTCACCCAGAAAAAATGACAGTTATTTCATTGCAGATTTAAAGACTGCTGTGGCAGAATTTAAGGGTCCAGCATCAACTACATCCAATCTATAATGTGTCACAAACGTATTGGGAGCTGGCCAAGTAGAAGCCCTACATAGTTGTTGCAGAGACCCCCCTGCAGACTTTGCCGAAGATGTGGACGCTGCCCCCTGTAGACCTTCCTTGGAGGCCCTCAGGAACCCCACACTCAGCCGAGTCGTGTGCCTGAGAGATGGTCTGAAATCACTGGTGTAAAAGGGTTAAAAGACCCTTTGGAATAACAGAACGCTTTATCAAGCACAGCATACGGCACACAAAAGGTACTGCCGAGCCAACCCACAGCTGTGCAAGACTCAAAATCAGCTTTCGCGTAATGCACGCTGCTGAAAATGAGAGACGACTGACGCACGGGGCCCACAGACTGCTGCGGAGCTTGTCCCTCACCGATCACGACACTTGCAGGGGGAGCGCAATGGGCTGCTGCAAGCTGAGCAGATGGCACCCGCACCACAGGCCACGTTGTAAACGTAATACGAGGGGAAATGAAACACATATAACCCCCATACCTACTGTCACCCACACTGCAGCGGCTCCTCTCGTAGGTCGCCAACAAGCTGGTAAGCAAGCCTGGGCTTCATTTAGGGGTCACCAGGGTTTGCAGCTGCGACCCCTGGCCACAGAGGTGGCAGATTCAGTGCCAGGAACACAGGTGCACCTGGGTCTCCACTCTCTTTATTTTCTGTAAATTATTTATTACACTAAAAGTGAATACATAAAATATATTATCAACGAACAGTGTAATAAAAATGGAGTACTATAAGCTGGCATATGCCCTTCCATGCAGTTGAGGTAAGTAAAAAATGCTTTTAAATGTATGTTGTGTGCAGGTGAGATGTGTATGTGTGAGAGAGTGAATGTGTGTGATTTTGTGTGTAGATGTAAGTATGTTTGTGTGAGTAAAAGTGGAGGTCAAAGGGGGTGTGATGTCACTTCCGCTACCCCTGGCATTTTGGTAAATTGACGTCCATGTAAGCAAGAAGTGATGTAGGGTAGGGAGGGGCTTTATGGGGAATCATGGAAGTTAAATAAATATTTATGTCTTGTGAGAAAGCTGGCAGGTAAGTAACGCCCAATAGTTAAGGCTGGAATGAAGCGCAGTGATGGGGAGGTAATGACTGAGACACTTTGGCATTTCCTCCGCCATATTGCATCTATGGTGAAGGAAAGGTGGTCTCCCCTTTGGATTTGGTACTTCGTCATAAACGGTAGACTCTCCATTTAATATAAACTGTAAATTAGGACTAAAGTCTTGATACAGCACTTTCTTTGCAAGTGATTTAAAGATTAGCAAAAGAGTTGCGCCTGCCACATGGTCCGGCAATTGCACATTGTTATAAAATGTCATTTTCACCTTTCCCAGTATCACACTTTCGGCTCCTTGTAGACATCACAATTGATAAACCATACAGGCACCACCATTCTTACAGCTGTGCTGTTATTAGTCTCAGGCGCATAGCCTTCCTTCATTGTTGCCTTCAAAAGGCAACACGACGTCGACGAAAATAGTAATAAAACACTGTGCAAGCAAATAAGTAATTAAAACAGCTATACGAACACCGACTAAGAGGATACGGTTGTCTTTCACTATGAGCACCTGTGCACTCTGTCCGCAGCTCCTGTAACAAACACAGCAGCCTGAATAGTCGGAGTACAAAAGGCAGCTCAAATAACCACTCTCCTGCAGCCAACCAGCTGCAAGCATGACTAGTAAGACCAGAAACTATGTCGTAAGTAAAGCAAAGAAAATACAAATAGCACTCAGTTTCTGTAATGCTATATTTGTTCATTGTTTGCAGCTGCTCTTTTATCTATAGACCGCGGTTTGGCATTTCCCTGTTCTGTCATGCCAGGCGTCTCTGACAGCAGCAGATAGGTTGTGTTTGTTTTTCCCTTTCAGTATGCTGAGTGCCGCCATAGCAGCTTTTGGTAGGGAAACAGCCACTACAACGAAGCCGTTTCCACGAATGCACTAACCACGCATGCTTTACAACGCATGCGTGGTTACCACTATAACCTTTACCACGCATTCCTATACTACGAAATACGTAGTAAAGGAATGTGAGTTAAAGGTTAAAAAAAGGGGGGGCCTCCCCCCCAAAAAATCGAAAACGAGAGGGTTTAAAAAAAAAACTGAAAGAAAACGTACCTTAAACACGCTCTTCTGTGCCTGTCCTTCATGGAAAGAGCCTCCCTAACAGACATGATTACGTACGTGCGTCTACGTACTGCATCAAAAATAGAGAAAGGACCACTTAAGGAGTTAGAAGAAGGAGAATACCGTCGAAAGAAAATGTAAGTATATTTCTTAATTATGATATTTTATTAGGTTAGGCATAATTAAAAAAACATATATAGATTTGAATATTCAACCATGCAGTCGGTTTATCATGAAAATGCAAATATCATGCATAGTTAAACAACGAAAAACGTTGTTAAACTACGCGTGGTAAAGGCATTTTCGTGGTAACCCATATGCGTGGTAAAGGCATTCCGTTGTAACGCATGCGTGGAAAAGGCATGCGTTGCAACGGAATGCGTTGTAACATCATATAACCCTTTTGGTAACTGCTCACACTCAAGCATCGCTATAGCGCCTAGGGTGATAAACGGATCTCTGGATCTCTCATTTTTAGGTCTCGGCTAGGCAGGGCATGCGCTGTCTCGTAGAGAGAGGCTGTATAGGAAGCTCTGCCCACTTTCCGTCTATGTTTTTCATTGGTTTCAATCTTAAATGCTGCCTTCTGATTGATTTTCCACTTATTAGCCTCTCCTCCTGACGGCCAAGGCGTAATTTGTGCACATCCGAGGCTATTGGCCCCTTTACAGAGACATTATTTTATGCCCTATGTCCCCCCTACCCTCCTGCAGTTTCTCATTTCTCGACCCCCCATCACCCCTCTACTCCCGTTCTTGCCTTCTTAAATGACAGCACTCTCATTTGTAATGCAATACCTCTCACGTAAATGCGAGCAGTATTGTATTGCAAATGTTTGTTTTTAAAGTAGTGTGCATTAACATGCGCGCGCTCCCTTATATCGTACGCATGCGCCAAAAGTCTTGCACAAGCATAAACAGGAAGTAATGTGGATAGGAGGGTGTTTGGTTTCGGTGCATTGCAAATGCTTGTTTAACAAACATGGAGACCCCTGCTGCTTTGGGGCTATGTTGTTTCCGGGATGTTACCTTCTGGAAGGAAGTCCATGTCCTTTATTGCTGGCACCCACACCTCACCACTACCCGGGCGATTACTTTAGACAAGCCCAGCTCACGTTTCATTGTGGGACTTGCAATTTCGCTTTAATAGCTGCTGTCCGCACTTATCTCCCCGCTCCACCATTGCCATCAGCAAGGCAGGCTCCCTGAAGCCCGAGCCATGCCCCAGTGAGTGGGCACAGAGGAGCCACTTTAATTCCCCCCGCCTCACCCCACAATCACTTTATTACACAAATCAGAGCTGTCCAGCTCCGGGAGGCCGTCAGTCCTGCAGGGCAGGAAAGCAGCTGCGTGACCTTCTAACTTCAAGCTGCAGGCGATAACCATTGACTCCTGCCGGGTGGGCAAGACCAGCCCGATGGAGTGCTTCACCGACAACACCTTGTGCAAGGTTTGCAAGTCCACCGTGGGTAAGAGCAGCTCCCAGCCCCGCTCAGCACAGAGCGAGACCGTTATCTGACTAATGTTTTTTTTGCTCCTTTCTATTCTTTGCCTCCTCCTCTCCAATCCCTTCACCCTTACATTTGTATAATTGTCAGTTGCCTTCCTTAATATGGAATATAGCATATTTGTGCACTGCCTTTTTAATTTTCCATCCATTTCCTTCTCAATAATACAAAGATGGCCTCGCTTTGCCATGCAGCTGAGCAAGTGTGTTAAGTATTAGGAATTCGTTGTATGCTCACGAACGTTTCATTTCTTCTGAGTGTCTTGTATGATCATTGGTGGTTGGCTTCAGCAGTAACTTACACAGTATCTTGTGATTTTCTTTACAGTGACACTGCCAACATAAGATTATTATAATTAAAATATTTAACACATAAAAACTTTTTAACCAAGAACTATCATAGCTTTTGCATTAATTAATACTATGCACAAAGGGGTCTCCGGATTTACAACTGTGCTGGCTTACCCGCGCCCCCTCTCTTCCACCTCTCCCTCCTTCGCACGCTCCCCTTATAAGCCCCCTCCGTCCTGCTCTCTCTCTGTCCCTCTCGGTGTCCATCTCTATCTCTCTCTCTCACCTGACCTTCTTTCTCTCCCTCTCTCTCATTTTGTCCATCTCTTTTATTACTCTCTTCCACTCCCATCATGGCTCTCTGTACTTCGCTCTGCCCCTCAGACTCTTTTTTTTAAATTTCTCCCTTCCACCACATTACCTGGGTTTTTGCTTTGGCGGACTCGGAGACATTTTGGGCCAGATGTAGGAAGGCAGATACCGGTCGGTAATGTCCGAAAATACTGAATTTTGGCAGTTACCGACCGATATTGGGCTTTTGTGATGTAGGAGCCCAAAAAAGACCAATTCGGTAAATACGAGTCGGTAATTTAACGAATCGGAAATTACAGAATCGGAATTTATCGATTCGGAATTTACCGAATCGGAAATACCGAATCGGAATATACCGAATGGGAATTTACCAAATTCTTATTTACCGAATCGGTGAATAAGAAATGGTAAAAAATGAGTTTTGAGATGTAGGTAACTTCTAAAATACCGAATTTCATGAAATTCGGTATTTAAGAGTCGGTAATTACCATGGATTGAAAACAGGTGGTAACCAGGTGCAGGCTATAAAAAAGGCCCCAAAATGCAACAGTGTGACCTGAATGGCGGCATTCTACGTGATAGCAAGGCGGCTACGGCTACAGGCAGCAGGAGAGAGGGTCTGGAGAAGGGAGGAGCAAGTCTACAGACAGAGGATAACGCTCTTTCAACTCACTGAGCCAGAGATATTGCAAAGGTACAGGCTACATCCCCAAACCATCCTGGACTTGATCAGGGACCTTCACCCACTTTTGGAGCAGCCAACCCCAAGGGCGCATGTCATTCCACCCCATGTGCAGGTGCTCTGTAGCCTACACCTCCTTGCATCTGGGAGTTACCAGGGGGTGATTGCTGCAGTAGGTGGGGTGTCCCAGAGCTGCTTGTCCCGTTTCTTCAGGAAGTTCCTAGAGGCCATGATGCAGAGGATGCATCATTACATCTGCTTCCCTAACACACACGCGGAACTGCTCAAGACCAAGACTGACTTTTATCAAATTGCACAGTTCCCACACGTCATCGGCTGTATTGATGGCACTAACATCCCAATACGCCCACCTGCTGCCACAGAGTACATTTACAGAAACAGGAAGTCAACCCACTCTATCAATGTACAGGTAATCTGTGATGCCAACAACATTATCACAGACATAGTCGCCAAGTTCGCAGGAAGTACCCACGACTCCTACATCTTTCAGAACAGTGGGATCTACACACGCTTGACAGCGGGGTAACTCGGGGAAAGATACCTGCTAGGTAAAACACTGTGACACACCCTGATAGATATTGCAGATGTATGTGTTTGTGTGCATGTGATTAATGGCTCTCTCATTTACAAATAGGGGATAGCGCATATGCTGTCCGCTTGTTCATCCTGACACCCTACCTCAACCCTTCAACCCCGAGCCAAAGACTATACAATGTGGCACACAAATCCACTAGGAATGTTGTGGAGTGCACCTTTGGGCTGTTAAAAAGCAGGTTCCGCTGCCTCCACAAAAGCGGAGGGGCACGGCAGTACTCACCACTCATCTGCTGTAAGATGATTGCAACTTGCGCAATGTTGCACAACCTTGCTACAAAGAAGGGCACAGAGGTGGAATTGAGCGACTATGAGGACCACGATGATGAACATGCACTGCCTGAACCCAACACAGCAGGAGTTGTGCCAGCAACAGATGGCAGACAGAGACGGGCAGAGATCACGCGGAACTACTACGTTTGAGTAAGTAAAGAGACACAGACAGGTGGAGTATGTACCCAACGTAGTTTAATCATTGGCACTACACAGGTACTCAAGGGCACACATGTGCAACACAAATGTTATCCATGTAATATTGGTAGTCCTGGATCACTTCCCCATTAAAGGTCATGGAGTGTGGGCAGCATAAGTCATTTACGGCCACGCCTACCGATGCCAGATGAAAGTGGCTGGCTGTCCTCACTGGGTGTGTGGGCTGTTGGATCCCCATGGCACCTGCTGCTCCGCCGTGGCTCAGCAACAGGGGGGCTTGTCATGCTGCTCCTACTGGTGCTTTCCTCGCTTTCAGGTACATCCAGAGCAGCAGTATGTGCTGACTGCATTAAGCAGCACCTCTACAGCACTCGTCACCCTTGCAAGGCCCCTGGACACCTCATTGCTGCTTTGTGGAAGTCCCTCTTGCATGTTGACGCACCGTCTGCATAAAAGGGAAGTGGCTGTGGCCAGGCGGTTCACTGCCTTAGTGTGTTGCTGCGCTTGCTGCTGTGCTTGCTGCCTGTCCTTGCGCCTTGTTGACCTGTCCTGGTCCAGTTTTGTGCGCAGAAGCTGCACCGATTGTGTCATGTCCTGCATCCCTGTGGCCATCTCCCGCATCCCTGAAGCCATCTCCCTCATACTTGATGTCATCTCTTTGTTCTCATCAACCAGTGCAATGATGCCCTTCCCTATGTTTTCCATGTTTGCATTCAGGTGCCTCATCTGGCGTTGCACAGACTGGATGGCCTTCTTTGAATCTTTACCATGCTGCCCTCCAGCCCACGGAAGACACTGGGACTCTCCACATGTTATGCAGCACTGCTATCTCTGGGCCTGCGGCGTCTGGTACCTGTGCGGGGACCCTCTGCGCTGGACTACTGTGGCAGTGCTTCCTTCCCCAGCCAAGGTTGGAGTGTCATCCCCCTCCACATCACCTGCTGATTTTTCCATTTCAACCAGTGGTGCAACTGTATGCCTCCTACTCTTTTGAGCTGCAGGTGTTGTTTGCGGCAGTGACGCAGGCAGTTCAGGTGAGGACAATAGCAGAGGGGATCCTGAACTCTCTGGGGAGGACTGCAGCTGTGGAGACATTTCAAGCTCTTGGGATGGTGGCTGTGTTGTTCGTGCACCAGTGTCCTCTGTGACATTCCCTGCACTTGTGCCTGCCTCCTGGCTGTCATCCCTCTGTGGTGCAGTGCCTTCCTTCTCCCTGGTACGCCTGCGAGATGTCTCGCCTGTGGACATAAAAGTGTACATTTGCTCTGTGCTCTCGCCTCAGTGCTTATACAATTAAATTCTTCTCACTGAAACACTGAACATATTGCCTCAGCTTGATTATGACTGATATGTTTTGCATAACTTGTTGCTTGGTGTGCTGTATGACATGGTATCTCTTTCAATGACTACATCTCCCATAATGCATTGCTCCTGTATACTGCTAACTCTACTGGAGTGGGGTTAACACTGCCACGTAGGGGAAAGGGAAGGTGATGGGGTGGGGATGATTGCTGTGCATGCTTCTTACCTTTTCTGGTGGCAGCTCTGGCTGAGCTGTCTGCATCTCCCAGTCCACAGACGCTCTCTGGTTCTATGGTGGACTCCACCAGCTCCTCCAGCTCAGTCAGGGGAGGTGCACAGTTCTTCCCTCCTCCAGTTCGATTTGCCTCTTTGTGGAGCTCTGCGATTTTCTTCTTAGTCAAGCTCCTGAGGTCGTACCACCTCTTTTTCAGGTCATCTATGTCCCATGGAGTCACTCCTACTGCATTCACCTTGGACTGTATTTCTAGCCAAATCTTTCTTTTGGCAGATTCAGCCACAGTCAGGGACTGCTTTCCAAACAATTTATGGTGTTCTTTCACCACCTCCTCCACGAGGACCTGCAGCTCCATGGTGCTGAATTTTATTTTTCTCTTCCTCTCTGGAAGTTCCTTTTCACTGCTGCTTGCCATTTTCCAAATTTAAAAGCACAAAAGTTGTCCTGTGGCTCAGGGACTCAGCTCTGCTCTCACAGCCTCTCCAGAACCTTCTAATTGCTTCCAGCTGCCTGGGTGTAGCCACTTCCTGGTTGGGGGGGGGGGGGGGGGGGGTGGTGGCACCTGAGTGGATGACTCCTGAGTTTCACTTTTCTTTCCTAGCTGATTCGCTATTTACCGATTCAGTATTTACTGAATCGGTATTTCCCGTTCATTCCTATGGGCCAAAAGGCCCATAGGATTGAATGGGAATTACCGAATCGGTAAATACCGAATCGGCAAATTCCGAATGGCTGATACCGAATTTTACCGAATCGGTAAAAATTACAGAATTTTTACCTACATCCCATTTACCGATTCTAAAATACCGAATCGGTAAAATTCGGTATTTTAGAGTCGGTAAAATGGGATTACCTACATCTAGACCTTAGTTCTCCACAACAGTAACCAAAGATGCCACCTCTCCTCAATTACCTCTTTTTCAAATTTCCTCCTTAGGTGTCTTTCTGCATTAACCTCTTTCCAAAACTACCCATCTCTGGCACCCGTTGCACGCGCACCTCCTTTTAAATACCCCATCCCTTCTAGCGTCCTTCCTCACACATCTTTCCTTCCAATTCCTTGCCATTACAAACAGCACACCTGTCCTGTGCCTTTAATACCCACCCTTAAGTCACACCCTCCTTCTGCACCCCCTTGCCCATTGGGCAGAGTTTTGGACCTCGGACTCTGTGCTAAATACAATATATGGGACCCATCTTTGCAATAGCTCTCTCTACTTCACTCTGCCCCTATGCCTCTTTTTTTTATGTCTCCCTTGCACCACAATACTTGCTTAATTTGAGCCGGTGGTTGAAGAACCCGGGATAATGTGCTGCAAGGAAAAGGGGAGACCGAATGCATTGGAAATGCTTGTTCTTTCTTTCTTTCGCATGTGCTCCTCTCAGACTTCTCTCATTGGCTGTAAAGTTGCAGGCGACTCACCCAAAAGAAAGGAAACTCACAATAATGGGAAGATGTCACGGAAGTGCCAGCACTGTACTTTTATTCCTCCACCCCACGTTAGCCAATCTGCAGCTGTTACGCCACAATACTGGACCATCCTCATACAGTTTCCAATCAATGTTTCGAAAGTCACACCCTGTTAAGAAAGAGTCTCCTTTTTCAGTTCAAACAGTGAGTTTATTGAGAGAAATTAAGGTAGTAATACAAAGGATATTATAACAACCAAAAAATCATATACTATAAAGCAAACTAAAACTGAGAGATTAAAGTAGGTAAATGTATAAGTCAGTTTAGCATAGCATAAAGAGAAAAATAACAGTGATATGCTGATTGATCGGTGTGAATAAAAGAGAGTTACAATTTATATCGGGATCACAATACAAAATGAAAAATGACCAAATAGTATAATAGTAACATGAGGGAAGTCATGGAGGTTTAGAAACTTCTTGTTGGGCGGGATTTAGGGACAGGGATGATCTAGCATTAGCATCAATAAACAACGTAACAGGTAACCTTCAATTTGAACGTTTGTTGCCATGTAAATTGGGTGTACAAAAGTTGTATCCAGCCGATGATTATAACAGATAGCATACCACCATGCTAGATAAGACAGTTTGGTAAAGTCTTTCCAATTCTTGGTTATCTGTTGAAAAGCAACTGCAAACAACAAGTCGATTATCTTTGTGCTAGAATCACAGTCTGCCCAAACAGGGGACAACTTTCCTAAAAAGTTATGAGAAGCAGAAAAAGGGCAGCTGGAATCGAAAATTTAGTTAATTTGACGCTTCTGCTAATACTCACCTGGAGCTTCTTGTGTTGGAACTTCTGCCCAGCTGCTTTCTTCACGCGGTTCAGCGCGTGGCCATTATCGGCTTTTCTTGCTCCCACCTGCCGCCGCACCTTCCAACACCAAGCGGCCGCTGTCGGGGGGACTACAGCCACCAGAACACCCTGCGGTATTGCCACGCCCACCCACGCCCACTTCCGTGCCCGGAGGCGCTGATAACACCGGCGCTCCCTCGGTGGAACGGGTGACGCTTCTGCTAATACTCGCCTGGAGCTTCTTGTGTTGGAACTTCGTCCCAGCTGCTTTCTTCACGCGGTTCAGCGCGTGGCCATTATCGGCTGTTCTTGCTCCCCCCTGCCGTCGCACATTCCACCACCAAGCGGCCGCTGTCGGGGGGACTACAGCCCCCAGAACACCCTGCGGGATTGCCACGCCCACCCACGCCCACTTCCGCGCCCGAAGGCGCTAATAACACCGGCGCTCCCTTGGTGGAGCGGGTGACGCTTCTGCTAATACTCGCCTGGAGCTTCTTGTGTTGGAACTTCTGCCCAGCTGCTTTCTTCACGCGGTTCAGCGCGTGGCCATTATCGGCTGTTCTTGCTCCCCCTGTCGCTGCACATTCCACCACCAAGTGGCTGCTGTCGGGGGGACTTCAGCCCCCAGAACACCCTGCGAGATTGCCACGCCCACCCACGCCCACTTCCGTGCCCGGAGGCGCTGATAACACTGGCTCTCCCTCCGTGTCGCGGGACGCGTGCAGAGCTGTGCCGGGCTAAGCAAGGGCAAAGGGCGGGCCCTCTGTGGCCCTCAGAGGCCAGAGGAGGTCAGGCAGGGCAATCCCCCTTTCCTCCGTACTACAGGTAACTCGGGACACTACAATATAAAGCACTTTTAACTCTAGCTGTACTATCTACTGGTGTATCATCACATTGTTCACATACCATTACTGTGATTGCATCCAAATTATATAGTGAACAAGTACACATCTTAGCGGAATATGTCCCCAAGGGGTAGTAAGGGGAGGAAATCTCTAGTGGGTGGGTCAGTGAGAGGGACCCTGGATCAGTTTATCACCAGGGCGGCCTCAGTGTTGGAATACGAGATAGCCATCACTGAGCGCCGTCTTTCTACAGAACTTCAGAATAAACATTCATCACTAGGACCCATTCAACTGGCGACTACTCCAACTCCAATCGCAGGGAAGGAAAAATCTATACACAGTGACACTAGTTTTCCATCTCAGCCTCAAGACGTAACAGCCCTATCCGAGTTGAGTAGGACATATAGCAACAAGGACTCTAGCATAGACCCTGTGCTAGAAATCATCTCAGAAGAATCTCTGACACATCACCATCCGATGTCCAACCAAAAAAACAAATCTCGATTTCCACCACAACCAAAAGGGCCTACGCTAAAGAGAAAGCGGGGGGGATCAGACAAAAGGTTAGGCAAGCCAAATTACCTAAGGTTTTTCCACATTTTCCAATAAATCAAACTATAGGAACTGGGAATACAGCTCCAGACCAGATACCCATGTCCCTTCCCCCACTTCAAGAGCTAATGGGGAACATTGAAGTTTTAGTGAAATCACTATTACTCCCATTGGTAGAAAGAGTGAAAAGGATAGCCGACCACCTGGGGGCAATACAAGAGGCAATCGCCTAAAATAACATAATAAAGGACCTGGCAGATGATAACCGGAACAAAACCACAACTACGCAAACCCAGGAAGCATAATTCAAGTAAGGTGAATAAAACACCAGACCCCCTACAATTACCACATGATAAAATATCGATTCCACCGAAGATAAGCAGTCACCCAATGACATCTAGGACAGAAGGACGTGTAGGACACACAAATAACCTAGAGGAAAGACAGGGAAACAGTGCTAGGGAGTATCCAAACACTAGGAATCTCAAAGGCACCAACTTACAAATAGACTTGCCACCAGAAGCGGCTCCTTATGTCGCTGTATTGACGAGGGTCCCAGAACTGACAACAGGGAAAACCGAAGGGTACTCTGACCTTAAAAACAAAGTCATTTACTGGCTAAGAACCAACAGACCATTACCCCTCAACCTCAACGGTGAAATCTTGCATGTGAGAAGGCTGAGATGGGTTGGACAGAGGCCTAAAGACATCCAGAGGGACGTTATAATTGTCAACTTTAGGGACCCTAGGGTAATCCCATACCTTAATGACTGGTACCAAGAGAGCAGAGGGGAGGGGATCCGGATACACGATCTGAGCTATTTCTACCCCAGGTCCCTATTACCTCAGCAATCGAGTCTAATGAACCCATACCAGAACACCATGGGGGACTCAAGTTTTAACATCTATACCTCAAATCGTTTTGCTCAACTCATGGGACTGGATGGGGTAGATTGACTCAACAATGCAATGCCTAGGACCCCATATATGTTAAATCATACCGATCCGCAAATTGTTACTAAGGGACCTTTACCAGGTGTTTCTCAGCCATGGGTGGAACACAGTAACTCTAGGGCCACCACAAAACCCTCTAAACAGGAAATTCTAAGGAGTGGGTGTGGGGGAAGGAAGGGCGAGGTAAATCACGTAGCCAAAATTGTCCCGGCCACCTTTAGGGCGCCTTCCGCTGACGGAAGCTCTGATGATAGCACCCTAAAAATTATAATCAAGGAAAATGGAAATAACAAAACCAACTTTAATCAGGTCAGCTGTCCCCCAGATAATGTCTTTAAACTAAAGACATGGGCATCATAAATTCCTTGTTAACAAGCATGGTTCCTAATTTCCCTGCAAAAATTGCTACCTCCACTGCGGAGACCGAGTCACTTTTAGCGAAATCATTAATAGGCAACCCCGTAGTTAACTGTGAGGGGCATCGACTGCCTTCTGCTTTGGCGCCTTCACAGGGAACTATAGAAAGTACCTCAATAAGGACCACAAATAATGTCCCTATGATAGAGTCGCCACCTCCCAGCAGTATTATAAGCTGGAACGTGGCGGGTCTGTCTGATAAAATCAACAATCTAATATGGCGAGAAGTGGCACTAGAGCACAGCATTGTTTGTGTACAAGAAACTTGGGCAAATAGGGAACTACACATCCTGGGCTATAAAACATTTCACACTCCAGCTATGCCCAGCCAAAGTGGCAGACATAAGGGGGGCTTATGCACCTATATTTCATCCACCGTTGGATCCCCAAATGTAAAGTTCTTTACTGATGAATTTTACCAAATAATAGTCACAGCTTGGGGACCCTTATAAAATATGACATTGGTGAATTTCTACAATAACATTTCTCCTGCTTTAATTGAGCCCGCCATAAAAAATATGCTGTCAGACCTTATAAAAATTGAGGAGCGGATGGCAGAATACATGGCCTTGTTGTGGGTAGGGGACTTTAACTGCCCTCTTTGTCCCCGAGGAGTGGCGGGTGTGTGTGGGATGGGGGATCTTAATGAAGGGGCTCCGTTCCATTTTTCTTACTCGAAATTAGGGGATCTCCTCAACTCCATATCTTCCCATTTTTTATTGTCATCTGTTAATGTGCTCTGCACCCCCCACTAAAACATTTAGACCTACCTTCAACGGGAGGGGATGCAATCATTGATTTTACACTTTTATCATCAAGATATGCAGGGGCTGTACTCAATTGGGACACCGTAGACATCGCCCTCACTGATCATTATCCCATCTCTGTAACTTTGAAGCCCGACGATTCTGCTTTAAACCCAATAAATAACATCCTATACAATGCAACACCCAGGTTAGCAAGCAGCAATGGGTACTGCATTAAATGGGAGAAGGTGGTGCCTACGAATTTCATCCAAACCCTTGTTGGGAACTATTACGAGGAGTTCCTAATTTGCCTTTCTAATGAAGGCGACCATAAAACCATTGTTGATTCCTTCATAAAAATTTGCTCCGGAATAAAACGTCTATTAACTAGAGTGCCTTGCCATCCCCCAAAGGAGAGTCAGGGTTGGTTTAACGGGAGCTGCACCAAGGCGCTTGCCGCTTTAAAGAAAGCACTTCATTCCTCCCCAAGGTCTCGGGAGAACATCCAGACAGCTAGGCGGCTCTACCGGGCCGCCATAACAAGAAGGAAAAAAGAGCTAAAAAAGATGGCGTGGTCGGCTCTCCATGAAGCCGCAGAGAAGAAGGACAACACAGCCTTTTGGAAGGCCGTAAATGCCCTGTTCTTGCAAGATAACCAGGGACCCCAAATAGATCTAGCCATCCCGGCTGAAACCTGGGTCAGACACTTTGAAGGCCTATATAATAAGATTGACCTCCCAGGAACAACACCCAAAGAACCTGACGCACCGGTGGAAAATAATTTGAGAAGTTCTTTTCCACTGGGCATTCAGTTCCGCCAAGAGGAAGTGACCAGGGCACTCAAGGAATGCCCGTCTTGGAAGGCACCGGGGCTCGACTGCGTCCCAATAGACGCATTTAAGTCTGTGATCGACCTGTGGGCACCAATGTTGACAAATGTGCTCAATTCTTCAAACCACATAGGATTCATCTCCACCTGGCCGGAGGCTATTGTAGTCCCGATTTTCAAAAAGGGGGACAGGAATGTTCCTACCTGCTACCGACCAATTTCGCTACTCGATGGCTTAATGAAGGTCGCAGGTAGGATCATCCTAAATAGAATGCAGGTTTGGATGGAAGAGCATGAGGTCATTTCCAACCTACAATATGGTTTCAGGGCTGGCAAAGGAACCATTGAGCAGGGACTCAATCTGGCTTTAATAACAGCAAAGTACATCCATGCCAAAAAAAGAAATATTTTCGTAACTTATGTGGACCTAAGTTCCGCATTCGACTGTGTGGACCACGAGATGCTCTGGCAAACTCTATCTGAGATTGGTCTGGACAATCAAATTCTTATGTTTGTCAAAGAGCTTTATAATGGGGCAGGTGCGTGCGTCAGATTTGGCAGGAGGGGTGAGTGTTCCGACATATTCCGGATCTATAGAGGAGTAAGACAGGGGTGCATTTTGGCACCCCTGTTCTTTACTCTATACATCAATAAGGTGGGACATCACGTTACTGAAGCCTATCACAACTACCCTACAGTAAACGGGACACCTATTCCCATACTCCTTTACGCGGACGACGCGGCTATCTTGTCTCAGACAAGGGTTGGCCTGCAAAAGGCGGTGGAAAAATTCTCAGAATTTATGAAAATCAGAGGCCTCCACGTGAATGTTTGAAAAACATACACTATGTCATGCGGAACCAAGAACAGAAGGATAACCTGCCCAATCTTTTTGGATGGTAGAAAGGTGGAGCTTACTGACAGATTTTGCTATCGTGGTATAAACTTTGAGAGAAAGGGTTCATGGCAACCGGCCGTAACCACTAGGGGCCTTGCATTTTCAAGAGCCACGGGTGCCCTGATTAATTTTGCAAAAAAGTTGGGTGGTAGACCAGTTAGAGAACTCCTCCAGATCAATAAGGCCAAATGCATTTCGGCTGGCACATATGGTGCAAGCCTCTGGGGGATTGAGCAGGTGGATTCCATCCAATGCGTTGAAAACTGTTTCCTCGCTACTTGTTGGCTACCCCAAAGAGCACTGCAACCTATGTGGTTCACATTGAACTAGCCCTGACATACATTACAGATATTATAAAATCTACTCCTGTCTTGCTATGGCACAATGTTTGGGTAAATCCAGAGACCACCCTGAACAGAGATGTATTAAAGGACTGTGTCATTAGACGGAGTGGGTAACATTAAATGGATTAGCTATGTCAAAGACCTACTGAAAGACATTGGGCATCCAGAAAACTTTTTTAATCCAGATAGCATGATGAACCTGCCCAGAACAGCACTGAAAAACTCCTCTTACAACATCTAGAGAGTAAAAGATGGCGGGTAGAAAAGTCTAAGAGCACGGTTATGGAACACCACTCGATCACTGTTACTGAGGGGGTACAGCAGTATCTCCTGATTGAACAACCCCCTTTGAACCGCATGCTCTGACCCGTTTTCGCACGGATATTTTTTCAGAATAATTATCTTCCCTCACTGCAACGATTGGTCAAGAGACAAAAGAATCTGTCCATGTGACAATATTTCTTACCAGTCTAACATCCATTGCATACTTTTTTGCACTTTTCACAGTTACCCAAGGGAAAGACTGCTAAAACCTCTACTTATATCATGGGGCCTGCAAACCTGTAGAGGAGCATACCATAAACTAAAAACTTTAGACAATGCACACACCATTGCAGTTGTATCCACCTTTCTAAGGGCGATTGTTAGATCTAGACACGATGTAAACCCAATATAACTGGAATGGGCATAGTTTACGGAACGGGTAAACACTATAATGAACCCACTCATTGTCCTGTTGTAATATATCATGGTTTCCCTTGATTTTTATGTTTTTTTTAAACCATTGTATATTGTATTATTTTTAATAATGTTTTTTTAATGTATTTAGTCATTATGTATTGGAATCTATTTTAATGTGCAATTTTAGTATGCTTTTATGACTTTGTTTTTACAAATCGAATAAAGCTTATCGATTGATTGATTGATAACATATAATTTTCCAAAAATTATGAAGAGGTGCACATGTAAAAAGTAAGGGGTGTAAATCTGCATGTGGCAAAGAGCATGTCCAACAAACGTCTGAGAGTTCAGC
This sequence comes from Lissotriton helveticus, assembly GCF_964261635.1. Classification (NCBI taxonomy): domain Eukaryota; kingdom Metazoa; phylum Chordata; class Amphibia; order Caudata; family Salamandridae; genus Lissotriton; species Lissotriton helveticus. The sequence continues at coordinate 1,456,245,492 of NC_136059.1, forward strand.
GTGTCTTGCATTTAGAGTAATCGGGGATAGCAGAAGTCTATTGTATATAAAGAAGAGTGTCTGTATGGTGTTCGCTGCGCTAGAGGACTTCCTGATTTTAATCCATATCTTGCTCCCTAACGCCGTAGACCAACAAACCTCTAAATCTTTTTCCCAAGAGAGCTCTACCGTAGTCTTTTCTTGTGAAGTGGATGCACTGTGTAAATAATTATATATGACAGAGGCCCTGTGGTTGCTACTCTGCAGAGTATGTTTGTTTACAGTAGAAGCCACAGGGTCATTAGGAGGGTTTAGAGTATGTATTGGGTGTGATCATTTTGAATGGCTTGGGTCAAAAGGATTTGTTTAGATTGGAAGTATGTAGTCAGGTCAAATTAACTACTAGCTTGCGAGAAAGACATAATCTCATCTTGTATATATAATTGATGTAACCAAATTAAACCTTGATGCCTCCAGGATTTCCAATATAAAGGCTTGCCACTTATCAATATCATAATGTTGTGCCATATGGTGGAATTGAAAAAAGAATTCCAATCCATAGGATCTGATGGTAAATTTGGTTGTAGGATTTTGGATGTATCTTTAATTACAGGAGTGGATAGAGATTGTGACTTGCAAGAGAAAGATAGGTATTCTTGGAATGAAAAAGGGGAGATGAAAGATTGTTCAAGTTTAGCCCAGAGAGGACAGTCCACAAGGGACTCCGAGAGCCATCTCGACCCCTGACGAAGTAAGAAAGACTTTTGGTATGTAAGGAAATCAGGGAAATTAACGCCACCTTCCGACTTTGGGCTAATCAATTTTGATAAGGACATACCTGATTTTTTATTACTTCATAAAAAAGAGGACAAAATAGAGTTGATTTTCTTAAAAAGTTTTAAGGGAATAGAAACTGGAATATTGGAGATTGTATAAAGAATTATAGGGGATAAAATCATCTTTATGGTATCCAAATGGCCCCACCAAGATAAGTATAGAGGGTGCCACTTAGTGGTCAGACATGATAATCTCTGTATACAGTTCTCCATAGAGTGTGAAATTGTACCTAGAATAGAGGGAGTAAACTGTAAGCCTAAGTACTTAATATGTTGGGAGCTCCATGCGAAACCGGAGATAGTGAAGTCAGCTTTTAAAGTATATTTTGTTAAAGGTAAAATTTCACATGTGTCTTTATTCAATTTATATCCAGAGATAGCTGCAAAGGAATCAACCTCTTGTAGGAAAGCGGGGAGAGAGGACTAAGGTTGTGAGAGAAATAATAAAACATCATCCGCATAAGCCACCAATTTGATTTGGGTATCCTTAAAATCAAAACCATAGATATCCTTATTTTGACGCATTTGTAACAAAAAAGGCTCTAAGGCTAAGTTGAAAAGAAACAGAGATAGTGAACAGCCTTGTCGGACACCCCTACCTAAATTGAAATAAGAAGATGTACCACCATTTGCTCACACTGGATTAGAGTATAAAATTGATGGTAAATAAATAATTTTAGGTCTATAGCCAAACCACTTAAGTGTGTGAAAAATGTAGGGCCATTCTACTCAATCAAATGCTTTTCTGCATCTAAAGCTATTGCTGCTAAGGAATGTGAGACGTGGGAGGATTTGGACAGGATATCAACAAATAAATGAATATTGTCTGTGATGAGGTGTCCTTTGACAAATCCAGATTGTTCATTTTCTAATAATTCAGGCAAGTGGGATTCAAGCGTATGGCCAGGGCTTTTGAAAAAATGTTGTAGTTGATATTGACCAGGAAAATGGGTCGATCATTTTTACAATATCTTAGGTCTTTACCGTCTTTAGGAATAAGGCAAATTAGGGCGTCGGAAAAGGAGCCAACAGATTCACCTGATTGCAAAAAAGGACTTAAGAGATTATGCAGTTTGGGAAGTAGTAAATGTGCTAAGTGTGTAAAAAACTCAACAATGAAACCGTCTGGACCTGGAGCTTTATCTTTCTTGAGTGTTTGTAAAGCGGTAAGGAGTTCCTTTTGTGATAAATCAGATTCTAAGAGTGTAAGGTCCGGTCATGTATCCGGAGGTTGTTGAATCTCGGATAGAAATTTAGAAATGTGATGTTCTGAGGGGGGAATTTCTGAGGTATATAATGTTTTAGAAAATTGAAGAAATTATTATAAAATATTTCAATGTATGATGTTCATCCATAATAGACTCTATATTGAGTTTGTTATGCTTAACCTTCAAGTAATTAGCAAGTACTTTATTCTGGCCTCCATAACATTTTGCGCTAGATTTTAATAAATAAGTAGAAGCATTGTTAGTCGTTTCCTTATTAAACTGAAATTCAGCATTTAAAAGTTCAGACAAGCAAGCCTTCGACTTGGAAGAATAATAAGAATGCTCCAATCTCTTTATCTTGGCCAGAAGGGTTTTGGTGAGCTCCTGTGATTTTTTAAGTTTTTTAGAAACATATCCAATAATAAAATCTCTAGCTGTTGCTTTGAAAGCATCCCACACCACATGAAAAGGCAGAGTATCAGATGATTGATTCAGGAAAAAATATTAAAAAAATATTCAATGCAAAAAGAAATAAAGGAGGATGTAAATGTTGAAATTAAAAGCAGAGCATTAATAACACGCCATTTCCGAGATGAATTGGGTTTCTGTAAAATGTCCAGTTGAATGGTAGTAGGAGCATGGTCGGATATTAGAATAGATCCAATGTCTGCCGCCATCAACGACTGAGATATGTTATGTTATATAAAAAATAATTTAGTCGTGACTGGGTATGATGTGTCTGATGGCAATAAGTATATTCCCTTAATGTGGGATTACAAAGTCTCCAAGCATCTATAAGCTTGTGTTGTTTAATAGTTTGTGTGAATAGCTTATGAGTTTTATGAGGGACAAAGGAGACTGCTGAATTACTATCTAAAAACGGGTCAAAGACTTGAATGCAATCGCCTGTGAGGATAACGTTATCATCAATACAATGTGTGATTTGTTGAGCCAAAGATGTCTAAAAAGAGGAATCCACAGCGGTTGGCGCATAAATATTAAGTAAAGAGATTGGAGCACTCCCCATCATCAGTTTCACAAACAACCATGGACCATCTTTATCAGAACTTTGTGATAGCAATTCAACAGGAAGCGATTTACGGCAAAGAGTGAGAACTCCATTGCGTTTGCCATCACCTGAAGAAAAAGACCTCCCCACCCAACTTCTCCTTAATTTTATTGACTTCTCAGCCATTAAATGTGATTCTTGTAGACAAGCTATATCTGCCCCCAATTTATCTAGATGTGTTTGAACTCTCTGTCTTTCAATAGGTGAAGGTAAACCTCTGACATTCCACTAAACAAGTTTTAGGACATAGGAGGAATATGAAGATAAATAATAGACACCAATCAAAGCAAATCATTGGACAACATAGAGCATACCAAAGAACAAACCAACCAAATGTAAAGTGAAACTAACAAACTGGGAAAAAAGGAAGAGAAAATAGAGATCCAAGTGTGCAAGCGACATTTGAGATACTAAAAAACAACACAAAAGAATTAGTATCTGAATGAGAAAAGAGTAAGATAAAGTTATGAGAAAGGAATATGAAGAAAAGAATGTAAGGAAAAATGCAAAGGTAAAGAAAAAGGAATATACGTAGAAACTTACAAATAATCCAAGACATAGGAAAGGTGGGGGGAGGTGAGGCCACATGGAACAATGACGTGCCAGACTCCATGCAGGCAGGCGGGAAAGAGAGTAGAACCGACGAGCATTGAAACACAAGGGAAGTGCAACACGGAGACATGACCTGTAGGGGATAAAAAGGCGGTTAATTGAGAATCAAAAATATTGAAAAACAGTGTCATCAACTATTTGTAAACGAAGAAAGTTATTAACGTTTTAAAGCATGTGTCAAAAACAAAGGCATTTAAATCCCTGAGGCATCTATTTGTTATGTGATGAGGATGTGTCCATAAAATCTGCGTAATAAGAATTAAGGAAGCTTTTCAGTTTCACAGGCTCCTCATATGTGGTAGTCTTATTGTTGATGGTCACCTTAAACAGGCATGGGTGAAAGAGGCCCTAACGTGCACCTATCAAACGAAGCTGCGGTCTCATTGCTAGGAACTCTTTTCGTCTATCCGCTGTGCGTTTTGAGTAATCCTGAGAGAAGAACAGGGAGCAAATGACCATGTAATGCGGTTGATTGAATCTTGATCCAAACAATATAGGATTATCCCTCTCGGTGTCATGATTTCTCTGCTAAAGTGCAGAGTTTTAAGTATTAAAAACCCACACCTGTCCCGTGCAACCAAGCATGACTGTAGTGTAGAGCAAGGTGAAGTCATGAGTATAATATTTCATTGAGTTTTTACATTATGTTTACTGTAATGACATCATGTTCTACTGTAATGTAATGATTTAAAAAGGTGTTGTTGTTGCCTGTTGTAATTAGGTATAGGAACATGAGCGTTCTTTGTAAAAGCTGCTAATTGTGAACACGGACCTGGTCGGTCTTGCATTCACGCTATTGTGGCCGCTCAAGAAGATTGGCAGAGTTCAAAGAAGAGTCTTACTCTGCTTCTCGTCTCTGTTGCAGTTCTCAATAGAACTGACAGTGTTCAAGAAAATTAGACTCCCCGTTATGTAGAGCGTGCATAGCAAGACGGCCATCTTGGGTGTGGCTTTACTATTAAAGCTACACCCAACTTCTGGAAAGCGCTTTGCCTTCCACCAGTTTCCAGGGAAGGACCTGTTTCCAAGGACAGTTACCGAAACTGGATCCTTTTTCTTCTTCCGGAACATCGCGATGCAGAGTGCTCCTCAACTCGCAATCTAGAAGGACCTTCAAGGGAAGAAAGAACATGAGAAAGCTAAGTAAGTCTTTAATTAAGGCGCCCATTGCAAGACAGTTGTATTAAGTGCAATTACAGACTTAATTAAGTATAATTTTTTTAATGTTTTTTCTACTACAAGAAAAAACAATTACCTAATGTAGAAAACTTGAGAACTTTGGATATTAATCATCAGTAAAAAAGAAAACGGACACTTACCTTAATAATGTAATCCTTCTGTGGATGCTTGTGGATGTTTGTAGTTTTGCCTTGTAAGTTTTTATTTTGTAGTGATGAACACTTCGAGGGGAACCTGAAAGAGAAAAGTGAGTGTTAAACAAAAGAGTGGTAAACTGATGTTGTAAAGTCAAATGCTTAATACTAATAAGTGTGCAGAGAAATGATTTGTATTGTCTATTTCTTCAGAAAAAGGCACTTGAGGAACAATATTCTTCATACACACGCCCCGATAAGGAGGTTCCCCAGAGAAGGAACATCACAAACCTACTAGGAGGCAACACTTACCAGCTCAAGATCGCAGGTAGGGAAAACTAATAATATCATCCGACTAAATAAAAAGAACACTGTGAGTTATAGTAAAATACAACTGTTATACCAAAGTAATCAAGATCTTCTTGCCTCGCAGGTCGACAACAAGAGCCTTCACCAGCGTCCAGTATCTGGTCCTCTTCCCTGAATCCTATTAAGTATCCTTAGTGAATATATTTATATACGCCAGTTATAAGGTAGGGTACTAAGAAGTTGGTCCATGGCATCTCTGTGAAATCTCACTGAGCACAGTGAAGTTAAGAGTGCATGGTTGGTTTGACCGAAGGCAAAGTCCACGTGTAACCTTTTACCCGGGCGCAATGGACCAAGCTCAGGAAATATCTCTGCAGGGCATAGCCACCATCCTCGCTGATATCAAATCTGAAAATGCCCCCTTATGCAGAGATATCTCCTCGTTGTAAAGTAATATGCAAGATCGATCAGCTTGAAGTTTCCCATCTACGCAAAAACCTCTCCTTAAACCACCAAGTTTCCAACCACCCTCTCAAACAAAGCATAGCTCAACTGTCACTGCACCTACACAGATTCAGGTAGTTACTCCAGTTTCAGTTCCCTTAGCACCCTCAGAAAGGTTTCATGGGAATAGTAATAAGTTCACCATCTTTTTAAATCAATGCCATTTACATTTCATAGTTAAGCCCACAGCTTGTCCTGACGATTCTTCCAAAATAGCGTTTATTTTGTCCTACTTGGAGGTGACGCTGCATTATGGTCAGTTCCTTTACTTGAGCGAGATGACCCATTGCTCTGTGTTCTTCGATGGTTTAAGGATACAATGAAAAAACTGTTTGCCAAACATATGTTTGGCAAACAGTTTTTTCATTGTATCCTTACACCATCGAAGATCACAGCACAATGAGTTACTCGATCTAAAACAAGGCTCTTCAGATTTACTCCATTACAAAGACCCTCCAGGATTTCGCGATTTCGCGGTTTGCCGCGAAATCGGCACTTTAGAAAAAATGCAGCGATTTTTACAAAGTTCCTGCGAAATTGGCACTTTTGTAAAAATGCCACGATTTTTACTTAAGTGCCCGCGAAAATGAAGGAGATGGGGAGTGATGTGGGTCAGCTCTTTCTCAATTTCTCAGGGTCTCAGTTACTCTTAATTCGATGTATGTTTCTCTTTCTTTACAGTGTGCAATGTTTTAGGTGAAGTTATCTTTACATAAAATATTTAGCATGTACACAATTAAATAAAGCATGTCTTTTTGCCTATAGAGGGACATTCTATATATATGACTATGAACTGGTTCAAAAGAGCAGTGGGAGTGAGGCTTAATAACAAGAACACTTACAAAGGGTTTGACTTCTTTAACACAAACATTTACCACACACTAAAGGTTTTCCATTTTTTTTTATATAAAAATCACATTGCTGCCCTATAAATTTCTAGAAGGCATGTTTCAGTGTACAAAAACCTGCAAGTGTGGAAATGGGATGGCTATTTTATGACCATAACAGCCGCCAATGGCAGAGCTTTCATAGCAGTGTGTATTTAAAAATGCTCTGTCTGTGCTCTTCACTTCAGCCTTCCTATCATCTTCATCATATTTGCTAAGAGTACCCCATGTCTGTATGGTATAAGCCATCTTTCTGCAATGTAATTTTAGCTCTCTTATACATTGAGTTTTATAGTGAACAATCTATTGTCGAAGGTTCCGAAAGAGCTCCCATCAGCCCGAGATCCAGCAGACAGCGTGTACCTGCCTTAAATGTCCTATCTGCACTGGCTGATACATTATAATAAAAAAGAGCAAGGCAGTGTTTTCAATATACATACCAGCATGGGCTAAGGTCCCATTTTACGCAATAATATCGCCATTTCCACAAATGAGGATAGTAACTCCATGCTGAATGCTTAGATTTTATACATGTCATCGCTTAAGTGTACACCACTTTATGCTTTACCTATTTACCTAATGTCAAAATATAGTTCTGTACAAGGTCACTCTGATAGAAAGGGTAAAAAAGCAAACAGAGCTGCAGACTTTCATATAAATGTATTTTTTCTACCTCCAACAAGCAATTATGCATTTGCCAAATGTTCCCGTATTTGTGTCTGCATGATTTAATTCACCGTATGTCATTTATGTCTCTTAATGCTTAAAATCCTTTCGCTATGAGATATCGATGTCATGTCTCTTTGATAGTCAATACAGGGGAATTGAAATGAAGTGAAGTGAGCTAGGAGGCAGATCACTTACTTGGCAAATGTGATCAGTCATTCCCAGTAGCCAGGTTGTGCATCCAAGATATATATGAAATACAGGCACATTGGACATGGAAGGTGAGGGGGTAACATGGCCAACTAGAGCATGTGCATTAATTCACTAAAATGCTAGGGGTAGTGGAAGGGACATCACAGGAAATGACATCACATAAGGGCCTATTTCAAAGTGGAATACTCTGCTAAAACAGTTTCCATTGTTTTAAAGCTGAAAATGAATGATTATGAGTAAAATAAAGTGCTGCAAAAATGTAGCAAAATTTCCATGTTTGTGCCACTAAATTTCCATATTTGTGCCGCTAAATTTGCTAATCCATGCCGCTATATCCTGGGTGGTCTGATTACATTTCAGTGTTCAATAGATTAGTAATTGAATCAGAATGGCCAGAAGAAAAAAGGGTATCCCTCTTTTTTAGAGGATTGAGAGATGAGCTTAAAGATATGATGACTCAAACCTTAGATCCAGCAGAGTACTGCAGTGAATTCATCGATCTAGTGATTAAGTTAAACCATCGTCTCTCTGAAGGCAAAGGTGAACGAGGAAGAATTGATCATAAGGTACTGATGTTACTAGAATTGAACCCACTAGTAAAGTTGACATGGGTGAACCCATGCAAATCAGTACTAATAGAGGACCCCTCTCAAGAGAAGAAAAAGAAAAACGTGGTAATTTAAATCAATGTCTTTATTGTGGAAAGACTGGATATTTTGTAAAAGAATGCCATACCCATCCAAATAAACCCAAAATTAATGTGACCGAAGTGGTAGCGATCCAACATTGGGAAAACTAGTTAGCTCCACGAAAGATGAGGTCCGTTTGTCGAGTAACCTTTCTAGTGTGGCCTCCACCGCTCCTTATGCCTCCTTTCATCACCTCTGTATAAAAGTCACTATACAACCAACAAATTTTGATACACATTCATGGTCCGTAGATGGCTTAATTGATTCTGGTGCTACAGGTAATTTCATTGACACACAATTTTTACAAGAATTAGGGATAAAAAAATTGCCTAATATCAGACCAGAGGTTGTAAGAGCAGTAGATGATAAGGAATTAACTTCAGGATTAATACATCATACTGAGGATTTAATTATGATGTATCCACTCCCCATTGTGAACATATAATTTTTGACGTAATAGATGCACCTCAGTTCCGTCTGATCTTAGGAATTCCATGGTTGGTTCATCATAACCCTAAAATTGATTGGGTAAGGAAAACCATATTGTTTAATTCTGAACAGTGTTGTAAAGTCTGTTTCCAGCATAGCACAATTAGGCATGTAATGCAAGGTTATGATTTTCCCAAAGAGTTAAAGAGTGTATTACTTCTTGACGGCATTCCAAAAGAATATTCTGATCTCTTGGATGTTTTTCATTAAAAAAAGCAAACACCTTACTGCCCCTAGAGATTACGATTGTCATATTGATCTAGTACCTGAGGCAACCTTACCCTGCAGCCGTATTTATGCCCTCACAGAAAAAGAAAATGAGTATTTAAGAACTTACTTAGCTGAATACCTGGCCAGCGGCTTTATCAGCCATTATTTATTATTTATTATTATTATTTTTGGGTTTTATAGAGCGCACGGCTACCCCCGAGGGGGTGTCCCGGCGCTAACAACTAACGAGCTCAAGAAAGAAAGTGTGAAAACAGAAATTTAAGAGGAGAACAACCAAGTCTTAAGTTTGCGGCGAAAGATGGGTTCAGTGGGGACAAATCTTAGATCCAAGGGGAGGTTGTTCCAAAATAAAAACACGTGTAAAATGGTCATCTATGGTTAAATGGTTTTATACCCAGTCTTGGTAAGAGGAAGTTCTACGATGAACGATGAAATCTAGGGAGACTGTATACCAAGGTTGTGGAGGAATAGGTAAGGGCTGTAATAAACCGCTAGGGGCTTGATGTATTGCTTTATTTTGGATACATATGACACATGTGGCAACATAGTCTTGTATGTCATTAAACATGGAAGGCCACCAGGATTTCCTTTTCAGCTATTGATAAGTCTTTGTAATTCCAGAATGAGCGAACAGAAGAATATCATGATGCAATTGTATCACTTGGGTTTGTAATGCTTCTGATGGTACAAATATTTGTTAATTCATGAATAAGACATCATCTTTGCATTGTAGTAATGGGTATAATTCTTGCCACTTCACAGATGATTTTGTTTTAAATTCCTTTTGTATCGCTAATACTACATCAGTATTAATGATGCTGGCTTGAAAACACTGTGTAGGCAAAATTGTTTGTGGTTCTTCTGGTTGATTACAAGTGTCATCATTGATGCCAATACGTGATAAAGCATCTACTTTATTATTTTCTTTCCCTGGACGATATGTGATAACAAAATTATAATTATTAAAATGTCCAACGCAATTCAAAATGACTTGTCTCCTCCCCTCTATTTCATATAAAAAAAGGGGGTGAGCTGTGCCCATATATTGACTACTGCACCTTGAATAATGTAACAGTTAAAAATCGTTATCCCCTTCCTTTAATCCCGACTTTACTAGATCAGATAAAAGATGCTACCATTTATACAAAATTTGATGTGTGGAGCTTACCATCTTGTACGAGTCTGTGAGGGTGCTGAGTTGAAAACTGTATTTTGTACGAAATTTGGCCTTTTTGAATACCAAGTCATGCCCTTTGGACTCTGCAACGCTCCAGCAGCTTTTCATTTTTTTATAAATGAGGTTCTAAGATATTTCTTAGACATTTGTTGTATAGTTTACATTGATGACATACTCATTTATTCAAAATCAGAAAAAGAACTTGTACTAAAAGTACGAGCCATTCTTCAACAGTTGTTACAAAATTCTTTATATGTAAAATTGGAAAAAGCATGTTCCATGCTTCAAACGTTGATTTTTTAGGTTAGATTATTTCTCCTTCAGGGATCGAAATGGATCCTAAGAAAATGTAATCAGTATTTACCTAGCCTAGTTCTTCACCTGTAAAACAGGTCCAAAGTTTTCTTGGATTCACCAATTTTGATATTCGATTCACTTGTGACTTTTCCCAAACTATAACTCCAATTACTAAGCTTCTTCGTAAAGGCGTTAAATTTGAATGGAACGATTAGGCTGAAAAAGCCTTTCAAGACTTAAAAAGAAAATTTACTTCGGCACCAATACTGATGCATCCAGACCCTTCACGCCCATTCATAGTTGAAGCTGACGCTTCACAATTTGCTTTAAGGGGCATTTTCTCACAAAGACATAAAGACACTGGACAAATTCACCCTATAGCTTATTATTCTAGAAAATTATCTCCTGCTGAACGAAATTATGCCGTACCTGACAGGGAACTATTGGGCATAAGCAGTTTTTGAAGAATAGCGTCACGACGTGTTAGGGGCAAAACATCCAATCAAAATTTATACAGACCATCGTAATCTACAAACCTTACCTTCAGTAACAGCTTTTTTTGCTCGCCAATTGCGTTGGACATTTTAATAATTATAATTTTGTTATCACATATCGTCCAGGGAAAGAAAATAATAAAGTAGATGCTTTATCACGTATTGGCATCAATGATGACACTTGTAATCAACCAGAAGAACCACAAACAATTTTGCCTACACAGTGTTTTCAAGCCAGCATCATTAATACTGATGTAGTATTAGCGATACAAAAGGAATTTAAAACAAAATCATCTGTGAAGTGGCAAGAATTATACCCATTACTACAATGCAAAGATGATGTCTTATTCATGAATTAACAAATATTTGTACCATCAGAAGCATTACAAACCCAAGTGATACAATTGCATCATGATATTCTTCTGTTCGCTCATTCTGGAATTACAAAGACTTATCAATAGCTGTAAAGGAAATCCTGGTGGCCTTCCATGTTTAATGACATACAAGACTATGTTGCCACATGTGTCATATGTATCCAAAATAAAGCAATACATCAAGCCCCTAGCGGTTTATTACAGCCCTTACCTATTCCTCCACAACCTTGGTATACAGTCTCCCTAGATTTCATCGTTCATCGTAGAACTTCCTCTTACCAAGACTGGGTATAAAACCATTTAACTATAGATGACCATTTTACACGCGTTTTTATTTTGTAGTGATGAACACTTCGAGGGGAACCTATAAGAGAAAAGTGAGTGTTAAACAAAAGAGTGGTAAACTGATGATGTAAAGTCAAATGCTTAATACTAATAAGTGTGCAGAGAAATAATTTCTATTGTTTATTTCTTCAGAAAAAGACACTCGAGGAACAATATTCTTCATATACACGCCCCCGATAAGAAGGTTCCCCAGAGAAGGAACTTCGCAAGCCTACTATGACGCAACACTTACCAGCTCAAGATCGCAGGTAGGGAAGACTAATAATATCATCCGACTAAATAAAAAGGACACTATGAGTTATAGTAAAACACAACTGTTATACGAAAGTAATCAGGATCTTGTTGCCTAGCAGATCGACAAGAGCCTTCACCAGCATCCAGTATCCGGCCCTTCTCCCTGAATCCTATTAAGTAGTCTTAGAGAATATATTTGTATATGCTGGTTATATGGTAGGGTACTGGGAAGTTAGTCCATGGCGCCTCTGTGAAATCTCACCAAGCACAGTGACGGCAAGAGTGCATGGTTGGTTTGACAGAAGGCAAAGCCCATGTGTAACTTTTCACCCAGGCGCAATGGACCAAGCTCAGCAAACATCTCTGCAGGACATAGCCACCATCCCCGCTGATAATAAATCTGAAAAAGCCGCCTTATGCAGGGATATCGCGTTGCAAAGTAATATGCAAGATCGATCAGCTTGGTGTTTCCCATCTACGCAAAAACCTCTTCTTAAACCACCAAGTTTCCAACCACCCTCTCAAACAGTGCATAGCTCAACTGTCACGGAACCTACACAGATTCAGGTGGTTACTCCAGTTTCAGTTCCTTAAGCACCCCCAGAAAGTTTTCATGGGGATAGTAATAAGTTCCTCATGATCAATAGGGGAAAGGATCACTTGTCCTGCGTAAACCAAGGTCTGCAGGTAGGTAAGTGGGTGTCTCCCAATAAAAGACCCTCATACACGCGTTTCTTTTGTATCTCGTAGCGGTATATGATGTGTCCCCGCTCATTTAAACACGTGAGTGCGTAATCCTTGGGTCAGTTTTTTGTGTGTGCACCCTCCGCCAGGAGGCTTTACCTTTGGTTAAGGCAGTAGTGATCGTGGAAAAGTGAGTGGAACGTGGTGATATATTTAAAATTGCCCGAGACAGCCAGAGAATTTAACTTTAATGAGTCTGGAGTTGGACAAGTATGAGTTTAAATTGTGCAGCTACGGAATCGGTTATGAATTCTAGCGCACTCCATTATTGTGATAAAAAGGTCGACATGTTTCAGCTGGAATTCCTGGGTGAAGAGTGGCAGAGACAGCACATGCTGCGAGAATAGAGGTGAAGGATTGAGTACAACCTCCCTCTATACGCCCTCCCTCCCCGAAGAAGCAAAACCTGCAAAGCGTAGAGGTACAATGCGACCTTCTACTACCCAAAGAATCAGGTTATAAATTTACCTATTCTTTCACTTTTTATTCACTGCACCTTCATTGGTCCTGAAGAAAGCCTACTGACCATTTGGCAACCAAGGCTGAAACATGTCGACCTTTTTATCACACTAATGGAGTGCGCTAGAATTCATAACCGATTCCGTAGCTGCACAATTTAAACTCATACTTGTCCAACTCCAGACTCATTAAAGTTAAATTCTCTGGCTGTCTCGGGCAATTTTAAATATATCACCACGTTCCACTCACTTTTCCACGATCACTACTGCCTTAACCAAAGGTAAAGCCTCCTGGCGGAGGGTGCACACACAAAAAACTGACCCAAGGATTACGCACTCACGTGTTTAAATGAGCGGGGACAGATCATATACCGCTACGAGATACAAAAGAAACGCGTGTATGAGGGTCTTTTATTGGGAGATACCCACTTACCTACCTGCAGACCTTGGTCTACGCAGGACAAGTGATCCTTTCCCCTATTGATCATGAGTAACTAAATGGAGACTGAAAGGATCCGATCTCTCTCTCCCCCCTCCAATTGATTATACGATAGTAATAGGTTCACCATCTTTTTAAATCAATGCCGTTTACATTTTATAGCTAAGCCCACAACATTTCCCGACGATTCTTGCAAAATAGCGTTTATTTTGTCCAACTTAGGAGGTGACGCTGCATTATGGTAAGTTCCTTTAGTTGAGCGAGATGACCCATTGCTCATTGATCTTCGACGGTTTAAGGATACTATGAAAAAACTGTTTGCCAAACATGTGTTTGTACAATCAGCAGACAATGACTTACTCAATCTAAAACAAGGCTCTTCAGATTTACTCCATTCCATTTCCGTGTTCAATAGATTTAGTAATTGAATCAGAATGGCCAGAAGAAAAAAGAGTATCCCTCTTTTATAGAGGATTGAAGGATGAGCTTAAAGATATGGTGACACAAATCTTAGATCCACCAGAGAACTGCTGTGAATTCATCGATCTAGTGGTTAAGTTAAACCATCGTCTCTCTGAACGCAAGGGTGAACAAGGAAGAACTGACCATAAATTACTGATGTTTAAAGACAGAAGTATTACTAGAATTGAACCCACTAGTAAAGTTTACATGGGTGAACCTATGCAAATCAGTACTATTAGAGGACCCCTCTCAAGAGAAGAAAAAGAAAATCATCGTAAATTAAATCAATCTTTGTATTGTGAAAAGTCTGGACATTTTGTAAAAGAATGCCCTACCTGTCCAAAAAATAAAAAAACTAAGGTGACAGAAGTGGTAGCAATCCAACATTGGGTAAACTAGTTAGCTTGACGAAAGACAAGGTCAGTTTGTCGAGTAACCTTTCTAGTTTGGCCTCCATCGCTCCTTACGCCATCTTTCGTCACCTCTGTATAAAAGTCACTATACAACTAGCACATTCTGATACACATTCATGTTCAGTAGATACCTTAATTGATTCTGGTGCTACTACTTGTTTCTTCTATTCCTATTTTCAAGATTTTCAACCTGCTTTTGTAGCGCTGACACTTGAGAGTGTAGAGATTCCACTTTGGTAGTTGAGGAACTCAGAGATTCAATAGTTTGTTCCATTCTGATGACTCTGTCTTCCAAGCTTGACCATCTATCAGTTAGGAGTTGCAATTTAGAATTAGTTTCCTCAACAAATGGGCGCAGAGCCCTAATCTCTTCTAATAATAAGTCCAACGAGACTGAAGAAGGTTGTTTAGGGGGAGAAAGAGGCTCTTTCTTCAAATGTTTGCTCAACACTTTCTTAACACCAGAGGATATAGTGGTGACAGATGTCGAGGAGCCATTAGGCGAAACATTAGTTGAGTCTAACATTGAGAAACAATTAGATCGAAAGTTGGAGCGGGTTGAAAACGTGCGTGCCAGAGGTATTGATTGAGAACAAACCCTGGTTTATTTGCCTAAGCACCTGAGCAAAGTTGCAACGACAAGTATAGCAACACCAGCATATATAAAGTTATTTGTTTGACGTGTTCTTCACCAATGCAAAAATACCACCTCAACACGATGTAAATGAGTATATATTTGAAGGCTGAAAACATTTAATGCCATGGCAGAAAATCTCTTATAGGTGTAATCTCTCATAGTCCTTCATAATACATCACAAAATAGGAAGGAAGTTGGGCAAAGGATTATAGTCTTTGTGCAGGCATATGAGGAAAGCTGGTGTAGGCTTTGCGAGGCATGCTCTGCCATTCAAAAGAAGGTCAAAATAGAGCGTGTGGATTGACCTTTCCCTCCTAGGAATCAAAATGACAACGAGGTTTTAATGTTGAAGGCACCAAGTATGATACTGCTGACCAAAGGAAGAACATGGCTATGAAACCCGCATCAGCAATGCAGTTCAATCTCAGGTGGATCAAAGCTGTGATGAATACTGGCAAATTTGCTTCTTCTAAGCCATTGTGCATGAAATTTCCCTCAGCTCGAAAACAAAATTGCGGCCGCTCAACAAACAGAGCTGCTCCGTATCGGGGTAAGAGAGAAGTGCTGCTTACGGGTCACTGCAAAAGGGAGGAATCGCCTCATTTGATGCCTTTCACTTTCCGACGTTCAGACCTCCATTCTGGCGTCCGTGTGCGGATTGGTTGCCGCGTCAGGTCCACCGCTGCCGCTGCTGTCCCGGGAGAGTCTGGGACCATCTGCCATCTTCTTTGGGCGCTAGCCACGCACCCCCCAAGAAAGAGTCTTCTGACGTATATTTCTTGCTGAATGGCACCAAGATTATGAACAATGCCAGGTAAAATGAGACTTTTGTAGAAATCCCTGTTAAGCATGGTGGTAAAGACATTTTTCTTTTTGCATAATTACCCCCCCCCCTCCCAAAGTTTTGGGCAGGTGCTGCTGGTCTTTCGACTCTGAGAGTGCACTGAGCCAGGCCTGTTCATCAGACCTCAGTGCCAGTGCTCTGGCCCTTAAAAGTGTTTGCTTAATTGGTTTAAACCCTATTTGCAAAGTTAACTTCCTTATAAGTCCCTACTATATGGTAGCAGGGTACCCCAGGTTTGTAAGTTAGAATTCCCCTCATGGGCTGCAGCACTTATTGTGCCACCTTGAGGGTGACAAGGTAAACATGTCTCCCAGCTTGCCACTGCAGATTGGTAGAGAAGTTTAAAACTGATAACTCTACTTTGCCATTTCAATTAATAACAAATCAATACCTTCCTTTTATTATATATAAATCACCCCTAAGCTAGGCCTGTCGAGCCCTAAGGCGGGGTGCTGTACATTAAAAAGTAGGACATATGTTTTTATATGTCCTGACAGTAAAAAACACAAATTGTCATTTTTACTGTGAAAAGGTTAGTAACATCCTTGGCAAGTACATGCTGACAACTCAGGTGTGCTAACTTCTGAATAGAACTATTAAAGTTGGTACTTCAAGTTATCAAAAGGTTTGTTACGTGAAACTCAACTTGATACCAAAGTCAAATTTAATGAACTTTTGAGTGAAAGATTGCTTGTCTAGCTGGTGGAGGGCTTTTTCAATCTGAAAAGGAGGTGTTTGGCACTGAGGAACTAGGAGCCTCAGAATTCCTGAAACCAAGTGGGAGTAGGAGTTTCCCAGGCACCGCTTGCTGAAAAGTGCTGGTGACCTCCCGCGGTGTGGGATGCATGCGGGCCGCACAGCGGGCAGATCTAGCTGCGCCCGTCAGAGACCGGACGAGACTGAGCTGCCCCTCCCCTGTCTCTAGACATTTTGCTCCTTAGCAGTGGGCCACGATGGTACATAGTAGCCTACAGCCATTTCAGAAAGGTCCCCTGAGGAAGCACACAGACTGTGTCCAAGATCCCTGAAATTGGAGAACAGAAATGAAGAAATTCTGCATTTAAGTGCCTGCCAGGCGTCTGCTCTGTCTGAAGCTATTTTGGGCAGCCATCAATGCTCCTCTTGCTCCCTGAAAGGGAGCGAAGTTGTGTTTTCCCTTCCTGCTGCACTGCCGGGGGCTACAAAGATCGCCATCTATCACAAACCTAAAAGTGTATAAAAATGCAACGTCGGCCCACATTTGTCTTCATTGATAGAGGCTGAGTTGGGCTGCCTCCCTAACATCTGGAGTTCTGCTTCCAGTGCATTCCCACTTAGGATATGGGTAAGCGGAAACTCAAAACTACCTTACTGGGTGGGGAAATAATTAACAGACTGGATTCCTTCTTGTTGAGAGCAGAGGACATGCTCTCAAAAGGATTGAGCTAACTGTGAGACACCTTTCGCTGGAAGAGGTAAGACCTACTTCAGATTCAAATAGTGTGAGCACCTTAGCAGATATGATTAATCATGTCACTGTCTCCAGTATCTCTGCCCCGGATAATGGGTCTAAGGCCCCCGTGAATGATGGTAGCCCCATAATGGAACCCCCGGCTAAAAGGATAAGGGGAAGGGCATAAAAAAAAAGCGGCCATAGAAAAGTCGATGAAAACTACTAAATCCTTTCACTCAGAGGCTCATTCGAACATACATAAGGCTTCAGACTTTAGAATACATCCACTGTCTCATGACTATCTATTCCAGAAACTGGAACAGTCATTTACACCACTTTTAAAACCAGTTTTCAGTAGACTGGCCAAAATCGAGGAAACCTTTATTTTACTCTCCATTAGAGTACTCAGAGACGTGCAAGGCAGGGGAAATGAGGATAACATCACCCAAACTCATCTGCAACCTGGTAATCTGGCCTATGCTTCAATTTCGACTGGTATCGTGACTTAGATCGCTGCTGACCCCTTATCACCCACAGCCAAACTTCTGTGGTTGAGGGCACACAAAGGTACCTTCAGCCTTGTCTTGCATCACTTGAAGAGGGTCGCCAAATGAGGACTATAGGAGCTTATAATGGGAAACATCCTTTACAACGAAACTTTTAAACGCAGTGCTTTTACAACGCAGGGTTTACAACGAAAACCATTACAACGCATTGCGCTGGGGGGCGCTCTAGGATAGGGAATAGATTTAATTTACTATCCAACACCTTCCCTAGTGTCGACGGGGACTGGAGTTAGAATAGTAAATTAAACTATTCACTATCCAGCACCCCAAAGCGCTATGCGTTGTAAAGGTTTGCGTTGTAAAAACTGCGTTGTAACAGCATGCGTGGTAAAAGCATGCGTTGTAACGTCATACATCCGCTTATAATGTCCTTAAGGGAAACAGTAACAGTAAAAAGAAGAGAGGGACCCCTTAAAGCTATCAAGGGAAATAAGGTACTTATGAAATGTGCGTTTGTCTCCCACATATCTGAATTTAGGGCTTTGGCTGTCAGTTTTGCTCGGTTGCTACAATGTCGCATATATTTTGACTTTCAAACCGTTCTTTAAATATCGTTCTCCACGTGTTTAATTTAGTGGGCTTTAAATGTGGAAGCAACTCCGCTGCCAGGCATAGGTTTAATTTTCTTGTCTTTCAGCTTGTTGGCTTATATCAAGCAGAATCTCCTCGTACTGGCTTCCAAGTGTTGGGTTTCAAAAATGTTATGCGACATCGTAGCAACCGAGCAAAACTGACAGCCAGATCCCTAAATTCAGATACGTGGGAGACAAACGCACAGGATAAAAAGACTTACACAGAGGGACAAGCTACGAAGGAATCAAAGCAGCTTTCCAACATTGGCCGAAGGAGGCGCAGGTTTATTAAACAATTTCAGTCAAGGAGACGTCTTGAAAATCGTATAGAAACGAGGGGCGAAAGAAATGCAACTGACATAACTACAGAGACAGAAAATGATTGTGTCTTGATAAAGATGGTGTGAAACTACTGGAGCCATCGAAACGCATCGATGCTGTTAATAAAGCACAATTTAAGGACTGACACGAACAGGCATAATATTGATTGGGTCAATGTTGTAACTGTGTGTCCTTGAGTCCAATTGAATGTGCAAACTGTAACTGACAAGGGTTGGGTCTTACATTTTGTCTGTCTCGATTATGCTAGTCATAATTACAAACTGTCCTATCACTTTTTTGTGAAGTATATGTGATACATGTTTTTTAATATTTAGAAAGGATTGATTTTATTATGTCTCATTTGTATGTTTCCACGTGTTTTTATATTTTGTATAATGGAATGTGAACAAAAAATTTCTTTTTAATAAAAATCACGACAAAAAAATTGATTAACATTCGATTTTTCACATTGGCAATTAGTGCACTTAGAACAATTGGGTCAAGGGAATCTTTTTCTGTTTTGGTCCTAAGGGAAACAGCCATTGTGAAGGCGGCAGGGCCACCGCTGAGTACGATCAAGGGCCTATAGACTCTCAGAGGACCCAGATACCTAAACAATTTAGGAGATTAGATCTACATCCAGCAGCCTGCCACTTTTTTTTTTCAACAGAGATTTATATAGCGCAAACTAGACCCGGGTATCAGAGCGCTTTACATGAGCACCAGTTTTGTTACAGAAGGACACATTCATTTTTGTTAGGCACTGGGAGATTAAGTGATTTGCCCAGAATCACAGGATGTTGAGCGTCATTGCCGAGACTCAAACCCGGTTCCCCAGCTTCGAAGTCGACTGTTTTAGCCGTAAGCCTTGTTAGCATTTTAGCTACGGAGCAACTAATGGACAAGGTCTTACATTTTTTTGGGCAGAATTAAGCTGTATAATTATTTATTTATGGCCAGAAGAGTGAACTGGGTGGAGCGGGGCCGCAAAACCATTGGAGTGAACTGCTTAGCAATCAATTTTAATAGCCAGCGATTAGTAGGCGACCTGCTCAGAATACTGCCTGGTACCCCACTTCCAAACACTCAGATTATCGCCCTCCCGCTGGGTTTTTTCTACAAACCCCTAAGGCCTCCTTTAATTACAGAGATATGGGCGAAATCTTTCAATCATTTTTATCCTCCCAATCCTTATCCCGATCTAATGACCCTAATTATTCCTATCAGTAACAAATTTGCCCGCCCGGGAGACCTTGAATCATGCGATTGACTTCCTGAACGCTGAAATAGTTTGCAAGGAAATTCTAATATGGTCTCCCCACAGAAGGTAATGGCTTCCGGGAGAAACAATGTACAATTCTTGAAAATAATCTCCTGGAATATAGCGTGCTATAATCAGAAAGAAATTAAACCTGATTGGCTAGATTTGGTGATGCATTATGATGTCTTATGTCTCCAAGAAACCCAGGAAATTGACCAGAATTTTAAAGATGGGTTTTGCTCCTTCCAGACAGATGCAGTCCCTTTCACATCTGGGCGCTCCAGGGTTAAGATAATTACTTTTTTGAACACCTCACCCTGTTATCATGTTCTTCTGTGTGAAGGCCATAAAGGATGGGATTGGTTTCTGATCAATTTTTACAATAACAACTTCAAAGGCAGTATGGCAATGGTGTTAGAACCATTGGAGAGGGATATTGGTCACCTTACGAGGTTACATCACATATCCATAGATATAGTATGGATGGGCGATTGTAACTCTCAGGATTGCAATAGGGCAGATTCTGTGGTGTGTGGATTGAATGACGTTTATGGGGATAATATCCCTCATTTTAGGCACAATAAATATGGTAATATTATTAACAGATTATTAATCACCAATAGCCTTGAGATTATTAATTCACTGGACCCTAAAGCAGGTCAACTAGATTATACTTTTTTTCTAGGTCTCATTTCTTGACCATTGAGTACATCTCGGTTTCGGGAGCTATTAGAGGTCATTTCTCCCACGTTAGGTCTGACTTCAATGCTTTTAGCGACCACACAGCTAACACTTATCAGATGCTGTGGGTCAAAAAAGAGCTTCTTTTAAGGAATTATTGACAAAGCCCTCTATTGCCAGAAAGAATGTAATCCCACTGAAATGGGAAAAAATTGATACTTCAAACTTTACTGGGGGAATTGTCATTAAAATGAATAAAGAAAAAATCTTAATATGCTTAGACCAAAGCCCTCTCAACAAAGAAATATCAAAAGTATTTGATCAAATTCTGGATGAAATTCAACGCAATCTTTTCCATCCAAATTTGCAAAAGATCTCTGGGTAGACATGTTGGTTCGGTGGTGCCTGTGCACAGGCGCTAAGGAATCTTGATGGAGCCTTAAGGTTAAAACTGAGAGACACTGATCTGGTAAGATTTCTACGCCTCTTATATAAAGAAGCAAGAGCATCGAGGATGAGAGGTCTGAAGGAAGGGGTCTGGGATCAATTACAACAGACTGCAATACTAAAGAACAGTAGGGATTTCTGCAATGTAATTAATGCCCCCTTCCAAAAAAAGCACTATAAGGAAACAGTGGTCCCTTTCAACAATTTATAAATGGAGCAAATCAGCACAGAAATATAATAATGACTGTGTCATGTACTTTTATAAGAAAACATAATATTTAATTTAACATCATTAAAAACACAAGGAAAGTGGGGTAGTGTCTACAATATTAGAAAAAGGAAAAAACTCAGGCATAAACAAAACAAAATAGCATGGCCAAAACATAATCAAATAGTTAGGGCAGACAGCATACTAGAAGCACCATTGCACCAATATGGAATAATTATCATACAACAATTTTGTGTCAGGGTGCTAAAGTCGACGGCGGTTTGATCCCACAGAAAATAATGGGATCATCCGCAGGACTAAATGGATGGGTAACCTGAGAAAATCACATTTTTGGTAAATTTTGCCTGCTTGTAACAAAAAATGGCGACATGTTGGGACACGAGGGGGTCAGGTGATTTTAAGGAATAGAGCGTTAATCTGTCGCCAAACCGAGACTCCAGATAGGAGAACCAAAAAATTGTGGGCAGAATACTGAGAACCGGTATATTAGAGCTACCAAGACAGAAAAGCAGCAGCTGATGTGGGGCCCCTAATCAGGTGCCCTCGGGCAGTCGCTTAGCGAGAGGCACAGCAAGGGGCATAACACAGGCCCCTGCAGCCCCCGCGGGGGGGGCCTCAAGCTCCAAGGGGCCCCGTCTGCACTGCACTTTGGCCGGAGAGCTCCTGATTGAGCTCGGAGGGGGGCCCTCTACAAACCGTGCAGGGAGGCCCCCTCACTTTTCATTACGCCAGTGGGCACAGCAGATTGCAGGAAGGGCACTGTGGTACATCAGATGGGATGGTACTAGAACGAGTTTGTAGCAGTGAATTTATAGTCACAGGCACCAGAAATATGGTGTATGGCCAACTCCATGAGAGGCAAGCTAATCTGGGAAAAATAATCCCGTCCTAAAAGATGACACAGAGAGTACCTTAGAAACGCATGTGACTGAGGATGCCTGGGTGAAGCATTTTGAACAGGTCTTTGGGAAATTAGGGGAGGAAAAGTATTTACCAACAGGTCTTCCGATAACCGCCCCAAAAATATTACCCCTTTTGGCTTGGAAGAAATTACATTTGCCCTGAATCAGTCCAGCAAATTGAAAGTTCCTGGACCCAATCGGGTCCCGATCGTCATTTTCCTAGATAACAAGGAGTTGTGGGCCCCTCTACTCTCAAATGTTTTAATGCTATAATCCAAATAAGGATCCCACCTTTTGGAAAAAGACGGTAATAATCAAAATGTATAAAAAGGGGGATAAGGCCATTCCAAAAAATTATGGGCCGATATTATTACTAGATAGCACTGCCAAACTTGAAGGTCTCACAGGCGAGACTAATTGCATTGCAAATGCTTGTTTATGAACAGGACCCCTATGGAATATTTTGTTGATCAGAAATTTGGACGACTATTCTTAAGGTTCCCCTTATCGTTATTCTCCAGAAATTAGGACACATGACCATTAGGGCTCATGTCCTCTTTTAAAAAAACATCCACTTTCCCTCTGAATTGGAAGGTCTTGTTTCTGACATAGAACCACTCTGGTGCTAGTCTTAAGATCTGGCC
Organism: Lissotriton helveticus; assembly: GCF_964261635.1. Lineage (NCBI taxonomy): Eukaryota > Metazoa > Chordata > Amphibia > Caudata > Salamandridae > Lissotriton > Lissotriton helveticus. Next base: position 1,456,268,470 of record NC_136059.1, read on the forward strand.
ACAGGTTAGAGCGTGCAAGAGGAGTCACTGAGAATTTACATCTCTTATTAGGTATATTTTCACCCCACTGAGGTAGTCTGGCATGTTGGGTCAATCTATGTTTGTTATCTATGCTTGATTGCACAAGAACCTACGTTATGTCTATTGGGCAAGATGAATAAGCATCTTTACCACGTTGGTATTATACATTGCACTCATAGGATTGCTGCAACATCGATAATTATTATTATCAGAATATGGTTCGGGATTAGTTTTTTCTCCCTGCATCTCCAATTGTTCCATTACGTCAAGAAGCATATTATTATCTGTGCCCTGAGGAAGGTTTGGCTACCTCTCGGCCTTCCCTTACACGTGCGTCGGCATATGACGTGACAGGAACATATGAATGTATTTCTTGTAAACACATGGAGGAGACTGTTAAAAACTGGGAACATGCGACACTAGATGGATGTCATTAATCCTATGATATATAGAAGGGATTGTCTATCATAAATAGATGCATTTGAGAATGTAATCTTCAGTTTTTTTTTGTTTTCCAGTTTACGTTTATTAGCTTAGCTTGTTTGAACTTTATAGTATAACAGTGCAATGAGTAGGATGGGTCTTTGTGAGTGATTCATGATTGTGTGAGTGTTTTTTTATGAATCAATGATGGGTGACAGGGTGAATATCGTATTTATTGTTTTTTGGTTTAAAGAAAATGTATTTTGATATTTATGTATTATGTATACAGAGTGCTATAGAAAAAAAAGATATATATATAGATATATATAAAAACAAAAAAAAATTCTACTTGACTTGAAGAAATCTTTAAAGAAATCAAACAAAGAGATGTGGTTAACTTATGTTTAAATTCTGCAATCTCGATCCTTTGTGAAATTCACTTTCTTTACTTATAGTGAGAAGCATTTGCTCCAATTTATTCAAGGCAGGTGTACACCATTTTTAGTGTTTTTTAGGCCTACTGTTTATCCCGGACTTCTTGCCAGTTTCTGTTACGGAAACCCTCTTCTTTATTATCCAGGCAGTAGCTGTGGTGACTTAACGGCCAATCCATGACTCCTGTTCACCGCTTGAGTTATTGACTTAGGAAAGAAACTGTGAGCCAGAGTTATGTGGTAATTTCAACCCCGTCGAGCATGTAAACAATTAAAAAGAGATGATTATTTGACACCGCTCTCCGCTTACAACATCAGTATAGGGTTTACTGCTTTCTGAGGAGGGTGCGCACGGTACATGATGAATTGCCTCCTTAGCGGTCGGCAGTAGGTGTTTCTGTAGGGCGGTGACGTGGGCAGGGGGAGGGGCAGGGTGGGGGATAGTAATGTATGGATTACGGAGTTTTACAGGTAAGTAAACATTTAAATAAATAAAACGAATTTCGTTGCGCGCACTGCATCACCAAATTCGTTTTATTTATTTAAATGTTAACTTACCTGTAAAACTCCGTAATCCATACATTACTACCCCCCACCCTGCCCCTCCTCCTGCCCACGTCACCACCCTACAGAAATACCTACTGCCGACCGCTACTGCCTCCTTGTACCACCAAACTTAAGGGGCTACCAACTGATGGGAGTGTGTTTGACGGCCTGGACATGCAGCAACTAACTGTTGTGAGCTGAGGGATGCACGCTGAGCACGAGAATTCACTGCCATGGACATTCCTCACTCCCTGGGGATGCACGCTGAGCATGAGAATTCGTCACATAAGCGGCTACGAGCTGATGTGAGCTTGATTGAAGTCGCACACAAGCAGCTATGCGAGCACGAAGGGTGTGTGCTCAGCATAAGAATTCACCACCATCAACTTGCCTCACTAGCAGCACAATGAGTAGAATTTTGTACTCAAGAACCTGAATTAGGGTCTCACTTTTGTAGGACCTCTCACCTTCCTTAAGTCTGCTTCTTAGGGTGCAAGCTGCATCATTGTCCCATTGGGGTTCTGCAGGGGCCCAGAGAGAAGCATCTGCAAGTTTTGGGAAGCCTTTCTTTTTGTATACCACCTACTGCCCGGCGTTTGCCTCATTTTGTCTTAGGTCTGTATGGTTTGCTCGCCTCATTGATTCCTGGATTCTGAGTCTCTTCCTGTCCAAACACAGCCAGTGCCACCTGGAGTCACTTGAGTAAAACCTCACTGATGTTGTCAGTGATAAAAAGACAACAGAAACTCAGTGTGGGCAGACATTTTGCTTTGCCATGTACTGCAAGACCTAAGCCCCAGTTTGGTTGTGAGGGTAGAGGGGTTGGAGGGGTTTGAGAAACTGGGGTGGGTGATATTTTATGTGACATCAGAAAGAAGAAATGAATATGCAGAGTGTTACTCCTCCCCATTCATTTTAATGTTCCCTGGGAACCACCATTGAAGTGGAACACATGGAAAAAGTCTCACAATGATTCCATAGTTTGTAGGCCCACTTTGGATCTAGAGAGCATCTACCTGATCTGAGTGCAGAATTAGCTCTCACTACAGAAAAGGTTGGAGACCCCTGCTCTAGACGAATGATAATTTCAGAGGATGTATTTTTTAAATATTTTCTTATGTTTATTGGAATTTTTCAAGTTGCTCATAATCACATACTTAAATGTACCCATTGGGTTATGCAAGTGTAACATTCGTACATATTTCACATTACATTTTAGAACCACACAGGAAAAAGCAAAAAGAACTGGTCAGCATGTTGAAATCAAAATAATCTAGGCACGCGATACAGCACTATACAAGTAACAGTATGAAATTGCACAGATATGTAAAGGTACACCATTATAATAATCAATAGCACTGGATACCCCAGAGCATTGTTGAGTATATACATTTCGAGACAGCCTGTGAGCCTCGAATTCCAAAATCTCACCTGTGTCACAGACATATTTTATGGGGCCTATTCTAGCTTAGAAGAGTCTGAGATGCCTGACAGTGTAGGCCCCATTACGCTGTTTGCTATAGTGACAAAGGTCAGTTTGTTTCTGAGTTACACTAGATCAGGCCCAAGGAGTATCGCATCAGCTAGTACGTTAAATTCCTATGAGTGTTCCGCCTCTCCCCTTGTGGGAGTATTGCTGTTTGACGGAAGTGTGTGTAGCCAGTTTAGGACTGGTTCCCATATGTCTTTTGGTCTGCACTGAGTTGGCATCAATTCCCAATATGTGGATAACTGGTTTAGACAGAAACTAATATCCTGTATTCATGTCTTACTTGAGGGTGCACATTTATCGCCCCAATTTATTGCGACTCTGTGCTTAGCTAATAAAAGCAAGACTGCATATAGTTTCCTAGTCTCTGCTGGTGTACCCTTGATGTATCCCAAAAGGCCCACTATGGGTGATGGTATAGTGTGTGTTTCTAATATGGCGTCTATCTTACTGAAAATGTCTGTCCAATATCTAAGTATACAGGGGCAATACCATGCCATATGAACAAATGAAGCTGAATCTGTGTTGCATCTTCAACCTTTGTTGTCGGGCCTGAGACCCATAAGATGTACTTGGATTGGTGTCCCATAATATCGATATAAAAATGTAAAATTAATTAGGCGCAGTTTATAGTTAGGGGATAGTAGTTGCAATTGCCCACAGCAGAATATCCACTGTTCTTCTGTAATTTGTGGATGTAGTTTGGAGTTCCAGCCCATCATTGCCCTCGGCTTGAGAATCGGTGCAGTCATCTGCATTGTGTTATACAGTCTAGTGGTTAACTTTCTCGGTGATAAGTTTGTTATTAAGTGTTCAATTGCATGTAATGTAGGTGGCAGACTGGGAAAGGTTTTATGTAATTGCTGGCATGCTGGTCTAATTCGGTGATAGGTAAACATTATGGAGAACCGCCCAATCTCTCCCTCTGGAGGATTTGGTGGGGCCCTAAAGTTGTCCTCTGGGTACAGATCTGCAAAAATATTAGTATTCATCCATCTCAGTGTCTCCATCATCCTTTTTTCTGCCAATATGGTCAGATGCGGGTTTTAGGCCAAGGGCATAGATGGGGCAAATAGGAGCGTAAGCTTGACCCGTTGGGCTAACCCCTTCCAGGCCCAGTGTAGTGTTTCATTAGTGTTTATTTCCTCTATGGGGAGCCTGTTGGGCAGGTATAGAGCCACCACCCGGTCCAGCTCCACTGCCACATGTGGCTGGAATGGCGCAGGTTGGAGCTAAAAGTGCCCACATTGAGCATGAGCACAGTGGACATAAAGTGCTATATCAGGAACTCCCAACCCCCCCAGCTCCTGTGGTAGCGTCAGTAGCTCCCATGACACTAAAGGCTGATTTCCGGCCCAAACTAAAGAGACCAAAAGTGAATCATTTCTTTTTAAAAAAGGTTGTGTAATTGGCACTGGAATGTTTATGAACATAACAGAGACATTTTGGCAGTATTATCATAGATGTCAATTCTGCCTGCAAGTGAAAGCGGGAGTTTGGGCTATATTCCTATCATCCCCCCAACCATTCCACTGCCCTCCCGTAATTCATATTCCAAATTTCCTTTGTCTTACAGTTTAACCAAATACCTCGGTACCGCATCGGCCCTTCTGCCCATTTCAGAGGGAATTCTATATTAAACTGTATTGTGGCCTCTGTGAGGGGGAATAGTACCGATTTTGCCCAATTTATAAGGATCTTGAGCAGTACTGGGTGTAGATTGTCACGCGGGTTGTTTATGTAGATGGTTAGGTCGTCTGCATAGAGCAATATTATTAGACCTCTCTTGGAGAATCCTATACCTCTAGCCGAATGGTGGTGTCTAATCCTTGCAGCAAGTGGTTCCATTGCAATAGCAAAGAGTAGGGGTGAGAGGGGGGAGTCCTGTCTTGTGCCTCACGTGATCCGGAACAGGGGTAAGGTTTGTCCATTCAGTGGCAGTCTAGCTGTTGGTGCGGAATATAGAACTTGAATTTGTTTAATGAAAGTTGGACTGAGCCCCAACCTGGCCAACACAGTGAACAAGTAAGACCATTCCAACAAATCAAAGGCCTTAGTTGCGTCAAGGAACACTGCCAAGGCTTGCGTTTGTGTATTCAATTAGAGCAGGACAGCAAAGAATGTTCTCAGATTATGCGCAGTGGATCTACCGGGAATAAATCCTGATTGATCTGGGCATGCAATATTTAGGAGCAGAGGTTGTAGTCTGTTTTGCATATATTTTTGTCCAAACGTATTAACAATAGGGGTATGTAGGAGTCCCTTTCATTAGGAGGCTTTTTTGGCTTTAGTAAAGATTGTATAGTTGCCACTCACATGGTTGGGGGTAGTGATCCAGTTTCTAACGCCTCCTCGTATACATCTAGCAGGCGTGGGAGCCAAAATATCTGCGTAGCATTTATAAAAGGCGGCTGTCAGGCCATTCGATCCTGGAGCCTTATCCACCGGTAAACGCGTTTATGACCTAAACTATGTCACCTGTCGTAAAGGGTACATCTAAATATTCCTTGTTGGCTCTACCCAGCCACAGTAGTTCAATAGTCAAGGTTGGATAGTAGGCTCTCAATTGTCTCTTGTAAATGGGAAGAGGTGTATAACTTTGAATAGAACTGAAGTAATGCGTCTGTTATATTTTGCAAGCCTCTGATCGGTTTGTGTCCCTCGTCAAAAATTTCAGTGATATAGGTGTTATGTCTCAGCGCATGAAATGTTTGCTAATATTTTTTGTCTGGCTTGTCTACCTCATCATATCTCCTGGCCTATGTGTACTTGCCCAGGAATTTTACTTCTCCCTGTGCATCTTCTTCGTATTCAGAAATCTTTTCTCTCAGTTTTGATTGCAAAGTTTCTTTTTCAGAGGCGTAGAATCGATGCTCAAGATCGCCTATCTCATTTTCTAGCTTTGCCAGAGAGTCTCTTATTGCTTTTGAAACACCTACCTATTTGGCTATGCTTTTCCCTCTGATTACTACTTTAAAAGCCTCCCATAATGAAGCGTGTGATGATACTGAGCCCTGGTTAATTTAAAAATAATCTTTGATGTCTTTTCTTATCTCTTCACAAAAAACGGTGTCTAACAAAGCTAAAGGCGGCAATTTCCAAGTGAACATCTGCTGGTTGCCATCTGGGACTTCTAATTGTAAGCAACAAGGGGCATTGTAAAACAATGTGCGAGGTAGGTGTTCAATGGCCTTTGTCCATGTAGCTAGATCGTCAGAGACTAACCAGTAATCCAACCTGGACCATGCTCAATGATGGGTTGTGATGCATGTGCTTTGAGTTTATAGCATGTTTAGTTAGCCAAATATCTAAAAGTTTCGCTTCAGTAATATAACTATTCAGTGCGGCCTCAGCTTTGAAGTGTAGATTACCAGATCCATCTACACTTGACTCCCAAGAGCTCACTTCTTTCATCACACCAATGGGCATTCAAATTTAAACACATGCTGTTCGGTCAGGTCCATGACGTTGGTCTTTCAGAGATTAAAGTCCAATATACTGACTGGAATCCTGGGGGTGTTCTGTTATCAGGATGATGTGCTGATATTTGGAAGTTTTCAAGCACAACATAATGAAGACAAGTTTTGGACAGATTCAAAGAGTATGGCTTTACAGTAAGGGCATACATTCACTTCTGAAGGGGTACAACCCAAAGCAGATCAGGTTAACACGATAATGAAATTAGTGACACCCAAAACCAAAGATGAGCTTGTGGAAAATTCAGCCCATAACGCACCTGATGCCCAGGCTGCTGGCGCAAGACGCCTCTTAGTTCCCATCTTGAACAATTACCAAATAAAGAGACGGGCGCTGGAAGCAGGAAAACAAGAACAGAGTTTTATTTCTCATGAGGAGAGCCTGTCATGTCGGACACTCGCATAGTGTCTTCAGGAGGTGCTCTCTCTTTCCTACCCACTCCTCTCCCCCAGTTTCTCTGAGGCTTCGTCTTTTATACACATGTTTATGATGCACAAACATTCCTTAGTACAATAAAGACGCTTTGAAGTAGGAAAAGGCATGCTTGGAACCCCAGCTTCAGGCCTATTCCCATACCAGTCGCTCAGATGTCATCCTCCCCTCCTGAATGTAACAAAAGATTGTGATCTCTCAGCCGGACATTCCTACAGGACACGAGGGCAGGAGGGGATGATCAGATCAAAGGTTAGGCAGGCGATAAGATCGGGCACTTCGGCTGGCGTATCACGGTTTTGTTATGCTGGGCAGGGAAAAAGGGGGGTGTACATCCACGAGGCTTGGTCCTAGGACTTGGGACCGGGTCGAAACGCCAAGTGCAGCTGGGGGGGGGGGGGCTTGTCAGCAGAGGGGAAGGGTGTTCTTGGGAGGAAATGGGGGGGGTGTGGGTCAAGCAGGAGTGTTACTTCTAGAGCAGGGTCACGCAGAGGGAGAGGGTCTTATGGCCGATGCATGAGCAGTGCGCGCAGGGAGGGGTGCCGGGGGTTTAACAAACGGGCAGAGAGGCCATGGAGCCTAAAATGGTTGTCGTGTACGTGTGTGCATGGGTCTATGCTGGCGGGATAACACAGTCAGTGTTTCGCGATATCCGTTCTGCATACAACAAGGGGTACAGTGAACACAAATGAACGCCGCTTATGTGCATATACATCGCAATTTTCAACAGTCGCCGCTTTTTTACATAAGCTAGTTCATTTCTATACAGTCGATACGATTGGCGGAATGTGGTACATATGTTTTTACATTTGTTGGGTTATTCATACAAGTCTAGAGATCGGCATAATACCTAGTCGGGGTCAATCAAGAAAAAGGGTTCCGACACATTATAGAATCAGGTTCCGACTTTCTCTCCGGTGACATCAACATACAGTAAAAAGTGCTCTGATACCTTCGGGTCTTGTCAGTGCTATAAGAGACTTTTGGAAAACTAAATACATTGAGGGAGGAATTCAGTTCGATACAAGCAATTAGTCAAGGGGTGGGTAGAAAGTTCAGGAAGGGGGGTCTTCGTCACAATGTCTTTTTAACAGAGTCCGTCTTCTTTTGTTGGCGCTGTTGAGCACCGGCGGTGGAGCTATAGGTCCAGCTCGGATTCATCCTTACGCGTTGCAGGGTGCGATCAGTCCTCTGCTGTTAGATCACAGTCCTGTTTCCTAACTGATCTACTTAGGGGTGCCTCAAGCTGGGCACCTGCGTGTCTTTCTTCTTCCGTGGCAAAACCTTATACTATCTAAATGCTGCTCTTCTTTTCTGAGTCAAAAGTTATGCGAAAAGGGTGATGTTGTTGAATAATCGAGGGAAGAGAGGGCAGAGTGGGATCAGATCTTTGAACACACCAAGGGACCAAAGGAGCAAAGGATGACGAGCAGGCAGGCCCATCAGTCGGGCTCAAAAGGGACGGGGACTTCAGGCACGAGTGGGTCAGCAAATCGAGGGCTTCAAGGCAGCCCTTCATTCCTTCATCTGCCGAGTTTGAGAGTGGTGCCTCGTCCTGCGTCGCGTTGCTCTGCGACTCCACCTTTGGTCGAGGTCACACGTGCTTCATGATCTGTGGCCAGGCTGTGCGTCACGTCCAGCTCCTCTCCTCCGGTGATTGTATCTTTGAATGAGTACAAAACAAGTTTTAGAAAAACTGGCAGGAGAAGACATTTATACATCTCAATTCCGTCCCCAATCCTAAGTAGGTGGGGGATATGTTCATCGATCACAGTCAGAAGTCATCACTTATGGAGTATGTAGGTGGGCATTCCCACTGAATTCGTAAGCCTATTTGGCGTTCATTCGTGACGTACGTGGAGAGAAATCGGACTCCTATCAACAGTGTATTATATCAAACTCGAAATCGAGTCCTTAGGTAGAGACTCGCCCTTTTTCTTTTTAACCCAAGTACTGACAATCTTACATTTCCCTTCGGGGTCGGCTAACTCTTGCAAGCAGGGGCGTTATCATCATGAGAGGGGGGCAGATGTTAAACATGCTTTTCTTGGGGAGTGACCGTTAATCAAAGTCATCAATTACGCTTCGGGGATAGCTGATATGGAGCAGGGGTCAATCGGGAGAAGCGAGGACGCTTTGGACAGGGAGCTGGGGTCAATCGGGAGAAGTGAGGACGCTTTGGACATCCGCACGTAAGTGCAGAGGGGTGAGGAAATCTGGGCATTGGGAATTGCACTTCTAACGAACTGAAAAACAGAAGACCATTGACGTTATAGTCCCCCTATAAAAAGGCCAGATTAGGGGACATCAGTCGTCTTACCTGTCCTTTCTTTCATTACCAACTCGGGTTCTATCGTTTTGCAGAAAGGAGAGGTAGTAATATGGCAAGTTACAATCGTTTTAGTTCCTGTCAATTTTGCCGAACACCTTTGTGTTCGAAGAGACCCAATTAGGTGTGTGCCGGTGGGGCACAACGTTACCACACAAGGGAGGAGGGAACAGGGGGACCCTCAGAGAGAGAGAGAGTCCGCACTCTAAACGAACCATTCGGTACACGTATGACATGGAGAGAGAGAGAGAGAGAGAGAGAGTGAGAGAGAGAGAGAGACATGTACAATAATAGGCCATTTAGTGCGCACACAACAGAACAGCAGGGGTCAAGTAATACGGAAACACAGGCAGAGGGACGACGTAGATCCATACATTACGTACACACAAACTCAGGTGAGGGAGACAGTACATGTATTATATACAAAAATCCAAGACAAAACATAGAACAGTTATTGGCCATAATGATCTCTTCCTGTATGCTGTGCATCCTTAGCATCCTAAGCTCTTTTTACCTTTTTCTTCTCTTTTATCGTCGGCTGCCTTTACTGGTGGCTTTGGTTGTACACACTTACGCCTTTGGCAATTGGTCAAGAACTAACCTGATCGGGCTAATGTGTTTCCAGGCTGAGGCAACAGTGGGTGTCAGTTGGGAGAACAATGGGGTAGCTTTGAGTTTCATGTCTATGAGGGTGCGAAAAGGATGTAGTAGATTTTAAATGTAAACCTCACCTCAAAATATTCCTTAAACTTTCCCTATTTAGTTAAATGTAGGATGCTTATTCATTAGTGCACGTCATTTTTGGTTGTACTATTCGGGGTGCCAAGCGAAGTCATATTTTGTAGTTTCCGCTTCAGGCTGTCCCCCCAAGCGCTAAGTTCAGGGAGAGAAATAGTCATTGTTTGCACGTCATGTGTAGGCACCATAATCAAACCCCTTTTTCCCATCTCTTCGTCCGCTAGATCATCATTTTTCGTACTTTTAATCGACGTTCCGATGTGACCTGCAGAAAGAGGGAAAAAGAAGGGGGGGGGGCGGGGGCAGCATTTAAAAACACATTAGCACGCATAAACCCGAAAAGGCTTTTACTTACTACATACTCGGCCTATCTCCACGGAATGCAGTCCCTGCCAACTCGGCATTTAAGCCCAGGTGGACCGCTTAGTGTGGGAGAGATGATTATCGGAAGCCTGTGGATAGCATAGGTCGCCCAAGTGTGGTATTACGGATCGTGTGCAAGGGGGTGGTCAGAACAAAGGGCAGTCGGTGCAAAGTGGGGGGAGGCGAGCTCGTGCTCTCCTTGGAGGAAAAGGGATAACCTACAGTGGTACGGAGTCGTTGTCGTTCGTACTAGGGGGGTCAGGTGGCACTCCTTCGGGGCGACTTAGGGGCCTTTTAAAACAACTTTCCTGATACAGGTAGCATATAAAGTATAGGCTAAATACCAGGATCTTTAGCGGTTGCTTTAGGCTGTACAAAAATGAAAAAACACATACAACAAAAAACCTGGACCGTTCATATTTGCAATATTTCTGAGTACTATACTTTTTAACCCTTAACTAATCGAGCTGAGCCATCTCACCTGTATTTTAGTTATATCGGAAATAGTGGTCATTTATTCGAAACTTACCAATTTACGCGTGACAACTACATTTACTTTTTTTTCCCAAAAATCTTTAATAAAAATGTCGGTGTACAAATACGGGCCTACAACCTCGTGGGCCGGCCACGGAGCAGGCTGGAACTGTACATGTGGGGATACTTAGTAGTGGAAAACTTAATGGAGTCGGTGGTCGTTGATTTCATAATAAAAAGTGCAACAAGTGCAATAAAATCATATCGAAACTTCAGTGTGAGCGAGTATCATAAGTGTTGAAATTCGAACTTTCAATAATCATGATGCGCCAAACCTTAACAACAATTCATTGTCCGAATGTTCAATCAGTACCCATCTCATGTCAATTCATTGTCCTGAACACATAATCAGTACCCATCCCATATCAATTCATTGTCCGAACTGACAGTACACATCCCATATCAATTCATTGTCCGAACTGACAGTACACATCCCATATCAATTCATTGTCCGAACATGTAATCAGTACACATCCTATATCAATCCATGTGTTTAAAAAAACTGCATACATATCTCATGACACCAAGGCTGAGCAATCGGGGTACAACAAGGAGTTGAAAGTTTCATTTGTACCGGCGCCATTTTGGGTGCAGCCAGGCAGATCCAGGCATAGTCAAAATCTCCACAAACTCGTGGTTGGCCCAGAGCCTCTTTCGGCAGTCCAAGAGTTCCGTTAAAGGGCAACAGAAAGGATCGGCAGTATGAACCATCAGTCAAAAGGGGGAGGGAGGCAACAATTTTTCTACCGGGTCATACTGGGTTTTCACCGGAACTGATCCGAACTGTAGTCTGCAGTATTTTAGTCATTCAAACTGAGGCTGGCGTCAGCACGGGAGCGCCGACGTCTCGCGGCTACATTTTCATCGTTCCGTGGGCAATCATGGCAGTCATTCCCCATCGAGGGTGTCCGCGGGGGTCGGGGGCCCCCGTGGCTCTTATAGAATCTTCAAAGTCGAGGAGAACACTTATGATGGTGGGACTCACTTCTTAATCAACAAGCAACCGGGCCATCCCTTCACGCCGGGCCCGCTCCTGTAGGGTCGATCGCCATTTTACGAGTGGGCGAACCCTTGTCGGGTGAGTGGAGCGTTGGGGGTGCCACTGGGGGCCTCCACCTGGGGAGGTGGGAGAGGCTCGCTCGCGCCGCCTCTCCCTCCCAGTGCACCCCACGCCGTTTTTCTCGGCGCTAATATTCATGATGGCCGGACCAGGCGATGAGAGGGGGGGGGGGGTCGGAGGCATAGGCAAGACATCCCCCCCCCTGGTGGCCTGCAAGGCGCCGCTTCAGGGCCGAACGGGGAGCTTCTACCAAGCCGTGGCTGGACCAGGAGATGCGAGGGGGGGGTCGGTGGCATGAGCAAGACATCCCCCCCCGTGTTGTCGCAGCCATTATTGAAGAAAGAAGAGGGGACGCCCGGATCCCGTCGGCCTCGGCTCCTCTTCTGGCCCACCTTACGCGACGACCTCCGGCCGACGGCTGGCAGCAGGACCCGCCCTACACGTGTCGAAGCTCTCGTCTTCCGGATGGGCGTAGCCGCGAACCTGTTGCACTTCGGGAGTTTCCAGAAAGGGGGTAGGTATCTGCTGATTTGTATCTATCTCATGTTACCGTTGTTAGGGCGTGGCAGGCGGTGGGGCAGACATGTTTGGAGCAGTGAGGGGTGGCGAAGCCTGGTTGCCTCGTGGCTGCCGTGATGTCAAGCTTGGCTTTTCTCACCATTTTCATGTTTCTTATTACGGGCTTATTTCTAACGTTTCTTATTTCTAGCAAAATCATGTGTTTTATCGTGAGCTAATTCTAACGTTTTCCTATTTGTAGCGAAATCAAAAACTCATCAGTGGCCTACTGATTTTGCTTTCTTATTTCTTTCTTCCCTTTTTTTTCTAGCGTGTTTCATGCTAAAGTTTCTGTTAACAGGATACGGTGATTACTTCGTTATTGTTGCATATGTCCTTTTTATTAGGGGTGCCCTCTGGTCGAGCCAGATGACCTACCTCTAATAAATGGTCCGGGTGGAACTAGTTTACCAATCAGTGGGGAGTAGATAGGCCCGAGAGATTACAACGGGGGACAAAGGTCCGCCTTACCTACCCTTCACTACTTGCAAAGATTAGACAGAATATTTCTTTTCTACGTTATTTGCAAACAGAGAATACCTCAAAAGAACTATTCCTTGGACAATAAATGTCCAGACAATCAATCAATCAGTGGGGAGAAAAACAGGCATGACGGATTACAACGGGGACAAAAATCTGCATTACCTATCCTTCACTATCTGCAAAGGGGGCAGAATATTTCTATTCTTCCCTGTTTGTAGACAGGGAATATCTCAAAGAGCAATAATCGATAAAAATCGATAACAAACAATCAGTGGGGAGAAAGATAGGCATGACGGATTACAATGGGGGACAAACGTCTGCATTAACTATCCTTAACTATTTGCAAAGAGAGAGGAACGTTCCTATTCATCGCTGTTTGCAAATAGAAAATGTCTCAAAGAGAACCAATACTTCAAGTACAATCAATCAATCAATCAGATGGATAAAGCCATCCTACCAATCGGACGTAAAGATGTCCTACTTAACCTTACCCGGACCGGACCGTGTGGGCAATTCTTCGCCTTCCCCTTTCCAGCGCCCAATCGTTCTCTTTCTCCATGTTTTTACCGCAGCATTCCTGTGGGATTCCAGTCAGGACAGTAGGTCACTTGAGAGAGGTCCGTTCGGAATTGGTGAAGTTCATTCAATCGGCAGCCGGACGAGGGCCCTCTCAAGGCAGGTATACTCCAATCGTTTAGATGTTCACCCCATCGTCTGGACCTCTCTTACCGGACCCTATGTTGCTGATGGACCCCGCGTTGGGACGCCAATTGTGGAAAAGTCAGCCCATAACGCACCTGATGCCCAGGCTGCTGGCGCAAGACGCCTCTTAGTTCCCATCTTGAACAATTACCAAATAAAGAGACGGGCGCTGGAAGCAGGAAAACAAGAACAGAGTTTTATTTCTCATGAGGAGAGCCTGTCATGTCGGACACTCGCATAGTGTCTTCAGGAGGTGCTCTCTCTTTCCTACCCACTCCTCTCCCCCAGTTTCTCTGAGGCTTCGTCTTTTATACACATGTTTATGATGCACAAACATTCCTTAGTACAATAAAGACGCTTTGAAGTAGGAAAAGGCATGCTTGGAACCCCAGCTTCAGGCCTATTCCCATACCAGTCGCTCAGATGTCATCCTCCCCTCCTGAATGTAACAAAAGATTGTGATCTCTCAGCCGGACATTCCTACAGGACACGAGGGCAGGAGGGGATGATCAGATCAAAGGTTAGGCAGGCGATAAGATCGGGCACTTCGGCTGGCGTATCACGGTTTTGTTATGCTGGGCAGGGAAAAAGGGGGGTGTACATCCACGAGGCTTGGTCTTAGGACTTGGGACCGGGTCGAAAGGCCAAGTGCAGCTGGGGGGGGGGGCTCGTCAGCAGAGGGGAAGGGTGTTCTTGGGAGGAAATGGGGGGGGGTGTGGGTCAAGCAGGAGTGTTACTTCTAGAGCAGGGTCACGCAGAGGGAGAGGGTCTTATGGGCGATGCATGAGCAGTGCGCGCAGGGAGGGGTGCCGGGGGTTTAACAAACGGGCAGAGAGGCCATGGAGCCTAAAATGGTTGTCGTGTACGTGTGTGCATGGGTCTATGCTGGCGGGATAACACAGTCAGTGTTTCGCGATATCCGTTATGCATACAACAAGGGGTACAGTGAACACAAATGAACGCCGCTTATGTGCATATACATCGCCATTTTCAACAAGCTGAGATCCTTTTTAGGAATGCTAGAATTTTAGAGTAATTTCATCAGCAACTTTGCCAATCGAATGTGCCATATGAGCAAATTGTTAAAAAAATAAGGTAAACTTTGAATGGGATAGGTATTACTAGAGAAAATGTAAAGATGTTACGAATGCTCTAACCACAGCACCAGACTTGAAACCATTTGTTCCAGGACAAAAATATAATTACAACAGATGCCAGTCCAAAAGAGCTAGTAACTGTTCTGCTACAAAAAAATGGAAAAGGTGAGAAAATAATTGCATTTGCCTCAAGAGCACTTAGGCAATGTGAGGTCAACTATTCTGTAATGGAAAAAGAAGCATCTGCAGTGTACTGGGTACTAAACGAATTCAAGAACCTTATTTGGGGTACTGTGTTCAACTTAAGAATAGACTACAAGTCACTTAAGAAGGTATTTACAGAAAAGGGCTGGAAACAATTTCCAGTAGAATTAAAAGATGGGTCACTAATCTACAATAGTACACATTTGACAGATTTGATTGGATTTTTCGAAGGAAGCAAACCAAAAAAGAAAACAAGGAAAAAGGCTCATATACAATGTGACCTCTAAGTACAATCTGAACCCAAAGTTAGGAACATACAATACTTTTTTGTAAGGTATGTAGGAGTATACATATAGATGAAAACATAAGTTGCAGTGGTAGAATATTTTGCCCAGTGTTGTCGATGAATGAAGCAACAGTTCGTAAATCATGTAATGTGCATAACTATGGCAGCTGTATAACAACTAATACTCCCCCCACCCAGCAACCAACAGGTGTGCTCCCAGCAGCAGACAGTAAAGAAAGAGAAAGAAGGATGGAATTCGTATCCGGTCTATATTGTGTGTCAATGGTAGATGTCATTGCGTGTAGAGAGTAGTGTGCAATGTCTGGAAGAAGTTCGGGTATTGCTATTTTTTCAAAGCCCTAGTACCTTAGTTCACCCAGGGCATACCTCTGTATGTGGCTTGGGTCAGCATTAACACATAGGTGTGTCTCCCTGTGGGTCATCTATGTGTGGCTATAGTGAGTTTGTGTCTAGCAGGAGCGACCTCTGACCCTGCCAGCAGGTAGGTCGCCCCCCAGCCGCCGCACGGTCCTCCTGTGGCGCTAGTAAGTCATTTGTGCTCCTGATCTCGTTTTGCTTCGTTTTGTGCCCTGTGCCCCTCTCTCCCCGTTTTTCTTCTGTGCCCTGATCTTGTTTTGCTTTTTTTGTTGTGCCCTGTGCCCCTCTCTCCCCGTTTTTCTTCTGTGCCCTGATCTTGTTTTGCTTCGTTTGTTGTGTCCTGTGCCCCTCTCTCCCCGTTTGTCTTCTGTGCCCTGATCTTGTTTGCTTCGTTTCTGTGCCCTGTACCCCCCTTCCCCGCCTCCCTCCGCACCACCTTCTCCCGCCGCTGCTTGCCTGTTGTCGTACAGGCCTCAGCCTGGCCCGCTAGTGCAAGGGGTTCGCCCTTCTGCGCACGAAGTCCTCAGACCCAAAGGAAAAAGTTGGCACGGAAACTGGAATTGCAAAACATAGAATTTATTACACCTCATGAGGTGGTGCTAAAGTTCAGACAGTACCCTTCGGCACTATGAGAAGTAGCACAAAGGGCTACCGGACACATGGTTTATTTATACCCACACAGGGGCTCAAGAAAAGGCGGTACAAAGCACAAAAGCACATTTTATGTCCATACAAGGTAACATCGAGAGCAGAATCGATCAGTGGGAGGAGTTAACAGTCTTGGGGTTTCGGCTAACACATTCCAATCTAGGGCTAAGCATTAGCAGATGTGGACCCTAACGGTCAGCGGCAAAGCACAGGGATGCTATTATTAGACTGTTGCCGGGCAGATTCAAAGGTCACAAGCAGAGAGGTAGGACAACGCACATGGTCGACACGAGGCAGAGTGTGGCAGAGAAAATGGCTGCCATGAATACAAAATGGATGCCGTCAAATGTCATGATAACGGCTAAAACTCGATGTCTTTTGCTAACGCTCAACTCAATCGACGTTATAATACAACACTGTGGCCCCGCCCCCCGCTGTCCCCATTTGCCACCCCGCTCCCACCTCCCAGCTGCTCCTCCCTCCCACAGCCCTTCTTATGATGGCCGCGTCTGCGCCTGTTCTCGCCTGGACCGCGCCCAGTGCCAGAACCCCTGGCTCCCACCGCACCCAGAGCCCCCGATTGAGATACGACTCCGCTGCCCTCACCACACTCAACACCGGACGAACACCCGCCTGCTACCAAGCCACCCCAAAGCGAACCCACGGACCCTTCACCTGCCAAGCCTGCAAATACACCTGCCTCCGAACCTGCAGACCACCCACCGGACCTCGCAACAACAACAGCCACCTCAAATGCATCCTCCTCAACACATGCTCCATCCACAAGCACGCAGTCGAACTCTGGGACCTTCTCGACACAACAGCACCAAACGTCGCCTTCCTCGCGGAAACCTGGATGAACGCCTCCTCGGCCCTCGACATCGCCATAGCCATCCCGGACGTCTACAAAATCACCCGGAAGGACCGCGTCAACCAAACCGGGGGAGGAATCGCCATCGTCTACAGGAACACCATCAACATCACGACCATCACCGAAGACACACTCTCCACCG
Source organism: Lissotriton helveticus (assembly GCF_964261635.1). Classification (NCBI taxonomy): domain Eukaryota; kingdom Metazoa; phylum Chordata; class Amphibia; order Caudata; family Salamandridae; genus Lissotriton; species Lissotriton helveticus. The sequence goes on from NC_136059.1 coordinate 1,456,285,685, forward strand.
CCGAACACCTACACTTCCAGATTCACACCCACCCCAAGACCACCCTTAGAGGAACACTCATCTACAGACCCCCGGCCCATGCACGCAATTCAGTGAAACCATCGTCGACTTCATCAGCCCGCACGCCCTAGCCTCACCAGAATACATACTCTTAGGAGACCTTAACTTCCACCTGGAGAAAAACAGCGACAACAGCACCACCACCCTACTCGACAACCTCGCCAACCTCAGACTCAAACAACTGGTGAACACCCCAACCCACATTGCTGGCCACACGCTCGACCCCATCTTCTCCGCCAGCAACCACGTCTCCTTCAGCCACTCCTCCGGACTACACTGGACCGACCACAGATGCATCCACTTCACCTTCAAAAAGAATACATCCCACCACCGCACGCAACAAATCCCCCGCAGACACTGGAGCAAAATCACCACAGACCAGCTCCTCTCATCGCTGAGCCAGAACCCACCAACAAACACCGCTGAAACCAACGATGCAGCCCACAACCTCGCACAGTGGATCACCAGCTGCGCTGATGACCTCGCACCTCTGAAGAACCCCCCAGGCATGAACGGCTACAGGAAAACTCCATGGTGCACAGACGCCCTCAAAGAATCAAAGAAGTACTGCCGAACCCTCGAAAAAACCTGGCGCCACGAACAAACTACAGCAAACATGACAGCCCTCAAGACTGCCACCCGCAAACACCACCAGCTGATCCGCACCACCAAAAGGACATCATTCAAAGAGCGACTAGACAACAACACCCACAACAGCAAGGAACTCTTCAACATCGTCAAAGAACTCTCCAACCCCAGCGCCAGCAACAACGACATCACACCATCGCAAGAACTCTGCAACTCCCTCGCCACGTTCCTCCACCGAAAGATCTCAGATATACACGACAGCTTCGGACCCCAGAATCCGCCTCCAGTCACCGAACCAACGACCCCCACCACCACCCTCAGCACCTGGACCCCCATCAGCACTGAAGAAACCACCAACGTCATGAACTCCATCCACTCCGGCTCCCCCTCGGACCCATGCCCCCATCAGATATTCAACAAAGCCGACACCATCATTGCACCCCATCTCTGGAACGTCATAAACATCTCGTTCATGTCAGCCACCTTCCCCGAGAGCTGGAATCATGCAGAAATCAACGCCCTTCTGAAGAAACCCACAGCAGACCCCAAAGACCTCAAGAACTTCCGCCCCATCTCCCTTCTTCCTTTCCACCCAAGGTCATCAAGAAGACCGTCAATAAACAGCTGACTGCTTTTCTCGAGACAAACAACTCGCTCGACCCTTCCCAGTCTGGTTTTTGAGCCAACCACAGCACCGAGACCGCCCTCATCGAAGCCACCGACGACATCAGGACCATGATGGACAACGGAGAAACAACCGCCCTTATCCTCCTATACCTCTCGGCAGCCTTCGACACCATATGCCATCACACCCTAATAACACGCCTCTTCAACACTGGGATCCAAGGAAAGGCCCTGGACTGGATCACCTCGTTCCTCTCCGACAGAACCCAGAGAGTCCGCCTCCCTCCCTTCCGCTCAGAAGCCACCAAAATCATCTGCGACGTACCCCAAGGATCCTCGCTCAGCCCAACGCTCTTCAATATCTACATGAGCCCCCTCGCCGCCATTGAACGCAAACACAACATCAACATCATCTCCTACGCCGATGACACCCAGCTGATACTCTCCCTCACCAAAGACCCAGCCACCGCCAAAACCAACCTACAGGAAGGAATAAAAGACGTCGCAGAATGGATGAAGCTCAGCCGCCTGAAGCTGAACTCAGACAAGACGGAGGTCCTCATCCTCGGACAATCCCCCTCCGCCTGGGACGACTCCTGGTGGCCCTCAGCACTGGGCTCCGCACCAACACCCTCGGACCACGCACGCAACCTGGGATTCATCCTGGACTCCACCCTCACGATGACCAAGCAAGTCAACGCCGTCTCGGCATCATGCTTCAACACCTTGCGCATGCTCCGAAAAATATTCCGGTGGATCCCCACTGAAACCAGAAAGACGGTCACCCAGGCCCTCGTCACTAGCCGACTGGACTACGGAAACGCCCTATACGCAGGAACCACCGCCAAACTCCAGAAACGACTACAACGCATACCGAACGCCTCCGCACGATGCATCCTCGACATCCCTCGCCATAGCCACATATCCACCCACCTGAGAGACCTGCACTGGCTCCCCGTCAACAAGAGGATCACATTCAGGCTCCTCACCCACGCACACAAAGCTCTCCACGACATGGGCCCCGAATGCCCCAACAACCGCCTCACGTTCTACACTCCCACCTGCCGGCTCCGCTCCGCTCCGCCAGCCTCGCCCTTGCCATCGTCCCACGGATCCGCAGAGCCCCAGCCGGAGGAAGATCGTTCTCCTACCTGGCTGCCAAGACATTGAACTCCCTCCCCGCACATCTACGACTGATCCAGGACCATCTCACGTTCAGGAGGCACCTCAAGACCTAGCTATTCGAGCAGTAGCAGCACCCCCCCTCCCTTCAGCGCATTGAGACCCTCACGGGTGAGGAGCACGCTCTATAAATGTTTTGATTGATTGATTGATTGAAAGACTCCAATAGAAGATCCCCAGACATGTCAATAGGTATCGTCCTCGGTGTTCCTTACTGCATAGTGCCCCACTTTCAGTGAGTCCCCAACATTCCATCTCCTCCCTCCGGGCTGGTAATGCAGGCGGGACGCCGACTTCCAGCACCTAGTTATAAGGCGTTACGCCAGAATGAGCGCCTGGTCAGCGAATTTTGCCTGCACTTTTCAACCCTGTGGCAGCAGGCAACTCTCTCCCATGGTCCATGAGTGTCCCTCAACTACCTCCAGCATTGTGACCGCTATCTGTGTCCAGTAGGTGGAGAGGGCGGGGCATGACCATAACCTATGCAAGAGGTCGGCATCTTGTTCAGTGCATCTTGGACAGTTCGCTGCCTCTGCCGGGAACATTGTGTGTAGTCAATGTGGTGTAAGATATGCTCTTTGAGTTATCATATATTGTATGAATTTAAGCCTGGAGTTGCAGGAGTCTACCCTTGGATACGCGAGAAGGGAGGCTCATTCTTTGTTGGTCAGAACCTTGCCCATGTCCATGTCCCACTTAGCCCACAGAGGAGATGGGGTGAGGGTATGTGTGCCCGTATGCCTTGGTCCAACCACCACTTCCGGTGTCTACCAGTGCCCATCTGGTATATCAAGTGCACCTGTACATGTGTTGATGGTTCAGGCCCATCAGGAGCCCAGCCCTGCTATCTTATTAGACTAGCATGTAGTAGAAATAATGTGTCAGGGAGCCCCTGTTTGTGCACAAAATCTGTATGGGTAAGTAGAGTGCCACCTCCAAATAGTGCACCGACAGTTGACACCCCAGCCTGCTCCTACTTGGAGAGTGGTCAATGTGTCAGTATCCCACCAGAAATGGGGAGTCCCAGAAGCAAAATGTTGGGTGCATGTGGTGTTATGGGTGCTGTGTATTTCAGGGCCAGCCTCCAATACATCAGCAACACTTTTAATAGTGGTGGGCTTGTAATTTGGACATTCCCCCGGGTCACATTGGTGTATGCAGTGCGTTTTGCGCAACCATACCAGGAGTGTACGCTTTCTCCTGTAGATTACGGCGCGCTAGCTAGTAAGAGAGCCACTGCAGTTGGCTCGCCATGCACCAGGCCCTGAAGTCTGGAGCTCCCATGCCACCTGCGTTGGACAGCAGTTGTAATTTTGCCAGACTGACACGGTGCCCAGCCATTCCCCTATATTAAATCAGTCAGTAGCATATTCAGTGTTTTGAAAGTAGCAGGTGAGATGGGATCACAATCGGTCTAAGGAGAGGCACCCTGCATTGGGGAAATGATCTGGATCGCCCACATTACTTGGTAGATTCTGAGTATGTTTAAAGATGTACTCTGTCCGGGCACAAATCTGCATCAATCTACCTGTATGAGTTTTGAGAGAAAGGGTAGGAGACTGCTCACCAGCACTTTGCTCGTTATTTTATATTCTCTGTTTAGGAGCGACAGGGGCCTATATGCCATGATGTCTATACGGTCTCTACCCAGTTTTCGTAGTGATATTACTAATGCTTGTGATGTGGTTGAGGGTAATGTGCCCCTCTCCAGTGAGACGCGGTACATGCACTCCAACTGGGGCACCAGGTGCGTGACATAGGCTGCATAAAACTCCATAGGGAGGCCATCTAACCCAGGGGTTTTGTTAAGAGTACACATTTGATGTAGAATACATCTCAAGCACACAGAACTTTGCTGCAGATTGCTTGTCCTGATTGGTTGATGACACGGAAAAGGAAGAGAAAGCCTCTGATATCCAAAGTGAGGATACAGAATTGTACAAAGAAAGTGTGTGTGTGATCACTAATGTGATGGTTGAGAAGGAACATTGGAAAACAGAGTTATAAGCAGATCCCATTGTAAGTAAAATACAAGATGTGTTAATCCAAGGGTAGGATAGTGTAGAAAAGAGTGAAGAGTGGCTGAGGCCATATTGGATAGACAGAGAAGAATTTTCAGACATAGATGGATGCCTTTTCAGAGGCACAACATTGATATCTCCTGAAACCTCCAGGAAAATAAACTGATTGACATAGCACACAAAGGCAATCTGGGTATCACCAACACCAAGCATAGGTTGAAGTTAGACTTTTGGTGGCCAGGGTTGGATGTACTGATTGGGAAAGAGTTAAGGAATTGCTTAGCTTGTTCCACCAGTGATAAGGTAGCAACAGTGAACATTCCACTCATACAGTGTTGCACCCTACTTTAAGGTGACTAGGTGGATGTAGCAATGGATATCATTGGGCCACTGATGGGAGAAAAGAATTCCCCATGCATTCTAGTTTTAGCCAACGTATATTCAAGATGTCCAGAAATCAAAGTTGTCTCTGATATTAGTTCGACCTCAGTTATAACTTTCCTGCTAGGGTTTTTTTTTACATGCGAGACTACCCAACACCCTTTCAACTGATAATTCTGTTCAGTTTTGCTCCCAAGAAATGAAGGAATTTATAAAATGTAATGGAATAACACGCAAAGTTAGTGTCTGGTATGACCCAGAAATCAATGGGGCAGTAGAAATATTTTTAAAAATACACACACAAGAGTGCATTCAGCTGGCAAGATCAAATAAGTTGAGCTGGAATGATGAGGTGTGGAGGTGAATAGAGACGTATCACTTAACTCTTCATCAGTCAACCGGTATTAATAGCATTGAGTTGTTAAAGAGTAGGAAATCCAATTCTAGACTCGTACCTGGGTGGATGAAGTGGCCCAAAGTTTGGGTGATTGTTGATGTAGGTCAACAGTGGAGGAAAAAGGAGTTGGAGTTGTGGGTAGCCCGTAAAAAGGGCTTGACAAATTGCATTAGACCAAAGTTACTGAGTTTAAAGTGAATGATTTGGGTATGAGTGAAAGTTCTAACTGGCAACAAACTATGGTAAAAATTCACTCAACCTATCAAATTCATAACGTTTTCACAATGCGATCAAGACACAAGGATGGTATAATATGGAGTCTGGGGAGAGTGGTGAAACATTACTGGCCTAGACACAATGGGGAGATGCGTGAAAAGAACAGTGAAGCAAAGTCACAAAGTGGGCATAAGAATAACAGTCCTGTGTTACATAAGGTGGACAACTCTGGTTTAGGTCAGATCAAGTGGACTAGTGACTCACCACCCTGAGATTCTTAAAAGATTACTTAGTCAAGCAATACAGTGAGAGTTATTACATTGTTAACTTCACCTGATCCTTGGAAGTGGAATGTGGTACTCACGTCTAATTTTAACTCTATGAAGCCATGCATGAAAATCCTTACTTAACATACTTGTTTAATTTGCTTGTCTTTCTTCAAATGCGTTATTCACTGTTATGTTTCTATGTTTTCTGGGGTGGGAATCTGAGAAAAATATCTTTTGTGAAAAAAGGGAGATGTGTGGTATCTGTCCATCACTATGTCACTTGCACTGAAGAAGATAACAGAACATAGTATGGGAGACTAGAACAGTGGAAACTTGTGGTCATAAAGTTCGAGAATGTAGAGTGAGGAGCCTGCATGCTCCTGAACTGGCAGTTGACATACTATGGCTGTGATGTATGAAATAAACCTGATGCCTCTCTTCAGTCTCTCCTCTGCTTATTGCGTAATCTTTTTATCCTGCATTTTACACATATGTTACTAACCTGTTAAAATTCTGAACGCCTCGCAGTTCTGTCTACATTTTTTTATGACTCTTGAGAAACAGTAATTCAAGTGTTTAGAATTAAAACTACATTTCCCATAATCCATAATAACCTCTTCTTGTGAGAGCTCTTCTCTAATTTTAAATGGTAGGCAAAACAGAAATTGCAACAATGTGTTCACATTTTCTAGTTTAATGTTAAGGATCTGCATCTACTGGATGAAAGGATTATTTTTATTTTATAGCAGAAAGAGACACTGCCAACCTGATTCGGATGCAATAACTATTGGTCGAAGAACTCCCACCGCTCACAATCGAACCTGATGGAGCTGATGTCTGGCTTACAGTTGAGGATGAATATGACAAAGGAGAAATTTGATCATTGAGGTACCCCAGATATAAATGATAAGCACTGAGTACTGGAAGTGGTACAAAAGGGGGTGGTGATGGACGGAGCATCTGAACCAATCAAACACTCACACCCAGTCGAAAGATCTGGGTTTAATCCATCACCGTTCTTTAGCCCACTCTGCCACCCAGTTCAGACATGGCTATATGCAAATCAGTCTGACCCTGTGCCTCATGGGAACAGTCCAGCCCGAACTGCCAAGCCATGTCTTCCCTGGAACGGAAACAAGCTTCCGAGGACCGGTTTCTGGCATTACAGCCGCCTTCAGCCCGGCTTGCTTGAATCCAGTGGCAAAGTGAGCAAGGGACTCACGTCTGAGCAAACCCTGCCACACTTATGGCGGCCAAAAGCGGTGATGGATCAAACCCAGATCTTTTGACTGGGTGTGAGAGTTTGATTGGTTCAGATGCTCCGTCCATCACCACCCCCTTTTGTACCGAGTACTGGAAGTGGACATCTGGATGAGTTGGTGTCTTGAAGGTAGATAGGTGAACGATTGAAGAATGATGGCTGTAAATGTTCTCCTGCTGATACAAGATGGGCAGACCATTGCACAATTGTTATTGCTTGGGAGTTGCCTCAATCAAAGTAAGGTATGCGTGTTTGGTGTGGGAAAGTATGAGCATCTGCAGGGAGCGAGCAAATATGGAGCACAGCCAAGGACAGTCGAGTCTCATCATATTTACTGCAATCTGATTTCTGCAATATGTAATTCCTGGTCCATGTATTCAGCCACAACAAACACCAGCAAAATTAAGCATTAGATACAGCACGTGAAGCAGATGTGCGCATATGCTGATGCACTTTAACAGGACAGTCATAAGTGGCTGCTACCTGGTACAAGAAAACACAGCTCAGCTGCGCTGACATGAATGCCAGGAGACACATATTGACCTACAACCAGTGAATTTTGGAAAAAACAGGTCTTTTTAGTTATTTTCAGAAGATCTTTTTCACTTTTGAGGAATTCATTTCTCTATTGTTCGGTGATAATAACTGCATTGCTGACTGACTCTTATCTTAAATTAACAACTGCTCTCTGAGTCTTACGCCTGGAAGAAAGGTACAGCAGTGCATCAGCATAGTATCACTTACACTCTTCAAGGGTATATTCGTACTGATTGAAAAAGTAAACATCTCACAATCTTCTTTAGACATACATAGTCCACAAACTAGGGACTAACAAGTTCTGTGACCCGTTAAACTCTGGACTACCTCTAGCAAGGTTTTCACTCCGATCTTTCAAGACGGAGGGAGAAAACACAGACCTGCAGACAACCCACCCAATCTTCTTTCACAACTGAAGGTGATACCAAACACCTCACTGAGGCCTCTATAACCCGGTTACCCATGCAATTAGTCTGCCGAGTGACTCTACAACCATTTAGTAGTGATCAAATTCTTCATACAGAATCCACAGGTTCCATTGGTTAATTTGGTTAATATTGTGGTGTCAAAATCGAGTCAAGAATGGAAACATCTCGGGGGAAATTATCACGTTTGCGCATCTTCAGCGACAATATAAATTGGCCTCCTCCGAAATGTTTAGGTACATGCAGATAAAGCACGCACTGATAGCGGCATTACCACCTGGCACCAATGTCCCAGAGGCATCCCCTCTGGAGGACAGGTTGCTGACAGATTGTATGTTTAAGAAAGCAACATCATTTACATTCCGGAAGTAGGTCAATAACCTGCCGGACCCCACTGGACCCCCTAGGGACAAATGGACCCAAGACGTGGGAGACCTTGACGAGACTGAATGGCAGGAGGCACTGGCTTCCCCACGGGTGGTGGGTATACCATCGCGACTCAGACTGGTGCAGCTGAAAATCTTACACCGCTCTTACTACACCAGACACCCCTTACACAAGATAGGTAAAACACCACACCTGTATTGCTTACGTCATTGTGGAGACGAAGGCACCTTTTTCCATACTATATGGCAATGCCCCAAAATCATGGATTTCTGGGTAAAAGTGATGAGAATGATTTCCCAAACGGAGGACGCCTCCCTAGTACCGGAGCCCAGACGCTGTTTGTTGAATGTTTGGGAGCCAAATGACCTCACTCACCAGGCACAGGACTGGGCCACTTTAGGGATTATGATAGCTGTGAGAAGTTGGCCTGGTATATGATGTTCACTTTTCTAGTGAGCACCTTGCACCAGTCCAAACGACCCTTATGGTGATTGGTTGTAAGTCAACCTTATAGACCAGCTATCCTAGGGGTAGCATGGACAAAAGCAGTCTTAGGCTAAACTCAAGAGGGCATGTGAAGCCAGCTGTTTTACCATATGCAATCCCTTTAATACCAAATGAAAGGACACCACACAAGTTATATATTATAAAATATATGTATTTATTACTAGAATAATCCTCTGTACTCTTTATGAGGGCAGAAGCACAAGTGTTAAACAAAGAACTTCATATAACATACAAAAGTTGCCCAAATATGGATAGGCCCGGTGGCCCCTAAAACCATATACTAAAATAGTGGTATAAGAACCACGTCACAAACAATGGTAAGGCCTAGGGCCTTGAGAATCGCTGGGGCTACACGGGACAAACAGCAGTTAGGACGTGGGAGGCCCACAGGATGCGGGTGCAGTGACTAAATGAACACGCGTGCACCAATAGAAGTCAATGGTGCGTAAAAGTTAGAAAGGTGCAGATTTGGAGTCTTCCGACTGGATTAGAACTTAACCACTTAAAACTAGGACACTAGGGATGTAAATCTCTACAGGAGCACCGTAGTACTTGCGTTACCTCACCCACAGGAAGCGGGTGCATAGGTGTAAAAGTGTGTTGGGTTCCGTCGTGGAGTTCTATGGAGCCTTGGTGAAAAGATGCTGCAGGCGACCAGGAGAGAAGAGTCTTATTGGATCCAAGGGTGGATCGAAGATGTAGAGTACCTGAAAGCAGAGGGGACAGAGTCTGGGTCACTAGCCAGTGACCAGGAAGGAACCAGGCGATGTCGGGTTGCGATCAGGTGATGTCGTGAAGCTTGTCTCCGCTGCCACGTGGACCAGGAGGTATCGACGACGACCAGGTGCTGGGCACGGACTGTCCCACGAAGGCTCTCGCTGTCGGCGCTGTCGGATCTCGATTCAGAGTCAACAGGCCTTGGCAAATGTAACCCTCGCAGGAATCAAAGATGGCTTCTGGGTCAGACCAGCAAGGTCTGATGGGATGCTCCTTTTCAGGGGAGCAAGGGCCAGTCTGGAGCAACCAGACCAGCAGTGAAAATGTGTAGGTTCGTTGTCAGAGAGGCCACTAGCCAACAGGCAAGTGACCGGACAGACGCGTCGAGCAGGAAAATGCAAAAGGGCCCCACGCAGCAGCACTCGGTGAGTGTGGAGAGGTGATCTTCGGTGAAAAAGCTGCTCGGGCCTGGGGCTTCTCAATCCCCAATGCACAGCTTCGAGGGTGCCTCGGGAGCTGCACAGGAAGCACTTCGCTGGCTTTCCAAGATGGCCGGTCCACGTCTCACGTCGCCTCCACATGTCTCAGCTTTGCTGTGGCTGTGGATCGGGCTGTCGGATGTCTGGAAGTCTGGTTCTTGTTGGTCTCTGTCGTTCGAGCTCTGGCGGGAGCAACAACAAAGAAAACCTTGGAGCGCTGATGGTGCCTGCTTGTGCAGGGTGGTCACTCCTTGACCACAAGGGAGATTCTTCAGTCTTCTACGTCGAGTAGGATGTCGAAGGGTCCAGAGTTTCATATAAAAAAGTTTCATTCAGGATTATCTAAAGTCTATGGACAAAGCTCCTACCTTTATTCCAAATCAAGGGGCTGGATTACTTGCTAGGTCCCTCCTATGGGTGGGACCCAGGAAGAGGGTGGTTACACCCCTTTCCCTTTGTCCAGTTTTGCGCCAGAGCTGGGGCTGGAGTGCCCCAGCACCGGTTTGAACTGGGCTATGCATGGGACACCTTGTTTGCCCCAGGCAGTGTCTAGTTTCATTCAGCCCTCCCTGCCCCAATCCACTATCTCCTGTCTGGGGTGGTGTTAGCACCTCCCTGTGACAGGAAACCTTTTGTCCAGGCCTCCCCTGCCGGAGTTTTGGTCAGCAGCAGGCAGCCAGACTTGTGTCTGTGGCAGCAGCATACATTTTGTGATGCTGAGGCTCTGGTTGATTTTAACCGCGTTTAAGGAAAGTAACATGTCTTCTCCCACTAGAAGGGTGGAATGCTATCCCCCTCGCCAGAACTAGCGAGGGGGTAGTATTCCAAAGCATATGACACCTTAGACGACATGTTTTGATAAAGCCAAACCAAAGATAGTATCTAACCGCGAGGATTATAATGCACTTAAGAGTATATGGTATGGCAATGTCCTGGAACAGCTATAAGGACATGGTTCCGAAAGCTGCAGACAGGCTCAGCTCATGCTAGAGCACCATCTCACATAAAACCAAGCACTCTGCCTCCAGGATTGTTAAGGCCTGCCATAGGAGTGACTTATAGGTCTATATGTGTCCAGATATAGGTTTAGACATAGGTATACTATATCTAAGCAAGGGGTGATTACACGACCTTGCCCCAGCTGAGTGATCAGCCAGTTGTGTCAGTTTGGATGGCCAGCCAGGGGTGGCAAAAGATATGCTGCCGCCCCTGGTAGGCCTTGGGTGCACCTATGCCCTGGGTACCTATGGTACACTGTACAGGGGCTGATAAGGTGACCCAAATACCAATTGGAGATGTACCCAGAGTACATGGAGTCCATTTTACAGTGAGAGCAGATTGCCTGGGGTCCTGATTAGCAGGATCCCAGGCCAACTAAGTCGAAAACCAGCTAAACACTAGGCAAAAAAATCTGGGGTAACCATGGTCAGATATCCATCCTCCTACAATAGCCAAGCGTAATATCGCACAAAGATGGGGCTCAGCGGAGCTACCGACATTAGCCTCATGGTGCAAGGACATGGACGCGGCCATGGTTGCTGAGAGAACGGTATTCACCAATCGGGGGTGTCCCCGAAAGTGGAGTAAAGTCTGGGGGGCATGGAACAAATTCAGGGGAGATATATGTGAACCACTAAGTGATCGCGATGAGGAGAGTGTGGAGGAGGAAAAGCGTGGAAAGGAATGTTGAAACTGTGATGGGAATGGGTTACGAAGGGAGAACGCACTTTGTTGATGAATTGCCTGTAACAATGCTGTCCAAATGTATAATGAAGCTTGATACTGTATATCTGAGAATTTTTAATTGCTGTACTGTGATTTCCTTGTTGATAAATGAATAAACATAATTCTAAAAATAATTTTAAAAAAAAAGAATTTAGACATCTTAACAAACTCAAACGGGATAAGCAATGTACTGACAAAATGCAAACTACATGCAGACACAGGGAACTGCCAAAATGTAGATATTGTTTCCACTGATGATGCCTTGGTTGTTCAGGAGGGGAGAAGAGCAAGACAGGAGATGACTTGTGAGAAAGGGATTGAGAGCTTAGTTTGCTACCAACTCTGGTGACTGTCAATTAGATTCAGAACTGAAAGGGCTAGAGAATTGTTTAGGGTAGGATTTAAGAGTCATGCAAAATAGTCAGTTGTGTGTAGTTTTATGCAAATAGAACCAAAACACTAACACATATTTGAAACGTGAAGACATCTTCATCTATTGTATAGTTTTGTCTTCTATTGTGTGGTTTTAGGATGACATGGACTAGCATTCCCCAACAAAATTGTTCACCCACTGGTAAGGACTCATGTAAGATGTAATTGCTGGACTCATTTATGACACCATTTATGCCTCTCTTCCCAGACTGTCCAGCGTGTGTTTCTTAATTCGCCTCCCTTGATCTTCTAATCAAGCTTGTTCACATTTTTTACATGCCTTTGTTGTTTCTCCTCTTTTGTACAGAATGCTATTGTACATCACTTTGGGCAAAAGCACAATAATAAACAAATAATTGAATACATAGATAGATAAGACAACCAGACAGAGATCGGTAATCCCATCAACAGTAAATATCCTTAATTAATTCTACACCTCACTTACACGGTAGACAAGCGCTTGTCAATAGGCACCTCTATGAAGCCCCCTTGTCATGAGCAAACCCACAAGCACCAGCAAGATCTGCACCAATGTGACAACATTCAAGGCATGTCTGTCAAATACGCTGAAATGTATGTAAATCTTAATTGTATAAAGGTAAAAAAAAAAAAGTAATTTCATAGGCAGTCAGAACACAAGCAGATTTTGTTGGTTGAAATAAATAATCCATGAAATAGATACAAAAAACAAATTTATAGCAACAGTTACAAACACACCTATCCAACCAGACCTATGAACCATACATTTTGTGCAAGAATAATGTTACTAAACAATACGTTCTACTCAATACCGCACTCATTCATTCACCCATTTAAACACCTAGACAAGACAAAAACCAGACTGGTCAACTCAACAAAGCCCAAAATTCATGGAACTTTGGACAGTCAAACATACAGTACAAGATGGCTTATACAAATACTTTCCAAATATATTGCTGTAATATTATCAGCACTTTCTGTTGTAGTGTCTTATAACTTATTTTATACATATTTTAACATTTTATACAGAAGAGACAAAAGCATGAAATGACATCTAATCTTATAGAGAAGTTGCGCCAGTTAAGTAGAAAAATGTGCCGACGCGCGTTTCGGTGAAAGGGTCACTCACACCTTCTTCAGGGCGCTTAAGGAGTTGGATAAGGGACAACAAATGCCCTGGGTATCTGAGCGGGCCTAGAGTGTAGCCCACAACTGGTAGAAGCCATGGTCTTTTTCATTATCCAGCTCCAATAGAGGGAGAGATTACCTCATGCATAGAAAGCAGGGCCGGAGGAACAATGGAGGAAATAGGGTTCTAAAACTTCCGGGCAGGATAGATTAGTTGTAGGCAGTAAAACCATCAGAGAAAAAACGTACTATCCGATGCAAAAGAATCCATAACTAACGGGGCCGGTCCTGATCACCGAGTAACCATCGTCGTCAGGGATATAGTGTCGGAAGCAGCCTCAGCAACCCTGAAATCAGACCTTGTCACACTCTGAACTTTTAAACCCAAAACCAACAGCTTCAACAGAAACCCAGCAATGACATGCCTGACTTTGAGGGACTTACACTGGCCACAGAATGAACCTTCCCTAACACATGCAAAGTGGGAAATGTATTAAGCTATGTTAAAGCATCGTTTTTGTACTGGACACAGTACAAATCTTATGCTAGACAGAAAGCACACACCATTTCAGTACAATGCAAGGATGGGTGCACTGGCTTATGGCAGCTTAAAGTACATTAGCGCTGGGGGAAAGAAAAACAGTGGCATATCTTAGAAGTAATTTTTCTCTCTTTTTTTGACGCAATACAATGACTCGGCTGCATCATGCCAAATGGTAGTAACTTTGGGCCTAATTTCGATTCTGTTGGTCTTTTGAATCGCCAAACTCGCAGTTAAGGCCCACCCTCCACGGCATTACGACTTTGAAAGTTGTTGCAGTGGAGGATCACTGGCTGCACCAGGGAACACTGAATGTATGACGTTACAACGCATGCTATTACAACGCATGCCTTTACGACGCAAGTTTTACAATGCAAGTCGTTACAACGACTTGCGTTGGGGGGCGCTGGACAGTGAATAGTTTAATTTACTATTCCAACTCCAGTCCCCGTGGATAGTAGGGAAGGTGTTGGAAACTATTCCCTATCCTAGAGCGCCCCCCAGCGCAAGTTGTTGTAAAAGTTGCATTATAATGGTTGCGTCGTAAAGGTAGTTCGTTGTAAAAGTTGCGTTGTAAAGGATGTTCCCCAGGAACACTGCATCTGCACCACAATGTAAGATGCTCAGCCGGACTAGTGCAGTCCCGGTGAGCACATTGCAAGTTCTGTCACTGCCTGTCATTTCATGGGGTTACATTCAGCGGGGAACAACATGTGCCCCCCTGACTGTATTCCCACAAAGCTACATCATGGCATAGGTATCATCGTCCATGCTATGATAGAAGTTTTTTGCTGTTCCCATTGTGGTGCCTGTTTTTCAGACACCGCCATGGGAAAGGCGAAGGATGGTCCGGTGTACAAGAGTTCAACTCGTAGCAGTCCTTGCGCAGTATTGGCAGAGCTGTGCCGGGAGAGAGCCTGTGTAACTGCGCCAAACTTGCAATCACCCACTTTGATCCTAAGTCTAAAGGTAAAATGGTGGTCAGCCTGAAATCGTGCCTAAGTCCCAGTCATCCATGAACTATTGTTTTAAGTGGCACTTTGCTTTACATAGGTGCTTTTTGCAATACAATAATGAAAATCCATGCCTCCTGTTCCCCTTATCCTATATTGATGATCTTGGTGTCTTTATCCTCCTTAGGTTTTTCTAACTCAGGTTGGTAGTTTTATTAATTTATGTTCTTTAATTTAAACCTGTTGGGTACTGCTTGAAACCAAACCTTCATGCACTTCTCAGGGGATTGCCTTCTGCTTGTGCCAGAGCTATTATGGGTTGAGCAGAGATTACCTCAAAACTGTGTTCTGACGTGACCATATTTTGCTTATAACGTTGGTAGGAGTCCCCCACTCCCAAATTATTAACCCAATTTCTGACATCAGGGAAATGAGCGAAAGGCTGGAAAACTATGCATCCAGTATCTGGTACAACAGGGGCACCCCAGCTCTGATACAATTAAGAAAGAGTTGACGACTCGCCTCTTTAAAGAAAACTGCATCACAGTATTATCCATCCACTACCCAACACATTTATAGATGCCCACCCTTTAAAGTTTGGTTGAAAATTTGCCTTTTATCTATTGCATGTTCTATATAAAAAGATGAATGAGGTAAGCAATGAATTAGATATATCATTATATGGAAACAAAGGAAGGCAACAGAGTGTAGACAGTGAAATGATTATAGGTGCCTGCTCTTTACTGTTACAGAATAGGGATCTCATAATATATGTACCACTCCACCAATAGCATCTGACATACTATGTCATTGACTGCAGACCCTGGCTAATGACTATTTACTGAAAGAACAATAAGCATAGTGCCTGACTATTACAGACAAAACTTTAAGGGGGCGTCTGAATTGAACTGAACTATGATTTTAAAAATGTATCATATTAAGAGTGTAGGATGGATTGATTATGGTATTTATAACATGCTCAGTATTGACACGGCTCTCCTCTTAGTGGCCTTATAAGGTTCTTTTAAAACTGAAGACAGTAATTTCATTAGCAACCTAATATTTTTGGGATTCCAACCAATTGTTAGTGGCAGAAAACGTCGAGAAAGAATTATAATTTTGAGAAAAAGAGAAGCAAAATGGATCGATAACTTTAAATGCACAAACTTTGGGCTGAAAACTGATAGAGAATTATATACCTTTTTGAGTGAATAAATATATGGATTATACGGTAGAAAATTACTGAATTATGTTAAGGATTGTTTGTTTTATTATGTACATTTTTTGTACTCTCCTTATTCAATAAACAATCAATATTGTTCTTCTGGTGAACTTAATATTTGTCACAGTATTGATGATAAAAGGATTGCTGTTCTTTATATGTTGTTACCAAGGACAGAATCCAGTGTGTAAAAGGCATCACACAACCTAGAGCACGCTTGTACACATGATCCAGTTTCGAATTTACCACATTTCAAATATTATTAACTTTTCTTTTTTTTCGGAACCTGTAGAAGCTTTTTGTGCTTCATAACTAGTATCTAAACTTCTTTTTCCCCTGCCTTGGCTTCAAATATGCGGTCTGTGGATAACTTTACCCTGCGTTGTGTTTTAATTATTAATGACAATAACTTAATTAATCTGAATAAAATCCTATTCCATATGGGTGTTATATTGTTTGTGACTTTATAATATATTGTCCTTTACTCAAAGTTCATAGTTTATTGATAGCTCGAAACCAATTATTTAATCGCCATACAACAATAAAAGCAATGCCCCTTCTCTTCAACATTTAAGTACATTAGTTAAAAACTTTAACTAATTTAAGTGCATTAGTTAAAAACTTTAAAAGATAACACATAAATAAGTAAAAGCTCTGATTTAACAGCATTCGTGAAATCAGATATGTTTAAAAGATAAACATTTTGCAATAGAGCTGAAGACCTCTTGACCTAAATCATTGGATTTTCAGTACTTCTTTTTGTTTGATGGCCCAGGCTGCAAAAAGAAATTCAGCAACTGAGACCACTACCACTAAGGTGGATTCACTCTAGGAGCTCCTTAGGGCATTAACTCGATCTGTGATTATTAAACTTCTACATAAATGAGCAATGTACCTACATCTGAGCATAACGTATTTAGAACAAAAGAAGAGTAAGTGTTCACCTGTTTCAGCAACGCTGGTACAGAGTAACAAGCATTAGAAATGCAATCGGGCTCTGATTTATTTGAGTTTGAGCTAATGGCATTGTATATGCCAATGTATTGTTGCTATGTGTTATGGAGTGTGTTCATGTGGTGTGTACTGCCAGTGATCTCCTTGTGAGTGTGAGAATATTGCACCGTTACTGCCTGTGATGTCCTTCTTGTGAGTGTGAGAAGCTTGCACCTCTGCTGCCTGTGGTCTCCTTGTGAGTGTAAGAAGCTTGCACTGCTGCTGCCTGTGATGTCGTTCTTGTGAGTGTGAGAAGCTTGCACCGCTGCTGCTTGTGATGTCCTTCTTGTGAGTGGGAGAAGCTTGCACCTCAGCTGCCTGTGGTCTCCTTGTGAGTGTAAGTAGCTTGCACAGCTGCTGCCTGTGATGTCCTTCGTGTGAGTGTGAGAAGCTTGCACCGCTGCTGCCTGTGAGTATGAGAAGATTGCATTGTGCATCTCTGTGCTGTGCCTGTTCTTTGTAAGGGACTCTTGCTCTGTTGCTGCTGCTGCCTTGGCACAGTACCTGCTGTGAGTGTGTAAGGGAAGCTTGCACCACTGCTGCTTGTGATGTCGTTCTTGCGAGTGTGAGAAGCTTGCACCTCTGATGCCTGATGTCTCCTTGTGAGTGTAAGAAGCTTGCACTGCTGCTGCCTGTGATGTCGTTCTTGTGAGTGTGAGAAGCTTGCACCGCTGCTGCTTGTGATGTCCTTCTTGTGAGTGGGAGAAGCTTGCACCTCAGCTGCCTGTGGTCTCCTTGTGAGTGTAAGAAGCTTGCACAGCTGCTGCCTGTGATGTCCTTCTTGTGAGTGTGAGAAGCTTGCACCGCTGCTGCCTGTGAGTATGAGAAGATTGTATTGTGCATCTCTGTGCTGTTCCTGTTCTTTGTAAGGGACTCTTGCTCTGTTGCTGCTGCTGCCTTGGCACAGTACCTGCTGTGAGTGTGTGAGGGAATCTTGCACCACTGCTGCTTGTGATGTCGTTCTTGCCAGTGTGAGAAGCTTGCACTGCTGCTGCCTGTGGTCTCCTTGTGAGTGTAAGAAGCTTGCACTGCTGCTGCCTGTGATGTCGTTCTTGTGAGTGTGAGAAGCTTCCACCGCTGCTGCTTGTGATGTCCTTCTTGTGAGTGGGAGAAGCTTGCACCTCAGCTGCCTGTGGTCTCCTTGTGAGTGTAAGAAGCTTGCACAGCTGCTGCCTGTGATGTCCTACTCACTACTCTACTCTACTCACTACTGTACTCACTACTCTGCACACACTACTCACTACTCTACTCACTACTCTACTCACTACTCTACTCACTACTCTGCACTCACTACTCACTACTCTACTCACTACTCTACTCACTACTCACTACTCTGCACTCACTACTCTACTCACTACTCTACTCACTACTCTACTCACTACTCTACTCACTACTCTACTCACTATTCCCTACTCTACTCACTACTCCCTACTATACTCACTACTCACTACTCTACTCACTACTCTACTCACTACTCACTACTCTGCACTTACTACTCTACTCACTACTCTACTCACTACTTTCTACTCACTACTCTACTCACTACTCACTACTCTACTAACTACTCACTACTCTACTCACTACTCTACTCACTACTCTGCACTCACTACTCACTACTCTACTCACTACTCTACTCACTACTCTACTCACTACTCACTACTCTACTCACTACTCTACTCACTACTCTGCACTCACTACTCACTACTCTACTCACTACTCTACTCACTACTCTACTCACTACTCACTACTCTACTCACTACTCTACTCACTACTCTACTCTACTCACCTCACTACTCTACTCACTACTCACTACTCTACTCACTACTCTGCACTCACTACTCACTACTCACCTCACTACTCTACTCACTACTCACTACTCTACTCACTACTCACTACTCTGCACTCACTACTCTACTCACTACTCACTACTCTACTCACTACTCACTACCCTACTCACTACTCTACTCACTACTCACTACTCTACTCACTACTCTACTCACTACTCACTACTCTGCACTCACTACTCACTACTCTACTCATTACTCTACTCACTACTCTACTCACTACTCTACTCACTACTCTACTCACTACTCAACTCACTACTCTACTCACTACTCTACTCACTACTCTGCACTCACGACTCACTACTCTACTCACTACTCACTACTCTACTCACTACTCTACTCACTACTCTACTCACTACTCTGCACTCACTACTCACTACTCTACTCACTACTCTACTCACTACTCACTACTCTACTCACTAGTCTACTCCCTACTCACTACTCTGCACTCACTACTCACTACTCTACTCACTACTCTACTCACTACTCTACTCACTACTCACTACTCTGCACTCACTACTCACTACTCTACTCACTACTCTACTCACTACTCTACTCACTACTCTACTCACTACTCTACTCACTACTCTGCACTCACTACTCTACTCACTACTCTACTCACTACTCACTACTCTACTCACTACTCTACTCACTACTCTGCACTCACTACTCACTACTCTACTCACTACTCTACTCACTACTCACTACTCTACTCACTACTCTACTCACTACTCACTACTCTACTCACTACTCTACTCACTACTCACTACTCTACTCACTACTCTACTCACTACTCTACTCACTACTCACTACTCTATTCACTACTCTATTCACTACTCTACTCACTACTCTGCACTCACTACTCACTACTCTACTCACTACTCTACTCACTACTCTACTCACTACTCACTACTCTACTCACTACTCTACTCACTACTCTGCACTCACTACTCACTACTCTACTCACTACTCACTACTCTACTCACTACTCTACTCACTACTCTATTCACTACTCTACTCACTACTCTACTCACTACTCACTACTCACTACTCACTACTCACTACTCTACTCACTACTCACTACTCACTACTCACTACTCAACTCACTACTCACTACTCTACTCACTACTCTACTCACTACTCTACTCACAACTCTACTCACTACTCTACTCACTACTCTACTCACTACTCACTACTCTACTCACTACTCTACTCACTACTCTGCACTCACTACTCTACTCACTACTCTGCACTCACTACTCACTACTCTACTCACTACTCTACTCACCTCACTACTCTACTCACTACTCGCTACTCTACTCACTACTCTACTCACTACTCTACTCACTACTCACTACTCTACTCACTACTCTACTCACTACTCTGCACTCACTACTCACTACTCTACTCACTACTTTACTCACTACTCTGCACTCACTACTCACTACTCTACTCACTACTCTACTCACTACTCTACTCAATACTCTACTCACTACTCACTACTCTACTCACTACTCTACTCACTACTCTGCACTCACTACTCTACTCACTACTCTGCACTCACTACTTTGCACTCACTACTCTGCACTCACTACTTTGCACTCACTACTCTGCACTCACTACTCCCCTGCACTCCCTATGCACTCTAAACTCTGCACTCCCTATGCACTCTGCACTCTCTATGCACTCTGCACTCCCTATGCACTCTGCACTCCCTATGCACTCCCTATGCACTCTGCACTCCCTATGCACTCTGCACTCCCTATGCACTCTGCACTCCCTATGCACTCTGCACTCCCTATGCACTCTGCACTCCCTATGCACTCTGCACTCTGCACTCTCTATGCACTCTGCACTCTGTATGCACT
Organism: Lissotriton helveticus; assembly: GCF_964261635.1. Taxonomy (NCBI): domain Eukaryota; kingdom Metazoa; phylum Chordata; class Amphibia; order Caudata; family Salamandridae; genus Lissotriton; species Lissotriton helveticus. Next base: position 1,456,306,421 of record NC_136059.1, read on the forward strand.
CTGCACTCCCTATGCACTCTGCACTCCCTATGCACTCCCTATGCACTCTGCACTCCCTGTGCACTCTGCACTCCCTATGCACTCTGCGCTCCCTAGGCACTCTGCGCTCCCTATGCACTCTGCACTCTGCAGTCCCTATGCACTCTGCGCTCCCTATGCACTCTGCACTCCCTATGCACTCTGCACTCCCTATGCACTCTGCACTCCCTATGCACTCTGCACTCCCTATGCACTCTGCACTCTGCACTCTCTATGCACTCTGCACTCTGTATGCACTCTGCACTCCCTATGCACTCTGCACTCCCTATGCACTCCCTATGCACTCTGCACTCCCTGTGCACTCTGCACTCCCTATGCACTCTGCGCTCCCTATGCACTCTGTGCTCCCTATGCACTCTGCACTCTGCAGTCCCTATGCACTCTGCGCTCCCTATGCACTCTGCACTCCCTATGCACTCTGCACTCCCTGTGCACTCTGCGCTCCCTATGCACTCTGCGCTCCCTATGCACTCTGCGCTCCCTATGCACTCTGCACTCCCTATGCACTCTGCACTCCCTATGCACTCTGCACTCCCTATGCACTCTGCACTCCCTATGCACTCCCTATGCACTCCCTATGCACTCCCTATGCACTCTGCACTCCCTATGCACTCTGCACTCCCTATGCACTCTGCACTCTGCACTTCCTATGCACTCTGCACTCCCTATGTACTCTGCACTCCTTATGCACTCTGCACTCCTTATGCACTCCCTATGCACTCTGCACTCCCTATGCACTCTGCACTCCCTATGCACTCTGCACTCCCTATGCACTCTGAACTCCCTATGCACTCTGCACTCCCTATGCACTCTGCACTCTCTATGCACTCTGCACTCTGCACTCCCTATGCACTCTGCGCTCCCTATGCACTCTGCACTCCCTATGCACTCTGCACTGCCTATGCACTCTGCGCTCCCTATGCACTCTGCGCTCCCTATGCACTCTGCGCTCCCTATGCACTCTACGCTCCCTATGCACTCTGCACTCCCTATGCACTCTGGGCTCCCTATGCACTCTGCGCTCCCTATGCACTCTGCGCTCCATATGCACTCTGCACTCCCTATGCACTCTGCACTCCCTATGCACTCCCTATGCATTCTGCACTCCCTATGCACGCTGCGCTCCCTATGCACTCTATGCACTCTGCACTCCCTAAATCTGCCCCTTAATGTCTGCATGCTGGTGCCCACCTTTATGCCTGGAGTTGGGTCGGTGCAGCCTGTGTGCAGAATGGCTCTGAAAAGGCTAGCCACCACAAGTGTTCTACCATAGGTTAGCCTCTAATTGATTACTGTGCTCATATCAGATGACACTGTGCATACGGAATTATGCCTGCCCTGCCAATTTATTGTTCTGTGTTGGCATGTGGATGCTGAGTGGGACACATTGCCCAAGGCTACTCAAATAACTTTGCAAACTGCAAAAGATTCTTAATAAAAAATAGTGAAAGACATGTATAAAGTTTCAAGCCAGCTATCAAGTTTATGTTAACGGCAGGATAGGCGATGTAATGTTTCTTTAACATTTTAGATAAGTCATAAGACAACAAAAGTGTACTTTTCAAAGAATGTGAAATTAGTAACTTAAATGCAGAGAGGAAAGTATGTTGACAGAAACAAAAGGCCTCCTGCCCTCATAATACATGCTATGCAATGCTGAATGGTGAACGCGCTCCCACCATCTGGATTGCATTTGGAGGAGCACCCTGACAGCTCCTAATTAAAATTAATGGACTGCCGTGCGCGAAAGGTACATGTTACACCCGCGCCTGATACATGCAATGCAATGCTGAATGGTGAACGCGCTCCCACCATCTGGATTGCATTACACGGGCACTCTGACATCTCCTAATTAAGATTAATAGTCTGCCGTGCGCGTAACCACACAGAAAATGCCATGAAAATGCCAACAATGGCAGACGGAAATTAAATATAGCCTATGGCGTCAAGGCTACTAAAAAGACAGCACAGGGAAGACGACTCACTAAGCAGATGCCATAAAAAAAGCTTGCGCACTAAGGAATGTTGCTGCCCAGACCCCTAAAGACACTTTTTTTTTTTTTTTCTTTTACAATAGGAGCTCGGAGCTCCGCCCCACTTCGTGGTGACGTAGGCCGAGCCCTAAAAACTGATGCTGTTGTATGCGCAGACTTATAAGGGAATTTGACACTAATGCTGCAAAAGTGATGTCGAGCAAAGCAGCATCTAGAAAATAGACGCTAGCCGTTCTTGCATCACTTTTGTGCACCAGCGGGAAGAAAAAATAAAAAAAACACCACTACATGAAAAAGAAAATGCCACACTTAACTGAAAGCAGCAATGGAGCAGCCAGCATTGAGCACAGCCCAGGACAACAACCCTAGTGCCATCCAGGATCACCAGCCAAGGTTCCAGCGTAAGAGGAAGTGCAAGTTTAGTGAGGAGGAGAATGAGATCTTGATCACAGAGGTGACGGAGCACCAACACCAGCCTTTCATCAGCTCCAAAATGTCACTGGGGATGAAAAAGGCCATATGGCAGACCATTGTGGACAAGGTGAACAGTGTTGCCGAAGTCAAGTGGACAACGAGGGACTGTAAAAAGCGCTGACACGATTGCAAGCGAGGGACAAAGGAGAAACTGGCAACCAATCTCAAGGCACCATTGCAGACCAGACGTGGTAGTCCAGCACCCCAGGAGCAGCTGGATCCCTTTGAGAGAACGTGTCAACAGTCGTCTCCGAGGAGTCCGTGGTAGGAGTTGCGGGACAGGACAGTGCTGTCTATGACTAACTACAACAGCAACTGTGTAAGTTGCAACAAGGGGCAATTTGGGTAACTAGGTCATGTCGTGCAGTGCAGGCAGCTATGTCCCAGTGCTCTGTGGTGCTGTCTGCATGCCAAAGGGTAGTATGCTGGCTCATCTATGGTTAATCATAACATAAATGGAAGGCTCATGGGAATATTGACAATATTTTGCCATAAGGCAGTGCAGCCAGCCTTCCAGCTTTGCTGCCTATTGTGAAAAGTAAAGGGCAGGAATGTGCCGGATCTACAAGATGTGGCAGATTCCTGTCCTTTCTGACAGTGCCGGCACACAAACAGCAGCCGACCACCAAGCAGGCGCTCTGCACAAAAAAAGAACAGCCATGTGCCAACATAGGCACCATGGTGCAAGTGTGCCTGCGTTGGCGCACTGCTGTTCTTTATGCACTGGTGCAAGGGTGAGCACTGGTGTGGCACGTATTCCTGTAAATACTGCACATCCCTTCCCTCACATAAACAATCAATAATGGCTTTTTGCTCCGTCTATGTGTGCTGCATAATGCAGCACACATAGAAAGAGCAAAAACGAGGGAAAACAAGTATTTCTCCTAGTTGGCCCACTCTGAAGCTTCCTTTTGAAAGGTGTTAGTTTAGCCTCAGATTTATGATTACTTGTAAATGTGGCACAGTGCCAAATAGCAATTGATGTTGGGTAAGAATGCCTAAAGCTACAGACATTGAATGCCCCTGTAATGAAGGAAACTGTTTCAAAGGGGATGATATTTACAAGGTTGCCAAGTAGCTTAGCACCTCCTTAAACACATGGATCAAGGCTTTGTGCGAATGGAGTGTTGTAAGAAGTGGTGCTCTGGTGGGGCAATGCCCTTGTAAATATGCCCCCCATGTGTGTCAACACAAACGGGGGCTGTGGCCCTGATGTGCTCCTGCTAGTGCAGTGCATAGTAGGTGCTTGCATTGCACGTCAAACTGCCACTCTCTCTGACTTGGGAGACTTTGTATTGCAAGGAAATGAGAAAGGACATGCCTACTGCAAGGTACCCTCACATTTACACATGCACTGCCTGACTGGGTCACACTTGTGTAGTAGCTGGTTATGGATGACATGCAACAGCCCATTGTTGTACTACATTATACCTGTCATGTGGACCTGGGTGAAGTTGTGGTACGTGCCAGGAGGGAATCTGGTCCATAATTGTTTCACTGTGCCTCATGTACAAGTGGGAGAATGTCTTATAGGGAACTGTCAAGGGATAGGGAGAGCTACCTAATCACCACATAGGACACAAGTTTGGGAAGGTCAAAAGCTGAGGTGGATGGGCCCAGTTGTCTTACAAAACTGGGTACACAAAGCAATGCAACAAAAGAAAACTGGTGGTAGTGTTCCCTAAAAAGGGAAACGTCCGCACACACTCTACACACACTTGTAATATCTCCAAAATTACGTACACAATGTATATATTTATCACACAAATAATCCAAATAGGGTGCTCGGATATCTCAAAGCACCTACCACCTAGAGGTGCCACTAGCGTACACAAAAGGTACACATAAAATTTAGACAAAATTTTGAGAAATCATATCAGCACTCCTGTGAACAAATAATCATGACAATTAGGGCATAAATAAAAGGTCCTGCCAATCTCAAAGGAATTTTTCTGAGCCAAACTCTATTGGTTCTAGAGCTGTTTAAAGATATCAACATGTGTCTTATTCAAGACAGGGATTCCAAAAATGTATAGTCCACTTATTTGTTATCTTTCTTTTCAATCTTTATTCTTTCAAACAAATAGGTATTTCCAGCAACAAGTAGAGATCATCAGAGATCACCAACACGTGTTTCGTCCTCCACAAGGACTTTTTCAAGGCTCGTTATAAAAGTGAAGGTTGACCAATACGCATATGCACTGTGCTACCGGAATCCCAGTATGGAAGGACGGTGCAAAGTAATAATTCAAATAAACAACCATAGTAAGTTGTGACCCATAATATTCTAAGTCACGAGTATAGAATATGCTGCCGGATTCCAAATACGAATACTCAGCGCAGAAGAGTGTTTAAATGACCAACCATAATAAGTCGTAGAGCATTATAAGTGTAATTGTTGCCGTCACATCTCCAAACCCCAAGCCGTCTTAGTAGCGTGACTTAGAATATTATGGGTCACAACTTACTATGGTTGTTTATTTGAATTATTACTTTGCACCGTCCTTCCACACTGGGATTCCGGTAGCACAGTGCATATGCGTATTGGTCAACCTTCACTTTTATAACGAGCCTTGAAAAAGTCCTTGTGGAGGACGAAACACGTGTTGGTGATCTCTGATGATCTCTACTTGTTGCTGGAAATACCTATTTGTTTGAAAGAATAAAGATTGAAAAGAAAGATAACAAATAAGTGGACTATACATTTTTGGAATCCCTGTCTTGAATAAGACACATGTTGATATCTTTAAACAGCTCTAGAACCAATAGAGTTTGGCTCAGAAAAATTCCTTTGAGATTGGCAGGGCCTTTTATTTATGCCCTAATTGTCATGATTATTTGTTACAAAACTGGGTAGGTAACCATTCCCAGCCCTTCTACCATGTGGGGTGCTACCTGACCCATATCACTTTATAACAGCCTGCCATGTCAGTCATTTGGATATGGTCATGCATAAAGTAGGTGTTGTAGGCACATGATAGTCAATGTATAATCTGGGTCCCATCACTGTGTGGGAGTAAATTGGCTGCCAGGACCTAATTGTGAACAGCAAGAAGAGGCATGTACACATATAAGTGCATGGGGCTGATTAAAATGATGTGTGACCCCCTGAAGATAAAACACTGTGGTCATGATGAAATGGGTTGAATGTCAGTGATTGTAATCTGATTAGTATGACAGGGTCCGTCGACTCATAGTAGGCACACAGGGGTAGTGAGAACAATGCAGAGATCCAGTAATCTGAAAGGGAAATACAGTGCAATTTGCAATCCATACCTTCGCGTAAACAGGTGTCCTACGCATCAATGAGGTACAGAATGTGGAATGTATTGAACCTTGATTATAAACTGGATTATTCATGTCAACATCTAAAAGAGATCAGCAACAGCATTTCTCCATCTCATTGCAGAGGATTAACCCTCACCTCCGAGCCAGAACGCTGTCTCGGACTTTGGCGATGATGGCGATGACAACCTGCAAACCATCAACCTGGTCACCCTCCAAGAACTCCTGTACTCCATTAGGATACCATTTCTGGACATGGAGAGGGTCAACAGCACTATGGAGTCTCCATATCCCCCGCCTGTCAATCAACAGGCACCATCTGCCACCCCTCCCAGAGCCCTGGACTCCGAGGACCCAGAGATTACTTTCCAACGAACTATGATCCCTGGACTCCGACGGACCCAGAGATTACTTCCCACCAAACTATGGTTAGAGTTTAGCGGGAGATGATAGAGCAGGTGCAGCAGGGGATGGAGATTTTGGTGGCCACCCTCGAGGACGTCTGTGGGTAGCTCACTCCCAATAGGGACAACACTACAACCATCAGAAGCATCTGCTCTCTGCTCCATGGCCTCCAGCAGTTCCTGGCTGACATTGCTGATGTAATGAGTTAGAGGCATGAACAAATGCCCTGCCAAAGTGATACCAGCAAAGTGGCCAGACAGCTGGGGGTAATAGGAACCATCTTGGAGCCCATGGAGCAGAAGCAGGACTCCCACTTTGCTGCCATGACTGTCTACCACCACAGCGTTGCTGTTGTTTTGCAAAACCTTCAGAACCTTCAGATCCTCCTCACTGCTGTGCTGCCTCATGTGTTGGCACAGATGAATGCTGCTGCAGGCATGGGATCCACATCTTCTGCCCCTGATATGTGTCTGCCTTCCTAAGCGACTGCACCTACCAAATCCCCCTGTGTCCGGTAGCATTCATCGGTGCCACATACTCAGTTTGTCCTTTGCCCACTGCTTATGAACATGCCAAGGAACATCAGTTGCCACTGTCCTCATTTTGCTTTTGCACTGTTTACAGTAGCCATTTGTGGACTGTCAAGGCTGCATATCCTCCCTAATGATATTGTGGTCATCCTCCTCACTGACTCCTCTCCTCCACATGTCCTATAACATGCTACCCCATGGACTCTGTCTGGACATCCATTGGCTCATAACACCTTTCGGGGTTGTTATCCTATGAACTGTACCGGTGTGCCGCATCATGATTTGCACATGTAAATAAATGCACTCAGTCCTATCAGTGTGTTATGTGTCTTTGGATTCTGAACCAAGTTGACAATTGTGCATTCTGTGAGGAAAAGACACCAACGACTTGCCAAAGGGACATGTGTTCTTTGGCATCAGGGACAATTCTAGACGGTGAGAGTGAAACATATTTGGTTAGCCCTATGTATGTGTTGACTGGCGAGTGGTTGCTCAAGGTTGCAAGCGTGAAGTACAACAGGTGTCATGCAACCAGTGTCAATGGTGACTGAAGTCACACCGCAAGTGCCCGGTCTACCCATGGATACTTGCAGCAAACTGCTTTGGGCAGACAAGTAAACATTGCAAGTGTGAGTGTGTATGGGGAAGCCATTAGTGTGTGAGTCCACAAACCTTCAATTTTGGCAAGTGGTTTGACCACAACATCCCTCCAAAGCATGTCACATGACGTACCCACACAGAAAAATCGTATGTTGCACTGTGTACCATTTCCAACATGATTGCGACGTATGCTGCTCAACAATATCTGTGGATAGATAATGCAAAGCCATGATCAACCTGACAGAACCTTGTCTATAGGTAAAGTACCTACTCACGCATGTTGCCGAACACTGCTAGCAAAGACAAATGCATGTACATAACATTACCTGAGCACACATGCTAAATCCCAAACAGTAAATCATGATGAAGACCTGTATGTAGCAAACAATGACATTTAGTTTAATGTAAAAAGTTAAAATACTAAAACAACATAACCTACACTAGCTAACTAACCTAACCTACACTACGTTATCCTGCATTCTCTCTAAAACAACCTTAACTTATCCTAGCTTACTCTACACATTTAGCACAACATGATAAACTTCATCCCCCAACTCCCTTTAAGACACGTCTTCACACAAGGACAACAGAAACTACATCTAAACATCAACTAACTACACAATGAATCCTAAACAATAATATTGTTTGTATTTTATTAAAACAATGTTGCATTTCTTTTCATAACACATATATAACACATCAACCACTTACCCCAGAAAACACATAGTACCCCTTCCAACTAAATCATTTCCCACCCTTAAAAAAAACTACCTCTACACTATACCCACACTAACTAACCTAAACTATGCTATAAAACCACTAAGAAAAAGATAAAGACTATACACAGAGGGAAGTGCAAAAAGCCTCCATGTGGCTGGAATTTGGCTATGGTCTTGCCATTGCCTGCTTCATTTCCTGGAGCAATGTGATAGCCTGGTCCATCTGCAATTTTAGGTCCGACGTGTCCTTTTTTTATTTTTTGCTCATGAGCTAGCCCCTCCTGTGGGCTGTGGTGTAGGGACTGGTGATTGTAATGGTATGCTGGTGGAGGTGATGGGTACTGGTGCCTTTGAGGTACCTTGGCCTGCCCCTCCATATTTTCCTTGTTGTTGGTGGCCCTAGAGAGAAGACAATCTGCTTGCCCAGAGCCTTCTCCTCATGTTGCTTCCTCATCGCCCTGTGAGCCTTAGCAACACATCAAAGGTGGAAGTACACCTTCTTCCTGAGATTATGCTTCCTCAACTGCTCTGGGGTCATGTTGTCTGTTAAGCAAACAGGAAAGCTGTCAGTCGAAGGGTGACTAGGAACAGCGCCAACATCATGAAATAATATTATTTTCACAGCTTCAAATGTAGCAGCCCCTACTGCCTAAATTAATTTTGCAGTTTAGAGTGAGCATACACATGTCTATTATCTATCATCTCAGATTTATTAGGGCCAAAGTGCAAAAGCATTGCAATTGTGTACTGTTAGAACCGGGGGTCTCTAGTTGGCAGAGGTAAGTACCTTAGACCAAGTAGGGACCCTTGCTTCTAGTCAGGGTGAAGGAATAATCCTCTGAGATAACCCCTGCTCACCCTCTAGGTAGCATGGCACGAGCAGTCTAGGCTAAACAGAGGCAATGTGGATAATATTTGCACTTAACACAACAGTAATCCCCAATCCACCACAAACTGAGACCACACAGGTAAGTATATTTTATAAAAATATAACTTTATCTAGTTGCAGGCAGTAAAAAGCAGTAATACACGATAATCACGTCTTCAGGTAAAGGTTGCACTTAATCTTAATGGTTGCATGTATGTAGGAAGTCTCTTAATAAAAGATAGTCTCAAGTCTCTTGTCTCAGTATTAAAAATAATACCTTGAACTCATCTCACATCAGCTCTATAAAAATGAGCAAAATCAAGCAATGCCAGCGTGTAGTTTAACTGTTAAAATCAGCCCCTCACTCTATTTGGTCCACACTACGCGAGCGCGGCTCACCACTAGCTCTGGGTGCACCGTGCCGGTGAAATCGATCTTGACCTCAGCTCCAGGCGCTCTCAGCGCGCCCGGCCGTGATCCTTGCGCCTTCGCGCCAACAAGGTAAGCTTCCCCTTGGTCCCGGCCGGTCCCAGCAGCCCTCCGCCCACTCTCTGGTCTTTGGGGAGCAGCGGGGAGCTGACGCGGCGCCTCCGCGCGGGGACTCAGGCCAGGGACAGGGATCACTCACCCGGAATCCCTCGGCGGGGTCGGGTCAGTCCTTCTCCGGCTTCGGCGGCGTTCACACGGCCCTCCAGAGGTCCCGAGGACGGGGACCAATCCGGTCGCGGCGTTGGGGACGAGCCTTTGGACACACCCGGGAGTCAGCCAATGGCAGTGCGGCTCCCGGGCAGGCTTGCGATGACGCTCCGTCCACCAGCCAACCACAGCCCGGCAAATCGATGACGCTGCAGGACACGGGCCAATCCCGTCGCGGCGTCGGTGAGGGGGCTCAGCTCCTTCAGCCAATGGGAGCGCGGCGGCTCCGATCTTCGCCGCTGCAGCTCCCGTTCACGAGCGGCAACTTCTAGGGATTATCCTGGCCCCGGGCCACGGCGGTGAACCGGCGGCAAAGGGTGTTTGAGGGCGCAGGTCACGAATAGACCGCCCTCTCGGCCTCTCAACCACTTTGGAGCAGATTTCACGAGGGGAGGCACCACAAACCCCCGACCCTCGCTGGGAATGTGCCGATGAGCACACCGATCCCTTCCTCACGCTCCGCAGTCGAGTACCACGCGTTCCAGGTCACAACAGCCCGATCTTGCAGCTGCTTTCGGCAAAGCTTTAGGAACCTTTAACCCTGGGTTCCCAACAGGAGGCCAGCTCTTCTCAGGCCCTTGGAGATTCAGTTGTAGACGCAGCACACAGCAGAGTCTTGGCAGTTTCAAGTAGGTAGGGTCACAGCACACAGCAAAGTCCCTTTCTCCTCCTCAGCTTCCAGTTAGACAGCAGAACAGGTCAGCCCTTAGAGCACACAGCAAGGCAATCTTCCTTTAGTTCTCCAGCCATCCTCCTTCCAGCAGAGGTTCCTTCTTGCTTGTAGGATCTTAGAATCTAATCTTCTGTAGTCAGGGGTCCTTTCCTTATACCCCTCAAAGTCTTTGAAGTCTTTGTGCAAGGAGCCCTGAGTCCAGTCTAAACCAGTTCTGGGGGTTGCGGAGCACTGAGGTGTCTCTGGTTTTCTTCTTCCTGTCAGCTTCAGGGCCAGAGGTGTCAGTGGGCCGGCAGGAGGGAACTAGCATGGGGGAGGCAGGCAGGCACAGCCCAGCACTTATCAGGCGTTTCTTCCTCCCACCTCCCGGGCAGCAGATGTGCCCTTTCATCCCCGGGCTGGCTCCGACCCTCTCCTCTGGGGGCTCTGCAGCCCCCTGTCACACCCAGGCATTCCACAAACCCAGGCGAACAGAAAGGTTCAGACAAGAGAACAGCCACTTTCTAAAAGTGCTATTCTCCATTACAGGATTTAAAAACACCCTTCACTAAAAGATGTGTCATTAAATTCTGAGTTCAGGGATATCTTTCACTTATGTCCCATCTTGTTCCTATGGGAAGATATGCTGGTATCACATGGGCCCAGCCTCCTCCATGTTACTCTATGGAGCAAGATAGCCTTACAGCAGTGAGCACATAAAATGGCTGCAGCCCACTACCAGAGCATGTGACCTGCACTAGTACATGCTCTACCTTATCCATACACTGCACCCTGCCCAGGGGGGTACCTTGAGCCTTCCATAGGGGTGACTGATGTGCACAGACAGGGAAGGGTTAGGCCCAGCCAGTGGAGACACTGGCCAGGGGGACAGGCAGTCTCTGACTGCACACAGGCCCTGCGCTGGCAGGCCTGAGTCACCATTTTAAAGCTACTCCTGTGGGTGGCGCAATCTGCGCTGCAGGCCCACTAGTAGCATCTGTCATCACCAGCCCTGGCACACAGAGTGCACTTTACTAGGGACTTCGTGGTGATACAAATATGCCAATCAGGTATATTCAATCAATATCACAAGTTACAGAGGGAGCACTTACACTCTGACACTGATCAGCAGTGGCAGAGCGTCCTAAGCATTCTAAACCAGCAAAAACGAAATCCAGCACAGCATCAAAACACATGAGTCAGACGCAAAAAGATGGGGGAAGAACCACGCCAAAAGGTGTCAGGTCTAACACGTGTCCCCTCCAGCTGAAAGTGGGGAGAACTACCCAACCTCTTGGGAGTCCTCATCCCTAAGGCGGAAGAATCTGGACAGACCGTCAGCATTGGCGTGTTCTGTACCAGGGCGGTGCTCCACCGTAAAGTCCATCCCCTGTAGGGAAATGGACTACCTCAACAATTTTGGATTCTCACCCCTCATCTGCATTAACCATCTGAGGGGCCTGTGGTCGGTCTGAACACGGAAGTGAGTCCCAAACAGGTAGGGCCTCAGCTTCTTCAAAGCCCAGACCACAGCGAAAGCTTCTCTTTCAATGGCACTCCATTTCTGTTCCCTGGGGATTAGCCGTCGGCTAATGAAAGCCACTGGTTGGTCTCCTCCCTCCTCATTGATCTGTGAGAGCACTGCTCCCACGCCTTGCTCTGAAGCGTCAGTTTGCACAATGAACTCACTGGAAAAGTCAGGTGCCTTAAGCACCGGTGCTGTGCACATGGCAGTTTTGAGGGTGTCAAAAGCAGTTTGACAGGCCTCCGTCCAATTCACTTTCCTGGGCTGATTTCTAGATGTCAGCTCTGTCAAAGGGGCTAAAATGGTGCCATAACCTTTGACAAACCGTCTGTAATACCCGGTGAGACCTAAAAAGGCTCTCACCTCAGTCTGGGTCTTGGGGGGTTCCCAAGCCAGAATGGTATCAATTTTTGCCTGTAGGGGCGCCACCTTGCCGCTCCCCACCTGGTGTCCCAAGTACACCACCGATCCCTGCCCTATCTGGCATTTACTGGCCTTGATAGTGAGGCCTGCCTTCTGCAGAGCCTTCAACACTTCAGTGAGGTGTTGCAGGTGTTCCTCCCAAGTGGGGCTGAACACAGCAATGTCATCCAGGTAGGCTACGTTGAATTGCTCCAGCCCGCCAGTACCTGGTTGACCAATCTCTGAAATGTGGCAGGTGCATTTTTCAACCCAAAGGGCATGACACGGAACTGGAAGTGCCCCTCTGGTGTGGAAAATGCTGACCTCTCCTTTGCCCCGTCAGTTAGGGCAATCTGCCAGTACCCTGAAGTCAAATCAAAAGTACTCAGGTACTGGGCAGCTCCCAACCGATCCACCAGCTCATCAGCTCTGGGGATGGGGTGCGCGTCAGTCTTGGTGACCGCATTGAGCCCACGGTAGTCCACGCAGAACCGAAGTTCCGGGGTGCCACCGGGTGTAGCAGCTTTCTTAGGCACTAAGACCACTGGGCTAGCCCAGGGGCTGCTGGAGGGCTCAATAACCCCTAGCGTCAACATCTTGGAAACTTCTTCCTTGATGCTGGCTTTGACCTTGTCAGCCACTCTGTAAAACTTCTGTTTCACAGGCAGACTGTCTCCAGTGTCCACATTGTGGACGCACCACTTGGTGACACCTGGGGTCAGGGAGAACAGTGGGGCGAACTGACCCAAGACTTGGCGACAGTCCTCCTGCTGTTCTGGGGTCAGGGTGGGGGAGAGAACCACACCATCCACTGACCCATCTTGCTCCTTGACTGCCAGGAGGTCAGAGAGAGGATCACTATCCTCCTCCCCTCCAACATCGGTAGCCATGAGCATAGTCACCTCAGTCCTTTCAAAGTGGGGTTTGAGGCGGTTCACATGTAGCACTCTCAGGGGCTGCCTGGGAGTCTTCAGGTTAACCAAATAGGTAACCTCGCTCTTGCGCTCCACCACCTCATATGGCCCAGACCACTTGTCACGGAGCGCACAAGGCTCCACTGGCGCCATCACCCACACTGTCTGACCAGGGTGGAACTCAACCAGAGAAGTGTTCTGGTCATACCACCTCTTCATTTCCTCCTGGCTAGCCTCCAGGTTCTCTTGAGCGAGCTTCCTGAAGCGCTTGGTCTGGTTGCGAATGGCCAACACATAGCTGAACACATCCTGAGGGGTTTTCCCACGGGATTTCTCCCACCCCCCCTTCACCAGAGTAAGAGGCCCTCTGACAGGGTGGCCATACAGCAACTCAAAGGGACTGAACCCTAAGGATTTCTGAGGCACCTCCCTGTAGGCAAACAACAGGCATGGCAACAAGACATCCCATTTCCGCCTCATGGGCTCTTCCAGGCCCATAATCATGCCCTTCAATGTGCGGTTGAATCTCTCAACCAAACCATTTCCTTGAGGGTGGTAAGGTGTGGTGAATTTGTAGGTCACCCCACACTCACTCCACAGAGACTTCATATACTTAGAAATGAAGTTTGTCCCTCTGTCTGAGACTACCTCCCTGGGAAATCCCACACGGGAAAAGATCCCCATCAGGGCACGGCCCACCACTGGGGCGGTGACTGTCCTGAGCGGGATGGCTTCCGGGTACTGAGTGGCATGGTCCACCAAGACCAGGATAAACCTGTTGCCTAGGGCTGTCTTGGGATCCAGGGGTCCCACGATATCAATGCCCACCCGCTCAAAAGGGGTGCTCACCACGGGAAAGGGTTGGAGGGGGGCCACGCGCTTCCCTCCGCTCTTGCCACTGGCCTGACAAGTCTGGCAAGATTTACAAAAGGCAGAGACGTGCGTCTTCATCTGGGGCCAGTAGAAATGGGTGACAAGCCTGTGATAGGTCTTGTCTTGCCCCAGATGTCCTGCGAGAGGTACGTCATGAGCCAGACCCAATAGGAAGTTCCTGAAGTGCTCCGGTACCACCAGCACACGGGCTGCACCGGGCTCAGCGAACTTAGGCTCACTATAAAGTAAGTCATCCTCCCAGTAGATCAAATGCTCCTTGGACCACAGGCCTGCGGCCTGGTCGGCAGCCTGCTGCCGCACACCAATGAGAGAAGGGCACTCCTTCTGAGCCTGGCAGAATTCCTCCCTGGAGGGACCACCCTCTTGCTGCCACTGGGACAGCTCAGGCAATTCCCCTAGTTCGGCCACCTGCTCCCCCGTAGGTTCCAGGGCATCCCCCTCTGGGTCTGCTTCCTCCTGAACCGTGGGAACAGTGGGGGCCGGTTTCCCGGGCCCTCTACCCCTTCCTCGCTTGGCAGGTCCCTGGGCCATTGTTCCAGGCTCCAGCTCTGCTAGACCGCCCTCTCTGGCTGTCATTGCACGGGTGGACACACAGATCCACGCAGGCAAACCCAACATCTCCAAGTGAGTCCTGTGCTCCACCTCCTTCCATGGGGAGCTCTCCAGGTCCTTACCTAATAGACAATTTACAGGCAAGGCATCACTTACAACCATTTCCAAAATACCAGAGACTCCTCCCCATTCAAATGGAACCTTTGCCAACTTGCAGTAGCGCACTGAACTGTCAGATGACACCACAGGCCGGAGTACCTTAGGAACAATTTGCTCTTCAGTCACCCACCGACACCTGACAGATGTCACGCTGGCCCCTGTGTCTCTCAGAGCCTCCACCTCCTGTCCATTGATGGTCACCTTCTGCCCGTATTTCTTAGTGTTTTGGGGCAGCAAGGTTTCCTGGGCCATCTCTTGGTCTCCTAGAGAGACAAGGGTCATCAATGCTAACCCCTTCTCCCCACTAGAAATCAAATCCCCTCCCAAAGCTACACTGGCTAACGCCGGAGCTGGAGCTGGAGCACCAGTGGGTGCTGATTTCTTCTTTGGACAGTTTGGAGCAATGTGCCCCACCTCCCTACATGAATAGCAAGTAAGGGTCTTTTTGTCCTGCGGGCCCTTATGGGGCCAGGACTTCTTAGGCTTGGGGGGTTGAGACACCTTCTCCTGGGAACTACTTTGGGGCCCTTTGGAAGACTCCTTTTGATTACCCGTGTCCCCCCCACTCTTCTGCTGGGGACCCTGTCCACCTTTGGCTGGGGTACTTACCACCCCCTTGTGGACCCTGGTGCTAGTCCACCGGTCCGCCTCTTTAGCAAGCTCACTGGGATCAGTTAACTTTCTATCCAAAAGATGCTGGCGCAGCTCTGGGACACATAAACTACTTAAGTGCTCCCTACTAATCAAGTGACACAACCCCACATAATCAGTAACTTTGCTGCCCTTTATCCAACCTTCCAGTGCACGCGTGTACATACTCACACACTCCACCCAAGTACTTGAATCAAGCTTCTTGAAGTTCCTAAACTTCTGGCGGTACTGTTCTGCAGTGAGCCCATACCTGAGGCACAAAGCCTCCTTCATGGCGGGGTAGGATAAAGCATTCTCTGCTTCTAAGGGTGCCAAAACATCCCTCCCAGAGGCCTCAAAATGCTTCCACAATCCTGCCCCCCAATTCATCTCAGGCACCTCATTCATCTTTAAGGCAAGTTCATACGCTCTGAACCACGCATAAATATCCTCACCCCTCTGATAATTCTGTACCAGATCCTTTGGTATGTATACCTTACCCACCTGTACTGGTTGTGCGCTGCCACCATTAGAACCGGACACCCTCTCTTTAAATTTGATGTCCAACTCCTTCATGCTCCTCTCATGAGCCAATTGGAGTTTCCTCTCCTCCAAAGCGAGAGCGGTTCTTCTCTCATCCGCCTCTGCTTGCGCTTTGAGCTTAAAAAGCTCAATCTCATGGGCCCTAGCTCTCTGATTCTCCTCGATTTCCTCTGCGGAAATAACCCTACCGGAGTGGTTGCTGCTGGGCCTAGACGCTTGCCCCGTCCCTAGCAATTCACTGGACACAAACGCATTCACCTGTGTGCCTCCCTCTCCAGTAGTAACTTCGGGAACACCATGTTTGGCCTCCCACCAGGCCCTCAGAGCTGTCCGTAGCTCTTCCTTGTTTGCGCCGCCCCTTACTGGGCATTCAAGCTGTTTGCAGACTTTTCTCAGTTGCTCCTTGCTATAGGTTAACAACTCCTGGATTTCAAATTCCACTTCCACTTCTCCATTCACGCTTGGCACTTTCCGAGACATGATGCTTCCTAACCTTTTCACTAAAAAGGTTTTACCACAAAAGAAAAAATCTTGCGCAACCTGTTCTGCTAAACTAGACTAGTGATGTACAAGAAATCACTGTAGGTCAAGTGCAATCATTAGTTCAAAATCCGCACCGCTGTCCAACAATGTTAGAACCGGGGGTCTCTAGTTGGCAGAGGTAAGTACCTTAGACCAAGTAGGGACCCTTGCTTCTAGTCAGGGTGAAGGAATAATCCTCTGAGATAACCCCTGCTCACCCTCTAGGTAGCATGGCACGAGCAGTCTAGGCTAAACAGAGGCAATGTGGATAATATTTGCACTTAACACAACAGTAATCCCCAATCCACCACAAACTGAGACCACACAGGTAAGTATATTTTATAAAAATATAACTTTATCTAGTTGCAGGCAGTAAAAAGCAGTAATACACGATAATCACGTCTTCAGGTAAAGGTTGCACTTAATCTTAATGGTTGCATGTATGTAGGAAGTCTCTTAATAAAAGATAGTCTCAAGTCTCTTGTCTCAGTATTAAAAATAATACCTTGAACTCATCTCACATCAGCTCTATAAAAATGAGCAAAATCAAGCAATGCCAGCGTGTAGTTTAACTGTTAAAATCAGCCCCTCACTCTATTTGGTCCACACTACGCGAGCGCGGCTCACCACTAGCTCTGGGTGCACCGTGCCGGTGAAATCGATCTTGACCTCAGCTCCAGGCGCTCTCAGCGCGCCCGGCCGTGATCCTTGCGCCTTCGCGCCGACAAGGTAAGCTTCCCCTTGGTCCCGGCTGGTCCCGGCAGCCCTCCGCCCGCTCTTTGGTCTTTGGGGAGCAGCGGGGAGCTGACGCGGCGCCTCCGCGCGGGGACTCAGGCCAGGGACAAGGATCGCTCACCCGGAATCCCTCGGCGGGGTCGGGTCAGTCCTTCTCCGGCTTCGGCGGCGTTCACACGGCCCTCCAGAGGTCCCGAGGACGGGGACCAATCCGGTCACGGCGTTGGGGACGTGCCTTTGGACACACCCGGGAGTCAGCCAATGGCAGTGCGGCTCCCGGGCAGGCTTGCGATGACGCTCCGTCCACCAGTCAACCACAGCCCGGCAAATCGATGACGCTGCAGCACACGGGCCAATCCCGTCACGGCGTCGGTGAGGGGGCTCGGCTCCTTCAGCCAATGGGAGCACGGCGGCTCCGATCTTCGCCGCTGCAGCTCCCGTTCACGAGCGGCAACTTCTAGGGATTATCCTGGCCTCGGGCCACGGCGGTGAACCGGCGGCAAAGGGTGTTTGAGGGCGCAGGTCACGAATAGACCGCCCTCTCTGCCTCTCAACCACTTTGGAGCAGATTTCACGAGGGGAGGCACCACAAACCCCCGACCCTCGCTGGGAATGTGCCGATGAGCACACCGATCCCTTCCTCACGCTCCGCAGTCGAGTACCACGCGTTCCAGGTCACAACAGCCCGATCTTGCAGCTGCTTTCGGCAAAGCTTTAGGAACCTTTAACCCTGGGTTCCCAACAGGAGGCCAGATCTTCTCAGGCCCTTGGAGATTCAGTTGTAGACGCAGCACACAGCAGAGTCTTGGCAGTTTCAAGTAGGTAGGGTCACAGCACACAGCAAAGTCCCTTTCTCCTCCTCAGCTTCCAGTTAGACAGCAAAACAGGTCAGCCCTTAGAGCACACAGCAAGGCAATCTTCCTTTAGTTCTCCAGCCGTCCTCCTTCCAGCAGAGGTTCCTTCTTGCTTGTAGGCTCTTAAAATCTAATCTTCTGTAGTCAGGGGTCCTTTCCTTATACCCCTCAAAGTCTTTGAAGTCTTTGTGCAAGGAGCCCTGAGTCCAGTCTAAACCAGTTCTGGGGGTTGCGGAGCACTGAGGTGTCTCTGGTTTTCTTCTTCCTGTCAGCTTCAGGGCCAGAGGTGTCAGTTGGCCGGCAGGAGGGAACTAGCATGGGGGAGGCAGGCAGGCACAGCCCAGCACTTATCAGGCGTTTCTTCCTCCCACCTCCCGGGCAGCAGATGTGCCCTTTCATCCCCGGGCTGGCTCCGACCCTCTCCTTCGGGGGCTCTGCAGCCCCCCTGTCACACCCAGGTATTCCACAAACCCAGGCACACAGAAAGGTTCAGACAAGAGAACAGCCACTTTCTAAAAGTGCTATTCTCCATTACAGGATTTAAAAACACCCTTCACTAAAAGATGTGTCATTAAATTCTGAGTTCAGGGATATCTTTCACTTATGTCCCATCTTGTTCCTATGGGAAGATAGGCTGGTATCACATGGGCCCAGCCTCCTCCATGTTACTCTATGGAGCAAGATAGCCTTACAGCAGTGAGCACATAAAATGGCTGCAGCCCACTACCAGAGCATGTGACCTGCACTAGTACATGCTCTACCTTATCCATACACTGCACCCTGCCCAGGGGGGTACCTTGAGCCTTCCATAGGGGTGACTGATGTGCACAGACAGGGAAGGGTTAGGCCCAGCCAGTGGAGACACTGGCCAGGGGGACAGGCAGTCTCTGACTGCACACAGGTCACCATTTTAAAGCTACTCCTGTGGGTGGCGCAATCTGCGCTGCAGGCCCACTAGTAGCATCTGTCATCACCAGCCCTGGCACACAGAGTGCACTTTACTAGGGACCTCGTGGTGATACAAATATGCCAATCAGGTATATTCAATCAATATCACAAGTTACAGAGGGAGCACTTACACTCTGACACTGATCAGCAGTGGCAGAGTGTCCTAAGCATTCTAAACCAGCAAAAACGAAATCCAGCACAGCATCAAAACACATGAGTCAGAGGCAAAAAGATGGGGGAAGAACCACGCCAAAAGGTGTCAGGTCTAACATGTACAATGCAATTGCACCACTTTGGCACATCTAAGTATGACCATGTCAGTACATAGTATGCTTAGGAACAATGATATTTGATACCCATGGTATAGCACATTTCATCTTTACTGAACATTAGTGTGCCTTCTTCATCCTTCAATGGCCTTTATGTGATTCTCATTCACCCCAGCTCCAGACAAACCAAAACACGTCCAGCACAGCCAACACATAGTCCGTCTCAAGCACAGATAGTAAAACTATGACTTAAACTGAAAATTAAAGTAACTTTACATTTCCTGGTTTGCAGCATGGCTGATCCATGACATCACTTTGCTTTATCCATAACATCACTTTGCTTTATCCATAGCATCATTTCCTGGGCGGATGTGTCACATTTTCAGGCGATGAGTCCTTTTTTTTACGCTACCAGTCAATGCGCCTGACACTGCGCCATGCAGTCATTCAGATGCGTCGGCTGAAAAGCATCCTTTTTGGCTGATATGGTTTCTGCAAAATTCGCGCTTTACGCTCATGCATCTTTTTTTAACACTATCACTCACTGCTTAAAATTCACACAAGGCAAGGCCTGACAAGGCACCATGCGGTCATTCAGATGTATCTGCTGCAAGCTTCACTTTTGGCTGACACAGTGGCTGCGAATTCATGCTTTAGGCTCATGCTTCTTTTATTTTTGAGGCTATATGGCAAATATGTGTATTTTGCTGTATTGTGATATGCAGTGCATGTAATCATTTACAGTGTTTGCTGTGTTGGGTATGAATAGTATTCCCTTTCTGAACCCATTGGAAGGCCACACTGCAGAACGACTGAAAAACCTACCTTGCCTGCATCTCGCTGAGTACTCCCGCCGCCGTGCACAAAATCTAGCCGGCCGCCGAGAGGAGGACTCGGCTTCCCAGACCACCCAGCGGCGGCGCAGACCTTTGGTGTCATCATCTGCGCCTGGAGGCGCGATAAAGGTCAGCGTCACCCGGCCAGGCGGTGTATTCCCTTTCTGAACCCATTGGAAGGCCACACTGCAGAACGACTGAAAAACCTACCTTGCCTGCATCTCGCTGAGTACTCCCGCCGCCGTGCACAAAATCTAGCCGGCCGCCGAGAGGAGGACTCGGCTTCCCAGACCACCCAGCGGCGGCGCAGACCTTTGGTGTCATCATCTGCGCCTGGAGGCGCGATAAAGGTCAGCGTCACCCGCAACGCGGGACGCGAGCGGGACGCCGGGCGAAGCCCGGGCCAAGGGCGGGCCCGTTTAAGCCCGTTCAAGACTGTGCGAGACTGGACTGGGCCACGGTATTTGATTTTTAATTTTCTTTATTGCTCATTCCTGTCATTCTTTGTTAGGCTCTGCGAGGATCCACATCTATATCCACGTCCCACAGTGTGATCAATCTTTGCTCAGCCACTACTGTTTTGATTGAGCCTCCCACTGTGCGAACATGAATAGAGCCACCAGAAAGAAAAAGACACCTGAAGCTACTGGTATCACTGGACCTATTGACTTGTTCATCTCTAAGACCAATGAAGTGATTGAGAACACCATACACTTGATAGAACGAAGGGTCTCACATGAATTGGAGGTCGCTAGAAGATCTTCGATGGGCCCCCTTGCCTCGGCCCAAACCCCAATTCACGAGGGCCCGATCATCCCGTTGTTGAACCAAGTAAATGTACTAGTGCACACAGTCCCAAACATTGTGGATTTGTCAGCAACTCAATTGTCATTAGGGTCTAACTCTACTGAGGATTTGGAAAATACACCGGATCTACAACTCTTACATAACCAAGATACTACATTAGACCCTATCTCCACGGGTGAAAGGGAGGGTGCTATAGCTAAGAGGCTAAGTAAAGGGTTGATTATACAGGAGATTACATCCGCTCCACTTAACATCGAGAATCTTCCCAACCCTAACACTAATAGTCATATCATTGTATTAGAGCAAACCCCTTCCATCACCAATAATGCTGCCCTCAATTTGCCCCCACAGAATACTGATCCATCAGAGAATCTGGAAGCAATGGGTGCTGTGGGTGGCATACACAATCCATGCACCACCTGCGTGACATTACAAGATTTTCTTATAAATAGTATGGGGGAGCTGTTAAAACATCATCTGCAACCCATGGAAAAAAGCCTAAGGATTATCGAAAAACAACTTGCGAAATTAAATACTCCCGTATTTACGCAGAAGTCACTGGGCACCCTAGACATGGGGGAGGGGAAATCCAAAGAGCCAAGTAAACCGGCACAACTGCCTTCTCTACCAGCTGCTTGTCCGAAGCCCCCCTTGCAAGATAAAGCAGCAAACCCCCAGCCCAACAAGAGTGCCATATTAAACATACAAAATACTCCTAAACCTTCCATTGCAGAGGGGATGGGCAAATCAAATGTCCCTAGTGGTAATGCGCAAGCGACCCCGGCCCTTTTGGATCTAAATACCCAGCTAGCCAATCTGAAGGAGACTTCACATATATCACATAAAGCCCAGTCTTCCCAACCCCAGGGAAAAGAGAGGAAGGGTACTAGGTTTAGGCGTCCGATTCATCTGCCACCGGAGGCTACCCCTTACACCGTCATTCTTACAGGGGTGCCCGAGTTGACAGACGGTTCGGACGAGCCCCCCTGGTCACTGAGTAACAAAGTTGTGCAATGGTTGAGCCAAAACAGACCCCTACAGTCATCACACCACAGTAGAATAAATTCCGTGAGAAGAGTGTTCTGGATTGGGGACACCAAAAAAAGTCTACAGGGTGACTGTGTTATAGTCAACTGCGACGACCCTGCCACGGTTGACTATATTTCTTCTTGGCCAGCGCTCGAAAAAAGGGGGGGGATTGACGTACAGCGTCTCTCTTTCTTCTACCCACCTTTAAACATCCCCAACTATGGCGATGAAACTAGTTGGGACGAAGTTCAAGAATGGCCTTGGACTCAGGTGGGGCACTCCAACAGAAGTAGAAATAGGAACAGCAACAACTACTGGCCTAGAGGTTGGGACCCTCGCCCCTGGTTCCCTAGAAGAGAAAACCCAAACCCTGACTACTGGAGGGGGGCTCCCACAAGGAATAGATACGATTGTTTAGATATGGTCGATTGACCAATAAGGGTCATTAAAGGGGTAGTAGCAAATTCAGTCCCCCCAAATGAGATCTATCATGTCCTTCCCCAGGTGGAAAGCACTAACATCGTGCCTATAGAGAGCACACTAGACTATGCTACAGGAGAAGTAGAATCATCAGGCCAGCACTTATTAGAACAACCTAGCATGTTTTTAAAGGGGAAAGGACTTGGAATCCCAGTTGAAACTATCTGCATGCATACTCACCCAAGCACAGCAGATACGACTCAAATCCAAAATGAGATCGAAATCATGCCCGTGGGTATTGTTTCATCAATTAGCCAGGAAGAATCCCGCCCACGAAACGACGGAAAACGTACTTTAAAAATATCATCCTGGAACATTGCAGGGCTGGCCAAAAAAGCACGGGACCAGTTATTCCTAACTTTTATGGGAAGGCAGGATATAATCTGTCTCCAGGAGTGCTGGGACCTGGAGGAGACTCACATTGAGGGCTTTAGTACTTTTTATATTCCCGCCATTCAGGGCAATCGAGGCAGAGGCTCTGGGGGACTGTGTATTTTCACCTCTAATCTCTGCAATATAGAAAAGAGTACATTTGAGGCGAGTGGACTCAAAGCAGGTGTAGGAAGTTCATTACAAGGTTTGTTTATTAAAACAAACGGGCGCTCTCTCTTCCTGATTAATATTTATAATAATGCGCCAAAAGTTGATGTTAAAGCCTTAATAGCGGAGCTTGATGCACTGCTCAAGAGAGGTGGGCAGGAGGCAGATTGCTTCCTTATAGCAGGTGACTTTAACTGTCACCTATGCCCCCATAGTCAAACAAGAAATTGTGGTATCCTCGACTTAAGAGGGGATCCCACCACGCATTTTGAACATTCCATCTGGGGCAACTTGCTAAATCAACTCATGCATGACTGGGATCTGGGTTTCGCCAACGAACTTTGTGACCCACCTGCAGCTTTTCAGACAACCTTCTTTGGCCGTGGGGCAGGCACTGTAATCGACTTTATTTTAGTTTCCAACAGGAATCAAGGCTGGGTGGGGGGTTTTGATACGGAAGATCTAGCAATAAGCGACCATTTTCCTATCAGTACTACCTTTAGTGTAGGGAAGCCGGGGATCCAAAAAACAAGCACAATGAACATACTTCATGGTCGCTCGGTGGCGCTGGCCAGAAAAAATGGTTACGCCATTAAATGGGCGAAAATTGATCCCACAAATTTCTTGAAGGACTTGGTCCAGAAAGAAACGAAACAATTTGCCATCTGCTTAGAACCGAGCACTAATTCTGAGTTAATAATACGGGCTTATGATGGGATTATCGCCACAATAAATGCCAAGCTAATTAAAAAACAAAAGTTAGGGGAAGAAATAAGATTACATGGCTGGTTCAATCCAGCCTGTACTAAAGCACACAAAGCCCTTCTACAGGCCTTAAAGACTGTCCCAAGGGACAGTGGCCGAGTGAAGGAGGCTAGACGAGCATACAAGCAGACCCTACGAAGCAGACAGGAAGATCTGAAAAATGCAGCTTGGGAAGCCCTGATAAAGGCAAGCGCCTTACGAGATAACACTTCTTTCTGGAAAGAAATTAATGCCCCTTTCTTTTCGGATAGCAAGGTAGACTCCTTGGAGATAGCTATAACGGAAGATGTCTGGGTTAACTATTTCACTTCCCTATATAAGAAAGATTTATTAGTATTGATTCCACAAGATGAGATGGATGCGGGCCAAGCGGTTCTCTCACCAATTCATGGAAATTTCCCAATAAACGTAATGTTTACCCCTGCAGAGGTGGAACAAGCAATCTGCCAGAGTGCTAGTTTAAAGGCTCCTGGACCTGATGGAGTTCCCATTGATTTGTTCAAGGGGAACGTAGATCTATGGGCTCCTTTACTAGCAAATGTAATGAATGCTTACACCAAATTAGGTTTTCCCGATACATGGCACGAAGCAATAGTCATCCCAATATTTAAAAAAGGGGACAGGCAAGACCCAAAATGCTATCGTCCCATCTCCCTGCTAGACAATCTAATGAAAGTCGCAGGAAGGGTGTTGTTAACCAAACTACAAACCTGGTCCAAGAGTAATGGGATACTCTCGAAATTCCAATACGGATTTAAGTCCGGCTTAGGAACCGTAGAGCAGGGTCTAAACCTGGCCCTTATAACGAATAAATATATCGGAGCAAAAAAAGGGAACCTGTTCCTAACATTCGTTGATCTAACCTCGGCCTTTGATTGCCTAGATCATAGAATGTTGTGGAAAACCCTGGCCACAATGGGGATAGACAAAAACATTTTAAGTTTTATCCAGGAATTGTACAGAGATGCAGGCGCCACGGTGCGATTTGGCAAAAATGGCAAGCGAACCAGAAAATTCCCTATAGAAAAGGGTGTTCGCCAAGGCTGCATCCTTGCGCCATTCCTATTTAATTTATACATTAACGAGGTAGCAGCCTTTTTAAATGACCTGGAAGTGGATTACCCTAAAATTAACGGCCTCTCAGTCCCACTATTATTATACGCTGACGATGCGGTGATTATGGCCCGCACACAGCGGGGTCTCCAGAAGGCATTAACAGGTTTTGCAACCTTTATGAGCACTAGAGGCCTAAAAATAAATGTGGGGAAAACCTTTACAATGTCATGCACTACCAGGAAAAATATCCCAGACTGCAAAACCTTCGTCAATGACACAAAGATAGCTATGACTAAAACGTTTTCTTATTTGGGCATCATTTTTAACAATAGGGGCACATGGTCCTCAGCGATTACCTCCCGGAACCTGGCGTTTGCCCGCACGATTGGGGCGGTCAAACAATTTGCCAAAAGACTGGGCGGGAAACCTGTAGATATACTACTTAAGATCTATGCAGCGAAATGTGTGTCTACAGCTGTTTATGGGGCCGGGATCTGGGGACTGGCAGATAGCACCCAAATACAAAGGGTGGAAAATGCCTTTTTGAGGTATCTTTTAGCAGTCCCGCGTTCCACATCCACTACCATATGCCATAATGAACTTGACAGAGCCCACATCAGTGATCTGATAAAGATAGCCCCAGTCATGCTGTGGTACAAGATTTGGACATGCGAGGACACGACCTTCAACAGGGAAGTAATTTATGATTGCCTGGACCAAGCCGCGGGCTTTAAGCAGCCGTGGCTGGCCTATGTTAAGAAATTTCTGAACTCTATCGGCCAACCAGATTTTTACTCAAACCCAATATCATGCTCACGAATGTCAAAAAAAGCATTAAAAGGGGCATGCCTTGGTTTATTGGAGGAGAGGAGATATTATTTAGATGGGAATAAATCCACCATCGTAGCCCATCGTCAGATTCTCCATGACCAAGGCCTTCATCCATATCTGGCCCCAAACTTTTCGTGTTATCATAGAATGCTTTTGGCAAGAATGAGGACGGAATCCTTTTTTAGGCTAATAACGTTCCCTGCCCCAAATGACTGGTCTGTGAAGCTGATAAAATGCCCGTGTGATGGCTTAGCCACCCAGTCTAATATACACTGCATTCTTTTTTGCGAGTACTATCAGTGGGGGAGGAAAAAATACTTGCTACCACTGTTAAAGTTATGGGGTTTGAGAAGCTGTAAATCTGCCCTGCTTAGATTGTACTTGCTCCAAGACGAGCCTACTATTGTAGCGGTGATAAAATTTCTGTCTTTCATCATAAAATGTAGAGGAACCATGCGCAATGATTAGGAGCTTGAGGTTAAATGAGTATTATCCTGTGCATAATAACACCAAATAATACACAAATATGAAACATTTATCACAACCGATGTATTAATTCAATGAACTTACCTATTGAACTTAATGAATTTTATTAAATGTTTTAACGGATTTTAAGACTTGGTTATTTGTTAGTATAATGAAATGTCTATTTTTATAACGAATTTTAAATGAGTAAGCTTTTTAACGTGTTTTTTTGTCTGTACTATGCATTATGTTTGCTTTTATGGTTTTTGTCAAAAACCGAATAAAGCTATCTTTGAATCTTGAATCTTGAATCTTGAATAGTAGAGTTGTTCTGCTTACTGTCTTTGCATGTGTTTACTATGTGCTTTGACAGTGTACATATGTGTGTGTACATGCTTTTCAGGGCTTATACTACGCATAGGGCCAAATCTCTCGGATAACGCAAGGGCACACATTACAAGAGGTGCCGGGGTCAAATTAGTATTGGCACCCAATGACATTGCTCTAGCTTCCCCCAGGGATGCCACAAACTAGCACTGCCATGATGTCATGTGGTCAGTGCACCCACATCTATGACAGCATAGCCTACTGCAAATCAGCGCCGTGTATCACAGTGGATGCAGCAGGCTGTGGGGAAACTTGGGAGCATTAAATTTTCCCTTGCAAGCAAGTGCTACCATTGGCTGTAACCACTTGGAATGGTATTTATGAATGGTGCGATATGATTGGTTGAGTATAGGCCATTCATATTCAATGGTCATACCCCACAGGAAAGTAACAGTGACAGCATTTGTGGGCAACATGATTCTCACTCATACTGATGATGCTATCCTAGATCTTCACCATGCATGCCTTGGCGTGACCTACTACTGATTGCTGACAGAAAGGCTACGTAAATCATACCACAACTACACCTTGTATCAAGGCAATGTTGCTTGTGCATAGCTGTGGGTGTTCACATGCAACACTCATGTAGTTTGATACTGAGACAGGTAATGAGACTCACATGGACCCTTCACAGTCCAAAACATGACAGACATCCCACTAGAGCCAGAATATGAATGTATCAATTGATGTAACCATGGCTCATCTGTTTCCATGTGTCCTGCATGCTGTTGATCACATTAACCATGTAGAATTATTCCATTAATGGTTTATGTGCAGGAAAGTGTTGAGAGAAGTCACCATATCATGTTGTGGTACACATACATCAATTGTATGGCCTTGTGTGGTGATGGCTATGCATTGAGACATGAAGTTACACTGCGATTTTCTGACTATATTGAAACACCACATCTTGGGATGCATCAGTGCATAGCACCGTGGCTGTATTGACTTTGTTTTATGTGATTTCTGATGCTCAGTTGTTACATATTCTGAATCTGGGTGTTGTGTGTTCACATTTGCAATAAGACTGTCATGAGAGGAGTGAAGCCATTGTTTGTATCTGAGAGCAAAACACCAGCTTGGTAGGCTGCATCACTGCTTGTCTCATTGGCATTTTAGCCTAGTTGGGCAAGTGTGGCTACATTCTCATTCGGTAGACACTGTTGCACTGGAAAAGTATAGTATGTAGCATTTATATGTGTGATAAGAGATCTCCTAGTGGACTTCATATGTGGATACATTGTTTGATGTAACATATGTAGACTGTAGGTTTGGGACTGTGTTCCCATACACATACTATGTGGATGACTTCAAAATCATCATACTATGAGTGGGCTCTACTATCGTCCACAAGCATGAGGCCATACAAATGGCTAGCTGTAAGAGAGGCACACACACTGTCTCAGCACCCTATCTACCTTACCAAATCATGTTAATTGTGTCAGGCAATTGAGTACTATTTGGTACAGGTATTTGGCATACACAATATTTTGTTTGTACCAGATGTTTTATAATGCTGTTTGTTAGACATAGCTACATACATTTTCTGTGTGGCAATAAGTAGCAATGTGATGTGACATTTTTGATGTTTACTGTGACCATGGAATCAAAATGCATTCATAGTGATGGAGCTCATACATTTATTTACATAGATATGTACACAGTTACAGGTCATCATTTTGTGACATCATATGTCACTTATGCATCAGTAAAACTGTAAATAATATGGGGCCCCCACCGTGTTGCGCCTACTGATGGAACTGTTCGAATTGGCTCCTCATCTTCCTGATCCTCATTATCTGGCTGTTCCTGCTCCTCATTACTATCAGCCCATGGTACATTAGTCCTTATATAAATAAGATGCAATATGTAGCAAACAAGAACCATTTTGCACACCATTGGTGGCGAGTACAGCAATAGGCCCCCAGTCATATCCAGGTTCCTGAAGCTGGATTTAAGTATGCCGGATGTCCGCTCGACTATCACCTGGGTCCGAATTAAGGCATGATTGTACCTCTGCTTGGGTTCCATCTGTTTTTTTTAGGAGGAGTCATTACCCACTGCTGCAGAGCATATCCTTGGTCAGCTGCAAAGACAGGAGGGGTACAAATTAATAAAAGCCATGACAGCGGATGGCTCCACTTTCATGTCCATTCTGTTATGTGTCCTGAGTGACTCATTCACCATGTCTACTGTAAGAGACGTGCTATGACGCCTGGCATACACGCAAGTAGGAACTTGATATGACTGAGACTGTGCAATACATACAGGTGTGCTATGCTCTGTGATTCACTTACTATTTGTCATACTTGTGAGCGCCAATGCCATGCAGGTGATGATTTGTCAAGAGTAAGGAGAGGCAATTAGCCATCGAGTAGACACATTTCTCATAATTATCTATTGTGTCTGTTAGGAGCTACTATGGCCATTCCTGAACTGATTCATTTTTTTTTGTTAACAGATTTTTATTGAGTTTTTTGGCAATCATTGTCACATTTATCCATACCACTTTTAACATTATTTGCTTAGTTCTCATTACAGTATTGCCCAGTCATGTCCCACAGTGGTAAAGCATTTATCAATGACATTCAATAGCGTGACTTCGATGTCTCACTTCTATGTCATTCGCTGCAGTCTGTTCGTCTCAGTATGTACACATTTCTTAGCTGTAACTTCACATTACTTATATATCTTATGCAAACTATCCCCAACTGCTCCCTCCACCCTCCCCTCCTCCCTGGGCGGGTCACAATAGCCCTTACAGTAGGAAGCCAGTGCAATGTCAAACCATCACTTCCGGTTATAATCTCAGATATCGTTTCAGTGAGTATTTTTATCATCAGAGTAGACACATCATATATGCATACTATGCTTTCATTCATTCAGAACCAGGCGAGCTAATCACTCATGCCCTGGGCCTCTCTCACTTGATCCACCTCCGCCATATGTTCGGGTTCCTTTAATATATCTAGCAGCGCTGCCCATGCTCTAGCCATCTCCAGCGACTCCTCATTTCGTGTACACCTAACTATTTTTCAGCCGAACAGTGGTGTCACACTCAGCCCTTTTTATAAATTCTCTTTCCCATCTAGGTGTGTTCTAGGGCCATCTCTCGCCTTCCAATGGCAGGTGATGTCCCTTTTAGCCAGGGTCAACCCAAGGTCCTAGAATTTACTTGTTACCTTATTTTTTAGTAGTGTGGGGGAACCAGTGCATAAAAGAATGATCGGGAGTATTCGCTATCTCTTTTTCTATCACTCCCGCTGTGGTCGCTGTTACCTCTTCCCAGAAGGTCCTTATACATGGCCAGCTCCAAAACATGTGCAAAAAGCTTGCCCCTTTCATGTGGCAGCCCGAACATGCTGCTTCTTGCTTATCAAAGTACTTATTGATACTCTCTGGGGTAAGGTAAGCCCTGTGCAGGACGTAGAAATTTACCATCTGGAACCGTGCATTCCTGGTGCCTTTCCACAATATTACCCAGTCCTTTTCCCCTATGGGTTTGTCCAAGTCTGCCTCCCATTCATTATGTACTTTAGCTAGAGGAGGGAGTGCTGCATAAGTGAGACGCCAATATAAACATGTGACTGCTTTGAATGTACCAGCTGCAGTGACCATGTATTGACATCCCTTCGAGGTTTCCGGTTCTGTGAGTCCCTCCCTCCAATGCTGTCTTATGGTCGCGTAAGTGCTGTGTGAAATAGAAAATCCCCACCCGGTATGTCATAACAATCTCGGAGGTCATTGAATGGGATCATATTACCCTCTTCATACAGGTCTCCCAGTGTAGATATTCCCAGGTCTACCCACGTCTCCAACCTATGCCAGTCTCCACCATGTGGGAGAGCTTCACACATTATCAACAGGATTACTGGTGTATAAGGACGCCCAATCTTGGAGCGTCTCAGGCTCCTGTTCCAGCATTTACATGCTCTCTTCAGGTCCATAGGAATGTCTCGGTCCCTGCAAGGTAGTCTTAATAGTATTCTCGATAAAAGTCATAGGCCTGGGTTCATCTCCTTTTGCTCTGCCGGTCCTCTAAGTTTACCCGCCACCCTCTGTGTGAGCCATTGCAGCTGTGCCACTATATAGTAGTTCTCAAAGTTAGGGACCAGTAGCCCCCCTCGCTCTCGGTATCATGAGTGTAGTGAGTGCTACTCTCCGTCGCCCGGTCCCCCAAATAAATACTGTCATCAGTGACTTGAGTTGTGTGAACATGGCGGCAGAATCCAAACCGGCAACACTCCAAAGTAATACAATAGTCTTGGAAGTGTCCCCATCTTTAGGAGGGCCACTCTACCCTCCAGCGATTATAGCAGGGTTCCCCAGAATTCTAAACTACTCTTAACTACTCGCAGGGCTCTCCCTATGTTCCCTTCCAATAATTCTTCATGGGAATGATATATTTGGGTGCCTAAGTACGTCAAGCAACGAGATTCCCATCATACTCCTTCCGTTTCTTGCGGGCCACCTCCCCCCGCCCGAACAGGAAAGATAGATGATTTGGCCAAGTTTACTTTTAGGCCTGCTACCCATCCCAGTTCGTGTAGGAAGTCTTTCACCCCCCTGAGTGCCCTACCCGTGGCTGCTCGGAACAACAGTAAATCATCTGCATATAGTGCAATGTGGTGAATCTGGTCAGCCTCCTCTAACCCCTGGAAGTAGCGGCCGGTACGCGCCTTGGCCGCCAGTGGCTCCATTGCCAGGGTAAACGATTCCTGAACTGATTCATGTTGGATTTTACAACCTGTAGCTAGATAAAGTGATGTGGCGTACTTCAGTCATACATATTTGGCAGTGAGAGTTGGAGTCAATGTTGTTCAAGGTTTACTGCATGGGAAGGGTAGTGAGTGAATATCAATGCTGGTCATGATTTTGTACACATGGCAATGCATTGTCCGCTATGCTGACATTACGCAAGGGGTTTGAGATATGTGGGAATCTTGCACTGTACAGTGCAACTGGTAGACTAACTACACTACACTGTCACACTGCTTGAGGACAGTGTAGGACATATTGTCCACATGATTCTGTGTCCAGGGTTTGGTGCCTGCACTTGCAGAAAATGTGCAGCTTTGCTCCAAGACAGGCACGTTATTCCCAAGATGACTGGGTTATTGGCTGTCATGTAAGATGTAGTTTGTGCTTGAGGCTGCACCCTTCTGCTCAGTTCGGAGCCTTGGAGGACTGATGGAGTGGTTTGTGCTCTACAAAACCGTGTGCACAAAGGATGTGATGTGTGTATATGATGAGTGATGTAATGTAGCATGGTAGACATGATCTTGGGAGGGTAAAATATGACTATATTTCTCAGTTTCACAGGTCTGGGATACATCACATACCTCATGACCATGGGCCTTTTCCTGTTGACACACAGACTACAGACAGACAGGGAATCCCTTCCTTCAACGTAATGTCTGGACACAGCATTTCACATTATGTTGCATTAGTGAGGCTCTTTTACACTATTGAATGTGCATACTAGTCCTCATTTAGCAGTTGTTGCCGCTGGGATGCGCTGAATGTCATCTTGCTGCACTGACCTTCAATCAAAATGAAGGGGTGGAATATGCCATATTCCTAACATACAACACCTTCATGGTTCATCCACAAACGCACCATCACAGGGTAGTGACTAGTGCCATCACCCCCCTTGCACCATGGTGCATGTGTGTCAGCTTTGTGTTCTCAAATATCTTAATGCGTTAAGGGACACATTCCTGCACCAAAAGCAAAAAATCTATGCTATTTCCTCCTTCTATGTGTCTTGCGGAAAATAGGACACACAGTACTTGGACCTGACAAAGAGACATGAAATTATGTATCCTACGCTAACTGCCGCTACAGGATTTGGCCTGTGAAAAATAGGCGCTGGAGTTGAAAAAGTAAAAAGGTGATGCTAAAGGCCTCTAGCATAACTTTTTGAATACTGCACCAAGAAAAAGCTGCTGCAGCATAAAAAATATGGCACTGCGGCAGCACTAGCTCCTTGTACTGTGCCCGAGGTTCTGGAGCCCCGCCCTAGATATACTTAATAAGAGGTTCATCAGCATAGAAAAGGCAAGGTATTTTTTGTCCAGCTAATGAAGGGATTTCATTAACACAATTGGTTAGGTAACCTATTCGGTTGTTGATGTACAGGAGAAAGAGTGTAGGTGCCAGTATACATCCCAACCCGATCCCCTTATTAACAGTAACCAGATCCGTTAGTTCACCCATGGTACCATAGCGTATCCAGGAGTAGTTCCCTTCATGCAAACGTACAATAAGGCCTAGTAATGGCCATTATTAGCACCACATCGTCGGCATAGTGTAGTATTGGGATATGCACTTTGCTCGTAGTGGGCACGTCTAGATTGAGATCCATTAGAAATTGCACAACATCATTTATGTAGCAATTAAAAAGTGTTGGCACTAAGACACAGCCTTGTTTGACACCTCGCTGTATTAGGATCTCTGCTGGAACTTGACTGGAGGCTGCTTAAAACACAAGGTAACTTCATTTGGATCTGACTGGTCCCTGGGACTGGCTCCCTGTTGGAGTTAGTCCACACAAGAGTGCCCATAACACCATTTGGGTTTGTGGATAACCCCAAACTATGAGTCACTGTAGTTTACAAAGATTTATTGCATTTAGTGAAACGCTGTGATTTATTGTTTCTTTGAAAATTCATATCTCTGGAACCCTCCGGTGGGTTTTTGTTGTTCAGGTGTCTATTTAAAGATAAAAAATACAATCTATTTTTATAACTGCTGTTGGATTTTTTTGTGTAGTGTTTTGTTCTTATTCAACTATTTTGGTACTTATTAATGCTTTACACTTGTTCCTTTGAAAAACCTTTTGACCACACAAGGTATCTGCACTAAATATGGGTCCTTTTGTTCCTACGTCAAAGGGATTCTAAAGGTACCCAGGGTTTGTGGATTCCCCTGGAGGGGACCCAGAAATTAGCCAAAATACAGCTTTTGGGGGAAAAATGGGAAAAAAGGCTACAGATGAAAGTCTGTTTTTTTCCTTGCAAATGGTATCAACAAAGGGGTTGTGGTGCTGAAATCACCATCTTTCCAGCTTTCAGGGACAAGCAGACTTTTGTCAGAAAACTAACATTTTTACACAGTTTGGGCTTTTTTCTGGGACATAGCCTATTTTTGCTATTTTTTGTAATTTTAACCTCCTTCCAGTTAGGGGTAGAAATGGGTATGAAAACAATGATGGATCCTGGAAAGTTATACATTTCTGAAAAGTAGACAAAATGTGGAATTCAGCAAAGGTCATTTGTGTACATCCTTCAAGAAATTTGTATAGAAACTAACAGTTGAATATAGAAAAAATTGAAAATGAGTTTAAAAAAACAGCCATTTGTGCCAACATTTTCACCTGTAACTTCTACTAAGTATGACAGATGTTTAAAAGCAATATACCGTTACATTCGCTGGACCCTTCTGGTTGTGTGGATGTATAGGACTTGTAGGTTTACAAGAACCCCAGGAACGCAGAGCCTATAACAAAGCAGCGTCTTGCAATGTTTTTTTATTGTGTATGTAGCAATTCATTTGGAAAAATATAAACAGGGAAAAATCGGTATGAAAGTCACCTATGTATTTCTGAAATGGGACCAAAATATAGAGTTTAGAAACAGTAGCTAGTTGCACATCTCCGAAATTATGGGTACTCATACCAGCATGTAAATTATAGGTCATTTTTCAAAGTGACTTCTATTTTTTATATACATTGTCTTACATGTGGAAGGCATAAATGCATTGAAAGTCAATAGGTAATAACACTTGCTCCACAATTTTGTGTTCCCTTAAGTCTCCCAATAAAAATGATACCTCTCTTGTGTGGGTAGGTGTAGTGGCCGTGACAGTAAACGGCCCAAAACGCAACGTGGACGCACCACATTTTCACAGTGAAAATGGACCCTTTTTTTGCAAAGTTTCTAGCTGTTGATTTTGAAACCTAGCTCTGCTGGCACCTAGAGAAACCTAGCAAACCTATACATTTTTTTAAACTAGACACCCAGGGGAATGTAGGATGGGGTGACTTGTCTGCCTTTCACCAGGTTCTGTTACCCAGAAACCCTTGCAAACCTCAGTTTGTCAAAAAAACACATTTTCCTCACATTTCTGTTGTGGAAAGTTCTGGAATCTGCATGGATCCACAACAGTCCATGCACCCCGTATCCCCCAAAGTCTTTTGAGAAAAATGGTACCTCACTTGTGTAGGTATGCCTAATGCACGGGACAGGAAACAGCCCAAAACGCAACGTGGACACTCCACATTTTCACAGTGAAAACCGACCCTAGCTGTAGATTTCTACTTGTGTGGGTGTCCAATGCAGAATTGGCTAAAAACGTATTTTTAATGAAATGTAGCTCTTAGAATTCTCGGTGCAATGCCCTTAATCCCAATGTTGTGGGCTCTTCCCAGTCACAGGCCCTTGTCCCACCTACACAAGTGAGGTATCATTTTACTTAGGAGACTGAGGGGAACGCTCTGGGGTAGGGCATTTGTGTCGGAACGGTGATTACACCCAAAAATATGTGGAATATTTAAGGTTTGCAGGGGATTCTGGGTAGGAAAACGTATGGGGATCCATGCAAGCCATACCTTGCTGGACTCTCCCGGGTGTCTAGTTTTCAGAAATGTGTGGGTTTGGTAGTTTCCCAAAATGGCCGCCGGGTCCCGGGCCAAAAATCTAGGTGACTTCCCATGCAAAACCTGATTCTTTTGTGATAGGTAATTTTGATGTCTCCTCAATACATTTTGGGCCCTTGCCTTTCGCGGGTACTTCACCTACCCATGCCAGTGAGGTACCTTTTTATCGTGGGACCTAGGGAAATGCTGGGTGGTAGGAAATGTGTGGATCCACGTAGATTCCAGAACTTTCCCACACAGAAATTTGAGAAAGAAATGTTTTTTCTGCTAAATTTGAGGTTTGCAGGGAATTCTGGGTAGGAAAACATTGGGGGACCCACTCAAACGATACCTCGCTGGACTCCCCCGGGTTTCCAGTTTTCAGAAATGTGTGGGTTTTGGTAGGTTTCCCAAGATGGCCGCCGAGTCTGGGGCCAAAATCCCAGGTGACTCCCCTTGGAAAACCAGGTTGTTTTGTAATAGGTTATTTTGATGTCTCCTCAATACGTTTTGGGCCCTTGCCTTTCACGGGTACTTGACCCACCCACATGAGTGAGGTGCCATTTTTATTGAGAGACCTGGAGGAACACTGGGTGGTAGGAAATTTGTGGATCCATGCATATTCCAGAACTTTTCCACACAGAAATTTGAGACATTTTTTATTTTTACAGCAAAATTTGAGGTTTGCAGGGAATTCTGAGTAGGAAAACGTTGGGAGGCCCAAGCAAGCTATTCCACGCTGGACTCCCCCGGGTGTCTAGTTTTCAGAAATATGTGGGTTTGGTAGGTTTTCCAAGATGGCCACCGAGCCCGGACCAAAAACCCAGGTGACCCCCCTTGCAAAACCAGGTTGTTTTGTAATTGATTATTTTGATGTCTCCACAAAACGTTTTGGGCCCTTGCCTGTCGCGGGTACTTGACCCATCCACGCGAGTGAGGTACCATTATTATCGAGAGACCTGGAGGAACCCTGTGTGGTAGGAAATTTGTGGATCCATGCATATTCCAGAACTTTTCCACACAGAAATTTGAGACATTTTTTATTTTTAAAGCAAAATTTGAGGTTTGTAGGGAATTCTGAGTAGGAAAACGTTGGGAGGCCCATGCAAACCATACCTCACTGGACTCCCCCGGGTATCTAGTTTTCAGAAATATGTTGGTTTGGTAGGTTTCCCAAGATGGCCACTGAGCCCGGACCAAAAACCCAGGTGACCCCCCTTGCAAAACCAGGTTGTTTTGTAATCGGTTATTTTGATGTCTCCTCAATACGTTTTGGGCCCTTGCCTGTCGCGGGTACTTGACCCACCCACACGAGTGAGGTACCATTTTTATTGAGAGACCTGGAGGAACACTGGGTGATAGGAAATTTGTGGATCCATGCAGATTCCAGAACTTTTCCACACAGAAATTTTAGAAAAATTAGATTTTTTCAGCAAAATTTGAGGTTTTAAGGGAATTCTGAGTAGGAAACCGTTGGGAGACCCACGCAAGCCATACCTCGCTGAACTCCCCCCGTTGTCTAGTTTTCAGAAATGTATGGGTTTGGTAGTTTCCCAAGATGGCCGCCGAGTCCGGGGCCAAAAAGCAAGGTGACTTCCCTTGCAAAACCAGATTCTTTTGTGATAGGTAATTTTAATGTCTCCTCAATACATTTTGGGCCCTTGCCTGTCGCGGGTACTTGACCCACCCATGCGAGTGAGGTACCTTTTTATCGGGGGACCTGGGGAAACGCTGGGTGGTAGGAAATGTGTGGATCCACGTAGATTCCAAAAGTTTCCCACACAGAAATTTGAGAAAAAATTATTTTTTTCAGGTAAATTTGAGGTTTGCAGGGGATTCTGAGTAGGAAATCATTGGGGGACCCACGCAAACATACCTCGCTGGTCCCCCTCGGGTTTCCACTTTTCATAAATGTGTGGGTTTGGTAGGTTTCCCAAGATGGCCGCCGAGTTCTGGGCCAAAAACCCAGGTGACTCCCCTTGCAAAACTAGGTTGTTTTGTAATAGGTTATTTTGATGTCTCCTCAATACGTTTTGGGCCCTTGCCTGTCACGGGTACTTGACCCACCCACATGAGTGAGGTACCATTTTTTTTGAGAGACCTGGAGGAACACTGGTTGGTGGGAAATTTGTGGATCCATGCAGAATCCAGAACTTTTCCACACAGAAATTTGAGAAAAAATTGATTTTATCAGCAAAATTTGAGGTTTACAGGAAATTCTGAGTAGGAAACGTTGGGATGCCCACGCAAGCCATACCTTGATGGACTCCTCCCGGTGTCTAGTTTTCAGACATATATAGGTTTGGTAGGTTTCCTAAGATGGCCTCCGAGCCCGGGGCCAAACACCCAGGTGACCCCGTTGCAAAACCATGTTGTTTTGTGATAGGTAATTTTGATGTCTCCACAAAACATTTTGAGCCCTTGCCTGTCGCGGGACTTGATCCATCCACGCAAGTGAGGTACCATTGTTATCGAGAGACCTGGGGGAATGCTGGATGGTAGGAATTTTGTGGATCCACGTAGATTCCAGAACTTTTCCACACAGAAATTTGAGAAAAAAATGATTTTTTGCAGCTAAATTTGAGGTTTGCAGAAAATTCTGGGCGGGAAAACGTTGGGGGAGCCACGCAAGCCATACCTCGCTGTACTCTTCTGGATGTCTAGTTTTCAGAAATGTGTGTTTGTGGTAGGTTTCCCAAGATGGCCGCAGAGACTGGGGCCAAGATCTCATGAAACCCCCCTTGCAAAACCAGGTTTTTTTTGTGATATGTAAGTTTGATGTCTTCTCAATAGGTTTAGGGCCCTTCCCTCATGTGGGTACTTGACCCACCCACACAAGTGAGGTATAATTTTTCTCTGAAGAATTTGGGGAATGGGGGGTGGGTGGAATTTTGTGGATCCACGCAGATTCTAGAAATTTCCACCACAGAAATGTGAGGAAGATTTAGTTTTTTTTCTACACATTTTGAGGTTTGCACAGGAGTCTGGGTAACATAACCTGGTGAGAGCCAGACAAGTTACCCCCGACTGGATTTCCTTGGGAGTCTAGTGTTTATAAATGTATAGGTTTGCTAGGTTTACCTAGGTGCCGGCAGAGCTAGGGTTAAAAATCTACAGCTAGGCACTTTGCAGAAAAGGGTCAGTTTTAACTGAGAAAATGTGGTGTGTCCACATTGCGGTTTTGGGCCGTTTCCTGTCGCTGGCACTAGGCCTACCCACACAAGTGAGGAACTCTTTTTCCCGTAAGACTTTGAGGAATGCGAGGTGGGTGGCATTTTGTGGATCTACGCAGATTCCAGAACTTTCCATCACAGAAATGTGAGGAAAATGTAATTTTTGGGGGACAAATGTTGAGGTTTGCAAGGGATTCTGGGTAACAGAACCTGGGGAGCGCCATACTAGTCACACCATCCTGGATTCCCCAGGGTGTCTAGTTTTCAAAAATGTGTAGGTTTGCTAGGTTTCCCTAGGTGCCGGCAAAGCTAGGGTTCAAAAACTACTGCTAGCCACTTTGCAAAAAAGGGTCTGTTTTCACTGTGAAAATGTGGTGTGTCCATGTTGTGTTTTGGGCTATTTCCTGTCATGGACACTAGGCCTACCAACACAAGTGAGGTACCATTTTTATCGGAAGACATTGGGAGATAAGCGCTGGGTGTAACTTTGTGGATCCATGCAGATCCCAGAACTTGCCACCACAGAAATGTGAGGAAAATGTGTTTTTTTTAAAACTATGTTTGAGGTTTGCAAGGGATTCTGGGTAACAGAACCTGATGAGAGGCACACAAGTCACCCCATTCTGGATTCCCCTTGGTGTCTAGTTTGCATTAATGTTCAGGTTTGTTAGGTTTCCCTATGTGCAGGCTGCGCTAGGGCCCAAAATTGACAGGTAGGCACAGTGCTAAAAACAAGGTTGTGCCTAGTGGGCTTTCTGCCGCATCTGGGTGGGAAATCCGGGGGGGGGGGTGAGGGCAGGGTGGTTGCCCCGAAAGGCCCTTAAGGGGGGCAGAAATTATGTGGCTATTAGTTTGGCTATTGCCCCCATCTGCCTCCTGGGGGGCAGAAAGTCTTGTGCCTTCTTTGGGGGGTAGGGTGGGGGCATTGGCATGGCCCTTCTGGCCAGCCCCCGCCCCTGGTATATAAAAACAAATCCCTGATGCCTAGGGTGCTTTCTTCTCCTGAGTGGGCATTTTGGGGACTACTGCCCCCATCTCCCCCCCAGGGGGGGCAGAAAGGCTGTCTGACATGTTTTTATAGGGGGAGCAAAGGCCCTTGCCCAAGGGGTTTCTCCCACCTCACTGGTAGCTAGTGGGTGGATCCTTGCTTGGGGATCGCCCTCCTGGGGCGATCCCCAAGCAGAGATCTAATAGGAAAGGGTACCATTGCAAAAGGGAGATTCTCCCCTTTCCAAAGATACCTCTCCCATGTTTTTCGGTGCTCGGGGGTCCGAGATATCCCCACAAGCACTGAAACTGTGAAACTGAAACTAAGTTTCAGTTTTGATTTCATTGTAATGACGACAGCGCGCCATGCGCACAATCATCATTACAATAAGAACAGACACTATGCTTTGGGAGGTTGGGGAAGCCCTTCTTCACATCCCAAAACAAAACAAAAATAAAAATGGGAATTCCCTCTGCTGTTTACAGCAGAGGGATTTATTATGAGCACACTGGCACTTATGCTCATGACGGAACCATTCCATCATGAGCGTTAAATGGGTTAAGGCCAGGTTTTCCCTCGTCTTATTTTTGCCACTGCCCCATATTTACACCACTCTTGTATATAGGGGGCAGTGTCAAAAAGCAATGGATGTTGCGGTGCAATGCCCACAGCAACACCCATTGCCCACCCCTTTGTCGCAGCGGACTGCTGTAATAAGGGGCATACTTAAGGTGGCATTACGCCATGTTAAGTGGCATGTCGCCACCTTATAAATATGGAGCAGGGCATTGCGCCAGAGGAACGTCATTAAAATTCTATTACTCCACTGTGGGGAATCTTTGCAATATCTTCTATGTGCATTTGCACTTTATGATTTTAGCACGCTGTCATAAAATGTCAGCTGTGGTCTTTTAGAATCACTTAATTTGCCTTGAAAACGTAACGATTTTGTGTTGATCAGTTTTAGGGCTAGCATTGAGGGAAGCACAAATGCACAGGCACTTAAACTGGGATTTTCAAAGTTTTCAAGAAAGCACCTTGGTTTCCATTAAACACTAAGCAAGGCAGACAAATTGATTGGAAGACATTGGGGGCATACTCTCGGAGGTAGGTTAAACGCACTTCTATTTTACGATTAGAGTTCTTAAACTACCCTTTAGCATTAAATGGCTATGAACCAACAAAGACTTTTTTTACATAGACGGAGTGAAATCATAGTAAAGAGTATTCTTGTCTCTTGCATTTTACCTTAATGGCAGAAGTTGTCTTTATTAGTAAACTAGTTAAACTCAGGAACGACCGATTAAGGGATAAAATGATTATGCATCTGTATTTTACGCTCAGAACCCCCGTTTTTCTTTTTCTTTATCTACCCTTTTTCTACCTACAACATGCACTTCATATATCAAAGGGTAGCAGATAGGCTTAGCCTATCGCCCAGTTTAAGATTTTTAATAAGAAACATTTTTTAAATTACAACCTGGTCATATGATCAATTATGTCTGTAACCTTCAAAGCTACTGAATTTAATGAACTATCTGTACTTTTATCCCACATGATCCTAAGAGCACTGTGTGGATGTTATTGTAACCACTGTGTTTTAGCTTGCAATCTCAATTTTTAAGGCTGTCACTGCTGAAAACAAAGATTTGATTTAATTTGGTTATCCACAACAAGTAACAAACCCAAATAGGTTTATGGGCACTCCTGTGTGGATTAACTCCAACAGGGAGCCAGTCACAGGGTCCAGTCAGGTCCAACTGGAGTTACCTCGTGGTTTAAGCAGTCTCCAGTCAAGTTTCAGGTCCTATGGCGAACTGCCACAGAAGTCAATGGACTAACCCTGATGCAAAGGATAGAGCATGACAAAGATGCTTCAGGATGCTGAGCTGGTGTTGGAGCTCTTCCTGTGGCCACCTCTTGATCCACGAGTATTGGGGAGGGGGCAGCTTTGGGCTCAGGGGTTAATGTACCACGAAGTCCGGATGAAGTCCAGCACAAAAGAAGTTGCATTTGTCTAATGGTCACTGGTTACAGCAAAATCAAGGGTTCCCTTTAACTTGCAGTAACTTTCATGCTGGGTGACCAAACGGCACCCCGATGACTCTCCCAGGTCCAGCACACTTGGGTGCAACTTGTGAGAGTTGGTATTCGGTCTTCCAGGCTTCACCTCAGCTTCCAGCGGTGATTAGGCTTCTTGGCCTGGGCTCTTAAAGGTGCTGGCTTCTCAACTTTTAATGCCCTGTGGCAGTAACAGGGACTCAGCCAACTGACTCTTGGAGTCACCTTCACTATTTGAGGCTCGGGGATGACTTTTCTACAAGCGTGACTCTTCACCTTCGCTGTTTGAGGCCCGAGGATGACTTTTCCACAAGCGTGACCCCACATGCACCTTACTTCCTTTGTTAGCCTAAGATGCAGCAAGTGCAGTCCAACCTTTGGTGTAGCCTCTCTTTGCTGGATCGAGTAAACAGCAAGGCAGTCCATCATCGGTCCTTTCTTAAGTAC
This sequence comes from Lissotriton helveticus, assembly GCF_964261635.1. Lineage (NCBI taxonomy): Eukaryota > Metazoa > Chordata > Amphibia > Caudata > Salamandridae > Lissotriton > Lissotriton helveticus. Next base: position 1,456,348,133 of record NC_136059.1, read on the forward strand.
AGATATGATCTTAAATCTGGGTGCCAAGGGAGCCTCTCTTATGCCCACTATGAGCCTAGAGTGATGTAGCCAATAGTCTACCATGTTCCCTCTACATGATGACGACTTCCCGCAAAGTGTGGCATCTATTCTCCCCACTCCCAACATGGTAGAACTCTTTTCTTGGTGTGTGGAGCTTCCTAGCTCAACCCAGTGGTGTGGCTGCCTGAGAACTACACTTCCCTTGAAAAAACGGTTTGACAATGGCTTCACCCTCTCTGCCCATGATACCAGCCTATTTAATGTAACAGTTCTTTTGAAACCTTGAAGTACAATATTTAGTAGTCCCATTTAGACGCTAGCACTGCTAAGTTGTCAGTGTGTAACTCCATACTCACCAATGGGGCCACTAGCCTTTCCATAGTAAAAAGCACAATGCAGGCTTTTTACTGTCAGGTCACATAAAGTTATTAGAACACACCTGTCTTTCTTACATGATGCATCCTAGCTTTAGGGTTAAGTAGGCCTGCCTTAGGGGTGACTTACACATATAAAAAAGGAAGATCTTTACCACTGCTAATCAGTGCTAAAGTGCATACGCTCTCTGTGTAAATTGTGTTATGGAATGATGTTTCCATGATTGGGTATATGATTTACTTGCTAGTCCCTAGTAAAGTGCACTGAGTGTGCCAGGCTCTGTAAATCAAATGCTACTAGTTGTCCTGCAGCACTGATTGTGCCACCGACGTGAGTAGCTTTAAATAGGTAACTCAGACCTGCCCTTGCAAAGTCTGCGCACAGTTGGTAACTGTCATGTCGACTTGGCCCATGCACACACTTGGCAGTCCCTAACCTTCCCTCTTCTTACATGTCAGGCACCCCTATGGTAGACCCAAGGTACCCCTGTGGGCAGGGTGCAGTGTATGTGAAAGGTGGGACATGCCCTGGTGTGTGTGGCATGCCCTGATAGTGAATTACAGCCAATTTTGTGTTTCACTGGTAAAGTGCCCAAAGTCCTAAACCCAACACAAACAGGTTAGGGAAAAGATAGGAGGAAGAAGCAAAACATTTGAGGATAACCTCACAAAAAGGGCCATTTCCAACATCTGGGCTTTGCTATTGGTTTTAATAGCAAAGTCGAGTTAGCAGTTTGCACACTGCTCTGCCAGCCTGCAGTGGTCGACCAGTAGTCAATCTTTGCTATGTCACACTCGTGGTGGCACAATTAGTGCTGCAGTCCATTAGAGATAATGAATTTACAGCTTCTGGTAACCACTTTTATCATATGCTGGAAGCTTATAAATAAGTTAACTTATGCCAATTGTGGGTACACCATTTAAACATGTACTTTATAGGGTCAGAGCACATGTAGTGAGGCCTGATAGCAGATCCTTGTGCATTACAGAGTAATTACACCAGTAGCTAATGGTCAAAAGTGGGGGCTAAAAGTGGGTGAGAACCTGCTAAAAACCATTGTCTTACATAATACCATCCAAATCTGACCTTACTATGTGATAACACAATACATCATACCATAATATAACAAAGCCCAAATGTGCAATAAAACATACTAAAGATCTGCTGTAAACTGATTCGTTGAATGTTAGTGACTGATAGGGGCAGATCACTTGCGTATTGGAGATCCTACAGCATATGCTGGATTTCAGATGATAGTCTGGAGAGCATATATTCCTGAATGTTATTATGATATTCATTTTGTACCCCCCCAATATATTAAAGGAGATGTGGCCCTCCTACCCAATATTTCCAATGGCTTATCAGTGTGTTTTAGGGAAAGGAGAAGTTAAGCATTTTCTTTCACTTACAAAATGCAGTAATTTCTCAAGAAACATGAATATTGTGCTTGGCTAGTAGTGCTTAATGTATATAAAAGTAAGTGCCAGTACTATCGGCAGAAGGCTATTGCTGCTTGAACTAGTCATTGCTCCTGCAAGCTCTGCCAATGACAGTAACAACATAACTACTAACCATCATACTATTACAAGTGAGACAATTTAGATTAATCTAGGACCCCAAATTATAACAATGGCTTGGGCAGCAGGTCATTATTAATGTATATTGAATTAATAAACAATTGGTGTTAAGCTCATCTCTTAATTAGACAAACCAAACAGCATCAACATGTGGCAGACTGTCATAAGTGTCCACTGGCTCAAATTAAGTCCGGTTGGACATTCGCTTGCATGAAAATTATATGTGCGGTATGCCCCAGTATATGAAACATATGCATGGTAGCAGCTCAATATTCTGTCTACATGCTTTCTAAAGTCAAGTGGTGAACATTGCTAGTGCAGCTTAAGTGGCTTTAGCACACATCAGGTTTTGCCGTTCCCAGGAGATCATTTCCACTCAAACTAACTCATCCAATGAGCAAAAATGATGCGGAAAAAAAAAAAAGTCTTTGAAATAGCAAAACCTAATCATTGTTATTTTTGCAGGATTACACTTGCTTAATAAAAATCATACAACCCTTGTGTGCAGGAAATAACTAAAGCTTTCAGTTCATGATGATTTATGGCTATGGGGCATGGGGCTATCAGTTTGTGACCCGAATATGAGTTAATTCGCGATAGAAGTCAGTAAAGATGACAGGGCATATTTTCTTACATTTCTTACATTTAATTAGTTCAGAAACACCTTCCTATACAAAAACTTTGTTTTTTTCTCTTTCCAAGTGTGCTGCAGAAGGAAGTATGCATAGAAAGTGGAAGTAACGAATGGAAAAAAAGGTATCTCTCTTTGTTACGCCTGCTTAAGGGAGGCATAGCTTTTTTATGCTTTCCCAGGTTTACTTCCTTTAGTAAAACTGGAAATGCACCAAATTCCACGTCAGTCAGTAAGAAAACTTTATTTGGTTAATTAGAAACCATAAAAGTGTACCCTATACATAAAATTACTATTAAAACATAGGCAAGAACGTATTAAAAACATGGTATAAGTACATATCATAAGATACACATAAGCTTCATACAAAATACAAATGACCATCGACGACTAGTTAGGTCGGGTAAATCCATCATCTACATCAGGATCCTTCCAAGGAATTCCATGCCGTGCCGTTGTCCTTTACATGCACAGCATCATCCTACCCCAAGTGCACAGTAAATGCTATTTACTCTGTACACTTGAGGAACACCCTGACCTTACTCATAAATTTCCCCATAGCACCTGCAATGTCTAGGTTTGTCATTTCAACTAGAAGGTTAGCAGCTTGCAACCTATTTCTGATCATATATTTTTTTTAAATCGGGCACAAAATCTCTTTACGATAATCGAAAAACTTCGTAAAATCTAATAAAATATGCACAATATCGCAATGATTACCTAACGCCGCAAGTACAGGTACCATTAATATTCAGCATAAAATATTTAATCTCAATATTCCCATAGCAGGGGTTTATTCCCATTCGCACTTTTAGTACCTCCCGTCTTAGGTGGAAGCTCGGCAATCTGTCTACATAGGGTTAGATTCCCAAGTCAGAGTCATATGCGACACCAAAACTTTCCGCGAGAGGTACTCTCTGTCATATGTGCGGGAAGTCTCCGCTCCCAGTGTTCTTAATTCTTTCTTTGCTATACTTGGATGACCCAGTTGCGGGCATAGTTTTAAACACAACTCTCCATAAGCTTCACTTAGTGCGGCTCTTGTCTGTTTCGCCCAGGCCAGTTCACTAGTGACGATTTCACTTTTACACCACTGGGAAATTTTTAGGTGCTCATCAGACCCCAGGCGCTGCCAAAATAGAATTAGTGTCATACAGGCAGTTGCCACCCAAGAGGTCATTCCCAACTCGAGTCTTGCAGCTTGTACCATGGAGGATTTTGGCAGTGAAAATAAGCTTTTTAGGATATTTCCCTCTTCTTTATCCCAGCCATTTTTCCCACTTAAATAAAGCACTTCTGCCCCATACAGGAATTGGGGGGAGGGGCCATTGCTAAATAGGCTTTTATGACCGGCCTATCTGAATTTTCTCCATACACACTGTTGAATCTTTTTAGTCCCTTCACAGAGGCAGATGACCTCATTTTAAGTGCCTCCAGATGGGTATACCAATTAAGGTTACTCATAAACCAGATTCCTAGGAATCTATATTCATTCACTCTCTCAAGCAAATTTGTGCCTAGGCACCAAGGGAACCGGGATTTACTCCTACCAAAGCATAACATTTTGGTCTTTTCCATGTTCACAGTCAGCTTTTTGGTTAGACAATATTCATTGAACATGTTTAGTTTTCTCTGGAGACCTATCTGCGTCAGGTCCATGATCACTAGATCGTCGGCGTATAGTAAACACGAGACATGATTACCACCCACTTTTGGGCTAGCCCCTTTTATCTCATTTAATTTTGCTGGTAGGTCGGCTTAAAACAGGGAAAAAAGCAGAGGGGCAAGTACGCACCCCTGCCTCAAGCCGTTTCCAATCTGGATCCTCCCAGATAGTCCACCCTCCTCATCAATCAATCAATCAATCAATCAAGCATTTGTATAGCGCACTACTCACCCGGAGGGTCTCAAGGCGCTTGGGGAGGGGGGGTCCGCTACTGCTCGAACAGCCAGGTCTTGAGCTGCTTCCTGAAGGCGAGGTGGTCTTGGGTCAGGCGGAGGTGGGTCGGGAGGGTGTTCCAGGTCTTGGCGGCCAGGTAGGAGAAGGACCTTCCTCCTGTGGTGGCTCTTCGGATGCGGGGGACGGTGGCGAGGGAGTAGTTGGTCAATCGAAGCTGGCGTGTGGGAGTGTAGAAGTTGAGGCGGCTATTGAGGTATCTTGGGCCTTGGTTGTGGAGAGCTTTGTGTGCGTGGGTGAGGAGACGGAAGGTGATTTTCTTGTTGACCGGAAGCCAGTGCAGATCTCTTAGGTGTCCGGAAATGTGGCTGTGTCGGGGGATGTCGAGGATGAGTCTTGCTGAGGCGTTCTGGATCCGCTGGAGTCTCTTCTGGAGTTTGGCGAAAGTTCCGGCGTAGAGGGAGTTGCCGTAGTCCAGTCGGCTGGTGACGAGGGCCTGGGTGACCGTCTTCCTGGTCTCGGTGGGGATCCACCTGAAGATCTTACGTAGCATGCGCAGGATGTTGAAGCATGACGAGGAGACGGCGTTGACTTGTCTGGTCATGGAGAGGGAGGAGTCCAGGATTATCCATGATTATCTGGGCCCAATTTTCAGTGTGTAAGGCTTTTATAATCGCCAATATGTCTTTATGGAGATTGTATCCTTCCTGAGTTGACCATAGCTGCTCCCTACTCACAAGATCGAAAGCCGCATGGAAGTCCACGAAACAGCAGAATAAATTACCCCCGTGTTCAACCGACTTCCGTGCGATGGCCCAGAGAGAAAAACAGTGGTCTATTGTCGAGTACCCTTCTTTGAACCCCCCCTGTTCTGGGGGTACTATCTGGTTATCCTTTAACAGGCCTAGGATTACTTTGGAGAATACCTTTTCCCCAATGTCAAGGAGATTTATTAGGTGGTAATTTTTTGGGGAGTTTTCATCGCCTTTTTTATGTATCGGTCTAACGATAGCCCCTTTCCAACTTTCTGGTATTAGACCTGTCTTTAATATCCCAGGAAACATATTTGAGAACAACTCAGCCAACCAGTCAGGATTAGTTTTTATAATAATTGCTGGTAGGTTGTCTGGGCCAGCTGCTCGGGTTAAATTTAAACCAGCTATTACTCTCCTAATATGGCCTGGGGTAAAATGTACAAGTATATCCTCCCTAACACCTGGCCAGCTTGTCAGTATTATTTCCCCTTTGCTAGGCCATTTGCCATATAATTCCTCAAGATAAACTGCCCACTTATCCTCTGAGACGGAGCACTGCAGGGATCCCGCAACTTCCCCCGTGCATTCCTTAATCAATTTCCGGAATCCTTTAACATTTTTTCCCCAATGGCCTCGAGTAAATTAACCCAACATTTTTCCTTAAAGGACCTTTTTTTTTCTCTGATTGTTGACTTGTATTTTGACCTTGCTTTCTTTAGTTCCAGTGATGAGATAACTTTATAGCTCCGCCTAAGGCCTCTTTCGAGTTTCTTAATAGCAGCCTTAGCATTCTGACATTCATCATCAAACCAGGGTCTATTAACTGGGGGTGCACTAACTTTACTTTTTGGCCCATAGTTTCCCCGTTTGATTTTTACCCTAAGACACTCCACTAGTCGTCTTATTATATCCTCATACCAGGGTAAGGCCTCCCCTGGTAGGGGCATTTCTAGCCCAAATAATAGCTGGAGAGCTCTCAGTTTCTCTGAGTGTTCTTCACTAATCCGGGTTGTGAGCCGCTTTGGGTATTCAACATCTATTTGTAACACTCTCTGTCTTGGCGGGACCCTATTTACAGCTAATTCTATCAGCAATGGGAAGTGGTCGCTACCCTCTACCCCAAGTACTTCAAAGTGTTTTATTAGATGGAAACACCATGCTTGGATAAATACATAATCTATAGGGCACAGTTGCTGCCCTGTTTTAAAGGTACGTTTAGCGGGCCGATCCGTTTTTTTCCTTCCGTTAACACAGATCAGGCCCATGGCTCCCAGCAACTGCCCTAGCTTTACGTCTTGTGTGGAGATATCACTATGGGAGAACTTTGCAAGTTCTATACTATAAGCTCTTAGCACATCACTCTGCCATGAGTCTATTTTTTGGGGATTTAGTCTATGGTTAAAATCACCCAATAATAAAAACACATCTTTAGGATATTTCTCAAATAATCCCTCCAGATCCGTCTTTAGCTAGTCCAACTCCACTTTATACTCCTTTGTTTTCCCTTTCTGAATGTACACATTTATGATGCAGATACCTCCGCCACCCGCGTTATTATTTATTACCAGTGCTCTACTGCCTAATGCCCAGTTGCATCTAAGTTGAAGGGATTGTATATCTTTCACTATCCTTGTTGATACCAGGGTCATCTGGCCACCTGATGGCCTACCTACTTTATTCTTTTTTGACGGCCTTGCCTGGTGAGCAAAGCCTTCCTTAACTAGGGTATCGTCGCACAGCCACTTCTCCTGCAGACAAACAATGTCGGTCTTCCCAAGGATATTTTTAAACCCTTCCTCTATCGCTATTCTTTTATATCCATTTACATTTCAGGACAAGATGGATAGGCTGTGCGACGACCCAGATTCCTAATCATTATTGCTCAGGTACCCCTCTTCCTTGTGGGCCATATATACCAATTCTCTGTATCTATTTCCCGCCAAAACATCACCATCCTCCCAATCTGTGTTTGTAGGGATTATCGTGACTTCAAGAGCTTCCTTTATACCCAGACCTGATGTAATCAATTTTATTTGTCTGTCGCCCAACCCCGCATGGTTCCTGAGGAATGTTTTCCCTTGATTCACCCTCAACTCCTCCTCTCTCTTCAATATTCTAATTCCTTCCCTTAGCATCTCAGTCTCTGCTTTTTCCATAGCAACTTTTATTAGTGCTGAGTGAAGGAGGACTTTTGTTACTTCATCCCCCCTGAAGTTATTCAGGAACCCTACTTCTTTCAGGTCGTCTGTGCTGACATATTTTAAACTAGGACATTTTACAAATGAAGCAAGGAGCTGGGACCGATTTAGGGGCTTTCATTTCTTTGTCCTTTTTCCCCCCTTTTCCTGGCCTGAGGGTTGTAAAAATAGCCAGGTATCCACCATCCTAGTTTTCTGTGAAATTTGGGGTTTTCCAACCACCCGTCTTGCCGTCTCCATCCCGCCTTCTGGCTCTGCCTCCTCCTTCCATCCTTGGTACCTCCTCCAGGGGGCCTTGGTATTCCTTGCTGTACTTTTCCCTGCTACCCTCTTGGGTTGGCCCTCTGCACTGTGGGCTCTTTCACTTGTATCTACAAAAGTTAGTTTTTTTGTTTTTGGCCCCACTGCCTTAACTCGTGCCCTTGTTCCTGGGGGTACCCCCTTCCCATCCTCCCGTTGCTTTACCGAGTGCTGTTTATATAGGGCCTTTTTGCCCATTCGCCACCTCTGGATATTTTGTTTTAAACTCCAACAATCCCTGTTTCTCTTTATAATCATAGGACAACGGGAGATATATACTGTTGGTTCCTCTTCTCTGGGTCTACTCACTACTTCCTCTTCCCTTACCACCTCTACTACTTCATCCTCCCCTACCACATCGTCCTCCCAAACCTCTTCCATATCCTCCTGAATTTCCACAGCTCTTACTAAAGTGGGCAGTAGGCATTTCATCTGGATCAGCTCCCCTACTATGTTCTTAACTTGGTTACTTTGTGTTTTTAAAATTTCATTATTTAACACTGAAACCTCTAAAATGCCCTGTAATGTTTTCTGTAGCATTAGCATAACCTCAAGCATAGATGAGCTTGATGACCCCATCACCTCAAATCTATGCACGGTAATGCCTGATAGATCAGTACGAGCTGCATAGAAGTTTTCCCCTCTAGTGTTCGCATATGGACTGGAGTCCTTCTGGTCAGATTCGCCCCCACCCGAGATATTGCTCTGTCTTTCTCTTCCCTCTTCCTCCACTTCTACTTCCGTTTGCTGAACAATTAACGACTGAAATAGCCATGGAGAAGATGACAGAAGGGGTTCCAGCGGGATTCCAGCAATGTCAAAGTCAGTCTGGTCAAGGGATTCCACACTTATAGCTGCCTGGTCCTCGATGATTAACGGTGACTCTACCACAGTTGGCTCCTTTTCTGGTGTCTCTTTCCCTTTAAAGTGTTTGCCTATAAAGTCCTTGATGGAATTTGAGATTGCTGAACCGCCCTTTACGCCTACTTTCCTTGCGGACTCCAACACTTTCTTTGAGGATAAGCCTGATGGCGGGGTAGACCCTCTCGCTGGTACTTTACTAACGACGGGTGTTGCCATATCCCCGATTGTCTTTTCCACATCTCTCGATATTTCCGCCAAGTCCTCCACCCCAGAGCTTTTATTCCCTGTTTTCTTGGGGTTTTTAGGGGCCTTTCGTGTCTTGTTTTTTCCTAAGGCCATCTCTTGTAATCCCCTTCACCCCTTCTTTACAGGGTACTGCTGCTTCGGGTGGTTCTTCCTCCTTAGATTTCTTCCAGTGCACAGCAACCTCTTCTTCCTAGTGCCCTCAGAATAACTCCCCCTAATGGTACTTAGGTAGAGTAAAGTTTCACTTACCTCTGTTCTGTGGGCCTGCGCTCTCGCCTCCACCACTGCTCGATGTTATTCTCAAGGTACTACATCTGGCCTGGCCTGTGGCCTGAGTACACAGCCATGCAGGTCTTCACACCTGCCGCAGCATTAGATATCCTCTTTACTTTTCAGGGTTTTAATTTTCAGGCTTCCATTGCTACTCACTTTAAACTTTCATCAGCCTCCTATTATTTATTTAATTATTACCCCTCATATGCTCCATCATATGCTCCCTCTTACACTCCTATGGCCCTTCTCTGTATTTTGGGCTTATAGGGGCTTATGGGAGCTCCTTCCCTCTACCGCATCTGTTGCAGGCAGGCAGGCTGCTCCTAATCCAAGCCTCGTGGTAGCGGCTCGCTGTGGTTTTAAAAGTCCTCCTACCACCAAGTTCGCTGAGTGCGGGGGAGGAGCCAAGCTCGTGACCGCAATGGCCGCTCTGTAGCTCGGCTCCGTCAGCCTTCCTGCCCAACACGCAAATCCTGACAAATATCCTGCCCCGAGACGACACACTCGGGAAGAAACGGAAACATGAAGCAACGCTCGTACTCACCGTCTGGCCTGGGGGCTCCTGCGTGCTGTGGGTCTGAGGCTGTGCTCCTGCTTGGTCCGGGGCCTTCGCGGTGTGGAGACCGGAGCCTTGCCTGTGTGGATCGGCCGGGGTGGCGATGTCGGCGGCGTCCCCCGGCGGGAGAGAGGGCCGACTGTGAGAGGCCGTTGTGCGATTGTTCCGGTGGATACTGACCGGGCCCGGTCCAGCGGCCGGGAGGCCCAGTGGTAGGGCGCGGCGTGCCGTGGATGGGGGAAGACCGTGCAGGAGGACAGCCCCGTTGCTGCCTCGTCCGGCCATCTTGAATCCCTGCGCCCGGAGTCGGCTTGTGATGCCCGCGGGTGGCGGCGCAGGCGGACCCCCCGAATTTGGTGGCGCATCTTTCTGCACCAAGATTGCCATTCTTGGGGCCTGCGTGAACTCCAAGGGTGTTCTCGCTTAAGAGCCCGCTCCGGGAGTTGCGGAGGGTGGTGACGCGGCTGAACCCGCAAAATGGCGGCCGACGCCCTGGGACACGGATTTCCTCAGGGCGGCAGACTTGTGTGGCTGGAGTGCGCGGGGGCCTGGTCATGTGAGCGTGAGCCCACGATCGGTGATGTCCTTGACGCCCTGCAGTCTCTGCATGCGGCCTTGGCCCCCGGTGCCCCTGTGAAAGGTATACGGTCCGCCGCCATCTTTGATGGACCGTTCTTCATGGACGCGGCTCGACTTCGTGGTGGCGCTGCTTCGTCCCCCTCGATCGCTGCGAAGAGTGCTACTGCTGTGCATCGACAAGACTGCAAGCCTGTGGCCCCGAATCCCCTGGCAGTTGTGAGTGTGGAGTGCGAGGGCGTGGGCTCCAAGTTGGGGCCCGATCCTGATCGAGTGTTCGAGGAGCGTTGTGGACTGCTGCTCCAATCTACTTTGGCGAGGTCGTGCTGTTGTACTGCGGGGGAGCCTCTGCTTTCTTATACGGCGAGACTGAACTCCTGTTTTTTGCTGCTCTTGGTGTCATCGTTGAGAGTTCCGGACTGCAGAGAAAGATTCTTGTTTTGTTGCTGGTTGCCGGGGCCCCCTGGTCTACACCCTTGATTTGTTTTGTTCTGATCGAGTAGCCTCTCCATCTTGAAATGTTTGCTTCCCACTGCTATATCATGTGTGGTAGTGATGACTAGGAAAGTCCAGGGGTGAACCAAACTGAACCCTGAGGACTACCGGTGAACGGATTGTGATGAGGCAGACCCCCAATCATGATAATATGGACGATCCCTTTGAGAGTTTATGATACCTGAGATTGTGTCGATCTCGTTTAGACGCTGCATAATTGTGTGGGTGGGCGGGGGGCTGGGGCCGAACGACTCGATTGATGGTCTCCTTCCCCCCCTCTTGATTTCTTTCCCCCTTTTTTGCCTCTTTATTCCTCTCTCTCTCCTTGACTTCTCTATATTTCGGGTTCTGATTTAGGGCGACAGTCACGCTGCTGGGGGGGTAGGCCGTAGCCTTCTGCAGGGGTGCAGGGTGGGGTGGGTGGGCCGGGGCTTCTTCTCTGTTTTCTTTTCCTTAGTTCTATGGCTCTTTTGTATCCCTTTATCGGAGCGCCGCGTCTGTGCTTGTCTCCCATGGTATGATTGAGGGTGGGACTGGAGGTGTGTTGTTCTTCTTATTACGGTTTTGCCACATTGCTATTACGACTCACATGCCCACCTTGCTGGCGATATCCTTCCTTTCTTTGCGTGCTTATTGCTGTGGGGCGCTTGCATCGGCGCGGCGTTCTCTCCTTCTTGCTTATATTACTTCTCCCCTTTCCTCCCTCCCTTCTCCCCTCTTTTTCTTCTTTAGGTTAGTATAGCGGATGATTATATTCACTGTTGCTATTCCGGTTCCTCCGTTCTGTCTAAAACATGTAACTGGGTGATAGGTAGACAAGAGACGAGCCACAGTGGGTACTGCTCTGATATATGGTGTCCATATACTGATTGATGTAAACTGTTGCTGATGATTATCCATATTGATGCCCTTATGTTTTGCTGTTTGCTTCGTGGCCCGCTATGGGAACTCGGATATCCATACACTGCAATTGATCCTGCTATACTCCTTATTATAAAATTAACCTTCTTTGATCCTGCTCGATGGCCATACTTAACCTTTCCAGTCTGAACTGATTGCTTCTATATTGTTGGCTGCTTCCGGGGAACATCCCTCCGGAGTCATTGGCCTCTCATACTGTGTCGTGGCCGGCCTGACTGGTTGTAGGCCCGTATTTGTATATACCTTACTGCACAATAAAGGTTTTTTTTAAAAAAAAAAAGTTCGCTGAGTGCGGCTCGCGGCTTGCTCCATGCCACTCGTGCCGCGCTACACGCTCTCTGGTTCGCCAGATCAAATTCCTTACAGCCCCCTCAGTCCCCCGACACTCTCCCGGGCACAGCCACCCTCCGCGACGCCTCAGCATTGCCGCGTCGCCGCACTACGGAAACCGGAAGTTCGAGAAAGGAGGAAGGAGTTTGCAGTGGGAAGGAGTTTGCAGTGGGAGGTTCCCAGTGAGCACGAACAGCCGCACAGCCACGTGGATGCATGGAAATGTCCATGCTCTACCTATAGAACGCCTTCCCAACTCAAAGTAAAGCAAGGCAGAGCTATGGGGTGCATTATGTTGCTTTATATTGTCCAAACCATGCTAAGTCACGGCTAACGGCTTTGCATGGCTTAGTAAATAGTAAAAACAATTTTGTGCCGGACCTCAGCCACAAAAATGATGTAACCCTGACCCAATATCATAGTAAATCTACCCAGAAATGTGTATCATCTCGATAAAAGTGACCGCATGTCAAACTTCAGACATGAAGCCGTATAAAACAACCACAAACAAAACTCTAATGGCTCCTGGTGAGCAGGGCACAAGTACTAAAAAAAGAAGTGGGGGGGCGCTGACGTCACGACAGGAAGTGATGTCACAAAAGGTGGTTTGCACTCAGATGCAGTTGCGCCCAGAAAGAGACTTCAGGTCTCCATGTTTTCTTCAAAATATAGCAGTTGTAAAGCGAACAAGACGTTGGGGCTAGCTGAGGCGCTAGAGGGGTTGTGGTAAATAAAACAAATGTGAAACACTCCGCAAAAAAAGTTGGTTTTGCAGGAGAAAAAAAACCCTGCTTACAACAAGGTATTTTGTTCTTGAAAGAATCGCTTCAAACTTTGTAACTGTTCGAATTGGACGTTGTCACCTCCTTGAAACATTCTGGCTTGGTGAAGCCTTTCCTGAGGTGGGGTCTGATCTGAGATTGAAAGGGATGGGGGGGGTTGAAGCACAACAGCCCGGACCCTGAGAGGTGACGTGGTGTGGCCCACGGTGTTATGGTTTTAGCCCTCGTGATCTGAGTGAACTATGGCAAACAGCGCGTCACATGGTAAAGTACACACAGGTACACACAGACAGCAAGAGAGACAGGAACTCCTCACCTCATGGGTCTGCAGAAATAAACAGCAGAATCAGACACGAGCTCACCCGGGTATACAGACACACAGAGCAGAATGAGACCTGCACACACTGAAACACACAAGGATGAATACCCCCACACAGGGCACAAGTTTGTTTGGCGGGGGGGACGGCGTCCACCCGGTAAAATAAGTGGGGGGACGCCGTTCACCCGTATGGTACCCCGACTCGAGCCCTGCTGGTGAGCCCAGGGATCACGTTCAAACGCCTCTTTAGTGTGCACAAGGTTTACTGAAATTCAGGGCAGAGATGTCTGCGAATTTGTCCCTCAGGTATGCACTCGGGGGACCTCCAGCTAGGAACAAGGTAGGAGGTTCATAGGTGTTCAGGCCCCCTGCATTTGGATGCTCTGAGCCCATCAAGGAAGGCAGGAACGTCCTGGAGGCCATGCTATTTAAGCTCACTTTCATTTGACAGGGACTGTAACCGAAGAACATCTGAATTGGGAGAGGGTGTGGTTCACCTAGATGCGGTCATGCATGCACATAGACTGCTACAATTAAAAGTCATAGTACTCTGTGGTGACCACAAGGCGAGGTGCAATGCTCTATATAACTGTCAAATCTATATAAATATCTACGTTAGGTTATAATTTGAACAACTTAAATTTCTGAATGTAAAAATGGATGAGGACCATAAATGATTCCCCTTCCCAGAGGTGCGAATAAAAAGGAAATGTCAAATGTGTCTTCCTCTGCTTTATTATACCATGCTCCCTATCACTGCAGTGGAAGGATATTGGTGTCTCAGGGCCATTTGAGCCTAAAGGAGATGCAATTGAAGACAGTACAATAATTAGGTAACAGACATTTCAAAGCTGCTTGGAACACAACCAGGCCCAGATGGGCCATTCTGGCATTTCCTTAATGTGTGGCAGGATAGGGGGGCTGCTTGCAGAGCAGAATGGGCTGCCGTAATCCATCCCAGCCCCAATGAGCCTCCTGCAACGTAGAACTGGTAGGAACATTTTCCCAGGGCTAATTTCGGTTTTGACTCTGGCCCTGAACACAAGTGTTTGCCAATGGGTATAAAAGCAGCCAGTGTTCAGAGTAAATACAATATTTTTCATCACAAGATTTAGCTTGCCTAAGTCCATTCTTCTGGACTCATTGTAAAGGACCAGCCCATACTACCATTGGCGTTTATTGCTCAAAGGGGTGGGGCAGAAGTTTTTAATGACTTTGTTTCCAGAATAATTAGCTTCTGAGATGACAGCTGTAGCATAACTTCGTTTATTCAGCTTTAGTAATGTGCCTTTTCTTGTCAAAAACACTGTGCAGATTCTGTCTAATAAGATAAATTGGTTTATTTATTACCTACACTTACAATGCATGCCTTTACAACGCAGTTTTTACACTGCAACATCCCTTACAAACGCATACATTTACATTGCATGCCATTACAGCAAATTGTTTTAAACTACATTTACAACGCATCCCATTACATCGCATAATACCTTTACATCACATACCATTACAACGCATTCCATTATATTGCATTTAAGGAAAGTGTTGGATAGTGTAGGGGTGAACATTACTATTCCAACTCCAGAGGGTGCAACAGTAGGGTAAGTGTAGGATAGTGTAGGGATAACAATTACTATTCTAACTCCAGGGGTGCAACAGTAGGGTAAGTGTTGGATCGTGTAGGGGTAAAATTACTATTCTAACTCCAGGGGCTGCAACAGTAGGGTAAGTGTTGGATAGTGTAGGGGTACTATGCGTTGTAATGGTATACGTTGTAATGACATGCGATGTAATCCCTGAGTTGTAGTAACATGCGTTGTAAAGGATGTTGTGATGTAATGACTGTTTTGTACATGTAGTGCTATGTGATGACTGCGTTGTGAAGGTTGTTTCCCGAGCTGTGGCTGGGTGTTTGGGCAGTCTGATGGATCTCAGTAAAAATCTTTCAGATAGAGATTATTGCTAAAAATGTTCTTGCTTGTGTCACTGCCCCTGAATAGGTTGTCAATGGGTGTGAAATTTTGAACCATAATTATCTGAACCATATCTTCACGTTTTCGCTAGAGATGTATTATGTAGTTGTATCCCTGATGCTATAAGATGCTTAGACGGAGTGTTCCAGGGCACAAGTACCCCGCGGTCTTGTCTGTATTAGACATTCACCTCCAGGACATGTACACAAGCTTATTTTCATCACAAGCACCTTTGACGGGTTAGTGTTCTTTCAAGAAGTCGATCAGGGGTGTTGCTGCAGCTCCTGAGAATAGCAAGGCCTGAACTTGTACACTGTTGTTTGCTCACAACTCAGCATACAGACATTGTAAAGGGAAGAATTGAGCTGGGTTTGAGTTGCAGTAGATTAAGGTATGTTCTCTCCTGCTCCCCTTCACACACTGTTCTTGTAGTGTTAGCATGGGAGTATTTCACAGCCTGGTATGAGTATTACCCTTATGTTGGAAATGTCTCTGGTGACTAATCCTCCAAATTAAATTATTTAGTTTTTACTAATGGTGTCTGAGTGGGATGTGAACCCACAAACCAGACACAACATTGTTACAAGAAACTAAAGTTTCCAAGCTCCTCATGTTTTTGAAATGTCTTGTCACATGCTGATTTTTGTTGTCTTAGGCAAACACAAATCATGTGTGTGCGCTATGAAAATACCTGTCTCACAGATTGCGATCTTTTTGCACCAGTAGTGGTGCCCAAAGTGCTTCCCTCATAGTGATGGAAGACTACTGCCTTCACGAGATGTTCAGCAGCATGAACGCAGAAGTGGTGGCATACAATGCAGTGATCAATAGGGGTGAACTGATCATTTTTGGGTCTCACCTAGGCAGCGCTTGCGCAGTCTCTTAGATCCATGCTGTATTCAGGTATGGACTTTAAGCTCCGCTCACTCTCCACCTATCTTTTAATTGGCTGCTGTCACTGTCCTTTGTAAATGTTGGCTTTTGGTTTTTTAATAGGCTTATTAGTCCCTCCTTAGTACTTCCCTCTCTTCTAGTGTTACCTCACATGAGAACTGGCTCTTTTGTGTGTGAACTATTTTCTTACATTACATTTTCCTACCTGCAGTATACCTTTTCTGCACGTATTATGGGGCACCCTCCCGGCTGTCTGTCAAAATTAAATGTTTATACATAAGTGACTCTTTATTGTTTATATTTGGCCTTCCATTAAGCCTTATGTCTTCCTATCCAAGTCCGCCGAATTTTACACTATACGCATTTTTGTATGTTTGTCCAAAAGCATTCCTTATGTAGCAACTTGCCATTATCAATTGGCTGAATCACTCGGATGATTTAAATCACATGGTTTATACTACCTTTCAATAGACATTATGTTTTTCTGAGAGTGCAATAGAGAGCAGTGACAAGATCCTGGTTCAGCACTCAATTTCAAAATTTGTTAGGCGTACGCAATGAGACATGCCTATTGTGCACAATTTGTAACTGTTCTTATCTGTCATCATTTAGTCTCAACAAACAAATGTGAAGATAGTTTCTTCTTTCAGTAAATCTTTAGTCGTCTTTTTTCTTAAAATCACCTCAATCCAACTGTAGCCAACGCGTTTCGTCTGACTGGGACTTCTTCAGGGCTCAGTTCATATATTGGCATCATTTGCCTATCTGAATTCGATTCATTTTACAAGTTGTTTATCGTGTGTCCAAGTCCTCCATTTGAAGCATATGCCATGCGTGTATACTCAAGGAGAAAATGTACCCCAAAGTTTGATACATGATAAACAACTTGTAAAATGTGATTTTACACTTCTGGTTCATTGCACCACTGAGATCATAACGTACTGTTTCTACATTGTGTTGGCAGGTACGGGATATTAGTGCCTTGACCCTTTATATTCTTTGCATGCTAATTGCAATAGAAGTCAGTAATAGCTCCAATCCAAGGCCTATCCATTTATACCATCTCAATAATCATACCTTCATAGGGGAGAATTAAAAAAAGCGGTGCAGTGAAGCCAGATGTGTAAGACGAAATTCACCAGCAAGGTATTACATAGGTATAGGTAAACTCACTGAAATCAAATCAGGATAATGTCAATATTCCCGTCACCAGTGGAAAATATATATTTTCCTCCAATACCTGATCATCAAATCATAATTGTAATCAAGAAACAGGAGAGAAATTAAACGAATACTAAATCTTTACTAGTCTTAGAAAATCATACCTATATTTTCAATTAGGTCCTCACCAGTAGTCAATTTTATATTGTAATCTGTAGAAATAAGCACCATATTACCAACCAGTTATATTTACAAGTTGTAACAAAGTTAATCTGCATGGTGTCTCATTGTTCATGAATTTCCAACAATACAAGACAGCACGAAACGACGCATAATAGTATCACAAATACAAGGTCACATACATTATTGGTTAAAAGGTCACCCACAATCTTAATAATGAGTCAATGCCATAACTTTCTATAACTGGAAAAGTATAACACAAGTAAATCTAAGCCAGAGCTCATTGTTCACATAACATCAGAATCATAGTGAGGCACAAGGAACTTTATATGCATATCTAGTGTAGTTGCTTTGATAGTAGATACAAAAAATGGTAAAAGTAAACCTATTTATATCACAATAAGGTCCTCTGAGTCCTTGCACTCATGGCTGCCAGGGACCATTCCCTGTCAAGTATATCAGAAACAATTTTTTATCGCACTAACTAGATCCTGATTAATATAATTCCAGCCTCCTTTAACTCATAGTCAATTCCTCAGGTCACTGTGCCCACATTGCGGCCTACTCCCTGCCGCGTGCGAACCTTAAGAATTGCATCTGCTTGGAGCAACTCTCACCGAATTTAGCTTTAAGCACTGTGATACTCTGCCTACATTTCGGCAACTCTATGCCAGTAACACTCTCTCATTTGTTAGACTCCTACAGCACCTGTGGCAGGCCTCGTAAAAATTATTTCACAGCACTTGTTCACATAGTAAATTGATCTTCGTCCTCACTGGGTGGAAGTTCTTACACCGTGTTTCTGCTCTTACGTAATTGATATACTGCAAATCAACGCCTAGTTGTTTGCTCGCTAGGATTTAGTATGTTTAATCTAGCACTATGCATGGCGAATACTGGACATTGGCCAATTACATATGATACTGGTGAGCATGATTATCACTATCTGTTATCTAGTTTAATACGATTACTTGTTCGATTGTCTCTAACCATTTTTCTCTCATATTCGTTAATACTCTCCCCTCTTCTTTAATTTCTTTATCCCCCCCCCACCCCCTCCGCGGTTCTCTTTCTAATACTTACAGTCATCAGTCTTAGGCATTTAATTAAATGTCCTGAAGATGGTCCCAGTATTTTCTTTTAAGGGTTCGGCTCATCTCAGGAAGGAGATGGGGCTACTAAGAGAATCAGAAAGAGCAACTCTGGGGCCCTGGGTTAACCTTTTGACACACATATCACTGTGTCTAGCATCCAGGTTTGAAATCTATTTACTGGCTTGTATTGTGGTTTTGGGGTTGCTCCTGCTGTCGCAGGCTGCTTTTCAGAGGAGGAGAGAGCAGAGGGGTGGACATTTCAAGACAAGCAGACCCCAAACATAAAATGTCAAAAACTCAGACCCTGTATCAAATTTGGTGCCTGGAAATGGACTATAAGAACTAGAGTTCAGACCCCAGCACGCAAACTCCACCAAGGAATCTTCAACTGCTCTGACCCTCTGCCACCCATCAAGAGTAGATTAGGCAAGCAACACTCCAAGAAAGCCAACGGCTTCACTTCTGCCCTCCACAAGTCCAGCCATACCTGAAGACAACTCAGGAAGAGATGGAGGAACAACAAAACAACAGAAACCCACACAGCCTTCAAATCTGCCATCAACGCCCACCACCTCCTCCTCAAAACCACAAATAAAACGGCCTTCCAAGACAGACTCAATACCAATGCACACAACAGCAATGAAGTCTTTGCCATATTCAAGAAGTTCTCCATGCCCAACAGTGGGACCACAGATGTCCCACCCTCCCAAGACCTCTGCAACATACTCTGCACCTTCTTCCACCACAAGATCAGGCAGATCTACACCAGCTTCGACACCATAGACCCTGCCACTAGGCCCACCACCACAACAGCACGCAACCAAGCCACACCCAAACAGACCGTGCTCAATTGGACCCCACTAACAACAGAGGACACACTCAAGACCATGAAGAGTATCCACTCAGGAGACCGGTCGGGTCCTTGCACGCACCACATCTTCCACAGAGCAGCTGCTACCATTGGCCCCATCTTCACCGCTCCATCAACTGCTCCATCAAAACCGTCACCTTCCCTGACTACTGGAAACATGGCGATATCAACAACCCCCTTGCAGCCATCGTCAGAAGCCAAGGGCTTAACATTGTCTCCTACACTGATGACACCCAGCTGATCCTCTCCCTCACCAACGAACCCACAACTGCCAGAACCAACTTCCACAGCGGAATGAAGGCTGTTGCCACCTGGATGAAAGACAGCTGTCTCAAACTCAACACAGACAAGACCGAAGTACTCATCCTGGGGCCTACCCCTTCAGCCTAGGACGATGTCTGGTGACCACCTGCTCTGGGACTCCCTCCCACCCCTATAGACTAGCCACACAACCTTGGCATCATACTAAATGAATTGCTCACAGTGAACCACCAAATCAATGCAGTTTCCTCAGCAAGCTTCTACACACGCTGCCTGTTTCGAAAGACATTAAGATGGATCCTCCCAACAAAATCCAGAAAGAGGGTCACCCACGCACTCTTCACCAGCAGACTCGACTACAACAACACACTCTACGCCGGTTTTACTCAGAAACCACTCAAGAAACTACAGAATGTTCAGAATGCTGCTGCCAGATTGGCCCTCGACATCCCCCGCCACACCCACATCACGCAATACCTCCTACTGCTACACTGGCTCCCGGTCAACAAGAGAATCACCTTAAAGCTCCTCACACATGACTACAAAGCTCTCCACAACGTAGGACCTGCATACCTGAACCACTGTCTCCCATTGCACATACCCGCCAGACAACTCCATTCTGGCCAACACACCTTAGCATCCATCCCCAACGTCCACCAGACCAGAACCGGAGGAAGTTCATTCTCCTACCTCACCACCAAGACCTTTAATTAACACCCTGCCCCTCCACCTCAGGCAATCACGTCGCTGACCCAATTCAAAAAGGACCTCAAGAACTTGCTTTGATAGATCCTCCACTCCCAGAGGGACTACCCTCCGCCCCCAGCACCTTGAAACCCTCACACGTGAGTAGTCATGCTTTACAAGCCACTGATTAATTGATTGACCTAAAAAGGTGACAAGCAGCCTGACGCGCTGTGTGGGGGGGAAGCTCTTCAAGACATCTGCCTGTGAGTAGGACTAGGGAACCAAGGCCTGCTAGTATCTGTGCTGGGTGAGGGGACATAACCCAGGGATCCAAGACCACCTTCCCTGGAGCATGGTGCACCAGCACCTGCTTGCTTGCCACGAGCTGTGTGCCTGTGAAGAAGAGAAGACTTTGGGGGGAGCGAGGTGCAGTGGGGATGCTTCTTAAATGGAATCCCTTTGTGAGGTGTTAGGAAACAGTACCGACCGCATCGATCAGGTCATTGCCCATGTGCAGGACAAAGTCGGTAAGCCTCGTTCATTGGAGGGAGATCTCCATGAATTGAGCCATGTGTTGCAGTATGTAGATTGGGCTGGAGCTTGTGCATAGTGCTGAGCCAGAGGCCCGGTATGCCAGGAGGGGCTTGCCGTGAACAGACTAACGTGTGGTAAGAGCCGTAGCATTGTGCCTTTGTAGGTTGCGACCCCAAATGTTAGTAGAGGCCCCCGCAAAGGGGTTTGCTTTGCCAATCAGGTGGGAGACCTTGTACTCCAAGCATACGATGGTTCCATATGCCAGAGGGGTCACCGGGAGCATCAACAACTGCCACTTGATCTACAACCACTGCTAATGAATTGAAGACACTATGGGAGCACTTGCACACCTTCACCTGCAAAAGGGTTCTGCATCCAGATCATCACAAAAACCTACATCGGTAGATAGATTGGATATTTATCCCACAGGTGGAACTGCAAAGAACTTTGGGTCACTTTGGGAGAGCGATCCTGTAGGAAGAACTCTGTACCCACTGAGTGCACCCCGCCGGGGCTGCTGCTGTGAACTCCAATTTCCAGCAAATAGGTGCTGTCAGGTCTTCCACATGCTACCTGCCTGCAGGATAAGACAGATTTTGGACCTGTCAGCCCTGGGGGAGCTTGCTGCTAGTTAGCGTTGTGGCACTGGAACATTGCTGACTTTAATTTAAAATCCAAGTGCACTCTTGAGACTCAGACTATTAGTGGGGCATACCCTGGATGCTACCGATAGTGAATGAGGAATAACCAATATCACTAAAGCGAGGAAGAAGTGGGACAGGGAAGCGCCAAGGAAATACTAGAGCTCCGACCTCAGGGGGGACTGTCATTGTTTTGTGAATGTTATTTTTCCTTTGTGTTGGTTAATGGTAGAAATAAAATAATAATTTTTTTCATGAAAAATAATATTTGCCTGGACAATAATGTATTGCTGCTGCATGCATTGTGAGTTGGGAGTTTGTGTTTATTATCCTGTATCCATGTAACCCCAGAGGCTGCCTTGGACTGCTTGTCCACGTTACTACTGAGAGTCTAGTTAATAAGGGGTACTTTTTATTTATTTTATTTATTTATTTAAGAAGTTTTCTATAGCGTGGCCAGACCCAGGGGTATCGGAGCGCTTTACAGTAGGTGCATAACAGATAATCATCAGATACAAAATAGAAAAGCGACATAACAACAGACGAGCACCAAAATAAAGAGCAACGCATTTTAGTGCAGGACATTTTTGCCTTCAAGTTTCTTTGGAGTCTTAGGGCTGGAGCAGAGCTCAATGTTTGCTTTCTGCCCCACGCTATCCACTTCCTAGGGAGTGGTTGAGGAACAGGGTTCTGAGGTGGCTTTTGAATTCAATAAAGGAGGGAATGGTTCTGATGTGAGGGGGAATGGAGTTCCAAATTTTAGGAGCGCTTCCGGAGAAAGATCGATCCACAGTTTTTTTCTTCTAGTTTTAGGTGGGATGAGTAGGAGGGAGTTTGAGCTTCTCAGGTTCCTGGACTGGCCGGTTTTTATGAGTTTTTTCGCCAGGTACTCAGGTTTGTTGGTGTGAAGGGTTTTATGGGTGAGGCAGGCTGTTCTGAAGCTAATCCGCATTTCGACTAGGAGCCACTTAAGTTCCTTGAGTGCAGGGGAGATATGATCGAATTTCTTGATACAGGTGATCATTCTGGCGGCCGCATGTAACGCTGTTTTGATGGGAGCCAGATGCGATTTTGGAATTCCTGCGAGGACTGCGTTCCATAGTCCAGTCTTGACAGTACCATAGATTGGGTGGCCTGTTTGAGATCATTAATCGGAATGTAGGGTTTTATTTTGTTCAGAGGTTAAGGAACGCACTATTGTCCGAATTCTTAATGTATCTCATCATGTTCATTTTTGGGTCTAGAGTGATGCCTAGAGATTTGACAGTGTCTGCTGGAGTGAGATTCCCGTTGAGTGCATCGATGGCCTTTAACCATTTGGGATTATCTTCCTTATTCGAGATGAGGAGTGTCTCAGTCTTATCAGGATTTGGTTTCAGGTGGTTGCTTGTCAACCAGTGTTGGACATTGCTCAGGACATCATCTAGTCTTTCCATGTCTTTGAGAGAGGTAGTTTCCAGATAGATCTGAGTATCCAGAGTGTAGAGATGGAAGCGGATGTTGGCTTTTCTGAGTAGTTTGGAGAGAGGTTCCATGTAGATGTTAAAGAGTTGCAGTGAGAGCACCGAGCCTTGAGGGACGCCCTTGTTGACTTGCTGGAGTGTGAGAAGTTGGCCTTGTATATGATGTACACTAATTAAAGTGGGCACCTTGCACCAGTCCAAATAACCCTTATGGTGAATTAAGAGGTCAAATATAACCTTATGAAAGCTATCCAAGTGGTAGCTGTGGAGAGTAGCCTTCAGGCTTAGTCTTGAAGGAATGTTAAGCAGATTGTTTTTACCAGAAATCAATCTTATTGTATTGGTCAAAGGAAAGGAGAACCATGCAGTAGTTACAAGAATATATATTTATTATTATATCACCTTAAATACCTCACAGTATCTGCTAAATGCAGATAAACACAAAGCACACCATACTATAGCACAGAAAAATCGTAAGTAGCACTAATACACAGTGGGCCCCCAGAGAAGACCCAACCATATACTAAAATAGTGGTATAAGAACCACAACTCGAGTCAAGACAATGTCTAGAATGTGTAGAATTGCTGGGACCCCCAAGGAACAGCCCAAGGTAAGTAGTGACCCCCACAGAGGACGGGTGCAGTGTGAGAACACAACTGTGTGCAACGTACAATTCAATGGGAGAGTCATGTATAACATTTTATAGATTAAGCACCCTTCCCAGTGGATTACGAGGGAACCCTATGGAACCTAAAACATTGGAGAACCACCCCACCCATGGATACCAAAGTACCAGAGTTACCTATCCCAGAGGTTATGGTGCATAGGGCTAAAGTGGTATCGGAAACCGCTTCCGTTCTCAATGGGAGTCTTCAAAGAAATGCCACTGCTGGAAAGAAGAAAAGTGTCCGGTGGAATCCACAGGTCAATTCTTGATGGAAGGAACCTGGAAGCAGAGGCACAGAGTCTGGATCACTCAGGAGTAAGCAGGGGCTCGGGAGACCAATGCCCACCAATGTTGGGTGCTTCAGGTGTGAAGAAGGAGACCTTGCCTCTACAGCTGCAGGGACCAGGAGATTTTGAGGACAACCAGGAGCCTGATACGAGCTGTCCCACGAAGGATGTCAAGTGTTGAGTGGTCGGTGTCCGGCAGGAGCACCAACAAGCCTCACGAAGAAGGTCAAGAAAGATTGCTGTCTGGCCCAGCAAGGACCAGAGGACTTACCACAGTAAAGGGAGTCAGGGTGGGCCTGGAGTAACCAGGGGAGCCAAAGAAAATTAGTGTTGTCCCTCAAATGGACCCACAGGCAGAAGGCATAGGATTCGCGAGGTGACCTCTAGCAGTTTCACCAAACAACAGCTTGCAGGGCACAGAGAGCAAGAAGGCCAAAGTCCTTGGTACGAAATGTGCGCAGAGGTTGGAGCTATCGACAGCCCAATGCACGGAGCTGGGGAACACCAACAAGCATATGCACTTGCAGATGTATGCAGGGCACAGGGTTCGGGTTATGCGGTCCCCACGAGGGATACTGGCCTCAAACTTGGTGAGAGGGTAGCTCGACCTCAAGGAAAATAGGGACCCACCTCCTTTGTTGCTGGAGCCTTTGGAGTCCGAAGAAGCGAAGGATCATCAGATCGGTCAGTTGCGTAACGATGCCTCCAAACACAGGGGAGTGACTCCTTCACCCCAAAGGAGATACTTCAGTTATCCTTGATGCTCCACAGGTCCTGCACAGAGCCTGTATGGTGCACTGGTACAGACAATGCTTTGGACAGAGAGGGAGACTAAGTCGGGCCCAGTCAAAGTCCAGAGTGACTAGACGGTCAAAGGTCAGTGGTTTCTTGTTCAGAATCTTGTCCACATCGAATCTAGGGTCCTACAGCCAGGTAAGTCCTTTTGTACCCACGGGAGAGGGTTGGACCGATGCAGATGATCCTCCAGGGGAGAGTCAGGACAGGGGGGTGGTTACACCCATGTCCTTTGACCAGTTTCGCATCAGAGCAGTAGCCAATGGCTCCCAGAACTAGTTTGAGCTAGACTATGCACAGGGACTCTAAATGAGCCCCTAGTGCAGACTTTCAGGCACTTTGGAAGTGCGCCCACTCAGCTGCAATATACTAAATCCTGCATGGGAAGTGTTCACACCTACCTGTGACAGGATGCCTACTGTGCTGCCTTCCTCTGCTCGAGCTTGGCTCTGCAGCAGGAGGACAGAAATTGGTCTCTAGTTGGCAGCAGCCATTTGGTGTTGTCTGGGTCAAGAAGGCTGGTACCGGGAAGACCAGGGAACCATGAAGCTTACTTCAGAAGGGTGGAATCATACCTCCCACAATGTGATTCCAAGGTTTTTGATACCAAACACGACATCATGTTTTGTTTCAGCCATTTTCGAGATAGCATTTACAGCGAGGATATAATGCACCTCTCCCTGTATGTCTGGCTGTGTTACAGACAACTCGGGAGAATGGTCTCCGAAGGCTGCAGATGGGCTCGATCATGCAGGGGCACCCTCTCACGTAAAACCCAGAACCGTGCCTTCAGGATTGTTACGGCCTGCTATAGGGGTGACTTCTGGGTTTTAAGTGTAGTGACTTATAGATATAGTGAACCTACATCTATCCTAAGTGGTACAGGCACCAGCTTACGCAGGCTGTAATGGTAGACCTGTAGTTCCTTTTTGCATGGACTCCCATGGGTGGCATAATACATGCTTCAACATGGGAGGCCTCTGGGGTACCTATGCCCTGGGTACATGTGTACCACATACTAGGGACTTATAAGGATAGCCCAGTATCCAATCTGGAGTGCACCTAAGTACATGTCAATACATTTTAGGGAGAAAGGAGATAGACTGGGGTCCTGTTTAGCAGGATCCCAGTCAGACTAGTCAAAAACAGTGTAACATCCAGCAAAAAGTGGGGGTAACCATAAGAAGCAGATCCTACTATCCTACACTGAGGATCCATAATAGTTCGGGCCCCACGACAATTGGAGTAAAAGACCTCAGCCCTACACCTGGTCCCAGAACCCCTGCATGCTCCATGATCCTCCGAAAGGAGTTCTGACAACTACATTTTATTTATTTAAAATTTAAGCATTGACTTTTTCTTCATCTTTAAAAAATCGCATATTAGATTGGAGGAAATTTGAACCCATGAAGGTATGTAATTAATAGGATATCACAAGCCACCTCATTTAAAAATGTCCACCTTACTGGCAAATGTTTTTTGCCCCAAAATGACTCCCTTGTGCTTGGCAGTATAGTTAGAGGGTAAACAAGGTGCAGGGGTACATCCTCAGCAATAACAACTAATGTTTCCCGCAAGCTGGGTAGCTTTCTTCCAGGGTGTGTAAGGGGCCTTCAAGAACTTTTTCTGTCCAGATCTGCATGGTTTACATGGCAGTCCCAGTGCGAAAGAACGCCATTAGGAGGGGCATTGGAGGGGAAAACGTACACCATAAGTGGTTTGCCACAGACTGATAGTTACATTGTTGACTATGTCCCATGGTGAGTCACATACTAATCAAATCAAATCAAATCAAATCAGGTGTTTGTTAAGCGCGACATACTGGCACGCTTTGTGAGATCAGAGCGCAAAGGGCTCTATTTGCTAACTTTGCTGACAGGCCAATCTGTTGCCTCTGGCAAATGGGTCTAAAGTCTTTTTATTGACCTACAATTAAAAATCATTGTGATAAGATATGAGTACTTGTTTTTCTCCTGAACTCTAGCAATATGCACTTTCACCTGAAAGTGATGTCATTTATTAGAGGAGTAGTGAAAGGAAAGGGTCAAAGCTGAAATTGGCAGCCATACTGAGAGGTGTCAAATTTCACAACAGTCGTTAGTTGAGGGAGAGGTGTGGCGCCGCGGCCAGGGCGACTGACGCAGGAATCTGGGGACCACGGTTCGATCCCCGGCTCCGGCGGCAGGTTAGCCCAGCACCATGTGACTCTGGGCAATAGCTCGCTTAATCTTCCCGACGGCCCCCAGCGCCTAGAGACCCTTACGGGTGATTGTGCGCTTTACAAATGTGGCGCTTTAGTTGAAAGTTGTGGATGTTTTTCGGCCTGCACAACCTTGAACCATAGTTTGTTCGCACGTGCTTCCTCCATCAATGTTTATCCTTCGAAGCCATGGTTCATACTGCCCCTGAGGGTGTGCACAGTCCCTATATTAAAGCCTCACTTCACAGTTCTAAATCGTTAATGGTCTGGCAAAGAGACAACAATAAGAATCACAGCTTTTGTCATCACCTTACAATATAGTATATATTCATAAACGCTAATAATAGATCACTATATTTATGCATCCTACTGCCCTTTAATAAGCCAGCCCATATAACTTGGCTTTAACCACTTGGGAGCTAGTAAACAAACCTCCCCAGTGCTGCGCTGTCCATTATCCGGTGCTGAACTGGACGTCCAGCGGTCGCACGCAGCACTGGGGAGGTAGTGCCCGTGACGACCGTTGGCCGACGGCAGCACTTAAGGGGTTAATATCTCCTCCTCTGGTCCGCTTCAAATTCACTAGTTTCTTGGTCTGTCATTATTCTCTGGACCTCTTAGTCCCTGACAGACCTACCGGCCCGTTAACTTTCTACAAATTGCTGGCCTGGTCCTCACCTGAACCAACTGTTCCTCAACCAAGCTTGCCCACTCTGTGGACCTCAGCAACCAACTGTCAATGTGTTCACCCGGACACTGCTGTAATGCAAAATGAAAGGGTCCCCTGCAAAATGTGAAGTGGGGCCCTTGAGTCTCCCATATCTCCCAATTATATTCCTTAGCCTTTGGCTGAATGAGGGCTCCCTGATTGGGAAGAGGGCTCTTGATGGGCTGACTGTGCCCCTGTGCCGCAGGGACTGCAGGGGGTTATGTTAGGCCCCTGCACCTGGACCTACCATTGTTGTAGCAAGCCTGACAGCTCATTGACCTGTGGCTTCCTACTGAATCTTTGGCCGGTTTCTCATCTGGACCTATCAGCCCTTCAGAAAGCATGCCATCTGACTGTACTATTTCTGCTACTTATAAAAATTTCCTTCTAACAGTTGGAACTGGTGAAGTTTGAAAGTGGTGGGACGTAAAAAGTACACTTCTTAGTCTGCAGTCTATTGGTTTCCTGTCTGCGGGTATACCAAGAACCACCAGAGATAGTGAGCTTGTCTGTAGGATAAGCGGGGGAGTTGGTCATGACAGCTTTGTAAATTATGCACCTAGTTTCAAAGATGATGTAGGCCAGAAAGCTAAGCTAATTGAGTTAATCAGGATGGGGGGGGGTGATGTGATCATATTTCTTGAAGCAATCCATGAGACGTGCCAGTGTGGAGCCAGCAATGCCATGGAGTAGGTGATTACCACCATCAAGAAGCAAGAGTATGGGGGCTTGAACAGCAGGTTTGAAGACACTTTCTGGAAGAAACTGTTTAACTTTCTTTAGAACAGAGAGCTGCTATCAGGGTGTCTTTGATTTTTTGGCAATGTTTTTGTTTGAGAGTGATTTTGCTGCCCAGTGTGAATCCAAGTTACTAGGCATTTTGTGAATGTTGAAATTTGAACCTGTCAATGTTCATGAGATTGAGCCAGATTTGGACTGCATCTTGTTTGTTGTTTTTGACAAATAACAGTAAGTCTGCCGTAGTTTGGTTGTGCCTCAGGTAGACGCTGGACATCCAGGTCTGGATAATGTGCAAGCAGTGTAAGAGGAATTGGATATTTTGAAGTGGAGGAGCCTTTCAGGCAAAGTTGTTGGTCAGAAGCATATGAATCTTGATGCTGTTATCTGTGAGTAGAGCACCACGTGACTCATGTAAAGGTTGAAGATGATAGGAGACAGTATGGAACCCTGGTGTATCCACAGGTGATAGGAGTCTTGTGTGACCTAGAGGTGCCCATGTGAAAAAAGTGGATTGGAAAAGCAGGAGGAGATCCAGTGAAGGACATTGCAGCCGAATCACATTTGAGACTCCAATAAGCATTTGACGATGTAATGGTCTACTTTGCCAAACTCAGCTGAAAGGTCCAGCAGTATCAGGAGGCAGGAGTATTCTTCATCTGTGGACAAAAGGGTATCATCTGTGCAAATTAACAGTCTATGTGCTGCAACGTGACCTGAAGCCAGACTGATAATCATGCAAGAGATTGGTGGCATTGATGTTATGTTAGACTGCTTTTTCAATGATTTTGTCACTAAATAACAGGTGAGTGATGGGTTGGTAGCTGGCGAGGTCATCAAACGTCTAATGTAGGTTTCTTTTGGAGAGGGATAATCTAGCTTGTCTTGAGAGCTTCTGGAAAGATGCCTTGAGTGAGGGAGGCATTGTCAATAGTAAGTAGAGGTAAGAGAGCATCCCCAGAGAGAGCTTTGATGAAGGGCAATGGTAAAATATAATCTTCATAAGAAGTGGCTTTGAGGGATTTGACTATCTCAGTGAGATCTGGGTGAAACAGGGCTTTTAAGGTAGCGCATTCTGGAATTTACAGGAAGGGGTTGATGTAAGAGATGAAGCAGGTTTGGTAAGATTGATGTGCTGGTAGGTCTTCTGTATTATTTTACTGAAAAAGAGGTTGAGATCATTGCACTTTTCTGTACCGTGATACGTAGGTGGGTTCGACAGGTGATTGGCCAGTACATAATTTGCAAAAAATAAAATACCACACATTCCCCTGCCATGCTGACAATGATAGTAACAACACAACTATTAACCGTCACACTTCTACAAGTGTGACAATTCAGACCATTCCAGGGCACTAAAGCTAAAAAATTGGCTTGGGTGGCAGGTAATAGTAATTTGAAATGTATATTGAATTAATAGTTAACTGTTGTTGTATTTACCTCTAAATTAGTCCGACCTCGCCACCTTGCGGAAGACTGTCACAAGTGCTGGTGTTGGCAATTAAGTGTCAGTCCAGAGCACCGGAAACCATTGGCTCAATTTAAGCACTGCCGTTAGCCCATTGCTTGATTTTCTTGAACCACGTACTGCTTCTGTTGGTAGCCTTATTGATGGTGTTGGTATAGTGCTTTGCTTCAGCTGGTGTGATAAGCTGTCTGTGTGTTGCTTGGAGGGACTTCCTTGGGAATTCTGCTTTTCTTCCATTTCTTTCCTGTCTGCAAATCGATCATTTATTGTTCGCAAGCTCTTTAGTAGACAAAGGAGCTTGGAATTGGGGTGTGGATGTTCAAGTAGCTTTCCAATAAATTGTTGAAATTGTTTGAAAGGGTGTTGGTGTCGGGCATGTTGTTGATAGGGTGAGAGATGGCTTCAAGAATTAGGTTGTCAATGAGAAGTCACTGAAGAATCTGAAGGTTTGTTCTTTTCTTTTGTGTTGACCATCATTTGTTGTTAGAATGATGAGCAGGGAGAGATGGAAGGCAATGTGTTCTGTCTAGTCCAGGGATACTGGTGATTTACATTGAATTGTTGACAATGTTGAGAAGGTAAGGTCAAGATTGCGGCCTTTAGAGAGCAATGATTTAAAAAAAAAAATCTTTTTATTGTGTTTTACAAAGCTTACAACGTACAATGCTATATTGTAGTGTAGTTCCTATATCCCAATAGGCTCTGCGCATTGGAATAGTGTATCCTGTAGTTTAGACGTAGAACTGAAGTCAACTAGGTTTCTACCGAATATACTGAACTTAATTGTGTGTGTGCCAGCTAGCTCAGAGGTCACTAGAAACTTTCTCGAATAAACAAGAAGGGATTAGTTTCTGACAACCGCTTAAAACATGACAACTTTGTTCCCCAAGAATAAAAAATATATCTCTAGAATCGTGCATGCTTCGTTTCACCAGAGGTGCAGAGAAATAGAGAGACAGGCGTTTTCAATAAAAGGGTATTTATTGAACAGTCTTCTTTCTCAAGCATAAGAAATTAACTGCTGTAATCGTAATACTTGCTGTAAAGTACAGAGCATATAATACGAAGAGTATTATAAAATAATACTGTAAAATAATGTAAAAGCATGATATGGTTTCTAAGCCATAAGATACCTAAAATGCATATAATACATACAGTGATAAATAATGACTAAAAGTACTCCACTGGTGCTTCTAAAATACGCCTACCCCGGTGTACCTAACCTAGGTCTAGTACAAGGGAAGAAGGACGTAAGGTGTAGCCTAGTTTTAGTATTATTTGCCAAGAATCTATTCAAAGAATTCTCTTAGGGTCTAATCAGCTCTGTACCTTGGTTTTAGAATGTAGGAGGTCTTGTATCTCTCTCTCAGGACTCAATTTCCCAGCAACCCGCAAGGGTAGCCTGGAAACACTGGAGCTGGATTTCTCAGCAGGAAAAAATACAGCGTCTCTCAGTGCGTCAGCTGGAGGGTCGGCTTCCTTCAGCACTTGCTGCAGCAGGGCACGTCGGGCAAGTAGATAGTCGAACTGCTCCAAACCACCGTGTGTTTGTTTGGACAAGTGTGGGCATATTTATACCTTGAAGTGCCAAGTTTGACGTAAGATTGGACATAATAATGTCATCAGAGACTTAATTCTCTGAAAACTCCATGATTTCTTGGATAACTTAATATTCATGCAGGGGGAAGTCCCTGACTGCTGAAGGCAGGTTTTTCCAAGAAATCGTTGGAGATTTTCAGAACTGGTGGAAGTAGCCAATCCGTATTAGGACTACTTGAGCTATGTCTTAATATGGATATGATTTCTATGCCTATATAAGGATACAGTATTTTATACCTATATAAGGGCATGAATCTGGAAAATTACACTAGGGTCCTAAAACGCTATACAACACCCACTCCACGTACTATGTCTAATATTACTAAATCTATAAGCATAAGAAACATAACTAAAGCATGTGTTCATAATCCCACTCAAAATACATGACATGTATTTAAACATGGTTTATACACATACATGAGTATTTGTCTTGTACACATTTTACAAGCAATCGCTGTCATTAACAAAGGCTATCTAAATGAAACATGAAATGACAGTAATGAAATGGCTCTAAATTTAGAGGAGAAAAAAAAAAGGTCGAGACCATTCCATAGCATAATATATAAACAGTTAACGTTTTCATGAGATAATGCCGAATATTTGTCTATAGGAAGTATCACATGAATCTCTTGTTCTCTAAGAATAGTTCTACTTTAAGCAGATTACTTTGTGCCAAGTGAAAAGGGTCTATTCTGGGATGAAGAGAAAAAGTTTTCAAGTGTAGATTGTAGAAACATAGAGTTCCCAAGTTAGAGGGTTTGTTTTGAAAAACCGAAGGCCGAATTTCAGAGTTCATGGAACGCTGTGTGCACTTTCAAAAGTTATTCTCTGTGTCGGGAGAAAGCATCAAATCATCTAAGCTGACAAAGAAACCGTCTACCATAGTTGGTGAAAGTGGAACTACTTCATCAAGTAGATCAAATGTGCATAGATGTGAAGCATTGCCGTCAGCGTCATTCGCATTAGCAATGTTCGATGTAGATGGTACCTGTGTGCCTGTTGTTCCACGTACCTCGAGGCCTCTCTGCGGGTGGCAGAGTAAGGGCACTGTGTGTTTTTAAAATACCCCTCACACACTATGAATCCCATAGTGTCATTCTCCCATCATTGGGGTCTTCCCGTCACTCTACGGGGCGGGGCATGCTTCAACCTACGAGTGACGCGGGAGCACCTATATTTTTGACAATAGGCTATGTGATGTGATGAGGATAGTGGTATGTGTTAGGGAGTGTAGGGACCTATTTAAGTGAATGGTGGTGTAAAAAAAGTTAAAAATTCCCTGGCTAGTCGAAAAAATTAATTTTAATGGCTTCGCAGGCTGGGAACATTAAACAGGGGGTTAGTAAGTAGAATTACAAGTGTGGTCTACTTTGTCGACATGACATGTTTCATAGGCAGACCCCTTCTGCCTACTCATCAGGACCTCTGTTGATCCCTACAAAAAACTCAATTCTAAACTAAATGACATCCACGGAGCTGCTAAAGGGTATGGAATACAGCCAGATTAGGCATGCGGTCACTAACCAGTCAACTAATCACCCTAAGACGCAGGCTCATGAGGTCATATCAACAGGCTTCAAATAGACCATATTAGGTCATTTTTCTTGAAAATTCTTTCATGATAATGCCTCACTAAGGGCCAACTCAAGCCCAGAGGCATTACCTAGCAGCTGATTTTTGCTGTTAAGGTTTAGGACTATAGGCATTTAACATTTAGTTTAGAATTGAGTTTTTTGTAGGGATCAACAGAGGTCCTGATGAGTAGGCAGGAGGGGTCTGCCTATGAAACATGTCATGTCGACAAAGTAGACCACACTTGTAATTCTACTTACTAACCCCCTTTTTAATGTTCCCAGCCTGCGAAGCCATTAAAATTAATTTTTTCGACTAGCCAGGGAATTTTTAACTTTTTTTACACCACCATTCACTTAAATAGGTCCCTACACTCCCTAACACATACCACTATCCTCATCACATCACATAGCCTATTGTCAAAAATATAAGTGCTCCCGCGTCACTCGTAGGTTGAAGCATGCCCCGCCCCGTAGAGGGACGGGAAGACCCCAATGATGGGAGAATGACACTATGGGATTCATAGTGTGTGAGGGGTATTTTAAAAACACACAGTGCCCTTACTCTGCCACCCGCAGAGAGGCCTAATTTTCACATTGTAGTGTTTTCACCAGTTTAGAGAATACACATTATCATATAAAATTAGTCACCACTCACATTGATAGAATCCCATTGTTTACAAGTCTAGTTCAGGAGGGTGATTCTATCATTTCCTCTACACTTCCCCAATTGATTTTTTGGGGTTCCACGTACCTCACCAAGAGCTGGATTTGCTGATGAGATCTCAATGAATGCCGTCATCAGGATTGGCAGCCGTTGGGGGCAACACGATGCATGAGTCGTTACCGGACCTAGCAAGGCGTCAACATCCGTTGGCAGTACTGATGGAAGTGTAAGACAGATGTCTAACACGCATTCTTCTCAGCAAAGCAGGCATCGTAAAACAGGTAAGATGCAATCTTGCCAGATTGGTCTGAATGAAAGGAACCAAGTGGTATTCAGATCTCTTAAACGAGCCAAGCCAAGAATCTGTGTAATTCTGTCAAGATACCGCATGGCAAGGAGAGCTTGTTCCATGGTAGTCTGGGTATCGTTGGCGACTGGACTTGCCATATCGGAGCAGGAGGAATAAAAATAGAATGCCTGCTACGAGTCCCAAAATGAGAGGCAGACCGCCGAACACAGAGTGCACGAAATTTGGAAAAATGCCAAGGACTGCTTCGAATGGTGTTAACAGTCCCGAAAAGATCGTCTTAAATAAATGTGCGATGCCACTGGTATCAGACATGTTTAAGATTTGACCTAACATTTCTGCAAAATGTACTGGGCAGTTTGTTGATAATAATGCATGTATCTCTGCAGAAGTCCTTGCAACTTGCAGATCATACATTTCTCTAGATGAGGTCAGTGGCACAGTTTTTTGCAAAAGAATTGCTTTCATTCTGCTTAAAGTATCCATTCATATTGAAGAGATATTCAGTGAAGGCCATAACGCCGTCTCCCTGTCTGTAGAACTCTTTGGATACAATACTTGCATACAACTAACCAGATAGTCTCTTCCTGGCAACATGCCACAACAGCTGTGATTGTTGAGCAAAACGTAACTCCCATTGGAAAGCTGCCTAAAAATTGGTTCTATCACAGCCGCAGGAGTACCGTGCATGTGGCAAGAAAGGTTATTTAAAGAACCTTCGCAGGCTACATGTAAATTAATACCTTCACATAAAAGTGTACAGCTTAGTGAGTTTTTACAGTTCTTCGTACTAAGAAATAACTCCTTTTCCCCACTCCAACATTTGTGTGTATATGGTAAAGAACAGGTCGAATTAATGTATCCTTTACCCAAACTTTCATACAGGCTGGCTGGTATATGCTGTAGACAATACTGAGATTGGAAAATCGTCACTGGTATTGAGATGGTGCCATGTATTATCCATTCAACGACAG
The DNA here is from genome assembly GCF_964261635.1 of Lissotriton helveticus. NCBI lineage: Eukaryota > Metazoa > Chordata > Amphibia > Caudata > Salamandridae > Lissotriton > Lissotriton helveticus. Next base: position 1,456,382,991 of record NC_136059.1, read on the forward strand.
GTTTCCCAGAAACTGTCAATGGTAATCTTTCCAGTTTTTCAATGCTCAGCACCGTATTGTCTGCTCCTCTTTGTGCCAAAGAGATTTGTTTATCTGTAAGGTTAAAGACAGTACACAATGACGTGGTATTAATTAGACGCCATGGCACATAGCCTGAACGGAGATTTTGCAATGTCCAGCCTAGTAGCATTATAGACGCAATTGAGACTGGCCATGTTGTAACATTAGCAAATCCTGTTCTATTATGTCAATGGCAGATGATACAATACTGTCCAAAGAATAAATTCTGGAGGACAGAGTCGTTAACCCATTGTCCACTACAGAGAGTTCTTTCTCTAAATGAATACGATCAATTTCTCATATTTTTCTGCAGTTTCCATTTGCATTATTTTCCAAGCTTCGTTGTACGCAGCGTATATACCGGCGTATATGAAACGTTTTTGTCGTTGTTTGCGAGGCCCGAGTAAGAAGTCTCGCAAGTCAACGCCTTCTTTAAGTAAAGTCAAGTGTTGTTTTATTTCTGGGAGTGTGGATTTCTGTATCCAGTCAAGGCATAATTTTCCTACACTATATGTGGTGACTATCCCTGGATGTTGTCTCTGGGAGTACCTTGGATCTGGCCTGTTCATTTTGACCCCTGTGTTTTGTTCAGGAATCTATCTTGACAGTTATTTGTGTCTATGGGCCAGATTAACCATTGTTTCCAATCAGGATTGGTTCTGTTGTGTTTCAAAATCTGTTTTACGTCTACCTACTCATCTGCAGTGCCATTACTGTCAGGTGTGGCCTTAGGTATGGACAGTTTGTTTAAATCTTTTATCTTAGCTAAGCCAAGACATGATGTTTGTTGAACGGTGTCGTTCAAAAATATGATTTGTTCTGGTATAATGCAGGCTCTGAACAAGGCTTCTAAACCCTGCACCTGCCATTCTTTTGTGCCCCAGACAGTTTTTGTCTCAATGTTGTCTTTCCCAAAGTTAAACCCTAATGTAGACAGCTGAGCATAAAAGTTTGCAGAATAAATTTGTTTAGTATTGGTCAACATGTTATGTTATAATTTTATTTATATAGCGCACGGCTACTCAACAAGAGTGTCCCGGCGCTTTCAGAGGGCGGCTCAGCAGTTAAAAAAAACATAACAGAGAACAGACAAAAAAAAAAAAAAGTGAGGTGAAAAACATCGTTTTCATTCCTGTCTTATTTATATTTTTAAAATAAAATGTTTCTGGATTTGTCACATTAAAGCCTGTAAAGTATGGAAACTTCTCATAAAATGTTTTAGAGCTGCCTTTTGGCGGTGTTGGACAATGTTCCCATTGATTATAAGTAAAAACATTTCTAGGACTTACAGATTTGTGCAAATAATGGTGACCAAAATGATTGTAACAATACAGTTCTTCATAACTTGTTGAACCTTCTAAGTGTTTATGTTTTTGAAATGTTGCTGACATTTCTAAGTCTGACATCATATTAGTAACAGTTTCAAAGTCCCAATCATCTGAAAAGGTTGCTTGATGAAATAAAATCACTTAAACTTAAAGAAACCTTGAACTGGTGTAGAATTTTCAATATTTCCACCGGGCCCAAAATGTCATAGTCAGTTGAGTCCCATGCTATACCACCAGGTATGGGAACGGCTGTGATGTTCACTGAGGACAGGTCTCTTCGCTCACGATGAGATGATTTGTAAGGTTGCAACAGTAAGTTGATGTTCTTATTTGCTGTGTCCATTGTACTGTATTTTCCATCTATCATTCGTCCCAAACTTAGAACCACAATGAGCCATAGTAGTAATAAAAAGTACACCCAATTCTATCCAAAATTCAACCCATGGTGAAACCAAATATGTTTTCTCAAGTTGATGAAAGAGTTCTGTTATTTTTTCTTTGAAAGTTGTATTTACTGGCGTTGTTTCGGGGTTCACTGGGATCCAGTTGATAAAATAGCCAAAGGCAGTTCTGTCAATAGTTGGTATCGCATCCGGATTCTTGGAAATCACTGTAGTTTTTTCCTCCTTTGACATGTTTGTATAGTCAGATGCTATATCATTGTAGACAGGAGTTTCTTGACAAACGGATATTTGGGTATCAAGACGGACGAGTTCCATAGCTTTGTTGCTTAGTCCTTCTTTTCTCACTGTAGGTTTATCAAAGGTGATAAGTCTTTCAGTTTGAACCTCTTGAATAGTAGCCAGATTTGGTTGTCTGCTACTTCTTGAATAGTAGCCAGATTTGGCCGTCTGCTACTTCTTGGGAGTCCACTGGGCCTACTACTTATTATAGGCCACATGATGTGGTTTTACCAGGTCAATTGATACTGTTCTGTTCTCCCTTTTACCAGCAAGCGGCGGTAGTAACACTGATCTTGCTCCAAGAATTGCTAAGACAGGTACTGCTTTTCTATAGGAAGGCCCCAATTCCTTCTTCACCGCGATCTTTTCCCTGACTAGATCCCCAATCTGTGGAATCCAGACAGGTCCTGCTGGGACAGGTGGTTTTTCTTCAGTGGTCGTTGGGCTTTTTGTTCTGTTACTCAGACTTCTTGTTTCATTTAAGTCCTGTAAAACAGCCAAACGGTCTTTGATATAAAAGGGTTTCTGTTCCGCCATGGAGCTTAACAATCAAGGTCCTGGATAAGCATTCTAGTACCAAATAATAATTAATATGGAGTGATTACCCCCAGAGAATTTCTTGGCAGATTATTAGGACTTCTTGGACACTATTTAGATGTTTGACCCACCCGTCACCCGAACCTAATACCCTAGCTGTTATAGATAGCTTTATGTCACGGTTTTTTCTTTCCACTACCGCATTTCCCTCAGGATGGAAGGGACTCGAAAACCGCAATGCAACGCCCAAGCTGGCCATGGCCTCCTTGTAAGCTCGAGAGCTAAACGCAGGACCCTGGTCAGAATGTAGCGTGCCGATTGCGTATGTGCTGATAAAGACTCGCAAATCTTTTATAACAGTTCTGGCGTCAGCCGAGCCCTGGGGCCACATCCAAATGAATCTTGTCTTAATATTTGTGGGACTGCGTACGTCTATGGCGACGTCTGCGTGTAGAAAGCCTGATGCTCTCTAACAATGGTGTCTGGACTGGGCTGGCTATACTGTAGTCAGGTACCTGATGGTTTTCGAAGCTATGATCTTTGTAACAGGTGTCACAGTTAATTCCGAATTTGTAAACTTCGACGCTCATTCCCCGCCACCAGTACATCTATTCTAATTCTATTAGAGATTCTAAGATCCCTTGATGTCTCAGACCCTCTCCCATATGTGCTTCGTGAATCCAAGCACCTCTCTGGTTCCTGTTTGGGATTACTCTGTCCCCCACTCCAGGGATTCGAGCAAAAGGAACGGAGTTTGCATCAATTATGTATGTATACGTGAGTGGATAGTTTAGAGGTAACGCTGTATAGCTACCTTCCATTGAGGCTTTGACTGCTAGCATTGTTTCACCGTCTATTTTTGCTTTTGAACGAGTGATTGCAGCTACGGAAGCCGTTTGCACAGCTGCCTTTGCGGCTTTGTCAGCCAATGAATTCCCTGCAACGTGAATGCCATCATGCTGATTACTCAGTGTATGAATCACGTGAATCTTTTGTAGCTCTTTTTGCAAAAGAACTACTTGTTCCCAAAGCTTTTTATGCTTGATTGTGCCACCTTTTGCATTTTTTGAAACCATTTTGAACCCGGGTCTGCAGGTATTCATTATTATTCCTGACGCAGTTATACGAATCGCACACTATAAGTGTGGGGAATTCGCGTCTGTATTTTCAAGCGCCATCTTGAAAGCCTGTAGTTCAGCTCGCTGAGCTGTACAGTCTCCGAGTGATTGAGTTTTACTGACCATAGGTCTGAATTTACCTTCGTGCCAGCGACCTTTAACAATCACGCATGCAGCAATATAAGCTTGTTTACCCCCAATCGCGGGTTGTGCTGAGCCGTCTGTATATATTATAGAGCTGTAATGTTCAAGTGGCAGAATTTCCGTTAGCAGAACACATTCTAATTCGTATTGTAGGAATTCTTGTGTTTTTAAATACGGGTCAAAAATGAATTCAACGTCTGTTGCAGCAAGAGAATTAACCCATTGTATCCATCTCGGATGTAGAGCTTTAGCATTTGGAATGCTGGCTTTTGTTACTGCCTCTAAGGCAGGTGCAGGTGTAACGATTTTAATGCTTTTACCCTGTGCGAGGGTTCTCTCTTTTGCTACAGCAGTCTGAACCGCTGTCAGTATTTTTTCTGTTGAAGTGAATTTCATTTCCGCTTGTGTGTACAAGTGTGATTTGTATGCTATTGGTACCGTCTCACCTTAATTAAAGGTTAGGTATGTGAATCCGCATCTCCCTGGGATGATTCGGATCACTAGGTTGCGCACGTTGTCGCGTGTTTGTAACTGTGTTTTTGCTAACATGTCTGTTTGCACTGAACGCAAAATTTATGAGTGTTTTTGTGTCCAATTAGTAGGTTTGAAATCAGGTTTGATTAGTTCGTAGAGAGGTTTAACCCTTTCTGCGTAATTTAGAACATAAGTTCTTCCAAAATTCAGGAAACCTAGAATTGACTTCAAGTTTTTCAGTGTTTTCGGAGGTTGAAGCAGCGCACATTTCTCTAAAAAGTTTGCTGCCAGGCTTTTGCCTTCACTTGATAACTCATAGCTTAAGAATAGGACGTTGAGGTGGCCAATTCGTGATTTCTTGAAATTGAATTGATACCCTTCAGAAGCAAACCCAGGTATTATGGTGTTCACTCTTTTCAAGTGTACGTCCAAATCATCATCTGTAAGATAGATGTCATCGACATAGGACAATGCTTCATCATCGTACATTTGTAGTAACTCCGTTACTCTGGCTGAAAATAACCCTGGACTATTCTTGAATCTCTGGGGAAGACAGCAAAATTGTCGTTGTGCCCCCATTATGGAGAAAGCGGTCAAATGCCTGCTTTCAGGTGAAATGTTTTGACAAAAGAAACCATTTGAGATATCTAATTTAGTTTTATATTTTTTGCGCACACTGTTATTCATCAGTGCCGCACTATGTGCGTTTTGTACTGCAAAAGTTTTGCAACAGGAATTTTTTAAAATCTGTAATCCAAAACTAGACGATATGAATTGTCTGGTTTGGAGACAGGAAACAAAGGATTGTTCATTGATGAGGTGCATGTTTCAATCACCCCTTGGTATTCAAGTTGATTTAAAATCTCCCTGACCTGTTTTTTAGCTTCCTGTTTTACAGGATATTGCCTTTGCATTGTTGGTTGAGTTTTCAACTGGATTTTATGGTGAGGGGAATCCTCATCATATCCTACATGATTTTTGCATAGTGCTGGGGCCTGGGCCACTGGACATTTCCTAGCATATGTGTATTTTTTATGAATTGGAATGTGATTTGAGAAGGCTGGCATAATTATATCTTCGCCATGTGGGCACTCCCTGACAAATTCAGGTGGCCAGTCTTGTTCAGCTAGTAGGATGTCATAACTCTTAGAGAGCTTCTCCCAAAAGAGTGCTTTAATTTTTCTTGGTTTGTCACCCTCCAGCCGGAGTGTTACTTCATATAACTTATGTGGTACACTAACCTAGGGTTCTGCAGTTTCAACTTGGATGCTTTCATTCAAGTCCACTGTCTCCAGATGATCTTCAGGATCTTGCGAGCTAGGGTTACCTCTGCTGTGCTGTCTAGCATTATTTGGGCCCACTCCCCGTTCTCGAGTTGTGTCCTCAAGATCCTCGGCATGTCTGATCTTTAGACTTGCTACCTTCTTTTTTGGAAATTGGCTTTTCTTATTTTTGGAACGTGCTGTTCATCTTTGGACTTCACTCGTTCTTCTTTTTGTTCTGAACGTCCTCTTCTTTCGGATTTCTGCGAGGAAGTCTGAAAGGCACGAGAGGAACATGTATCATTATCTTGATATCTATCAGGTTTTCTCAATTTATCTCTAGTTCTACGGTTGTACCTTTTTTCGGAGGGCTCCTGCTGAGGAGACCTTCCTCTGGACTGGGAGCGCTTCTCTTTAGGAAGAGTCTGTTTAGTGCTTTCCCACTTCTTTTTAGGAGTAGGGAGATTATTTTTAATAAAAACTTTTTCAGGATTTTCAGTTAGTTGGGGTTTTACTGGTTTCCCACCCAAACTATCTCTACCTAGCTCTTCATAGGATTTTTCAATAATTCTGGCAAGCTCATACGGTTGCTCAGTAATATCTGTTTCTTTTAGTTTTTGGCGGATCGCCACTGATGCTGCTTCACCTTTTATGTTGGCTAATAGTATAGCCGAGACCTGTTTGAAATCTTTCAGTAATTTCATACCCAGATTTAAGGCCGGTTCTGGACCGTATTCATTCTGAATCTGTCTCAGAACGTCTGGTATTACCGCCATGGACGGAACACCATGTCCTTTAGTGTAGATTGAAGCAAAGACTGTACCCCAAGTGTTGCAATCCTCAACGTGTGGTGCAATCCCCATTGGTAAACAGATTGTCAGAATCCTGTGTTTCTCATGAGGTGTACTATCAGGAAATACTGCCTCTATTTGAGTAATTTTTTGTGCTAACCAGAACGGAATTTGTTCTCGTTTTGCGGGTAATTTGACAATGACTGACTGTATAGTCTGTGGTGTAATTTTGTTTGTGTTCCTTTGATAAGAGATGTGTTGTGCAATTCTTACAGCTGGTTCGACTGTTAAAGTCTGCATGACATATTGAACCAACTGCCTGTGTATTTTAATTAGCTATTTTAGCTGAGCTAATAGTTCTGGACCTGTCATTCTTTCAATGTCAGGATGTGGTGTATAGCTGACTAGTACCAGCCATATGGCTCCTGGTCTACCTAGTGGACCGAGCATGGTAATGTGATTTTGATGTTGTAGAGCGCCATTAAACCAGAGCTGATGCTCTTGGTATGTTAATGGAATTTCAACGTTCTCGAAAGGAACGTATTCCGCTGGTGGTTCCTCTAATTTGTAGTAGTGGAACTCGTGTGTTGCTGCATTTGCTGCAGGAAACAGAATCCGTGAATAGAATACCTCTGTCTGCCAATATTCATGTGCCTCTATAACAAATATTACTTTACCACCTCTTGGTGATATTCCATTTTCTATAAGTTTTATAGTAATGATTTTTCTTATATTTGCCGGGATGAGTATAGCATCCAGGTCATTTTGTTGGAGACTTGTGCCATCCAAAACTGCCTGAGCTGCTAGTGCAGCTCTCTCTCTTTCGTCTTCACTCTCCATCATTTTGTTGACCGAAAGTGTTTGCAGAACAAGTTTCAAGGAGCCAAAGATTAGGTGCACAATATTTTGGAACACTGTATCCTTCAACGTTGAACAAACTAAAAACTAATACATAGGATTTTTTCGTCCTACTTAGTTTAAAGCGGATATTTTATCCTTTAACCCACTCCAGACGTCTATTGGAGTATTTTATGGGAAAAAGGGGTCTGTGTGAAAAGCACGACTGAGTTACTCTAGTATCTAGCGTTAAATTATCACCTTACCAAATGTTGGGCGCCATGTAGTGTAGTTCCTATATTCCCAATAGGCTCTGCGCATTGGAATAGTTTTTCCTGCAGTTTAGACGTAGGACTGAAGTCAACTAGGTCTCTACCGAATATACTAAACTTAATTGTGTGTGTGCCAGCTAGCTCAGAGGTCACTAGAAACTTCCTCGAATAAACGAGAAGGGATTAGTTTCTGACAACCGCTTAAAACATGACAACTTTGTTCCCCAAGAATAAGAAATATATCTCTAGAGTCGCGAAACAATAGATAGTTATTTCACTCAGTCAATCGTGCATGCTTCGTTTCACCAAAGGTGCAGAGAAATAGAGAGACAGGCTTTTTCAATAAAAGCGTATTTATTGAACAGTCTTCTTTCTCAAGCATAAGAAATTAGCTGCTGTAATCGTAGTACTTGCTGTGAAGTACAGAGCATGTAATACGAAGAGTATTATAAAATAATACTGTAAAAGCATGATATGGTTTCTAAGCCATAAGATACCTAAAATGCATAAAATACATACAATGATGAATAATGACTAAAAGTACTCAACGGGTGCTTCTAAAAATGCGCCTACCCCGGTGTACCTAACCTAGGTCTAGTACAAGGGAAGAAGGAAGTAAGGTGTAGTCTAGTTTTAGTATTATTTGCCAAGAATCTATTCCAAGAATTCTCTTAGGGTCTAATCAGTAACCCTGGGCGTAGTTCGCAAAGTAGCGCTACGCGAAGCTACGCGAAGCTACGCGAAGTGCACTTCGCACTACGCGAACTTCACGTAGCACTACGCGAGCTGCGTAGTAGCATAATCGCACTGTGCAAGATTCATTTTCAATGATTGCACAGTGCGAAGAAGCATCCGGCACTGTGCAATCATTGAAAACGGCATCTTGCACAGTGCGAGCTGTAGTTTTCTGCCGCTCGAGTAGATTTTTACTCGAGCTGCAGCTTTCCCAACGCGAACTGGTAGTTTCTCATTGCGAGCGGTTGCGAGCATGCACGACCACTCGCAATGAGAAACCTGACCTCCCTGCGTTGAGAGTCTCGCCGGGATGTCATTTTGCTTGTTCGCGGTCGCGAACATGACATTGAGGACCGCGAACAAGCAAAAAATGACCGCTGCACTACGCTACGCTGTGCTACGCATGTTCGCACTGTGCTACGTGCAGCTCGCGTAGTGCAAAGTTGCGCAAACTTCGCAAACTACGCGAGCGTAGCGTAGTGCTTCGCACAGGGTTACTAATCAGCTCCGTACCTTGGTTTTAGAATGTAGGAGGTCTTGTATCTCTCTCTCAGGACTAGATTTCCCAGCAACCCGCAAGGGTAGCCTGGAAACACTGGAGCTGGATTTCTCAGCAGGAGAAAGTACAGTGTCTCTCAGTGCGTCAGCTGGAGGGTCGGCTTCCTTCGGCACTTGCTGCAGCAGGGCGCGTCGGGCAAGTAGATAGTCAAACTGCTCCAAACCACAGTGTGTTTGTTTGGACAAGTGTGGGCATATTTATACCTTGAAGGTGCCGAGTTTGACGTAAGATTGGACATAATAACGTCATCAGAGACTTAATTCTCTGAAAACTCCATGATTTCTTGGATAACTTAATATTCATGCAGGGGGAAGTCCCTGACTGCTGAAGGCGGGTTTTTCCAAGAAATCGTTGTAGATTTTCGGAACTGGTGGAAGTAGCCAAGCCGTATTAGGACTACTTGAGCTATGTCTCAATATGGATATGATTTCTATGCCTGTATAAGGATATGGTATTTTATACCTATATAAGGGCATGAATCAGGAAAACTACACTAGGGTCCTAAAACGCTATACAACAATATAGCATATAAGCTTTTGCATATCTCTTGATGCTTCATAATATACACTGGAGCATTTGTCTATCATGTTTAAGTGCATGGAAGCAAAGTGTTGGTTAATTACTTAGAAATAAACAGAGCTCATTGCATGAATTAAGATTATGTTGTTTTTGTAAATATAGCAGGAACCGAAACAATAACAACCCACTTGGTGGGTTAAAGTCAGGGCCGGACTGGCCATAGCAGGCACTCGGCTTTTTCCCAGTGGGCTGGAAGGATGGGGGCCGGTTTTGGAGCAGTGGGGGCTGCTTCTGTTACATCATTGTGACTGGTTTTGCAGCAGTGCTGCAATATCAGCCGTTGTAACAAAAGCGGCAGTAGTGCTTACACTAGCGCAACCCTCTCCACACAGCCCACCCCTAGGGCTGGTGCTTTCCACTTGCAAGCCCTTCACCCACCCGCCTACCCGGAAGCTGGTCCAGCTGAATTGCCAGGGCTGGTTTGTGTTCCCAGTCTGGTCCTGGTTAAAGTAACCACCCATCAATTTCTAATAGAGAAGTCGGCACTCACACTGCACCCAGCATTTTTCCAGAAACTTTTTAAATCAGGAACAAATGAAAGCCAGTTATGTCAATATCCTATGACCGAAGGGGGAACAATCAAAGGTAGAATGACAGTAAGCCACCTATCTCAAATAGATACAATACACACTTAAACTGGAATATGTGTATTATGGTAACCTGGACCTGTTATGCCCCATACAGGGAGCCCTAGTCATGATGTTGTGTTAAGTAAGATCGTAGTTTCAGCTATGGCAGGAGATTATTATCTTTAGTGATGGATTGGAATTCAATCAAAGTCTATTCCATACCTGCGATAATATGCACCTACTAAGCCAACAGAGTTCTTTCCCTTCTAAACCCTGTGCTTTCTTCTTCCCCACACTTCAGCACCATCACATTGAGTGTATTGAGGATGTTGAAGAGGGTATCTCTTGTTATTTTCTCAATTTATATTGTCTGTGAGTTTGAAGTCACCTAAGAGCGTGGTATGGGTATGTTGGATGGACAAGGTGGTAAGGAGCTCTGAGCATTCATCAACAAAGTCCTTGTCCTGTCCAAGAGGCCTGTAGATGACAATGAAGGTGGCAGTCTTAGTTGCAGAGAGTGGGAAATGGCAAAATAGCAGCTCCAGGGAGTTGATGATGTCATATAGGAGCGCTACAAGTATTTCAGTGCCAGTTTTAGAGTCCTCCTACCCTATTTCCCTCTGTTCAAATGATAGAGTAGCACTATTCCATATCTGGATTCAATACAGTCCATTTGTAATTGTGGCTCTGACATTTGCCCTGAAACTGATGATCTTCAGGATGCTATGATGAAAAACACTTTCCATTGCTACAAGAACATTCAAAATCAAATGTTTTTCCCTATTTCAACGCTTGCAGTAACCCCTTATTTATCCATGGGGGTGGGGTCGCACACCACTCACACACCGGCGGTGTCGCCCCTAAGGACTCTGGTCAATGTAGTAAAGTGTTCGCGATGCATCATCTTTCGATCTTCTGCTATCTTCGCTGTCTTCGCCATCCCTGGACACGTGTTTCAGGGTATTACCCCTCATCCGCAGGGATAGGCCGTGTACTGGGGTTGCCGATGGCTGCCAATATCTGCCAGGTATAGTACCACTCAGGCGCGTAGGTGCGGGATCCCAGGCTCGTCAGCCCGCTGCTCAAGGGAGCTTTAAAGTTACAAATGGGGGTGGGGTCGCACACCACTCACACACCGGCGGTGTCGCCCCTAAGCACTCTGGTCAATGTAGTAAAGTGTTCGCGATGCATCATCTTTCGATCTTCTGCTATCTTCGCTGTCTTCGCCATCCCTGGACACGTGTTTCGGGGTATTACCCCTCATCAGCAGGGATAGGCCGTGTACTGGGGTTGCCGATGGCTGCCAATATCTGCCAGGTATAGTACCACTCAGGCGCGTAGGTGCGGGATCCCAGGCTCGTCAGCCCGCTGCTCAAGGGAGCTTTAAAGTTACAAATGGGGGTGGGGTCGCACACCACTCACACACCGGCGGTGTCGCCCCTAAGGACTCTGGTCAATGTAGTAAAGTGTTCGCGATGCATCATCTTTCGATCTTCTGCTATCTTCGCTGTCTTCGCCATCCCTGGACACGTGTTTCGGGGTATTACCCCTCATCAGCAGGGATAGGCCGTGTACTGGGGTTGCCGATGGCTGCCAATATCTGCCAGGTATAGTACCACTCAGGCGCGTAGGTGCGGGATCCCAGGCTCGTCAGCCCGCTGCTCAAGGGAGCTTTAAAGTTACAAATGGGGGTGGGGTCGCACACCACTCACACACCGGCGGTGTCGCCCCTAAGGACTCTGGTCAATGTAGTAAAGTGTTCGCGATGCATCATCTTTCGATCTTCTGCTATCTTCGCTGTCTTCGCCATCCCTGGACACGTGTTTCGGGGTATTACCCCTCATCAGCAGGGATAGGCCGTGTACTGGGGTTGCCGATGGCTGCCAATATCTGCCAGGTATAGTACCACTCAGGCGCGTAGGTGCGGGATCCCAGGCTCGTCAGCCCGCTGCTCAAGGGAGCTTTAAAGTTACAAATGGGGGTGGGGTCGCACACCACTCACACACCGGGGGTGTCGCCCCTAAGGACTCTGGTCAATGTAGTAAAGTGTTCGCGATGCATCATCTTTCGATCTTCTGCTAACTTCGCTGTCTTCGCCATCCCTGGACACGTGTTTCGGGGTATTACCCCTCATCAGCAGGGATAGGCCGTGTACTCAATCAATCAATCAGAGCATTTATATTGCGCACTACTCACCCGGAGGGTCTCAAGGCGCTCGGGGGAGGGGGTCCGCTACTGCTCGAACAGCCAGGTCTTGAGCTGCTTCCTGAAGGCGAGGTGGTCCTGGGTCAGGCGGAGGTGGGTCGGAAGGGAGTTCCAAGTCTTGGTGGCCAGGTAGGAGAAGGACCTTCCTCCTGTGGTGGCTCTTCGGATGCGGGGGACGGCGGCGAGGGCGTGGCTGGTCGATCGAAGCTGGCGTTTGGGAGCGTAGAAGTTGAGGCGGCTGTTGAGGTATCCTGGTCCTTGGTTGTGTAGGGCTTTGTGTGCGTGGGTGAGGAGCCGGAAGGTGATTCTCTTGTTGACCGGGAGCCAGTGAAGGTCTCTCAGGTGTCCGGAGATGTGGCTGCGGCGGGGGATGTCCAGGATGAGTTGTGCTGAGGTGTTCTGGATCCGCTGGAGTCTCTTCTGGAGTTTGGCGGTGGTTCCGGCGTAGAGGGAGTTGCCATAGTCCAGACGGCTGGTGACGAGGGCCTGGGTGACCGTCTTCCTGGTCTCGGTGGGGATCCATCGGAAGATCTTACGTAGCATGCGCAGGATGTTGAAGCACGACGAGGAGACGGCGTTGACTTGTCTGGTCATGGAGAGGGAGGAGTCCAGGATGAAGCCCAGGTTGCGTGCGTGGTCTGTTGGTTTGGGTGCGCTGCCCAGGGCGGGGGGCCACCAGGAGTCGTCCCAGGCGGAGGGTGAGGATCCCAGGATGAGGACCTCCGTCTTGTCCGAGTTCAGTTTCAGGCGGCTGTTCGACATCCATTTGGCTACGTCTGTCATCCCTTCGTGCAGGTTGGCTCTGTCGGTGGCGGGGTCGTTAGTGAGGGAGAGGATCAGCTGGGTGTCGTCGGCGTAGGAGATGATGTTCAGTTGTGCTGGCGTGCGATGGCTGCGAGGGGGCTCATGTAGACGTTGAAGAGTGTTGGGCTGAGCGAGGAGCCTTGAGGAACGCCGCAGATGACTTCGGTGGCCTCCGATCTGAACGGGGGGAGGTGGACTCTCTGTGTCCTTCCGGCGAGGAAGGAGGTGATCCACTCCAGTGTCTTCTCCTGGATTCCGACGTTGCTGAGGCGCTGTACTAGGGTACGGTGGCAGACAGTGTCGAAGGCCGCGGAGAGGTCCAGGAGGATGAGGGCCGCTGTTTCTCCGTTGTCGAGCAGGGCTCGGATGTCATCGGTAGCTGCGATCAGGGCGGTCTCGGTGCTGTGGTTGGCCCGGAAGCCAGACTGCGAGAGGTCGAGGGAACCGTTTGTCTCGAGGAAGGCGGCCAGTTGCTTGTTGACGGTCTTCTCGATGACTTTGGCCGGAAACGGGAGCAGCGAGATGGGGTGGTAGTTCTTGAGGTCGGTTGGGTCTGCTGATGGTTTCTTGAGTAGAGCGCTGAGTTCGGCGTGCTTCCAGCTCTCCGGGAAGGTGGCAATGTCGAAGGAGGTGTTGATGATGTCCCGCAGGTGGGGTGCGATGACAGCGTCGGCCTTGTTGAAGACGTGGTGAGGGCAGGGGTCTGTCGGAGATCTGGAGTGGATGTAGTTCATCGTGCGGATGGTGTCTTCGGTGCTGATCGGGTCCAGGCGCGGAGGGTGGTGATGGGGGGCGGTGGTTCGGTCGTGGCGTGCGTCGGTTGAGTGCTGAAGCTGTTGTGTATGTCCGCGATCTTGTTGTGGAAGTAGGAGGCGAGGGAGTTGCAGAGGTCTTGCGAAGGGGTGATGTCGTTGTTTCCGGCGTTGGGGTTGGAGAGCTCTTTCACGATGTTGAAGAGTTCCTTGCTGTTGTGTGCGTTGTTGTCCAGTCGTTCCTTGAATGCGGTTTTCTTGGTGGCGTGGATCAGCTGGTGGTGTTTTCGGGTGGCGAGCTTGAGGGCAGTCATGTTGTCCGGTGTTGGGTCTCTGCGCCAGGTTTTCTCGAGTGCTCTGCAGTTCTTCTTGGAGCTCTTGAGTTCGTCGTTAAACCATGGGGCTTTCTTGCTGCCGGATCTGCTCGGCGGGGTCTTCAGCGGGGCGAAGTCGTCTGCGCAGTCGCTGATCCATTTCGTGAGGTTGGTGGCTGCTTGGCTGGGGTTTGTTGTGCTGGTGGGAGGGTTCTTGCTCAGGGAAGTAGCGAGCTGGTCTGCAGTGATCTTGTTCGAGCTTCTGCGGGGAGCCTGTTGCTGGTGATGGTGGAGCGTGGTCCTTCTGAAGCTGAAGTGGACGCAGCTGTGGTCCGTCCAGTGGAGTCCCGTGGCGTGGCTGAAGGCGATGTCCTTGCTGGAAGAGAAGATCGGGTCGAGTGTGTGTCCGGCGTAGTAGGTGGGGGTGGTCACCAGTTGCTTGAGTCCGAGGTTGGCGAGGTTGTCCAGCAGGGTGGTGGTGTTGCGGTCGTTGTTGTTCTCCAGGTGGAAGTTGAGGTCCCCGAGGAGGATGTAGTCGGCGGAGGGGAGGGCGTGTGGGCTGATGAAGTCGGCGATGTCCTCGCTGAATTGTGTGCGTGGTCCCGGGGGTCTGTAGATGAGGGTGCCTCTGAGGGTGGTCTTGGGGTTGACATGGATCTGGAAGTACAGGTGTTTGGCGGGTGCGAGGGTGTCGTCGGTGTTGGTCGTGATGCGGATGGTGTTCCTGTGGATGATGGCGATGCCTCCTCCAGTCCCCCGGGGGTTGCCGATGGCTGCCAATATCTGCCAGGTATAGTACCACTCAGGCGCGTAGGTGCGGGATCCCAGGCTCGTCAGCCCGCTGCTCAAGGGAGCTTTAAAGTTACAAATGGGGGTGGGGTCGCACACCACTCACACACCGGGGGTGTCGCCCCTAAGGACTCTGGTCAATGTAGTAAAGTATTCGCGATGCATCATCTTTCGATCTTCTGCTATCTTCGCTGTCTTCGCCATCCCTGGACACGTGTTTCGGGGTATTACCCCTCATCAGCAGGGATAGGCCGTGTACTGGGGTTGCCGATGGCTGCCAATATCTGCCAGGTATAGTACCACTCAGGCGCGTAGGTGCGGGATCCCAGGCTCGTCAGCCCGCTGCTCAAGGGAGCTTTAAAGTTACAAATGGGGGTGGGGTCGCACACCACTCACACACCGGCGGTGTCGCCCCTAAGGACTCTGGTCAATGTAGTAAAGTGTTCGCGATGCATCATCTTTCGATCTTCTGCTATCTTCGCTGTCTTCGCCATCCCTGGACACGTCTTTCGGGGTATTACCCCTCATCAGCAGGGATAGGCCGTGTACTGGGGTTGCCGATGGCTGCCAATATCTGCCAGGTATAGTACCACTCAGGCGTGTAGGTGCGGGATCCCAGGCTCGTCAGCCCGCTGCTCAAGGGAGCTTTAAAGTTACAAATGGGGGTGGGGTCGCACACCACTCACACACCGGCGGTGTCGCCCCTAAGGACTCTGGTCAATGTAGTAAAGTGTTCGCGATGCATCATCTTTCGATCTTCTGCTATCTTCGCTGTCTTCGCCATCCCTGGACACGTGTTTCGGGGTATTACCCCTCATCAGCAGGGATAGGCCGTGTACTGGGGTTGCCGATGGCTGCCAATATCTGCCAGGTATAGTACCACTCAGGCGCGTAGGTGCGGGATCCCAGGCTCGTCAGCCCGCTGCTCAAGGGAGCTTTAAAGTTACAAATGGGGGTGGGGTCGCACACAACTCACACACCGGCGGTGTCGCCCCTAAGGACTCTGGTCAATGTAGTAAAGCGTTCGCGATGCATCATCTTTCGATCTTCTGCTATCTTCGCTGTCTTCGCCATCCCTGGACACGTGTTTCGGGGTATTACCCCTCATCAGCAGGGATAGGCCGTGTACTGGGGTTGCCGATGGCTGCCAATATCTGCCAGGTATAGTACCACTCAGGCGCGTAGGTGCGGGATCCCAGGCTCGTCAGCCCGCTGCTCAAGGGAGCTTTAAAGTTACAAATGGGGGTGGGGTCGCACACCACTCACACTCCGGCAGTGTCGCCCCTAAGGACTCTGGTCAATGTAGTAAAGTGTTCGCGATGCATCATCTTTCGATCTTCTGCTATCTTCGCTGTCTTCGCCATCCCTGGACACGTGTTTCGGGGTATTACCCCTCATCAGCAGGGATAGGCCGTGTACTGGGGTTGCCGATGGCTGCCAATATCTGCCAGGTATAGTACCACTCAGGCGCGTAGGTGCGGGATCCCAGGCTCGTCAGCCCGCTGCTCAAAGGAGCTTTAAAGTTACAAATGGGGGTGGGGTCGCACACAACTCACACACCGGCGGTGTCGCCCCTAAGGACTCTGGTCAATGTAGTAAAGTGTTCGCGATGCATCATCTTTCGATCTTCTGCTATCTTCGCTGTCTTCGCCATCCCTGGACACGTGTTTCGGGGTATAACCCCTCATCAGCAGGGATAGGCCGTGTACTGGGGTTGCCGATGGCTGCCAATATCTGCCAGGTATAGTACCACTCAGGCGCGTAGGGGCGGGATCCCAGGCTCGTCAGCCCGCTGCTCAAGGGAGCTTTAAAGTTACAAATGGGGGTGGGGTCGCACACCACTCACACACCGGCGGTGTCGCCCCTAAGGACACTGGTCAATGTAGTAAAGTGTTCGAGATGCATCATCTTTCGATCTTCTGCTATCTTCGCTGTCTTCGTCATCCCTGGACACGTGTTTCGGGGTATTACCCCTCATCAGCAGGGATAGGCCGTGTACTGAGGTTGCCGATGGCTGCCAATATCTGCCAGGTATAGTACCACTCAGGCGCGTAGGTGCGGGATCCCAGGCTCGTCAGCCCGCTGCTCAAGGGAGCTTTAAAGTTACAAATGGGGGTGGGGTCGCACACCACTCACACACCGGCGGTGTCGCCCCTAAGGACTCTGGTCAATGTAGTAAAGTGTTCGCGATGCATCATCTTTCGATCTTCTGCTATCTTCGCTGTCTTCGCCATCCCTGGACATGTGTTTCGGGGTATTACCCCTCATCAGCAGGGATAGGCCGTGTACTGGGGTTGCCGATGGCTGCCAATATCTGCCAGGTATAGTACCACTCAGGCGCGTAGGTGCGGGATCCCAGACTCGTCAGCCCGCTGCTCAAGGGAGCTTTAAAGTTACAAATGGGGGTGGGGTCGCACACCACTCACACACCGGCGGTGTCGCCCCTAAGGACTCTGGTCAATGTGTAAAGTGTTCGCGATGCATCATATTTCGATCTTCTGCTATCTTCGCTGTCTTCGCCATCCCTGGACACGTGTTTCGGGGTATTACCCCTCATCAGCAGGGATAGGCCCTGTACTGGGGTTGCCGATGGCTGCCAATATCTGCCAGGTATAGTACCACTCAGGCGCGTAGGTGCGGGATCCCAGGCTCGTCAGCCCGCTGCTCAAGGGAGCTTTAAAGTTACAAATGGGGGTGGGGTCGCACACCACTCACACACCGGCGGTGTCGCCCCTAAGGACTCTGGTCAATGTAGTAAAGTGTTCGCGATGCATCATCTTTCGATCTTCTGCTATCTTCGCTGTCTTCGCCATCCCTGGACACGTGTTTCGGGGTATTACCCCTCATCAGCAGGGATAGGCCGTGTACTGGGGTTGCCGATGGCTGCCAATATCTGCCAGGTATAGTACCACTCAGGCGCATAGGGGCGGGATCCCAGGCTCATCAGCCCGCTGCTCAAGGGAGCTTTAAAGTTACAAATGGGGGTGGGGTTGCACACCACTCACACACCGGCGGTGTCGCCCCTAAGGACTCTGGTCAATGTAGTAAAGTGTTCGCGATGCATCATCTTTCGATCTTCTGCTATCTTCGCTGTCTTCGTCATCCCTGGACACGTGTTTCGGGGTATTACCCCTCATCAGCAGGGATAGGCCGTGTACTGGGGTTGCCGATGGCTGCCAATATCTGCCAGGTATAGTACCACCCAGGCGCGTAGGTGCGGGATCCCAGGCTCGTCAGCCCGCTGCTCAAGGGAGCTTTAAAGTTACAAATAGGGGTGGGGTCGCACACCACTCACACACCGGCGGTGTCGCCCCTAAGGACTCTGGTCAATGTAGTAAAGTGTTCGCGATGCATCATATTTCGATCTTCTGCTATCTTCGCTGTCTTCGCCATCCCTGGACACGTGTTTCGGGGTATTACCCCTCATCAGCAGGGATAGGCCGTGTACTGGGGTTGCCGATGGCTGCCAATATCTGCCAGGTATAGTACCACTCAGGCGCGTAGGTGCGGGATCCCAGGCTCGTCAGCCCGCTGCTCAAGGGAGCTTTAAAGCTACAAATGGGGTGGGGTCGCACACCACTCACACACCGGCGGTGTCGCCCCTAAGGACTCTGGTCAATGTAGTAAAGTGTTCGCGATGCATCATCTTTCGATCTTCTGCTATCTTCGCTGTCTTCGCCATCCCTGGACACGTGTTTCGGGGTATTACCCCTCATCAGCAGGGATAGGCCGTGTACTGGGGTTGCCGATGGCTGCCAATATCTGCCAGGTATAGTACCACTCAGGCGCGTAGGGGCGGGATCCCAGGCTCGTCAGCCCGCTGCTCAAGGGAGCTTTAAAGTTACAAATGGGGGTGGGGTTGCACACCACTCACACACCGGCGGTGTCGCCCCTAAGGACTCTGGTCAATGTAGTAAAGTGTTCGCGATGCATCATCTTTCGATCTTCTGCTATCTTCGCTGTGTTCGTCACCCTGGACACGTGTTTCGGGGTATTACCCCTCATCAGCAGGGATAGGCCGTGTACTGGGGTTGCCGATGGCTGCCAATATCTGCCAGGTATAGTACCACTCAGGCGCGTAGGTGCGGGATCCCAGGCTCGTCAGCCCGCTGCTCAAGGGAGCTTTAAAGTTACAAATAGGGGTGGGGTCGCACACCACTCACACACCGGCGGTGTCGCCCCTAAGGACTCTGGTCAATGTAGTAAAGTGTTCGCGATGCATCATCTTTCGATCTTCTGCTATCTTCGCTGTCTTCGCCATCCCTGGACACGTGTTTCGGGGTATTACCCCTCATCAGCAGGGATAGGCCGTGTACTGGGGTTGCCGATGGCTGCCAATATCTGCCAGGTATAGTACCACTCAGGCGCGTAGGTGTGGGATCCCAGGCTCGTCAGCCCGCTGCTCAAGGGAGCTTTAAAGTTACAAATGCGGGTGGGGTCGCACACCACTCACACACCGGCGGTGTCACCCCTAAGGACTCTGGTCAATGTAGTAAAGTGTTCGCGATGCATCATCTTTCGATCTTCTGCTATCTTCGCTGTCTTCGCCATCCCTGGACACGTGTTTCGGGGTATTACCCCTCATCAGCAGGGATAGGCCGTGTACTGGGGTTGCCGATGGCTGCCAATATCTGCCAGGTATAATACCACTCAGGCGCGTAGGTGCGGGATCCCAGGCTCGTCAGCCCGCTGCTCAAGGGAGCTTTAAAGTTACAAATGGGGGTGGGGTCGCACACAACTCACACACCGGCGGTGTCGCCCCTAAGGACTCTGGTCAATGTAGTAAAGCGTTCGCGATGCATCATCTTTCGATCTTCTGCTATCTTCGCTGTCTTCGCCATCCCTGGACACGTGTTTCGGGGTATTACCCCTCATCAGCAGGGATAGGCCCTGTACTGGGGTTGCCGATGGCTGCCAATATCTGCCAGGTATAGTACCACTCAGGCGCGTAGGTGCGGGATCCCAGGCTCGTCAGTCCGCTGCTCAAGGGAGCTTTAAAGTTACAAATGGGGGTGGGGTCGCACACCACTCACACACCGGCGGTGTCGCCCCTAAGGACTCTGGTCAATGTAGTAAAGTGTTCGCGATGCATCATCTTTCGATCTTCTGCTATCTTCGCTGTCTTCGCCATCCCTGGACACGTGTTTCGGGGTATTACCCCTCATCAGCAGGGATAGGCCGTGTACTGGGGTTGCCGATGGCTGCCAATATCTGCCAGGTATAGTACCACTCAGGCGCATAGGGGCGGGATCCCAGGCTCATCAGCCCGCTGCTCAAGGGAGCTTTAAAGTTACAAATGGGGGTGGGGTTGCACACCACTCACACACCGGCGGTGTCGCCCCTAAGGACTCTGGTCAATGTAGTAAAGTGTTCGCGATGCATCATCTTTCGATCTTCTGCTATCTTCGCTGTCTTCGTCATCCCTGGACACGTGTTTCGGGGTATTACCCCTCATCAGCAGGGATAGGCCGTGTACTGGGGTTGCCGATGGCTGCCAATATCTGCCAGGTATAGTACCACCCAGGCGCGTAGGTGCGGGATCCCAGGCTCGTCAGCCCGCTGCTCAAGGGAGCTTTAAAGTTACAAATAGGGGTGGGGTCGCACACCACTCACACACCGGCGGTGTCGCCCCTAAGGACTCTGGTCAATGTAGTAAAGTGTTCGCGATGCATCATATTTCGATCTTCTGCTATCTTCGCTGTCTTCGCCATCCCTGGACACGTGTTTCGGGGTATTACCCCTCATCAGCAGGGATAGGCCGTGTACTGGGGTTGCCGATGGCTGCCAATATCTGCCAGGTATAGTACCACTCAGGCGCGTAGGTGCGGGATCCCAGGCTCGTCAGCCCGCTGCTCAAGGGAGCTTTAAAGTTACAAATGGGGTGGGGTCGCACACCACTCACACACCGGCGGTGTCGCCCCTAAGGACTCTGGTCAATGTAGTAAAGTGTTCGCGATGCATCATCTTTCGATCTTCTGCTATCTTCGCTGTCTTCGCCATCCCTGGACACGTGTTTCGGGGTATTACCCCTCATCAGCAGGGATAGGCCGTGTACTGGGGTTGCCGATGGCTGCCAATATCTGCCAGGTATAGTACCACTCAGGCGCGTAGGGGCGGGATCCCAGGCTCGTCAGCCCGCTGCTCAAGGGAGCTTTAAAGTTACAAATGGGGGTGGGGTTGCACACCACTCACACACCGGCGGTGTCGCCCCTAAGGACTCTGGTCAATGTAGTAAAGTGTTCGCGATGCATCATCTTTCGATCTTCTGCTATCTTCGCTGTCTTCGTCACCCTGGACACGTGTTTCGGGGTATTACCCCTCATCAGCAGGGATAGGCCGTGTACTGGGGTTGCCGATGGCTGCCAATATCTGCCAGGTATAGTACCACTCAGGCGCGTAGGTGCGGGATCCCAGGCTCGTCAGCCCGCTGCTCAAGGGAGCTTTAAAGTTACAAATAGGGGTGGGGTCGCACACCACTCACACACCGGCGGTGTCGCCCCTAAGGACTCTGGTCAATGTAGTAAAGTGTTCGCGATGCATCATCTTTCGATCTTCTGCTATCTTCGCTGTCTTCGCCATCCCTGGACACGTGTTTCGGGGTATTACCCCTCATCAGCAGGGATAGGCCGTGTACTGGGGTTGCCGATGGCTGCCAATATCTGCCAGGTATAGTACCACTCAGGCGCGTAGGTGTGGGATCCCAGGCTCGTCAGCCCGCTGCTCAAGGGAGCTTTAAAGTTACAAATGCGGGTGGGGTCGCACACCACTCACACACCGGCGGTGTCACCCCTAAGGACTCTGGTCAATGTAGTAAAGTGTTCGCGATGCATCATCTTTCGATCTTCTGCTATCTTCGCTGTCTTCGCCATCCCTGGACACGTGTTTCGGGGTATTACCCCTCATCAGCAGGGATAGGCCGTGTACTGGGGTTGCCGATGGCTGCCAATATCTGCCAGGTATAATACCACTCAGGCGCGTAGGTGCGGGATCCCAGGCTCGTCAGCCCGCTGCTCAAGGGAGCTTTAAAGTTACAAATGGGGGTGGGGTCGCACACAACTCACACACCGGCGGTGTCGCCCCTAAGGACTCTGGTCAATGTAGTAAAGCGTTCGCGATGCATCATCTTTCGATCTTCTGCTATCTTCGCTGTCTTCGCCATCCCTGGACACGTGTTTCGGGGTATTACCCCTCATCAGCAGGGATAGGCCGTGTACTGGGGTTGCCGATGGCTGCCAATATCTGCCAGGTATAGTACCACTCAGGCGCGTAGGTGCGGGATCCCAGGCTCGTCAGCCCGCTGCTCAAGGGAGCTTTAAAGTTACAAATGGGGGTGGGGTCGCACACCACTCACACACCGGCGGTGTCGCCCCTAAGGACTCTGGTCAATGTAGTAAAGTGTTCGCGATGCATCATCTTTCGATCTTCTGCTATCTTCGCTGTCTTCGCCATCCCTGGACACGTGTTTCGGGGTATTACCCCTCATCAGCAGGGATAGGCCGTGTACTGGGGTTGCCGATGGCTGCCAATATCTGCCAGTTATAGTACCACTCAGGCGCGTAGGTGCGGGATCCCAGGCTCGTCAGCCCGCTGCTCAAGGGAGCTTTAAAGTTACAAATGGGGGTGGGGTCGCACACCACTCACACACCGGCGGTGTCGCCCCTAAGGACTCTGGTCAATGTGTAAAGTGTTCGCGATGCATCATATTTCGATCTTCTGCTATCTTCGCTGTCTTCGCCATCCCTGGACACGTGTTTCGGGGTATTACCCCTCATCAGCAGGGATAGGCCGTGTACTGGGGTTGCCGATGGCTGCCAATATCTGCCAGGTATAGTACCACTCAGGCGCGTAGGTGCGGGATCCCAGGCTCGTCAGCCCGCTGCTCAAGGGAGCTTTAAAGTTACAAATGGGGGTGGGGTCGCACACCACTCACACACCGGCGGTGTCGCCCCTAAGGACTCTGGTCAATGTACTAAAGTGTTCGCGATGCATCATCTTTCGATCTTCTGCTATCTTCGCTGTCTTCGCCATCCCTGGACACGTGTTTCGGGGTATTACCCCTCATCAGCAGGGATAGGCCGTGTACTGGGGTTGCCGATGGCTGCCAATATCTGCCAGGTATAGTACCACTCAGGCGCGTAGGTGCGGGATCCCAGGCTCGTCAGCCCGCTGCTCAAAGGAGCTTTAAAGTTACAAATGGGGGTGGGGTCGCACACAACTCACACACCCGCGGTGTCGCCCCTAAGGACTCTGGTCAATGTAGTAAAGTGTTCGTGATGCATCATCTTTCGATCTTCTGCTATCTTCGCTGTCTTCGCCATCCCTGGACACGTGTTTCAGGGTATTACCCCTCATCAGCAGGGATAGGCCGTGTACTGGGGTTGCCGATGGCTGCCAATATCTGCCAGGTATAGTACCACTCAGGCGCGTAGGGGCAGGATCCCAGGCTCGTCAGCCCGCTGCTCAAGGGAGCTTTAAAGTTACAAATGGGGGTGGGGTTGCACACCACTCACACACCGGCGGTGTCGCCCCTAAGGACTCTGGTCAATGTAGTAAAGTGTTCGCGATGCATCATCTTTCGATCTTCTGCTATCTTCGCTGTCTTCGTCATCCCTGGACACGTGTTTCCGGGGTATTACCCCTCATCAGCAGGGATAGGCCGTGTACTGGGGTTGCCGATGGCTGCCAATATCTGCCAGGTATAGTACCACTCAGGCGCGTAGGTGCGGGATCCCAGGCTCGTCAGCCCGCTGCTCAAGGGAGCTTTAAAGTTACAAATAGGGGTGGGGTCGCACACCACTCACACACCGGCGGTGTCGCCCCTAAGGACTCTGGTCAATGTAGTAAAGTGTTCGCGATGCATCATATTTCGATCTTCTGCTATCTTCGCTGTCTTCGCCATCCCTGGACACGTGTTTCGGGGTATTACCCCTCATCAGCAGGGATAGGCCGTGTACTGGGGTTGCCGATGGCTGCCAATATCTGCCAGGTATAGTACCACTCAGGCGCGTAGGTGCGGGATCCCAGGCTCGTCAGCCCGCTGCTCAAGGGAGCTTTAAAGTTACAAATGGGGGTGGGGTCGCACACCACTCACACACCGGCGGTGTCGCCCCTAAGGACTCTGGTCAATGTAGTAAAGTGTTCGCGATGCATCATCTTTCGATCTTCTGCTATCTTCGCTGTCTTCGCCATCCCTGGACACGTGTTTCGGGGTATTACCCCTCATCAGCAGGGATAGGCCGTGTACTGGGGTTGCCGATGGCTGCCAATATCTGCCAGGTATAGTACCACTCAGGCGCGTAGGTGCGGGATCCCAGGCTCGTCAGCCCGCTGCTCAAGGGAGCTTTAAAGTTACAAATGGGGGTGGGGTCGCACACCACTCACACACCGGCGGTGTCGCCCCTAAGGACTCTGGTCAATGTACTAAAGTGTTCGCGATGCATCATCTTTCGATCTTCTGCTATCTTCGCTGTCTTCGCCATCCCTGGACACGTGTTTCGGGGTATTACCCCTCATCAGCAGGGATAGGCCGTGTACTGGGGTTGCCGATGGCTGCCAATATCTGCCAGGTATAGTACCACTCAGGCGCGTAGGTGCGGGATCCCAGGCTCGTCAGCCCGCTGCTCAAAGGAGCTTTAAAGTTACAAATGGGGGTGGGGTCGCACACAACTCACACACCCGCGGTGTCGCCCCTAAGGACTCTGGTCAATGTAGTAAAGTGTTCGTGATGCATCATCTTTCGATCTTCTGCTATCTTCGCTGTCTTCGCCATCCCTGGACACGTGTTTCAGGGTATTACCCCTCATCAGCAGGGATAGGCCGTGTACTGGGGTTGCCGATGGCTGCCAATATCTGCCAGGTATAGTACCACTCAGGCGCGTAGGGGCAGGATCCCAGGCTCGTCAG
The DNA here is from genome assembly GCF_964261635.1 of Lissotriton helveticus. Lineage (NCBI taxonomy): Eukaryota > Metazoa > Chordata > Amphibia > Caudata > Salamandridae > Lissotriton > Lissotriton helveticus. Next base: position 1,456,407,706 of record NC_136059.1, read on the forward strand.
CCCGCTGCTCAAGGGAGCTTTAAAGTTACAAATGGGGGTGGGGTTGCACACCACTCACACACCGGCGGTGTCGCCCCTAAGGACTCTGGTCAATGTAGTAAAGTGTTCGCGATGCATCATCTTTCGATCTTCTGCTATCTTCGCTGTCTTCGTCATCCCTGGACACGTGTTTCCGGGGTATTACCCCTCATCAGCAGGGATAGGCCGTGTACTGGGGTTGCCGATGGCTGCCAATATCTGCCAGGTATAGTACCACTCAGGCGCGTAGGTGCGGGATCCCAGGCTCGTCAGCCCGCTGCTCAAGGGAGCTTTAAAGTTACAAATAGGGGTGGGGTCGCACACCACTCACACACCGGCGGTGTCGCCCCTAAGGACTCTGGTCAATGTAGTAAAGTGTTCGCGATGCATCATATTTCGATCTTCTGCTATCTTCGCTGTCTTCGCCATCCCTGGACACGTGTTTCGGGGTATTACCCCTCATCAGCAGGGATAGGCCGTGTACTGGGGTTGCCGATGGCTGCCAATATCTGCCAGGTATAGTACCACTCAGGCGCGTAGGTGCGGGATCCCAGGCTCGTCAGCCCGCTGCTCAAGGGAGCTTTAAAGTTACAAATGGGGGTGGGGTCGCACACCACTCACACACCGGCGGTGTCGCCCCTAAGGACTCTGGTCAATGTAGTAAAGTGTTCGCGATGCATCATCTTTCGATCTTCTGCTATCTTCGCTGTCTTCGCCATCCCTGGACACGTGTTTCGGGGTATTACCCCTCATCAGCAGGGATAGGCCGTGTACTGGGGTTGCCGATGGCTGCCAATATCTGCCAGGTATAGTACCACTCAGGCGCGTAGGTGCGGGATCCCAGGCTCGTCAGCCCGCTGCTCAAAGGAGCTTTAAAGTTACAAATGGGGGTGGGGTCGCACACAACTCACACACCGGTGGTGTCGCCCCTAAGGACTCTGGTCAATGTAGTAAAGTGTTCGCGATGCATCATCTTTCGATCTTCTGCTATCTTCGCTGTCTTCGCCATCCCTGGACACGTGTTTCGGGGTATTACCCCTCATCAGCAGGGATAGGCCGTGTACTGGGGTTGCCGATGGCTGCCAATATCTGCCAGGTATAGTACCACTCAGGCGCGTAGGGGCGGGATCCCAGGCTCGTCAGCCCGCTGCTCAAGGGAGCTTTAAAGTTACAAATGGGGGTGGGGTTGCACACCACTCACACACCGGCGGTGTCGCCCCTAAGGACTCTGGTCAATGTAGTAAAGTGTTCGCGATGCATCATCTTTCGATCTTCTGCTATCTTCGCTGTCTTCGTCATCCCTGGACACGTGTTTCAGGGTATTACCCCTCATCAGCAGGGATAGGCCGTGTACTGGGGTTGCCGATGGCTGCCAATATCTGCCAGGTATAGTACCACTCAGGCGCGTAGGTGCGGGATCCCAGGCTCGTCAGCCCGCTGCTCAAGGGAGCTTTAAAGTTACAAATAGGGGTGGGGTCGCACACCACTCACACACCGGCGGTGTCGCCCCTAAGGACTCTGGTCAATGTAGTAAAGTGTTCGCGATGCATCATCTTTCGATCTTCTGCTATCTTCGCTGTCTTCGCCATCCCTGGACACGTGTTTCGGGGTATTACCCCTCATCAGCAGGGATAGGCCGTGTACTGGGGTTGCCGATGGCTGCCAATATCTGCCAGGTATAGTACCACTCAGGCGCGTAGGTGTGGGATCCCAGGCTCGTCAGCCCGCTGCTCAAGGGAGCTTTAAAGTTACAAATGCGGGTGGGGTCGCACACCACTCACACACCGGCGGTGTCGCCCCTAAGGACTCTGGTCAATGTAGTAAAGTGTTCGCGATGCATCATCTTTCGATCTTCTGCTATCTTCGCTGTCTTCGCCATCCCTGGACACGTGTTTCGGGGTATTACCCCTCATCAGCAGGGATAGGCCGTGTACTGGGGTTGCCGATGGCTGCCAATATCTGCCAGGTATAGTACCACTCAGGCGCGTAGGTGCGGGATCCCAGGCTCGTCAGCCCGCTGCTCAAGGGAGCTTTAAAGTTACAAATGGGGGTGGGGTCGCACACCACTCACACACCGGCGGTGTCGCCCCTAAGGACTCTGGTCAATGTAGTAAAGTGTTCGCGATGCATCATCTTTCGATCTTCTGCTATCTTCGCTGTCTTCGTCATCCCTGGACACGTGTTTCGGGGTATTACCCCTCATCAGCAGGGATAGGCCGTGTACTGGGGTTGCCGATGGCTGCCAATATCTGCCAAGTATAGTACCACTCAGGCGCGTAGGTGCGGGATCCCAGGCTCGTCAGCCCGCTGCTCAAGGGAGCTTTAAAGTTACAAATGGGGGTGGGGTCGCACACCACTCACACACCGGCGGTGTCGCCCCTAAGGACTCTGGTCAATGTAGTAAAGTGTTCGCGATGCATCATCTTTCGATCTTCTGCTAACTTCGCTGTCTTCGCCATCCCTGGACACGTGTTTCGGGGTATTACCCCTCATCAGCAGGGATAGGCCGTGTACTGGGGTTGCCGATGGCTGCCAATATCTGCCAGGTATAGTACCACTCAGGCACGTAGGGGCGGGATCCCAGGCTCGTCAGCCCGCTGCTCAAGGGAGCTTTAAAGTTACAAATGGGGGTGGGGTCGCACACCACTCACACACCGGCGGTGTCGCCCCTAAGGACTCTGTTCAATGTAGTAAAGTGTTCGCGATGCATCATCTTTCGATCTTCTGCTATCTTCGCTGTCTTCGCCATCCCTGGACACGTGTTTCGGGGTATTACCCCTCATCAGCAGGGATAGGCCGTGTACTGGAGTTGCCGATGGCTGCCAATATCTGCCAGGTATAGTACCACTCAGGCGCGTAGGTGTGGGATCCCAGGCTCGTCAGCCCGCTGCTCAAGGGAGCTTTAAAGTTACAAATGGGGGTGGGGTCGCACACCACTCACACACCGGCGGTGTCGCCCCTAAGGACTCTGGTCAATGTAGTAAAGTGTTCGCGATGCATCATCTGTCGATCTTCTGCTATCTTCGCTGTCTTCGCCATCCCTGGACACGTGTTTCGGGGTATTACCCCTCATCAGCAGGGATAGGCCGTGTACTGGGGTTGCCAATGGCAGCCAATATCTGCCAGGTATAGTACCACTCAGGCGCGTAGGTGCGGGATCCCAGGCTCGTCAGCCCGCTGCTCAAGGGAGCTTTAAAGTTACAAATGGGGGTGGGGTCGCACACCACTCACACACCGGCGGTGTCGCCCCTAAGGACTCTGGTCAATGTAGTAAAGTGTTCGCGATGCATCATCTTTCGATCTTCTGCTATCTTCGCTGTCTTCGCCATCCCTGGACACGTGTTTCGGGGTATTACCCCTCATCAGCAGGGATAGGCCGTGTACTGGGGTTGCCGATGGCTGCCAATATCTGCCAGGTATAGTACCACTCAGGCACGTAGGTGCGGGATCCCAGGCTCGTCAGCCCGCTGCTCAAGGGAGCTTTAAAGTTACAAATGGGGGTGGGGTCGCACACCACTCACACACCGGCGGTGTCGCCCCTAAGGACTCTGATCAATGTAGTAAAGTGTTCGCGATGCATCATCTTTCGATCTGCTGCCATCTTCGCTGTCTTCGCCATCCCTGGACACGTGTTTCGGGGTATTACCCCTCATCAGCAGGGATAGGCCGTGTACTGGGGTTGCCGATGGCTGCCAATATCTGCCAGGTATAGTACCACTCAGGCACGTAGGTGCGGGATCCCAGGCTCGTCAGCCCGCTGCTCAAGGGAGCTTTAAAGTTACAAATGGGGGTGGGGTCGCACACCACTCACACACCGGCGGTGTCGCCCCTAAGGACTCTGGTCAATGTAGTAAAGTGTTCGCGATGCATCATCTTTCGATCTTCTGCTATCTTCGCTGTCTTCGCCATCCCTGGACACGTGTTTCGGGGTATTACCCCTCATCAGCAGGGATAGGCCGTGTACTGGGGTTGCCGATGGCTGCCAATATCTGCCAGGTATAGTACCACTCAGGCGCGTAGGTGCGGGATCCCAGGCTCGTCAGCCCGCTGCTCAAGGGAGCTTTAAAGTTACAAATGGGGGTGGGGTCGCACACCACTCACACACCGGCGGTGTCGCCCCTAAGGACTCTGGTCAATGTAGTAAAGTGTTCGCGATGCATCATCTTTCGATCTTCTGCTATCTTCGCTGTCTTCGTCATCCCTGGACACGTGTTTTGGGGTATTACCCCTCATCAGCAGGGATAGGCCGTGTACTGGGGTTGCCGATGGCTGCCAATATCTGCCAGGTATAGTCCCACTCAGGCGCGGTGGTGCGGGATCCCAGGCTCGTCAGCCCGCTGCTCAAGGGAGCTTTAAAGTTACAAATGGGGGTGGGGTCGCACACCACTCACACACTGGCGGTGTCGCCCCTAAGGACTCTGGTCAATGTAGTAAAGTGTTCGCGATGCATCATCTTTCGATCTTCTGCTATCTTCGCTGTCTTCGCCATCCCTGGACACGTGTTTCGGGGTATTACCCCTCATCAGCAGGGATAGGCCGTGTACTGGGGTTGCCGATGGCTGCCAATATCTGCCAGGTATAGTACCACTCAGGCGCGTAGGGGCGGGATCCCAGGCTCGTCAGCCCGCTGCTCAAGGGAGCTTTAAAGTTACAAATGGGGGTGGGGTCGCACACCACTCACACACCGGCGGTGTCGCCCCTAAGGACTCTGGTCAATGTAGTAAAGTGTTCGCGATGCATCATCTTTCGATCTTCTGCTATCTTCGCTGTCTTCGTCATCCCTGGACACGTGTTTTGGGGTATTACCCCTCATCAGCAGGGATAGGCCGTGTACTGGGGTTGCCGATGGCTGCCAATATCTGCCAGGTATAGTCCCACTCAGGCGCGGTGGTGCGGGATCCCAGGCTCGTCAGCCCGCTGCTCAAGGGAGCTTTAAAGTTACAAATGGGGGTGGGGTCGCACACCACTCACACACTGGCGGTGTCGCCCCTAAGGACTCTGGTCAATGTAGTAAAGTGTTCGCGATGCATCATCTTTCGATCTTCTGCTATCTTCGCTGTCTTCGCCATCCCTGGACACGTGTTTCGGGGTATTACCCCTCATCAGCAGGGATAGGCCGTGTACTGGGGTTGCCGATGGCTGCCAATATCTGCCAGGTATAGTACCACTCAGGCGCGTAGGGGCGGGATCCCAGGCTCGTCAGCCCGCTGCTCAAGGGAGCTTTAAAGTTACAAATGGGGGTGGGGTTGCACACCACTCACACACCGGCGGTGTCGCCCCTAAGGACTCTGGTCAATGTAGTAAAGTGTTCGCGATGCATCATCTTTCGATCTTCTGCTATCTTCGCTGTCTTCGTCATCCCTGGACACGTGTTTCAGGGTATTACCCCTCATCAGCAGGGATAGGCCGTGTACTGGGGTTGCCGATGGCTGCCAATATCTGCCAGGTATAGTACCACTCAGGCGCGTAGGTGCGGGATCCCAGGCTCGTCAGCCCGCTGCTCAAGGGAGCTTTAAAGTTACAAATAGGGGTGGGGTCGCACACCACTCACACACCGGCGGTGTCGCCCCTAAGGACTCTGGTCAATGTAGTAAAGTGTTCGCGATGCATCATCTTTCGATCTTCTGCTATCTTCGCTGTCTTCGCCATCCCTGGACACGTGTTTCGGGGTATTACCCCTCATCAGCAGGGATAGGCCGTGTACTGGGGTTGCCGATGGCTGCCAATATCTGCCAGGTATAGTACCACTCAGGCGCGTAGGTGTGGGATCCCAGGCTCGTCAGCCCGCTGCTCAAGGGAGCTTTAAAGTTACAAATGCGGGTGGGGTCGCACACCACTCACACACCGGCGGTGTCGCCCCTAAGGACTCTGGTCAATGTAGTAAAGTGTTCGCGATGCATCATCTTTCGATCTTCTGCTATCTTCGCTGTCTTCGCCATCCCTGGACACGTGTTTCGGGGTATTACCCCTCATCAGCAGGGATAGGCCGTGTACTGGGGTTGCCGATGGCTGCCAATATCTGCCAGGTATAGTACCACTCAGGCGCGTAGGTGCGGGATCCCAGGCTCGTCAGCCCGCTGCTCAAGGGAGCTTTAAAGTTACAAATGGGGGTGGGGTCGCACACCACTCACACACCGGCGGTGTCGCCCCTAAGGACTCTGGTCAATGTAGTAAAGTGTTCGCGATGCATCATCTTTCGATCTTCTGCTATCTTCGCTGTCTTCGTCATCCCTGGACACGTGTTTCGGGGTATTACCCCTCATCAGCAGGGATAGGCCGTGTACTGGGGTTGCCGATGGCTGCCAATATCTGCCAAGTATAGTACCACTCAGGCGCGTAGGTGCGGGATCCCAGGCTCGTCAGCCCGCTGCTCAAGGGAGCTTTAAAGTTACAAATGGGGGTGGGGTCGCACACCACTCACACACCGGCGGTGTCGCCCCTAAGGACTCTGGTCAATGTAGTAAAGTGTTCGCGATGCATCATCTTTCGATCTTCTGCTAACTTCGCTGTCTTCGCCATCCCTGGACACGTGTTTCGGGGTATTACCCCTCATCAGCAGGGATAGGCCGTGTACTGGGGTTGCCGATGGCTGCCAATATCTGCCAGGTATAGTACCACTCAGGCACGTAGGGGCGGGATCCCAGGCTCGTCAGCCCGCTGCTCAAGGGAGCTTTAAAGTTACAAATGGGGGTGGGGTCGCACACCACTCACACACCGGCGGTGTCGCCCCTAAGGACTCTGTTCAATGTAGTAAAGTGTTCGCGATGCATCATCTTTCGATCTTCTGCTATCTTCGCTGTCTTCGCCATCCCTGGACACGTGTTTCGGGGTATTACCCCTCATGAGCAGGGATAGGCCGTGTACTGGAGTTGCCGATGGCTGCCAATATCTGCCAGGTATAGTACCACTCAGGCGCGTAGGTGTGGGATCCCAGGCTCGTCAGCCCGCTGCTCAAGGGAGCTTTAAAGTTACAAATGGGGGTGGGGTCGCACACCACTCACACACCGGCGGTGTCGCCCCTAAGGACTCTGGTCAATGTAGTAAAGTGTTCGCGATGCATCATCTGTCGATCTTCTGCTATCTTCGCTGTCTTCGCCATCCCTGGACACGTGTTTCGGGGTATTACCCCTCATCAGCAGGGATAGGCCGTGTACTGGGGTTGCCAATGGCAGCCAATATCTGCCAGGTATAGTACCACTCAGGCGCGTAGGTGCGGGATCCCAGGCTCGTCAGCCCGCTGCTCAAGGGAGCTTTAAAGTTACAAATGGGGGTGGGGTCGCACACCACTCACACACCGGCGGTGTCGCCCCTAAGGACTCTGGTCAATGTAGTAAAGTGTTCGCGATGCATCATCTTTCGATCTTCTGCTATCTTCGCTGTCTTCGCCATCCCTGGACACGTGTTTCGGGGTATTACCCCTCATCAGCAGGGATAGGCCGTGTACTGGGGTTGCCGATGGCTGCCAATATCTGCCAGGTATAGTACCACTCAGGCACGTAGGTGCGGGATCCCAGGCTCGTCAGCCCGCTGCTCAAGGGAGCTTTAAAGTTACAAATGGGGGTGGGGTCGCACACCACTCACACACCGGCGGTGTCGCCCCTAAGGACTCTGATCAATGTAGTAAAGTGTTCGCGATGCATCATCTTTCGATCTGCTGCCATCTTCGCTGTCTTCGCCATCCCTGGACACGTGTTTCGGGGTATTACCCCTCATCAGCAGGGATAGGCCGTGTACTGGGGTTGCCGATGGCTGCCAATATCTGCCAGGTATAGTACCACTCAGGCACGTAGGTGCGGGATCCCAGGCTCGTCAGCCCGCTGCTCAAGGGAGCTTTAAAGTTACAAATGGGGGTGGGGTCGCACACCACTCACACACCGGCGGTGTCGCCCCTAAGGACTCTGGTCAATGTAGTAAAGTGTTCGCGATGCATCATCTTTCGATCTTCTGCTATCTTCGCTGTCTTCGCCATCCCTGGACACGTGTTTCGGGGTATTACCCCTCATCAGCAGGGATAGGCCGTGTACTGGGGTTGCCGATGGCTGCCAATATCTGCCAGGTATAGTACCACTCAGGCGCGTAGGTGCGGGATCCCAGGCTCGTCAGCCCGCTGCTCAAGGGAGCTTTAAAGTTACAAATGGGGGTGGGGTCGCACACCACTCACACACCGGCGGTGTCGCCCCTAAGGACTCTGGTCAATGTAGTAAAGTGTTCGCGATGCATCATCTTTCGATCTTCTGCTATCTTCGCTGTCTTCGTCATCCCTGGACACGTGTTTTGGGGTATTACCCCTCATCAGCAGGGATAGGCCGTGTACTGGGGTTGCCGATGGCTGCCAATATCTGCCAGGTATAGTCCCACTCAGGCGCGGTGGTGCGGGATCCCAGGCTCGTCAGCCCGCTGCTCAAGGGAGCTTTAAAGTTACAAATGGGGGTGGGGTCGCACACCACTCACACACTGGCGGTGTCGCCCCTAAGGACTCTGGTCAATGTAGTAAAGTGTTCGCGATGCATCATCTTTCGATCTTCTGCTAACTTCGCTGTCTTCGCCATCCCTGGACACGTGTTTCGGGGTATTACCCCTCATCAGCAGGGATAGGCCGTGCACTGGGGTTGCCGATGGCTGCCAATATCTGCCAGGTATAGTACCACTCAGGCGCGTAGGTGCGGGATCCCAGGCTCGTCAGCCCGCTGCTCAAGGGAGCTTTAAAGTTACAAATGGGGGTGGGGTCGCACACCACTCACACACCGGGGGTGTCGCCCCTAAGGACTCCGGTCAATGTAGTAAAGTGTTCGCGATGCATCATCTTTCGATCTTCTGCTATCTTCGCTGTCTTCGCCATCCCTGGACACGTGTTTCGGGGTATTACCCCTCATCAGCAGGGATAGGCCGTGTACTGGGGTTGCCGATGGCTGCCAATATCTGCCAGGTATAGTACCACTCAGGCGCGTAGGTGCGGGATCCCAGGCTCGTCAGCCCGCTGCTCAAGGGAGCTTTAAAGTTACAAATGGGGGTGGGGTCGCACACCACTCACACACCGGCGGTGTCGCCCCTAAGGACTCTGGTCAATGTAGTAAAGTGTTCGCGATGCATCATCTTTCGATCTTCTGCTAACTTCGCTGTCTTCGCCATCCCTGGACACGTGTTTCGGGGTATTACCCCTCATCAGCAGGGATAGGCCGTGTACTGGGGTTGCCGATGGCTGCCAATATCTGCCAGGTATAGTACCACTCAGGCGCGTAGGTGCGGGATCCCAGGCTCGTCAGCCCGCTGCTCAAGGGAGCTTTAAAGTTACAAATGGGGGTGGGGTCGCACACCACTCACACACCGGGGGTGTCGCCCCTAAGGACTCTGGTCAATGTAGTAAAGTGTTCGCGATGCATCATCTTTCGATCTTCTGCTAACTTCGCTATCTTCGCTATCCCTGGACACGTGTTTCGGGGTATTACCCCTCATCAGCAGGGATAGGCCGTGTACTCAATCAATCAATCAGAGCATTTATATAGCGCACTACTCACCCGGAGGGTCTCAAGGCGCTGGGGGGAGGGGGTCCGCTACTGCTCGAACAGCCAGGTCTTGAGCTGCTTCCTGAAGGCGAGGTGGTCCTGGGTCAGGCGGAGGTGGGTCGGAAGGGAGTTCCAAGTCTTGGTGGCCAGGTAGGAGAAGGACCTTCCTCCTGTGGTGGCTCTTCGGATGCGGGGGACGGCGGCGAGGGCGTGGCTGGTCTATCGAAGCTGGCGTTTGGGAGCGTTGAAGTTGAGGCGACTGTTGAGGTGTCCTGGTCCTTGGTTGTGTAGGGCTTTGTGTGCGTGGGTGAGGAGCCGGAAGGTGATTCTCTTGTTGACCGGGAGCCAGTGCAGGTCTCTCAGGTGTCCGGAGATGTGGCTGCGGCGGGGGATGTCCAGGATGAGTCGTGCTGAGGTGTTCTGGATCCGCTGGAGTCTCTTCTGGAGTTTGGCGGTGGTTCCGGCGTAGAGGGAGTTGCCGTAGTCCAGACGGCTGGTGACGAGGGCCTGGGTGACCGTCTTCCTGGTCTCGATGGGGATCCATCGGAAGATCTTACGTAGCATGCGCAGGATGTTGAAGCACGACGAGGAGACGGCGTTGACTTGTCTGGTCATGGAGAGGGAGGAGTCCAGGATGAAGCCCAGGTTGCGTGCGTGGTCTGTTGGTTTGGGTGCGCTGCCCAGGGCGAGGGGCCACCAGGAGTCGTCCCAGGCGGAGGGTGAGGATCCCAGGAGGAGGACCTCCGTCTTGTCCGAGTTCAGTTTCAGGCGGCTGTTCGACATCCATTTGGCTACGTCTGTCATCCCTTCGTGCAGGTTGGCTCTGTCGGTGGCGGGGTCGTTAGTGAGGGAGAGGATCAGCTGGGTGTCGTCGGCGTAGGAGATGATGTTCAGGTTGTGCTGGCGTGCGATGGCTGCGAGGGGGCTCATGTAGACGTTGAAGAGTGTTGGGCTGAGCGAGGAGCCTTGAGGAACGCCGCAGATGACTTCGGTGGCCTCCGATCTGAACGGGGGGAGGTGGACTCTCTGTGTCCTTCCGGCGAGGAAGGAGGTGATCCACTCCAGTGTCTTCTCCTGGATTCCGACGTTGCTGAGGTGCTGTACTAGGGTACGGTGGCAGACAGTGTCGAAGGCCGCGGTGAGGTCCAGGAGGATGAGGGCCGCTGTTTCTCCGTTGTCGAGCAGGGCTCGGATGTCATCGGTAGCTGCGATCAGGGCGGTCTCGGTGCTGTGGTTGGGCCGGAAGCCAGACTGCGAGAGGTCGAGGGAACCGTTCGTCTCGAGGAAGGCGGCCAGTTGCTTGTTGACGGTCTTCTCGATGACTTTGGCCGGAAACGGGAGCAGCGAGATGGGGCGGTAGTTCTTGAGGTCGGTTGGGTCTGCTGATGGTTTCTTGAGTAGAGCGCTGAGTTCGGCGTGCTTCCAGCTCTCCGGGAAGGTGGCGATGTCGAAGGAGGTGTTGATGATGTCCCGCAGGTGGGGTGCGATGACACCGTCGGCCTTGTTGAAGACGTGGTGAGGGCAGGGGTCTGTCGGAGATCCGGAGTGGATGGAGTTCATCGTGCGGATGGTGTCTTCGGTGCTGATCGGGGTCCAGGCGCGGAGGGTGGTGATGGGGGGTGGTGGTTCGGTCGTGGCGTGCGTCGGTTGAGTGCTGAAGCTGCTGTGTATGTCCGCGATCTTGTTGTGGAAGTAGGAGGCGAGGGAGTTGCAGAGGTCTTGCGAAGGGGTGATGTCGTTGTTTCCGGCGTTGGGGTTGGAGAGCTCTTTCACGATGTTGAAGAGTTCCTTGCTGTTGTGTGCGTTGTTGTCCAGTCGTTCCTTGAATGCGGTTTTCTTGGTGGCGTGGATCAGCTGGTGGTGTTTTCGGGTGGCGAGCTTGAGGGCAGTCATGTTGTCCGGTGTTGGGTCTCTGCGCCAGGTTTTCTCGAGTGCTCTGCAGTTCTTCTTGGAGCTCTTGAGTTCGTCGTTAAACCATGGGGCTTTCTTGCTGCCGGGTCTGCTCGGCGGGGTCTTCAGCGGGGCAAGGTCGTCTGCGCAGTCGCTGATCCATTTCGTGAGGTTGGTGGCTGCTTGGCTGGGGTTTGTTGTGCTGGTGGGAGGGTTCTTGCTCAGGGAAGTAGCGAGCTGGTCTGCAGTGATCTTGTTCCAGCTTCTGCGGGGAGCCTGTTGCTGGTGATGGTGGAGCGTGGTCCTTCTGAAGCTGAAGTGGACGCAGCTGTGGTCCGTCCAGTGGAGTCCCGTGGCGTGGCTGAAGGCGATGTCCTTGCTGGAAGAGAAGATCGGTCGAGTGTGTGTCCGGCTTAGTGGGTGGGGGTGGTCACCAGTTGCTTGAGTCCGAGGTTGGCGAGGTTGTCCAGCAGGGTGGTGGTGTTGCGGTCGTTGTTGTTCTCCAGGTGGAAGTTGAGGTCCCCGAGGAGGATGTAGTCGGCGGAGGGGAGGGCGTGTGGGCTGATGAAGTCGGCGATGTCCTCGCTGAATTGTGTGCGTGGTCCCGGGGGTCTGTAGATGAGGGTGCCTCTGAGGGTGGTCTTGGGGTTGACGTGGATCTGGAAGTGCAGGTGTTCGGCGGGTGCGAGGGTGTCGTCGGTGTTGGTCGGGATGCGGATGGTGTTCCTGTGGATGATGGCGATGCCTCCTCCAGTCCCCCTGGGGTTGCCGATGGCTGCCAATATCTGCCAGTTATAGTACCACTCAGGCGCGTAGGTGCGGGATCCCAGGCTCGTCAGCCCGCTGCTCAAGGGAGCTTTAAAGTTACAAATGGGGGTGGGGTCGCACACTACTCACACACCGGGGGTGTCGCCCCTAGGGACTCTGGTCAATGTAGTAAAGTGTTCACGATGCATCATCTTTCGATCTTCTGCTATCTTCGCTGTCTTCGCCATCCCTGGACACGTGTTTCGGGGTATTACCCCTCATCAGCAGGGATAGGCCGTGTACTGGGGTTGCCGATGGCTGCCAATATCTGCCAGGTATAGTACCACTCAGGCGCGTAGGTGCGGGATCCCAGGCTCGTCAGCCCGCTGCTCAAGGGAGCTTTAAAGTTACAAATGGGGGTGGGGTCGCACACCACTCACACACCGGCGGTGTCGCCCCTAAGGACTCTGGTCAATGTAGTAAAGTGTTCGCGATGCATCATCTTTCGATCTTCTGCTATCTTCGCTGTCTTCGCCATCCCTGGAAACGTGTTTCGGGGTATTACCCCTCATCAGCAGGGATAGGCCGTGTACTGGGGTTGCCGATGGCTGCCAATATCTGCCAGGTATAGTACCACTCAGGCGCGTAGGTGCGGGATCCCAGGCTCGTCAGCCCGCTGCTCAAGGGAGCTTTAAAGTTACAAATGGGGGTGGGGTCGCACACCACTCACACACCGGCGGTGTCGCCCCTAAGGACTCTGGTCAATGTAGTAAAGTGTTCGCGATGCATCATCTTTCGATCTTCTGCTATCTTCGCTGTCTTCGCCATCCCTGGACACGTGTTTCGGGGTATTACCACTCATCAGCAGGGATAGGCCGTGTACTGGGGTTGCCGATGGCTGCCAATATCTGCCAGGTATAGTACCACTCAGGCACGTAGGTGCGGGATCCCAGGCTCGTCAGCCCGCTGGTCAAGGGAGCTTTAAAGTTACAAATGGGGGTGGGGTCGCACACCACTCACACACCGGGGGTGTCGCCCCTAAGGATTCTGGTCAATGTAGTAAAGTGTTCGCGATGCATCATCTTTCGATCTTCAGCTATCTTCGCTGTCTTCGCCATCCCTGGACACGTGTTTCGGGGTATTACCCCTCATCAGCAGGGATAGGCCGTGTACTGGGGTTGCCGATGGCTGCCAATATCTGCCAGGTATAGTATCACTCAGGCGCGTAGGTGCGGGATCCCAGGCTCGTCAGCCCGCTGCTCAAGGGAGCTTTAAAGTTACAAATGGGGGTGGGGTCGCACACCACTCACACACCGGCGGTGTCGCCCCTAAGGACTCTGGTCAATGTAGTAAAGTGTTCGCGATGCATCATCTTTCGATCTTCTGCTATCTTTGCTGTCTTCGCCATCCCTGGACACGTGTTTCGGGGTATTACCCCTCATCAGCAGGGATAGGCCGTGTACTGGGGTTGCCGATGGCTGCCAATATCTGCCAGGTATAGTACCACTCAGGCGCGTAGGTGCGGGATCCCAGGCTCGTCAGCCCGCTGCTCAAGGGAGCTTTAAAGTTACAAATGGGGGTGGGGTCGCACACCACTCACACACCGGCGGTGTCGCCCCTAAGGACTCTGGTCAATGTAGTAAAGTGTTCGCGATGCATCATCTTTCGATCTTCTGCTATCTTCGCTGTCTTCGCCATCCCTGGACACGTGTTTCGGGGTATTACCCCTCATCAGCAGGGATAGGCCGTGTACTGGGGTTGCCGATGGCTGCCAATATCTGCCAGGTATAGTACCACTCAGGCGCGTAGGTGCGGGATCCCAGGCTCGTCAGCCCGCTGCTCAAGGGAGCTTTAAAGTTACAAATGGGGGTGGGGTAGCACACCACTCACACACCGGCGGTGTCGCCCCTAAGGACTCTGGTCAATGTAGTAAAGTTTTCGCGATGCATCATCTTTCGATCTTCTGCTATCTTCGCTGTCTTCGCCATCCCTGGACACGTGTTTCGGGGTATTACCCCTCATCAGCAGGGATAGGCCGTGTACTGGGGTTGCCGATGGCTGCCAATATCTGCCAAGTATAGTACCACTCAGGCGCGTAGGTGCGGGATCCCAGGCTCGTCAGCCCGCTGCTCAAGGGAGCTTTAAAGTTACAAATGGGGGTGGGGTCGCACACCACTCACACACCGGCGGTGTCGCCCCTAAGGACTCTGGTCAATGTAGTAAAGTGTTCGCGATGAATCATCTTTCGATCTTCTGCTATCTTCGCTGTCTTCGCCATCCCTGGACACGTGTTTCGGGGTATTACCCCTCATCAGCAGGGATAGGCCGTGTACTCAATCAATCAATCAGAGCATTTATATAGCGCACTACTCACCCGGAGGGTCTCAAGGCGCTGGGGGGAGGGGGTCCGCTACTGCTCGAACAGCCAGGTCTTGAGCTGCTTCCTGAAGGCGAGGGGGTCCTGGGTCAGGCGGAGGTGGGTCGGAAGGGAGTTCCAAGTCTTGGTGGCCAGGTAGGAGAAGGACCTTCCTCCTGTGGTGGCTCTTCGGATGCGGGGGACGGCGGCGAGGGCGTGGCTGGTCTATCGAAGCTGGCGTTTGGGAGCGTAGAAGTTGAGGCGGCTGTTGAGGTGTCCTGGTCCTTGGTTGTGTAGGGCTTTGTGTGCGTGGGTGAGGAGCCGGAAGGTGATTCTCTTGTTGACTGGGAGCCAGTGCAGGTCTCTCAGGTGTCCGGAGATGTGGCTGCGGCGGGGGATGTCCAGGATGAGTCGTGCTGAGGTGTTCTGGATCCGCTGGAGTCTCTTCTAGAGTTTGGCGGTGGTTCCGGCGTAGAGGGAGTTGCCGTAGTCCAGACGGCTGGTGACGAGGGCCTGGGTGACTGTCTTCCTGGTCTCGGTGGGGATCCATCGGAAGATCTTACGTAGCATGCGCAGGATGTTGAAGCACGACGAGGAGACGGCGTTGACTTGTCTGGTCATGGAGAGGGAGGAGTCCAGGATGAAGCCCAGGTTGCGTGCGTGGTCTGTTGGTTTGGGTGCGCTGCCCAGGGCGAGGGGCCACCAGGAGTCGTCCCAGGCGGAGGGTGAGGATCCCAGGATGAGGACCTCCGTCTTGTCCGAGTTCAGTTTCAGGCGGCTGTTCGACATCCATTTGGCTACGTCTGTCATCCCTTCGTGCAGGTTGGCTCTGTCGGTGGCGGGGTCGTTAGTGAGGGAGAGGATCAGCTGGGTGTCGTCGGCGTAGGAGATGATGTTCAGGTTGTGCTGGCGTGCGATGGCTGCGAGGGGGCTCATGTAGACGTTGAAGAATGTTGGGCTGAGCGAGGAGCCTTGAGGAACGCCGCAGATGACTTCGGTGGCCTCCGATCTGAACGGGGGGAGGTGGACTCTCTGTGTCCTTCCGGCGAGGAAGGAGGTGATCCACTCCAGTGTCTTCTCCTGGATTCCGACGTTGCTGAGGCGCTGTACCAGGGTACGGTGGCAGACAGTGTCGAAGGCCGTGGAGAGGTCCAGGAGGATGAGGGCCGCTGTTTCTCCGTTGTCGAGCAGGGCTCGGATGTCATCGGTAGCTGCGATCAGGGCGGTCTCGGTGCTGTGGTTGGCCCGGAAGCCAGACTGCGAGAGGTCGAGGGAACCGTTCGTCTCGAGGAAGGCGGCCAGTTGCTTGTTGACGGTCTTCTCGATGACTTTGGCCGGAAACGGGAGCAGCGAGATGGGGCGGTAGTTCTTGAGGTCGGTTGGGTCTGCTGATGGTTTCTTGAGTAGAGCACTGAGTTCGGCGTGCTTCCAGCTCTCCGGGAAGGTGGCGATGTCGAAAGAGGTGTTGATGATGTCCCGCAGGTGGGGTGCGATGACAGCGTCGGCCTTGTTGAAGACGTGGTGAGGGCAGGGGTCTGTCGGAGATCCGGAGTGGATGGAGTTCATCGTGCGGATGGTGTCTTCGGTGCTGATCGGGGTCCAGGCGCGGAGGGTGGTGATGGGGGGCGGTGGTTCGGTCGTGGCGTGCGTCAGTTGAGTGCTGAAGCTGTTGTGTATGTCCGCGATCTTGTTGTGGAAGTAGGAGGCGAGGGAGTTGCAGAGGTCTTGCGAAGGGGTGATGTCGTTGTTTCCGGCGTTGGGGTTGGAGAGCTCTTTCACGATGTTGAAGAGTTCCTTGCTGTTGTGTGCGTTGTTGTCCAGTCGTTCCTTGAATGCGGTTTTCTTGGTGGCGTGGATCAGCTGGTGGTGTTTTCGGGTGGCGAGCTTGAGGGCAGTCATGTTGTCCGGTGTTGGGACACTGCGCCTGGTTTTCTCGAGTGCTCTGCAGTTCTTCTTGGAGCTCTTGAGTTCGTCGTTAAACCATGGGGCTTTCTTGCTGCCGGGTCTGCTCGGCGGGGTCTTCAGCGGGGCGAGGTCGTCTGCGCAGTCGCTGATCCATTTCGTGAGGTTGGTGGCTGCTTGGCTGGGGTTTGTTGTGCTGGTGGGAGGTTTCTTGCTCAGGGAAGTAGCGAGATAGTCTGCAGTGATCTTGTTCCAGCTTCTGCGGGGAGCATGTTGCTGGTGATGGTGGAGCGTGGTCCTGCTGAAGCTGAAGTGGACGCAGCTGTGGTCCGACCAGTGGAGTCCCGTGGCGTGGCTGAAGGCGATGTCCTTGCTGGAAGAGAAGATCGGGTCGAGTGTGTGTCCGGCGTAGTGGGTGGGGGTGGTCACCAGTGGCTTGAGTCCGAGGTTGGCGAGGTTGTCCAGCAGGGTGGTGGTGTTGCGGTCGTTGTTGTTCTCCAGGTGGAAGTTGAGGTCCCCGAGGAGGATGTAGTCGGCGGAGGGGAGGGCGTGTGGGCTGATGAAGTCGGCGATGTCCTCGCTGAATTGTGTGCGTGGTCCCGGGGGTCTGTAGATGAGGGTGCCTCTGAGGGTGGTCTTGGGGTTGACGTGGATCTGGAAGTGCAGGTGTTCGGCGAGTGAGAGGGTGTCGTCGGTGTTGGTCGTGATGCGGATGGTGTTCCTGTGGATGATGGCGATGCCTCCTCCAGTCCCCCTGGGGTTGCCGATGGCTGCCAATATCTGCCAGGTATAGTACCACTCAGGCGCGTAGGTGCGGGATCCCAGGCTCGTCAGCCCGCTGCTCAAGGGAGCTTTAAAGTTACAAATGGGGGTGGGGTCGCACACCACTCACACACCGGGGGTGTCGCCCCTAGGGACTTTGGTCAATGTAGTAAAGTGTTCGCGATGCATCATCTTTCGATCTTCTGCTATCTTCGCTGTCGTCGCCATTCCTGGACACGTGTTTCGGGGTATTACCCCTCATCAGCAGGGATAGGCCGTGTACTGGGGTTGCCGATGGCTGCCAATATCTGCCAGGTATAGTACCACTCAGGCGCGTAGGTGCGGGATCCCAGGCTCGTCAGCCCGCTGCTCAAGGGAGCTTTAAAGTTACAAATGGGGGTGGGGTCGCACACCACTCACACACCGGCGGTGTCGCCCCTAAGGACTCTGGTCAATGTAGTAAAGTGTTCGCGATGCATCATCTTTCGATCTTCTGCTATCTTCGCTGTCTTCGCCATCCCTGGACACGTGTTTCGGGGTATTACCCCTCATCAGCAGGGATAGGCCGTGTACTGGGGTTGCCGATGGCTGCCAATATCTGCCAGGTATAGTACCACTCAGGCGCGTAGGTGCAGGATCCCAGGCTCGTCAGCCCGCTGCTCAAGGGAGCTTTAAAGTTACAAATGGGGGTGGGGTCGCACACCACTCACACACCGGCGGTGTCGCCCCTAAGGACTCTGGTCAATGTAGTAAAGTGTTCGCGATGCATCATCTTTCGATCTTCTGCTATCTTCGCTGTCTTCGCCATCCCAGGACACGTGTTTCGGGGTATTACCCCTCATCAGCAGGGATAGGCCGTGTACTGGGGTTGCCGATGGCTGCCAATATCTGCCAGGTATAGTACCACTCAGGCACGTAGGTGCAGGATCCCAGGCTCGTCAGCCCGCTGCTCAAGGGAGCTTTAAAGTTACAAATGGGGGTGGGGTCGCACACCACTCACACACCGGCGGTGTCGCCCCTAAGGACTCTGGTCAATGTAGTAAAGTGTTTGCGATGCATCATCTTTCGATCTTCTGCTATCTTCGCTGTCTTCGCCATCCCAGGACACGTGTTTCGGGGTATTACCCCTCATCAGCAGGGATAGGCCGTGTACTGGGGTTGCCGATGGCTGCCAATATCTGCCAGGTATAGTACCACTCAGGCGCGTAGGTGCGGGATCCCAGGCTCGCCAGCCCGCTGCTCAAGGGAGCTTTAAAGTTACAAATGGGGGTGGGGTCGCACACCACTCACACACCGGGGGTGTCGCCCCTAAGGACTCTGGTCAATGTAGTAAAGTGTTCGCGATGCATCATCTTTCGATCTTCTGCTATCTTCGCTGTCTTCGCCATCCCTGGACACTTGTTTCTGGGTATTACCCCTCATCAGCAGGGATAGGCCGTGTACTGGGGTTGCCGATGGCTGCCAATATCTGCCAGGTATAGTACCACTCAGGCGCGTAGGTTCGGGATCCCAGGCTCGTCAGCCCGCTGCTCAAGGGAGCTTTAAAGTTACAAATGGGGGTGGGGTCGCACACCACTCACCCACCGGCGGTGTCGCCCCTAAGGACTCTGGTCAATGTAGTAAAGTGTTCGCGATGCATCATCTTTCGATCTTCTGCTATCTTCGCTGTCTTCGCCATCCCTGGAAATGTGTTTTGGGGTATTACCCCTCATCAGCAGGGATAGGCCGTGTACTGGGGTTGCCGATGGCTGCCAATATCTGCCAGGTATAGTACCACTCAGGCGCGTAGGTGCGGGATCCCAGGCTCGTCAGCCCGCTGCTCAAGGGAGCTTTAAAGTTACAAATGGGGGTGGGGTCGCACACCACTCACACACCGGCGGTGTCGCCCCTAAGGACTCTGGTCAATGTAGTAAAGTGTCCGCGATGCATCATCTTTCGATCTTCTGCTATCTTCGCTGTCTTCGCCATCCCTGGACACGTGTTTCGGGGTGTTACCCCTCATCAGCAGGGATAGGCCGTGTACTGGGGTTGCCGATGGCTGCCAATATCTGCCAGGTATAGTACCACTCAGGCGCGTAGGTGCGGGATCCCAGGCTCGTCAGCCCGCTGCTCAAGGGAGCTTTAAAGTTACAAATGGGGGTGGGGTCGCACACCACTCACACACCGGCGGTGTCGCCCCTAAGGACTCTGGTCAATGTAGTAAAGTGTTCGCGATGCATCATCTTTCGATCTTCTGCTATCTTCGCTGTCTTCGCCATTCCTGGACACGTGTTTCGGGGTATTACCCCTCATCAGCAGGGATAGGCCGTGTACTGGGGTTGCCGATGGCTGCCAATATCTGCCAGGTATAGTACCACTCAGGCGCATAGGTGCGGGATCCCAGGCTCGTCAGCCCGCTGCTCAAGGGAGCTTTAAAGTTACAAATGGGGGTGGGGTCGCACACCACTCACACACCGGCGGTGTCGCCCCTAAGGACTCTGGTCAATGTAGTAAAGTGTTCGCGATGCATCATCTTTCGATCTTCTGCTATCTTCGCTGTCTTCGCCATCCCTGGACACGTGTTTCGGGGTATTACCCCTCATCAGCAGGGATAGGCCGTGTACTGGGGTTGCCGATGGCTGCCAATATCTGCCAGGTATAGTACCACTCAGGCGCGTAGGTGCGGGATCCCAGGCTCGTCAGCCCGCTGCTCAAAGGAGCTTTAAAGTTACAAATGGGGGTGGGGTCGCACACAACTCACACACCGGCGGTGTCGCCCCTAAGGACTCTGGTCAATGTAGTAAAGTGTTCGCGATGCATCATCTTTCGATCTTCTGCTATCTTCGCTGTCTTCGCCATCCCTGGACACGTGTTTCGGGGTATTACCCCTCATCAGCAGGGATAGGCCGTGTACTGGGGTTGCCGATGGCTGCCAATATCTGCCAGGTATAGTACCACTCAGGTGCGTAGGTGCGGGATACCAGGCTCGTCAGCCCGCTGCTCAAGGGAGCTTTAAAGTTACAAATGGGGGTGGGGTCGCACACCACTCACACACCGGCGGTGTCGCCCCTAAGGACTCTGGTCAATGTAGTAAAGTGTTCGCGATGCATCATCTTTCGATCTTCTGCTATCTTCGCTGTCTTCACCATCCCTGGACACGTGTTTCGGGGTATTACCCCTCATCAGCAGGGATAGGCCGTGTACTGGGGTTGCCGATGGCTGCCAATATCTCCCAGGTATAGTACCACTCAGGCGCGTAGGTGCGGGATCCCAGGCTCATCAGCCCGCTGCTCAAAGGAGCTTTAAAGTTACAAATGGGGGTGGGGTCGCACACAACTCACACACCGGCGGTGTCGCCCCTAAGGACTCTGGTCAATGTAGTAAAGTGTTCGCGATGCATTATCTTTCGATCTTCTGCTATCTTCGCTGTCTTCGCCATCCCTGGACACGTGTTTCGGGGTATTACCCCTCATCAGCAGGGATAGGCCGTGTACTGGGGTTGCCGATGGCTGCCAATATCTGCCAGGTATAGTACCACTCAGGCGCGTAGGGGCGGGATCCCAGGCTCGTCAGCCCGCTGCTCAAGGGAGCTTTAAAGTTACAAATGGGGGTGGGGTCGCACACCACTCACACACCGGCGGTGTCGCCCCTAAGGACTCTGGTCAATGTAGTAAAGTGTTCGCGATGCATCATCTTTCGATCTTCTGCTATCTTCGCTGTCTTCGTCATCCCTGGACACGTGTTTCGGGGTATTACCCCTCATCAGCAGGGATAGGCCGTGTACTGGGGTTGCCGATGGCTGCCAATATCTGCCAGGTATAGTACCACTCAGGCGCGTAGGTGCAGGATCCCAGGCTCGTCAGCCCGCTGCTCAAGGGAGCTATAAAGTTACAAATGGGGGTGGGGTCGCACACCACTCACACACCGGCGGTGTCGCCCCTAAGGACTCTGGTCAATGTAGTAAAGTGTTCGCGATGCATCATCTTTCGATCTTCTGCTATCTTCGCTGTCTTCGCCATCCCTGGACACGTGTTTCGGGGTATTACCCCTCATCAGCAGGGATAGGCCGTGTACTGGGGTTGCCGATGGCTGCCAATATCTGCCAGGTATAGTACCACTCAGGCGCGTAGGTGCGGGATCCCAGGCTCGTCAGCCCGCTGCTCAAGGGAGCTTTAAAGTTACAAATGGGGTGGGGTCGCACACCACTCACACACCGGCGGTGTCGCCCCTAAGGACTCTGGTCAATGTAGTAAAGAGTTCGCGATGCATCATCTTTCGATCTTCTGCTATCTTCGCTGTCTTCGCCATCCCTGGACACGTGTTTCGGGATATTACCCCTCATCAGCAGGGATAGGCCGTGTACTGGGGTTGCCGATGGCTGCCAATATCTGCCAGGTATAGTACCACTCAGGCGCGTAGGTGCGGGATCCCAGGCTCGTCAGCCCGCTGCTCAAGGGAGCTTTAAAGTTACAAATGAGGGTGGGGTCGCACACCACTCACACACCGGCGGTGTCGCCCCTAAGGACTCTGGTCAATGTAGTAAAGTGTTCGCGATGCATCATCTTTCGATCTTCTGCTATCTTCGCTGTCTTCGCCATCCCTGGACACGTGTTTCGGGGTATTACCCCTCATCAGCAGGGATAGGCCGTGTACTGGGGTTGCCGATGGCTGCCAATATCTGCCAGGTATAGTACCACTTAGGCGCGTAGGTGCGGGATCCCAGGCTCGTCAGCCCGCTGCTCAAGGGAGCTTTAAAGTTACAAATGGGGGTGGGGTCGCACACCACTCACACACCGGCGGTGTCGCCCCTAAGGACTCTGGTCAATGTAGTAAAGTGTTCGCGATGCATCATCTTTCGATCTTCTGCTATCTTCGCTGTCTTCGCCATCCCTGGACACGTGTTATGGGGTATTACCCCTCATCAGCAGGGATAGGCCGTGTACTGGGGTTGCCGATGGCTGCCAATATCTGCCAGGTATAGTACCACTCAGGCGCGTAGGTGCGGGATCCCAGGCTCATCAGCCCGCTGCTCAAAGGAGCTTTAAAGTTACAAATAGGGGTGGGGTCGCACACAACTCACACACCGGCGGTGTCGCCCCTAAGGACTCTGGTCAATGTAGTAAAGTGTTCGCGATGCATCATCTTTCGATCTTCTGCTATCTTCGCTGTCTTCGCCATCCCTGGACACGTGTTTCGGGGTATTACCCCTCATCAGCAGGGATAGGCCGTGTACTGGGGTTGCTGATGGCTGCCAATATCTGCCAGGTATAGTACCACTCAGGCGCGTAGTGGCGGGATCCCAGGCTCGTCAGCCCGCTGCTCAAGGGAGCTTTAAAGTTACAAATGGGGGTGGGGTCGCACACCACTCACACACCGGCGGTGTCGCCCCTAAGGACTCTGGTCAATTTAGTAAAGTGTTTGCGATGCATCATCTTTCGATCTTCTGCTATCTTCGCTGTCTTCGTCATCCCTGGACACGTGTTTCGGGGTATTACCCCTCATCAGCAGGGACAGGCCGTGTACTGGGGTTGCCGATGGCTGCCAATATCTGCCAGGTATAGTACCACTCAGGCGCGTAGGTGCAGGATCCCAGGCTCGTCAGCCCGCTGCTCAAGGGAGCTTTAAAGTTACAAATGGGGGTGGGGTCGCACACCACTCACACACCGGCGGTGTCGCCCCTAAGGACTCTGGTCAATGTAGTAAAGTGTTCGCGATGCATCATCTTTCGATCTTCTGCTATCTTCGCTGTCTTCGCCATCCCTGGACACGTGTTTCGGGGTATTACCCCTCATCAGCAGGGATAGGCCGTGTACTGGGGTTGCCGATGGCTGCCAATATCTGCCAGGTATAGTACCACTCAGGCGCGTAGGTGCGGGATCCCAGGCTCGTCAGCCCGCTGCTCAAGGGAGCTTTAAAGTTACAAATGGGGGTGGGGTCCAACACCACTCACACACCGGCGGTGTCGCCCCTAAGGACTCTGGTCAATGTAGTAAAGTGTTCGCGATGCATCATCTTTCGATCTTCTGCTATCTTCGCTGTCTTCGCCATCCCTGGACACGTGTTTCGGGGTATTACCCCTCATCAGCAGGGATAGGCCGTGTACTGGGGTTGCCGATGGCTGCCAATATCTGCCAGGTATAGTACCACTCAGGCGCGTAGGTGCGGGATCCCAGGCTCGTCAGCCCGCTGCTCAAGGGAGCTTTAAAGTTACAAATGGGGTGGGGTCGCACACCACTCACACACCGGCGGTGTCGCCCCTAAGGACTCTGGTCAGTGTAGTAAAGTGTTTGCGATGCATCAACTTTCGATCTTCTGCTATCTTCGCTGTCTTCGCCATCCCTGGACACGTGTTTTGGGGTATTACCCCTCATCAGCAGGGATAGGCCGTGTACTGGGGTTGCCGATGGCTGCCAATATCTGCCAGGTATAGTACCACTCAGGCGCGTAGGTGCAGGATCCCAGGCTCGTCAGCCCGCTGCTCAAAGAAGCTTTAAAGTTACAAATGGGGGTGGGGTCGCACACAACTCACACACCGGCGGTGTCGCCCCTAAGGACTCTGGTCAATTTAGTAAAGTGTTCGCGATGCATCATCTTTCGATCTTCTGCTATCTTCGCTGTCTTCGTCATCCCTGGACACGTGTTTCGGGGTATTACCCCTCATCAGCAGGGATAGGCTGTGTACTGGGGTTGCCGATGGCTGCCAATATCTGCCAGGTATAGTACCACTCAGGCGCGTAGGTGCAGAATCCCAGGCTCGTCAGCCCGCTGCTCAAGGGAGCTTTAAAGTTACAAATGGGGGTGGGGTCGCAAACCACTCACACACCGGCGGTGTCGCCCCTAAGGACTCTGGTCAATTTAGTAAAGTGTTCGCGATGCATCATCTTTCGATCTTCTGCTATCTTCGCTGTCTTCGCCATCCCTGGACACGTGTTTCGGGGTATTACCCCTCATCAGCTGGGATAGGCCGTGTACTGGGGTTGCCGATGGCTGCCAATATCTGCCAGGTATAGTACCACTCAGGCGCGTAGGTGCGGGATCCCAGGCTCGTCAGCCCGCTGCTCAAGGGAGCTTTAAAGTTACAAATGGGGGTGGGGTCCCACACCACTCACACACCGGCGGTGTCGCCCCTAAGGACTCTGGTCAATGTAGTAAAGTGTTCGCGATGCATCATCTTTCGATCTTCTGCTATCTTTGCTGTCTTCGCCATCCCTGGACACGTGTTTCGGGGTATTACCCCTCATCAGCAGGGATAGGCGGTGTACTGGGGTTGCCGATGGCTGCCAATATCTGCCAGGTATAGTACCACTCAGGCGCGTAGGTGCGGGATCCCAGGCTCGTCAGCCCGCTGCTCAAGGGAGCTTTAAAGTTACAAATGGGGGTGGGGTCGCACACCACTCACACACCGGCGGTGTCGCCCCTAAGGACTCTGGTCAATGTAGTAAAGTGTTTGCGATGCATCATCTTTCGATCTTCTGCTATCTTCGCTGTCTTCGCCATCCCTGGACACGTGTTTCGGGGCATTACCCCTCATCAGCAGGGATAGGCCGTGTACTGGGGTTGCCGATGGCTGCCAATATCTGCCAGGTATAGTACCACTCAGGCGCGTAGGTGCAGGATCCCAGGCTCGTCAGCCCGCTGCTCAAGGGAGCTTTAAAGTTACAAATGGGGGTGGGGTCGCACACCACTCACACACCGGCGGTGTCGCCCCTAAGGACTCTGGTCAATGTAGTAAAGTGTTCGCGATGCATCATCTTTCGATCTTCTGCTATCTTCGCTGTCTTCGCCATCCCTGGACACGTGTTTCGGGGTATTACCCCTCATCAGCAGGGATAGGCCGTGTACTGGGGTTGCCGATGGCTGCCAATATCTGCCAGGTATAGTACCACTCAGGCGCGTAGGTGCGGGATCCCAGGCTCATCAGCCCGCTGCTCAAGGGAGCTTTAAAGTTACAAATGGGGGTGGGGTCGCACACCACTCACACACCGGCGGTGTCGCCCCTAAGGACTCTGGTCAATGTAGTAAAGTGTTTGCGATGCATCAACTTTCGATCTTCTGCTATCTTCGCTGTCTTCGCCATCCCTGGACACGTGTTTTGGGGTATTACCCCTCATCAGCAGGGATAGGCCGTGTACTGGGGTTGCCGATGGCTGCCAATATCTGCCAGGTATAGTACCACTCAGGCGCGTAGGTGCAGGATCCCAGGCTCGTCAGCCCGCTGCTCAAAGGAGCTTTAAAGTTACAAATGGGGGTGGGGTCGCACACAACTCACACACCGGCGGTGTCGCCCCTAAGGACTCTGGTCAATTTAGTAAAGTGTTCGCGATGCATCATCTTTCGATCTTCTGCTATCTTCGCTGTCTTCGTCATCCCTGGACACGTGTTTCGGGGTATTACCCCTCATCAGCAGGGATAGGCCGTGTACTGGGGTTGCCGATGGCTGCCAATATCTGCCAGGTATAGTACCACTCAGGCGCGTAGGTGCAGAATCCCAGGATCGTCAGCCCGCTGCTCAAGGGAGCTTTAAAGTTACAAATGGGGGTGGGGTCGCACACCACTCACACACCGGCGGTGTCGCCCCTAAGGACTCTGGTCAATTTAGTAAAGAGTTCGCGATGCATCATCTTTCGATCTTCTGCTATCTTCGCTGTCTTCGCCATCCCTGGACACGTAATTCGGGGTATTACCCCTCATCAGCTGGGATAGGCCGTGTACTGGGGTTGCCGATGGCTGCCAATATCTGCCAGGTATAGTACCACTCAGGCGCGTAGGTGCGGGATCCCAGGCTCGTCAGCCCGCTGCTCAAGGGAGCTTTAAAGTTACAAATGGGGGTGGGGTCCCACACCACTCACACACCGGCGGTGTCGCCCCTAAGGACTCTGGTCAATGTAGTAAAGTGTTCGCGATGCATCATCTTTCGATCTTCTGCTATCTTTGCTGTCTTCGCCATCCCTGGACACGTGTTTCGGGGTATTACCCCTCATCAGCAGGGATAGGCGGTGTACTGGGGTTGCCGATGGCTGCCAATATCTGCCAGGTATAGTACCACTCAGGCGCGTAGGTGCGGGATCCCAGGCTCGTCAGCCCGCTGCTCAAGGGAGCTTTAAAGTTACAAATGGGGGTGGGGTCGCACACCACTCACACACCGGCGGTGTCGCCCCTAAGGACTCTGGTCAATGTAGTAAAGTGTTTGCGATGCATCATCTTTCGATCTTCTGCTATCTTCGCTGTCTTCGCCATCCCTGGACACGTGTTTCGGGGTATTACCCCTCATCAGCAGGGATAGGCCGTGTACTGGGGTTGCCGATGGCTGCCAATATCTGCCAGGTATAGTACCACTCAGGCGCGTAGGTGCAGGATCCCAGGCTCGTCAGCCCGCTGCTCAAGGGAGCCTGGGATCCCGCACCTACGCGCCTGAGTGGTACTATACCTGGCAGATATTGGCAGCCATCGGCAACCCCAGTACACGGCCTATCCCTGCTGATGAGGGGTAATACCCCGAAACACGTGTCCAGGGATGGCGAAGACAGCGAAGATAGCAGAAGATCGAAAGATGATGCATCGCGAACACTTTACTACATTGACCAGAGTCCTTAGGGGCGACACCGCCGGTGTGTGAGTAGTGTGCAACCCCACCCCCATTTGTAACTTTAAAGCTCCCTTGAGCAGCGGGCTGACGAGCCTGGGATCCCGCACCTACGCGCCTGAGTGGTACTATACCTGGCAGATATTGGCAGCCATCGGCAACCCCAGTACACCGCCTATCCCTGCTGATGAGGGGTAATACCCCGAAACACGTGTCCAGGGATGGCGAAGACAGCGAAGATAGCAGATCGAAAGATGATGCATCGCGAACACTTTACTACATTGACCAGAGTCCTTAGGGGCGACACCGCCGGTGTGTGAGTAGTGTGCGACCCCAACCCCATTTGTACCCTTATTTATCCATTTTGAATGTTTCTTGACCTGTCAGTACTCACTTCTTTCGTGCCAGCCAGACATTGCCATTTAGGTTTTGTCGGGTATGACACGGTTTCACTGATACACTATGACATTTATATTTGCTTGTACATTTTTCAAAGCAGCTCCTGAATTCATGAATTCCTTGTGCTTCCAGAAAAAGGTTTCAGATTGGCAATTCAGAATTGTTTGTTTCAATGTTAAAATCGTATTTCAAAAATGTATTCCGCCATTGGGGTTTTCCTTTTTCCTTCTGCTTTTCAATCTCCCTCTACAAACTCCTCCTCAGATTCATTGGGCCAGATTCTCAAAGGTAAACATAGACCAAAACTCCAAGTTTCCAACTTTAGGTATTCACAAACGTAAACATAGACTTTTGGGACTGTCGGTCCACCACACTTGGGGCAGAGATTCCAGCCCGACTGCAGACGTAAAGATACCACTCGTAACTTACCTTTGTGAATACCGAAAGTCGTAAACTTAGGCTTTTGGTCTAGGTTCACCTTGTGAATCATGGCCATTGTGTCTCACAGGGAAACATCCTTTACGACGCAACTTTGACCACGTAGTGCCTTTACAACACAGGTTTTTAAACGCAAGTCATTACAACGAATTGCGCTGGGGGGCGCTCTAGGATAGGTAATAGTTTAATTTACTATCCAACACCTTCCCTACTATCCACGGGGACTGGAGTTGGAATAGTAAATTAAACTATTCACTATCCAGCACCCCCCAACGCAAGTCGTTGTAACGACTTGCGTTGAAAAACCTGCGTTGTAAAAGCATGCGTGGTAAAAGCATGCGGTGTAACAACGTACATCCGTCTCACATAATACACGCATATGCTGTCTGACAGAATTACACATGTACACCCAGTCTTACAGACAGGCAGACAGACAGAAAGACAAACATGCAGATGCAGACATACACACATGCACATAAACATACATGCTGTTCATTCAACATCTCCACTTAAGCTTAGGTGGTACCACTGGTGCTTTTATGGATCAGTTTCCAATGGCAGTAGAGAACAGTTTGGCAGAACTGATATGCCAAGGTCGTGTAACAACTGAAGAGGAGTTATTTAAAGGTAAGCACCATTATCTCACCCCTTATTAGATTAGATTTGCCTTTGAATGCATTTTTTCTCCAAACATTAAATACAGGTCTACGGTTAAGGTACAAGGTGCAAATTAATTATGTTATAATCGTTTTGTTTGCTTAATAAATAGCATAAAATAAAGATGGCCCAATCGTCTTCTTATCGGCTCACAACATTTTTGCAGGTTGGGCGCAGTAATATAGTTAGCTCACACTGAGTTGTATAGAACCCTTTGATGTTACACAGCGGAGGGTATGAATCCACTGTACCCAAGTCACACAGGCTTTTGGGAGCAATTAAATATTTAGACTCTCTAAGACGATATAGCCATCTTGGGCAAAATGCAAGCATCGCGACTTTTTTGTTGATTACGGGTCAGATGTACGATCATAGCATTTTGCAACTCGCAAATTGCGATAAATTGCGCGTCGCCATTTCCAAGTCACAAAATGCTATGTATAACAGTGTCTGAGACAATGTTTTTGATTTCCAATAGGGTCACAAATTGCATGCCTCATGAATTTGCGACTTAAGGGTCTGTGTAGCTTGTAGTGGTGTTTTCTAAAGCTTTTGGAGTCGTATTGTAGTGGCGTAGTTTACATTACTAGGCTAGTAGATTTGGGTGGAATTACACTATAATAAAGATAACAACATATGTGTATTTTACTATTTTCTCTATATGTCGCTATCGCTATATTGCTGTGACTCCCTACAAACTCTAATATGTACTTACATTATCTAAATCCACAGCGTTGACTCGTTTTGCCTACAAGCTTCAAAATAAAAATAAAGTCCACAAAGATACATATAACAAAGTATGAATGTACGTAACTAAATAGTCCTCAAAGTTTTACAATCTCTTCAAGTAGCGTTATCTTACACTGAAGCGTTTCCAAAAAGTGTTCTAGATTTTTTTAGACTGTTGTAGAAGTTAGAACATCTTACTTGCAATATGCCCCTTATTTTGCAGATTAACTTATCTCTTTCTTTTCTTTCCACAGGTTCCAATGTCCATGAAGATGGTGTGCTGCTCCAAAGTTCTGGAAATCAAAGAATGAACACCACATCAATTATCAGGTAAGCTTCCCTGGATACTGGATTGCAACCGTGGGAAGTCCGGAAAGCTAAACACCATCTCGAAGCAGGTGTGGCATTTAATACTCATGCCACACCCAAGATGGCCACCACGTAGACGTACACGCAGCGTTACATCGTGCCGTTCCTCTTTCCTGAGTGCGAGATGTACAAAGAGAAGGCTCGAGTCTAATAAGCTTCATTTTTATGTTTTCTCCTGCATTGCTTGTTCTGTCGCAGTGCTTGTATATGTAAGTGGCATGCTGACGCGGAGGCACAGCGCTGCCGGCCTGGATCGGAGCTGTGTTTAATGTACGCCAGGTTTGCTCTTTTAGAGTGTGACTTTTAACTCTCCTGTCATAATTTTATTATTTTGCTGATTTTAAATAGTGGGGTAATTTTACATACTTATCCTCACGGACCTGTTTGCACTATATTGTTTGGACAAGTTGGCAGCCATCTTGGGGGTTAGCAGACCAGTTGTTAGACACTGGCTATTTAAGTGGCACGCTGACGCGCAGCGGGTGGGCCGAAGGCACACCTAAGGCAAGCCTGTCTGTGCTCGTCCGCGCTCGGACCGGGCTCAGGTCTAGTCCTCCTGGCCGTTTGGATACAGAAATTATGACTTATACAAGGCAGGATCTTCTTATCCTAAACCATGGAGGGGGGTCTCAAGTTTCCCATGGCTCCTCTTGGAACCTTCGCGCAATTGTTCAACAAGGGTCTGTTTTAATTGTTGTTCATATCCGCCCCTTATAGTAGACCACTCTACCACTGGCCCTCACAAAAGGCCGGGCGGGGGGAAAAATTAGATGATATACCTTCACTTAAATGTGCACTTATGAATGCTAGATGTATGATCAAACATAGCACAGAGTGCAGGCTGTCATTGAAGAACAAAATATTCAACTGGCATTCATAAGAGAGTCCTGGGCAGACCAAGCCTCTGGACCTAATTTAGTCAAAGCCATTCCCCCAGGATTTTATTGTCACACACTGGACAGACCTCTTAGGAGAGGGGGTGACAAGCTGTGATCTATCATGATTCATTGAAGCCTGTCTTCCATAATGCTGACAACGCTTCTTGTGAGGCGCTTTCATTTAGCCTCTATACTGAGCATTTATTACTCTATCGCCCTCCAGGCCCTAGGTGTGGCTTATTAGAGTTGTTAGGTACTCTACTTGAAGAAGGACTATGCTCAGATTCCTTTACAGTACTAGGGGATTTCAATTTTTATCTTGAGGCCCTACTGATCCAGATACCATCATACTGGAGCAAATGATGGAGGCTGGGGAACTCAAGCAGTTGGTTGAAGGCCCAACACACCTTAACGGGCACACGTTAGATGGGTTTTATTCTAATAATCCAAATCTGACCTGCACGATGATACTCCCATTGGCATAGTCCGATCACAGCGCTATTCGATTTGAACTGAAAGAGTCAAAAGGCCTTATAACCAGACCTGAACCCATAAGGAAGATTGCAAAAAGAGCCTGGAAAGATGTAGATTGTTTAAAATTAGAAGGGGCACTGAAGAGAACCTTTCACCCTCTCCACTCTGCTTATACAGATTGGATAGACACAGAATGCAATAAATGAGGTCCGGCCAAACAATAGACCCCAAAACAGGCCCGACCCTCAGCCCTGCGGTACTCAGGCGATTTAAAAAAACAGAAACAGGCCTGTAAAAGATTAGAACGGGTATAGAGAAAATGGTATTAAAGCAAGGATAAAGAAATTTAGAAGCACAGTCTCAGATCTTTTAAGGAACTTCTGCTGGAAACAAAAAATAAGTTATTTTCAGAACCAATTTCTCAAGCCAAGTTCAAAACCAAAGAACCTTTTAAAACTATTACTAAACTTGCCACACCAAGGCCCCTAAGAGCTTAAGTAGTCCAGAATTGTGTGAAAAATTGGAAACTTTTTTCCAACAAAAGGTGGAAGGTATTTTTTCTACATTCACTTTAGTCCAGAAAGGTGAAAGGGTGCAGCCACCTACAAAGAACCTAACAGACCCAAACCTATATCAGTTTTAGATAAATTCTCATTGCTAGAAACATCGGAATCAATTAAACATCTGAGCTCTATTCGATCAGGATCTCCCATGGACCCATGTCCGGCGTTTGTATTAAAATTAATTCCGGAAGTCATAGGGTCAGCTCTTACCCCTTTGCTCAACAACATATTTACCACCGTCATATTTCCCAGGGATTGGAAGAAGCCTCCAATCTCCCCCTATCAAAAAACACAGACTCTGGATCCTAAGGACCCAACTAGTTATAGGCCAATCTCACATCTTCCACTTCCTGCAAAAATTGCTGAAAAAGCTATGAATACCCAGCTCAGTGTATTTCCCCGAACTAATAATCTACTCGACCCGTCTCAATAAGGGTTTAGAGTGGAACATAGCACGGAGCAGGCCTTAATTAACTCCACAGAGGAAGTAAGGGAGACCTTGGACTGTGGAGGCAAGGCAATACTGATTATGCTAGATTTGGCGGCGGCCTTTGACACGGTCCACCATGAAGTACTGATGGACCGGCTGTCTGAAGCAGGGGTACAAGGTGCTGCATGGAACCTCCTACAGTCCTTTCTATATGAAAGAACACAAACAGTTGATCTGGACAACAATAAGTCAAAGTCGTTTTCCCTCACTTGTGGGGTGCCTCAGGGCTCATCATTAAGCCTGACACTTTTTTATGTGTACGTGATGTCTCTGGCAGGTTTGATGAGATCCTTTGGCTTCCAACTCGCCTCCTATGAGGATGACACTCAGATTGTGTTATCTCTTAGAAATGGGGAGGAAAAGGAAACTGAGGCATGTTTTCACGATTGTATGAAAGCTATTTGCGGGCGGATGTCGACCAACTGCTTGAAACTAAATTCAAGCAAAACAGAGGTCATCATATTCAGGAATAACCCACACCTATGCACACCAGATTGGTGGGCATAAGACTTGGGTATTTGCCCTGCTCCTACCCAGCAAGCAAAAAATCTGGGGGTTTTAGTGGAAAACAAACTTACGTTTAGTGACCATATAAGCATGGTAGTATCAGTCTGTTTTCTGATACTTAGAATTATAAAAAAAATAAAGCCTTATTTTCCAGAAGGAAGTCTCAGGTGGTGGTCACGGCACTTGTTCTGGCAAGTCTGGATTACTGCAACAGCCTGTATCTGAACACCCAGAAACAGCACATTAACAGGCTTCAGATCGCGCAAAAAGCGGCGGCCAGGTTATTGACAGGGACACCTAAATTTGTCTCTGTAAAAAAAGAACTAATACAACTTTACTGGCTCCCTGTGAAACAAAGGGTACGCTTTAATGCCCTCTGTACGGCCTTTAAAGCCTGCAATGGAATAGGCCCGACCATTTGAGGCAGAGTCAAATGGTATGTTCCTAGAAGGACTCTTCGTTCCACAGGAGCAAACAAGTCCTAGTTCCCACATTTAAAAAAGCCAGTTGGGGAGGTAGGAGTTTCATCACCTGCGCATCTAACGGCCTGGAATTATCTGCTGTTCCACTTGAGGAATGCAGCAGTTCTCCTCTCTTTAAGTAGGGGGCTGAAAACATGGCTGTTTACCCAATTACATAATTTCTCTGATAACCAGTAGGCAATGCATAGAGCCAGGACACCTCAGGGTAACCGTTGCACTCTAAAAGTTCAATTAACATATCATAACATAATAACTTACTCAAATTTTGCCAAAAATGGGAAATGAACTGAGGGCCTTGATCGGAAATAACAATGGAAGGAAGTCTATGTAATCGAAATATATAATGAGTGAATATTTGAGCTAACTCTCATGCAGTTGGGAGTTTTTTTAGGGGTATAAAATGAGCCATATGGGTGAAATGATCAACTACGGTTAAAATCTTATTAAAACCTGCTTTGGTGATTGGGAGTTCAACAATAAAGTCAAGGGACACCAGGTGCCACGGTTGAGGAGGTATTGGTAATAGTCATAGGAGGCCACTAGGAGCTTGATGTCAGGACTTATTTTGAGTACACACAGCACATATTTCCACATATTTTTGAATGTCATTAAACATGGAAGGCCACCAGAGAAGACGTTTTACTAATTGGTAGTTTTTTGTAATGCCTGTATGTGCTGACAAAGGTAAACATGACTTAGTTGAATGCAGTTTTTGGTACAAGACGTTGTTCACTCATCCACAACTATGTATCTTTCCAAATAAGAAAAGGATAACAATCTTGCCACACTTTTAATGTATTTGTCTTTAATTCTGATTGTGTTTCTTGTAACAAATCCTTGTTGTAAATGCCTACTTGGAAGCAATGTGAAGGGAGAAGTTTCTTCTATGCATGTACGAAATAAAGCATCAGCTTTGTTTTTTTCTTTCCCAGGACAATAAGTGATGGCAAAATTGTATTCATGAAAAAACAATGTCCAGTGAAGTTGGCGAGCGGACAGGGATTTTACAGATCATAAACATTTGAGATTACGGTGATTCGCATAAATAGTTATTGGATGCCTAATTCCTAACAAGTAGTGACGCTATTCCTCAAATACATCTTTTATGCTAGTAACTCTCTATCTGCTATTGCATAATTTATTTCAGCAGGTAGTAATTTCCTGGAATGATAGGCTATCGGGTGCATTTGTCCTGTGTCTTTATGTCTTTGTGACAAGATACCGCCTATGGCATATTGTGAAGCAAAACATTTGTGAATCCTAAAAAGCTTTGAATTTGTTTACTTGTGGATGGACTAGGCAAATTGAGAATTGCTTCTATCATTTTAGGGTCCATTTCAATACCTGTGGGCTAATAACATATCCTAAAAAGTCAATCTTAGACACATGAAACATGCTTTTCTCCAATTTGACATATAAAAAGTGTTTTAATAACTGCTGAAGAATGGCTCGCACTTGTTGTGCATGTTCTGAAGGAGGCTTTGAGTAAATTGATATATATCATCGACCCTTTGACGGATGTAGAAAAGGGGTATGACCTCTTCTGTTCTTGGATCACCAGGGCCTTGGACTCTCTGATACCTATTGTATCAATTAAAATCAATTCCAGAGAGTCGAGCCCCTGGTACGATGGCGCTCTTCGGGCCCTAAAGGGTGCCTGCAGACGGGCTGAGAGGGCTTGGAGGAAGACCTATGGGGCTGATCTAAAAGCCGCATACTCCAGGTCCGTCAAGCTCTACCATCGAGCTATCTGCCGAGCCCGTGCGGCTTTCTATGCCGCTGAATTCCGGAACAGTTCTAATCCGTCGAAAGCCATCTTTAAGGCCGTTAAAGATCTTACGACGAAGCGGACTACCTCTACGACCGAAAGCTCTCTTTCCCACTGTGAATCCCTTGCATCCTACTTTCTAGGGAAGGTGCAAGCTATTTATCGGACATTCCCTGGTACAGGGCACAGTGAGGAAAGTACCAATGGGGTTCACCATCAGACTACTCTGCTTGTTTTCCCCCCCCTCACCTCGGACGGCTTTGACAAACTTGCACTGCAAGTTAAATCTGGATCTCCATCCGATCCAGTAAGGCCTGCTCTTTTTCGGGATCAGGCTTTTATGGGGCGTTCAGCTGTATGCTCCCTTGTCAACCTGTCCTTGGAAACGGGAGTTGTTCCAGCCAAGTGGAAACAAGCCGTGGTGTCCCCAATTATTAAAAAGCCCACCCTGGACCCATCTAAGCCTGAAAGTTACCGCCCCATCTCGTTGCTACCCTGGCCAGCCAAGATTACTGAGGCCCACGTCAATCTGGCCCTGTCTGAGCATTTGGTACGGACCAATGCCCTCGATCCCACACAAAACGGATTCCGTGCTGGGCACAGTACGGAAACCGCGTTACTTGTGATGGTGGAACATCTCCGGGCAAGGTTGGATGCTGGTCAAACGGCGGCGCTTATTTTGTTAGACCTTAGCGCCGCCTTTGACACGGTGGACCACAGCATCCTCCTGCACCGGCTCGAGGAGACTGGTATTGGCGGTCAGGTGCTGCAATGGTTCCGCTCCTTTTTAGACGACCGCTCCTTCTGTGTTGCCATCCCTCCCTTCAAGTCCAATTACCAACCGCTGGCCATGGGGGTTCCGCAAGGGTCCTCGCTGAGTCCCACGTTGTTCAATCTTTACGTGAGACCGCTGGCTGATGTCGCTAGGCAGTGGGGCCTAACTTTGGTCTCATATGCCGACGACACACAGCTGGCGGTTACTCTCAGCGGGGACGCGGAAATTGCGGCCCCCAGGTTTCAGTCTGGACTGAAGGCGGTGGCTAGTTGGCTGACAGGCAACTGCCTTCAGCTTAATGCCACAAAGACGGAGGTGATGGTCGTCGGTAAGGGAGTGGAGCTGTGGGGCGACCAATGGTGGCCTTCAGAGCTGGGACCCACTCCGATTCCGGTGTCGGAGGTGAAAAATCTGGGGGTATGGCTGGATGCCGGCCTCTCCTTTGTAGGGCACACACAAAAAACTGCGGCCTGTTGTTTTGGACTCCTAAGGGGCTTGAGACCAGTTCTCAAGTTCTTTGATGCCCCAACCAGGCAACTGGTGATCCAGGCTACTGTCATCTCTCGCCTGGATTATGCCAGCTCTCTCCTGGCTGGGGCTAACCAGGCCGAACTAACCCGTTTGCAACGGGTTCAGAATGCCGCGGCGAGAGCGATTGTTGGCCTGCCCAGATTCAGTTCTGTGGCAGGTGTCCTTCGCTCTTTACATTGGCTTCCGGTTAGGAAGCGCATTCTCTTTAAGATCTTGTGTCTTGCTTTTAAGATCCTGAGAGGTATCGGCCCGGAAATCCTGTCGAGCTGCCTTTCCTTTTATGTCCCCACCCGCAGCCTCCGCTCCCAGGGTTTGGCTCTTGCGGTGGTCCCCAGATTCAGGCTCAGTCGTATGGGAGGCCGTTCGTTTAGGGTCATGGCTGCGTCAGCATGGAACTCCCTCCCTGTTGAAATCCGTCTGATGGAGGACCTTTTGACCTTCCGGAGGGCGATAAAAACTTTCTTGTTTTAGTTGTATTGATTTTATTTTCTGTTGTGTTATGTTCTGCCTTGTCTTTGCGCCGGGACGCTCCTTGGCTGGAGTATCTGTGCGCATAATAAATCACCCTAACATAACATAACATAACATACACCACAGAACAGATGTCTAAGAAAACCCTCAACACTTCATTCATATAAAATTGATATGAGGCAGGAGTGTTGCAGAGTCGCAAGGGCATGACTTGGTATTCAAATAGACCGAACTTCATAAGAAATGCAGTCTTACATTCATCACCCTCACTGACTCGTACTAGATGGTAAGCTCCATGTAAATCAAGTTTGGTGTATATAGTAGCATCCTTTATGTGATCAAACAACATTGGTATTAAGAGAAGTGGATACCGATTATAATTTGTTTTTATGATAACCTTATTCAAGGCACGATAATCGATACACACACAAAGCTCTTCCCCTTTTTTTGGTATAAAGAAGAGGGGCGATGATACAGGAGACTGCAAAATTTCCTAGCTAACGTGCAGGAAAGTTTCAATTCTATTAAGGAGGCGGAGGCGAGGATTAGGCTGTCACTTTCTCCATTTATTTGTACTCCAGCAGCCATTAAAACATTATTCATTCACATTCCAACTACATTTCCCATGAACAACGGGAAATTAGAAACAAAAAATGTCCCAACAGCATCTGTCCAATCCCAAGCAAGGGCTCCTCATATCTTCCTTCGTGGGCACGCTATCCTCCTCTTTATTCCTGCGACACTTCCACAGTAATTTGCCACTTATTCCTGTTTGCCAGTATCAGAACCTACGGTATAAGTAAAACTAATTAAGCATAAAAGGAAAAACTCCTGGAAATTGCTTAACACTACTGAACTATTCAACTGACAATAAGAACAATACCATTTGCAACGGCATACATTTAAATACTTCATCATAAAGATTTTACTTACCACACCAACGCAGAATTCTGGGTGGGGTTTCGAATGAAGACTGGGTGGGGTAATCCTCGCCTCCGCCTCTTTAATAGAATTGAAACTTTCCTGCACGTTAGCTAGGAAATTTTGTATTCTATGTCAGGAGCGGAGGCTTCTGATTAGGCTAGTTCAAAGCTTATCCACCACCAAAGAAGCCAGTGACACTACTGGCTTAAAGTAAAATCTTTTGAAGGTGGAGTCCGAGAACCAGTCTGCGGCCTTCAGAATGTCCTCGAGACGAGTCCCCAGGGTAAAAGCCTTGGATGCCATTGCACCTCTTACAGAGTGGGCCCCAAACCGGGAAATATCTATGCCAGCCTCCTGCATAACCCAGCGTACCCATCTCGCAATAGTAGGGGACGAGACCGCCCGTGTGGTTTCATAAGAGCAATGAACAACTGCTTGACACCCTGTGGGCGT
The DNA here is from genome assembly GCF_964261635.1 of Lissotriton helveticus. Taxonomy (NCBI): domain Eukaryota; kingdom Metazoa; phylum Chordata; class Amphibia; order Caudata; family Salamandridae; genus Lissotriton; species Lissotriton helveticus. The sequence goes on from NC_136059.1 coordinate 1,456,445,354, forward strand.
ATATCTATCGTTGCCACTTCGTAGGCTTTTAGAGCTCTAACCACACATAACTTAGGGACATCCGGGAATGCAGGATATGATACAGAGCGCGAATCGCACTTGATACGCCTAGAAATGTGAAAGATGACTCCATCCAGAGTAAAAACACGTCCTGTAAGGTCTGAAGCCCTCACGTCTGAGACCCTGCGACAAGAAATTAAACATAGTAACATAGCGAGCTTCGCTGAAATCTGTTTCTTCGATAAATATTTATTAGATGGTCACTCTCGGAATAAGTTCAGAACTTTGTTCACATCCCACAAAACTGAGTAGCGGGGTACTGGAGGTACCGATAACCTGATACCCCTCAACAGTTTACAGACCAAAGGATGCTCCCCAATCGGGTGATTATCCAAAGGAACATGTCCCGCCGAGATTGCTGATCCAAAAGGTATTTATCGACCTGTACGCTAAACCTTCACTTGCCAATGAGGCTAAGAAGTTAAGGACATGAACAACATCCACCCCCACCGGATCCACTTGTTGTCGCAGACACCAACTACTCCATCGATTCCAGGCTGATCGATACCTCTTATTGGTGCTGTCAGCCAATGATTTAGCAAGCAATCTGCCAGCGTCCTCCGAAAGACCCGGGACCTCCCAACGTTGCCTGTAACCCGCCAGGCCATCAGGCGCAGGTGGCCCGTGGTTAGAAGATAGTGAGGATTCCCTTGAGGATCTTTGAGGAGACCAGGATCGAGGGGTAAAGGGATTGGAAAATCCCAGGAAAGTTCCATCAGAACTGGAAACCAGGCTTGCAATCTCCATATCGGGGTGACCACCACCAGATCCGCCTGCTGTCTCCTCACCTGGGTCAACATTCTCATGATCATCGCAAAGGGGGGAAACGCGTACCCCTTCTCCTTGCTCCAATCTTGAAGGCAAGCATCCACCGCCGATGCTTCCAGGTCCGGGTGCCAGCTGTAATAATGCTCCAGTTGGGCGTCCAGACGAGAGGCAAAGAGTCCACTGAAAATGGACCCCATCGGGACTGGATTTCCTGGAATACCTTGGGATGAAGCTGCCATAGGCTGGTATCCTTCCAGTGACGGGAACACCAGTCTGCCACCTGATTGGACGACCCGGGAAGGTGCTCCGCTGATAGGGATATCCTGTTGGACAGACAGTACTCCCACACATCGCGGGCTAGATCGGATAACACCCTGGACCGGGTCCCCCCGAGATGGTTGATGTAGCGCACCGCCGCTACATTGTCCATCTTCAGAAGGACACTGCTCTAAATCCTGTCCTTTGTCCAGCACTTCACCGCAAACGAACCCGCCATCAGCTCCAAGCAGTTGATGTGGAGGGTTCTTTCTGCAGATGACCATTTACCGCTGGTAGAGACCGCGCCGCAACGCGCTCCCCAGCCCGCGCCACTGGCATCGGATTCTATTACCAGATCTGGCTTGGAGCGGAAGATTGCCCGACCATTCCAAGCCTCCATATGTTCGATCCACCATTGCAACTCCATTCGTGCCTCCTCTGTGAGGGTACCAACCTGAGAGTAGGTAAGACCCTTGCGCAGGTGGAAGGCCTTGAGACGCTGAAGGGCCCTGTAGTGAAGGGGCCCCGGGAATATCGCCTGAATGGACGACGACAGAAGTCCTACCACCCTGGCCAGGTGTCGTAGAAAAATCGTAGGTCTTGCCAAAGTACGTCTCAGCTCGTGCCTGATCTTGGATAATTTGCTAGAGGGCAGCAACAAGGTGGCCGCCACCGAGTCTATCAGAAACCCAGGAACTGCATCCTCTGAGACGGGAGAAGGTCTGACTTGCCCTCGTTGATAACAAACCCCAGCGACTCCAGAAGGTACACCACCTTCTGTAGGTGGACCATCAACCTCCGCGGACATTGGTTCATGAGGAGCATGTCGTCCAGATAGATTATCAATCGGACGCCCTCTGAACGGAGACGCTACACCACCGGCTTCATAACCTTGGTGAAACACCACGGAGCAGAGGATAGTCCGAAAGGAAGGGAGGTGAACTCGTAAACCTGCAAGCCCCACTGGAACTGCAGAAAACGTCTGTGAGGGGCAAAAATGGGGATCGTGAGGTAGGCGTCTTTCAGGTCCAGACGGACCATCCAGTCCCCCTTCCTGAAGCAGGTCCCTTAGGAGGTGAATGCCCTACATTTTGAAATGGCAGTATATGAGCCACCCATTGAACTCTTTGAGGTTTATCACCGGACGATAACCTCTGTCCTGCTTCTCCACCAGAAAAATATTGCTGAGGAATCCCCGCGGATGTAGGACCGATCGCGCAATGGCTCCTTTCCGGAGAAGGTCCGCGACCTCGTTGTCTATCAATGTACACTGAGCCGGTGAGAATGTTATAGGTCTAGGTCGAAGGGGCTGCCTGGGAATCCCCGAGTACTCTATTTGGAATCCTCCGACGGTCTGCAAGACCCAAGCGTCTGAGGTAAGCAAAGACCAAGCGTGAAGAAAACACTGAAGCCTGCCCCCCAATCTCACCCCGTCGCCTACTGAACTCTCACCTCTCTGATTATTGTAGCCTCCGTCTCCTCTGCCTCTGCAACCACGGCGGCGGGGAAAACCTCTGGTTGGATAGAAGTTCCCGAACTTGTCTGGATCCTAATATTGTCCCCTGTGGGAGTCGCCAGTCTTGAAGGAGGCTCTATTGTAGGGTCTGCCGGTCGAGCGCCCCCTGCCACGACCGGCTGCGCCAAAAACACAGGGGGTAAAGATACGTTTGATTGACGTTTGGGCCTTATCTAGGGAATTAAACGTATTCACAAACTTGCCCAATTCTTTGACGAACAGATCTCCGAAGAGATGACCTTCCGCAATAGGGCCTGCCTCAGATGTAGCCAGTTCCCCTAACTTAGGGTCAATTTTAATTAGAATGGACCTCCGTCTCTCCGTGGAAATAGACACATTAGCATTCCCTAAAAAAATAATTGCCCTTTGCGCCCAACCTGATAGCGTGTCCAGGGAAATTAGGGAACAGGAGGCCTTGGCGTCTTCGGCCATGTCCAGACTTTTTGCCAAAGGCCCTGCCGTGTGCAAGAGTTTATCTTGGCACGCTCTCCAGGAGCGATCAATGCCCTTCTTGGGATCCTTCACAAATTTGGTTAAAAAGGTGGACATCTTAGGGTCAATCTCAGGGGTAACCGCGACCTTACCCTCTAAGGTAGAACGCGGGCACTCAGCCCAAAGGCAACAACGGACTTCCTGATCCAAAGGCTTACGAAGCCTGGCCGCCATGTAGGCCGCCACCTTGGGAGCCGGGACCCATTGCGGTGAGCGCGGGTGTAGCAACTCGTCCGGATTAAGCATGTCTGCACAAAGTTCAGAAGATGACGTCTGGGTGGGCTGGGAGGGCCTCCACGAGTGCTCTGGCTCTGCCATACCCATCTGACGTCTGAGGGGACTCATCCGGGTCTACAGTGGCCACCTCATCCGGATCCCCATAGCCCCCAGCCGGGGTCTCCTCAGATGTCTTAGCGGGTTCAGAGGTCTTAGCATCCAAAAACGCCTTCTTTAAACGCGAAAATGCATCTGCATCGACCCCCACATCCTCAGAGCCCTTTCGTTTAGAATCTACCGCGGTCGTTGATGGTTGGTCTGGAGTTAGGGGTTTCACTGACCCCGAAAGGTCTTCCCTCTGACCGAGGGGTTGGCATTGTGCTTGAAGCAAATTGATTTTCTTCTCCAGTGGCTCAACCACCCGGGACACAGCCTTCCATATGGAGGAATCCATAACCTTGCAAAAATGGTCATCGACGGGTAGGTACATGACCTGTTCCTCCTCCTCCTCCTCATAATATTCCTGATACTCTATAACAATTACCAGCAGTTAGCTGCTCAGGACTAATGAAGGGAAATACGGTAGGGTAGAACCCTTGTAATGCTAGCCCACACGTAGCAGGGTTATAAAACACACAGGGACCCAGCAGCCTCCCAACTATGAGGCACAATGGTGTAACTCTGCCTGGGCCGGTCCCTTCACTATCACGAGCGTCTTACCCACAGCACGGGTGTTCAGGCTCCAGGCAGGGGCTCTGAAATAATAATATTATGCCAAACGCTGCTCTGAAATTAAGGAAGCAGTGCGAACGCTGTAATCGCACGTTTAATATCTTCCCCCGTGGCGCGCCAGTCAATTCGAGCCGCTCAAACCGTCAATAGACCCAGAAGCGGAACTCGACGACTCGCGCCCACCGGGTGGTAAGCTCCGAGGAGCGGCAGCGAAAGGCGCGCGGTCCCCTAGCGGCGGGAGGCCGCCCGTGCACAGAGCCTCACAACGTCAAGACCACGACAGGAGCGGAGAAAACCCTCCCGCGGTGAAACGAAAAGGCGAAACCTTCAATGGAAATAAACGCATACGCTCGCCAGCGCGATACCGTTAAACAAAATATCGCATAACATATTTCAGTCAGTCAAAAAGTAAGAAGACAAAAGCACTCATCTGTATGCTGCTGGAGCAGCGATGAAAGAGGAGGATAGAGTGCCCACGAAGGAAGATATGAGGAGCCCTGGCTTGGGATTGGACAGATGCTGTTGGGACATTTTTTGTTTTTAATTTCCAGTTGTTCATGGGAAATGTAGTTGGAATGTGAATGATTAATGTTTTAATGGCTGCTGGAGTGCAAATAAATGGAGAAAGTGACAGCCTAATCAGAAGCCTCCGCTCCTGACATAGAATTTGAATGTCTAATGAAACCATTTACAAGATATTCATCCAGATACGTTCGTAAATATTCATTCTCTTTTTCAGTAAGAGCATTATGACTACAAGGTAAGGTAGCCCGGGAACTAAATCAATCCAACAATCAAAATCTCTATTAGATGGTAAAGTGTTTGCTTTTTGTTGATCAAATACGTCAAGTAAGTCTGAATATTCAATGGGCACTCCATGGAGAACTAACACACTTTTTGCTTCTTTTGAGAAATCATAACCTTGTGCTATAATATTATTAATTATTTATTATTATTATTATTTGTATGGCGCGGTGAATCATCCCCCAGGGGATCTCTCGGCGCATGGATAGCAGACATCATAGTTGGAAAGTGCTCATTAAAACAGACAGGTTTTAAGACGTTTCTTCAATTGAGCCAAGTTGGAGCAAGTCCGAAGATCCTCTGGCAGACTATTCCTGTCGTTGGGGGCTAGATGAGCAAAGGCACAGCCACTCATCTTGACTTTCCTAATTTCCGGGTGCAAAGCAGCTTTTGACTGCTAGAGCTCAAATGGCGCACTGGAGTATACCATTCTAGTTTTTTTGTTAGGTATGCCGGGCCTAGCCCATCAAGAGATTGAAGACCAGGCATATGAGTTTATAAACTTATCTTTTCCTGAAAGCCAGAGCCAGTGTAGTTCTTGTAACAGGGGTAATGATGGAGTTTGTGCGGGTTTGTTAAGGGCAAGGCGTGCTGCTGTATTTTGGTCGACTTGCAGCCTTGATAACAGATCTTCCCTGATCCCTACCAGTAGTGAATTTCCATAGTCTAGTCTACTTACTAGAATCACCTGTATAAGGACCATTCTGTTAGAGGGAGGAATCCAAGGGAAGATTTTTCTCAGCATGCACATCGTACCAAAGCACCTGCCCGAGAGGGTTTTTACATTGTCCTCCATAGCAAGTCTGTCATTGATTACGATGCCCAGATTCTTCACCCTTTTTTTGGTATGGGATCTTCCCCCAGTTCCACAGGCTACCACTCCGCGGTCCATAACTCCTCAGCTTTCCCCAACAGCAGGATCTCTGTTTTATTGGAGTTCAACTCTAGGAAGTTCTTGCTCATCCATGTGGCTATTTTTAGCATGCAGCTCTTAAGTTTTTCTCTGGTTGAAACAGGTTCCTTCTTTATGGGGACTATCACCTGAGTGTCGTCTGCATAAGATATCGTTTGGAACCAGCAAGATCTAATAATAGAGGCCAGGGAAGACACATAGATATTGAACAAGGTGGGATTTACGATGGGGCACTGTGGTACCCCCTAATCCACAATTGTGGTCTGGGACGCAAATGTGTCCTATTGTACACATTGTGATATGTTGGTAAAAAACTATCCATCCATTTTAATGCAGTTCCTCTGACACCAATCTCCTGCAGCTTATCCACAAGGATTCTGTGAGAGATGGTGACAAAGGCTGCCGACAGATCCAGGAGGACTAACATCGTGGGTATTCCCTCGTCCAACTACATTCATATTGAGTCTGTCACCTCCATCAAAGCAGGCTCAGTGCTGTAACAAGCACGGAAACCAGACTGCGAGGGGTCGAGCAGGTTACCTTGTTCCAGATAGCCCGAAAGTTGTCGATTAATCAAGGTTTCCATGATTTTTTAACAACATGGGAGAAGCGAAATAGGTCTATAGTTTTGTAAGTCTGCAGGATCCACCAGTTCCTTCTTAAGCAGAGGCTTGATATAAGCCTTCTTACATTTTGAAGGAAACGAGGATGTGTCTAATGGCAAATTGCAGACTTCCAAAATTGAATTGGACAAGGCCGCTGCCAGATCTGAAATAATGTGGGGGGCACATCTAACGGAGAGCCTGACTTAATGTGTGCCAGCAGAGATAGAACTTGCTCAGAGGTGATGGCTGAGAAAGTCTCTTCTGTTTAAAACGAGTGGCTAACTCATCACATAGCCCCTGCATGGGTGGGAGAGAGGAATTGTTAGCTCTAGGATTAGTAAACTTCTTGAGGATCTTGAAGAGCTATTTAGAGGAACACTTTGCTTCGGTGATTCGCGTACCTAGATACGATCACCAGGCCAGGTTATAATTCTTTAAGTACGTTCTGTGTACAATTTATATGCCAGTTTGCTCTCCTCCAATTTTGATTTATTTTATTTATTTATTTATTTATAAAGTCTTATATAGCGCGAACGTGACCCACGAGGGTATCAGAGCGCTTTACAATAGAAGAGTAAGCCATGGAAAAGGTAGTCAATACAAACAACATGTCAAATTGTCATAGTAGAGCAATAGCATCTGCAGAACATATTACGTTAGACATTGTGCTATCAGCCGCACAGATCTATATCCCACGAAAAACATTAATTAGCAAACAATTGTGGAGCAACAGGGGATGTGATAAAAGACATGCAGCCAGATACGTCCCATACTTGGATTTAGGACATTAGTTTGTTCATTAATAGACTTTTTACTTCCTTTTTGAATACAGTAAGGGATGTGATTCCACGCACTCTGGGTGGAAGAGAGTTCCAGATCTTTGGAGCAATCCCTGAAAAAGCTCTACAGCCTGTTCTCTTCTTTCTGAAGGATTGGGGTTTCAGAAGTAGAGTGGTCGCACTTCGTAGTTGTCTGCAGCCACCTGATTTTTCTAACTTTAGCGCCAAGTAGCTGGGTGTATTGTTGTGAATTGCTTTGTGCGTCATGCACGCCACTTTAAGGTGTATTCTTGCTTCATAAGGCAACCAGTTCAGTGCTTTCAGGGTTGGTGAGATGTGATTGTTTCTTTTGGTTCCTGATACCAGTCTAGCCGCAGCATTCAGAGCTGCTCTCAACGGTGCAAGCCTGTATTTCGGGAGACCAGCGAGGGTGGTACTTCCGTAGTCTAGTCTAGGTAGTACCAGAGCTTGTACAGCAACTTTTAGGTCAGCCTGGGTGAGGAAGGGTTTAAGTTTTCTTAATATATTCATTTTGTGATTAGCTCCCTTGGTGGCAGTAGAGATGTGCGCCTGCATATTCAAATGTTTGTCAATGGTGACACCTAGGGATTTAGCCGAGTCTATGATGAGGGGGACACAGTCAAAGGAGGTTAGGTGTTTTAACCAGAGGTCTATCTTTGGGGTGTAGTTTGGTGGTGAGATGAGGATAAATTCAATTTTTTTGGTGTTTAGCATGAGATGGTTGTTGGTGAGCCAGCTTTGCGTGTTCAGAAGCGTAGTGTTAAGAGCAACAAAGTCATCTGGCGAGGAGATTTTAAGGTATAGCTGCGTGTCATCCGCATAAAGGTGATATAGAATGTTCGCAGAATTCAGAGCATTCGCCAGGGGCTCCATTAACAAATTGAAGAGAATGGGTGAAAGGGCAGATCCCTGAGGTACACCAAGAGTGACCATGGATGGTTGCGAGAGTGAGTTCTTCATCTTGAATCTTTGAGATCTGTTATTCAGGAAGGAGGAGAACCACTGTAGCACAACGCCCGAGAGGCCCATCCTTCTTTCCAATAGGGCTAGGAGCTTATCGTGCTTGACCGTATCGAAGGCGGAAGACAGATCAAGGAGTATTAAAAGGCATGATTCATTTCGATCAAGCATCATTAGTATATCATCCATAATGTGCGTGAGTGCAGATTCAGTGCTGTGCCCACTACGGAAGCCCGATTGGTGACTGTCTAAGAGGTTGAAGCTCTCAATGTGATTGCATAATTGGATTTGAACACATTTCTCCAATAGTTTAGCCAAGGTGGGGATATTGGTTATAGGACGGTAGTTGTTAGGATCAGCTGGAGAAGCATCAGCCTTCTTTAGTATAGGAGTGACCTGTCCTATTTTAAGGCAATCCGGAATGACACCTTGAGTCAAGGAGGCGTTTACAATTTTAGACCATAAAGGTAGTATAGCGGTTTTCAAAATCTTGAATAGGGCAGGTGGCAAGGGATCCGAGAAGTGATTGGAAGGGTTGATTCCTTGTAGAGTGTTGAAGATAGTTTGTTGAGAGATTGGCGAGGAGGTGTGCCAGGAGGCATTGTTTTTTGGTACTTCCCTTGGATTAATATAATTAATAAGGTCTTCAGATAAACCGTCCAATTTGGGATCTAGAGCCATAGGATGGCGGATGGCCAGCTTTGATTGTATGTCTAGCTCAATAGTTTTAGTCTTTTCATGGAAGAAACTGGCAAGAACATCACATGTAGGTGTGGCCAGGTTATTTAACTCACTGTAGTTAGTTGTATTGCAAGATTGTTCCTTGATGATTTCAAAGAGTTTTTTTGGTCGGTTGCTCGCTAAGTTCAGCTGAGTTCGGAAGAAGTCTGCCTTTGCCTTAAGAATCTTCCTATTGTATGAGTTCCTCAATTTTCTAAGATGATCAAGGTTGAAAGTGCTAGGAGCTGATTTCCAAAGACGTTCAGCAGCTCTTAGCTGTCTACGCTCCAAGTTCAGGTCTTCATTGAACCAAGGTTTGGATCTCTTGGTGGAAATATTTTTTTCCTGTAGTGGAGCTGTGGAGTCAAGAGTTTCAAGCATCTTGTCGTTGTAGAAGGTTGTAAGCTCATGAACATCAGTTATGTCAGACATTAGGGACAGCGCAGAGTTGTACTGGTTTACTAGGGAGATGGGATTGATATTTTGTAGATTCCGTTTCCATTGTTTTGACTTTGACGGTTGTCCCCTTTAATGCATTACTTCAGTATTGATGGAGAAGAGGATGCAGTAATGATCAGACCAATCACAGGGAGTGATGGATTCCAGTAGGATGATGTTAGATTTGGCAATGATGAGGTCCAAAGTCTCTCCCTTGTTATGCGTTGGGCTGTCACAGAATTGGGATAATTCCTGTTCTGATAGAAATTCTTTAAAACAGCCTACAATACGATCACTAGAATTATTCCAATGGAGGTTGAAATCGCCTAAGAAAATATGAGGAACTAGGGAGTTGGAGTTGGATGCCATGATCTCCATAATCTCATCAATACAAGTCAAGTTATCACCAGGAGGGTGGTAAAATATGTGTAACTTACAAGTGATGTGCTTAGAGTCTGAGATATTGATGCAAAGATAATCGCACGACGTCAGTTCAATGGAGTCTGCTTGTTTAACTGATAGAGAGTTACGATAAATGCAGGCTACCCCTCCACCAGTTTTCCCAATCCTATCAAGTCAAATTAGATCGTGGGAGGGAGGAACCAGTAGGTCGAGAATGGGAGATGAGGAGTTTGTTAGCCAAGTTTCTGTGAGGACCAGAATGTCTAAGTTGTCATCTAAAATGAGATTGAAGATATCAGAAGCATGTTTGCTGGCAGATCTACAATTTAAAAGCCCACACTTCAGTTTGTTGAACGAAGGGATTGAGGCAGTCAGTCCTAAATTGATGTGAGTGAGGTTATCTCTGTTAATCGCTCTGTTATTAAGTGTAGGTTCTCTGAGGGGGTTGGTTACAATGGATTGCATTGCGCTGCAATGAGACCTACTATTGTCAGAATCCAGAGCATAGGATGTAAGAAGGTCATCAATGTCACTGTCAGAGAGGTGATCGCTTGGTCTCTTTGACCCAGAGATGGAGGATAGACTATCATGAATGGAGTTGATCGGGAGGGAGACATAAGGTGTAGTTATACTAGGTTGGGCATAGGTTTCGTTGTGTTGAGTAGAGTTATCAATGGGAGCATTAGTGGAGTAGTAGTTTCTCGTTTGGAGACTGATCAGATTCACTGTGTCATTGGTGGCTCTATGTAGGGTAAGAAGATCTTTCGATATGGTTGAAAGGTTAAGCATATCATCCTTAAGATGAGATATGCTGGATGCTAACATATTGATTTGGTCTATCAGGACAGAGATGGGGGAGAAAGTAATAGGTGTTGGTGTATGAGCTGTTAGGGGAGGCGAAGTGCCCATGGTATCAATGTGCATGTCTTTTGCAGGAGTGGTATAATAGCTCCCCACTTGAGGTTGAGGAAGGGTCATTGAGTTCAATTTCCTCAATTTCTGCTCTCTGATTCTACAAGTAGCTTTTTCTGCCTTCAGGCTTTCTTAGTACCAAGGGGCTGGGGCCGTCCTATCCTGAACTGTTGTACAAAAGGGGGTGGTGATGGACGGAGCATCTGAATCAATCAAACACTCACACCCAGTCAAAATATCTGGGTTTAATCCATCACCTTTCTTTAGCCCACTCTGCCACCCCAGTTCAGACATGGCTATATGCAAATCAGTCTGACCCTGTGCCTCATGGAAACAGTCCAGCCCGAACTGCCAAGCCATGTCTTCCCTGGACCGGAAACAAGCTTCCACGGCTTGGCAGTTCGGGCTGGACTGTTCCCATGTAGCACAGGGTCAAGGCTGATTTGCATATGGCCACGTCTGACCTGGGGTGGTGTGGAGTGCAAAAAAATGATGGATTTAGGCCCAGATCTCTGTACTGGGGTGAATGTATGACATTGTTCTGCATTCTGTCCATAAATTGTTGTTTTTGCATTTGTCCCCCCGAGTGGGATGAGTATGCTCAGACGTGAGTCCCATGCTCTCCACACCACTGGAGTCAAGCTATCCAGGCTGATGAAGGCTGATAGCCAGAAACTAGTCCTTGGATGCTTGATTCCGGTCCAGGAAAGACATGGCTTGGCAGTTCGGGCTGGACTATTCCCATGAGGCACAGGGTCAAGGCTGATTTGCATATTGCCACGTCTGACCTGGGGTGGTGTGGAGTGCAAAAAAACGATGGATTTAGGCCCAGATCTCTGTACTGGGGTGAATGTATGACATTGTTCTGCATTCTGTCCATCAATTGTTATTTTTGCATTTGTCACCCCGAGTGGGATGGGTATGCTCAGACGTGAGTCCCATGCTCTCCACACCACTGGAGTCAAGCTATCCAGGCTGATGAAGGCTGATAGCCAGAAGCCGGTCCTTGGATGCTTGATTCCGGTCCAGGAAAGACATGGCTTGGCAGTTCGGGCTGGACTGTTCCCATGAGGCACAGGGTCAAGGCTGATTTGCATATGCCCATATCTGACCTGGGGTGGTGTGGAGTGCAAAAAAACGATGGATTTAGGCCCAGATCCCTGTACTGGGGTGAATGTATGACATTGTTCGGCATTCTGTCCATCAATTGTTGTTTTTGCATTTGTCACCCCAAGTGGGATGGGTATGCTCAGACGTGAGTCCCATGCTCTCCACACCACTGGAGTCAAGCTATCCAGGCTGATGAAGGCTGATAGCCAGAAACCGGTCCTTGGATGCTTGATTCCGGTCCAGGAAATACATGGCTTGGCAGTTCGGGCTGGACTGTTCCCATGAGGCACAGGGTCATGGCTGATTTGCATATGGCCACGTCTGACCTGGGGTGGTGTGGAGTGCAAAAAAACGATGGATTTAGGCCCAGATCTCGGTACTGGGGTGAATGTATGACATTGTTCTGCATTCTGTCCATCAATTGTTGTTTTTGCATTTGTCACCCCGAGTGGGATGGGTATGCTCAGACGTGTCCCATGCTCTCCACACCACTGGAGTCAAGCTATCCAGGCTGATGAAGGCTGATAGCCAGAAGCCGGTCCTTGGATGCTTGATTCCGGTCCAGAAAAGACATGGCTTGGCAGTTCGGGCTGGACTGTTCCCATGAGGCACAGGGTCAAGGCTGATTTGCATATGGCCACGTCTGACCTGGGGTGGTGTGCAGTGCAAAAAAACGATGGATTTAGGCCCAGATGTCTGTACTGGGGTGAATGTATGACATTGTTCTGCATTCTGTCCACCAATTGTTGTTTTTGCATCTATCCTGAACTGTGACTGCCTTAATCGGAGCGATAATGTCGAAGGCCGATATTATCGATGACTCCAACATATGCATAGCTGTATTACTGTCAGTACCGTTACTAAGTGACGAGGGAGAGAATACCGAACTAAATGATGTTGGTGTCACTTTCCTCCATGATCTACGAGAACTCCTGCGCCCTTGAGGCTGGTTTATTGGTTTCGGCATGATCAGAGAGAATCCAAGAGCCAAATGATCAGTCAAACGTAGTGCTAGAGGGGGTTCTACTCTGAGATCCTGAATGTTCGTAAAGATGTTATCCAGGGTATGTCCCACTGTGTGTGTCAGACTACGTATTTTGGGGAAAAGACCTAGGGACTCCATAGCTGCTAGTAAACCTGCGAAGTGTGTGTTGGAGATAGTGTCTAAATGATGGTTAAAATTCCCTAGGAGTAGGAAATTATCTGCTTGCATGGTATATGGGGCAAGGTTTTCCAGTAATGGCGCACAGAAGGATTTCTTGCTTTCCCCCGGGGGTTGGTAAACTATAGCTCCCATCACCCTGATGCCTTGGGCAGGCTCCATTGTGAATACCATTAGTTCCATACTAGGGGTGGGGATAGTATCCAAGATTGATATGTTCTATCAAGCTGTTTTTAAGATAAGAATTATGACAATGATCAGAACAAAACGTTACTGTCTTTTTTATCCAATCAATATGGGGATTATGTTGGACAAGCCATGGTATTCCCAATATAAGGCAAAATTGAGGTGCATCTATCACATCAAACTGAATGTGTTCACTTTGATGATTGGTATAAATCATGACAAGTTCCCCTGTATGGTGTTGTATTAAACCAGAAGTTAATTCCTTACCATCTACTGCTCTTACAATTTCTGGTCTGATTTTGGGTAGTACCTGTAAACCTAATTCTTGTAGAAATGTTATATCTATAAAATTACCTGTAGCACCAAAATATATGAATCCATCAACTGACCACAATTTCCTTCTAATAATGTGTGATAGTAGTGTCACTTGAATTCTGAGGTGATGGGAAGCTAATTCAGGGGTGGTCGAGGCCAAACTAGAAGATAAACCTGTCAAACTGACCTTGTCTTCTGTCGAGTTTTTTAGTTTTCCGTCTGCTGAACTACAACCACATCAGTATTCTTTGATTTACTCTTAATTGGACGATTAGAACATTCTTTTACAAAATGTTCTGTTTTGCCACAATATAAATATTGATTAAGCCTTCTACATGTGTCTTTTTCTTCTTTAGTAAGTGGGCCGCAGATAGTTTTGATTTGCATTGGTTCCCCAAGATCTGTCTTAGTAACTGTGTCTGCTTTATTACTACTCTTTTCCCTAAAGACGAATACTTTATGATCTGTTCTACTTTTTTCACCTTTACATTCTGATAGACGATGATTCAATTTAACTACTAAATCAATGAAATCACTGACATCATCCGGGGGTCTAAAATCTGAGTTATCATATAATTTAATTTGTCTTTTAGTCCTTCATAAAAGAGAGATACTTTTTTTTCTTCTGGCCAATCTGCTTCAATTACCAGTCTATTAAATGTGGAGATATAATGAAGCAAATCAGAAGATCCTTGTGTTACATTTAGTAACTCATTATCTGCTGTTTGTACAAAGTCATGTTTAACAAAGTCTAAAATTGTATAATATTGGATCGTTCCTTTCTATTAAAGGTACCGACCACACGGCTGCATCTCCACCTAAGTATGATAAAATGAAGGCGATTTTGGGTGAGTAATTGGGAAAAGCAGTTGGTTTTGCCATACAATGCATATTACACTGATTTATTAAAAATAGTACATTTATTGCTATCTCCATGAAATTGTTCAGGCGGCGCCAGTGGTATGGGAGTCGAAGTTATACCTTTTATCTGCATAGGAGCATTAGCAGTGGTCTCAGAGGGGCTAGTTGGATTTTGAAAACTAGAAGGTTTAAGGACTGGTTTATTTGGTGAAGGTAGACTCCAGGTTTGACGTGTTTGTAAATTGGTTTGTAAAATCGAAAGATCTCTGCGTAAGGCAGCATTTTCAGACCGAATTTCAGCTAATACTGTTGCTATATCTTGAAGGGAGATTTGCTGGTCTTGATCCATAATGTCTGGGCGAAACTTTGTCTTGGACTTAACCTTCTGTCGAGGTAACAATGCGTTCTTTTATAAACAGCACGGGACTCCTCCTTGAGGACACACGTTACTTTATAGACGTGACATATTGGGATATCCAATTTTCTTTCATTCCCTTTTTGTACATGAATTTCATTTACTCATATAAGTCACAGTGCCATATTTGTAGACAGGAAACCACACGTCCACTACCACCTACTAACCTCACTTTCCATACAATTAAAAATGTGAGGAAAGAGAGAGAGCACCTCACGGTAGAACCGCCACAAGGGGTTGCTGGCTGATGATTGCCAGTTTACCCTTCTTTAAGCTTCTAAACGCCGGTGGGACGCGGCAGCGAATCCCAGAAGCACGTTGGGTTTCGCAGGGACACGTGATCAGCTGACACGGATACCCTGAGAGGAGGTGTGCGGGTATGTTGTAACTTCGCTACCTCGAGGTGTTGAACTGAAAAACACAGTGAAATGAATGAAAGGATGAACCCCTGTAAGCCCTGATGAAGTTGCGATACAAGTTGGCAACGAATCATGTTGGCAATTCAGCATTAGGTTTGGTACAATAGAAACCAATTTTAGCTTGGAAGGTTTGCAGCCCAGAATAAAATCGGAGTGGCCAGCAAGCCTCTCAATTTTATAGGTGAAAATTACACTTTTTGATTTTTCACGAGGGGTGTCTTTGTTGACTTGTGCACGAGTGGGAGTTATTATTTATGTCTCCTTAATAGTGAAATTATTTGTTGATTTCACTTACTCTTTTCTTTTCCTTTTCCTTCTTTCACGATTGAGAGAGAGTTACCAATGATGATAAGTGGGTAAACTGGCAATCATCAGCCAGCAACCCCTTGTGGCGGTTCTACCATGAGGTGCTCTCTCTCTTTCCTCACATTTTTTCCTTGTATGGAAAGTGGAGTTAGTAGGTGGTAGTGGGCGTGTGGTTTCCTGTCTACAAATGTGACACTGTGACTTATATGAGTAAATGAAATTC
Organism: Lissotriton helveticus; assembly: GCF_964261635.1. Taxonomy (NCBI): domain Eukaryota; kingdom Metazoa; phylum Chordata; class Amphibia; order Caudata; family Salamandridae; genus Lissotriton; species Lissotriton helveticus. Next base: position 1,456,460,947 of record NC_136059.1, read on the forward strand.
ATATACAAAAAGGGAATAAAAGAAAATTGGATATCCCAATATGTCACGTCTATAAAGTAACGTGTGTCCTCAAGGACGAGTCCCGTGTTGTTTATATAGGGTTTGAGTGGGGGGCGACTTCCTCCTTTTTTTCCCCCTTGGCTCCAAGTAGATTTAAACAATGCGTTCTTACCTTAAGTCCGCAAAGTTGTGTTTCGCTGAGACGTTATGGACGTACTTCCCAGTGCCCTACCTTATAACCTGTGTTGTCTGTAATTCACTATGAATACTTAATAGGATTCAGGGAGGAAGGCTGGATAATGGACGCGTGAGGGATCCTTGTTGTTGACCAGTGAGGCCACAAGAGCACTTCTTTTAGTATTCGCACTTACTTACTTTGCCTATTTTACCTCCCCAATACTTTAATTTAATGACCCTTTTTACTAGAGGCCGTCCTCCTGGGCCTTACTTAATTCGGGTAGGTGGAGAAGCTCACCCTCTGTCTGAATTTTGTTTGTGCACATCGCGCTTCCTGGAAGAAGCTATCTGCTACAGGGAGATTTTAAACAAATCCTTTTGTGTCGCTTATGCTGTTTAGTTTAGCCGCTTTTCCCCCGTTTTGAACAACTGTTTAGTATTTTAAAATAACTGTCCTCGCTTCCTTACCTGGGTCCTAACTCCACGGAACGCTCTCTTGCACAGCGGTATTACGCCGCAAGCACCGCCATTGGGGCGGGCCGGTCCCCGCGCTTTGATTACTAGGGGCGTCATCTTGGGTGGGGTGGAGTGAGACTCCTCAGCTATTTGCTGAAGCCTGTCACGCGGACTGGCTAGAGGCCGTCCTCCTGGGCCTTACTTAATTCGGGTAGGTGGAGAAGCTCACCCTCTGTCTGAATTTTGTTTGTGCACATCGCGCTTCCTGGAAGAAGCTATCTGCTACAGGGAGATTTTAAACAAATCCTTTTGTGTCGCTTATGCTGTTTAGTTTAGCCGCTTTTCCCCCGTTTTGAACAACTGTTTAGTATTTTAAAATAACTGTCCTCGCTTCCTTACCTGGGTCCTAACTCCACGGAACGCTCTCTTGCACAGCGGTATTACGCCGCAAGCACCGCCATTAGGGCGGGCCGGTCCCCGCGCTTTGATTACTAGGGGCGTCATCTTGGGTGGGGTGGAGTGAGACTCCTCAGCTATTTGCTGAAGCCTGTCACGCGGACTGGCTAGAGGCCGTCCTCCTGGGCCTTACTTAATTCGGGTAGGTGGAGAAGCTCACCCTCTGTCTGAATTTTTTTGTGCACATCGCGCTTCCTGGAAGAAGCTATCTGCTACAGGGAGATTTTAAACAAATCCTTTTGTGTCGCTTATGCTGTTTAGTTTAGCCGCTTTTCCCCCGTTTTGAACAACTGTTTAGTATTTTAAAATAACTGTCCTCGCTTCCTTACCTGGGTCCTAACTCCACGGAACGCTCTCTTGCACAGCGGTATTACGCCGCAAGCACCGCCATTAGGGCGGGCCGGTCCCCGCGCTTTGATTACTAGGGGCGTCATCTTGGGTGGGGTGGAGTGAGACTCCTCAGCTATTTGCTGAAGCCTGTCACGCGGACTCGCTAGAGCCCTTTATTAAATAATGGAAACGACGCGCAGCGTGTACGCGCATCGTGGGCGCCGCAGTAACGCCGGAGTCACGCCAGAGTCCAGCCCGTCTGCGCCCGTCCGCGCTGAGGACGCGCAGGACGCCTGGACTCTGGACTCTGCTGATGCTACATCTTCTCTGCACAGCTATTCCCGCCAGGAAATGCTGCGACTGAAACCCCGTAGATCTGGATGTATGCATTCTTTGGAACCAGACAACCTACTCCTCCCTTTAAGTTGTGGCTGCTTCCCTAACTCCAGGCCTTCCAATCCCCTACGTAGTTCTTCTCTCGGGTCCCCTGGTGCCATTGGGCCCATAACTATGATAGCAGAAGGTATTCTGGTAAATGCCCGCTCTCTTGTTAAAAACAAGATCATGTTTAGGGAAATGGTCTTAGATAGAAATCCGACCCTAGTGTTCATCACTGAAACTTGGGCCAAAGATTCCTCTGGCCCCGATCTAATCGAAGCGGTCCCTGAAGGGTACTGCCTGGCTAGACTTGATAGACAGGGTCGAGTGGGAGGTGGTATAGCGATCCTCCATAAAGACCACCTTCAATGTCATACTTCATCTATTCTGGACTCCCCGGACTCTTTCCAAGCCCTTCATTTTTCCATCAGGGAAGCACAGTGTCCTCTCTTTCAAGGAATTTTATTATACCGACCACCAGGTCCCCGGACTGATTTTACCCTTAAACTTCTTCAGGCTCTGGAACCATACTTTGGCCGAGAAAACTTTTCCATCCTGGGTGATTTTAATTACCACCTAGAACAACAGGACACTCCAGATACCTCAGGACTTATTGAGGCTCTGGCTTCCTGTGGGCTTACGCAGCGCGTCAGCAGTGCCACTCATCGGGCAGGCCATACGCTGGATGGTATTTTCTCTAATGACGGTCGCATAACCACTAAGGACCCAGTGCATCTATCCTGGTCCGATCATTTTGCAGTTCCATTCCATCTGGAATATCTGCGGAGAAATGATAGAAAAAAAGGGAACCATGCAACGGTTACGGCTAGAAATCTTAGGGACATTACCAGCCATTCTTTTGCGCCCTGGACTGCTAGCCTTTCCATTAAAGGCAAGGATAATGTACAGACTGCAGTTGGTCATTTCGAACGAGTTGTAACTGAAGCTATGAATGAGCTAGCTCCTATACAGACCCGACGCCGAGCAAGGAAGAGACCTTCGGCTCCATGGTTTTCCGACTCCCTTAGACTCCTTAGGCAAGAAGTAAGGAGGAAGGAAAGGCTTTGGCACTCCAGCTGGGATTTTAAGAATAAAGAGGCCCACAAACTCCTTGTCAGGAGATATAAGGCCGAGATCGTGCAGGCGAAACAAGATTACTTTGTTTCCCTGACAACCTCGCTGTCCTCGCCGAAGGAGCTTTTTACAATTGTCGACTCGTTAGTCACACTACAATCCCCGGACCCTGTGATTCCTTCGCAGGATTTATGTGATAAGATTGCCTCATTCTTCCACACTAAAATATCTGATATCCATCTAGCTCTTGAGAAGCAAAGAGCTTGTATTAGTGTGCCCACCTCCCTGGTCTTACCGAAGGTACCTGCCCTCGATGCCTCCCCTCTGGACATCCTGGATTCTTTTCCACCGCTAGAATTGCAGGATCTTGAAGCACTGCTTAAAAAGATCAAATCTGGTTCCCCTTTGGATACTTGCCCTCTGAAAGTCATCAAGCAGTGTGGGGAGTCCCTTCTACCACCATTGCTAGATATTATGAACCTAGCAATAAGAGATGGTGTCTTCCCCTTGGAATGGAAGAAAGCAGTAATCAAACCCCTGCTAAAGAAGGCCTCCCTGGATCCGGAAGTCCTGAAAAACTTCCGACCAATTTCGCTGCCTCCCGCCCCTGCGAAGATGCTTGAGATACATCTAAATAAGCATCTCGCTGCTTTCGTAGAAAGCTCGGGCTGCCTTGACTCTTCTCAGCATGGATTCAGGAGGGAACACAGCACCGAGTCGGCCCTCACTGTCGTGTTTGATAACATCCGCTCGACAGTGGATAGAGGCCAGACCACCCTCCTGGTCCTGCTAGACCTAACTGCCGCCTTTGACACCCTCTCTCCCTCAGTTCTTTCATCTCGTCTGAGGGATGTGGGGGTGAGGGACGCAGCTTTGGACCTTCTAACCTCCTTCCTTACTGGGAGGGAACAGAGAGTCAAGATGGGTGAGTTCCTATCTCCATCCCAGTCTGTGCTATGTGGGGTCCCACAGGGGTCGGCTCTCAGTCCGACCTTATTTAACATCTACGTGACCCCACTGGCCAGACTCATAAGAACTTTCGGGATGGAGGTAGTCTCCTATGCTGATGACACTCAAATACTCGTCTCTCTCTCCCATTCAGATGTGCAGACCGCCTCCAAATTTAGTTCATGTATGGAGGCGGTTGGTCACTGGATGATACAGAACTCCCTTAAACTGAATGGAGAGAAGACTGAGGTGATGGTGTTTGGCGGGAACGAAAACATCTGGTCTTCTAGCTGGTGGCCTGACTCACTTGGAGTGTGCCCCTCCCCCACTTTATCCGCAAAGAATCTTGGGGTGATGGTAGATCCTGCCCTGGATATGAGCAGACAGGTGAGTAGGACCATCTCCACCTGTTGGGGCCTTATCCATACCCTGCGAAGGATCAGGAAATATCTTTCTGCGCAGTCCAGAAAACAAATAGCCGTCGCGCTCATCAGCTCTCGTCTGGACTACTGCAATGCGCTGTATGCGGGGCTTAATAAGACCCTCGTGCAGCGCTTGCAGGTGGTCCAGAATGCCGCGGCCAGATTTGTCTTGGATGTTCCAAGCCGCTCATCGGCCACTTTGGCCAGAAAAACGTTGCATTGGCTCCCGGTAGAGTACCGAGTACGCTTCAAGGTCCTGTGTATGACATACAGGGCTATTGCCAGAAACTGTGTCTCTGGAGTAGGCTCTATCATTTCTCCCTACATTCCTGGAAGGAATCTGCATTCCTCCGGGAAAATGCTTTTGTCAGTCCCTCGGGTGCGAAGAGCAAGATGGGGTGGTAGGGCTTTTTCCACTCTAGCTCCGAAATGGTGGAATGATCTTCCCCTGGATCTAAGGTCCTTACCCTCCCTGCAGACTTTCCGCGGGGCCTTAAAAACTCGTCTTTTTCTGAAAGCCTATGTGTAAAGATGATTGATTTAGACTTTCGATATTATTGTTAGGCGCCTTGATACCTGCGGGTTATTGTTTTTGCGCAATATAAATTTTTATCAATCAATCAATCAATCACACGTAGTCTTACCTGCGACTTAAGGGTGTTTTAAGTAGCTTGTAGTGGTGTTTTCTAGAGCTTTTGGAGTTCTATCACAGTGGCATAGTTTACATCACTAGGCTCGTAGATTTGGGTGGAAGTGAACTATAATAAAGATGACATATGTGGATTCAACTATTTTCTCTATATGTCGCAATGGCTATGTTGCTGTGACTCAATACAAACACTGACGAATATATGATGTTACAACGCGATCAAAGTGATTGCGGTATGTAACATCGCAGTTTTACAATGCAAGTCGGTACAACCACTTGCGCTGGAGGGCGCTGGATTTAGGAATAGTAAGATTTACTATTCCAACACCAGTCTACGTACAGTAGGGAAGGTGTTAGAATAGTAAATCTTACTATTTCTTAGGTTAGAGCGCCCTTCAGTGCAAGTCGATGTAACACTTGCATTGTAATGGCTGCGTTCTAAAAGCATCGCGGTGTAATCACCACGATGTAAAGGATGTTTCTCAACTCCGACATGTACATACATTATCTACATCCACAACGTGGACTCTGTTCTCTTACAAGCTTCAAAATAAAAATAAAGTCCACAAAGATACATATAAAACAGTACGAATGTACGTAACTAAATTGTCCTCAAAGTTCTACAATCTCTTCAAGTAGTGTTATCTTACACTGAAGAGTTTTGTAGAAGTTAGAACATCTTACTTGCAATGAGCGCCCTATTTTGCAGATTAACATATCTCTTTCTTTTCTTTCAACAGGTTCCATTGTCCATGAAGATGATGCGCAGCACCGAAGATCCGGAAACTGAACAATGAACACCGCATCAATTATCAGGTAAGCGACCCTGGATACTGGATTGCAACCGCTGGAAGTACGGAAGGCTAAGCACCTTCTGGAAGCGGGTGTGGAATTAAATACTCATGTCATACCCAAGATAGCCACCACAACAAAGATGGCCGCCACATTGATGTATGTGTAGTGTTAAGTTGTGCCGTTCCTCTTTCCTGTAACAAATCCTAAGTGCGAGATACTCAAAGAGAAGGCTCGAGTCTAGTGAGCTTCGTTTTAATACATTCTGCTGCATCGCTTGTTCTTTCGCAATGCTTGTATACACAACAATGAATTCCAAGATGCAGATACATTTACCTATGACAATACCATGACATTCCACATCAATCAGTCTTTTTTTTTCTGTTTCATTTTAAATTCACAATGAATACCTCTCAATATTTTATACCATGAAGCATTGTATGTTACAAGTCACAACAAACATAAATACGTTTTTGGGTCCCCCTCAGTACAAGGTTTGGATGGATGTCACAGAGCCCGTATTGGGATCGAGACAGCTACTCGCAAAGTGGGGTTGGTACACGGGCCACACGTTTTTTGCTGTTGCAAACGGGCCCGAAACCCCTTTGCAACCGCAAAAAATGGTCGTACATCTGGCCCTACATTTAGCAAGTGTTTTTCTCTGGGAAGTCTTATTTGTTTGTACCCAAAATCAATTTTTTGTAATATGGTAAGAACATTTTATGTCTTAATGAACAACTCCTTTTCCTGTGCTATCATATGTTTCTATAGCATATACTTCTCACTCCTCTATTCCCGTGGCTTCCCCTCCCTTGACCATCGATAGAGTCCGGCCACCATGAATGCTATACTGCATGATTTATTACCCATTGAGATTGTGTATTGTCTTCAATTAATATGACAACATGACAAGACTGACATCTATTTCCCCACACCTAATTCCAGTGTTTGTGGTATCTTTGACAGCTTCGAGTAGCTTGTCGTATTTTGTTGCATCCTTTGTCAATTACTTAGATTGGCAGGCACATTGAGGCATGAAGCAAAGAAGTGAAATATGTGGGAAGTATCTCCCTTTGCATGGACTTGTGCAAGCACAGCACTTTGTGCAGGTAAATATTCCTGCTTTTTTGTACACTGGGGGAGACGCTCTTACCGGCACTGGGGCTGCTGCATCCAGGTCACTCCACCACAGGCTCCTCACTCGCTACTGCTTGCCCCCGCCGCCGCAGACCATCCGCGGCCGCTGAGAGGGGCCGACAGCAAGCCAAGACTACAACTCCCAGTGTCCACTGCTTCGCGGGGACGCCGCCGGACCGCTGGGGCTTCCGCCCGGAGGCTTATTAGAGTCAGCCCTTCCCTTGGTGGAGCGGGGAGACGCTCTTACCGGCACTGGGGTTGCTGCATCCCGGTCACTCCACCACAGGCTCCTCACTCACTACTGCTGGCCCCCGCCGCCGCAGACCTTCCGCGGCCGCTGAGAGGGGCCGGCAGCAAGCCAGGACTACAACTCCCAGCGTCCCCTGATTCGTGGGGACGCCGTTGGACCGCTGGGGCTTCCGCCCGGAAGCTTATTAGAGTCAGCCCTTCCCTTGGTGGAGCGGGGAGACGCTCTTACTGGCACTGGGGTTGCTGCATCCAGGTCACTCCACCACAGGCTCCTCACTCGCTACTGCTTGCCCCCGCCACCGCAGACCATCCGCGGCCGCTGAGAGGGGCCGGCAGCAAGCCAAGACTACAACTCCCAGCGTCCCCTGCTTCGCGGGGACACCGTCGGACCGCTGGGGCTTCCGCCCGGAGGCTTATTAGAGTCAGCCCTTCCCTCAGTGGAGCGGGGAGATGCTCTTACCGGCACTGGGGTTGCTGCATCCAGGTCACTCCACCACAGGCTCCTCACTCGCTACTGCTTGCCCCCACCGCCGCAGACCATCCGCGGCCGCTGAGAGGGGCCGGCAGCAAGCCAAAACTACAACTCCCAGCGTCCCCTGCTTCGCGGAGACGCCGTCGGACCGCTGGGGCTTCCTCCCAGAGGCTTATTAGAGTCAGCCCTTCCCTCCGCGTCGCGGGACGCGCGCGGGCGTCACCGGGCAGAGCCCGGGCAGAGGGCGGGCCATCTGTGGCCATCAGTGGTCAGAGGTTGTTGGGTCGGGCCACCCCTCTTGGCTGCAGGATGGGGACGCGCAAACTGATTCCCATTGAAGGTGAAGGTAAGAACGCAAAGGTGCCCCGTAAATCAGAGACAATCATTTCCTATTTAACATCAGCTGTGGGGCCTCTAAACGACCAAATTGCCAATGTAGAGAAAGAACTGGGACTTGATCTGTCTACGGAATTAGTACCCCCTCTGGATGCTGCAATGCGATTGAGTACTGCTCCCCCTATCCCTTTAGAACCAGACATTATTGTAGCCAAACGGCAGCAGGGAGTCCTGAATAGCCCGGTTCCTGTAGATACCTCTCAGAGATACAGTCCAGGGGGGACAAAGTCACTTGATAACGCTAAATGTGGCAGTAAAGGTAATAATAGGAAGATTCCCCCTATCTCGTCTAAAGGGAGAGAGGATAGTACAACGAACCTTAGTCTCCCTGCTAACGTGAAGGACTTGATGGAGGAAATAATTGTATCCCGTTTGGAGCCTGTACTTGTGAACATTGGGAAGGACATAGTGGATTCTCTAAACCTTTGTGTCGCAAATATTGTCAAGAAATGTGAAACTATTGATAATTTCCTGAAGGAATTTAGGGCTCACCTTACAGGCTTCAAGGATGGTAGTGCCATGGGCGAGACTAAAGCTGTGATGTCTAGGCAGGAAATGGACATGCTACCCGCCCTGGGTACAGACACGCAGACCCTACCTGAACAACAGATACTCCAAGAAAAAAGGACAAAGATAACCATGAGGGCCCAACAACATCCTATACCTCTTGAGCCTGCACATAGAAGGTCTCTAGTCCAGGACTGTCATATCTCTGATCCCTGTGCCCCAAAATTACCTACATTGCATCTTCCCCCTCAAGCAGCCCCTTTAGTGGTAATTCTGACTGGAATTCCTTCTCTAAAAAATGGTGCCGTGGAAAAGGAAAATGAACTATTGAACAGAACTAAAAGGTGGTGCACGCAGTTTAGTAGTGGGAATATCGATATTGCCGCAAGTATAATTACTGCTAGAAGGGTTGAATGGGTTGGGAAACGGAGAAAGACTATCCCAGGAGACTGTGTGGTTGTTAATTTTAACAGAGCAAATATTGTGAATACTTTGTTGTGGGATGGTTCAGAGCTCGATGGACAAGGCATCAGGCCTTTACCTCTAGGCTATTTTTATCCCTTATCTTTCTACTCACAACCCAAATTACGGTCACCTAATGTCCCACAGATTCAATGCACCACCCTGAATGCCAACAACACTAAATGTCACTCAGATCAATCTCAGCAGGCTTTGCTGAGGGCAGATACAATGAACACTGCTGGACAGACTACTGTAGGGCATTGCCCAGAAATAACTTTAACCAATAGATTTTCAGCCCTGTCGAGTTTGGACATAAATGATTGACAACTATCCACTGATACAGCCGACATGGCCGTTATAGAACAGAACAGGCAGGTAATACCCTATTCTTCATATAAGGTAATCAGTTGGAATGTGGCAGGTTGAGAAAGAAAGTAAGGGATGACAGATGGCTAAATTTTGTGGTACAATATGATATAATTGCTCTACAAGAGACCTGGGACTCTAGTGATCTTTTTTGTCTAGATGGTTTTTGTAGCTTTCTAGTAAAGGCTACACCGGGACTGGGAGGAAGATCTAAAGGTGGCTTGTGCATTCTATCTTCACTTAAACTCCCAGGCACATTCAGCAAATTGGGGATCACCTCAGCTAACCTTCAGGGCCTGGAATGGTCTCGTCCTAAACACCTAACGACTTTAATACTGAATTTTTATAATGCCCCAGAGAAGGACACACAGAACAGACACCTAAGTACTTTGGTTACTTTTTTAGAAGAATATAAGTCATCGCACACTGCTTTATTCGATGTACTTTTAATGGGCGATTTTAATGTACACCCGTGTGGGTGGGATTGTCTGGCTAAACAACACATAGGCCCTTCTGGTTCAATTTCCACTCACTTTGAACATTCTCCACAAGGTGAGATGCTGGAAGATCTACTGGCCATTGTTAACCTATATGAAATTGAGGGAACTTGGGGGGAGGACAGGGCCCCGACTTTTGTAGGCAGAGATGCTGAGACAGTAATTGACTTCATCTTTGTCTCTCCTGGCGTAATATCTATAGGAGCAACCCTTGAAGTTGTCGTTTCGACTTTCAGCAATCACAACCCCCTTGTTTTGTCATTACTCAAGGGGGGTGATGCCTACAAACATAAGGATAGTGCGGAACGAAATCATGATAAACTTATTCCCAAGGACCAGGGAAGGAGGCTTAATTGGGCCAAGGTGGTCCCAGACACTTTTATGCAGGACTTAGAGAGCAAAGTAAAAGAGGACATGGAAATATGTCTAGATCGTTTGGCAGATGGTAAACAGGTCATTAACTCATTCACTAATATTTGTGCACAAGTCAGACATGACTTGAAGTGTAATAAGAAGAGGGACTGTCCAGATCTCCCAAGGTGGTTTGATGAGACATGCTCAAAAACCCACAAAGAACTATTATACGCATTAAAACAAAAACCTAGAAATCGGGAGCTAGTGGCTCCACTTAGAAAAAATTATAAACTTGCCATGGCTAACCGCAAAAAATGCATTAAAAATGAGGCATGGGAAAATCTTATGTCAATAGATGTTCTTAGAGACCGCTCTAAATTTTGGGCTGTAATTAACCACCCTTACTTCGCAGGCACAAATAACTCAATTATGGATTCTGTGATCCCAGATGAGATATGGGTTGCACATTTTAGTAAAATTTATAACAGTGAGGAGGACTATATTCCAGTGACGGACCCCACTCACAGTTTTTTAGCCCTCCGTTCGCCGTTTAAAGAAAATTAGGTTGAGAGGGCCATTGTGGAAATGACGAAAAATAAGGCGCTGGGCCCAGATGGTGTGCCCGCTGACCTCTATAGGAACCCATTGGAGTTTTGGACTAAGACGCTTACAAATGTTTTTAACTCCACAATTACATTGGGGTTTCCTTCGTCTTGGTCCACTTCTTCTATTATACATGTGTTCAAAAAAGGAGCAAGATCTGACCCTGCCTGTTACAGGCCGATCTCCCTGATTGACTCTGCCGTTAAAATCCTGGGCAGAGTCATCCTGCAGAGACTCGGAGAAAACCTAGAGGAGAGGAGGGTCCTTTCCGAACTACAATATGGGTTCAGGGCCAAAAGGGGTACTCTCGACCAATGCCTTAACCTCCACATGTTAATTAGCAAATACACCGTGGCTAAGGAGGGTTTGTTATACATGGCCTTTATGGACCTATCATCGGCCTTCGATCTGGTCAATCGCACAAAACATTGGACTATTTTAATTAATATAGGGATAGACCCACCATTGGTAAGATTTTTAGCGGCCCTGCACCAAGACCTGAGAGCTTCGATTAGAACCAACAGCGAGGGAGGAAACACTAGCTCCTTTACATCGAAACGAGGTGTTAGACAGGGGTGCATTTTGGCACCCCTCCTATTCACCCTTTACATAAACTCCCTTGAATCAACCTTGAAAGGGTCTACACCAGACGTTCCACGCGTGGGGGACTATGTAGTCCCAGTACTCCTCTACGCAAATGACGCGGTTCTACTGGCCCGCACTGGGGTAGGGCTGCAGAGACTCCTGGATGATTTTGGGGAATTTATGTCCTCCCTGGATCTACAGATAAATAACAAAAAATCGCATGTCATGGTAGCGGGGAAACGCCCCAAATCAGCTAAAACAAGAAAGTTTTATTGCAATGGGGAAGAGATTTCTAGAGTTCCGGTTTTTACTTATTTGGGCGTCATTTTTGATGAAAGGGGCACTTGGAGGCCACAATTAAATGCTAAAGGCATAGCTGTCACCAGATCAACCTCTGCTCTACTGAGCTTTGCAAAACGGTTAGGGTCACGCCCAATAGAAGCCTTGCTGACAGTCTACAAGTCAAAATGCCTTTCTATAGCTAAGTACGGTGCTTCCATTTGGGGATTTTTACCACTAAGTAAACTTCAAGTGGTGGAAAATAAATTTCTCAGATCTCTGTTAGTGGTACCCCAATCTACCCCAGTACTTTCAGTGCACACAGAGCTGGGTCTTGGTTTCATTAGTAATCAGTTGCAGATGGCACCACTTATCAGCTGGGTAAAGATCTGACTGAACTCGGAAATTAGTCTAAACCACTCCATCATTAAAGATTGTATGGCACTGGATAAAGTTAACAAAATCCCATGGTAAATGTATATTAAACATACTTTTTATAAACTGGGAGGCCTGATCTTTACACTACTCCGAGCTCGATTAAGAAGGGCGATGTTGCATGGATCAAGGAAAATTTTGTGGGCCAAGCGGAGCTGGAACGGGAGGCAGCAGAGGTTCAGAAACCGGGAGTCAGAGCTAATTACATCTTGCAGAATACCCCAAAAATGGAACCCTATTTGAACATCGTTACACGACCCTTCCATCGTAACCTCCTTGTGAGATTTAGACTTAACATCATCCAGTATTCCCTGGGGAACTATACAGTCTGGGGAAAATTAGATTCATCTATCCCCTGTAACTGTGATAACTTTTCAGATCAAACATTGTTGCACTTTATCATGTTTTGTGGCCACTATGAAGACTGTAGGAAACAGTTCTTAGTTCCAATTCTGAGAGAAGCAGGCTTTATACAAGTCCGGCCTGCACTCCGCTACCTACAACTTCTGGGTAGCACTAGAGTAATATATGGGGTCGCAAGCTTCTTGGTCGCAGCTATGCGTATTAAATCTAAAAAATTGACGCCAAAAGTCTAAAATGTATTTTTAATTGTAAAGTAATACCTCTAAAGATGAAATGCTCCAGCCTATGTAAATATTGAACCAGATTTTTAAAATGTAAGAATTGTTTTTTAATATTTGAACTGTCTTTTTACATATGTGATGTAATATGCTTTTATGATTTTAAGTAATCGAATAAAGTATGCTTTGACTTGACTTGACTTGTATACTGCTATTCTTATACACTGAATGTGAAAGGAGGCTGACACTTAAGAGAGCATGTGTGGCTCTGTTATTTGCAGAGCTCGTGGATTGAGTTCAAGCACTGAGCCTATCTATAGACTGCACGAATTGTTCCTGAAAAGTGGTGAAGATGCTTCCTCTACTCCTTAAGTTGCCAACAGCCTCTAACCTCTAACCCCAAGAAAATATGACAAGCTTGAACCAATGTGTAGAGTACCACCTGGCTGTTACTGTACATTCTGACCACATCTCACCCCCAGGGGATAAATAAAGGGTGGAGAAACCGCTTGAATTCGCTCAGTATACACCCGTTCATGGCCTCCGAGTCCCATCATTGTCAGTGCTGTGACCTGTGGCCCCTCCACGGGCCTGTACCTTAGCAGGCTCTTCACTGGTGATAAGGATGGTTACAAACCCTGCAGGCACCATTGAAATGGCCCTGCCCGTGGCTGAAGGAAAGCTAGATGGGCCGCTTGGAGCATGATGTGCAGAGTGTGCCCCTAGGCTAGTGGTCTGGCCTTCTACTTAGCTCCACCTGCTTGGCTCTCCATGAGGTCTCATCATGTCTTGCTGCCCCGGTGTGGTACTGAATGCTGCCGGATTTGGCCTATCACAAGTTGGGACTGTGCTCCTGTGGGCCCCTGCACTGATGTAAATAGGTGTGAGGTGCCACCTCCTGGCAAGAATGAGAACTGCACTGATTCTGCTGTGGGCTCCTGCATAGTAAAAGTGAGAGAAAGGCACCACCTGCTGGCAAGATCGAGCTCTACACTATTTCTACTGAATTCCTGGTCAGTTATTCTCCAGGGACTTTTCTGATCATGTGGGCCGTTTTTGCCTCCCTGGAAGACTGTTAGGCAGTGTCCACAGTTTCCCTTGTCTTCCTGGGAGAGTATTGTGGCCACCGCCTGAGTGTGTCAGGTCAGGAGTCTAGGAAGTGACTCCCAGTGCATCTCATGTGTGGCAAGGATTGCAGACAGTGGTGCTTGCCTCAGTCACCGTTTTGGATACACTCAATGGTGGAGAAGGAAATTGTCACTTCAGGCACTCGTGACCACATGTGTTTTGGCCCAGGTCCTGCAGGCTGTTGGAAACTTTCTGTCCCTTGGCTAAAATCTGCATGATGTTGGCGCAGCAAAAGGCTCCGTCTTCACCACTGCCCACCCCACTTACTCACTCATCAGTGCACAGCATTGCAGCTATTCAGTGAGCTGGTACACCCAGGACAGCCGTGCCACGTAGGTGCTCATGGTTTGGGAGACTGCAACATTACTTTTGCGCCACACGCTGTTGATGAAATGGACTTTGATGCTGCTGTAGCAACTTCATACCAGAATTTTGATCCATGGCTTAACCCAAACTACAAGAGGTTTAAGCTGCAACAGGCTCGGCAAATGGGCGATGTATTCTATGCTACCTCAAGAAATTAGTGAGAAAATGCGTCAACACTGACCAACCCAACACAATCAAGGCACAGCTAATGCAGAGTTGCAGGTCATCAGTCCTACTGTGGCTAATTTTGCACCAGTCACAAATCACCCTGGATGCCATCCTGGTTCTGGCACTTTTGTATGAGCTGGCAAACAGCCGAGCCTATGGCATCGAGGTGGCTCTGGCAAGGATGAAACTGCCTGATATGGCTCGCATTGTGAAGGTAAAGGAATAGCAAATGGACACCATCCAGATACACTCTGCTCACCCTCGCACCCCAAACACTTCATGGCAACTGGAAGGCAAGTGAGGCAACTGCCTTGCACACAAAAAGCCGGATATCTGCCTCCCTCGAGGGCATTCATGGTCACACTGTGGGCAACTGAACCACTCTGCCAAGGTGTGGTGGATAGAAAGGATACTTCTGAAATCAGCAACTAAAATGAAGCTGAGGGCTGCCCTGAGACAGCTGTCAATCGCTGAGGAGGAGTCCGAGAGGCAATCTTAAGGGTACAAGCCAAGGTTCTATCCTGAGCTCTACGACGATAATGATAGTGAAGTGTTTACCGTCTCCTTTGTAGGCAAAGAAGGCAACCGGAAACACCCTCTGCCCATGTGTACAGTGGAGATCAGAAGCACATTTAGAAGGGACCTCATAGCCACTGGAACCTCGGTCAATGTCATTGTTACCATTCAGCTTGATAGGATAACTCCACACACCAAGCTGGCTCCCACAGGGCGAGGATATACACATACGGGACACAGACCTGCTGCAGCTAATAGGAGTAGTAGAAGTGGTGGTGGTGAGCATAGGAAGGTTGACACAGGCCCACTTCTAAGTCACAGAAGGTGACACTGGCACCGTCCTGGGCTGCCACACAGCAGAGGGCCTGGGGCTTGTCTTCTTTGCAAGACAAATCCACGAGCCACGTGCTGTCACCATCATGCTTTAATTCCTCCAGCTCTTTGAAGGGCTGGGATGACTGAATATCACCAAGGTGTGGCTGCACCTTGATAACAGCATGAGGCCCACAATACTCCACACTAGAGAGTCCCCTTCCACTTGTGGCTACTGATGGAGTGGAAGCTGTGGAATCTGTACCAACTAATAGTGATTGAGGTGGTCACTAGCTTTACACCCTGGGTCTCACCACTAGTAATTGCACCCAAACCCAATAAGCCTGGAGCCTTTCGGCTCCGTGTGGACATGCGGCTTCCAAATAAGGCCATTCGCCGAGAACGGCACATCACTCCTACTATGGATGACATTGTGGCAGACCTGAACAACGCACAGGGGTGCTTGAAACTTGACCTCAATTCCAGATACCACCAGCTGGAGTTGGAACCAGTCAGTCGCTAGATAATGACCTGTATACGCCTCTGTAGTTAGCAGAGGTTAAACATTGACATATCCTCAGCAGCAGATGTATTTCAAGACACTGTCTTTGAAACCCTCTCTAGCCTTGTAGGAGTTCTAAACATCAGCAAAGACAGCCTGATCTTCTCAGACACCCAAGGAACATCATGTGAGGCTCTGGGCAACACTGAAGTGTTTGGCAGACGGTTGGCTGATGTTACACAGGCAGAAATGTTCATTTTTATGAGGATTTGATTGAATTCTTTGGGTATATATTCTCTACGGAAGAGCTGAAAGCGGGCATGAGGAAAGTGGAAGCAATACAAAAAGCATCGGATCCCCAGACTGCCACAGAGGTGAGGAGCTTCCTTTGGATGAAGAACTTAGCTACCATGTCTAAAACCGTGATGGCCCTGACAAGGACTGACTCCATGTGGGTGTGGAATGCTTGCAATTACTTGGCATTCTGCCAAGTGAAGTATGCCCTGCTGTCAGATTCCACCATGGCCTACTTCAACCCGAGATGCAAGACGGAACTGGTGATGGATGCTAGCCCCAGAGGTCTGGGAACTGTTCTTTTGAAGGAGAAGAGTGAGGGCTCATGGATTGAGACCGCATAGGGCATAGGCCAGCAGAGCATTGTCAGACACTGAGACTCAGTGTGCTCTAATAGAACGAGAAGCCCTGCAATCAGATGGGGTTGCCACCACTTCCATATTTACTTGTGCAGACAGCAGTTCATCACAAGCCACTTTTTACAGGAATGTCTTGACATGCTCCCCGTTCCCAGATCGAGTTGTGGCCGATGCAACTGCGGCCTTATTGGTTTGGTATAGTATATCGCCCTACGGTGAACAACCCAGCTGGTTATCTGTCTCCCTATCCGCAAGCTCAACCCAGCAGCTGCATTAAGGCTGAAGAAGATGAAGGGCTAAAGAGTTTGTGAGCAGGGTTGTGCGGGAAGAATACCCCTGAGCCCTGCTGATCGAGGAGGTCAAGGAAGCACCATCGCAGACATGAGCCTTTCCAAGACCAAGGAAGCACTCTTAGGAAGCAGCGGTGGAACTTCTTAGATGGTGCCAGGGGGAAATAGCATTTACAACGCTGTTTCCACAACGCAGTGCTATTACAACACGATCGTTACAACCGCATTGTTAGTACGCAATCCCTTTACATCGCAAGTCATTGCAACAACTTGCTGTGGGGGGCGCAAAGGTTTGTTCCGCAAACTGTAGTATGAATAGTAAATAATACTATTCCTAAGACAGCGGGCCCCCTACAGCAAGTCGTTGTAATAACTCGTGATTTAAAGGTATTGCGTACTAACAACATGGCCGTTGTAACAACCGCGTTTTAATAGCATGTGATGTAACTGCATGAGTTGTAATATGCTATATTTGTGCCAGGTCGCTAACTCAAATTGAACAAGCAACAATGACCTAGGTCTGGAGGGTCGGAGATAAACTGAGCACCAGCAGTGAAGGGCTGCTGCTAAGAGGGAGGCAACTCACAGTGCTCCGTTGTCTGGGCCTGGTTTGTCGACTCGGTGCATCAAGTGGTGAAAACCAAAGCAAGAGTTCAAGACAAGGTGTGGTCCCCAGGGATAGACACTATGGTGGGGGAAAAGTTGCAGTGCTGATACTGATGTACAATCTAATACTGAAGGAATGATGTTCCTGAGGGAAGGGGAGGAAGAAAATCTAGGTCATGAAAACTGAGAGAACACATTGCTGGATCTGATTGCTCAGAAGCAAGAGCCCTCTCACAACCAAGTGGGTGTCATGCGTCATGATCGGGTAGCTCCTTGTTGGCCTGGTGCTGCAATACCCATTGGGCCCCTCAAGGGACTTTTTGCCAGAGGTTTTTCGAGCACCAGATGCCAATGTGAGCATTAGGGTAGAGGTGCTTTAGGTGTGAATTGGTGTAGTGTGAGCTGTGAATTTAAAAATAGCTAATAGATACCCAGTTAAATTCAATAGGTGGGCTGTCACTATGATTAAAAATCAATGGGTGGCTGAATGTAGAAGTCATGGTCCTAGCCAGCTCATAAAATAGTGTGTGTGTATGTCAACATGTTTCTTGACTCAAGTGTCTCTATCGATCTGAGCAATTCTTCAGGACTGAAAAAAGGAAAGCTAATCTACTTGTGATTGGGAAGAATATGGGTAGGATTAACAAAAAGTACCCCAAACACACAACCAAATACTTGCAGTAAGGTATACCTGGGGACGTCTAAAACCAGACCCAGGAAATAACAAAAAAAGAAATGTACACCAATACAGTAAATATACGATGAAGATACATAAAGGGTCACATGACCCATTACCTACAAGACTTCCACTGGCTCCCCGTCAAGAAGAGGGTCACCTTCAAACTTATCACCACGCCTACAATTCCCTCAACAACATTGGACCCAAATACCTCAATGAGAGAATATCCTTCCACATAACCAAGAGGAAACTCTGCTCCGCCGACCTCGCCCTGGCAGAGGTCCCCCGCATCCACAGAAACAGAACAGGAGGGAGAGCCTTCTCCTACATGGCAGCCAAAACCTGGAACGAGCTCTCGGTGAACATCAGACACTCCTCGACTCTGTACACGTACAGGAAGCACCTCAAGACCTGGCTCTTCGGCTGCCCCCACCACCACCCCCTTCCCTAGCACCTTGAGAACCTCACAGGTGAGTAGCGCGCATTATAAACCCCTTATTGATTGATTGATTGATTGAAGGGTGTTCACTAGTCACACCTGTAATGAATACAAGTAGTGGGATAAATCATTCCATGGCACCTACATGTGTAGGTTCAGAGTGGTTCAGAGTGGCATGACAAGCACACATCTAAACAAGTAGGTGACACACAAGTATAGTGATGCAGAAATCATAAATTGAATATAAGACCAGTTTAGCTAATGTCTTCAAATTGCGGCGCCGCTTACCTATGTTCGATAAGCTACTGACTCCTTAGGTGATTTATTTTTTCTTATCCATCTATAAGTTTCTGAGGTGGAATTTAAAGAGCACTGAATTTCGCTGTGGGGTCCTGGTCAATTGCGGTGTAGTACTTATGATCAACTAGGTGGGAGAGGCATTCATTGTTATAATCGTTGGGAGACATGATAACTATTGCCCCACCTTTGTCTGCCTGTTTTATTGTGATGTTTCTCTCATGGCTAGAGATTATATTGCCACAAGTTCTTCACTGGACATGTTCTGGAACACAGTGCCATGGTTAAGAGCACCCACTCCTTTTAATACTGCCTGTTCGTTAGTTAAAAACCCATGAGAAATCATGCCTGCCTCTGGGGTGATTTTGAAGGCGTTCTGTAACTTGTCATCTGCCTCAAGGTAGCCTTTGAAAAGGACAGAGAGCCTGATTTTAGGAAAGAAATTGTATAGTTGGCATGTAAGGCATAATTTGTCTCCCTAAGGTATGGGAACAAAGCCAAGGACGTTCTGGAGGTACTTGGTTTCAACTGCAGATAATGTCTTGGTAGATAAGTTCACTGCTGTTCTTGTTCCTGTGGATTTTGTTCCTGCCATTTAACTTTCTCTTGGCCCCCTCTTCTTCTTCCTCTGCCTTTACCCCAACACCTGTCTAAAAAAGTGGGATGAAAGTGTTGTGGGAAATTCTGCTGGGGGGTTCACTGCCACAACATCGATGTAAAAAATATTGATGTTAAAAATATTGAGTACTTAAACAGATAAGTACAAAAATATCGACTAAAAATATTGATCTAAAAAATATAGATGTATAAAATATTGACTTTTATATAAATATATACTAAAATAATATATATTAAATATGTAAAATATTAAATATAATAACAAAATTAATTTAATATACGTTTTAATAAAATATAACATATAAACTTAATAAAAAATAAACACACAAACATAAGGATTTATACATATATTTACTTTAAAACAATTAATAAACTATTATTTTTAATTTATGTTAAAAGTTTAAAATAATATAAAAAATAAAAATATATATTTATGGTTTAAAATACAAAAAAAAAAAACTCTATAATAAATTAAAGCATTAAACTATTGGAAAAATATTTAAACTTAAAGAGTGCTACTGTAGCATAAGTGTTTGATAGCGATGAGGTAAAAATTACTATTCCCACTCCATTGAGTGCAACAGTAGGGAAAGGGCTGGCTAGTGGAGTGGTAAAAATCACTATTCCTCCTCCAGTGAGTGCAACAGTAAGGAAAGTGTTGGATAGCGAATGGGCAAAAATTACTATTCCCACTCTGGTAAGTGCAACAGTACAGAAAGTGCTGGTTAGCAGAAAAACAAAAATTACTTTTCACACTAAAACAGTTAAAAAATGAATTTAAAAAAAATCATAAACAGAAATAAACAGATTTCAAAAAATATAACATGTAATATATTAAATATATGAGACAAACACATATTATAATATTAATTACATATAACAAAAAACCTACAAATATTATATTAAATAAAATAATAAATACATTTATTAAAAATCTTTTAAACTAGAAAATATTTACCAACAAAACAATTCACTACAACACAAATGTATTTATTTTATTTCCTACCCTATAACACCACACCAATAACAAAACACTTTAATATTTTTATTTAAAAGTAGTTCCATAATTATTATACCATTAATAAAAAAACTATAAACATCAATCAACTAGACCCACTATAACACTATATTATCCACAACACACATCTAAGTTAAACTATAAAATATTAAAACACAATTAAAACTTATTTTTAAATTAAAAACTATTACTATTAACAACTAATAATTAAACAATCAAAATGAATGTAATACTCACCCTTTACCCCTTTGAAAGTAAAAATAACACACAAGAAATAAACAATTACCCAAAATAATTATCAAATAATTAACAAATATATATTAATTAAACACAACTTACTTCCCACTCTTTACTCCTATAAACACAACAACACACACCTAAAATCAATTACATAATTGGCATAATAAATTACCAATTAATTAAATAAAATTAACAACCAGTTATTAATTCAAAAATTAAAAATAAATTACTTCCCCACCCTTTACACATAGAACTACCACAACACACACCTAAAATTAACTACACAATTACCATAATTGATTACCAATTAATTAATCAAAATTAACAACCAATAAATAATGAATAATAAATTACTTTACACATTTAACAGTATAACATCTCAATTAAACAAATATTAATAAATAATCAATACATTTAATATAATTAAATTACTTCCCAAACTATTCCCTTATAAACCCACAACCCACTACGGAACTAAAAAGGCAAAATTCATTTTTTTTTCTAACTACGAAAAATGTAACACATATATTAAAAATGTAAACAATTCTTATACAAATAAACATACATCACATACATATGAAATATATAATAAAATACAAAACGTTAATAAAAAAAGAATATTTTTTAACAATTATATTTTTGGAAGGGATATTAAACACTTTGATCTTTTTAAAATCAATATTAGTTACCTTAAGTCGATATTCTTGACCACGATATTCTTGCTGTCAATATATCTGAACCACGATATTAATGACTCGATATTTGTGCAACTCGATATTTTTTGCTCGATGTTCGGTTTCTGCACCCTGCTGGGGGCCCTGAGGAAACATGCGGTAGTGTTTGAGGAAACATGGGGTAGTGTTTAGGCCACATGGGCGGAGATCCCTGATAAGGGGCCATACCATAACCATATTGTGGAGGTGGGGGTGGGTGAGCCCGTCTGTCATCATTGTTATCCCAACTTTCTGAGCTTGAGTTGCTGCTGAAGGAGTTGTTTCTTCTACATGTGGAATTACCTTAATCTGACTAGGTGTCACCTCCTTTTGTAATCATCCCTGATGTAAGGATAGACTTTCTCCTTGTCAAACTTTTTAATGTCTTTCTGAAATTTGGTGATTTATTTCTTCATCGGAAAGTCTTTATGCTAAATATTCTAATTATTCATCTCAGCTAATTTAGCCTTGTATGTGGAATTTGAGATTCCTGTTTTCAGCTAATTTTCTGCTATGTTGACCTTGAATAATAAAGTTTCATATAGTCACTTGGCTGTGTTACTATTCAAGATAAGTCAATCCCCGGTGCGCTACCAGGCATTTGAGACCATTTCCTTATGAAATGGCATCTTCCAAGGAGATGCAAGGGTGCGTTAATGACTAATAAGCCATTGGGGGGAATATTTGCCCTCAAATACTCTGTCATAATTGCTCCATGGAATATTATGCTTACATGTTTTTTTAAAGATTGCATGGAGTTCCATTCTTTATTATGGCTGCCTGGGAGAGTAGTGCACTCAGCCCCTAACACGGGGTTGGTTTTGAGGATTTCTGTTACCACAGTGTCTGCAAAGCTGTGACCTTTGTTGTTGTCCATTGTTAAACTTTGTGTCACTACCTGCTTGAAGGAGTAAGGGAGTGTCAATGTTAGAGACAGGGAAAGCAAGAAGTTGGGGTACTAGACACAGTGTGTGAAATGTCACATGTGAATTTGAGAGCAGCATTGCTAATTCCTACAATGTCAAAAACAAATGTTCCATGGCTGAACCGCCCTACATGAACCTAAACACAGAGGGGGACTAGGAGCGTTTTAAGGTCCAGCATACAGGCTCTATAGGATACTATGTAATACAAAAGGTATGCAGTTCCCAAGGGAAGGGGAGGAGGATTGCCCAGAATCAAGAAACATCAGACACTCGAGTGGGTGTCCTGCTTCATCATTGGGAAGCTCCTCTGTAGGCTGGCATTGCAATGCCCAACCGCCCTGGTAGACCTCTGGGTAAGAGTACCCCTCAGTGGTCCTGTTACACCTGACTCTGACCACCTGTTCAGGGCAGTTGCTCTCCCCTCGTGCAGCTCCGTCATTACGCCTCTGCCCCCTGGGCCTTCTGGTCTCCAGGTAAGTTGTTCAAGGTCTTCCTCCACCTACAGGCTCCTGCCTGCGTCTCCTCCATGGTGGTCCAGTGGGAGAGCCTTGCTGTTCTGCTGGTCTGCTTTTCCAGCCTTTCGGTGTTCTCTGCCTTGGTGTCTGTCTGTGCCTTGTTGACCGTTTGTGCGGTTTATGCCTTGTTGTCTCTTTGTGCCTGTTTGGCTCTTTGTACCTTTTTGGCTCTTTGTACCTTTTTTCCTTGTTTTCAATGTTGCCTTTTTGCTGTTTCGCTCCCTTTCCTGCTGCTGCCCACACGGCCCCTCCCCATGTTTTCCCACTCCCGCCACCCACCTGCTCTCCCTCCCCCTGACCCCTACTTAATGTCATCCGCTGCGCGACAGGATGAGCAAGACCTTTGACCTCCTGGTCAGGGAAGCTGCTCTCCCCTCGCACATCTTTGTTGTTGCACCTCTTCCCCCAGCACCCTCTGGTCTCCAGGTAAGGTGTTCGAGGCCCTCCTCCTCTCACAGTCTCCTGACTGCACCTCATCACAGCTGGTCCAGTGGGTGAGCATTGCTCTTCTGCTGGTCCCCTTTTCCAGCCTTTCTGTTTTCTCTGCCTTTGTCTGTTTGTGCCTTGGTGTCTGTCTGTGCTTTGTTGACCGTTTGTGCTTTTTATGCCTTGTTGTCTCTTTGTGCCTTTTGTTTCTTTGTGCCTTGTTGTCTCTTTGTGCCTTTTTGTATCTTTGTGTTTTTTTTGCCTGTTTTTCACGGTTGCCTTGTTGCTGTTTCGCTCCCTTTCCTGCTGCCGCCAAAGGCAAGCTTGTCTCCGCCAGTCCGTGACCCGACCACGACCAGCGCCAGGGACCCTGTTCTTCACCCCCCCGCTGCGCCTTAGCAACCCTCCGCGCACACATCCCCGGAAGAAACAACAGCTGCAAGCTGTCGACGCCGAACACAACCCAAGGCCAGTTCCTCTGCCGACACTGCTGCTGCACCTTCACCCACCTCTGGACCCCGACAGCTAACACCAACCCATCAGACGTCAGCGCACCCAAACTCCTGAGCTGCATCCTCCTCAATGTTCGCTGCCTGCACAGACATGCAGTAGAAATCTGGGACCTCCTCAAAACCCTCGTGCCCGATGTCACCTTCCTCACAGAGACCTAGACCAACCCCAGCTCTGCACCCTACATCGCAACTGCCATCCCTGACGGGTACAAGATCCAGAGGAAAGAACGCCCAAACCATCCCGTAGGTGGCCTCGCCATCATACACAAAAACTTCCTCCGACTCACAACTGCCATCTCGAACAACTCCTTGCCCCCCCCCATGGTACACATTCACTTCCAGATCCACATCATCCCCAGAACCACTCTACACGGAACTCTCGATGAAAGAACCTCCTGGATAACCGCCCCATTCATTAACACCATCACAGACCTTATCGCGCCCCAGGTCCTTGCCTCCATGGACTACACACTCCTCTGAAACCTGAATTTCCACCTTGACAACCTCAGGGACCCCCAACTCAACCGCCCTCCTGGATGACCTCTCCAACATTCGACTGAAGCAACTCGTCACCACCCCCACCCACAAGGCAGGACACACCCTTGACCCCCTCTTCGCAGGAGGAACCAACATTCACTTCAGTCACACCACACAACCCCTCTGCGTCCTCTTCTCCTTCTGGAAACCCACCGCACACAAGCAACACCATGCCCCCACGCAGAAACTGCAACAAGATCACCAAATAGCACCTGAACTCCACCCTCAGCCGCACTACTCCACCCGCCATGACTGACACCAACTATGCAGCCATCGAACTCTACAGATGGATAACCGACTGCACAAACACGCTCGCACCCCTCTAGTACTCCAACAGACAACACACCACAAAAGCTACCTAGTTCACCACAGACCTCTGAGAATCCAAGTGCACGTGCTGACGACTCGAGAAAGCATGAAGGAACAGCAATACCATGGAAGCACACGCCACCTACAGGACCGCCATGACAGAGCACCACCAACTCTTCAGATCCAGGACTCTGCGACGAACAGAACCAAGGCCCAGACCCAACACTGGCCACCAGCAACGTCACCCAGCCAGCCATCACCGCCTGGACCCCTGTCACCACTAAAGACACCGCAAAGACAATGAGGAGCATACACTCCGGAGATCCCACCAACCCCTGCCTGCTGCACATCTTCCACAGGGCCACCTCTGCCATAACACCTGAACAACGAAGAACAATCAACTGCACCCTCGGAACAAGCACTTTCCCCAACTACTGGAAACGTGCAAAAGACAAACCACACCTCAAGAAGCCCTCCACAGACACGAGTGACCTTAAGGGCTACAGACCCATCTTTCTCCTCCCCTTCGCCACTAAAGTCACAGAGAAGATCATCAACAACCATCTCCCAAACTTCATAGAATCCAACGCGATCCTTGACACCTCTAAATCCGTATTCTACAGTAACCACAGCACCAAGATCACCTTCCTAGCCACCACGGACAACATCTACACACTGCTTGACCAAGGCCACATGGAAGCCCTCTTTCTACAAGACTTCTCAGCAGCCTTTGACACCATCTCCCACCGCACACTAGCCAACAAACTCCACAACGATGGCATACAGGGAACTGCCCTAAACTGGCTTCGCCTCTTCCTCATCGGCCAAACTCAAAGAATCAGACTCCCGCCCTTCCTCTCCGAACCCACAGAAATCAGATGCGGAGTACCCCAAGGATCCTCCCTCGGCCCCACACTCTTCAATATCTACATGGCCCCCCTCGCAACCATTGTCAGAAAACACAGACTCAGCAATAGTATTCTATGCTGACAACACCCAGCTAATCCTCTCCCTCATCAAGGAACCTGATATCACCAGACACAGTGTCCAGGAAGGAATGAAGGACGTTGCATCCTGGATGAACAGCAGCTACCTGAAGCTCAACTCGGAGTAAACCGAAGTCCTCATCCTCGTGTCTACCCCCCTGTGTGGGATGACACCTGGTGGCCCCGCCCTCTGTAACCCTCCCACACCCACACCCACAAACCAAGCCCGCAACCTCAGCATAAACTCGACTCCTCCCTCACCATGAACTGACAGATCAATGACGTATCCTCCATGTGCTTCTACACTCTCCATGTACTCTGCAAGACTTTCAAATAAATCCTCCCTGAATCCAGAAAGACCATCACCCGCACACTCATCAATCAATCAATCAATCATTGAATTTTAAGCGCGCTACTCACCTGTGACGGTATCAAGGTGCTCATAACCATCAGACTGGACTATGGGAATGCCCTCTATGCCAGAATCAACAAATCACTACTTCA
This sequence comes from Lissotriton helveticus, assembly GCF_964261635.1. Taxonomy (NCBI): domain Eukaryota; kingdom Metazoa; phylum Chordata; class Amphibia; order Caudata; family Salamandridae; genus Lissotriton; species Lissotriton helveticus. The sequence continues at coordinate 1,456,486,812 of NC_136059.1, forward strand.
CAAGTTCCATACCACCACAGCCAGACTAGTCCTCAGCGTCCCACAAGAAGACCACATCACCCAGCACCTACTAGACCTCCACTGGCTCCCTATTTAAAAAAAACTACCTTTAAGCTTCTCATACACGCCTACAAAGCCAAAGAAAGAATCTCCTTCTATACCCCCAAGAGAAACCTCTGCTCCGCGACCTTGCCCTGGCTGAAATGCCACGCATCCACAGAGGCAGAACGGGAGGAAGATCCTTTTTCTACACCGCGGCCAAGACTTGGACAAACTCCCCCTCAGCATTAGTAGAACCCCTGTAGTGTAGTTCCTATATCCCTAATAGGCTCTGCGCATTGGAATAACATACCCTATAGATTTGACATAGGACTGAGGTCAGTATGTCTCTATCGAGTATATTAAACTTAATTATGTGTGTGCCAGCTAACTCAGAGGTCACCAGAAACTTTCTCGAATAAAGAAGAAGGGATTAGTCTCTGACAACAGCTTAAACATGACAAATTTGTTTCCCCTAGAATCTGAACAATATCTTCAGAGTCGTGGAAACAATAGATAACAGGTTCACTCAGTTAATTGTGCATGCTTTGTTTCTACAGAGTTGCATAGAAATAGAGAGTCGGGCGTTTCAATAAAAGGGGTTTATTGAACAGTCTTATTTCTCATGCAAGAGATATAAACTGCTACAATCGTTAGACAAAGTGCAAAGTATAATGCGTATAGCGTTAAGAGTAATATAAAATAATACTGTAATAGCATTGTCTGTTGCTATGACATATATAAAAATACATACATAAATAACACAGGCTAAAATACTCAACTGGTGCGTCTAAAATACGCCTACCCCAGTGTACCTAACCTAGGTCTAGTACGAGGGAAGAAGTAGGTGCTGCTTCAGCATAGGCTTAGTTTTTGCTAAAAAAGTACCAAAGGTTTCTCTAAGCTCTAATCAGCTCCATACCTTAGAATGAGAGAGGTTGGTATCTCTTTCTCTGGACTCGATTTCCCAACACCCTGCAAGGGGAGTCAGAAACACTGGAGCTGGATTCTCGGCAAGATGATGACAGCGTCCAGTCAGTGTGTCAGCTGGGGAGTTGGCTTCCTTCGGTACTTGCTGTGGCGAGCTGCGTCGTTCAAGTACGTATTCAAACTTCACCGAACCATACCGTGCTTTGCCATAGCAAGTGAAGGTATATTTATACCTTGAAGGTGTTTAGGAATGCCAGTATTGACGTAAAAGTTGGGCATATGAACATCATGAATGAACCCCTAAGGAATAGATGTTCATGCATAATAAATGAGTTCTTGGAGAAATCAATATCCAAGCAAGTCGAAGTCCCTAACGGCTTAAGAGTCTGGTTTTCCAAGAACTTGTTGTGTGTGATGTAGATGAATGGATGGAAGTAGCCATGCCTGTATTTGGGTAGCATGGACTATGCCTAAATAAGGACTGGATTTCTATGCCTATATAATGGCAATGTAAAATATACCTATATAAGGGCATGAATCGGGAAAGTCATACGGAATCTTAATCGATACACAACAACCACTCCACTTTCTTATGTACGATGTTACTAAATTCTAAACATGATAAGATATCTAAAATATGTCTGTACATGAAGTGCTAAAAGCATATTTCAAACACATTGTAAATGATGTATTCAAACGAAAGCATTGGTGCTGTACACATTAAAGCAAGTGTTCATTCTGAGCATATGTCGACATTTTGAATGCTAACTGAATGAATCACAAAAATATACATTTATGAAATGGCTCGTTAATACAGAAGAAAAAGTGCCGAAACCATCTCATTTCATGTCAGATTACATAAAACTGTTTGTATGTGAACAAGGTCAAATATTGTCTCTGGAAGTATTCAGAGAATTCTTGTTCTCTATGAATAGTTCTACTATAAGCAGACTACTTGTGCCAAAAAATGAAAAAAAAAAAAAAATTGGAAAAAAAATGTATCATAGGAAAAAGTTCCAAAGTTAGTACCTTGTTTCTGAAAAATGAAGGTCAAATTCAAAGTCTCTCAGAACATTGTGTGCCAAATTCAAAAGTCAGTTGAGAAAACATGAAATCTTCTATGTCTGTCGACAAAAAGTCGTCTACCATTGTAGGTGAAAGTTTGATTACCTCATTTAGAAGATTAGGCGCACATAGATGTGAAGCATTGCCTTCAGCATTGGTCGCATCAGCAATGTTCGAATCTTATGGTACCTGCACGCCTCTTGTTTCCTTTCATACCTCAGCAGTTGCAATTTTCGTCTGTGAGATCTCAATGAATGCGGTCATCAGAAATGGCAGCTGCTGGGGACAACACAGAGCATGGGCCATTACCGGGTCCAGCAAAGTATTAACATCCGTTGGCATGACTAATGGGAGTGTCGGACAGGTGTCCAGCACGCATTCCAAGAAGAAATCAAACGGTGGAATTGAGAAATTGATTAATCCAATTTCCATAAACTTTTCTATAAGATACTTATGACCCTGGGAAGTTGCCTTATAGTAAATGAGAAACTTCAAACTCACTGGAGGGTCTTATCTCACATCCTTAGGTAAAATAAGTTTTGTAAAGATGTATAAACAAGGAAAAACTTATAAATAGTTGGTTTGGAGAAAGGGTAAATGAGTGGATGTCAGTACTGCAGACAATTAAGAGTTTAAAACCAGTAGGTTCGAACAGCAAGGGGTCGATGTCACTAGAAAATGAATCATGTCACTGTATAGCATAGTCCTATAAAATATTGTTTTTATTATTTTTAGATTTCACATCGTTAATGTCCTTGTCCTGATGAAGGTGATAAGATTAACAAACACCGAAACGCCGCGTCTACTGTTTTTCTTTTGATTGTTACTTTTAATTTTGTACACATTGTGTTGATGATACATTATGTTTTTAACCAACAATTTTATACTTAGAGTGTAACCCGAAGGGAGGAATTAAAATAAATAAATATTATTCTTTTTTAATGAATCTGTTGCCAATGCTCAGTAATTAGTGACACTTGACTCAATATAATGTTTTGTGTTTTTAATATAATTTGTACATTATAGAATTGGGTTTACAATACTGATAAAATTGACAGAATTACCTGTAGTTAGCTTTCCTAGAACCGACAAATATCTCCTTCATGATACCACAGGGTTTTATATTTGTCTCAGCACGCATTCTTCTCCACATAGCAGGCAGCGTAGAACAGGTAAGATGCAATCTTGCCAAATTGGTCTGAATGACAGAAACCATGTGGTATTTAATTCTCGTAGACGAGGTAGTCCCAACATTTGGATGATGCACTCACAACACTTCATCGCCGGTAGAGTTGTCTCCATAGAGAACTGGGTGTCGCTGGTGAATTGGCTTGCCATATCGTAGCAGTAGGAGCAAAAATAGTATCCCTGCAGCGAGTTCCAAAAGGAGGGGCAGTCCGCCAAACACAGAGTGCACGAAGTTTGGAAGGATTCCTAGGACTGCTTGAAAAGGTGCTAACAGTCCGGAAAATAGGGTCTTAAATACATTTACAATACCACTCGTATAAGACATGTTTAAGATACGACTTAACATTTCTGAGAAATGTATAGGGCAGTTTGTATTCAAAGGAGCATGTATCTCGGCAGAAGTCCTCGCAATTTGTAGATCATAGGTCTCTTTGGCCGAGGTCAGTGGCACAGTTTTCTGCAAAAGAATGGCTTTCATTCTGCTTAGAGTATCAATTCCTGTAGAAGAGATGTTCACTGAAGGACATAAAGGCGACTCCCTGGCTGTTTTGGTTTTTGGAAACAATACTTGCATACAGCAAGTGACCCTGGATGACACAGTTACAAGATATGGTATACCTGGCAACATGCCACAGCAGCTGTGATCGTTCAACATGAGGTAACTTCCATTTGAAAGTTGTCCAAAAATTGGATCAATCAGTGCAGCTGGTGAACCTTGCAAGTTGCAGGATAAGTTGTTAGAGGAACCATCGCAGACCCCGTGTAAGTTAATACCCTGACAAAGGAGAGAACCGCTCAGTGCTATTTCACAGTTTGAACCGCTAAGAAACACTTCACGTTCCCCACTCCAACATCTGTGTGTGTATGGTAAATTCCAGGATGTCTTGATGTATTTGTTACCCAACCTTTCATATGTGCCTGCTGGTATGTGGCTTAGGCAATACTGAAATGGAAAATTGTTCCATGTATAATCCATTCAGTAGCTGGTTTTTCTGCTACCGTAAATGGCAATCTTTCCAGTTTTTCAATGCTCAGCACCGTATAGTCTGCTTAACTTTGTGCAAGTTTGATCTTTTTATCAGTCAGATTGAATTCTGAAAACAGTGACGTAGTATTGATTAAACTCCAAGGCACATAGCCTGAAGGAAGGTTTTGCAACGTCCAGCCTAATAGCATGATAGAACGTAGCTGAGACAGACCATGTTGCAACATGACCAAGTCCTGTTCCATGATGTCTATGGCAGAAGACACTATGCTGTCCAATTAATATATCCTGGACAACAGAGTCGTTAACCCATTGTCAACCACAGAGAGTGATTTCTCTAAATGAATATGATCAATTTCTCGTATTCCTTCTGCAGTCTCTGCTTGCGTAATCTTCGATATTTCGTTATATGCAGCATATATACCTGCATATATCAAACGTTTTTGACACAGTTTTCTTGGTCCTAGGAAGAATTCCCTAAGATCTACGCCATCTTTAAGTAACGATAGGTGTTGCTTTACATCCTTAAGTGTAGATCTTTGTAGCCAATCAAGGCAGAGCTTCCCAACACTGTATGTTGTTACTATTCCAGGATGCTGTCTTTGAACATATCTTGGGTCTGGCTTATTGAATGTGAAACCCTTTGTTTTGGTCAGGAATCTCTCTTGACAGTTGTTTGTGTCTGTGGGCCAGATCAACCATTTATTCCAATCAGGATCTGTTCTGTTGTGATGCAAAATAGTATGTACGTCGACCTCCCCCTCTGAAGTGTTGTCACTCTCATGTATAGTTGTAGGTAAGGACGGATTGTTCTTGTCTTTGATCTTGGCTAACCCATGGCAAGACGTCTGTTCGACAGTGTCATTCAAAAACATAATTTGCTCAGGGATGATACAGGCTTTAAACATAGCTTCTACCCCCTGTACCTGCCACTCTTTTGTACCCCAGACAGATTTTTTGTCTCAATGTTGTCTTTCCAAAAGTCGAAACTTAGTCTAGACAGTTGGTCATAAAAGGCTACAGAATAAATCTGTTTGGTATTCGTTAACATACTTTTCATTCCAGTTTTGTTTACATTCTTAAATTAAAATGATTCTGCATTTGATACATTGAACCCTGAAAAGTATGGAAATTTTATAGCAAATGTTTTTGAGCTACCCTTTGGTGGCATTGGACAATGTTCCCATTGGTTATACATTAATACATTTCTAGGACTTGCAGATTTGTGCAAGAAATGATGACCATAATGGTTATAACAATACATTTGTTCATAGTCTGAAGAACATTCTAAATATTCATGCTTTGTAAATACTGCAGACATTTCTAGATCTGACATCATATTATTAAAAATCTCGAAGTCCCAATCATCAGAAAAGGTACTTTTAAAAACAAAGTCACTCAATGAAATCTTGAATAAGTGTGCAATCTTCAACAGCTCCGATGGGCCAAAAATGTCATATTCTGTTTTGTCCCAAGCCATACCATCTGGTATAGGAACGGCTGTGATGTTTACTGTTGAAAAGTCTCTTTGTTCACGATGGGATGATTTGTGTGGCTTGAGGAGTAAGTTGACGTTCTTACTTGCTGTGTCCATTTTGACATATCTTCCATTTATCAGCATACCCAGAGTTATGACCAGAGTTAACCAAAGTAGAAGAAAGAATATTCCCAACACAATCCAAAGTTCAATCCATGGTGAAACCAGATAAGTCTTTTCAAGGTGATGAAAAAAGTTAGTTGCTTGTTCTTTGTAAGTTATTTTTGCTGGTGTCGTTTCAGGCTCACTGGGATCCTCAGAAAACGTATCAAAGTTAATGAAATAGCTAAAGACAATTCTGTCAATGATGGGAATTGCATCCGGATTTGTTGAAATCGCTGGAAGCACTTGATCACTTGTTACTTCATTGTAGACAGGTGCTACTTCGTTGTAGACAGGTGTTTTATGACAAACTGTTATTTGGGTCTCAAGAGGTACAAGTTCCATGGCTTTGTTGCTTAGTCCTTCTTTTCTCACTGCAGATTCCTCAATGGTGATGAGTCGCTCAGTTTGAACCTCTTGGATTGTAGCTAGAGGAGTGTGTCTGCTACATTGGTGGAGTCCACTTGGCCTACTGCTTAGTATCGGCCACATACTGCGGTTTGATCAGGTTGATGGACACAAATCTGTTCTCCTTTTTGCCAGGAGGGGCAGCAGTAAAACTGTTCTTGATCCGTAGATTCCTAGGACAGGTGCTGGTTGTCTGTAAGAAGGCCCAAATTCCTTCTTGTCCGCGATCTTTTTTCTGACTAGATCACCATGCTTTGAGATCCAGACAGGCCTTGCTGGAACGGTCGTTTTTCCCCACTGGTGGTTGGCCTCAGGAACACTTTGTTTTGTTTCATTCTTAGTTCATTTAAGTCCTGCAAAACAGCCAGATGATCTTTGATAACAAATTTCTTTGCTTTCACCACTGATGTGTGACACTCAAGGTCCGAGATCAACATTTTAGTCCCAAAAAAGACCTCAGATGGAGTGATACCCCCTAGAGAACTTCTTGGCAAGTTATTAAGACTTCTTTGGACATTAGATGTTTGACCCACCCGGACCTAATACCCTAGCTGTTATAGATTGTTTTATGTCCCGCTTTTTACTCTCCACAACCGAATTTCCCTCAGGATGGAATGGACTAGAATACCTCAATGCAACGCCCAAACTGCCCATGGCCTCTTTGTAAGCTCGAAAGCTAAATGCAGGACCCTGGTCAGAATGTAGCGTGCCAATTGGGTATGTGCCAATAAAGACTTGCAAATCTTTTATAATGGTTCAAGCGTCAGCTGAGCGCTGAGGCCACATCCAAAGGAACCTAGAACATGAATCCACTGCGACCATGATATATTTATAGTTACCATCCCTTTGTAAGAGACCTCAGTGCTCCAGGTAAACGCACGCTAATGGTTTATCAGAGATTAACAGGGGCGTCTGCGCAGAACATTTCACAGTAGAGACCTTCATCTTCTGGCATATTTCACATTCCAAAACATAGTTTCTGGTTTGTTTCCTAATACCTGCCCACTAGTACCTTTGTTTGAATAATGATACTGTGGCGGAAACACCTGCATGAGCAGAGACGAGCCCTTCATGTGCTGCTAGGATCACTCTTAATCTATGTTCCATGTTTGGAATTACCCTATCCCCCACTCCAGGGATTCAAGCAAACGGAACATTATTTGTATCAGTTATATATGAGTATTTGAGTGGAAACCCTTTAGGTAACACTGCACATCTGCCTTTGCTTGTTGCATTAACAGCCAGCATTATTTCACTGTCTATTTCCGTTTTTGAACGAGTGATTGCAGCTACGGAAGACGTTTGTACAGCTGCCTTCACAGCTTCATCAGCCAATGAATTCCCTTCAACGTGAACGCCATCACGTTGATGACTCAGTGTGTGTATCGTGAGTATTTTATAGTCCTTCTAGTAACTGAACTACTTGTTCCGCAAGCGTTTTATGCTTGATTGTGCCACCTTTCGCATCTTTGAACCCGTTCTGAAGCCAATTCTGTAAATATTCATTGTAAGATTGGACACAATAGAAATAATCACACACTAAAAGTGTGGGGAATTCGCGATCCGTATTTTCAAGTGCCATTTTGAATGCTTGTAGTTCAGCTTGCTGAGCTGTACAATCTCCTAGAGATTGCATTTTTGTGACCATAGGTCGTAATTTCCCATCGCGCATACGACCTTTAATGATCGTGCATGCAGTTTGTTTACCCCCCGTACCGGGTTGTGCTGATCTGTCAGTATAGATTATATATTCATACTGGTCTAGAGGCAGAATTTCAGTAGGCAGAGAACATTCTTGTTCGTATTGTAGAAATGCTTGTGTTTTCAAATAAGGATCAAAAACGTATTCAACATCAGTTGCAGCAAGAGAATTAACCCATTGTATCCATCTCTAATGTAAAGCTTTTAGCATTTGGAATGCTCGCTTTTGTTACTACTTTTAAGGCAGGTACAGGTGTCACAACCATAATGCGTTTTCCCTGCGCTAGGGCTCTTTCTTTTGCTACAGCGGTTTGAACAGCTGTCAGAATTTTTTCTGTAGAAGTGAATTTCATTTCTGCTTGTGTGTACAAATGTGATTTGTATGCAATTGGTACTTTTTCCCCTTCATTAATAGTTAAGTAGGTGAATCCGCATTGACCCGGAATGATTCGGATCATTAAGTTACGTACGTTTACGCATGTTTGTAAATGTTTTGTCGCTAACATGTCTGTTTGGAGTGAACGCAAAATTTCTGGGTGTTCTTTTTTCCAATGAATGATTTTAAAATCAGGTTTGAAAAATTCGTAGAGAGGTTTCACCCTTTCTGCGTAGTTTAGAATGTAAGTTCTTCCAAAATTCAGGAAACCTAGAATCGACTGTAAGTTTTTCAGCGTTTTTGAAGCTTGGAGCAGCGCGCACATTTTTAAAAAGTTGGCTGCCAGGCTTTTGCCTTCACTTGATAATTCATATCCTAGAAAAAGGACGTTGAGATGGGCAATTCTAGATTTCTTAAAATTGAATTTGTACCCTTCAGAAGCGAAGTCCAGTATGATGGTGTTCACCCTGTTCAAGCGCCTATCCAAGTCATCGTCCGTCAGATAGATATCATCGACGTATGACAATGCCTCGTCATCATAAGTTTGTAGTAACTCTGTTACCCTTGCTGAGAATAACCCAGGACTATTCTTGAATCCTTGAGGGAGACGGCAGAAGTGACCCTGTGTTCTCATTATTGAGAAAGCGTTCAAATACCTACTTTCAGGTGCATATTTTGACAAAAGAAACCGTTAGAAATATCTAATGTGGTTTTTATATTTTTTATGCACAATGTTATTCATTAATGCCGTACTGTGTGCATTTTGTTCTGCAAATGTTTTGCAACAAGAGTTTGGATTGGAAAAGCAATGGAGCGGTGCACTACCAAGGTATAGTAGCATCTAATAATGAAGCATGATCAGTTCCTTCATAGATATCATCTTTATTGAAGTTCTTCAGGAAGGGCCAATACGCTTAGACCGCCTTTTGATGCTTTTCATTACTGGTCCTTATCTTGTAGGCCAACGCTGCATTTCTTTGATTCTTATATCTTGAGGGTGATTGGACTTCACTTTACAACTAGTGACACCTTTGGCCATACACTTATTGCCCTGACGAAGTTCATTCCTAGAACGAAACGCGTTGGCTGATGTCTGTTTTCTGTGCATTTGGATATATTTAAATAAAGATGGTATCTACGAAGGAACTGATCATGCTTCATTATTAGATGCTACTATACCTTGGTAGTGCACCGCTCCATTGCTTTTCCAGTTTTGTTTCCCGAACAGGTGCGTTGCATCCCTCAACGGCAGATGCAGGAGCAGGTTGTGCACACCATTCTCTTAATTGATATTTGACTGCACTTTGGGCGACTACACCGAGGCTTGTGCAGCACTTGGAGTCCCCCGTTGGATCTTTGTTTCTACAATAAGAGTTTAGATGTCTGTAATCTAAAAATAGACAATATGCATTGTCTGGTTTGGAGACAGGAAACAAAGGATTGTTCATTGATGAGGTGCATGTTTCAATCACCCCTTGGTATTCAAGTTGATCTAAGATCTCCTTGACCTGTTTTTTAGCTTCTTGCTTAACTGGGTACTGCCTTTGTGCAGTTGGTTGATTTTGTAACTGGATTTGTGGTGAGGAGAATCCTCATCCCATCCTACATTATTTTTGTATAATGCTGGGGCTTGGGCAACTGCCTATTTTCTGGCATAAGTATATTTTAAATGTATTGGAATATGGTTAGAGAAGGCAGGCATAATGATGTCTTCGCCATGGGGGCACTCCCTGACAAATACTGGTGGCCAGTCTTGTTCAGCTAGTAGTATGTCATAACCCTTTGAAATTCGCTCCCAAGAGGGGGCTTTCACTTTTCTAGGTATGTCTCCCTCCATCCGGAGTGTTATTTCATATAACCTATGTGGAGAGCTTACCCTGGTATCTGTAGTTTCAACTTGAATGTCTTCATTCAAATCCGATGTCTCCAGAAGACCCTTCAGGTTCTGGCGAGCTATGGTGACTTCTGCTGCGCTGTCCAACATTATCTGAGCCCATTCTTCATTCTTGAGTTGTGTACTCAAGATCCTCGGCATGTCTGATTTTTAGACCTGCTACCTTCCTTATGTTGAATTGGGGTTTTTTGTTCTTCTGAACGTGTTGATAGTCTTTGGACCTAACGCGTTCTTCCTTGTTTTCTGACCGTCCTCTTCTATCGGATTTCTGTGACAAAGTCTGAAAGGTACGAGAGGAACGTGTATCAGTATCTGGATATCTGTCAGGTTTTTTCAAATTATCCCTATTCCTGAGGTCATATCTCCTTTCAGAGGGCTCCTTTTGAGGAGACCTACCTCTGGCATGAGCTTGCTTCTCTTTGGAAGATTGTTTGCTATTGTCCCACTTCTTTTTAGAAGGAGTAGGAGTGTTTTAGTAAATACCTTTTCAGGACTTTCAGACAGTTGGAGTTTCACTGGTTTCCCACCCAAACTGTCTCTGCCTAATTCTTGATAGGATTTTTCAATTATTCTGGCTAGTCCTTGTGGTTGTTCTGTTACATAAAATTCCCTCAACTTCTGGCAGATCGCCACTGAAGCTGCTTCTCCTTTAATATTAGATAATATTATTGTAGAGACCTGTTTGAAATCTTTCAGTAGTTTCATACCTAAATTTAGAGCAGGCTCTGACCTGTATTCGTTTTGAATCTGTTTCAGGACATCAGGTCTTACAGCCATAGACGGAACCATGTTTTTTAGTGTACATTGCAGCGAAGACTGTACCCCAAGCGGTGCAGTCCTCCAGATGTGGTGTGATCCCCATTGGTAGACAGATTGCTAAAATTCTGTGTTTTTCATGAGGAAATACTGCTTCGATCTGAGTAATTTTTTGAGCTATCCAGAATGGAATTTGCTCATGTTTTGTGGGTAATTTACACATGACTGCATGTAAAGTCTGTTGTGTAATTTTTAATATATTTCTCTGGTGAGAGGTTTTTTGTGGAATAACTATTGTAGGTTGTACTGTAAGAGTCCGCATGACATATTGGACTAATTATCTGTAGATTTTGATTAATTCTTTGAGTTGAGCTAATAATTCTACAGCTGACATATCGTTAAGGTCAGGAGGTGGTGTATAGCCGGCTAAAACCGGCCATGTTGCTCCTGGTCTACCTAGTGGACCGAGCCTGGTAATGCGATTTAAATGTTTTAGGGTGCCGTTAAACCAGAGCTCATGCTCCTGGTAAGTGAGTGGAATTTCAATATCCTCGAAAGGAATATATTCCTCTGGTGGATCATCTTCTTTGTAGAAGTGAAACATACGTGTTACTGGATTTGCTTCGGGAAAACTATCCATTATTTTAATACCTCTGTCTGGTGATATTCATGTGCCTTTATCACAAAAACTGCTCTACCACCTCTTGATAATAGGCCATGTTTTATAAGTTTTATATGGTAAAGGCTTTCCTTAAATATTGAGGAATTATTACAGCATTTGCGTCAGTATCTTGAAAACCTGTAAAGTTAAAAGCTGTTTCTGCGTTTTTGCCTGTAGCTCCACGGGCCCGGGATTATCTACGTCGGCCATTTTTTTGACTGAAAGTTTGCAGAGCAAGTTTCAAGGGAACAAAGATAAGGTGTAAAATATTTTGTTACACTGTATCCTTCAACGTTGAACAACCAAAAAGCTAACACATAGGATTTTTCATCCTACTCAGCTATGGCGGATATTATCCTTTACCCACTCCAGATGTCTATTGGAGTATTTGCCGGAAAAGGGGTCTCTGAGAAAAGCACGACCGAGTTACTTTAGTGTCTAGCGTTAAATTAGTGCCTTACCGAACCGTTGGGCGCCATGTAGTGTAGTTCCTTTATCCCTAATAGGCTCTGCGCATTGGAAAAACATACCCTATAGTTTGGACATAGGACTGAGGTCAGTATGTCTCTATCGAGTATATTAAACTTAATTGTGTGTGTGCCAGCTAACTCAGAGGTCACTAGAAACTTTCTCCAATAAACAAGAAGGGATTAGTCTCTGACAACCGCATAAACATGACAACTTTGTTTCCCTTAGAATCAGAACAATATCTAAAGAGTCGTGGAAACAATAGATAACTAGTTCACTCAGTCAATAGTGCATGCTTCGCTTTTACAGAGTTGCATAGAAATAGAGAGACGGGCGTTTCAATAAAAGAGGTTTATTGAACAGTCTTATTTCTCATGCAAGAGATATGAACTGCTACAATCGTTAGACAAAGTGCAAAGTATAATGCGTACAGCGTAAACAGTAATATGAAATAAAACTGTAATAGCATTGTCTGTTGCTATGACATATATAACAATACATAAATAAATAACACAGGCTAAAATACTCAACTGGTGCTTCTAAAATACACCTACCCCGGTGTACTTAACCAAGTACGAGGGAAGAAGTAGGTGCTGCTTTAGCATAGGTTTAGTTTTTCCCAAGAATTACCAAAGGTTTCTCTAGGTTCTAATCAGCTCCATACCTTAGAATGAGAGCGGTTGGTATCTCTTTCTCTGGACTCGATTTCCCAACACCCTGTAAGGGGAGTCAGAAACACTCGAGCTGGATTCGCGGGAGGAGGATGACATGTTCTAGTCAGTGCATCAGCTGGGGATTTGGCTTCCTTCCATACTTTGCTGTGGCAAGCTGCGTCGTGCAAGTAGGAAGTCGAACTGCACCAAACCACACCTTGCTTTGCAATAGCAAGTGAAGGTATATTTATACCTTGAAGATGTTTAGGAATGCCAGTATTGACTTAAAAGTCAGGCATATGAACGTCATGAATGAACCCCTAAGGAATAGATATTTATGCATAATAAATGAGTTCTTGGAGAAATCAATATCCAAGCAAGGGGAAGTCCCTAATGGCTTAAGAGTCTGGTTTTCCAAGAACTCGTTGTGACGTAGATGAACGGATAGAAGTAGCCATGCCTGTATTTGGGTAGCAAAAACTATGCCTAAATAAGGACTGGATTTCTATGCCTATATAAGGGCAATGTGAAATATACCTATATAAGGGCATGAATCGGGAAATTCATACGGAATCTAAATCGATACACAACACCCCCACACTGCAAGCATTCAGGTAGAGCCTCAAGACCTAGCTCTTTGGATGAGCCGGAGCTGCCTGAAACCCCACCCGCCCAGCACCTTGAGACCCTCATGATTGAGTGGTACACTTCACAAATCCCTGATTGATTGACATCTTTTGGCATGGGTTCCCCTGCCTTTTTACCTCTGACCCCCCTGTTTTTGATCCTATGCTGAATTTTTATTTTGCTGGATTTAGGACTCTGGGGGATTTACCACTGCTGACAAATGCTAAAGTGCAAGTACTCAGTGTCTAGAATATAAGGTAATTGGTTTATCCATGATTGGCATATTTGATTTACTAGCGGAGAGTGTGATGGACGGTCTTCTACAGCGCACACAGCCTGGTGAGGTGGAAAAGAGGAGAGGAGCAGAGATGATGTTTATCTGTGACACTAGGGGGACCAGCAGAGTGTGACAACGCTTCAGCATTACCTGACCTGCACAGTGCGGAGTGCGGAGTCCACCGAGCCCAGAGATTGTTCATACCATGGAAAAGTGCTGTGATTTAGCTGTGATCTTTGAGATTGCGAGGGAGGCAGGGTGTCACATTTAAGGCGTATTAGCCCCTGAACTACATCTCCCAGAATGCCTGTGTGTAGTCTGTTCTCTGTTTCTCCCTATCTGCTCTGCCTCTGTTTTCTATATCTGCCTCTTCCTGGAAGCACTCGGTGCTTGTCACCTGTAGTGTCTGCCCTTCGTGGTTGTTGGATTTGACTAGCTCGCAGCGTTGCCTGGATAACAGTTTCATTCTGCTTTTGGATTCATCTGGCAGTCGCCTTGTACTCATGCGGTGTGTGCCATGTTTGAGAGTCAGAGAGGGGATTCTCTCTGTTTCAGCGGAGCTTCGTGAACCTTGGCCCGCCACTCGGAGCCGCGCTGGAGAGCAGGGTGAGAGACGCTCTCTGCACACGCGGTGGTTCCGGGACACAGACTTAGACTGTTTGGTCCTCGATTATTACGGAGGTACTTGACATACATTAAGGAGCCATAACTTTCAGAGCGGTTTTCGGCTCTTATCTATTTTGTTCGTTTTTTGCTTATTTTGGCCACAGCTTCTCATTGACTATCCCTAGAGCTGTTGAGAGGCTTGGATTGTTCAGGGGATATCACGAAGGAAGCAAGAAGTATTGTTTCCTAACGTCCTTTCTGGATTTTGTTGGAATATCGCCACTGAGCTGGCAGAGAATTCATGCATGAGCTAAGTCGCATTCTACCTGTTTAATTCATTAACATTGAGAACTCATACCTTTAACTCTTCAGTGCCGAGTTAAGGAGTAGATTGTTTCTTTTCTATTTACTTTATTTTTTCCTTTGTGATCTTTTCAACTTGGATGCTTGTGGCAGCTATCATAAGTGAGTGTTCACAATTACACAGACATATATATACTTAAGTGTATGGAATACATTGGGGGTGTATTTTTGTGTGTCTCTTGTGTTTTTCTGCAGGAACCAGGACACAGCCCTAATGAATTGTACCTATCCTGTTGTCTCGTGCTGTAGATGGTTTCTGGCTGCCTGCCCTTTATGTTTATTTTCTCCACTTTTCCCCTTCCCTGGGTGAGGACCTCATAGGGGAGTGTTCATGTATATGACTCACTTGGGGTGCCGCTCCTAGGGAGGAGAGAAACTAGCTACAACATCACTCCTGCTCTACCTGATTCTCAAGGTTAGTCAATCTGCCGTGTGTCGTGACAGAGTGACAAGCCCAGGTTCTTTTACAGCCTGAGTGATGGACACAAACACAGTCCTTACATCTATGCTGGATGCTCTTACAGCATTAAGGGTGGAAGTAGACGCAGTCAGAGGAGAGAATCACGAAATGAGGAATGAGATGAGTACTCTTAGACATGAGGTTGCCGGAATAGCTCGGGCTAGTCCCACCAGTTCTAGAGGAGCCCATTACATCAGGGAAGCTACGTTACCTCCTCCTGTACAGACTTCTTCCCCCATGACTCAGGGAGTGCAAGGCCCTTCCACCATTCAGGTTATTCAACCAGTACAATTACCATTGGCACCTCCAGAAAGGTTCTTAGGGGATCCTAAGAAATTCGGCACATTTTTGGGACAGTGCAAGCTGCACTTCATGTGCAAACCCACTGTCTTTCCTGACGATCATTCTAAGACAGCATTCATGTTGTCCTATTTAGGTGGCAACGCAGCAAGTTGGTCGTTTCCTCTGATCGATAGAAATGTTCCAGCACTAGCTAATTTTGACGAGTTTTGCGAGGAAATGCGTAAATTAATTGACCGCAAGGCTCACATGCTTTCCCTAGATAAGGAACATATCACGCTTAAACAGGGATCACAAGATCTTTTGTCTTATATAACTAATTTTAACCATCTTGTTGTCGAAACTGATTGGCCAACCAAAAAGAGAGTTTCCCTATTCTACCAAGGATTGAGAGGGGAGTTAAAGGACGTTCTGGCCCAGGAGGTGGATATGCCTACTTCGTGTGAGGAGTTAATAGATCTTACGGTACAGTTGGATCACAGACTGCAGGAACGAAAAGGTGATAAACATCGTTATGAGCTGCGGTTTCCAACTTCTAAGCCTAGAGCTGTATTGGAGAGTGCTCCATCGACCGATACTGCAGAACCTATGCAGATAGGAGGAGTAAGGGGCCCTTTGAGTCCAGAGGAACGAACTCGACGACGCAACCAGAAACTCTGCATATATTGCGGGAAGCCTGGGCACTTTATCAAAGACTGTAGATCAAAGACCAAAAGTGCGAGAAACATACCTGCAGTAGATTATCCCTCTAGTGCGTTGGGAAGCGAGAATGCTCAAACAAGCTAGAGACCCCTTGTTTGAGCCAGGATGTGGAGAACGAGGTCTATCACGCTGTAGCTAACACCATGCAACCGTCTTGCCCCACATGAACCTATGTGTCACCCTCCAATGGCCAGGAGAAACGTCTGTGATGGTACACGCAATGCTGGATTCTGGAGCCACGGGCAACTTCATAGATCTACAATACGCCAAGAGATTGGGAGTCCCGTGCATTCAAAAAGAAACGCCCGAAGCTGTCAAAGCTGTAGACGGTTCAGATCTAACATCGGGGCCAGTATGTTATCATACCCGCCTATTGGTCATGCAAGTAGGACAACACCATTTTGAGCATATAGCTTTTGATTTAATCGATGCTCCTCAGTTCAAACGGATTTTGGGAATGCCGTGGTTGACGCAACACGATCCTGTAGTCAAATGGGCAGCTCGTACTATCACCCTCAGTTCTGCTTATTGTACTGATCATTGTACCTTTCAATGCTTGCATGAGGAAATCTGGATGGAAACCCCTGCGAGCACGTTAGCAAGCGGAGGGAGAATTTTGGGAGGCAGCGCTGTCACCACTCTTCCGGAAGTCTACAGGAAGTACCAGGATGTCTTCAGCGAGAAAGAAGCTAGTAAGTTACCTCCACACAGGGAATACGATTGTGTAATAGAGTTGGAACCAGGGGCCAGTATTCCCTGTAGCAGGATATACGCCCTTACAGAGGCGGAGAACACCTACCTTCAACAATACCTGAAGAAGCTATTGGAGTCAGGATTCATACGTCCCTCTACGTCCCCTGCATCATCTCCTCTATTTTTCATCCCTAAGAAGGAAGGGGGATTGAGAACATGCATTGAATACAGGGCGATCAATAGGGTAACCAGAAAGAGCAGGTACCCTCTCCCTTTGATACCCGTCCTGTTGGACCAGTTGAAAGATGCAAGAATCTTCACTAAACTCGACCTGCGAGGAGCATATCATTTTGTGAGAGTCCGCAGAGGTGACGAGTGGAAAACGGCTTTCCGCACCAAATATTGCCTCTATGAGTACCAGGTCATGCCCTTCGGCCTGTGCATCGCCCCTGCGTCATTTCAATTCTTTATGGATGAGGTGTTGAGGGGCTTTCTGGATGTCTCATGCATCGTCTATATCGACGACATTTTGATTTATTCTCCTACACGGGAAGATCATGTTAAGCATGTGATAGAAGTGCTGGAACGGTTGCAACAACTAGAGCTGTTTGCCAAACTGGAGAAGTGCTTGTTTCATACCACAGAAGTGGAGTTCCTAGGTTACGTCATCGGTCCGAATGGATTACGGATGGACCACAAGAAGATTCAAGCATTCATTCAGTGGGAATCTCCCTCCTGGGGGAAAGCTTTGCAGAGTTTCCTGGGCTTTGCAAACTTTTACAGGAGATTCATTAATGACTTCTCTAGGATCATACAGCCATTAACCCAACATTGTTAAAGAAGGGAGTGGTCTTCAAGTGGACGGACCCTGCTGAACACGCCTTCTAAACACTTAAGACCTGCTTTATTACAGCACCCATCTTAAGGCACCCAGATGCTAGTCAGCCCTTCGTGATGGAGTCAGATGCCTCTCATTTTGCTATAGGAGGCATACTATCATAAAGAAACCCCGACACTGGCCAGATTCATCCCGTGGCATACTTTTCTGGGAAATTGTCCTCCAGCGAAACAAACTATAGTATTACGGACAAAGAACTGCTGGCCATTAAGAGGGCACGCGAGGAATGGCGACACCATCTCCTGGGGGCCAGATACACTGTTGAAATCTTCACCGATCATCGGAATCTCCTCTTCCTGAAAAGCGCGAAAGCATTGAGGCCAGTTACAGTGGTCCTTTTTTTTCTCGGATTTTGACTTTGTGATCAAGTACCGTCCAGGCCCACACAACGATAAAGCCGATGACCTTTCAAGACCGGAATCTGCACTAAGGGATCACTCATCAGATGTCGAAGATCCCCCCCATCATTCTATAAAAGGCCTCCTTTGAGCCGACTGTTTCAGCCATCACATGTTCCTCTGACTTCCTGAAGAAAGTAGAAGAGAAAAACTGAGCTGTGGATGTGCAATCCTGGATAGCTAAAGAACCTCTGCTGAGAAGAGTGGGAGACAAGCTACTCTTCAGGGATAAACGATTGTATCTACCTGAGAAAGAACTGCGGATCCAAGTCCTTCAATGGACTCATAATTCCTCCTTAAGCGGACATTTGGGAGTACAAAAGACGTTTCAGACCACTTCCAGGTATTTCTGGTGGGAAACGATGCGAAAGGACATCAAAGAGTACGTTGCCAGATGTCCCATATGTATTCAAGCCAAGACACCGCATCAACGGAGCAGCGGATTACTACGTCCCATACCGATATCCCCTGCACCATGGCACACGGTATCCATGGATTTCATCGTGGAAATGCCTCTCAGTTTCGGCAACAACACCATCTTGGTGGTTATAGACAATCTAACCAAAATGGGTCACTTCATCGCGTTAACTAAGTTACCCACATCAGGAGAATTAGCCACGATCTTCCTGCAAAACGTGGTACGTTTACACGGTGTTCCCTCTGTTCTTATTACGTTCAGAGGAACACAGTTCACCTCTAAATTCTGGAGGGCTCTGTGTGACATTATGAAAATTGATGCTCGTTTGTCAACAAGTTATCATCCGCAGACAGATGGCAAAACCGAAAGGCTTAATCAAACGCTTGAGCAGTATCTAAGGTGTTTTACCCTCCAGCAGGAGGAAGAATGGAGAACGCTACTCATTCTTCTTTGGGATGTTCGCCCTTCTTTTGCCTTAACGGGTATCATCCCAATTTTCTGCCATTTGACCAACCAGGTACATCCTCCCATCCTACCATTCAGGAACATCATGCTCATCTAACTTCTATCATGCAGAATGCCAAAGAGCATTTGGCGGCAGCCAGAAACCGCGACAAAATACAGGCGAACAGAAAAAGTTCCCCAAAGCCAGCATACACACTAGGTGATAAGGTGTGGTTGAGTACCAGATACTTGAAACTTAAAGGGAATACTCGTTTACAACCTAAGTATGTTGGTCCGTATCCCATTGTGGCCGTCGTTAATCCAGTAGCCATGAAGTTGGAACTTCCACCCTCTTGGCACATACACCCTGTGTTCCATGTGTCTCTACTGAAACCATATGTGCAGGGTACCAGAGTTACAGGAAGCAAGAAGTATTGTTTCCTAACGTCCTTTCTGGATTTTGTTGGAATATCGCTACTGAGCTGGAAGAGAATTCATTCATGAGCTAAGTTGCATTCTACCTGTTTAATTCATTAACATTGAGAACTCCTACCTTTAACTCTTCAGTGCCGAGTTAAGGAGTAGATTGTTTCTTTTCTATTTACTTTCTTTTTTCCTTTTGTGACCTTTTCAACTTGGATGCTTGTGGCAGCTATCATAAGTGAGAGTTCACAATTACACAGACATATATATACTTAAGTGTATGGAATACAGGGGGGGGCTGTGTATTTATGTGTGTCTCTTGTGTTTTTCTGCAGGAACCAGGACACAGCCCTAATGAATGGTACCTATCCTGTTGTCTCGCGCTGTCGATGGTTTCTGGCTGCCTGCCCTTTATGTTTATTTTCTCCACTTTTCCCCTTCCCTGGGTAAGGACCTCATAGGGGAGTGTTCATGTATATGACTCACTTGGGGTGCCGCTCCTAGGGAGGAGAGAAACTAGCTATGACATCGCTCCTGCTGTACCTGATTCTCAAGGTTAGTCAATCTGCCCTGTATCGTGACACAGGGGCTGCTACTGCTACTGCCCAGCTGTCCTGCTGCCCTGCTCCTGCTGATAGTAGGGGAATTTACGCGGGGGCTCAACTCAGCAGTATCAAGGTGACCTCCAAGCACAACCAATGAAACATTTGGAGGCAGGGAGGGGCAGGGCGCACTAACGGCCAGAACCTCTGCACGCCCGACTTAGCGGAAGCGGCTTGCTATTGTGGTGTGGGACCCCGCGAGCTCTCCTCTCCTTGCCTGCCCCAAGCAGATTGCACACCTGCTCTGGCTTTGTTCCTTCTGTCTGACCAGTCAACCCTCTCCCCCTGCTTGACCCTGAGCAGCAGAGAGAAGAAAAGGAGTTTTAGGGTTTACAGCCATGTGGTCCTCCTTACTTCAATCCCCTATAGCCAAGATTGGTTCCTGTACTGCCTGGAAATACTGCTGAAGGACCTTTGGAGGGGGCCATAGGACAGCAGATAGGCTATACTGGGTCAACTTGCTAAACTGGGTTAAATCTGACAAAATTGGGTCCTCTATAGCAAAGTGTGACCTACCTCCTGGGAAGCAAATTATAAATGGTGCACCAGGAAATAACACCTTCAACCCCAATTTGAAGAAACCCACTGCTTTTACTTTTTTTCTGGAGTCGATCCCCAGTTGCCTTGTGAACCGCAGCTTGAACTGTGGTAGCAAGTGGCGGTACCTGGATTTACTATTTTTGCTGGGGCAAAGTTCAACCATACCCTGCTAGCTATAGCCACCACAATCAAAGATACAACCCCAACTTCCACCACCGCCACAGTTATAACTACAGTTGTCACCACAGTTTTCAGTCTGTTCAACGCATTTCACCATAGCTAAATCAGCTAAACCTCTCACAACTGTCCTAATGGCTTTACCTGAGGCCCAGACGATCCAGAAAACCTGTCACCACCACAGAGCAGCCAAGGACCCCAATCATGAAGTAACCAGGAGTGCATGTCCCTTACTCCCGGGATGGAAATTATCACATAGAATATTTCATAAACAACGAACCAATGCCACTGAAAAAAGGAAGGACCAAAAACCTAAGACACACAGTTTAAAACCAAAATCACCCAAAGCAACTAACGCGTTGATGACAACTTATGATGGTCTAAGCACACCTTTCTCCATAGGTGTAGTGCCTCACCTCAGCTTTAACAAGACAAGCCTAATGACTATGGAGACCTTGGAAGCTGTTAAGCCTATCAAAGATGGAGCCTGCGTACCTGTCCATACTCCATTAACCCTAAAATCCACATACACATCCACAACACAGGATTACAAGGCCAGGAAAAGGGCTAGTTATATAAATAGCGGAGGCCCTCCATAAATCGCAAATAAAAACTTCAATACCTGATTACTTAAAAAAAAACTTCTCAGATTGCCCATCCAGATACCTTAGACTCAATTATTAAAAACGGAGACCCAGTAGCCACCCATGCTCCCACGGTAGACAATATACCGCTCATAACCCTGTCCCCCAGAATAAACAGCAGGCACAACCAGGAGCAACAATAATGAATAAATAACACAGTATTTGAAATATCCTCTGGAAGCCTTCTGGATAGTTTGCTGGCAGACATTGATCTATCAACTAACATGCTGGGAAAAGACCAAAGAGGAGAAATTGATATTCATATTACAACTTGCCTTCCAACCTTGAAGGCATAACCCCGCTTAAAATAAACAACATAACTACGGCTGCTCAGATTCATTGCCACAGGTAAATAAGTAAAGGTGGCACAGGACCACACAGGGCACAGTAGGCTGTAGCCTTAGGTTAACAGATCATGTAGACCATGAAATCCTTAAAGGCAGCCAAAGGGGATCTGACGCTGATCTGGGCCAGTCCGGGGCCCTTCCTTCTCGCAAGGACAAAGAAACAATTAATGTCACAGAGATCGAGAAAGTACTTGAGCAGCATGACCTCCAACCAGCAGCAGACCACAGCTCTAAGATGAGCATGAGCATCATAGAAAACCTACTATTATCTGCCTTCAAAAAGACTAAAAACAACATTGAAAAAGACTCCTTACTGGCTTAAATAAACGCCACCTCGGCTAACACAGTAAACACCCTCACATGGCAGTCAGATAAAATGGATTTGCAACTTGACTTAACCCAAACCTTGGCAATCTCAATCCTAAAGATAGAAGAAATAGTCAGCGCCTTGCAAGAGAGGCTACAAAATGTTGGAGGCAAAGACATTCCTTGTGCATCATGTTCCTGCTGTCAGATTGTGGATAAACTATGCACCTTGACAGATGCCCTGAACCTAATGATAATGGATATAACGTTGACCATACAATAACAAGTAAGTAGTACTGTTAGCAGGCCTGACCAAAAACCAACAGACACAGAAGCTGGAGGAACCGAGGAAAGAGTGACCATCTCACTGGAGGCAGCCGATAGGGAAACCTCACAGTCTAGCATTACGTTAGAAAGAAACCTCCAAAGAAAGCTCTGACAAAATCTCCACTGCACGCCCTAGTAGAAATTCACAACCAGAGAGTTGCTCCATCTTCTATAGTGCAGGAATCAGCCCCAGAAGCGAAGGGCAAAAAATCGCCAGGCAACCACAATGCCAAAGTAACAACTGAAGAAAACCAATGGTCCGTTGCCTTATCAAAAATAGCAAAAAAAGGACAAAAGAAGGCCAGAAGCAAAGCAGAGAAAGAACGTTTTTCACATCAGTTTTTACTCAAGCATATAAAATCAGATAACAACATGTCTAATGTATACCCACTGTTTAAAGGTAGTGGAAAAACGAAGGACTTATTACAATCTGTTCAATCTCCTGCTCTTTCATTCCATACAATTCTGACCTTGCCACCAACTTTACCCAAACCAAATACAGATTACACCACAGCACAACACCCAGCAACACAATCTACCATACCAGGAATACACCTGCAGGGGAAGCAACCACTAACCATGCAAGACCAGAAGGAAAGCCAGCCCAGAAATAGTGGAAAAATGAAAAAAGAACTTGAACCAGGACAATGGACTGCTTCCCCAGCTCAAGGCACTGTGACATTAGCTCTTTCTTCATTCTAGAAAAACTTAAGCTTCACCACCGTCCTATGCCCCTTATCTCGACCTTCAATGTCGACCACCCAAATACAGGGGGACAGCAACCATCAAGACGGGCGATGACATATGTTACACAGGAAAACAACTCAGCCGCAATAGAAAGTGCTGATCCACAGAGAACATTGCCTGGGCATGACCTAATCAGATCAATCACTAATGATCACCTCCCCCCCTGTCCATACCCACAATGAATGTCAATCTAAACAGTGTTTAGGGAGGACTGACCGACAAAGCTGGCCCTCATCTCTCATTATCCTTCGGAAGGGAGCCATGATGTATTGAACCGCTCTAATTTTTTAAGGTTGCTCCAGGCCATCCCCATGCAATCTAAGATAATGTCTGAGGACATTTTGAGTGTGGAACTCAAAACCACCCCAGAGTGCAGTAACGGGATGGAAGCCACACTCTTACCATTAAAAACAAATTCACTGGCAGAAGTTATATTAGACTGCAAGGTTATCCTTGAGGAATGGAGCATAGGAATTTAAAAAATTCCAGTGCCTGAATATACAGCACCACTAAAAAAGATACTTGACCCATCCAACCCAAAAGTTCACCCCTACAGCATACTAAGGGGGACCGGACACTCACTCTGTCACCCACAGATAGATAACATACACATAGCTTGCACCTACTCATCAACAAGGTGCCCCATCAGGAAAATTGCAGCAGGACAAATTGGGGGAGAACATTAATCAGCCTCATATCTTGTCCGGTGAAGCCACAGCTTATTCCTAGCAGTGAGAAGTGTTCATCAGAAACACAATAACTCATAACTCTGCTATCATGGAATGTAGCTGGGCTTTCAAGATCACTGTTAATGGCATCTGACGTCCTCTGCCTACAAAAAAACATGGTCACTAACTCCATTAACAATCGCTGGCTTTGAAGGGTTCCACCAAGCAGCAAAGAAAAAAAATATAATTGGGAGGCCCTCTGGAGGCTTGTCAATTTAACTTAAACTGAGCAAGAAAATAACAATAGAGTCAATTCCAACTCAAGATGAGATGCTCCAAGCACTCATATTGGAGAGTCCCAAGACATCTGCCTCCCAAATCAAGATCATCCTGATTAACGTCTACTTTAACCGCTTAGGCTCAGTACGAGCTACAAGACTGAACCAGCTGAGCGATAATCTGGATCAAATTCTTTGTGCTCATGTCAACCATGAAATAATAATCTGTGATGATTTAACCTGAGACACCGTCTGTTCACCTTTAAGTTCCTTAAGTTCTCAATTAAACAAAACACTAAGCAAACATGGTCTTATGTCCTCACAGAGAATAGCTAATATCCTTGAGCCATCAACACAGCTTTTGAAAACCTTTAGGGGGATAAGTACCATTGATTACGTTTTTGCCTTTGAAAAAATCACGAACCATATTGTGAGTTTTAAAGTGCATCCCTCAAATGATAGCTATCACCTTCCTCTCTGTACATTTTTTTATTTCCACCTACCTAAACGCAAGGGCCATAAGGTTCTGGGCACCACTCGCAATGACGGATCAGTGCATTTAATCTGGAAAATAAAATGCGGTCACGTCAATCCACAGAAACTGGTAACATGGAAAGCAATTGCTGGAGAGTCTCTGCAAGCCCAAAGTGGCGAATATCTATTAACTCACTGGGCATTTATAACCAGGGGCATCCATGAATCACTGAATTCCCACCCAGGCCGTGGTCGACTTCAGTCAACAAATGTAATAATAATAAATCTATATTGACTAGCTCACGGCTTATTCAAAAGTTGACGAAGGCACGCAAGAAACCCAAAAACGAACAAGTCAATACCGCGCTGCATTTGGAACTTTAAGGCACAAGAAAACAACGTAAGCAATTGATATGGCAGGAAAGAAATCAGTATAGAGAAAATGATTGACAATATGTTTACTCGATAATGAGCAAGCATAATCAGGCCTATTTATGGAGGCACATCAAAAACAAAACATGTCAGGAATGCCATCAATGAAGCCACACTTAAAAAAGCTATACGTAGTTGATCAACAGAGAGTTTTTCCACTCAAACTTTCAGACCCTGTTGATGACTCAAAGGGCTGTGTCCCTATGTATACGATCAACAGCATTCAAAAAGCACTAAGTAAAACACAAGCTTCAGGTGCACCTGGTCCAAATGGTCTCCCTGCCCAACTGGTCAAAGTAGACTTAGCACTTTGGCCTGCAATTCTTTCCTCATTGTTTATCAACTGCTTTAAGTTCTGTCAAGTGCCTGGCAGCTGGAGAGGTTCAATATTGTATCCAATTTTTAAAAAGGGCAACAGACAGAACCCCATCAACTACCGCCTGATAGCTTTATTGGAGAGTGAGGCCAAGCTCTATGCAGCTACAATTCTAAATGTTCTAGAGACCTGGCAAGCAACAAACGCCATAATTCCTGTCTGTCAAACAGGGTTTAGACCTATTCCTCCATACTGGATAAAATAATTACTTTATCCTATCTTGTCCACCCGGCCAACAACTGGAAATCCTTAGCTCTTTACGCATGCTTCATGAATTATTCGTCAGCATTAAACCTGGTGACAGAGGTATTCTATGGAGCAAATTCCAGGAGTGGGGTATTCCAAGTGGTTTGCTCAACACCATAATATCTCTATATTCATCAACATGGGTGAGTGAGGGTCAAGTTGTCAGAAACTGCATTAACCAGGGAGATCAATACCAACCAAGGGCTAAAGCAAGGGTGTGTCCTTGCGCCAATGTTGAACAATCTATACACAGCAAACAAGTCCTGGGCACTTAACAACACCAATCTAATCCCTCCAAAAATAAGTAAAGCTAAAATCATGATACTGCAGTACATGGATGACATTGTTCTGCTCGACAACTCAAAAATAGGAATCCAGAGAGCATTAAACTCCCTTCACACTTACAATATAGCAAATAAGATGATAGTAAACACCTCCAAAACCAAGGTGTTATCTTTCGGAAGGACGCCAAAACAAACAAGCTGCAACTGGTCCCGTAAAAATCTCAAGAGCCAAATCGTATAACTACCCGGGCACATGGTTCTCAGCAAATTCTGCACCTACAACACACATGTGTCACTTAAAGGATAAGGCAGCATTAATTACCACTAGACTCCACCAATTACACACAGCCCTTGAAAGCCCTACCTCAGCCCCAATCAGAAAAGTGCTCAGGGCCGTATTGCCATGTGCAATCACTTATGGCAGTGAGGTCTTACCGGGCCAACTCACTAAAATTATTGAATAACCACATGTAAAAGTCTACAATAGAGTGTTCAAGTTGCCCTATTAAAGCAGGGGACCTCTGGTGAGACTAGAATGTGGCCTGGAGGGCATTGAGTGGTCTAGTATTGGGTCCTTTCTCAAGTATTGTCATAGATGCACCACAGCGACGCCAGGCACCCTGAATTGATCCTGCAAAATATATTCAAATATAAAAACAACCCTTGGTCCACTTATCTATCGGTGGCAGCAGCTACTCTTCAAATTGACTTGACCGGTCTAAACACTTCACCACTCGCGCACATAGCAGTAAAATGTATATGGAAAAAACAGATCAAATCCTCTCGAAGAGCGTGGACATGGAAAATATCAGGTCCACACCACCGCTAAGGGCCCTGGCAGCATCACACAACAACGGCAGCAATGATGGCCTTCAGGCACAATCTTATGTTAATTGCACAATCAGGAAAGCTTGCCTAACCCACATTTTGGCAGCAAGGATGTTGACATTACAAATCAAAGCCTTCAACCCAAACTAGCCACTGCTCTCCAAGATTGTCAAGTGCAGACTATGCGGCTACAAATCGGAAACTTTTATTCACTTACTTTGCCACTGCCCAATGTTGCTCGACTCTCGGCGAATACTATTAAAGCCACTCCTTTTACTTCATGGCATAAGAACATGTAACAATGCAATGACCTGTATTTTTAGTACCATGGTTCCCCTTGAACAGGCAATAATAGGTACATTTTTAAAGTAGTGCAGAACATACTTAAAAATACACAACAAACCACTGAGATGACCGCAGATTGATAACTTTTAGTTACTGCACTATGGACATTAGGCATTGTAAAGTCAGATCCCTCTGGAATTGATTTTAATAATTGCTATGTAAATAATCCAATTTGTAGCGAATTTAAATCATTTCTATTTTGTTTTCATATCAATTTTACAGTGTTTTATTTATAAAAGATCTTAAATAGCCAAATTACCGGAAACTTAACCAAGGCCAACTGTACACTGTGAGCTTTTCTTTTAGCACAAGGTGACAGTCACACTACAGGGTATTGCAAGAACCCATAGATTATTTTGTCATTTGTATAACGTCTTTTAAAAAGGTTTTATATTGTTATGGTTTTACGTAACTACACAATAAATTTTGTATTGAATTGATTTACTAGTAAGTCCATAGTCAAGTGCACCGAGGTTGTTTAGGGCCTGTAAATCAAATGCTACTAGTGGACCTGAAGCACTGATTATGCCACCCACAGGCAGGAGGAGCCTTGCAAACTTGTCTCAGGCTTGCGCTACAAAGCCTGTTGGTGCAGTTTTAAACTGCTACTTCGACCTGGCACATGCACCCCCTTGCTAGACCCAAACCATCCCTTTTAGTACATGCAAGACACCCCTAATGTAGCCTCATGGCCAGGGTGCAGAGTATCCAAAAGGTAGGACATGTACATTTATGTTTTACATGTCCTTGCAGTGTAAAACTGCTACACTCGTTTTTCACTACAGCAAGGTATGTCACCCACCGATTAGCCTGCATTGGAGCTGCCTTAAAACATCCTAAAATGTGTCTTCCAATTGGGAGCACATGGAAAATTGGAGTTTGTGTGTCTATGGACTTGCTATTTAAAAATACATCTTTTAGTGAAGTTGGTTTTTAAATTGCAGGTCTGAAAATGCCACTTTTAGAAAGTGAGCTTTGTCTTACTTTAACA
The DNA here is from genome assembly GCF_964261635.1 of Lissotriton helveticus. Lineage (NCBI taxonomy): Eukaryota > Metazoa > Chordata > Amphibia > Caudata > Salamandridae > Lissotriton > Lissotriton helveticus. Next base: position 1,456,514,796 of record NC_136059.1, read on the forward strand.
GTTCTATGCCTCTACCTGTATTTAAATACACATCTGGGTCAGGATGACAGTTAGGCTCTTTGTGCATTTACTCTAGACAGTCACACAAAGGGAGCTGAGGTGTACCCTGCATATCCTGATGGCCCATCACCAGGCTGATGGGCCTTCGTGAACTAGAGTGGTGGGAGGAGCTGCCACTAACACCTATAAAGGGCTGTGCCTGGACTCACACAAAGAAGTATCCACCCCCTGTGGTCGGTCTGGAACCAGAGCAGGGAAAGGGCAGGGTCTTGTCCAGTACTAAGACCTTTCTTTGAAGTTTGCCTACTTCAATGGCTGAAATGGGTATAGGTACTGGACCTCTGATACTACATACTCAGAACACTTCTGGATTGAGGACATTATGCAGGAAGAAGGGCTGTGTTGGTGTCCCGAGGGACTGCCACTTCACTGTTTGCTTTGCCGTGCTGGCCTGCTGCTTCGGTTCTGAGAGTGAGAGGGCTGGACTTTGCTCTTTGAATCTTGCCCACTGAAGTTTCTCCAAGGGCTCAAGATGAGCTTGAATCCTATTGAAAGTCTCAGGACCATCAAAGACGTCATCTGCCAGCACCTAGGCTCCTCTGTTGAGAGCTGTACTCTGCCAAGGGGTAGCAATTCCAGTTCTGGGCCCTTGGAAGTGAGTTCTGTTGCTGAAAGAGAAAACTATGCATCAACTCCAAGCACCACTTCGTAATCAGCACACCCCTGACAGAATCGATGCATCGCCACTGCCTGCACTAAAGCTGTGTTCCCCACTCACCGAGTGTGCTACACACCGAACAGTGTTGACAACGCAAGCTCAAACTTTGTAGCATAGCCTCAAATAATTCCCACTGCGCTAGTCTTAGGCACTGCATCACCGATGTTCGTGATGTACCGCTCCAACACCATGCCTGTGGTTCAACTTCGCCACAGAATCAACTCATCGTGCTGTGACATTGGTGCATCATTTACACCGCATGGCCTTCAGGAATCGAGGTATCACACGTGCAATCGACGCATCACCTCCCATACGCCTTGCATCATCTCAGGCGTTAGCGGCTCAATGACACTACGCACCCTTCAAGAACCAACGCATCACTTACTACACGCGACACATCACCTCCTTTGTGCAACGCACCATCACAGAGCACCAATGTGCCAATGACCTGCTTTAAAGATGCCTCACATCCCCTGCGCCACGCATGGTCTTTGATTTTTGACTCATCCATGGTACTGTACGGGGTCTGCAAGACTTCTGTAGTCATCCTACACTCCATCACAGTCGAGCTGAACAAGTTGATTTGTCCCGGTCAATCGTTAACAGATATCCCCAGTTGGAGCTATTGTTTTTAAGATCTATAACCTTATTTAATCTTTCAAAATTCATATCTTGACTTGTGTATGTTTGCTTTTTATCGTTTTGGTTTTGCTTTAATCGGGAAAATATTGGATCTTTTTATAAACTGGCATTGATTACCTTTGTGGTGTTTTCACTGTGTTATTGTGTGTGTGTGTGTGTGTGTGTGTGTGTGTACAAATACTTCAGATATTTCCTCTGGGGAGAAACCTGACTATTTTTGCCAAGCTACCAACTGGGTGAGCAGAGGTTATTCTGAGGTGTAACTTACCTGACTAGAGTGAGGGGCCCTAGTTGGACAGGGTACATATTACAGCCAACTAGAGACCTCATTTGTAACAGGCCCATTGGGCATTACTGCACCGACCCAATGAGGAGCTGCCCGATGATGGAGCATGACACCAACACGGGTGTGTGAGGGCTCTTGTTTCTGGGGAATCAGATCTTTTGTATCAGTTTTCCTGACCTATATTTTCTCTCTTCCTTTCCCTCAGGAACTGCATACCTTTTGTATTACATATTATCATATATAGCCTGTATGCTGAACCTTAAAGCGCTCTTATTCCTCCTCTATGTTTAGACTCAAGTACAACATCAGGGAGGAACCACAATCTGCATCAGTGATCACTGAAGAGCCCTGTTTATCACCCTGGACCCCAGTCAGCATGGACTTTGGGAACTTCCCAGATGGGTGGCTCACAGCTGTGATCGTGGACAGCCACACAAAGTATCCGATAGTTGAGCTGGTGTAATCCACCACCTTCTCTAACATGAAGTTGTTCCTAGAGAAAGTGTTCACCTTGCTAGGGCTCCAGGAAGAAGTAAAAATCAAAAATGTCCTCCCTTTTCAAGGGCAGGACTTCCTAGAGTAACTCTGGTCACTCCACACCAAGCACGAGAAAAGGACTCCACAGTGGGTGCAAGCCAAGGGAAGGTGGAGTCCTTAATGCACACATTGATTGTGAGCCCTTCACTTAGGGGTGGAACAAGGTGAAGGTGCTGGATGCTGCCTCCAAAGCTTCCTGCGGGCAAATTGGCAATCTCCACATAGCGCTACGAATTGTGCACCTTCCAGAGGCCTACCAGAGGCAGCATCCCATCAGGACCTACCTGACAGCCTGTGACCTTGTACATGCAATTGGCTCAGGAAAATCAGAGGAACACAAACAACTGGGCTATCCATGCCTGGCGAGCTGTTGCCCTCAAGCTGTCTGTGGGCGACCAGGTAATCCTGCGGAACGGCCACCCTGGATTGAAGTTCTGTACGCCTTTTGAGAAGGAAGTGTGGAATGTGTAGACATCAAAGTGACCATTGCCATTGTCCAGTGGGGCCACACTACAGTAGCCTAAAATGTTTTCAGCGTCAAATGAGTAATGGCCCCATCTGAGAAGCAGGGTGACAATCAAGTGGAGAGATGAGATGCTGTCTGGAGAGGCTGTGACACTCGGCCCCTGTGGAGGGGGTGCCTGTGACCACCCTTGCAATCCCTGGGGCACACCCGTGACAGGTGGGCCCACTCCGGCAATGGCTCCTCAGTACCCAGACCCGTACGCTGAGCCTGCCAACTCAGTCACCCCACTGAATGGTGCAAGAGATGATGGAGACTGGAGCCAGATGTATGGTCTTCGCCCTTATCCAGCTACTGCAAGACTATCTGGGCATAATGTAAATAAAATTTTGATCTTTAATTACGAAAAGCTGGAAGGGATGTATAGTGTCACCTGGCTTCTGCAATATATTGTATTGCAATGGTTTCATATAGAGACCTCTCCAGGCCACTCCCCATACATCCATTCACGGCCCCCGAGCCCCGTCATTGTCAGCGCTGTGTGCCCATGGCCTCGCCGTATACCCGTACCGGAGCAGGTTTTACACAACGTTTCTTCTCCTGGTGAGGTAATCAAATTAGCCCCTTTCAGATGGTGTCATTTCAGTCACCTTGTAAGCAAGTGTCATTTTTTAAGATTGCAGCACTACTTACCTCATTTTTAACCTCCTACTGCCATACAAACTCATCCCTTTTTTTGGAATGATGTATCCTTAACTGACATGACATTGATTCACCATTTAACCACTTCTATTTTTATCATGCTGATTATTCACGAGCCCCTCCTGTTTACGTTCGGAGTGCTAACATGTCACTTTGAGTGGAGCAATCCTCATGGACAATACCCCTTATTCTCGTGTGGCATTGTATGAAGGCATATGTGGCACCTGTAAACCATTGTTTGTGCGGGAAGGCTGCATTGCCCTCATTAGGCCACCCTAACACTAAATGTACTAAGGAACAGTGGTATAATGCTTAGGTATATTGGCATCACTCAGGAGTATAACACATGTATTTGTACATAAAACCATTTATTTTTGGAAGACGGTGTTGTAAGGTGCGGCGAACCACCAACCTCCCCAAAAAAGCCAACAAAATGTACAAAGAAATCCTCAGCACATGCCATAGGTGTGTCAACAATTCGTTAAGTGCATGATGTAAGCACAAATTATACACAAGTTATTTCAATTCTTATTTTCTTTATTTATTCTTTTGGTCTTGCTTCAGACAGCCAACACGTGTTTTATCGCAAATGCGATGCACCGTGCGCAATGTAATTCGTTTTATTTATTTATTTAGTAATTTAACTCTGTTCTGCCATATGCTGTAGTTTACTACCCACCACCCTGCCCCTCTCCTCCTCCCCCTCCTGCCCCCTCCCCACTCCCCCCTCCCCACTTCCCCCTTCCTTCCAGAGGCCAGCAGCACTCCCTCCACGAGCCGCTACTGGCAGTGTGTGCTTTCTTCAATGTTTCTGATAGCACAGCGCCCACCCGAAACCTTTCAATCACACCACGTTTCCGAAACACTTATAGTGATAAAGAAACCCCCGAAGCAGAAGCATGCACACCTGACACGAATTATTGCTATTCATTTCCACGGATTATTACGAACAAATTATCCTGTCCATCATTTCGAAATGGTCAGGTGCTTTTTAAATCAGGACTAAACTGAGACGGACTGTCCACTCAAAGGGCCTCGCTTCATCAAGTCGCTGTGGCTTTCACCTTGTCCTATGAAAACTGATAATCTGTGTTCTGAAATGAAAAGTGCTGTAACGGAACCTCCTTTTGAAATGTCGGCTCCTTCCTTTGATTGGGCTGCGCCCCTCCCCTGTCCCCGCCCTTCTCCGAAGCGGAGTCTTTTCATCAGAGTGTAATACTCCTGTTGTTCACCCGCGGGAAAACCGCAGCATAAAAAGGCCGCCAGAGCCCGCTGTTTTAATGTGCTGCCAAAGTGCTACCAGTGGGCAACAGGATAGGCGAGTGCTGTCAACGTAAACGTCTAGACAACAGTTTCCCTTACCTGCCATTATCCCATGGCGGCCCTGTGCTGCCCCGCCTCCATCCACCATCCGGCTGGTTAGAGAAGGGCCACGACCCACAACTGGGGAAGCTCTTTGTCAGTCTTAGAATCAAGCCTCCAAAACAAATACTTCCCTGTCAACTCTGAACGATTTTTATGCAATATCAGCTCTTTGTGCTCTGTTCGCGCTCTGCAAATTCCACAAACATGCATACATGGATACAGACATACATTAATAAACAGAATGCACAAAAAGCAGAAGAAGAGAACATTGACACAAAAAAGTGTACTGTAAGTCTAGTACCTCCAGTTTCCTGCAGGACAAAAATTCTCAGACATAATTTCCCATTAATTGTGCTTTCATCCCTTAAGTTCTCCCTTCTTTATTTGATTCGCTAGTGCAGTTCGGAATGTGAACACACACACAAACGTTGACAACTATTCCTTACACTGCCCTGTAGTTGAAGGCACACTAAGCCTTACTGGGTCAAGGGTCTTCAAGTCGTCTCGCAAGCTCTATCAAGCTAGGCTGGTTCTTCACCCTCATTAGCTAATGAGATTGGTGTCCAGACAGATGGAGTTGGCATCTTCTGCCAGCAGTGCCTCTCAATGTAGAAAGGGCTGTAGAAAGGGCAGAGGACAGGAGATTTAGCCATCTCTTTCTTGGTGGTGCAAACCCACCGTCTCCATACCTCCTCTTGCTAGAGAAACACATTTTGCCCGGGGAGGTCGTGCAAATTGGCTCCTGTCTCTGCATCCCTATAACCAATCATTGGATTACAAATCCATTAAAGATAGGGACGGCACGTTGCAAATAACAACTGACACACAAAAGTTAATCATGAGACATGCCATGATACGGGGATCCCAGCCATCATCACAAGGATGGAAGACATGAGCTGCTGTCGTCGCATGAGTTAACTGATTTCTAGATCCTAGGTGTAGGAACCCGCAGGGATGGAGAGATTTATCGCCCAAGCAGTGGCACTGGAAGTAGAGGTTTGGGGTGCTGCTGCACCCGCATATATCCATGATGGAGTTCAGAAGGATACTTAAGAATAAAGTCACCTCTATTAGTCTTGAGTCATTCACTATATGTTCAAGAACAACTGTCTCATGACAGACAACTCCACTAAATGCTGCTAATCCTTATGTAACCGTATTGCATGCCTGCATGTTAATGGTATTTTGGAATTTTAACTAGTAAGACCCTCACTAGACTACAGGCAAAGAGAGAAGACTGCAGTACTCTAGAGGTTTTGTAATGCATATATAAATAATAAATGGAGAAGTGTGGCTCACCGATTAGAGCGCAGACCCTGAGGCAGAGGTCTGGCCCGCTACCAGGGTTCAATTCCCAACGCGGCAGAGTCTTGGGCTCAATGTCCACAGACTCGATAATTCTCGCCTCGGTGCCTACTCTAATCATGGGTCCCACTCTGCAACTCTGGGCAATAGCTTGCTTAATATCCACAACGGCCTCGAAAGCGCTAGGATGCCTGGCTTCACCTTGGGCGTGCCCAGTAGGGGGCATCTCACAGGGAAAGTCAGGAAGGGTTCCACAGCGGTATACAGCGCCAGGATGCCTGGAGGGTGATAGTGCGCTTTACAAGTATACATACATTTACATTTACAAACTCTAGGTCAAATGTCTCAAAATCTATACCAACAGTATGGAAGTACATGCAAGGTACTTAAGCTAGGTGATGCCTGTGGCCAGCACCCCCACTCTAAAAGTAATCCCAGCCCCAATGTCCTTGATATTTTGGAGTGAATTGAACACAGTGGACTAACAAAACCCTGGGGCAACGCCCTGCATGCCTCAAGCCAAGACTGCAGTGAATTTCATATAATGACATACCTTACCACAGCTGCAAAGGTTCCTAGAGCCAGCACAGGTAGGAGGGAGTAGGAGCAGGGACTCGCAGTCGAGAGAGGCGAGCGTGGATAGGAGTTCTGCGAGGAGAGGTGGGTGAGAGAGGGAAGAGAGAGGGGCATCGCTCCCACCTGTTCCAGGAGAATGAGGGGCTTGTTGCCCTTCACTACTGAATAAGCGAGTAGACAGGCTCATTATCCTTGCTTGCATTAGGGTCAATTACACCATTGCTATATCACGGTATGAAAGCAGGCCATAGCTATCATTAGTGCAGCAGGTGCAGTGGGACAGGGGCTTGGGGGTCTGGCCCAATATTCATGGCTGTCTATTACTAACAAACAAGGGGGCAGAAGGGTTTATACTCTTTGCTTGCATTATGGGCCATGATACCTTCACTATGCCCCTGAGAGACACTGTGATAAGAGATGATAGATTCAAGAAAAGGAGAGAACGTGAGAGAGAGGAAAAGTGAGATGAGGTGAGTCCTGTCAAGGAATATGCTGAGAGAACAGGGGTGGTAGCGGATTAGGAGTGGAGTTGTATGTTTAGCAGATGTGTGATATTTGGGTAGGAGGTGCAGGAATACGTGATTAGTGTATTAGGAGTAGGTTATGCACAGTATGTGTAGATGGGGAGTAATGCTTTGTTAGTATAGGCAGATTAACATGAGTAGAATTAGAATTTGAGAAGGGAGATAAGAAAAGTGAGAGACAGGAAGTAAAAGGGAAGGAGTAGAACTGAAGCAAACGTTTTAGTACAAGATCCAGTTCTACCACTGACATATCAGTCACTAGTTTATAGCGAGTACTTACTCATGTGACTGCAGGTGGATGACTCCTGGGAGGGGATGATGCACAGAGGTGGGAGACATTTGGAGACAATTGGAGGGAGTAGGTGTAGTGTCTTGCAAATTAACAATGACGGTTCCTTTTGGCTCCTGATGAGCTCTGTAGAGTTGTGACATAATGAATAGAGTGTATTGCAGTGAAGGATGCTTTAGAATGTGGAGTTTGCAGTTACACACAGACAAAGATAAGCTCTGTTTGTGGATTAGTCATTGGCAGGTACCCCGGCTGGGAAGATGGTTCAAATGGTTTCGAGATAAGGGATAAGTAAACCCGAAGATTGACAGTGCTCTCTCAGTGAATTTGCTGTTGTTCAAGCAAACTGCTTGTGTGTGCCATATGTGTTGTCACCGAAGTACGGAATCATCGCTGAATGCATGTGAAATGAAAGTGCAGCACCAGCTTCTGTAAACAGTTGGAAACTAAAGCTCTTTACACAGAATCTACACACCGTTAGTTGAGAACCTATTGATTAGGCCATACATAAAGGTACAGTGCTACTATGCAAACCTGGAGCCATACTCAGTACAGCGTAATAATGCTGTGATTAAATGTAAATATAAATGTAAATGTAAATTGAGACTTGTATAGCGCACTACTCACCCGCAAGGGTCTCAAGGGGCTTGTACGAATACCGCTGTGGAACCCATCCTGGCTTTCCCTGTGAGGTGTCCACTCCTGGGCACGCCCAAGGTGGAGGCCAGGCATCCTTAGCGTTGTGGGGGCCGTTGTGGAGATTAAGCAAGCTACTGCCCAGAGTTGCAGAGTGGTACTCCATGATTGGAATAGGCACCGAGGCGAGAATTATCAGGTCCGTGGAATTTTTTAGCCCAAGACCCGCCGAGGCGGGGAATTGAACCCTGGTCCCGGGCTAGACCTCTGCATCAGGATCTGCCGCTCTAACCATTGAGCCACACTTCTCCACCCATTGAGCCACACTTCTCTGATTACACATGCTGTCAAGCAGAGATCAACCTGGTGTCAAAAAGTACACAGTGAAAGTCAAGCACAAGATAACATAGGGCCATATGTAGGTGGCCCAATACCGGTCGGTAACGGTGAAATTTGTTAAATTTCACCATTACCAACCGATATTTAGGCATTTGAGATGTAGGGAGAATTCGGTATTAAGGAATCGGTAAATACTGATTCATTAATACCAATTCCTTATGGCCTTGCATTTAAGGAATCGGTAATACCGATTCCTTAAATGCAATGTAGGTTGCACTTAAAACAGTGCACCTCAGCCTTAAGGAATCGCTATTTGCCACCAACTCCAAGTTGGTGGTAAATAGCGATTTCCTTTCAAAAAGCACTTTGTTACTTTTTTAAATGTGCCATGTGGCAGGCATCCATGCCCTTAGGGCATGCATGTGTGCCACATGTGCACACTTGCACATTTCAGGGGTGCAACAGGGTGTCCTTTGGACACCCTGGCACCCTTGAAATACCTCCCGTTATTACCAATTTGGTAATACCGAATCGGTAATACAGAATGTCTTCACACTCATTCCTATGGGCCACCAAGCCCATAGGAATGAATGGGTAGGTATTCGTTATTACAGAATCTCAATTACCGATTCGGTAATAACGAATATTAAGAATTCAGTATTTTTTACCGAATTCTTACCTACATCTAAAATACCTAAATACCGAATCGGTAAAATTCGGTATATAGGAATCGGTATTTCCCTGTTACCTACATATGGCCCATTGTGATTATAAGTGCTCCTAAGGCAGAGATCAACCATGTGTAACCAAGTACATACAGATGTCAGAAGCAAAGGGAACTAGATGCAAGAAATGGTTATCTGTTTACCAGAAGTAATTAAAAAGAATCTTCATACCACATCACTGAGTATAGCAGTCCAAGGAGAAGTGCCTGGGGTTGTACTTATCGAACTGTCCATACCAGAAGAGGCAAGCCGCCAAAGCCGCTGAGTGGGGCTCAGAACAACTTTATAGGTCTTTGAAGAGTGAAAGTAAGTGAAGAGTCTGGAACAGTAGCAAGCTTGGGTTCTGAGGGAGACTAAGAAGAAAATCAAGTTTCCAGTTATCATCAAGGATAATACAGAGGTCAGCACATCACAAGGAGAAGAAGCTAGAAGCAGTGACCAAAAGACCGTCATGTCCTGCCTCATTAAGTTCCACACTGGTCTACAACACTGATGCTTTTTAGCTACCACCATCATTATTCGATATCGCCAAAAAGCAAAATATTGACAATCGATGGATTACTTGGATAGAGGTATTTGAAGATTTAACTGATGCACTTGAAGAGACTGATGACAAAAATATTATCACCTCAAACATATTGCTTGTGAGGAAGTAAAGTAAATCATAAAGAAAATGCCATGAACTGATGAATAAATCACATACATTAGATTAAAGAAACCTTGAATCTCAAGTTCAATCTAGTGCCAAATGTTGACTATGAACAATATATCTTTAGTCAGGAATGACAAAAAGTTAGTGAAATCATAAATGAATTTGTAAAGAGTCTTGACCCACTAATCAAACACGGAATGTTCAACTAATTTAATAATGAAGAGGCCATACGTTTTAGAGCCATTGATTGATGATTGTCTGATTCATTCAGATGGTGAATGCTGAGAGAAAGTTTGAGTTGGTAATACCTGCTAGAGCTGACGAGCGTGCCGATCGACAAACTGCTGACATGGAGGCTGGAGGTGTCCAGAATGAATCAATCATGAGTGTGAAAAGCAAGGGAGAGAATACAGCCAAACAGCTAGAGCAGTCAACCTTGAAGGTGCGGATCCGGGTTCGAGTCTCTGCAGGGACGCTCAACATCCTGTGATTTTGGGCAAATCTCTACTTCTCTCCGTGCCTAACAAAATGAATGTGTCCATCTGTAACGCAACTGGTGATCATGTAAAGTGCTCTGATACGTTCGGGTTGAGTTTGCGTGATATGAGACCCCTTCCTCCCCAAAATAAAGTCAAAGAGAATGACACCAAGTGATGTCTACACATAAAACAAAGTTATGTTTTAGATGTGGATTTTCATGCCCTCACGAAGACTAATTTCCCACCATTGAACAGATATGTAAGGGCTGTGGGAAGGGGAACCATTTTGTGATGGTGTGAAAAATAAAGGAAAAAATGAGTGTGTCATAGCATGAAGGCAAAATGGCTGACCAAACTTTTCAGAAGCAAAGTTCGACTTGCACCCATCCATATCAGTATCAATTAAAAGTTTGAAATTGGTTGTGCCATGTCAATGTTTACTTCTGAAAAGAGTGCACATGTTGGACTGGCTGTATTTGAAGAAAAATGTCAGTCAAAGAACAGTCGTTATGACAAAGCACCAAAGTCCTTCAAACATTATCTGAAAATTACACTGAAACTAAATGGTTGTTCGATACCTTTCCTTATCGATAGTGGTGCGTCGATAAACATTTTGCCTGAGGAGAAATATAATGAATTGCATCCCTTACCATAACTTATGCAGTCAAAAACCAAACTGTATACATGGGCTGCATCAACACCTTTAAAAAGTCAAGGTTCATTTGTATTTATGTGAAATACAAGAAAACGAAGGTACAAGCACCTATCTGTGTGATTCAAGGGACAGTGTCAAGTGCCTGTCTACTCAGCACTTGCACAGCTGCTGACATGTGAATGATTTCCATGAACTAGAACATGAATGCTCACCATGAAATAATAAGTCAGTTTCCTTCATCGTTTCACATTTTGAGAAATCTTAAGACTTAGGCCTACATGCATCAACAATGCCATTTGCTATTCCTTATTAGCGAAAAATAAGGATTCGCTAATAAGGAATTGCAAAAGGCTATGCATGAAGAAATCGCTAAATAAATAGCGATTTCTTAAAATTCCTTAATTGCGATTCTCTAATTGAGATTCGCAATTAAGGAATACCTCCCCATTCATTCCTATGGGGCTAGAGGCCCATAGGAATGAATGGGAAGACATTCTCAATTTGCGATTCTCAATTAGAGAATCGCAAATTGCGAATGCAATTTCCAGGGTGCGAGGGTGTCAAAAGGACACTCTGTTGCACCCCTGAAATCTGCCTATAAGTACATCTTGCACACACACATGCCCCAAGGGCATGTGTGTGTGTAAAATGGAACTTTGAAAAATGCACTTTAGCGCATTTTTCTACGTTTTCACAAATTACCATGAAGGTCAACTTCATGGTAATTTGCTCCCCTTATTAGCGAAATCGCAAATTTTTTAAGTTTGATGCATTGCATTTAAGGAATCTCAATTTGAGATTCCTTAAATGCAATCGCAATTTAAGAAATCGCAATTTTGCGATTTCTTAAATTGCAAAAAGTACAAAAATTATGATGCATCCCAAAAGTTCAAATTGTATTCGCAAACGGCCGATTTTTGCAATTCGCACCATTTGCGAATGCAATTTTCAATGATGCATGTGCCCCTATGAAAGTAAAGTTGCATCCGTTTTGTTGCTCAGAGACATAGGTACATTTCTTTTCATTTGCAAGATGCTGTTGAAAAAGAACTTGAATAGTTACGTAAGCATGATATCATTGAGCATTCAACTGATCCAACGCCAAGGGTTTCTCCCATCGTGGTAGTGCCCTAAAAGGACAGTGACGGAGTGGTCACACCGATGTGTTGACATGGGTCAGACAAACAAGGCAATGGAACAAGAATGACATCCAGGACCACACATTGCTGACAGGATAACACAACTAAATGGTGCAAAGATCTTCTCTAGCCTTGATTTAACTAAAGGTTGTCATCAGTTGGAACTCAAGATTGCAGGTACAGTACACCTTTTCTATATATGTTGGGCTTTTTCAATACAAAAGACTACGTTTTGGTGCATCATCCACTACGGAGGTGTTTAAATACATCATCTGACGTATCATACAGCCTGTCAGGAATACACTCAAGTAGAGCGAGGACACATTGGTTTTTGGAACTACCCAAAAACGACATGATAAATATCTTACACAAGTATGCCGTTTACTTGTTGAAGCAGATTTGACTTTGAATGTAGTGAGTTCCACAAGACAAAGCTAAAGTTCTTTCACATTTCTTTTCTGATGGGGGTATGACACCAGATCTGCAAAAGAACAAGCACCGTCAAATGCTGATCCCCACAAGATGTTTCCATGGTGTGTTAATTTCTTGGCATGGCCAGCTACTGCTATAGATATATACAAGACTTTGCCACTATAAGTGCTCCTTCAAGAGAGTTGAGGAAAAATATTTTTTTATTTCAGTGGTCACATGAATGTGAGAACAGTTTTAAGAAAATCAATCAAGCAATTGAGAATGCTACTGAAATGGCTTATTTCAATCTGAAACTTCATAAAGAGGTTGTCGTTGATGCTAGCCCAGTTGGGTTAGGTGCTATCCTTGCACAGCACAGTGGACACCTGAATGCGCGATTGAGCCTCACTGATTGAAAACCAGCAAGGATTTAATTACATCTCTTGTAGGTTACCTGCACGCATTTTCAACAATTGTACAGTTGCATGACCTCTCCTGAAGGCCATATTTCGATAAGATTAGAAGTTCCAACCTCTATATATATATATATATATTCACTGAAAAAACCATAGGTTATAGACCATATATAGTTAGGAATTAGCATTTACAAAACCTTGAAAATTCACTGAAAAAACCATAGGTTATAGACCATATATAGTTAGGAATTAGCATTTAAAAAACCTTTTTTTACTGACACAAAACCATTGAAATTCCATATATAGTTAGTTGTACTAACTATATATCGCGCACCCGCAATCCACTGCTGATCATGTCACATATTACATCATTCATGACATGGTCAGTGACATCACTGATGACATCACTGATGACATCTCAAATGACATCACTGATGACATCACTGATGACATCTCAATTGACATCACTGATGACATCACTGATGACATCTCATTTGACATGACTGATCACATCACTGATGACATCATTCATGTGATAATACGATGAACTTCTTCAGACTCTAATATAACCTTATATACACTCAGTGTAAATAGACACTCACAGACTGTCACCCATCCATGGAGTTACTCACACACCTAGTCAGTCATGCAAAGAATCAATCACACCTCCATTTCCTCAACTATGCAGTTATACACACTTACGTATTCAAACAGATACTAACACATATTTACTCTCTTATACAATCCCTGATACAATTTCATAATGATCCATACAGCCACTCACACATTCACTGCCTCTTATGCACAGTTATTTATATATGTCAACTCTCACATATACTGTGTTTTACATATGTTTTTACTTTGACATGTAGCACTGAGATATACATTCACTCACCAATACACTCATGCACACAGTCAACCACCCATAGAGCTGTTTCCACATGCACTTTTGAACCCATACATCTAGTGAAGCAACTGCTCACACATCTATGCACAGAGTCATACACCTCTCAACCATCAACACACACACTCAGTCTCCCATACAAATACTTGGGCAACCAATCAATAACCCATATAGTTACTCATATAGCTACTGATCAACACATGCGGCAGTTTACAGAACAACAGACATAATGATGCACAAATTAAGACAGTTTAGTCACTAACCCATGCACTCAGTGAGACATATTTAATCACTCACTCATACAGTCAGTCATGCACCTACTAAATCCTTCATCCAGACACTTATACATCCACTCATTCTTCAATATGTAAGACATATTTAAACTTTACAGAAACATAAAATCACTGGATGTTGTTATCAGTGATGTCATCAGTGATGTCATTTGAGATGTCATCAGTGATGTCATCAGTGATGTCACTGACCATGTCATGAATGATGTAATATGTGACATGATCAGCAGTGGATTGCGGGTGCGCGATATATAGTTAGTACAACTAACTATATATGGAATTTCAATGGTTTTGTGTCAGTAAAAAAAGGTTTTTTAAATGCTAATTCCTAACTATATATGGTCTATAACCTATGGTTTTTTCAGTGAATTTTCAAGGTTTTGTAAATGCTAATTCCTAACTATATATGGTCTATAACCTATGGTTTTTTCAGTGAATTTCATTGGTTTTTTAAAAGCTAATATCTATAGCTGTAAAATGTATTCTTCTTTAAATCAAAAAATTTATTTTATATGTTTATTATTTTTTTTTTTATTATTATGTTTTGGTTCGCTCCCGGTTCTCGAACCGGGAAGCTTCCCGTTAGCTCAATGTGGTGCCGCGACCCGGTCCGCGAACCAGTAAACGTTCCGTTTGCGCAACTGCCGCGTTAGAAATCAACATCGTGACGCGTCGCAGAAGTGCGACGTATCGCGTTGTCGCGTAATGCGTCTTATGACGCGCCGCGTTAGCGCACCCGGAAGTGCTCCGGTACGCGAACCGCGGCGCGAAGCGCAGCTCCCCGGAAGCGATCCGGGGCGCATCGTGAAAGCGCGACATATCGCGTTGCCGCGTAATGCGTCTTATGACGCGCCGCGTTAGCGCACCCGGAAGTGCTCCGGAGCGCGAACCGAGGCGCGAAGCGCAGCTCCCCGGAAGCGATCCGGGGCGCGTTCCGCAGCGCGTAACTTAAGCGTAACAGGTCATGTGACTTGTTAATAAAACTTTTCATTGGTTCATTTCACTTTTGGTTTCCTAATGATGTAAGGCTAGGTCATGTGACCTAAAAATAACACTTTTCATTGGTTTAGACCTATTTTTTTTCCAAAATGATGAAAACCCCTCCTTCTTTCTTCACTCTGACTTTCATCTTTGTGAGAGGAAGACCCTTTGTGATTACTGAGCAATGGCTTCATTAGTAGCTTCAGCTGGTGCACCCCCACCACCACCACCACCTCCTCATAGGAAGAGAGGACCACCTCCACAGTTCATTACCAACACAGAGGAGGAAGAGGATGAAGAAGAGGAACAGGAGATACAGGAAACACCGTTTTTACAAGAGGAGCCCCGGGTATCTCATCATAAAACTAGTTTCATTTGGCAGTTTTTTTCATTTCCTGAAGGACAGAAAAAAGTTAATGCTCGATATGTGACGTGCCTGATATGTAAAGAGGACTTATCTAGAGGCACAGAAAAGAAGTATAGTTACGGCAACTATACTATGCACCGTCACATGCTGAGGTGGCATCCACTAAACTACAGCCGGGCAGAGATGCGTGACCTTCAGGACAATCCACCATCTCCTGTGGCCAGGACATCGTCACAGGTATCTCTGTCGGGGCCAGAGGCACGGGAAACCGTGCCAAACATTCAGGACAACTTTGTCCATATGAAGATTACCTGTTTATATTGTGGTACATTGCTCTCATGTGCCAATATGAGCATTAACTTAATAAACAGAGCATTTGAAAACCACAAGTGCTCTAAACGCCCCAAAAAGAAAATTTTTTTTTTGCTCCTGTTGAGCCCTTTCCAATGCCTGTTTTTTGTTGTTTCCCCCCCAAAAAAACAAAAAAAACATAAAACTGTTAAAAAAATACAAAAAAAAAATGTTCAGAAAAAAATAAATATATATAAAACAACAAAAACATAAAAAAAGTTCTTTTCAGAACTACCTCCCCTTTATAAAAAAATTGCTAGAATGTTTAGCACTCTGGCAAGCTCTATTTCTTTTGGTTCGCTTCCCGGTTCGCTCGCCGGTACGCGAACCGGGAGCGAACCAAAAAAAAAAAAAAAAAAAAAAAAGAAGAGTAAGTATAAGGGAAGTAAACAGAGAGTAATGTTAAAACAAAGACAGCTATAGGGACTAAACCAGAGATACTGTTTAATAGATTTATTTACCGAAGAAAAGATGGAAGAGGGTATAATTGTGAAAAAGAAAATAGATAAGGAAGTGAAAGAAAAAAAGGAGAGTAGAAGAATAACAAAGAAGAGTTTCTTAGAGAATGTGAGTGAATGTTCAAAATAAGATTAAAACATGTGGAATAACAGAGAGAAAAAACAGAAAGCAGAAAAGAAGAAGTAACAGAAAAGGAATAATTGAAACAGCAAAGAAATGTAAATAACATAGGGGCATATTATCAACATAGGCAATAAAAGTTTCGCAGCTTTTATTGGCAGAAATGTGTCGCTAAAGCCTCTTTTGCAGCAGAAAACTGCCGCTACAGCTGCTTTTGCAGCAGTTTTCTGCCGATAAAAGCAGCAATAATTTTATTGGCTGTGTTCATAATATGCCCCTTAGTGTGCTTCAACTACACAGAGAAAGCATAATGAACAAGTAGTGAAAGAGTGATCAGTCAGAGACACTAAGAGTAATAGAGACGGAGTGAGTGAACAAGAGTGAGGAACTATGAGGAGAGAGACTGAGAAAAGGAGTGGAAGGAGTAGAGTAAGTAAGTAAGTAATAGAGAAAGGAATGAGGGAAGTAGCAAAGGCAGGAAAGTTAGGGTTAAAGAAATGAAGCAGTGGAACTAATAGTAGTTAAATGTGATAGAAATGTAACGAAAAGAGTACAAAACATTTACCTTATAATTGTCGTTAACTTAGTCACTTGTTATTTTTATACTTTCAATCTGTGAAAGAGAGAACAAACATTTGAAAAATATTAAAACATGTATTTAAAAATTAGAAAAGACAAGGGAAAAGATTGAAGGACAAACAGTTTTTCAACAACTTTGACACTTACAGAAGCTTCTGCTTCTCCAGGCCCCCTACACAGTCCTAAAGATATACATTTTAAACTAACAGTATCTTGATGCAGATGAACTGAGGCCTATCTTGGAACATGGTGCATCTTTTGCACTGCTGTTGTCTCACAAAAGTGACGCAATCGCAGCGCAAAAGAGGTACACAATCATCATAAAACTGTTCCTAACATTTTAAATGATTGTTTCAGGATGGCAATAAGGTGTGTCCTATCCAGACGTTTGTTTCAGGTGAGGCCTACTCAGGGTTGCAGATCAAATTTAGCCTTGTTGAAGAGTGCAGAGGAGATAATACATGTGCAGGGCAACCAATAAAGTTCAGACTTCCTCTGTTTCCCTGGAGAGGCCTAAACTTCATCTGCACAATTTGATTCGTAATGTTACGAAACACAGGTAATGTATTTGAAAAATATGCAATTTCTTTTGCTCATTTCACAATCCCATCACTTGTGTTTCCTTTGGTTAGGTATCTCATTATGCAGATGTAGTCCAGCATATGAAAGAGTACGCACTGAATGCAACAACTTTGACACTTACAGAAGCCTCACCTTCTCCATGCCTCCTACACAGTTCTAAATGTACATCATAAATACAAACAGTACAGAATTAACTATACATGTTAAATGGTTTATTTTTGCTGTTCTCAGAATGTATCAAATTTCACTAAAAACAGTGACTTGAAGGTATTCATCATGTAACAGCGGGGAAAAAAAAACACAATCAAAATGATTGTGTTTAAAAAACCCATATAACATAACCAATCAGAAATCAAAACTCCTCAAAAGTAACTTACTTTCCATGACGTCGAAGGATGTCCTATGAACAGCTTACACTCGGTTGTGCTGTTTTTTCAGCCCGCCACTTTCTGAAAGAAAAGCTCCATCGTTTTGAAAAATATGTTACATACAATAAATGACTTCTCGCTCTCTACCACACGTTTCCTCAAGGCCAAATCGTGTAAGAGCCATTTATAACTCTTGGAATTCTTGTAAGCAAATCCCGTCATTTTGTATTTCCTCAACTTTCAGAAAGAAAACGTTCAAGATCACTTTCACAATCCTAGACTAGTAATATCTTACCCTTTTTGCTCACTCATGTTCTACATTTCCTATGACACTGATACTGCTTACTATGAAGCAGACTTACACTACCTCTATGACTACTACAATTATTTAATTCTCTACATCACTTTTAATCACAAAGCAATATAAAACAGTAGATACAATTATATCAACCCCTAGAATCATTATACGCCAGTTACCTACCCTAAATTCTCTTTTCTGAAAACAGAAAGTAAGAATATTTTTTAGTAAAAAGGCAACATTGTATCGTAGTCAAATGGCAATAATTTCCAAAACAGCAAATTTTTTTACATTTTCAATAACCTGTGTAATAAGCGGATCTTGTCAAATAACCATCATGCAATATAATAGCTGCAATTACAAATCTTCTTCCTAAAATCAACGACTGTGTAGCCACAACATTTGTAATTAAAGTTGAAGACTTACTTTCATCAGGTTTATATAATTGGATTTTTAAAATGACATTATAATCAAAAGTTTGGACCAATAATCTAGACAGCATTGCAGACTTACATTCCCTCTACTCCATGTTTTGATTGGCTGCTTGAATTAGCTTATAAAAAGAAACAGTTTTTCTGAACTCATTCAAAGTGCAGTTATTTTTCCATGACGTCAAGTGTTATGGTAAGAAGACCGTTTGCTTTGGGAAATACTCTGTTGTCCTTCAACTAATCTGTGCCCACCACTTTCTGTAAGAAAATCTTCTTTTTTTCCAGGAACTATTGTCTCTGTACTACACTTATCCTCAAGGCCAAATCGTGTAGGAGCCATTAGAACCTCTTGAAATTCCTCAGAGCACATCCCGAGATTCTTTCCCTAAAGTTTTGGTTTTAAAAACACCAGGTAAGAATTTTTAAGGTCATACGGCAATTTTTTTTTTAAAGTTAAAACAGAATCGTTGCAGAATGACCAGCCGTTTCTAGACTTTAAATAAGCTGTGTAATGTCCTGATGTTATTGAAGGACCGTCATGATATATAATTGCTGCAGTTACAAAAGTCCTTCCTGATATTGACAACTGCGAAGCTACAAATTTTTTTATTAAAGTTGTCAATTTTGTTCCATCAGCCCTACATCGTTGGAACATTAAAATGACATACTGGCCATATGTTCGTATAAATAATGTTGACATCATTTCAGATTTACATTGGCTACACTCCATGTTGTGATCAGCTGCTTTTACTAGCTTATTAAAGGACACTGATTTACTGTCTGGCAAAGTTAAATATATAAATCTTTCTGAGTCTACACTAGTAGTACTTGATACCCTACAGTTCTCGCAGTCATGCTGCCATTGATAAGAAAGCCCAAACAGGTGATCTACATCTACACCTTCAGCATGCAATACATCAAGCATATACATTAAAAACTCCTGACAATCTTGCTGAATATTTTGAGAGAATTGTGTTTGACCTGAACATCTGTCTAACAGATTTCGAATTTCAGACACACTTTCTATTTTTGTTCTAACAGTGCTACATTTCTCTAACACAGAATTTAACAAACTGCAAAATCTGTGATCCGAATTGACCACAATCTCTTCTTTTACATTTTGTAGAGAAAACAAAACATTAACCACTACATTAGCATAGCAGTTGACACCAGAACTGTTTTCAAATTGAAAACCAACAACATCTTCAACAGAATCCTTTTTCTTTCTGCTTATAAATTCAGGTTCATCAACTTTTCGTCTTTTTGGTACAACCTCCCTAGTATTGGTCACATTTCTTCGTTTCCGGCCTACCACACGTTTCTCAAACAAAGGATATTGAGGCAAATGTGGCGCATACTCTCTTCTTAACCTATTGTATTCCTTAACACAATCTAGATCCGCACAAATGTTTGTGACATCACACTCAATCAAGTACAATCCCGATAAAGTTCTAACTCGTGACAATGCCACATATGCCATACCCTCCTTGAACACAGAACTGCCAATATTCACCAATGCACTGTCTACACTTAAACCTTGTGATTTATGGATTGTCACCGCATATGCCAAGCAAACAGGAAACTGCTTACGGCGAACATATAAGTCTTTTACAAGCAAAAATCTAGCAGAACAACGACCAATTAGCTGTACTTCCTCAATGCCATCAAATTTAATTTTTAAAAATTCAATTCCATCTCTATTTCTGTATTTCACAAAATCAACAACATTACCCATTGATCCATTTACCAGACCTCTTTCAACATGTAAATTCCTTCTTAAAATTATACGGCAATTTAAGCACACATTCAGAGTCTTTTCAAAACCTGCAGTTTTAGATATAGTCTTCTCTAATGAATCCAATTTTGTTTTCAAATTCTCAGACAAAATAATTGTTGATCCCATATGCTCTACTCTGTCAATAGCTTCCAGTTTCACAATCTCTTGGTTTTCTAAATACAACATTTTGTTGTTGAAGATGGCACATTCTGCAAGAGTTGGCATCAAACATATTCCAGATTTCTTCTCAGTAATTTTCTGAAAAATATTCTCAGGCACAACGTCTTGTTCTGGATATAAATTTGACAGTAATCGTGCATGTAAAGCTTGTTTCCCATGCTCGGTCACTTTTCCAATTCTAACATCTCGTAGAATATTCTTGTAAACTTCATCCTTCGCCTGACGCATATTTTCATGCAGTTCAGCATAATTGAAGTTTAACCATATATTGACGTTGCCAATGCTCCCTAGGCACTTCCTGGTATCTTCATGCGTAAGCATTTTGAACACAGGTTGTCCTTTCACTGGTGTCAGCTGCAGAAGATCTCCGAAAACAATGATGTGTTTGCCACCAAATAACACATCATACTCTGTTTTAAGAACTTCTTGCATTCTCAAATGCACAAAGGCAAGCATGACATTGGAAACCATGCTTACTTTGTCAATGATAAGAAGTTTCATTTTCCTCAAGACTCTTGAAACTTCACAACAAGCATCTCCAGATAACTTGTGGTATTGTAATTTGTTATCATGCTCCACTGGCAGCATCAGTAGACGATGCAAAGTAATACCTTTAATGTTATGTGCTGCCAGTCCAGTTGGAGCGGTGACAACACAAGACAGCGATGACTCAGTCCTTTCCTTCAAATAACATGAAATTGCTTTAATGAGGAAACTCTTTCCAGTTCCCACTTCTCCACTCACGTTCAGTCGGACAGGCTTCAACGATGTACATGAGCACTCTTTCTTCTCATGACTTAATCCATGATCAATTTGCTTGGTAACTTCGTCATATATTTTCCTCTGCTCAACGTTGAGTTGTCTTTCCAAGTCTTCTAAGTTAACCGCATCCTCCTGAGCATGTGCCATGGCTCTTTCCACTTCATTCATGGCAGTGGCAGCTTCATTTTCGATAACAGGTCCTCCTAGTGGATCCTGACTCAATGAAACAGAACTCTGACTGTCCTGAGAACTGTCTCTGGCAATCTCGGCTACAATCGTTGCTTCCTGCTCGATTTCCGCATTCAACATTTGTACATATTTGGGAAAAGCAGGACATTCTATGGTCTCCTTGGCGGCAGTGAAAGAGTCTTCATAACAGAGGAAATCTCCAAGCAGTTCCTCTTCTGCACGCCAAGGCTTGAAAAGTTGCAAAAGTGCTAAATAGAAAAACTCCTTTTTTTCAGGAGATTCGCCACTCAATTTTCGATGGTTTACCAAGTGGCATTTTCTTTGCTTGACCAGACATCCCTCACTTCCAATTACAGCATACACTCCTTTATCAATATCTTCTTTGATGTTCCTCTTGAATATGTAATTTTGTAGAACCTCATACAGACAAACATTCTCGAGGTGACTGCTTCGATTTGGATAATATGTATCCAACATGTTGGTCTTCAAAATGTCGGTACTGTTTGGCTCCTTTTCCGCCAAATACTCAATTTCCCGCACAGGTTTCAGAACTCGATTACGCGTTGCAGCAAGACCAAGACTCGCCCAAACGATACTCCTAGATTTGGCATAGAGACTTGCTGAAGACAACCGGTCAGAACATTCGTAAGCTCCGATTTCTCGATGCGACAACATCTTCAGACTGAAACTGTACAACTTCTTACTGAGGCTCTTTTCATGGGAAATGTCCTCCCACATATCCTTCAATTCTGTCTTTTCTTTTTTGGTGATGTAAGATGTCACATACCGAGCCACAGCCATACAGTTATCAGCCACAAACTGTATATCCATGTTAGCATTCCACATGGACAAAATCACTGGGTTGTAGTCGTTGATGTACTTGGACTCTTCGTTCCTCTTCAAATTGTATGTGTTTTTAGGTGATTTCCTTGTCACATTATGTCGCAGCGAAGACATCAAACTGTTCACTCTTCCTTTAGAAATCACCGGTCGTTAAAAGGCGAAACGACATTTGGTGTAGAACTTGTCCTTGTTTCTGAATTTACGACGACAGTACTTTCCGCAACGATGGCTTTGGAAGCGTAGAACTTGTTCTCTTAGGCTTTTGTCCTCCTTTGCGTTTGGAACAGCACATGTAGAATACTGTTCTATGAAACTCATCACTAAGTCTTCTGGATCTGTTCCAAATTTAGGTGCATCCTTGATCCACAGCAGCATATGTATATGAGGAGCACCTCTTGCTTGGTACTCCTTTCTCCAGAAGAAATCCAACACCTCTCCAAGAGGTGGATTCTTCTTATTCATGATGAAAGACATCATAGCTTCAAATCTATGATTGAAGTACCTGCATACATTCACTGGATCCAAAGAGCACAGTTCTCCGGGTGTCTTGAATTCGATGTTTTCGATGTTTCCATTTGCCTCTCGTAGAAATTCAAGTAAGTCTTCCCAGCCATACTCGGCACAGCTCAGAGTGAGGAACCATGTGGGAGTTCCTAAGTTCCTCAGCATACATTTTAAATCACCATGACGACGGTACCAGTACTCATTGGTACCACGCTGACACGCCATGAGATTAATCAGGTGACAATCCAAAATACTGTCTTGGACATTGACTTTATCCATAAAGTCACTTGCCGAGATGTTTTGCATCTGTATACCACTTTTCAAGATGTGGTTCACTGCATATGACAGTCCAGACAGATCGCTTTCAAACAGGAGATGAAACAAATAGGGAATGCCTTGTCGAAACCTAGCATCTTCTGCATACAATCGTAAAGTCTGGTATTCAGAATCAGGAATTTGATGAGGTCGCTCATCATATCTTCCTCCTTGACCTGTTGGAAATAGCTGTGGAAAACACCGAGCTTCCAAACTTTCCTCCCAGACACTAATGGGACTCCCTTTGGCTTGTTTCATTTGAAACAACTCAATAGCATTCCCCATGACTTCATTGGAATGCAAAGGATGAACACTATAATGTTCATATATTTCTTCACTTTTAGAGGGTTCTACTTTCTCAATTTGACCAGCACACAAATCGCTATCCTCTTCCTCACTTACTTCCTCTTCTGCAACATATACATTCTTATAGTACTTATTATTTTTTTTCAAATACAATGTTGCCTTTTTTACTTTCCTAACATCCACTAAATCTTGCCATATTTTTTTATTCTTTGTCGTAACCCCATTAACTAAGATAACCAGAGGTTCCTCTTCCACTTTTTCTACTCCAATTGTGTTCATGTTTTTCTTCAAATCTAGAGGCAAATAAACAACTCTTCCCTTTAATCCTCTCTGTAAATCTGATGGAGGCAATTTCCCTGTCTTTGGCTCCATTCTTACAATAGCCTGAAAGGGATGGATACTTTGAATCAAAATAGATTCATAAGTATTTAAATCCTTCAATTCAGAAGGAATCTCAACCAATTCCAGATTATTATGAACCGCTCTAGCAGGCATCTGGTTTTGATTTAATTTGTTACAACAATAAGTACACACACGTTGATCCGATCCCAAATCAAAACAATTTTCTACCATCAAGTTTGTAGCGAAATCCTTCCATTCACTATTATTTTCCCTTTCACTTCTTGCATATAAATCCACTAACTTAGTCTGATTCTTATAATAAGTGCGTCGACAACACACACAAGTGAAATTAGGCCTCTCACTTGATTCCACCTGAAACGTGGCAATTTCCTTCTGAAAATTATCTGTACTGGAAACCTGTACACTATCTTCCACATTACCCTCTTCTTCTGGGTCAATTTCAACATTCTCCTCTTTACTTCCAAAGTAACAAAACTCAATTTCTTCACACATATTCTTCACATCTATTTCAGAACCATGCAAAAGAGCAGCGCATAATTGTTTAAGCATAACTGCTGGACTCTTAGCATAATACAACATTCTAACTAATTTCCTCACTTTATTATGATGCACTGCTAGCATCCTGAAATGATGAAAAACACTCTGGCATACTCTCCTGGAAAGACAAGCCAGTGAATGACCATGCAAACCTGTCACTTCTCTCACTCTGCAAGGATCTAATTCTTGCAACAACTTCATTTTCTGCTTCAAACTTTTCTTATTAAATGTCCGTACAAAATCACAAAGCAAATTGATGGAATCCTGTCGCACACTGCAAATACTACTACACTTCCAGGTGTACACAGGTCCCTTAGGACGTCTTCCTAAAACCTCATTACCTAACATCTCTTCTGCCTCTGTTGTCACAAGTTTTTCTTTTTCAACTGGACAACCATCTTTCACCTCATAAGCTTGACCGCTGGTGTCAACTGCATGCACCAAATCATTATCCTGGAAATAACTCTCCTCATTGAAAAATGCCTCACAACTTGAACTATGCATCCATTCTCCGGAAAAAACTTCACAAAAATTACTACGATTAACTATTCTCTTCCATCTACTATTTCTTTTGAAATCATAAATTGCCTTGTTTAGCTTCCTAATTCTATTGATTATCAAAATAAATAACTTTCGTTTAATTTCAAATGCCTGATCAATAACTTTCTCAACTTTTTTTTTCTCTTATAAAAAACCACTTTCTGTTGACCTTTCTTAATATTTTTTAACAAATTGCCAATTATCCTGTTGCGGAACATTCGTTTACGAATGTCCCTAAACTGTTGTTTCCTTCTACTATCATGCACAGAGTTATCTCTTGCTCTAGCAGTAACATTTTTGATTGGCCTTTCCTTTCCGTTTAAATTGCTTCTCTTTTTCTGGACAAAAACATTTTCTGTAGTACTACTTTTTTTTCTAGAAATGTTTCTTATGAATGTTTTCGTGGTCTTACCCGGTGCTTTCTTGGTGACTTGACGATTTTTTATTGTAGAGGACTGCTGCTGTAAATGATGGACCTGCTGTCTTTGACGTTTTGTAGCCTTTCTCATTCTCTCCTTCGTTGGCATTCTCAAAATTTGAAATGATCTGCAGTTGAATCTGTGGTAAAATATAATAAAAAATGTTATTAACCA
The DNA here is from genome assembly GCF_964261635.1 of Lissotriton helveticus. NCBI lineage: Eukaryota > Metazoa > Chordata > Amphibia > Caudata > Salamandridae > Lissotriton > Lissotriton helveticus. Next base: position 1,456,540,294 of record NC_136059.1, read on the forward strand.
CTATTACCAAACAGTAAATCAATAACAGTCATCAAAAACTTAACACACTACTTAACATTTTTACATATAATATTTTTTAGTGCTTTGGCAAATTTAGAATACAGAAATAGCAGAAAAGAAATGGAATTCTTCTTCATTTTACCTGTCCTGTTTTATATGTGAATCTGATCTAATTTTATGAGCATATTTTAATATTTTATTGAAGACACTACACATAACCTGTTTTTGAAGGTGTGTTTAATTTAAAATTAAACAGTTTACATTTTTACTTTTCATTTATTGTAAATTTTAAAAATAAATGTTTATAGTTCCATAGACTCAAGCAGGTCAGCTTCCCACCCTATGTCATACAATTCTGACAAATCGGCATCCTCATCATATTCTTCATCATCCTCAGGATTTAAATCATCCAAGGGATCTACTTCCACTGATGTTTCAATTACAAGTTCAATGATGAGGTCGAGATCAACTGATTGCTGATTGTCACTCATGTTGATGTTGTCGTTATCTTTAAAGAAAGAGAACAACAATGAGATGTTGCAGAGTAAGAGACAAATCTCAGAGATTATAATAGTAAATTTGTTTAACAAGAGTAACATTTTGCAGCTATTATTTAGCCATGTCCAGCGATGCTGAGGAGGTGAGGCCTATGTCCAAGTTTTCAGTGAACAGGACTCATCTCTTCTTAACCTTGGATAAGCCTCACCGACTCTGTGTCCCCTGCTCATACTTAAATGTACAGGGGCAGATTTATGCTAAGTGGCGCATCCCCACGGATGCACCAGTTAATGTGCACCGCTGCTCTGCCACCCATAGTGTGCCGCATTTACAATGTGGAGCACCATTGAGCAAAAACAGCACAGATGCGTCACGCATCTGTGCCGCAAAAGCAGCACATTGCAGGAATCACGTCATAAGCGCGACATGTCTACTGCAATGAACAGGAGGAAGCCTCACATTGCATGGTGCATCACTTCTTATGCCTGTTTCAAACAGGCGTAAGGATTTGATTCAACAATGCTATAAAGCTGACTCAGTGAAATCTTCTAAATTTCACTGTGTTAGTTTTACAGGGCTTTCATGCAAATTAATGCATACCTTGCAACAAAACACTTATATGAAAACTGACGCAGGTTTCATGTGGCACAGGACTTTACAGCATGACACATCTGCCTAGATGCATCAAGTTGTAAATATGTCGCCACATAGCAAATGTTTTGCACCGCCGCTGCGTCACAAAAGTGACGCACAGTGACGTAAAAGAGACATACACCTATCATAAATCTGTCCCTAACATTTTAAATGATTGATTCAAGATTACGATAAAGTGTGGCCTATCCAGAGGTTTGTTTGAGGTGAGGCCTAATCAGAGTTGCAGATGAAATTTACGCTTGTTGAAGAGTACAGAGGAGATAATACATGTGAAGGCCTACCAATGAAGTAAGTCATATCCACTTCACTCTTGAACAAAGGCCAGACCTTTTCTGTGTCCATGGACAGACCTAAACTTCATCTGCACAATGTCATTCGTAAACTTAGGAAACACAGGTGATGTAATTGAAAAATGTGGAGTTTCTTTTCCTCATTTCACAATCACATCACCTGTGTTTCCTTTGCTTAGGTATCTCATAGTGCAGATGGACTCTAGCATATCAAAGAGTACACATAAGTTGAGCAGTGTATACAACAAATTTGACATTTACAGAAGATTCAGCTTCTTATCTTGTTGGAGATGAAATGAGGCCTGTCTTGCAACATGGTGCATCTTTTGCATCACTCCTGCATCGGTTTCATGTGGCACGGGACTTTACAGCATGACACATCTGCCTAGATGCATCAAGTTGTAAATATGTCACCACATAGAAAATCTTTTGCACCGCCGCTGCGTCACAAAAGGGACGCACAGTGACGCAAAAGAGGCATACACCTATCATAAATCTGTCCCTAACATTTTAAATGATTGATTTAGGATGACGATAAGGTGTGACCTTTCCAGAGGTTTGTTTAAGGTGAGGCCTACTCAGGGTTGCAGATGAAATTTACGCTTGTTGAAGAGTACAGAGGAGATAATACATGTGAAAGCCTACCAATGAAGTAAGTCATGTGCACTTCACTCTTGAACAAAGGCCAGACCTCTTCTGTGTCCGTGGACAGGCCTAAACCTCATCTGCACAATGTCATTCGTAAACGTAGGAAACACAGGTGATGTAATTGAAAAATGTGGAGTTTCTTTTCCTCATTTCACAATCACATCACCTGTGTTTCCTTTGCTTAGGTATCTCATAGTGCAGATGGACTCTAGCATATGAAAGAGTACACATAAGCTGAGCAGTGTATACAACAATTTTGACATTTACAGAAGATTCAGCTTCTTATCTGGTTGGAGATGAAATGAGGCCTGTCTTGCAACATGGTGCATCTTTTCCATCACTGCTGCATCGGTTTCATGTGGCACGGGACTTTACAGCATGACACATCTGCCTAGATGCATCAAGTTGTAAATATGTCACCACATAGCAAATGTTTTGCACCGCCGCTGCGTCACAAAAGTGACGCACAGTGACGTAAAAGAGACATACACCTATCATAAATCTGTCCCTAACATTTTAAATGATTGATTGAAGATTACGATAAAGTGTGGCCTATCCAGAGGTTTGTTTGAGGTGAGGCCTAATCAGAGTTGCAGATGAAATTTACGCTTGTTGAAGAGTACAGAGGAGATAATACATGTGAAGGCCTACCAATGAAGTAAGTCATATCCACTTCACTCTTGAACAAAGGCCAGACCTTTTCTGTGTCCATGGACAGACCTAAACTTCATCTGCACAATGTCATTCGTAAACTTAGGAAACACAGGTGATGTAATTGAAAAATGTGGAGTTTCTTTTCCTCATTTCACAATCACATCACCTGTGTTTCCTTTGCTTAGGTATCTCATAGTGCAGATGGACTCTAGCATATCAAAGAGTACACATAAGTTGAGCAGTGTATACAACAAATTTGACATTTACAGAAGATTCAGCTTCTTATCTTGTTGGAGATGAAATGAGGCCTGTCTTGCAACATGGTGCATCTTTTGCATCACTCCTGCATCGGTTTCATGTGGCACGGGACTTTACAGCATGACACATCTGCCTAGATGCATTAAGTTGTAAATATGTCACCACATAGAAAATCTTTTGCACCGCCGCTGCGTCACAAAAGGGACGCACAGTGACGCAAAAGAGGCATACACCTATCATAAATCTGTCCCTAACATTTTAAATGATTGATTCAGGATGACGATAAGGTGTGACCTATCCAGAGGTTTGTTTAAGGTGAGGCCTACTCAGGGTTGCAGATGAAATTTACGCTTGTTGAAGAGTACAGAGGAGATAATACATGTGAAAGCCTACCAATGAAGTAAGTCATGTGCACTTCACTCTTGAACAAAGGCCAGACCTCTTCTGTGTCCGTGGACAGGCCTAAACCTCATCTGCACAATGTCATTCGTAAACGTAGGAAACACAGGTGATGTAATTGAAAAATGTGGAGTTTCTTTTCCTCATTTCACAATCACATCACCTGTGTTTCCTTTGCTTAGGTATCTCATAGTGCAGATGGACTCTAGCATATGAAAGAGTACACATAAGCTGAGCAGTGTATACAACAATTTTGACATTTACAGAAGATTCAGCTTCTTATCTGGTTGGAGATGAAATGAGGCCTGTCTTGCAACATGGTGCATCTTTTCCATCACTGCTGCATCGGTTTCATGTGGCACGGGACTTTACAGCATGACACATCTGCCTAGATGCATCAAGTTGTAAATATGTCACCACATAGCAAATCCTTTGCACCGCCGCTGCGTCACAAAAGTGACGCACAGTGGCGCAAAAGAGACACACACCTATCATAAATCTGTCCCTAACATTTTAAATGATTGATTCAGGATGACGATAAGGTGTAGCCTATCCAGAGGTTTCTTTGAGGTGAGGCCTACTCAGGGTTGCAGATGAGATTTACACTTGTTGAAGAGTACAGAGGAGATAATATATGTAAAGGCCTACCAATAAAGTAAGTCATGTCCACTTCACTCTTGAACAAAGGCCAGACCTCTTCTGTGTCCGTGCACAGACCTAAACCTCATCTGCACAATGTCATTCGTAAACTTAGGAAACACAGGTGATGTAATTGAAAAATGTGGAGTTTCTTTTCTTCATTTCACAATCACATCACCTGTGTTTCCTTCGCTTAGGTATCTCATAGTGCAGATGGACTCTAGCATATCAAAGAGTACACATAAGCTGAGCAGTGTATACAACAATTTTGACATTTACATAAGATTCAGCTTCTTATCTTGTTGGAGATGAAATGAGGCCTGTCTTGCAACATGATGCATCTTTTCCATCACTGCTGCATCGGTTTCATGTGGCACGGGACTTTACAGCATGACACATCTGCCTAGATGCATCAATTTTTAAATATGTCGCCACATAGCAAATCTTTTGCACCGCCGCTGCGTCACAAAAGTGACGCACAGTGACGCAAAAGAGTCATACACCTATCATAAATCTGTCCCTAACATGTTAAATGATTGATTCAGGATGACATTAAGGTGTGGCCTATCCAGAGGTTTGTTTAAGGTAAGGCCTACTCAGGGTTGCAGATTAAATTTACGCTTGTTGAAGAGTATAGAGGAGATAATACATGTGAAGACCTACCAATGAAGTAAGTCATGTCCACTTCACTCTTGAACAAAGGCCAGACCTCTTCTGTGTCCGTGGACAGACCTAAACCTCATCTGCACAATGTCATTCGTAAACTTAGGAAACACAGGTGATGTAATTGAAAAATGTGGAGTTTCTTTTCCTCATTTCACAATCACATCACCTGTGTTTCCTTTGCTTAGGTATCTCATAGTGCAGATGGACTCTAGCACATGAAAGAGTACACATAAGTTGAGCAGTGTATACAACAATTTTGAAATTTACAGAAGATTCAGCTTCTTATCTTGTTGGAGATGAAATGAGGCCTGTTTTGCAACATGGTGCATGTTTTACATCACTGCTGCATCGGTTTCATGTGGCACGGGACTTTACAGCATGACACATCTGCCTAGATGCATCAAGTTGTAAATATGTCGCCACATAGCAAATCTTTTGCACCGCCGCTGCGTCACAAAAGTGACGCACAGCGGCGCAAAAGAGACACACACCTATCATAAATCTGTCCCTAACATTTTAAATGATTGATTCAGGATGACGATAAGGTGAGGCCTATCCAGACGTTTGTTTGAGGTGAGGCCTACTCAGGGTTGCAGATGAGATTTACACTTGTTGAAGAGTACAGAGGAGATAATATATGTAAAGGCCTACCAATGAAGTAAGTCATGTCCACTTCACTCTTGAACAAAGGCCAGACCTCTTCTGTGTCCGTGGACAGACCTAAACCTCATCTGCACAATGTCATTCGTAAACTTAGGAAACACAGGTGATGTAATTGAAAAATGTGGAGTTTCTTTTCCTCATTTCACAATCACATCACCTGTGTTTCCTTTGCTTAAGTATCTCATACTGCAGATGGACTCTAGCATATCAAAGAGTACACATAAGCTGAGCAGTGTATACAACAATTTTGACATTTACATAAGATTCAGCTTCTTATCTTGTTGGAGATGAAATGAGGCCTGTCTTGCAACATGGTGCATCTTTTCCATCATTGCTGCATCGGTTTCATGTGGCACGGGACTTTACAGCATGACACATCTGCCTAGATGCATCAAGTTGTAAATATGTCACCTCATAGCAAATCTTTTGCACCGCCACTGCGTCACAAAAGTGACGCACAGCGGCGCAAAAGAGACACACACCTATCATAAATCTGTCCCTAACATGTTAAATGATTGATTCAGGATGACATTAAGGTGTGGCCTATCCAGAGGTTTGTTTAAGGTAAGGCCTACTCAGGGTTGCAGATTAAATTTACGCTTGTTGAAGAGTATAGAGGAGATAATACATGTGAAGACCTACCAATGAAGTAAGTCATGTCCACTTCACTCTTGAACAAAGGCCAGACCTCTTCTGTGTCAGTGGACAGACCTAAACCTCATCTGCACAATGTCATTCGTAAACTTAGGAAACACAGGTGATGTAATTGAAAAATGTGGAGTTTCTTTTCCTCATTTCACAATCACATCACCTGTGTTTCCTTTGCTTAGGTATCTCATAGTGCAGATGGACTCTAGCACATGAAAGAGTACACATAAGTTGAGCAGTGTATACAACAATTTTGAAATTTACAGAAGATTCAGCTTCTTATCTTGTTGGAGATGAAATGAGGCCTGTTTTGCAACATGGTGCATGTTTTACATCACTGCTGCATTGGTTTCATGTGGCACGGGACTTTACAGCATGACACATCTGCCTAGATGCATCAAGTTGTAAATATGTCACCACATAGCAAATCTTTTGCACCGCCACTGCGTCACAAAAGTGACGCACAGTGACGCAAAAGAGTCATACACCTATCATAAATCTGTCCCTAACATGTTAAATGATTGATTCAGGATGACATTAAGGTGTGGCCTATCCAGAGGTTTGTTTAAGGTAAGGCCTACTCAGGGTTGCAGATTAAATTTACGCTTGTTGAAGAGTATAGAGGATATAATACATGTGAAGACCTACCAATGAAGTAAGTCATGTCGACTTCACTCTTGAACAAAGGCCAGACCTCTTCTGTGTCCGTGGACAGACCTAAACCTCATCTGCACAATGTCATTCATAAACTTAGGAAACACAGGTGATGTAATAGAAAAATGTGGAGTTTCTTTTCCTCATTTCACAATCACATCACCTGTGTTTCCTTTGCTTAGGTATCTCATAGTGCAGATGGACTCTAGCATATCAAAGAGTACACATAAGTTGAGCAGTGAATACAACAATTTTGACATTTAGAGAAGATTCAGCTTCTTATCTTGTTGGAGATGAAATGAGGCCTGTCTTGCAACATGGTGCATCTTTTGCATCACTGCTGCATCGGTTTCATGTGGCACGGGACTTTACAGCATGACACATCTGACTAGATGCATCAAGTTGTAAATATGTCACCACATAGCAAATCTTTTGCACCGCCGCTGCGTCACAAAAGTGACGCACAGTGACGCAAAAGAGGCATACACCTATCATAAATCTGTCCCTAATATTTTAAATGATTGATTCATGATGACGATAAGGTGTGCCGTATCCAGAGGTTTGTTTGAGGTGAGGCCTACTCAGGGTTGCAGATGAAATGTACGCTTTTTGAAGAGTACAGAGGAGATAATACATGTGAAGCCCTACCAATGAAGTAAGTCATGTCCACTTCACTCTTGAACAAAGGCCAGACCTTTTCTGTGTCCGTGGACAGACCTAAACCTCATCTGCACAATGTCATTCGTAAACTTAGGAAACACATGTGATGTAATTGAAAAATGTGGAGTTTCTTTTCCTCATTTCACAATCACATCACCTGTGTTTCCTTTGCTTAGGTATCTCATAGTGCAGATGGAGTCTAGCATATCAAAGACTACGCAGAAGGTTACAACTGTATGGAACATGGCTATGTAAGTCAAAAAATCAAAATCTAAATTTGCCAAGCACACATGGGGGCGTATTTACAAGGACCTTGCACCACAGGGAAAGGTCTTAAATTAAAATGGGAAAAATAACATCATAGAGACTCAAAGGCCTTATAAATATGCCCCAAGCAACCTATGAAGCTCTAGCATTACATATCAAGAAACCTAATTGATTTCAAAAATCGTTTTTAAACACATCATCTAAATAAATTATATACCTACATTCATCAGGAAGTGACTTAAAATGCCCTAAGGCAAATGAAAGCGTTTTTTTTAAGCCCTTGCTCCATTTTTAGATCACTTTTAACATGGCTATGTAAGTCAAATAATCAAGATCTAAATTTGCCAAGCACAGATGGGGGCGTATTTACAAGGACCTTGCACCACAGGGAAAGGTCTTAAATTAAAATGGGAAAAATAACATCAGAGAGACTCAAAGGCCTTATAAATATGCCCCAAGCAACCTATGAACCTCTAGCATTACATATCAAGAAACCTAATTGATTTCAAAAAACGTTTTTAAACACAACTTGTAAAGCAATTATATTCATACATTCATGGGGAAGTTACTTAAAATACCCTAAGACACATGAAAGCGTTTTGTTTAAGCCCTTGCTCCATTTTTAGATCACTTTTAACATGGCTATGTAAGTCAAATAATCAAGATCTAAATTTGCCAAGCACACATGGGGGCGTATTTACAAGGACCTTGCACCACAGGGAAAGGTCTTAAATTAAAATGGGAAAAATAATATCAGAGAGACACAAAGGCCTTATAAATATGCCCCAAGCAACCTATGAAGCTCTAGCAGTACATATCAAGAAACCTAATTGATTTCAAAAATCGTTTTTAAACACATCAACTAAATCAATTAGATACCTACATTCAAGGGGAAATGACTTAAAATGGCCTAAGACACATGAAAGCGTTTTTTTAAGGCCCTTGCAACATTTTTGGGTCACTTTTAACATGGCTATGTTAGTCAAAGAATTAAAATCTAAATTTGCCAAGCACAGATGGGGGCATATTTACAAGGACCTTGCACCACAGGGAAAGGTCTTAAATTAAAATGGGAAAAATTACATCAAAGGAAGTCAAAAGCCTTGAAAATATGCCCCAAGCAACCTATGAAACTCTAGCAGTACATATCAAGAAACCTAATTGATTTTTAAAAACGTTTTTAAACACATCTTGTAAAACAATTATATTCATACATTCATGGGGAAGTGAGTTAAAATACCCTAAGACACATGAAAGCATTTTTGTAAGACCCTTGCACTTTTTTTGCATCACTTTTAACATGGCTATGTAACACAAAGAAACAAAATCTATTTGTAAAACACTTGACACAAAGCAACATTTTAAATACACAACTTTCTTCATAATTTTCTCCCTAAACCATACTATTCTCTACCTAAATTAAATGAATCTTTTCTCACCTTAGCAAATACTTTATGAGTTTCAAAACAGTCTCAGAAACACACCAAATTGTCTTTAGCAGAGCAAAAGGTATGCACTCCAGAGTCTGCAGCTATGAAAAGCACAGAAATGCTGTAACTCATCACACATATCTCTCATGTCACCCAATCAAAACTCTTCCCTCACTTTTTTCAAATCAACACCCTTCCCCCCTCTGGCCTTTCTGCCTTTTTTGCATAGCAACCACCTCCTGAAAGACCTCTCATGTTTGCAAGTTCACACAACAATGTTTCAATTGAACTCTGAACTCTCAGTGCACCTGCGTATCCAGTGCAATCTTTCATTAAAGGATTTTTTCTTGACCATTCAAATTACACCTTTCAAACAACACATCCATGCACCCTAACTTTCTGTTTTCAGCAATCAAAATCCACCAATCACTGCTACTGCTTCCTTAACACAGAAACTCCACAGTTTTTTTCATTTTAAACTCTTATTTTTTCAACTCCCATTTCATTGCCACACTTCATCTGACTGCAGCAGAACCTCCTCTCACCATGTTTTCTGTCTGGATTGTTGGACATAGTTACATCTACTGGGCTCAAAGGTATGCTGAGAACAGAAATTTACCTAACTTCAATTTACAAGATGTGGAAATTAAGTGGTTTGGCCACAGAGGATTAAAATGTCACCAATTGATACCATTGGTGAAAACCTTTATGCATTTGCCTAAACCTGACCTGTTAATTGTGCACTGTGGAGGAAATGACTTGGGCACTTTGACTGGTGTAGGTCTGGAAATGCTTTTAAAGGACACCTTTGAGCAATTGATGGCACTTTTTCCTCAAACTGCCTTGGTATATTCAAATATATGCCAAAGACAGAAATGGAGGTGGTCGAACCAATTTTGTCCACAAATTGAGAAGTCGAGGAAGCATGTAAACAAATCTGTTTCAGCTTACATGAGAGACCATGGAATGGGCTCCATGTACAACAATAACTTGCGTTACTACATGCAAGATATCTACAGAGGAGATGGAGTTCACTTCTCAGATGAGGGCAACAGAGTTTTCATTTTGAATTTAAGACTGTGCATTGGTACCTACTTATAAGTACCTAAATGTACCATAAACCCAAAAGCTCTTCTCAGAGCTACCCTACATCTGATCACTCACAATTATTATTTTACTCTAACTTTTTTCACAAATTTTCAACAAAGTACGCTCCCTGGAGCGCTGCCCGGTACGCGAACCGGAAGCTAACCACGCGAAATTTTTTAAAAAAATGTTTTTTTCCCGCACATATGGGCCTCCTCAGCCACCCTCAGAAAACCTAGGGGGTCAAGATACGTCTACCGTGCCCCCTTCTACCCATTCTGAACATTATTTGCCCTCCATCTTGTATCTTAATTCGACCGAAACACAAAATGGTGGACTCCCGTAACGCTGCCGGTTCGCGTACCGGGGCGCTCACCGGGAAGCGCTCCATTCAAAAAAGGTGGGAAAGTAATTTACAGAAGAAACCCTGGAGACACTTTCACCAAATATAGATTAGCTCATACTACATACCAATCCCTACCATTTTCACAAATTTGGTTGGAATTCCATTTAGCCATTTAGCCTGTAGACCTCTCTAAATACCCTGAGGTAAATTACTTCACAAAACACATCTGAAGTGTTGGAATTGACAACCAATTAAAATGTTACTTTCATTTTCTATTTTTTTTTACCTGACATTTGATTGGTTATGTACCTGAATATATATAAAGGAAGAGAAGGAAACACAGCCATTTTGACTACTACTTCCTGGTGTACATTTCAATAGGATTTTCACTAATAACTTCAACTTCTTTTTAAAGGTAAGTTGTTATTTTAAAAACTGAAGTATATTGTGCACTTTAAGTTAATATGGTAAACTTTTTCTGATAGTTATATACTATCCCTCTGTAGTAGTTATAGATTTAGATAGACTTCTCTGTTATAGTTATGGATGGACTTAGGCTTCTCTTGTATAATTATGAATTTACTTACGTTAAATCACATACACTTTTTTATATTCCTACTTCCACTCTGATACTATACACTGCCCAAAGATAAATTCACTGTTAAAAACTGCCTATCTAAAATTAATCCCAACAGTGCCCTATCTCTACTAATATATATTTTTTTTATGCAAATTTCAGACAAAATGGAAGGCGAACAGAAAGTTTCATTTGAAATTGTCCTTGCAGAGACCAACCAAGAAATCATTGATCCAAATGACATTGAATTTATGGATGAAACTTGGGACCAAGAACTACTGCAATGTGTGCAATCAGTAGATGTCCTCCTTGAAAATGAGGACATTTTACACACTCAAAAATTACAAGCTATGTTCAATGAAAATAACGACATTTCAGACAGTGAAATGTTAGACATTTTATTAAATTTTGAAACACAATCACAATAATAAATATTTGCTTAAAAAATAAAGAAATAAAAAAAATCAACAAAACAAACAATCAATTAACATACAATATTTGAAAAGTCTATCATTCTTTTTTCCTTATAGTACGCTCCCCAGAGCGCTTCCCGGTGCGCGGGGCCCTTTTAAAGCCTCCACATCAAACCTAGGGGGTCAGGGAGGATCTACTATGCCCCCTTATGGTCATTTCCCCCTTTGTTTTTGCCTCCTCTTGTCTCTCGATCCTACCGAGAGACAAGATGGCGGCCGCTCCGGACTGTTTAGAATGTTGACAGACACCGGAGAGCCAATCAGCTTCGCTACGCAAAGTTCCGTTACGCGTCAGGTACGCGAACCGGAGCGCTGCCCGGAGCGCGCTTACAGATATATATCTTTTTTTGAACGTTAATTTCTCAAAATCCACTGGATCACATATATTGAGACCTAGCAAAGGCACATCGGGCTACCAGTCCCTACAATTTTGCCAAGTTTCGTGCAAATCCATTCAGCCGTTCGGGCTAAATGTGAGGCCAACCGCCCTATGGAAATTAACATGGGAAAAACACGTTTTGGGACCCCCCTTTTTTCTCAGCCCCCCCTTGACAACCCCCCCCCAAATTTTCAGTATCTGCTCAGAAACAAAATGTTCCATTTTCCTGAACATTTCAGCCAATTCCGTCCACAAACGCCAAAGTTATTAGACATAGCATTTTCAAAAATCCCATAGAGAAAAAATCCTAACTATATATACCTACTGGCGACCGCCAGTAGGTAATATATATATATATATATATATATATATATATATATATATATATAGCTTTAGGCTCATGTTGGGATCTGTCCCGTCGTCGGGTGGTGCATGGCCGGCTAGAACCAAACGCCGGAAAATTTTCTGTCGTTTTCTTTCCCAATAATAATGCACACTCGGAGGTAGAGTAATTATCACCAATGATTTATTACTGCAAAACCGGTGTCCTGATCATGCAATATACTGCAGTAAACAACCGTGCCTAAATACATGAGTCAAAAACAGTAAACATAGAAAGAGGATTTCATCCAAAGCCTCAATTCATCAAGGTAATTTCGCCGCCATTTTGTAAAGGTGAAATTCTTATACAAGTCCACTTACTCTAGTATGTACAATAATTACATTTCATACACATTCCGACGAAGCGGTCCATTGTCATTTGTAACGTAAAACATATATCAAAACTAAATTTCTTAACCACAGTGGTGCCTTACCCTTAACTAACATGCAAAAGCTTGTTAGGCAATAAAGTTTCCGGAGACAATTCAAAACTCCTTCTACCCATAATGCACGTATAGCATTAATTGCTGCTATAACTGCAAATTAGCGTTGCCTTTGCTAATCACGGCAGATATGACCGCATTTATACGTAAGTCACATTGCTGGTAAAGTTACACAGCAATGTGCCCTGGTACCAAAAAAAAAAAAAATTATATATATATATCAGACACTTGGCTCTCTTTCCCCTCGGTCGGCGCTGCTTAGCCTGGTCGCGTTACCCCTGCGGATGAGCCAGCCGCTCGTAAATTGCAACAGTTTCCCCGATGCCGGGGAGGGTGGGGTCGCTGACAAAACGGAGTAAACAATCGCTTTTCAAATTCTTGTTCTTTTATTCATAATCCATATGGGGGTTCAAAGAAACAAAACAACCGACGCGTTTCGGCAGCGTCCGCTGCCTTGGTCACGGTCAGTTTGTGTATACAACTCACTCTTTTTGTTGCATTTCAGAAATGTCCAAAACATGCCCCTTGGGGTTTGACCAATTCAGTATAGGAATTCTGGGACTTGTAGTTTTCCTAACAATTCCCTCGATCTATATTTACAACATTTAAACCAATTACATGCCTATATCTGTACATTTCATGATTTGGTTATTTTAGTGAATTGTTTTTCAACCTGGTCAATTTAAAACAATTAAAGTTGTTATCCCTTGGAATCAAATTAAACGTTCCAAACACTTTCTAGTGCATTTTCAAGCATCTTAAATGGGATTAAACAAATAATGCCCTCTAGTGGGCCTGTTGTGAGGCGAGTCTTGATTATGGCTTAAATACGTAATACTGCCCTCCAGTGGGCTAAGACTGATAAATTTCTATTCTGGTGATTGTGTGAGTTGTTGTTACAAGGTGAGAAAAGGTGTGTGGGTTGAAAATTATATTGTGTGGGGAAACAAATTGGTTAAAATAAAGTACGGCCAGCAGGATGCTAAGGTGAATATCAATCAATATTTACAAATGCGTGTACAGTTCCTCTGATTGGTTAAGGCCAAAGGTTGTCATAGTTCTGAAATTCAAGATGTGCCTTGACTCCTTCTGTCTTAGTGTTCTTTCATTGTGACCACCCCTCGCTGATAAGTTCATAGTTTCAATGCCCCAGAAGCGCAGTTTTTTCCAGTCCCCATCATGGTCTGACTCCATATGTTTCGCAACTGCGTTACTTCTGTCCTTATGTACCGTTGCTCGGACATGCTCCAATATGCGTTTTTTCAATTCGCAAATAGTACTTCCTATATATCTTTGCTTGCATGGACATTCAATCATGTATATAGTGTATTTGCTGTTGCATGTTATACATTCCCTTATTCGCCAGATCTTATTGTTATGCATGGTTATTTCTGTTGTGGGTTTGGCGATTTCACAGACTTTACAGTTGTAACATTTTATGAATCCTTTAGTTTTTAGCCAGTTTGTTTTCTTTGTTGTTGGTTGGAAATGGCTATGGACAAGTTGGTCCTGTAGATTTTTTGCCCTCCGGTATGTGACTGTAGGATGTTTTCCCATTTTTTTGCCTATCACTGGATCCAACTGGAGAATTTTCCAATTTCTTTTCAGGATTTGATTTAGTTGTTTTGTTTCTTTACTGTAGTTTGTGATTAATCTGATTGGTTCCTCCTCTTTTGTAGTTTGGGTTTCCTTCAGTTTCAAACAGTCTGACCTTGGTGTTTGGTTTGCTCTGTTCCAGCCTTTTCTAATGCATGGTTTATTGTATTGCCTGTTGTGAAAACGTTTCATGGCATTTTGGCTCTGTTTCCGCCATTCCTCCTCTTCACTGCAAATTCTGCGAAGTCGCAAAAATTCTCCGTACGGGATGCTTGTTATCAATGATTGTTGATGGAAGCTCGTGGCCTCCAATGTTGAGTTTGTTGCCGTACTTTTGCGGTGGAGAGTTGTTTCAATTTGATTGTTTTTTATATATATTTCTGTATCCAGAAAGATCGCTCTGTCCCGGGTAATGCTGTGGGTGAATTTTATACTGGGAGTGCTGTTGTTCAATATTTGAAAATATTCCAAAAATTTGTCTTCTCCACCATCCCACACTATGAACAGGTCGTCTATGAATCTTCTCCAGATTACTATGTGTTGTGTGAACCTCAGGTAATTGTCATTCCATGCAGTTGTTTCCTCCCACCATCCCATGGCGGTACAGGCGTAATTAGGGCTGAAGGAAAAACCCATGGCGGCTCCATTTTTTTGTTTGTAAAACATGTCGCCAAACATGAAGATGTTATTGCAAAGTAAAAGATTGATCATTTCCACCAGCATGTCGTTATGATGTTGGTAGTGAATGTTCCGTTCTTGGAGTGCATGTTTGCATGCTTTGAGACCCATCTCGTTATCAATGTTTGTATATAATGATATCACATCTAGTGTGATCATGATATACTCGGGTTTCCATTGAATTGTTTTCAAAATGCACAAGAAGTCGGTTGTATCTTTTATGTACGATTTCAGGAGTTTTACATGGGGACTTAGATAGTGATCTATAAAATTTGATACTGGTGCCAGTAGCGAGCCATTGGCTGACACAATGGGTCTCCCTGGTGGTTTCGTGGCGTTTTTGTGGACTTTAGGCAGGAAGTACATCGTAGCTGTTTTGGGAAAATCCACTGTCAGATATTTCTTTTCATCAAAGTCCAAAAGTTCTTCCTTTTCCCATTGGCTGATCTTTTTATCCAATTCTTTTTTTATTGTGTCAGTCGGATTTGTTTCAAGTTTCTCATAATAGTGTTGATTGTTCAATTGATCCATTGCTTCTGCAACATATAATTTTCGATCCCATAACACTATATTTCCGCCTTTGTCAGCCATTTTTAATTCAAAATTTTCATTATTTTGTAGGGATATCAAGGCTTGTCTTTCAGTTTTTGTTAAATTATCTTTCATTTTGCCTTTGGTGTTGATTTTATAAAGATCTTGAATGACCGCCTCCTGGAACAGATCTATTTTGTTGCCTGGTGTTAATTGCGGGTAAAATTTGGATTTTGCCTTGAGGCCACTTGTGCCAGCTCCTAATTGAGGTACAGCCGTGTGTAGATTGATTTCCTGTCCTTGTTCAGCATTCAGATTTAGAACAGTCAAAAATGCTTCGGAGTCCCTGGCGGAAAGAGTGGATGTTGGTTTGACTTGACATTTTGTTATCATTGGTTTATTTTTTCTCTCGGCAAAAAACTTTGCGAGTTTAATTTTTCGAATGTACAGATATAGATCTATGCGTGTCTGCGCCATATCCATATGTGCCGTTGGGCAAAAATTAATTCCCTTCTTTAATAACATGGTCTCAGCTTCCGAAATTTCTTTTCCAGAAAGATTAATTATTTGGAGTTCCTCATTCAGTTCCCCTTCTTTTGTCTCATCAGTCGGGTCTCTGTTCCCACTTTTTCGTTTGTAGCCGTTCCTCCTTCGGCTCCTCCTTGTGTGGGCTTGGTGTATCTTGGTTGTCAGGATCTTCCCCTTCCCCTCGCTCGACCTCGTGTATTTCTTTGCGCCCCTCGGTTCTGTTCCCATTGTTGCTGTGATAGGACTAGGCGCATATCCCCTAAAAAAATCTTCTGTTGTGGGTCCAGATTGGCGTCATCTTCAGTTAAATCAATTGATGTCATGGATGACATGCTAGATGATGAACTAGCTGTGGCGGTTCTGGGTGGTCTGAATTGGTCATATTTGCGGGCGAACGTGAATATTCTTCCTTGTGAATAATCATTGGCATCCCTCTCAAATTTAGCCTGTTTTCTCAGTCTCACTTCTTCTTCGTGTTTATCAATTTGTTTGTTCAAGTCTTCCTTGAATTTTGTCATTTCCGTGCTTAATTTTAGGCTTTCTAGCTCCTTCTCCAAAACTCTAAGTTGTTCCTTTATTTTTTCAAGAGCTATTTCAATGTGTTTGACAAGTATTTTTAGTAAGCCCAAGGAGGAGTTTATTGTGTATTCACCCCATTCCTGGAGTAATTCATTTGTGACATCTTGATGGCTTGGCATTAACAATATTCGTAAGCCGCGAGGCACTCTTTCCACTTCCAGGTATTGTTGTAGGGAAATTAGTTCCCAGGATTTATTTATTTCCTTTTTGTTTAATTTTTCCCATAAGCGTAGTTTTTCTTTAGTATAATTTTTTCCTGTTTCCTTATTAGCTTCTGTAGATTTGGGCATATCCGTATTGATGGAACTTTTGTTAAACATTGTAACGATAAATTCCTTTCTTTTAGCATCCCGCTTATCCATAGTTCTTTTCTCTTTTTTGTTTGACCCCCTTATTTTTGATGGATGTATAATGATCAAGTATAAAGCGACCCCGTTTGTGTCCCGTCTTTTGGTGACTGTTTGGCTGTGCCTGTTGATTCCTTAGTTTTTAGTAAAACCCTTCATTCGGGTTCGTGTGTAAATCTGAATTGTGGATGGCACTCGGTAAACAGTTCTGAAAAGGCAGGCACCCAGATAACCGGCAAGTACAGAATTGTACGTTCCTAACTTAATATTTTGAAGATCGATATACCCAAGTCTCTTTCAATCGGCGTACTCCCACAATCAAGTCTCCTTACCTTGGAGTCTTCCCTCCGCGGTAGGCGGCTTGTTGCTTCCTTTCCGTCGATCGTCCGTCGTTGGGCAATTGGTCAAAATCTTGTCAGTTTGAAGCCGGTGAGCACCTCGAAGAGTAAACCACATCAGACACTTGGCTCTCTTTCCCCTCGGTCGGCGCTGCTTAGCCTGGTCGCGTTACCCCTGCGGATGAGCCAGCCGCTCGTAAATTGCAACAGTTTCCCCGATGCCGGGGAGGGTGGGGTCGCTGACAAAACGGAGTAAACAATCGCTTTTCAAATTCTTGTTCTTTTATTCATAATCCATATGGGGGTTCAAAGAAACAAAACAACCGACGCGTTTCGGCAGCGTCCGCTGCCTTGGTCACGGTCAGTTTGTGTATACAACTCACACTTTTTGTTGCATTTCAGAAATGTCCAAAACACGCCCCTTGGGGTTTGACCAATTCAGTATAGGAATTCTGGGACTTGTAGTTTTCCTAACAATTCCCTCGATCTATATTTACAATATTTAAACCAATTACATGCCTATATCTGTACATTTCATGATTTGGTTATTTTAGTGAATTGTTTTTCAACCTGGTCAATTTAAAACAATTAAAGTTGTTATCCCTTGGAATCAAATTAAACGTTCCAAACACTTTCTAGTGCATTTTCAAGCATCTTAAATGGGATTAAACAAATAATGCCCTCTAGTGGGCCTGTTGTGAGGCGAGTCTTGATTATGGCTTAAATACGTAATACTGCCCTCCAGTGGGCTAAGACTGATAAATTTCTATTCTGGTGATTGTGTGAGTTGTTGTTACAAGGTGAGAAAAGGTGTGTGGGTTGAAAATTATATTGTGTGGGGAAACAAATTGGTTAAAATAAAGTACGGCCAGCAGGATGCTAAGGTGAATATCAATCAATATTTACAAATGCGTGTACAGTTCCTCTGATTGGTTAAGGCCAAAGGGTGTCATAGTTCTGAAATTCAAGATGTGCCTTGACTCCTTCTGTCTTAGTGTTCTTTCATTGTGACCACCCCTCGCTGATAAGTTCATAGTTTCAATGCCCCAGAAGCGCAGTTTTTTCCAGTCCCCATCATGGTCTGACTCCATATGTTTCGCAACTGCGTTACTTCTGTCCTTATGTACCGTTGCTCGGACATGCTCCAATATGCGTTTTTTCAATTCGCAAATAGTACTTCCTATATATCTTTGCTTGCATGGACATTCAATCATGTATATAGTGTATTTGCTGTTGCATGTTATACATTCCCTTATTCGCCAGATCTTATTGTTATGCATGGTTATTTCTGTTGTGGGTTTGGCGATTTCACAGACTTTACAGTTGTAACATTTTATGAATCCTTTAGTTTTTAGCCAGTTTGTTTTCTTTGTTGTTGGTTGGAAATGGCTATGGACAAGTTGGTCCTGTAGATTTTTTGCCCTCCGGTATGTGACTGTAGGATGTTTCCCCATTTTTTTGCCTATCACTGGATCCAACTGGAGAATTTTCCAATTTCTTTTCAGGATTTGATTTAGTTGTTTTGTTTCTTTACTGTAGTTTGTGATTAATCTGATTGGTTCCTCCTCTTTTGTAGTTTGGGTTTCCTTCAGTTTCAAACAGTCTGACCTTGGTGTTTGGTAATCACGGCAGATATGACCGCATTTATACGTAAGTCACATTGCTGGTAAAGTTACACAGCAATGTGCCCTGGTACCAAAAAAAAAAAAATTTATATATATATATATATATATATATTTTTCCAGCAAAATGCGCAAGCGCTTTTGACAAGGGCTCAACCACATTCTTCACACCATCCGGTTGTATCGTGGCACCCAAAGCGGAGATTGTAGATTTCCTTATGATTTCGAAGACAGTCCGACGCGTTTCGGGGCCTAAACCCGCCCCTTCTTCATGGACACACAGGAGGAAACGCCAGACTCGGCTCACACTTTTCAAGCTCTTTATTACGTGAGAAGGGCGTCGTCCGCCCTGAGTGGGTGGAGTTGCGATGCCGGGGCTTGTGGTTCTTGCAGTCCTGTGAGTCAAGTGATGCATTAGCCCTTAAGTAGGGTGGCTTTTCCCTGTGAAAATGTTGTCGTTAAAAAAACCTTCAGTTGCAGGCAAGGGTAAATCTTCAACCAGCGCTGTCATTTGATATTGAAGTCTGTGCTGTCAAGCGGTGACGATTCCCACCACTTCAGGCTGCTACTACATGGATACTAGTTCCGAGTTGGCAGCGGAGCTCCTTGCCACGACCAGGCGGGCCGTCGGTAATGTTTTTCCAGCAAAATGCGCAAGCGCTTTTGACAAGGGCTCAACCACATTCTTCACACCATCCGGTTGTATCGTGGCACCCAAAGCGGAGATTGTAGATTTCCTTATGATTTCGAAGACAGTCCGACGCGTTTCGGGGCCTAAACCCGCCCCTTCTTCATGGACACACAGGAGGAAACGCCAGACTCGGCTCACACTTTTCAAGCTCTTTATTACTTGAGAAGGGCGTCGTCCGCCCTGAGTGGGTGGAGTTGCGATGCCGGGGCTTGTGGTTCTTGCAGTCCTGTGAGTCAAGTGATGCATTAGCCCTTAAGTAGGGTGGCTTTTCCCTGTGAAAATGTTGTCGTTAAAAAAACCTTCAGTTGCAGGCAAGGGTAAATCTTCAACCAGCGCTGTCATTTGATATTGAAGTCTGTGCTGTCAAGCGGTGACGATTCCCACCACTTCAAGCTGCTACTACATGGATACTAGTTCCGAGTTGGCAGCGGAGCTCCTTGCCACGACCAGGCGGGCCGTCGGTAATGTTTTTCCAGCAAAATGCGCAAGCGCTTTTGACAAGGGCTCAACCACATTCTTCACACCATCCGGTTGTATCGTGGCACCCAAAGCGGAGATTGTAGATTTCCTTATGATTTCGAAGACAGTCCGACGCGTTTCGGGGCCTAAACCCGCCCCTTCTTCATGGACACACAGGAGGAAACGCCAGACTCGGCTCACACTTTTCAAGCTCTTTATTACTTGAGAAGGGCGTCGTCCGCCCTGAGTGGGTGGAGTTGCGATGCCGGGGCTTGTGGTTCTTGCAGTCCTGTGAGTCAAGTGATGCATTAGCCCTTAAGTAGGGTGGCTTTTCCCTGTGAAAATGTTGTCGTTAAAAAAACCTTCAGTTGCAGGCAAGGGTAAATCTTCAACCAGCGCTGTCATTTGATATTGAAGTCTGTGCTGTTGCTGGAAAAACATTACCGACGGCCCGCCTGGTCGTGGCAAGGAGCTCCGCTGCCAACTCGGAACTAGTATCCATGTAGTAGCAGCCTGAAGTGGTGGGAATCGTCACCGCTTGACAGCACAGACTTCAATATCAAATGACAGCGCTGGTTGAAGATTTACCCTTGCCTGCAACTGAAGGTTTTTTTAACGACAACATTTTCACAGGGAAAAGCCACCCTACTTAAGGGCTAATGCATCACTTGACTCACAGGACTGCAAGAACCACAAGCCCCGGCATCGCAACTCCACCCACTCAGGGCGGACGACGCCCTTCTCAAGTAATAAAGAGCTTGAAAAGTGTGAGCCGAGTCTGGCGTTTCCTCCTGTGTGTCCATGAAGAAGGGGCGGGTTTAGGCCCCGAAACGCGTCGGACTGTCTTCGAAATCATAAGGAAATCTACAATCTCCGCTTTGGGTGCCACGATACAACCGGATGGTGTGAAGAATGTGGTTGAGCCCTTGTCAAAAGCGCTTGCGCATTTTGCTGGAAAAACATTACCGACGGCCCGCCTGGTCGTGGCAAGGAGCTCCGCTGCCAATTCGGAACTAGTATCCATGTAGTAGCAGCCTGAAGTGGTGGGAATCGTCACCGCTTGACAGCATAGACTTCAATATCAAATGACAGCGCTGGTTGAAGATTTACCCTTGCCTGCAACTGAAGGTTTTTTTAACGACAACATTTTCACAGGGAAAAGCCACCCTACTTAAGGGCTAATGCATCACTTGACTCACAGGACTGCAAGAACCACAAGCCCCGGCATCGCAACTCCACCCACTCAGGGCGGACGACGCCCTTCTCAAGTAATAAAGAGCTTGAAAAGTGTGAGCCGAGTCTGGCGTTTCCTCCTGTGTGTCCATGAAGAAGGGGCGGGTTTAGGCCCCGAAACGCGTCGGACTGTCTTCGAAATCATAAGGAAATCTACAATCTCCGCTTTGGGTGCCACGATACAACCGGATGGTGTTAAGAATGTGGTTGAGCCCTTGTCAATAGCGCTTGCGCATTTTGCTGGAAATATATATATATATATATATATATATATATATATATATATATATATATATATATATATATATATATATATATATATATATACAGAACAACCTCCAGCGATGCAGAAGGAAGGGGCCACACGGGGTATTTACAAGAGAAGGCCTTTAATTGGAATAGCGGTTTTAGGCATTATGCATTTCGACAATCACGTCTTCCTCCGATGCCGCCGCCACACTGAAAACAGCCCCACGCCTCCGTTTCAATTCAGTCTGCAACCCTCCCTAATTAAGAAGGACACACCTCCCCTGTCACATGTTCGTTCACCTGCTGCAATCCGGTAAGTCCTACAGCTCCCAGAATGCATCTTTGCTGGGTTGGTGATACGAGGGGAAACTTGCAAATGTTCAATCCTTGTGGAAACGGTGTATTGCAGAACAGGGCGCGCTGTCCCCTGTGTGCATTAAATCCTCCGTCCTCCTCGAGTCCCCGCAGGCATTCCAACCTCCGTAACACAGCTGGGCAGGGTCATGGGCTGACTACAGTGAACCAAACCGCTTCGTGAAGTCACGAACTGCCAAGTGGCAGAGTCCCTTGCTTAGCCAGTGTTTGAAGAGGTGGGCTGGAGCAAATCCGATACCTCGGAAGAAGAAAACAAACTGCTTGCGCAGACACCAGTGAGATCTCCAGCCAGCTTGATAGAATGGGGCCCCTTGAAGCGTCTCTGGTTGACGCTGAAATATACAGAAGAACCTCCAGCGATGCAGAAGGAATGGGCCACATGGGGTATTTACAAGAGAAGGCCTTTAATTGGAATATATATATGTATTCGGACTAGTGCCAAAATTGATCACAGGCGGAGAGATAAGGAGGACTCATCTTAATTCGCCAAGTGGCTCAATGGGACCTCATCCTATTGGTTAACTTAAAGTTTATTAAAAAAAAGTGCATTATTTATACTGCCAGCTTCTAAAAGATAAAGTGCTCCAATAACTTTTATCCTTACAAAAAGGAAGAAGTGCAGGTGACCACATCGGAGAAAAGAGGAAGAAATAGGACCCGTGTGATGACCAAAAGTGAGAGTGAAGGGTCTCTTCCTTTACTCCTGTGAAAATAAACACAACAAAAACAATATCAGTAAAAACATACTATTAAAACATTCCAATCTTATTTACACGAATTGCATCATACTAACTGCTTTCTTTATAAACAGATTAACTTTCTAAGACATATTGCTATATATCTTAGTGATTGTCAACCTTTCTGAGGACTGTCTGGAAAACTACTTTATTTGGAATTAGTCTTCATACAGGTGAGTTGCTAGTTCCTCATCAAGGTTGTGTCCTCCCGGGAATCTTGTCTCTAATTCAATTATCCATTTCGATTCCCTCTTTCTAATGGTAAGCTCCCTGTTTCCCCCTCTTTTATTAGGAACGATATGCTCAACTGCAAAAAAACTGAGTAAGGAGTTGTCTGAACCGTGTTTGTCTTGAAAATGTCTAGCCATAGGATAGTGTGGATCAGGGTTTGTCATGGCCCACAGATGTTCCTGTATGCGTTTTTCGACCATGCACTTGTGCTCCCTACGTACCTTAATTTGCAGGGGCACTCAAGGACGTTCACTGCAAAGGTGGTACTAAAGGTCAAGAATTGTCCAATGGTTCTGTTCTTATTAGTCACTGGTATCTTGAATTCTTTAACCATTTTGCTGGATTTGCAGGCCCTGCAGTGTCCGCAAGGATAAAATCCTTTAAGATTATGTATATTCATGGTCCTATTTTCTGATATGCCACCTCTGACTAAAAGATCTCGCAAGCTTCTACCCCTGCGAAATGTTATGGACAGTCTCTCACCTATCATTTGTCCTATGACATTGTCTGTTTGTAAGATTCCTCAGTTTTTACTGAGAATCTTTTCTACTTAGCCAGAGTCATGAATATATGTGATGATGAGTCTAGTAACCAACTCCTTTCCCGTCTCCTTATTTTTGTCTTCAAGTGTTACACTTCTCAATGTCTCTGTGACCTTTTGGGTCGCCTTTTTAAGTACCCATTCCGGGTACCCTCTCTCCCTGAACCTTTCCATCATCCGAGTTCTAATTCATAGAGTTCCTCTGTACTGCAATTTCTTTTTGCCCTCAGTAACTCCATTTGAGCACATCTGGGTGAGCACTGAGGGCATGTAAGAGGCTATTGCCTGCAGTTTCCTTCCTGTGGAGACTAGTCACTAAGCATCCATTCTACACCATCACTACTGTATCTAGAAATTCTACTTGGCTTTTGCTCTTGGTGGAAGTGAGTTTGATGTTGTGCATATTGATATTAAGTTTATCTATAAACTGTGTTGCTTCCAACTCAGACCCGCTCCATACGACGAACAAGTCGTCGATGTATCTTAACCAGACCTTGACATGGTCGAAGCCGGATCCAAGATTGACATTGTTTCTTATTTCTTCCTCCCATTTGCCCAAGAAAAGATTAGCAAAACTTGGTGCAAAAGATAAACCCATTGCGGTCCCCCGCACCTGCCTGTATAAATCCCCATCAAACATAAAGATGTTATTAGTAAGGCATGTTTTGATCATCTCTATGATCATGCTGGTAAGTTGCAAGAAACACATGTCACGTGATTCTAGGTAATGCAGGCATGCTCGTATTCCCTGATTGTGATCAATGATAGTATATAGTGAACTTACATCAAGTGTTATTAAAGTAAGTTCTTCTAACCATTGTATACTATCTATTTTGTTTAAAAAAGGTTTTGTATCCTTGATGTAGGATGGCAGCAGTATTACATAGTCCTTTAAAAAGTGGTCTATATATTTAGACTTATTCTTATTACCACTTCCCATTGATGACACTATGGGTCTGCCTGGTGGGTTCATGGGATCCTTATGTATCTTCGGCAGAAGATAAAATATGGCCAATTTCGTATAATCTTTTTTAAGAAAACAAAATTCGGGCCAGGTGAGAAGGCCCTCCTCCTGCCAGAATTCCAATTTTTCCCATGTACTTGTCACACTGTGGTTGTACTCAACTGTATTACTTTTGCAGTAAAAGTTGTTGTCAGTAAGCTGCTGTAATGCCTCACTGATGTATAGACTCCTTCCCCACAGTACAACGTTGCCCCCTTTGTCGGATGGTCTAATGATCACATTTCTGTCTTCGGCTAGGGAGATGATGAAATCCCTTTGAGATTTTGTGAGATTAAAGTTAACTTTGTTGTTCGTGAAAGTTCTATGTTTATGTTTCTTGAGTTCTTTAACAACCACTTCCTGAAAAGTATCTAGAGAATCATGTGGAAGTATAGGGTAGAAGATAGACTGAGGTTTGAATGGTGTACAAGCCGCCCGTCCTGTGTTTAGCCCTGCATGTAGAGTGTACCTATCTGTATCTTGTGTATCAGGAGGTATCCCTCCTAGTTCATAGACTGTTTGAAGTATTGATAGGTCTCCCTCAGATTGAGTGGTGGGTTGATGTTCTTCCTCTATAAGAGCCTCTGAATTTGCCACTGAATTTGTCCTGCTCTTATTGTACAATGTATGCCATTTCTTCAACTTGAGCTTATGAATACATTTAAAAATATCTATTCTCGTATTGGTAAAATTAAACAATTCAGTTGGACAGAATGTTAGACCAAGGCACAATGTTCTTTTCTCAATGTCAGTAAGTGTTCTTGAAGACAGATTAATAATGGTTCTATTTACCATAGCAATATCCATTTTTTTTTTATTGTAGCCTCAGCGTTTGGCTCCCCCTGGCTTTCTTTTGTTTCGCCTTTGTCTGAGCTTGAGGCGTCTTCGTTTTGAGCGGCCCTGCCTCTTGCTCTGCCTCTGCCCCGACTTTCTCCTAATGCCCTCCTCGGTGTTGTTTGTGCTGCTTGAGCTTGTTCTTTGATCCGTCGTGACCTCAGCATCTGAAACTCATCTAAAAAAGTCACGGGTTTCGTTACTATCTCCACGCTTGAAGATGTGCTAGTTGTTCTGGCTGAGGCTTCCGTATCCTTGTCACTGACTTCCACGGTAACATCTTGATTTTCCTGTGTCCTTGGTTCAACTGCCCGTTGTTCCTGGGCATTTCCTTGGTTATAAAGATGGTCATACTTGGGACTATAGGTTAGGATTCGGCCACACTCGTAATCCCCACAGTCTGTATGTAATTTTCTTTGTTTCCGAAATTTGATGTCGTATTTTTTGAGCCGTGTTTTTAGATCTTCTTTGAATCTATTAATTTCCTCTTGTGCCGTAATTTTTCCGAAATCTTCCTCCATTTCTTTGATTTCTTTAAGTATTCTCTCCCGGTCTCTGTGGCACTTACTGGAGGTACCTGGTGGGCGAGTTGGCCCCCAAGGACCCTCACGATTCAAGGGTACTTAATCCCCCAACTTGCAATGTGCCATGGGCACGTTTGCACAGTGGTGCAGGGATGGGATGGGGCCTGACATAGCAAGTGTGAAAACGCGCCCCCGAGCATGTTGTAAATTGGGAGATTAAGTCCCCTTCAATCCTGAGGGTCCCTGTGGGCCAATTAGCCCACCAGGTACCTCCAGTAAGTACCACAGAGCTGTGCTGCAGAGAGGTGGTTTGAGGCCACGGCCCTTTTTACACCTCTCTGCAACACAGCTCTGTGGGGCTTACTGGAGGTACCTGGTGGGCTAGTTGGCCCACAGGGACCCTCAAGATTAAAGGGGACTTAATCCCCCAAGTTACAATGCGCATGGGGCGCGTTTGCACAGTGGTGCCGGGAGGGGGCAGGACCTAATATAACAAGTGTGCAAACTGCCCCCTGGCGCATTGTAAATTGGGGGATTAAGTCCCCTTCTATCCTGAAGGTCCCTGGGGGTCAACTAGCCCACCAGGTACCCCCAGTAAGCACCACAGACCTGCGTTGCAGAGAGGTGGTCTGAGGCTGTGCCCCTTTTTACACCACTCTGGAAACACGGCTTCTGGGGCACTGCTAGTGGTGCGATGATGTCCTCTTGTGTCCTGAGGACATCAGGACACAAGTGGACTTCATCCTCCGAGCAGCAATGCACCAGAAGCTGTGTTTGCAGCGTGGTGTAAAAAGAAGGTGTGGCCTCGGACCACCGCTCTGCAATCCATCTGCTTGGTGCTTACTGGAGGTACCTGGTAGGCTATTTGGCCCCCAGGGACCCTCAGTATTCAAGGGGACTTAATCCCCCAATTTAGAATGCACCAGGGGGTGTGTTTGCAGAGTGATGGTGAAAGGGGGCGTGGCCTTTGTCCACCTCTCAGCAATCCCATTGTGTGGGGCTTACTGGAGGTAAGAGGTAGGCTAGTTGGCCTCTAAAGGACCCCAGCAGTGAAGGGACTTCAATCCCCATCCAAGAGCGCACCAGGGAGTGCGTTTGTAGAGCGGTGGAAAGAGGGGGCTTGGCCTGCTCTTCAAACTTAGCAATGCTGCTGTGTGGGACTTACTGGAGGTAATAGGAGGGATAGTTGGCCCCCAAAGATGTCCTTGAGGGGGCCAACTACCCCTCTTGTTACCTCCAGTAAGTCCTGCACAGTGGGATTTCTAAGACGTCTTCGGAGGCCATGTCCCCCTTTCTCCACCATTCTGCAAACCCGCCTCCTGGCAAACTACGGGATGGGTGATGAAGTCCAATTTACTCCTGAGAGACTTTGGGGGCCAAGAAGCCCTACTGGTACCTCCTGTAAGCCCTCTGCACTGGAATTCCTGAGCACTGGTCGGAGGCCCAGCACCCTTTCTCCACCCCTCTGCAAACGCGACTACTAGTTAAAAAAGAGTTTGCAATGTAATAGGTTTCGAATATTGGCGTTGTAAATGCAAACAATTTTACTGTTTTTTGGAGTGGAGTGGATGTACGTTTTGTGTCGTGGAATTATGTGATATGTTGTGCAGTGAAATTTTGTGGATAGAAAGTATGTGGTATTTAGTGTATAGGAATTATGTAGAGTGGGATTTTGTGTTATGGAGTGTCATTATGTGGTATGGCATGGGTATTCACAAACATTCTCTCTGGGCTGAATTTACAGTGTGGTTTGTGTCTGAGGGCTGCACCGGTGGGGGCAGGGTCAGTGGGGCGGGTCTAGAGCAAAAAAAAAACTGTGGCCATGAGGTTGAATACAGGTTCCTGCAGCGGATGCCTTTGTCCACTGAGCCACCAGACCTGGCACACACACACACACACACACACCTCTCTCCCACACCCTCTCACACCCTCTTTCACCCTCACTTTGACTGTCTCCCTCTCTCTCTGTCCTACTCCCTCTCTCTCTATCCCTCTCTCACCCTCTGTCACCCTCACTCTGACTATCTCCCTCTCTCTCTCCCTCTCGCTCTGTCTCCCTCCCTCTGTGTCTCTCTGTCTGTCTCCCTCCCTCCTTCCCTCTGTCTCCCTCCCTGTCTCGCTCCCTCTGTCTCCCTCCCTCTGTTGCCCTCCTCCCTCTGTCTGTCTCCCTCCCTCTCTCTGTCTCCCTCTGTCTGTCTCCCTCTTTCAACCTCCCTCTATCTCCCTCCCTCTGTCTTCTTCCCTTTGTCTCCTTCCCTCTGTCTCCTTTCCTCTGTCTCCCTCCCTCTGTCTCCCTCTCCCTCTGTCTCCCTCTGTCTCCCTCTGTCTCAGTCTGTCTCCCTCCCTCTCTCTGTCTCCCTCCCTCTCTCTGTCTCCTTCCCTCTGTCTCCATCCCTCTGTCTCCCTCCCTCTGTCTCCCTCCCTCTGTCTCCCTCTCCCTCTGCATCCCTCTGTTTCCCTCCTTGTCTCCCTTTCCCTCTGCCTCCCTCTCTCTGTCTCCCTCTCCCTTTGTCTCCCTCACCCTCTGTCTCCCTCCGCCTGCCTCCCTCTGCCTGTCTCCCTCCGCCTGTCTCCCTCCAACTGTCTCTCTCTCGCTCCCTCTCTGGCTCGCTCCCTCTCTGTTTCCCTCTCTCTCTGTCTCCCTCTGTCTCTCTCTCTCTCTGCCTCCCTCTGTCTCCCTCCCTCTGTATCCCTCCCTCTGTTGCCCTCCTCCCTCTGTCTGTCTTCCTCTGTCTCCCTCCCTCTCTCTGTCTCCCTCTGTCTGTCTCCCTCTTTCAACTTCCCTCTGTCTCCCTCCCTCTGTCTTCTTCCCCTTGTCTCCTTCCCTCTGTCTCCTTTCCTCTGTCTCCTTCCATCTGTCTCCCTCTCCCTCTGTCTCCCTCTGTGTCAGTCTGTCTTCCTCCCTCTCTCTGTCTCCCTCCCTCTCTCTGTCTCCTTCCCTCTGTCTACTTCCCTCTGTCGCCCTCCCTCTGTCTTCCTCCCTCTGTCTCTCTCTCCCTCTGTCTCCCTCTCCCTCTCCCTCTGTCTCAGTCTGTCTCCCTCCCTCACTCTGTCTCCCTCCCTCTCTGTGTCTCCCTCCCTCTCTCTGTCTCCCTCCCTCTCTCTGTCTCCCTCTGTCTATCGCCCTCTGTCTTCCTCCCTTTATTTCCCCTCCTCTGTCTTCCCCTCCCTCCCTATGTCTCCCCTCCCTCCCTCACCCTCCCTCCCTCTATCTCCCTCCCTCTGTCTGTCTCCCTCTGTTTGTCTCCCTCTGTCTCCCTCCCTCTGTCTCCGTCTGTCTCCCTCCATCCCTCTGCCTCCCTCCCTCTGTCTCCCTCCCTCTGTCTCCCTACCTCTGTATCCCTCCCTCTGCCTCCCTCCCTCTGCCCCCCTCCTCCCTCTGTCATCCTCTTCCCTCTGTCACCCTCCTCCCTCTCTCTGTCTCCCTCCGTCTCTCTGTCTCCCTCCCTCTATCTTTCTCCTTCCCTCTCTCTGTCTCTCTCTGTCTATCACCCTCTTTCAACCTCCCTCTGTCTGTCACCCTCTGTCTCCCTCCCTCTGCCTGTCACCCTCTGTCTCCCTCCCTCTGTCTCCCTCCCTTTCTATGTCTCCCTCCTTCTCTCTCCCTGTCTGTCACCCTCTGTCTCCCTCCCTCTGTCTCCCTCCCTCTGTCTCCTTTCCTCTGTCTCCCTCCCTCTGCCTCCCTCCTTCTGTCTCCCTCTCCCTCTGTCTCCCTCTCCCTCTGTCTCCCTCTCCCTCTGTCTCCATCCCTTTGTCTTCCTCCCTCTGTCTCTCTTTCCCTCTGTATCCCTCTGTTTCCCTCCCTGTCTCCCTTTCCATCTGCCTCCCTTTCTCTGTCTCCCTCTTCCTCTGTCTCCCTCACCCTCTGTCTCCCTCCACCTGTCTCCCTCCGCCTGTCTCCCTCCGCCTGTCTCCCTCCGTCTGCCTCCCTGTCTGCCTCCCTCTCTCTCTGTCTCCTTCTGTCTCTCTCTTTCTCTGCCTCCCTCTGTCTCCCTCCCTCCCTCTGTCACCCTCTCCCTGTCTCCCTCCCTCTGTCTCCCTTTGTCTCCCTTTGTCTCCCTCTGTCTAATTCCCTCTGTCTGTCTCCCTCCCTCTGTCTCCCTCCCACTGTCACCCCCCTCTCTCTCTCTGTCTCCCTCCCTCTCTCTGTCTCCATATGTCTGTCACCCTCTGTCCCCCTCCCTCTGTTTCCCTCCCTCTGTCTCCCCTCCCTCCCTCTCCCCCTCCCTGCGTCTCTGCGTCTGTCTCCCTCCCTCTGTCTCCCTCCCTCTCTGTCTCCCTCTCTCTGTCTCCCTCTCTCTGTCTCCCCCTGTCTGTCACCCTCTGTCTCCCTCCCTCTTTCTGCCTCTCTCTCTCTCCCTCCCTTCCCCCTCTCCCTTTGTCTCCCTCCCTCTGTTACCTCACCTGGCGTGTGTGTGTGTCAGCCAGGCCTGAGAGAGCTTACCGGCCGCACCCGAGTACTTCAAAGGTCTTTAAAAGACCATTTACTAGTAATGAGGCTTTCTTGTATTTCACCTCTTCTTAGCGCCCCTGCATTTCCACTCTGACCTTCGCTGGAATCGCCCGGCCCCCATAGAGCGCTGCTGCAACCGGCAGTGTTTGCGGACACTTTCAAACAACATTTAAAAAAACCAGGTAGGATGTCTGCAAGGTCAGCGGGCCGCCAAGGAAGGCTTTCTGGGCCGCTGGCGGTCCGCGGGCAGTACTATGAGTACCTGTGTGGTATGGTAGTCTGTGTTGTGGAGTGGTAACCTCCGGTTTAGTCTTCCTCATTTCCCTAGAAGCTCAACTATGAACTCAGTGAGACAAAAAAAGATGGAATCACTGAGGAGCACTTGTGGACCTAGTCAGAGGTATGAGCAGGACTACTGGAATTATGTGACTGTTTGGCTGCACCGACTTTCGCACAATTATACATTTTCTGCATTAGCCACATAATTCATCATCTGCACCCTAATCTGGAGATTTAAACAAAAAAAGCCTTGTTTCTAGCTGAAATGGGTCAAACATTACCAAAAGTGCCGCGCCAGGTGTTACAGCATGGTGGAAGGATCTTTGCAAACCTAGAAAGGCCATCTCTTACTTATTGCTAAATGTGGGTTTTAAATTGGTACTAATGGTGTGTGAACCACTCTTGCTTCCCTCTGCACCTCTCTTCTCCCTTTCTGCACGTCTGTTGCCTCTTTCTGCACCTCCTTTGCTACTTTCTGCACCTCTGTTGACTCTTTCTGTACTCGTCTTCCCTCTTTCTGTACCTTTCCTGCCTGCTTTTGCATCACTTGCCTCTTTCTGCACGTTTCTTGCTTCTTTCCACACCTCGGTTGCTTCTTTCAGCAATTCTCTTGCCTCTTTGTGCACTTCTCTTGCCTGTTTATGCACCTCTATTGCCTCTTTTTGTACCTCTGTTGGCTCTTTCTGCACCTCACTCTCTCCTTTCTACACTTCTCTTGCCTCTTTCTGCACCCCTGTTGCTTCATTCTGCACTTTTCATGCTTCTTTCTGCAACCCTCCAGCCTCCTTCTATACCTCTCCTGCCTCTTTGTGCACCCATCCTACCTTTTTTCTGAACAAACCCCTCTTGCCTGTCTCTCTACCCCTCTTCCCTCTTTCTGCGCCTCTGTTGGTTCTTTCTGCACTTCACTTCCTCCTTTCTGCACCCCTCCTGCCTCTTTCCGTAGAGCTCTTGCCTCTTTGTACACCTCTCCTATCCCTTTCAGCACCCCTTTTGCCTCTTTTTACACCTCTGTTGGTTCTTTCTGCACTGCTCTTGCTTCTTTCTGCATCTCATTTGCCACTTTCTGTACTTCACTTGTTTTTTTCTGTACCTCCTTTGCCTCTTTCAGCACCTGTGTTGCTTCTTTCTGCAGTTCTCTTGCCTCCTTCTGCACCTCTTAGTTAGAGGTAGTTTTAATCCCCCTGCCCTATTATGTACTAGGGCCATACAGGGGAGGTCATACCAATCACTGGGATACCCCAACCCATAGTGTACCCTTATGTAAAAATATATATATTTTTAAATTGTCCAAATTTGCGCTGGGTGCGTAAATCCGGACAAAAAAAAAAATGAAGCTCGGACTCCCATGCTTTGTATTCAAAAAGCACCCGAGGGGGGACCAGGTCCCGGGGGTACTTATAAATTATGTCCCCGGGGAACACCACCTCCCCGGGCCTTATTAAATTAAATGTGGGGGACACACATCCCCCCCATAGCCCCGGGGCCTGCCACCTCCCCGGGGCTGCCTAAAGATATGAGTGGGGTTCTAAACCCTGCACGCTGCTACGGGGACCTCCACCTCCCCCGAGCATTTATGATAATTGGCCCCCCAAACCCCAGGGACCGACACCTCCCTGGGGCTAAAAAAATAATTAGTGTGGGGGGGGCTCAAGCCCCCCACACTGCCCCGGGGACCACCACCTCCCTGGGGCACTTAATATTTAGATTTGGGGGTCCATAGCGGACCCTCAGCGTTGGGGACGCCCACCTCCCCGAGGCATTGAAATGGAGGGAGGGGGGCCACGTGAACCCCCTCCTGGAGCCCTCGATGGCCCTGGGGACCGCCACCCCTCAGGACCAGCTCCGGCAGTGTCGCGGAGTGCCCACCCCCGGGACACTGCTGTTTGCTATGGCAGGGCAGGAGCCATGCGGCTCCCGCCCTGTCATAGCAAACATGCTTTGGATTTTGGACGCAAGAGCAGGGAAACCTGTTCTCGCTTCCAAAATCCAAAGTTGATTGCTTTTCGACATGGGGAGCTGCATGTCAGCAGCTCCCCCTGTGGAAAAGCAATGCTGGCTCCCACAGGATGCGGGGAGTCGGCGGGACCGTGAGGGCATTGGGGCTCCTCCCATGGTCCCCAACAGTGAGGCCAGGCCCCGGTGTATGGGGTCCCCGGAGCTAAAAGTGGCCAGGGAGAGGGTCCAACTGGCCCCCTCCCCTGTGAATATAATTTTTTTTATGGAGAGGCCAGGCCCAGGTGTTGGAGTCCCCGGGGCCATATTTGGCCTGAGAAGGGGGGCCACTCGGCCGCCCTCAAAAAAATAAAAAAACAAAATGATGGCCTGGCCCCGGGGGATGGAGTCCCCGGGGCAAAAAGAGGCCTCAGGAGGGGGGCCACGCAGATCCCCTCCTTAAAAAAGTATATGTGGCCCTGCACTGGGGGATGGGCTCCCCGGGGCCTGAATTGGCCACGGGAGGGGGGCACATGCTGCCTCCTTCCTGTTTAAATTTTTTTTTTTAAAAGGGGTCAGGCCCTGGGAGATGGGGTCCCCAGGGCCCAGAAAAAGGAAAGAGAAGGGGGGCCACACAGCCCCCCTTCTCAAAATTCTTATTTTTTTTAAAAGCCGTCATCGTGGCTAGGCCCCGCCCCCTCCCTGCAGCACTCAGCAAACACGCCCCCTGGTCCATTGTAAGTTGGGGAATTAATTCCCCTTGAATACTGAGGGTCCCTGGCAGCAAACTAGCCCACCAGGTACCTCCAGTATGCACCAGGGAGCTGCATTGCAGAGAGGTGGTGAGAGGCCACACCACTTTTTACACCTCTCAGCAACACAGCTCTGTGGCGCTTCCTGGAGGTACCTGGTGTGCTATTTGGCCCCCAGGGACCCTCAGAACACAAGGGGAATTAATCCCCCAATTTACAATGCACCAGGGGGCGCGTTTGCACAGTGGTACAGGGAGGGGGCGGGGCATGATGTGACAAATCTGCAAACATGCCCTGTGGAGCGTTTTAGGTTGGGGGATTAAGTCCCCTTGAATCCTGAGGGTCCTAGGGGGTCAACTAGCCCACCAGGTACCTCCAGTAAGCGCCATGGGCTGTATTGCAGAGAGGTGGTCCCAGGCCACACACCCTTTTTACACCACTCTGCAATGTAGCTCTGTGGCGCTTACTGGAGGTAGCTGGTGGGCTAGTTGGCCGCAGGTACCCTCAGGACTCAAGTCAACTTAATCCCCCAATTACAACGCACCAGGGGGTGTGTTTGCACAGTGGTGCAAGTGGGGGGGGGGCATAGCCTGATGTGAAAGTGTGCAAATGCGCCCTGTGGCGTGTTTTGAGTTGGGGAATTAAGTTCCCTTGAATCCTGAGGGTCCCTGGGGGCAAACTAGCCCACCAGGTATGTCCAGTAAGCGCCACAGAGTTGCCTTGCAGAGAGGTGTAAAAAGGGGTGTGGCCTCGGACCACCTCTCTGAAACGCAGCTCTGTGGCACTTACTAGAGGTACCTGGTGGGCTAGTTGGCCCCCAGGGACCGTCAGGATTCAAAGGGGAATCAATCCCCCAAATTAAAACCTGCCAGGGGGCGCGTTTGCATAGTGGTGAAGGGAGGGGGCCGGCTTGATGTTGTTGTATGGCATTTTAGATTCCGAATGAATTTTCCCAATTCATGCCCTTACATAGGTACAATCCACGTTGCCCTTATATAGGCATAGAAATCAAGCCCTTATTTATGCATATCCCATGCCACCCCAATACAGGCATAGCTACTTCCATCCGTTCATCAACGTCACAACGATTTCTTGGAAAACCAGACTCTTAAGTAGAAGGGACTTCCCCCAGCCTGGATATTGATTTCTCCAAGAAACTCATTATTATGCATGAACAACTATTACTTAGGGGTTCATCCATGACGTTCATATGCCCGACTTTACGTCAAAGCTGTACAAAAGGGGGTGGTGATGGACGGAGCATCTGAACCAATCAAACACTCACACCCAGTCAAAAGATCTGGGTTTGATCCATCACCGTTCTTTAGCCCACTCTGCCACCCCAGTTCACACATGGCTATATGCAAATCAGTCTGACCCTGTGCCTCATGGGAACAGTCCAGCCCGAACTGCCAAGCCATGCCTTCCCTGGACCGAAACAAGCTTCCGAGGACCGGTTTCTGGCATTCCAGCCGTCTTCAGCCCGGCTTGCTTGAATCCAGTGGCAAAGTGAGCAAGGGACTCACGTCTGAGCATACCCTGCCACACTTATGGTGGCCAAAGCGGTACAAAAGGGGGTGGTGATGGACGGAGCATCTGAACCCATCAAACACTCACACCCAGTCAAAAGATCTGGGTTTGATCCATCACCGTTCTTTAGCCCACTCTGCCACCCCAGTTCACACATGGCTATATGCAAATCAGTCTGACCCTGTGCCTCATGGGAACAGTCCAGCCCGAGCTGCCAAGCCATGCCTTCCCTGGACCGGAAACAAGCTTCCGAGGACCGGTTTCTGACATTCCAGCCGTCTTCAGCCCGGCTTGTTTGAATCCAGTGGCAAAGTGAGCAAGGGACTCACGTCTGAGCATACCCTGCCACACTTATGGCGGCCAAAGCGGTACAAAAGGGGGTGGTGATGGACGGAGCATCTGAACCAATCAAACACTCACACCCAGTCAAAAGATCTGGGTTTGATCCATCACCGTTCTTTAGCCCACTCTGCCACCCCAGTTCACACATGGCTATATGCAAATCAGTCTGACCCTGTGCCTCATGGGAACAGTCCAGCCCGAACTGCCAAGCCATGCCTTCCCTGGACCGGAAACAAGCTTCCGAGGACCCATTTCTGGCATTCCAGCCGTCTTCAGCCCGGCTTGCTTGAATCCAGTGGCAAAGTGAGCAAGGGACTCACGTCTGAGCATACCCTGCCACACTTATAGCGGCCAAGGCGGTACAAAAGGGTGTGGTGATGGACGGAGCATCTGAACCAATCAAACACTCACACCCAGTCAAAAGATCTGGGTTTGATCCATCACAGTTCTTTAGCCCACTCTGCCACCCCAGTTCACACATGGCTATATGCAAATCAGTCTGACCCTGTGCCTCATGGGAACAGTCCGGCCCGAACTGCCAAGCTATGCCTTCCCTGGACCGGAAACAAGCTTCCGAGGTCCGGTTTCTGGCATTCCAGCCGTCTTCAGCCCGGCTTGCTTGAATCCAGTGTAGTTCTGAAAATTCTGGACTCGTGAATAAAACTTTGTCTTAGCATGACGATTTTTATATCAAAAGACCGAGAATGGCTAGTACACTATGTACAAGTATTTTCGTCTTGCTCAAGTGACGATTTCACCTCGAAATCGTCATTTTCGTCTTGAACCCTTGGCTTCCATTTTGTGTAAGGCAGCCATTTTGTGAGTTGCCCTCACATAGGCAGACGAATTAAGCCAAATTCGATTCCAAAGGACACGTACACCTTAATTGACTTTTCTGTGTCCTGGGCAAGCTGGAACCATTGCCCCAGGCCAAACCTGTTTGGTCAGTTTCTCTCCCAGTGGCCGAACGAGATAGCATCAAGGCACAACAGGCCATAAACCCTTTTCATCGCACACACACCCTGCCGAATCTTGCTCACACCTGTCCCTGCTCTTTTCTCTCTCACTTGCTTTATGAGGAGGAGGTGCCCGTTTTTATTGGGGGTCCACCGGTATCTGATGGAAATGCTGGGCCTTGCCGGATGATTTATTGTGGGCTGGACGAACTGTGATGTGGCTTGTCATCATGACTCTGCTTTTCCTTTGTAGTAAAAACATGTCAATGATATACTAAAATGTGGAGAATGTTTGCCTAAAGCACAATATTTCGTATAAAAGGAGAAGCCTGGCTTTGTAAGATTGAGCAGTCTCCTGAGAATATACATCCCGTGTTGTTGTACTTCTAGGACGCCTGTTACTTGGTTGCAGCCAATAAAATCGATCCTTGACTTCACCTAGAAGACTCTGAGTTTCTGTGGTCTGAATCAGGAAAGTACTCGAGGTCTTTGGGTGTACCCTGACACCGCTGGGTTACCGGTTCGGTACCGGTTCTGAAAAACCCAGTACCTCAGTTGGCGCCCAACGCGGGGCGATACCAGCGGTACCGGTCCAGCCAGAGGTTCGTGAGGAGCTTCGTGTGAAAATTCTGGAGGAAGGCCAACCACTTCAACGACCCCTGCATGTTGACGTGGTCCGAAAGTCTTTGCTGCGAGGTTCCCCGCTTCCCGACGGCTACGAAGGACTGCTGGCCTGGCTATCGCCCTGATTTGGACCCTTGAAGTTTGGTAGAGCGAAACGATAAGACGAGTCTTCTGGTAACGTCATCGATATCTCAGTTAAGTATAAGTGGAGCGTCTCCCAGTCCTTAGTTGGTTCTTAGTTTTGGGTATCCCTTTGGGATCACTTTGTTTGGAACTAGCAAGTGCCAAAGCCGAAGGACTCGTGTATTCACGAGAAATATCGTAATCGATAATCCTTTGAAGTTTGGAGCTAGACTAGAGAGCGAAGATGCCTGGTCTTAGCAGACTTGGAAATTTGTTTTGTCTTGGTTGTAATAATAGGGACTCCCGATTGGAGGACTCGTGTCTGGTTCCTCCGATTGGAACTCCAACCTACGAATTGTATGTGAAACATGGAGTAGGCCCCATCACATACAATGAAGTGTGGATCAAATACACCAGAAAAGACGGTGTTTTAAAATGGCCCCAATACGGTAGCTTTGACACGGAAATCTTAGATAATCTTGAAGTTAAACTTTTTAAGAAGAAAGCCCGGCCGGCGATGTTTGACTCTTTCCGCCTATGGCGTAAGGAGGCCAAACAGAAGGAAATTAAATTAGCGAAGAAAAATAAGAGAGAAAGGGGCATTTCGATAATGCAAACTGCTATGCAGTTTAAAGACAATGAAGAAGAACAGATGAGTGAGCAGTTGCACAGGCAACGTAAAATGGTCATTGACAAATGTTATCCAGTTTTGCCGCCTCTTCAGCAAGATGCAGCAAAAGAGCTTGAAAAAGATCCGTTAATGGCGCATTTGTTAAGTTCGCCACCCCCCTATGCGCAGAATGCTACAGCACATCCACAACCTTTAGCTGCGCAATCCGTGGTTGCATTGCCCCCTGCTCCTCCACAGCACCCACCAGCTACTCTTTAGCTGGCTCCTGCTCCTCCGGTGCAGCCTCCACAAGGGCCACCGGCTTTTACATCTGCTCTTCCTATACTCCCTACAACTTTGACTACTATATCGACTACCACTCCTGGTACTTCTCCTGAAACTGCCTCTGCATCTGCCTCGTCTCACTCTGCCTTCCCTCTTGTCTTTTCATCGACCTCTCCTTCTGTTCGTCAGAGAGTGGCTAGTACTGTTACTAGTATTCTGTATCCTTTCTTTGGTGCAACAAGTGTAACTCCTGACACAGAGCGTAAGCAGTTGCGTAGTCAACTGCCTGATTCTAGGGAGATGGAGACGTTGAATTGTTTGGCACATAAATGGGTTTCTGACCCGGAAAAATATGATTTAGAATGTGTTATGGATGTCTTTAACCAGTGGGAAACATCGAAGCAGAGATACGTTTTTGAGAAAATGTGTGATTTTCTGTGTGAAGATTTAGAGGAAAATGATTTGGACTCTAATCCGCCTGAGTTGAGCCATGTACGGTTTGAGTTTTCAAAAGGCGCAATTGTGGGTTCAGATGTTAAGAAAGCAGTTGCGACGTTGTTGTCGCTTAGGACTGAAGGTGTTTCCAAGTCGTTGTTTGAGTCTGATTCTTCTGTTAAGAAGAAGGGAAGACAATATCCCATGAGAGAAGTTCCCCCACAATGGAGCGAAGGGGACCTAACAGCTAACCCACCTATTCAGCCTCATTTTCAGCGTGTGTGGGTACATGTCCCATGGAAGCGAGCCGAAGTTTTAGCCCTTAAACAGACATTGCCTGATCCCCGTAAGAATCCCGCAGGGTATTACAAGGAATTGTCGCAGACTGCAGGTTCATGCATTATGAATTTAGCCGATATCGATATGTTGTTTGGGAATGTTGTTCCACAGCCTTTATGGGAAAGATTCGTCATACAGATCATGATCAGGAATTAGGTGACTCATGGGCTAATATTGCTGCTGCAGATGCCCTACAAATTGGTGGTGCTAAACCTGAACCTTTAGTAGCAGATCTCCCTGGCAGGATAATTGATTACATGAAAACTATAATGCCTGCGATGCGTGTGAATTGGGACAAATTGTCTGCGTGCAAGCAGAAGAAAGATGAAACGGTGTCAGATTTCTTCACCAGGTTTGAAGAAACATTTGTCGACCACAGTGGTCAAGATATGAGCACAGAAGGTGGTCAGCGATTGTTCG
Source organism: Lissotriton helveticus (assembly GCF_964261635.1). Classification (NCBI taxonomy): domain Eukaryota; kingdom Metazoa; phylum Chordata; class Amphibia; order Caudata; family Salamandridae; genus Lissotriton; species Lissotriton helveticus. The sequence continues at coordinate 1,456,579,186 of NC_136059.1, forward strand.
TCGATAAATTTGTGCACAATCTGCTTCCAGAGTTGTGTAAGAAGTTGAAGGATTCAGAGAGTTCATGGGCAGTTTCCTCTTCAGCACAGATATTGGCTACTGCACAGTACTACGAAAATCGAGATAAAGATGAAAAAGATAGAGCAGAAAAGAAAACTAAAGAGTTAAAAACGAAGGTCCTGTTACAGCAAGCATATCCGCCACGTGGTGGTGGTGGCCAGAATAATGGTGGTCAGAGTAACTATCAGAATAATTATCAGCAGCCTCAACAGTATCAGAGGAACTCGCAAAGAGTCGAGTATACTCAACCACGTGTCCCCGTAGGTCCCAATCAGTGTTCATATTGCAAGGAAGAGGGTCATTTCAAATATAGTTGCCCTGTCTTGTTACAGCGCGCAAATGGTGTTTCTGGCTCCAGAGGTCGAGGTGTTCAACAAGCACCTAGAGGTAGAGGACGTGGAAATTTCCCCCAGAACGCTTGTTCCCTTCCGCCTCAGAACTCAATGAATAGGTTCGATCAACAGAATAACGCATCTGGTAGGACAGCTCAGTACTATGCTGATGATTACTATGCAGAAGATGAGCATATGGAAGGTAATGATTGCTAGGACAGCCATAGACAAAGAGAGGGAGTTGTTTCAGTTCCAGTAGATCAGAGTGGACCATACATTGAGGTGATTACATCAGGTGTGTCAGAACCTTTTCTGTTGGATACTAGTGCTACAAAGAGTTCTATTATGCACTCAAAACTCCCTGGCGCACCTTTGTCTGGCGAAATGAATGTTTCTGTAGGTTTTTCTGGCGCCCCGGTTAGAAATCCAATTTTTGACCCTTTGTCTCTTTCTGTTGGTCCTTGTGAATTCGAAGCACCCCTTATTCTGACAACGGGTTGTGGTGAAAACTTGTTGGGATTGGATCTGTTATAAAGATTGTATGCGACTTTGTACTGTTCTCCTTCGGCAGTACAACTTACACTGGGTAAGAAAGTGGTTTCCCCAATGTATTTGTCAAGGGATAAACTTCCAACAGAATTGTCGTTGCTTCCTCATATTCTTTGGGCTACTGGTCCTAATGATGTGGGTCTTTTGGAAATACCACCATATGTTGTAACATTAAAAGCCAATGTTAAAATGCCACGCATTCCCCAATATAAAATTTCTAGTTAAGGTGAAAAAGCGTTGTTAGCGATTATTTATGATCTGATTGACAAAGATGTAATTGAAGAGACAAGAGGCAACGTTTGCAATAGTCCTGTTCTGCCTGTTTTGAAACAAACTGATCCCTCTCAGCCACCTGTGTACAGATTTGTGATTGATCTTAGAGAGGTAAATAAAATAGTTGTGCCACAATTTCCAGTTGTTCCTGACATTACAGCCCTATTGACTATGATTCCAGCCTCTGCAACCTGGTTTTCGGTGATTGACTTGAAGAATGCTTTCTTCAGCATCCCGATTGCTGAGGAGAGTAGGGATATTTTTGGCTTCAGTTTAGGAGGACGAAGCTTCCGCTTTAAACGCGCTCCCCAGGGCTACTGTGAAAGCCCATCAATATATAGTCAAGCTCTAAAAACACAGCTTGATACAATTGTTTTACCTGATGGCGCTACGCTCATTCAGTATGTTGATGATTTGCTTGTTGCTGCAGATACTGAGGAAATCTGTAAAGAAGCCACGTTGTCTTTGTTGCGTCATTTGTGTGATTTGCATCACAAAGTGTCTCTCTCAAAATTGCAATATTGTCGACAAGAAGTGACCTACTTAGGTCATCTCTTATCGAAGGAGGGAAGGAAACTGACCCCAGAAAGAATTCAGGCAATAGCAAAATTGAGTGTGCCAAGAACACAGAGAGAAGTGCGTGCTTTCTTGGGTATTACATCGTACTGTAGATAGTGGATTCCAAATTTTTCTTTACTGGCCAAACCTTTGGTGGCATTAACGTGTAAAGATACACCCAATCCCGTTCCTTGGTCTGAAGAGTGTCAGAAAAGTTTTTCTGAATTGCGCACAGCATTGTGTTCAGCTCCTGTGTTGGGTACCCCCAACTACAGTAAGCCCTTTACATTGTATGTCCATGAGAAAGAAGGTTGCGCATTATCAGTGTCGACACAGTTGTTTGGAGACAAGCAGCGTCCATGTGCGTATTTTTCATCAACTTTGGATCCGGTAGCTAAAGCGTTGCCAAGTTGTTTAAGAGCCACAGCGGCAGCAGCTGTTTCTATTCGACAGTCTGCTGGTTTGGTGATGAATAACACGCTAGTTGTGATGGTTCCACATGCAGTGGACACGTTGTTAAACAGAACCAAGACACAGCACTTAACTAGTGCTCGATTGTCAGGTTACGAATTAACCTTGTTAGCGAGTCATGTTCACATAAGAAGGTTTAACACACTCAACCCAGCTACGTTGTTGCCGATTGTAGAGGAATTAGATGCTTCAGAACAGCATGATTGTTTTCTTAGAACAGAAGAAGAAACGAAAGGTAGAATAGACCTCCAGGATACTCCTCTTGCTGAATGTGATGGTACATTATGAGTGGATGGTTCATGCTTCAAGCTTCCGAATGGTGACACGACTGCAGCATATGCTGTCACGACTTTGCATACAATTGTTGAAGCTGCACATATTCCACATAATTCAGCTCAAGCAGCAGAATTGATTGCACTTACAAGAGCATGTGTGTTGTCAAAAGGAATGAAAGTGACTATCTATACCGACAGTCAGTATGCATTTGGAGTGGCTCACAGTTTTGGACGATTGAGGAAAGAACGTGGGTTCCTGACTTCGCATGGAGCTAAGATTCAGCATGGGCAGTTGGTGAATGAGCTTCTTGAATCACTGACCTTGCCTCTACAAGTTGCGATTGTGAAATGTAGTGCTCACAAGAAGGTGACTGATGATGTTGGTCCTGGTAATGCATTCGCTGACGAAATCGCAAAAGAAACAGCAAGGAATGTGATGAGCCGAATGCATGTTGCAGGCCCTGCAAGATGGGTTGGTGATGTTGGAATGTGTGAAGACACGATAGAGAGTGAGAAGTCTATTCAAGCTGAGGCTACAGAGAAAGAGTTGAACATGTGGAGAGAAAGTACGGGTAGAATGGATGCAAACGGTTGTTGGGTTGAATTGTCAGAGCATCAGAGATGGTTGCTACCCGATGCGTACGTGCTTGCAGTGGTTACAATGGCTCATGGAATGGCTCATATCAGCGTGAAAGGGATTTGCAAGTTGTTGGCTCCAGTATGGCAAAATTCAGGAATTCCCAAGTGTGCAGAGAATGTGGTCAAGAATTGCATGGTGTGTCTGAAACACAATCCTGGTAGGGGAACCCCAACTCCAGCTGGTGATTTTGCACCTCCTACGTATCCGTTCGAGGTTTTGAAGCTAGATTTCATCCACATGGAGAGGTGTAACAACTTAAAATACGTACTCATTGTTGTTTGTGCCTTCTCAAGATGGGTAGAAGCATATCCCTTAAAGGACAATACTGCCTTGTCCACAGCGAAAGCCCTTGTAAAAGAATTCTTCCCCAGATTCGGAATGCCTAGAATGGTCTGGAGTGACAATGGGAGTGAATTTGTGGGTCGTGTGATGAAGAAAGTATGTGAAGGGCTAGGCATTCAGCAAAAGTTCCACGCTGCAAATCACCCCCAATCAGCTGGACTAGTAGAATGTTATAATGGCACGCTAAAGTTAAAACTAGCCAAAATCCAAGCGAGCACTGGTCTTAAATGGCCTGATGCTCTACCCTTAGCACTCCTATCCACCAGAATGACTGTGCATTCGCGAGTGGGACTTAGTCCATATGAGATAGTTTTCGGCCGCCCGGCCAACATATGGGGAGTGCCAAGGCCCACAAAGTTCAGTGAAATCGAACACCCTGTTTTGCTTGATTATCTGTACGAATTGACGGCTAAATTGCGTGTTTTACATCAACAGGTCCATGACACCCTGCCTCCGGTCTCTGAAACTCCAGGTCATCCCATCGACCCTGGATCCTGGGTTCTCGTGAAGAACTTCCAGCGAACCAAGAACGACCAGCCCAGGTGGACCGGACCGCACCTCGTCCTTCTTTCCACGAGATCAGCTGTTCGAATGGACGGGAAGAAGCACTGGATCCACGGGGTCCATTGTAAAAGGGTACCTTTACCCCTGCCGTATGACCAGTGGGTCCAGAAGGGTGTCGCCGACTCAGAGACTGAAACTGTGCCACGTTTTCTGCCTTTCAGTGATGCACGTGTAAAAGGAACAATTACTGAACAAGAGAGTGATAAAATTTTGCAACCAGCTGTATCACCATCAGTTCGATTGGACACTACAGAACCTGAACTCCTTTTCCAAGATAATACAATACCAGGAAAACAACGGTATAATCTGAGGCCGAGAAATACAAACTAATAAAAGTTTTTTTTTCCTCCAAGTACTATTTTTGAAAGCGCAGCTCTCCCATCTGAGAAACTTGCTTATTTTTGTTTTTCGAACCGCCATCGGGTTCCGCTGCTAGGGCCGCGATTGCCCAAAGTCTTTGGGGTGCAGCTGACGATGTCAGGTCGACAGTTCTGGTTGGTCCAAGGGAGTTGCCCTAGACTGACAGAAGCATTCCTTAGCAGAAACAACCTCCCATCGCGGGCAGCACTTTAGAGAGGATGGAGTTTTTCGAGATGGAGAGACCTGCCAAAACAATGAACTTTAATGCCAGGATATGTAAAATGATGACAAAGAAAAGCTTTTTGATATTGTGCATTTCTATGTTATTCAGTATGATTATGTTTTTAATAGGATATGTTTTATTCTCTTTTCGAGTGACATTTGCATCCACTACATCGCCTACACCTCCTCTTTCTACTGTTTCCTCTCATTCTTTCCAACCCCTTCCTGAACACAAATCCGCTAGGAGATTAGAGTTTATTAATAACTCCTTTGTTCAGCTTTTGAACCAACACCAACTGGTAATGAACACGACTAACTGTTGGGTGTGTGGTCTTATGCCTCGCACCACGGATAAAGGTATCCCTTATCTGGTCCTTCCATTCAGCCACAATGGTTCTGTGTGGGCATACAGAACAATGTTCATATATGCACGTGAAGTCCACCCCTTACGTTCTGCAGAAGACAATCCTAAGAATAGTGCTCTGGTTAAGGGTATAGTCGACATGATTAAGGAAGATATTTCTTATGAAACTACCCCCGAAGATGAGACACTTGCATATATAGGATGGAACGTGACCGGATATGGAGCTACTCTGAGTGAGAAACAGCAAGCTAAGAGATCTTCCCCGATTTGGATTGTACCCCATCAGGGTCACCTGTGTCTGCAAGGTGCTGGCAAGAATCCCAGAGCTCAGTTAGGGAAAAGTATCTGTACTGAAACGTATGTTTTTGGGTCTCAGACTTCCCCTGCGTTTTTAGCAGCTAAGGGTACCTATTTCATCTGCCATGATAGAGCCTATACTTGGTTGCCCCCTGACTTTTCGGGCTCATGTTTTGTTTCGTTCCTGTTGCCTCCCACCTACACAGCAGCGGCATATTACCACAAGACAAGGATAGTTAGAGGTGTCTTGAGTAAAGAAGACACTACAGGTCAAGAATTTGGGGACTTCGTAAAGGGTTTTCTGCCATTCTGGGGACCCATGGTTAACAGCAGGAACATAAGGCAACTGACAAGGGTGGTTGAATCCACTGTAGTTGAAACTGCTGGTGCCCTTAGTAACTTGACTGCTGAGCTCCAGTCGGATCGTCTTATGACCCTTCAGAACAGGGTCGCATTAGATGTCATACTTGCAGACCGAGGTGGGGTATGTAAATTGATCCAATCGAGTTGCTGTGTTTTCATTCCAGATAACGCTCCAACAGTGTACCAGGCCATCTCCAAACTACATAAGATTTCCGAATCTATTCATGTGGATAAAGGAGATTGGTCGTTAATGGGATGGTTCTGGGAACTGATATCCGGCTGGGGATGGAAAAATCTGATGGTTATTGGGATGGTTTTAGCCATTCTTTTCCTGTTCTGTCTGTGCATGCAGTGTGCTCCTGCAATATGTGGCCTCTGTGCTACATCATGTGTAAGGAAACCTGTATCAAGAGACAAACTAAGTACTAGAATGATGTTACAGCAACATCTCAATGACTTTAGGAATATAGACCTGGACTCAGATTAGCATGAGATTAGGTTAAATTGCCTATGTAAGGGCAAAAGGAGGGTTTGTAGTTCTGAAAATTCTGGACTCGTGAATAAAACTTTGTCTTAGCATGACGATTTTTCTATCAAAAGACCGAGAGTGGCTAGTACACTATGTACAAGTATTTTCGTCTTGCTCAAGTGACGATTTCACCTCGAAATCGTCATTTTCGTCTTGAACCCTTGGCTTCCATTTTGTGTACGGCAGCCATTTTGTGAGTTGCCCTCACATAGGCAGACGAATTAAGCCAAATTCGATTCCAAAGGACACGTACACCTTAATTGACTTTTCTGTGACCTGGGCAAGCTGGAACCATTGCCCCAGGCCAAACCTGTTTGGTCAGTTCCTCTCCCAGTGGCCGAACGAGATAGCATCAAGGCACAACAGGCCATAAACCCTTTTCATCGCACACACACCCTGCCGAATCTTGCTCACACCTGTCCCTGCTCTTTTCTCTCTCACTTGCTTTATGAGGAGGAGGTGCCCGTTTTTATTGGGGGTCCACCGGTATCTGATGGAAATGCTGGGCCTTGCCGGATGATTTATTGTGGGCTGGACGAACTGTGATGTGGGCTTGTCATCATGACTCTGCTTTTCCTTTGTAGTAAAAACATGTCAATGATATACTAAAATGTGGAGAATGTTTGCCTAAAGCACAATATTTCGTATAAAAGGAGAAGCCTGGCTTTGTAAGATTGAGCAATCTCCTGAGAATATACATCCCGTGTTGTTGTACTTCTAGGACGCCTGTTACTTGGTTGCAGCCAATAAAATCGATCCTTGACTTCACCTAGAAGACTCTGAGTTTCTGTGGTCTGAATCAGGAAAGTACTCGAGGTCTTTGGGTGTACCCTGACACCGCTAGGTTACCGGTTCGGTACCGGTTCTGAAAAACCCAGTACCTCACCAGTGGCAAAGTGAGCAAGGGACTCACGTCTGAGCATACCCTGCCACACTTATGGCAGCCAAAGCGGTACAAAAGGGGGTGGTGATGGACGGAGCATCTGAACCAATCAAACACTCACACCCAGTCAAAAGATCTGGGTTTGATCCATCACCTTTCTTTAGCCCACTCTGCCACCCCAGTTCACACATGGCTATATGCAAATCAGTCTGACCCTGTGCCTCATGGGAACAGTCCAGCCCGAACTGCCAAGCCATTTGCATATAGCCATGTCTGAACTGGGGTGGCAGAGTGGGCTAAAGAACGGTGATGGATCAAACCCAGATCTTTTGACTGGGTGTGAGTGTTTGATTGGTTCAGATGCTCCGTCCATCACCACCCCCTTTTGTACCGCTTTTGGCTGCCATAAGTGTGGCAGGGTATGCTCAGACGTGAGTCCCTTGCTCACTTTGCCACTGGATTCAAGCAAGCCGGGCTGAAGACGGCTGGAATGCCAGAAACTGGTCCTCGGAAGCTTGTTTCCAGTCCAGGGAAGGCATGGCTTGGCAGTTTGGGCTGGACTGTTCCCATGAGGCACAGGGTCAGACTGATTTGCATATGGCCATGTCTGAACTGGGGTGGCAGAGTGGGGTAAAGAACGGTGATGGATCAAACCCAGATCTTTTGACTGGGTGTGAGTGTTTGATTGGTTCAGATGCTCCGTCCATCACCACCCCCTTTTGTTACGTCAAAGCTGGCATTCCTAAACACCTTCAAGGTATACATATGCCTTTACTTGCTATGGCAAAGCACGGTGTGGTTCGGTGCAGTTCGACTACCTACTTGCCCGACGCAGATCCCTACAGCAAGTGCCGAAGGAAGCCAACTCTCCAGCTGACGCACTGACAAGACAATGTCCTCCTCTGCCGGGAATCCAGCTCCAGTGTTTCTGACTCCCCTAGCAGGGTGTTGGGAAATCGAGTCCGAGACAGAGATACCAACCTCTTTCATTCTAAAGGTATGGAGCTGGTTAGAACCTAGAGAAACCTTTGGCAGTTCTTGGCAGAACTAAAACTTATGCTAAGCATCACTCACGTCCTCCCTGGTACTAGACCTAGGTTAGGTACATTGGGGTAGGCGTATTTTAGAAGCACCAGTTGAGTATTTTAGCCTATGTTATTTAATGTATATATTTTTATATATATATGTCATAGCACTAGACAATGCTATTACAGTATTATTTTACAATACTATTCTCGCTGTATGCATTATACTTTGCTTTCTGTCTAACAATTGGATCAGTTCACTTCTCTTGCATGAGAAAGAAGGCTGTTCAATAAACCCTTGTATTGAAAACGCCTGTCTCAATATTTCTCTGCAACTCTGTAGTAACGAAGCATGCACGATTGACTGAGTGAACTAGTTATCTATTGTTTCCACGACTCTGAAGATATTTGTTTCAGTCCTAGGGAAACAAAGTTGTCATGTTTATGCTGTTGTCAGAAACGAATCCGTACTTGTGAATTCGAGAAAGTTTCTAGTTACCTCTGAGCTAGCTGGCACTCACAATTAAGTTTAGTATATTCGATAGAGACATACTGACCTCAGTCCTATGTCAACTCTATAGGATATATTATTCCAATACGCAGAGCCTATTGGGAATTTAGGAACTACACTACATGGAGCCCAACATTTGGTAAGGCACTAATTTAACGCTAGATACTAAAGTAACTCAGTCGTGCTTTTCTCAGAGACCCCTTTTTCTGTAAATACTCCAATAGACGTCTGGAGTGGGTAAAAGGATAATATCAGCCATAGCTGAGTAGGGCGAAAAATCCTATGTATTAGCGTTTTGGTTTGTTCAACCTTGAAGGATACAGTGTTCTAAAATATTGTGCACCTTATCTTTGTTTCCTTGAAACTTGCTCTGCAAACTTTCAGTCAACAATGTCGAATAAAGGCAACAACACCGAGAACGGTGGAGCTGCGGCTGTTCCAGCAGCTTTTAACATAACAGGTTTTAATGAAACCGACAAAGATGCTATCAGCATTCCTATGAATTTAAGGAAAGCCATCACTATAAAAAATGGCCACACATCAAGAGGTGGTAGGATAGTTTTTGTGATAGAGGCACATGAATATCACCAGACAGAGGCATTCTATTCATGGATAATCTTCCCCGAAAAAAATCCAGTAACACAGATGTTTCACTTCTACAAAGAAGACGAACTACTGGATGAGTATATTCCTTTCGAGGATATAGAAATTCCACTCACATACAAGGAGCATGAGCTCTGGTTTAAAGGTGCCCTAAAACATTTAAATCACATTACCAGGCTTGGTCCACTAGGTAGACCAGGAGCAACATGGCCGGTCTTAGCCAGCTATAAACCACATCCTGACATTGAAGAAATGTCAGATGTGGAATTAAGAACTCAACTTAAAGAGTTAATCAAAATCTATAGGCAATTGGTTCAATATATCATGCAGACTCTTACTGTCCAACCTGCAATAGAGATTCCTCAACATACATCTCACCAGGGGAATACACTAAAAATTACACCTCACACTTTACACTCAGTCATTGGTAAGTTACCCGCAAAGAGGGAACAAATTCCAATCTGGATAGCTCAAATAATTGCTCAAATCATAGCAGTATTTCCTAATACTACCCCTCCTAAGAAACACACAATTTTAACAATTTGTTTACCAATGAGGATCACACCACATCTAGAGGACTGCAATTCTTGGGGTACAGTCTTCGCTGCAATCTACACTAAAACACATGTTGTTCCGTCTATGCCAGTAATACCTGATGTCTTGAAACAGCTTGAAAACGAATACGGGGCAGAGCCTGCTTTAAATTTGGGCATGAAACTACTGAAAGATTTCAAACAGGTCTCAGCAATAATATTAGCTAATATTAAAATACCAACATCAGTGGCGATCCGCAAGAAGTTGAGGGAATTTGATGTAACAGAACAACCACAAGAACTAGCCAGAATAATTGAAAAATCCTATGAAGAATTGGGTAGAGACAGTTTGGGTGGTAAACCAGTTAAACCCTAACTGTCTGAAAGTCCTGAAAAGGTCTTTACTAAAAACACTCCTACTCCTTCTAAAAAGAAGTGGGAAAATAGCAAACAAACATCTAAGGTGAAGTGTTCTCAATCCAGAGGTAGGTCTCCTCAAAAGGAGCCCTCTGAAAGGAGGTATAACCTCAGGAGTAGGGATAATTTGAGAAAACACGATAGATAGCAAGACACTGATACACGTTCCTCTCGTACCTTTCAGACTTCATCACAGAAATCTGAAAGAAGAGCATGGTCCGAAAACAAGGATGAACGCGTAAAGTCCAAAGACGATCAACACATTCAGGAAAACAAGAAACCTCAATTCACCAAAAAGAAGGTAGCAGGTCTAAAAATCAGACATGCCAAGGATCTTGAGAAAACAACTCAAAAACAGGGAATGGGCTCAGACAATGGTGGACAGCGCAGCAGAAGTCACCATAGCTCGCAAGAACTTGAAGGACCATCTGGAGACAGTAGACTTGAATGAATTCATCCAAGTTGAAACTGCAGGTACCAGGGGTAGTTCTCTACATAAATTATATGAAGTAACACTCCGGATGGAGGGAGAAATACCAAGAAAAGTGAGAGCACTCTTTTGGGAGCGACTTTCTAAGGGTTATGACATTCTTCTAGCTGAAAAAGACTGGCCACCTACATTTATCAGGGAGTGCCCTTATGGCGAAGACATCATTATGCCAGCCTTCTCCAATCACATTCCAATTCATTTAAAATATACTTATGCCAGGAAATAGGCAGTTGTCCAAGCTCCTGCATTATACAAAAATCATGTAGGATGGGATGAGGATTCTCCTCACCATAAAATCCAGTTAACAAATCAACCAACTGCACAAAAGCATTACCCAGTTAAGCAAGAAGCTAAAAAACAGGTCAGGGAGATCTTAGATCAACTTGAATACCAAGGGTTGAATGAAACATGCACCTTGTCAATGAACAATCCTTTGTTTCCTGTCTCCAAACCAGACAATACATATCGTCTAGTATTGGATTACAGACATTTAAACTCTTGTTGTAAAACTTTTGCCACATTATATATTTCTAACCGTTTCTTCTGTCAAAACATTGCACCAGAAAGTAGGTATTTGACCGTTTTCTCAATTATGGGGACACAACGTCATTTCTGTCATCTCCCACAGGGATTCAAGAATAGTCCTGGGTTATTCTCAGCAAGGGTAACAGAGTTAGTACAAACCTATGATGATGAAGCATTATCATATGTCGATGACGTCTATCTGACAGATGATGACTTGGATAGGCACTTGAATAAGGTGAATACAATTATATTGGGATTCGCCTCTGAAGGGTACAAATTCAATGTCAAAAAAACTAGAATTGCCCATTTACACATCCTGTTTTTAGGATACAAATTATCAAGTGAAGGCAAAAGCCTGGCAGCAAACTTTCCAGAGAAATGTGCGCTGCTCCAAACTCCAAAACCTACAGTTGATTCTAGGATTCTTAAGTTTTGGAAGAACTTATATTCTAAACTACGCAGAAAGGGTTAAACCTCTCCATGAATTAATCAAACCTGATTTTAAAACAGTTAATTGGGCACAAAAACACACTGAAATTTTGCGTTCACTGCAAAAAGACATGTTAGAAACTAAACATTTGCAAACACGCGTACACATACGCAAATTAGTGATCCGAATCATTCCAGGACAATGCGGATTCACGTACTTAACTTTTAACAAAGTACCAATAGCTTATAAATCACACTTGTACACACAAGCAGAAATTAAATTCTCTTCAACAGAAAAAATTCTGACAGCGGTACAAACTGCAGTAGCAAAAGAGAGAGCCCTCGCACAGGGTAAGCGCATTATGGTCGTTACACCTGTACCTGCTTTAGAAGCAGTGACAAAAGCGAGCATTCCAAATGCTAAAGCTTTACATCCGAGATGGATACATTGGGTTAATTATCTTGCTGCAACAGACGTTGAATACGTTTTTGATCCTTATTTGAAAACACAAGCATGTTTACAATATGAACAAGAATGTCCTTTGCCTACTGAAATTCTGCACCAGTATGAATGTATAATTTATACTGATGGAGTAGCTCAACCCGATACGGGGGGGCAAACAAGCCTATAGTGCTGCATGTCCAATCGTTAAAGGTCGCTGGCGCGATGGCAAATTTCGACCAATGGTCACTAAAACTCAATCTCTAGGAGATTGTACAGCTCAGCGAGCTGAACTACAAGCCTTTAAGATGGCACTTGAAAACACTGATCGCAAATTCCCCACACTCATAGTGTGCGATTCGTATTATTGTGTTCAATCTTACAATGAATACTTGCAAAACTGGATTCAAAACGGTTACAAAGATGCAAAAGGTGGCACAAACAAGCATAAATTGCTTTGGGAACAAGTAGTTCAGTTTTGACAATGGCTGCAAAACACTCACGTGATACATACGCTGAGTCATCAACGTGATGGCATTCAAGTTGAAGGGAATTCAGTGGCTGATGAAGCCGCGAAGGTAGCTGTGCAAACGGCTTCCGTAGCTGCAATCAATCATTCAAAAACGAAAATAGACGGCAAAATAATGCTAGCTGTCAATGCTTCAAGCAAAGACTGTGGAAAAACTTTACCTTAAAGGGTTTCCACTCAAATACGCATATATAACTGATGCAAACAGTGTTCCATTTGCTCAAATCCCTGGAGTGGGGGATAGGGTAATTCCAAAGATGGAACATAGATTAGGACTAATCCTAGCAGCACATGAAGGGCTTGCCTCTGCACATGCAGGTGTTTCCTCGGCAGTATCATTATTAAAACAGAGATACTGGTGGCCGCGCATGAGGAAACAAACCAGAAACTATGTTTTGGAATGTGAAATATGCCAAAAGATGAAAGTCTCTACTGTGAAACGTCCTGCGCAGACACCCCTGTTAATCTCAGATAAACCATTAGCTTGCGTTTACCTGGATCACTGCGGTCCCTTGCAGAGGGATGGTAACTACAAATATATCATAGTCGCAGTGGATTTGTGCTCAAGGATCATTTGGATGTGGCCTCAGCGCTCGGCTGATGCTCGAACTGTTATAAAAGATTTGAGAGCCTTTATCAGCACATACGCAGTCGGGTCGCTACATTCAGACCAGGGTCCTGCGTTTAGCTCTCGAGCTTACAAGGAGGCCATGGCCATGGCCAGTTTGGGTGTTGAATTGAGGGAAATTTGGTTGTGGAGAGAAAAAACTGGGACATAAAGCAATCTATACCAGCTAGGGTATTAGGCTCGAGTGATGGGTGGGTGAAACATCTAATAAGTGTCCAACGTAGTTGTAACAATCTGCCAAGAAGTTCTCTACGGGGTATCACTCCATATGAAGTCCTTTTTGGGACCAAAATGTTAGTAGCGGACCTCGATTGTCAGACTTCAGTGGTAGACCAAAAACCATTTGATATCAAAGACCGTTTGGCTGTTTTACAGGACTTAAATGAACTAAGAAAAAAACAAAGTAACGTGTTCCTGAAGCCAACTACCACTGAAGGAAAACCAACCATCCCAGCAAGGCCTGTCTGGATCCCAAAGCTTGGTGATCTAGTCAGAGAAAAGATCTTGGACAAGAAGGAATTTGGGCCTTCATACAGACAACCAGTACCTGTCCTAGCAATCCACGGATCAAGAACAGTATTACTGTCACCCCTTGCTAATAAAAAGGAGAACAGGTTTGTGTCAATCGACCTGGTCAAACCACATCATGTGGCCGATCACAAGCAGTAGGCCAAGTGGACTCTGCCAATGTAGCAGATGCCCTAATCTAGCTACTATCCAAGAGGTTCAAAGTGAGAAACTCATCACCTATGAAGAATCTGCAGTGCGAAAAGAAGGACTATGCAACAAAGCTATGGAACTTGTACCTCTTGAAACCCAAATAACAGTTTGGCAATAAACTCCTGTCTACAATGAAGTAGCACCTGACTACACAAATGTAACAAGTGATCTCGTGGTTCCAGAGATTTCAACAAATACTGATTCAATCCTTACAATTGACAGAACTGCCTTTGGCTATTTCATTAGCTTTGATACATTTTTCGAGGATCCCAGCGAACCAGAAACAAAGCCAGCAAAAAGAACTTTCAAAGAACAAGCAACAGACATTTTTCATCATCTGGAAAAGACTTATCTGGTTTCACCATGGATTGAACTGTGGATTGTGTTGGGTGTGCTTTTTCTTCTAATTTGGTTGACTCTGCGAATAACTTTGGGAATGCTGATAAATGGAAGATATGTCAAAATGGACACAGCAAATAAGAACATCAACTTACTACTCAAGCCACAAAAATCATTTTGTGGTGAAAAAAGAGACTTGTCATCAGTGAACATCACAGCCGTTCCTATACCTGGGGGTATAGCTTGGGACAGAACTGACTATGACATTTTTGGCCCGTCGGAGCTGTTGAAGATTCTACACCAATTCAAGGTTTCATTAAGTGACTTTGTTTCATCTAGTACCTTTTCTGATGATTGGGACTTCAAGACTGTTAATAATATGATGTCAGACTTAGAAATGTCTCATGAATATTCAGATGGTCCATCAGACTATGAACAAATGTACTTTTATAATCACTATGGTCATCATTTCTTGCACAAATCTGCATATCCTAGAAATGTATTAATGTATAACCAATGGGAACATTGTCCAACGCCACCAAAGGGTAGCTCAACAACATTTACTTGATAATTTCCATATTTTTCAGGGTTGAATGTATCCAATGCTGAATCATTTTACTTTAGAATTATAAGCAAAACAGGCATGAAAAGTATGTTGACTAATTCCAAACAAAATTATTCTGCAGCCTTTTATGCTCAATTGCCTAAACTAGGTTTCGACTTTTGGAAAGACAACATTGACATGAAAACTGTCTGGGGCACAAAAGATTGGCAGGTACATGGGATATAATCTATGTTTAGAGCCTGTATCATCCCTGAAAAAAATATGTTTTTGAATGACACTGTCCAACAAACGTCTTGCCTTGGGTTAGCCAAGATCAAAGACATGAACAACCCGTCCATACCTACACCTACACCTGATGGTGAAATGAAATAAATGAAAAGGTATTTGTAGAGCGCATGGCTACCATGAGGCCTCCCAGCGCTAAGGACCTGTTGTGTGGGTGTCCACTTTAACTGGATGGATATAGGAATGTTTTCAACTCCTTACGAAAAGCCAAGTGGTTTTCTTCCAGTCGGATGTGGTCAGGGAGAGTGTTCCATCTTCTGGAGGCCACGTATGAGAAACATTGGCCCCCGCTTCTGGTCATGTACATTCTTGGAATGGTAGCTTGGCATTTATTTGCAGAGCAAAGAGCTCTGTTGGGATGGTATGGGGCAATGATTGATTGTAGAATTATCGGGCTTTTCTTGGTCATGATCTTGTGGGTGATGCAGAGGACTTTGAATAGAATCCTCTCAGCAACAGGTAGCCAGTGAAGAGAGGCTATGGCTGCTCGGGCTGACTCTCTGCGGGGAATATTCAGAAGCATTCTAGCTGCGCAATTCTGGACTGCCTGGAGTCTCAATATTGTGAACCGGGGGGCTCTCGCATAAAGAGCATTCGCGTAGTCCAAGCGGGAAAGAATTAATGCTTGGACCACTAGTTTCTTGGTTTCCCAGGTTAATAGCGGAAAAACTTTTCTCATCATCCTGAGTAACCCAAAGCAGCATCCTGCAACCTTCTGTGCTTGAGTTTTCATGTTTAGTTCACTGTCCAGCCAGACTCCTAGACTCTTTTTTTGATCTTTGGGGGTGGGTGAGATGCCCAAACAGTTAGGCAAAATAGAAGTGTACCCCTCTGGAAGAGGTTTACCCAAGAGCATCACTTCTGTTTTTGCTCCATTTAGTTGAAGGAAGGAGCGTTCCATCCAGGCTGAGATGTTTCTAAGACAGTTGGCTAGATTGTCTGGGTTGTGACCAGGTTGGTTAAGGGATACTATCAATTGGGTGTCATCAGCGTATGTGACGATTCGGATGCCAAAGGGCTCGATAATTTTGGCCAAGGGACTCATATAAATATTAAAAAGGGTGGGACTCAGAGATGAGCCCTGTAGCACCCCACAGTTCAGAGGCAAGCTTTTGGATGTAGAGTATTCCTCAAAGACCTGGAATGAGCGGCCCTCAAGGAAGGACTCCAGCCAGCTAAGTGCAACCCCCGAAACCCCTGCTTCTCTAATTCGCGAGATAAGCAGGTAGTGGTTCACGGTATCGAAGGCTGCACTTAGGTCCAGGAGGATGGTAGCCGCCAAACCTCCTGCGTCCATAATTTTTCTGGTTTCCTCAGTGATGGCGATCAAGGCTGTCTCTGTGCCCTGCTGGGGTCGGAACCCTGTTTGTGTAGGATGAAAACAGCCGCTTTCTTCCAGATATGAGGACAGTATACCATTCACATGCTTCTCTGTGATTTTTGCAATTCCAGGCAGCAAAGAAATGGGACGATAGTTCGAGAACACTTTTGGGTTGGCTCCCACTCAGTAGTGCTCCGACCATGGCTTGCTTCCATAAAGTTGGAACGTTGCCTGTGCTTAGGGATATGTTAATGAGTTCTAAAATGATGGGGGCAACTGTGTGGGAGACTAGATTTAGAACGGTGGGTGGGGCCATGTCTTTTGGATATCCTGACTTTAGTTTATTCAGCAAAATTAATAGGGAGTCCAGTCCCATGGGGAGGAAGGCTTCTAAAGACGTTGCTAATTGTCCCTCCGCATTATCCGTTTGACTGAGGTTTTGGGCAGTAGTCGGCAAAGGAAAGGCTAGGTAGATGGATTGAATTTTTGAATTGACAAATTCCGCTATTTCATTGCAACGTTTGAGTGTGTCAGCTACAGCAGGTGCTGATGATGTCAGGGTAGTGATAGTTTTAAAAATCCTAAACATTTCTCGTGGGGTCTTGCGGATTTCCAGTTTATACACTTTTACCGCTTCTCTGTAGATTTGTATTTTTCCCTCTGAAACGTCTTTCCTCCACTGTCTTTCTGTTTGTTTACACTTGAGTTTAAGTTCTCTAAGGCCTCCGGTGAAATACCCTATCTTTTTCAGGCCCTTCTTATTGTTCCTAAGTTTCTTAGGAGCTACGATATCTAAAGAGGCTTGAAACCAACCGTTAATTTCTAGGTTGGCTAGTTCAGGGTCACCTATTAGCGTTGGCCGCGTGTTGTTCAGAATGTCTGTCCATGATTCTACAGGAATCCTAGACCACATCCGGCCCTTTTTTTCTTCCGGAAGGCTCCCTAACACTTGAGAGGGGGAGGTCGATGTACATACTATTTTGCATCACAACAGAACAGATCCAGATTGGAAAAAATGGTTGATCTGGCCCACAGACACAAACAACTGTCAAGATAGATTCCTGAACAAAACAGAAGGTTTCACATTCACTAGGCCGGACCCAAGACATGTTCAAAGACAGCATCCAGGAATAGTAAAAACAAACAGTGTAGGAAAACTGTGCCTTGAATGGTTACATAGATCTACACTCAAGGATGTAAAGCAATACTTATCTTTACTTAAAGATGGAACTGATCTTAGGGAATTCTTGCTAGTACCAAGAACGCCACATCATAAACGTTTTATATATGCTGGTATCTATGCATTTTATAATGAAGCATGGAAGATTACGCAAGCAGAGACTGCAGAAAGAAAACAAGAAATTGGTTGTATTCATTTAGAGCAAACTCTCTCTGTGGTTGACAATGGGTTAACGACTCTGTCGTCCAGGATATATTCTTTGTACAGCATAGTGTCTTCTGCCATAGACATAATGGGACAGGACTTGGTCATGTTGCAACATGGTCAGTCGCAACTATGTTCCATCATGCTATTAGGCTGGATGTTGCAAAACCTTCATTTAGGCTACGTGCCTTGGCGTTTAATCAATACTAAGTCACTGTTTTCAGAATTCATTCTCACTGATAAACAGATCCAATTGGCACAAAGGGGAGAAGACTATACGGTGCTGAGCATTGAAAAACTGGAAAGATTGCTATTTACAGTAGTAGAAAAACCAGCTATTGAATGGATAATACATGAAACAATCACTCTTCCTGTTACAATTTTCCATTTTCAGTATTGCCTAAAACACATACCCTAAATAGTTTGGGAAACCCAATACACCCTTGCAGGCTTGTGCAATAAAGAATCAAAGGTAAGAGATGCCAACAAGGGATTTCGTTTATGAAAAATTTGTTTTTTTAAGACTTGTTTGAAGGGTAAGTCATATATGAACAAACTCCAAAGTGTCGAGACAACAACACTAAATGAGAATTGAGAGCACAGAACACACAGGAAATTCTATTTATATAGAAATATATGTATTTTTATATAGCAAAGATTTAAAAGGAGTACAAACATATGAAACAAATCAGCAATACATCATGAAGGGATGTAAAATCAAATTAATCAAACAGTTCATGACAAACATCAACTCTAAACACAATAAAAAAGCGATAGATCTCAAGAGAATACACGCTCTAAATAACAGTAAATTTCTCTGGAGTTGACGAACACATATATTTCTATATAAATAGGATTTCCCATGTGTTCTGTGCTCTCAATTCTCATTTAATGTTGTTGTCTAAAGACACTTTGGAGTTTGTTCATGTATGACTTACCCCTCAAACAAGTCTTAAAAAAACAAATTCTTCATACACGAAATCCCTTGTTGGCACCTCTTACCTTTGATTAAAACACATACCAGCAGGCACATATGAAAGGTTGGGTAAAGAATACATCAAGACCTCCTGGGAATTACCGTACACACACAGATGTTGGAGTGGGGGAAGAGACCATTTAAAGGTAGTAGTGCCTTTTGAAAGGGCACCGCAATAGAAATGCCTCACAAGGTTCCTGCACGGCATGGACTTACGGCATGGACTTGTAAGTCCATGCCGTGCAGGAACCTATGTGCATGCACACGGGGGCACATGTTATGTCTCCCTGTGTGCACCCACACATGTCTGAGGTGCAGGAGGTCCTGTTAATTCTCCTTTGTTTACTCTTTGTCCCGCCAAGCATATTGCTGCCTCTGACCACCCGTCCAATGCCAGGGAATGGCGGTTGCCTGGCAGAGCTGGCGGTCCTAGTACAGTCCAACTGCCCAAGTCAAAATCGGGCAGTCGGACTGCCGGTGCATCCGGTAGCTGGAACCGCCACCGACAAGCCACCACTAGTCTGTTGGTCCGAGGACTGCCAGACTGGTAATATGGCCCTTAGAGAGCATAAACCTTAGACTCCACCTTGTCTATATGATGCTTATTTCCAATGTTTATATCATATGGGTGTATTTGTATTTCCATGTCTCAGTAGAATAATGTTGAATATATCCTTCCTAGTCACAAATACAGTTAATAGAATCAATAAGTAAAACAAAATTGTTCAAAGGTATGGCAAAAAAATTATAAATGTCATTAATTCTGTTAGATGTATGATTCCTATGAATAGAAATTGGGTTAACCTGATCCCATTGTAGCCTTTGTCCACCACCATATGACTTCCATTTCATGGTAAACCTTTCCAGTTTCTCATAAGATGTGCCCAGAGAACGTTAAATATAATGATAATGGATTACGATCGCTGAAGTTAAATGGTTTAACATATGAACTGTCAAAGTTATATGATAAATTACTGCTCATAAAAATGTCATCGATTATAGTTGAACTGCCGCTGCCAACAGAGGTTGTGTTATAATTGGCAAAGTGAGATGTCATCCCATTAACATCCAATAAATCCCTTTTGTGATAAGTTGAGAGAGTCCCTGTTTTTCACAATTATCCATAAGGACTGGAAGACCATTTTAAGTAGGCCATAGGTGAATGGAAAATACCAAACAGCAACTTCAGACCAATCTTGGCATTAAAATGTTCAGTGATCGTGGCTAAATTTATATAACTGGGCAAGTCTACATCATGATTGGTGTAAGTATCCACCAAATTAAACAGAGCACCTAAATTATCCATATTTCTCTTCTGCAAATTGTTGTTATGAAAATTGAAATCACAATATTAAAATGTTTTCCTCTTTTTAAAGTTATTCCCTGAATATTAACATATTAAATTAGCAGAAAACTGACATTACAGTTAAGTGAGGCTGCAGCCCGAAGGATCAAACCTCCTTGTGCTCTGCCAGATGAAGAAGGAACTGAAGGGATAAAAAAAAGTAAAATAGCCATCTAAATAATGTGGAGTAGCAGACCAACAGGCACATGCATCAAGCTAAATAGCACTCGCAAAATTAGCAAATCGCAAATAAACCCTCTTTGCAAGTGCAATTTAGTAATCCCAATTCATGAACACAAATCTGAGAAAAACCCTGAAATCGCAAAAATAAAGAATCGCTTATTTTGCTGAGACATAATTTGCGAATCCATATTAGCGAAATCCTTATTTGCGATATCCGAATAGAGATTCGCAAATAAGGACTCGCAAACAAATGCATGAAAAATTGCAAATTGCGATTTGGTCGAAATTCGCAATTTTGCAAGTGCAATTTAAAAAGGATCACAATCAGGTGGTAACCATGAGTGAAAATGCCATACAGGTGTAAATCATCAGAAACCTCTTTAAACCAACCTAGGAGACCACAGAAGCTTTCACAATGGCAGCGCTCTACCTGATGGCGAGGAGGATGAGGTTCCAGGCAGCAGCATAACCAAGCAGGAGAACACAGGAGCGCATCTTCAGAGTGCGCATCACATAGTTAGGACAAACAGATGAAGAAATCGACGACAACACAGGCTGAACGGTGACATGATCCTTGACCTAATAGCAGAATTGGAACCCCTAATGCAACGCCATACTCGTAGGACCCATGCCATCCCCACTCATGTGCAGGTCCTATGTTGCCTACACCTACTTGCGTCCAGCAGTTTCCAAGGGCTAGTAGCTGTTGCTGGAGGGGTGTCACAAAGTTCCCTTTCACATTTCTTTAATTCTTTCCTGAATGCCATGATGACACGGATCAATAACCACATTAGCTTCCCCACAACCCCACAGGAATTGAGTTGGACCAAACAGGACTTTTACCAGGTAGCCCGGTTCCCACGCATAATAGAATGCAGAGTTGAAATGCATGTTGCCATTTGTCCCCAACTGTGAATGAATACATTTTTAGGAACTGTAAATCTTATCACTCAATCAACATACAAGTAGTCTGCAACGCCACCCATATCATCACAGACATTGTGGCTCAATACCCTGGGAGCACACATGACTCCTATATATTCAGACACAGTGGCATACACACTCACCTGCTCTGGAGTGATTTAGCCGAAGGACATCTGCTAGGTAAACTCATATAATGATTTGTCACACACAATAGTCAAATGGCAATGAATACCTGTTACAAACCATTTGTTCACTACCCTGTAGGTGACAGTGCATATGCTGTGCGAAACTACATAATGACGCCTTACCTCAACTCAGCCACCCCAAATGAGCAGAGGTACAATGCAACGCACATCGCCACACGAAATGTAATCATACGCACCTTTGGGCTGATGAAAAGTCACTTCCGCTGCATCCACAAGACTGGTGGTGCATTACAGTACCGGCCCGACACCTGCTGCAGAATTGTGGCTGCATGTGCCATGTTGCACAATATTGCCACCAGGAGGGGCATACCCATTGAACTCACAGACAGTTAACCAGAGGAGGACAACCAGCAGGGGCCACAACTAAGACCAGCTCATGGGGCAAGCTTATCAGAAGGGCAAAGGAGACGTGCAGAAGTAACGCAACATTTTTTCTGAGGTTAGTAATGTTGAGACAAGACATAGCATTTCCAAAATGTGTTATATTTCTTCAATTAAATAATGTTGTAGTGTTGAAGCACACATATCACGTGCCAAGTAGCACAGGGATTACATAAAAAAATTATACAATGACATATTCATAGGACTTGAAACTCATTCACTAGTAATGTCAGTGGCAATAGTTACCATCGTTGTATGGCTCTGGACATGCCTGTCTATCTTTTTCTTCCACGCACCCCCAGACGCCTTTTGCCTGCTTCATCTCCATCCCTCATGGAGCCTACGGAGGGTGTGGTGCTGCGAGTGGCGTGCCTCCTGCAAGTGGTGACAGGCACTGACAGGCTGCTGAGGCTTGAGGCCTCCTCACTTCCCTCTTCCCCAGGCACATTGCTAGCCCCAACAGTGGCAGACTGCATTAGTTCAAAGGCATTGGTTACCTGGCCCAGTGCCTTGGCCACATACCCACAACAATGGGTCATCTCGATCTGCATGGAGACATACATACAGGAGAGCAGTGCAGTTTTGGCACTCAGGCGATTGTTTGATTGTGTATAGCCCTGTAAGCGCTGCATCAACTGGTGAGGCCATCTACTCTGTGTCACCTGGCCCTCCTGCATCACCCTGGTCAGCTTCTGCATGGCCGTATTTGACTGACTGTTGCCCTCCACCACAGCTGAAGTGAGTTCCCTCATGCAATCACTCATGACAGTGATGTTACTTGCCATCGTGCTGATTTAGGCCTGCACTAACCTCATGTTTTTGGCCTGCAGGCGCTGCACCAGGAGCATCTCTGCCTCCAGCCCACCCCAGACATCTGTGGATTGGTCTTCCTGTGGTGGGAAGCGGGACCTTCCTCTGCGCCTCCGGCTTTTGCCTGTGCTGTGCCGGACCTGTGCTTGGGGTGTTGTTGTGGGGGTACTTTAAGACTGGCTTATCTCTGGTGTTGTTACTGGTTCATCCTCAGTTTCCATGGTCTGCCGTGGTGGAACTGTGGCCTTGCATTTAGTGGGGGCATGGGCTGTTGTTTGTGGGACTACAGGTGTATCGATGTCACCCACAGCTGGAGTATCCTGAGTGTCCCCGCTGTCACTGTCCTCAGCCTCTCCTTCTGCTAAATCTGTGATATTAAAAAGTGCAAAGTTTAATTTTTTGGGCAGGGTTATGATGTGTCACAAAAAGCATACTTTGGCTCTCAGTATATTATTGACAATCACATATTGTTCACTTGTTTTAACTTCTTATTGTCTGTTTGCTTACGAACCTGCCTGTGTCTCCCATAATGCATTTGGGTGTGGGTGGAAAATGTGGACTGGAGTTGCTTTCTGTACACTTGTGCTGAACTGGAAAGATGTGCACATTTTGATATGTCTCTTGTAATGGTCACTTGCATACATCTTACCTTGAGATGTGCTGGGCGCTCCTGATGTGTGCAGCTGGGATACTCCCCCATGGCTTCAGGCTGGACTGTGGACTCCACCAGGTCCTCCATGGGTGTGTTCCTAGGCTGTGTTGCTGATCCCCCTTCTGTCTTCTTGGCCTCCTTCAGCCTCTCAGCAATCCTCTCTTGGCACGGCTGCACAGGTCATACCAACGCTTCTTTAGTTCGTCTGTTGAGCGGTGGGTGAACCCCACTGCATTAACTTTATTCTGGATCCTGAGCCATATTTTGCACTTCTGTGCCTCTTGGACCTTCAGTGACATTTTTCCAAATAGCTTGTCATGGCTGCTGACTACCTCGTCAATGAGGTGTTCAATTTCACTCTCACTAAACTTCAGCTTGCGTTTCCTGCCTGGTGTACCCTCCCCTGATGCTGAAGTATCCATTTTTAACAAGGGACAGGTCTGCATGCACAGTTGTTGGATCTCCTGTTCTGCTCCTGCACTCAGCCTCCTCCTCTCACTGAGCACTGAATGAAGCATGGGCTGGATGACTTCCTGGTTGTAATGTCAACACCATTCATCAAAAAGGGACCTCGCTATTTGCGATTTCGCAATTTGCTAGTTCGCTAATAAGCGAGGTGGGTATTGGGCTTTTTGGAAATACCGGGATTCAACACCAGTATCACTATTTGCGATTGCGAATTTGACTGAATCAGTAAAAATTGGCAAATTTGGTCATGCATTGGAAATAGCGATTTCTAAATAGCGATTCATTATTTTTCGCTATTTAGGAATCGCTATTTCTTAGTTTGATGCATGTACACCCAAGTCTCCTAAAGCAAAGTAACTAGAAAAAATTTAATAAAGTCGAACCAAAGGAGATCAGATAGTTTAGTGTTTAGACCAGCAATATTCCATGGCAGCAAACAAATACTGCTTAAAACAAAATAAGATAAGCCATCGGTGTCATCTGTATCAGGGCCTACTTTAGCACTGGTGGCTCCCAGTGTGACAATGCTTGTTGGCGCTCACCAAATGACCACCTCTGCCACGGACTCCCTCACTAGCACCATTTAACAGTACCCCTCAAGTCTCCATAACCACTGTCTCTCAGATTTATTTAGTTTTATAGCGCCACTCATTCCAGAGTAAGGTGTCAGAGCACTTTACGTCACACTCACATTGCACAGGAACAATCATACGTGTGTAAATCAGTGTATAGAAAATGTTACATAAGACAGAGGACTACAAGGTGTATGAGTCACATATCATCCATACTGGTAGACAGTATAGTTTAGGAGTCCTTGGTATGGAAAAACACAAATTCAGAATTTAAAAATGTAACACCATTGTTAGGGGATTTCTTTAATAATAAGAATTGATTTCTACCGAAATTAACAATTTTTGCAAGATTAGGATGATGAAAGACTAGGCAAAAAATATATGGCTCTAATATATACTTTGCAGTTTGCATGCAGCTCTTTGATGACAGTTAATATTTTACGGCTCTGTATTAGGATTTTAAAGGCCAGATGTATCAACATTACATTTTGCGAGTCCATAATAGCGAATTTTACCGATTCGCTATTATAGACTTGCAAAATGCAATGTATGTAGGAATCTGCTAATATTTTACGATTTCTACACATTCCTTATTTGCGACTCACAAATTGCGAGTCGCAAATAAGGAATGGCTTCCCATTCATTTCTATGGGCCAAGAGACCCATAGGAATGAATGGGAATTGAATGGGAATTGCATGCGCAATTTGCGAGTACCCAATAGGTACTAGCAAATTGCGCATGCAATTTCAAGGATGCAAGGGTTCCAAAAGGGCACCCCTGAAATGTGCATGTGTGCACATGTGGCACACATATATGCCCTAAGAGCCACATGGCACTTTCAAAAATGCAAAAAAGTGTATTTTTCTAGGAAATTGATGGTAATTTGCGATTCTTTAAAGCAATATCGCAATTTGCGATGGCTACTAGAATAGCATTTAGGGAATCACAAATTGCGATCCTCTAAATGCAGGCACAAAAGTTTTTGCCATCACAAACGTGTGAATTTTGCGATAGCAATTTGGCTTGATACATCTTGCCCTAAATGATCTCTCTGACAAAAGCAGTAATCCACTGACCTATATACATGATATGCACTAAGTGATCTGCATTGTACATTTTCTTTGCAGCAGTTATATTAGCCCTCTGTGCTACCTTATGCCGAGTCAAAACTTCCACTAGGCAAAACTCCGGTCTCTCTACAGGAAGAACATGAATCACAGGAGTTATCTCAGCATTTTTATTGTTCCATGAAAATTGCTGGACACAAGGAACCCAACAGAAGGTGCTTTTAAAACAATAATACACTTGCAAACATGGCATCCCCAACTGCAAGTCAGCGCCCGCTGCGGTGGCACCAACCCCACCACCCTCGAGCCAACCCTGATCTGTATTACCACTAATGAGTGGATTTACCCTTTGTAAATGATATTGCACTGTGAAACATCAGCACACAAAACATCTGTGTTATTAGCAGATCTACTTCCTGGATAGTTAGCAAGTCAATCAATGGTGTCCATGACTTCCAAAGGAGTGAAGCGGTTGGAGGCCAGTAGTGCCGAGGAATGGTTGTTAACCCTGGGAGCAACCCTTAGCAATGGCAACATAAGTGAATGGATAGGTCTATAAATTAAACCCAACAGGATAGCTTTAAGAACACTACTAAAATATCAACCCATGTCCAGGGTCTTATAAAAGCTGTAGACCAAAGCAAGACTCTGAACGTTAATTATCACACAATCGCTGTAGCAGGACTTGCTGGAGTCCCCTAATCAGAAGACCCTTCTGGTGAAAACAATGTAATCTGCCAGATGATGAAAGCCCCTCGTCTGTTTGTGTAACCAGTTTAAAGTTGTATTTTTTAGTTGTTGAAATGATTCTTTTTTTCTGGCAGCAAGACTGGGAACCAGTAGTCATAGGCATGACAATTGAGGTGGCCACAGGGGGTAGATTCCCAGTGGTGTGTGTGGAATTACCATCGTTAGTAACTGTGGGAAATTTGTGATGTACTCTAAGTCATAGAAGATGGTTAACAACTAGTGGATAATCAAATGAAAGAGCAAGGATTTTTAGGGGCGCGTCCTGTCCCCACATGTAATATGTAGAATCAATGTGGAATAGCCCACTGTGTGTTGGAATATACTCTGATATTCTTGGTCACTTGTAATGGTGGCCTTATGACTGGACCCAATAGGTCTTGTTAACAAACCCCTCACACACCAACCTGGTTGGTGTCATGCTTCATCATCGGGGTCCAACCAGGCAGCCGAGTGCCGCCTGGTTGTGCTTCAACACCTGACTACAGCAGAGCGGGTGTCGTGTAACAGTGTGATGTGGATGAAAGTGAGTTTAAAAGATACCTCTGGGAATCCTTACCGAATGTTTTATTCTTGGCGAAATTATTACTATGAGTTGACTTAGGTGTTGCGGTCTACAAGTTTCAGTCCCTTCTGGAAAAAGTAAGCTGGACTTTCTTCAGGACCATGAGAAAGGTGGAGTGAGTGGCAAAATGTGGTGCCACGGGTGATATTATCTTACACACGCACTAAGGTGTGTGGAAAAAAGTGAAAGATAAAAGGTCAGTGTCTATATACTCACAGACACTTGCCGATAGCGAAAAAAAACCTGTTAGAAAGGAAGGAACAATACTCAACACATATGATGTGAGAACATACGATGAAAATCAATAACAGATGAAAATCAATAACAACATGAAATACGATTTAAAATGATTTAGGTGTTCTGCATGAGAGTTCCTGGAGGCCATATCAAGTGACAAATGCTCAGAAAGGAGAGCGGCATGCACACAATAATTTGTGGCATGCCATAGCAAGTGCAGGACATGGCGCTTGCTTATCAAGGAGCTACAGTCTGAGCTCGTGAATAGTTCAGTAATGTAGCACAGGGGCGTGCTGAGGGTGCGGTAGGGGGACCCAGCGCTTCCAGTGCACGTTGTGTGCTTTGTGGTGATCTAAGACTGGGCTGGCCCCGTGGTGTATGAGGGGTGCCCTGGTGAGTTTACTTATACAAGCAGCATAGCTACCAAGCGAACTGTAAGTAGTGAGACAAACAGACATTTAAAAATTATGTTTTCTAAAAAGTGCACCAATATTTACATTGCTATAGCATTCTGTTCAAGTAATTCAGGGCGTGGCGGAGAGGCACTACCATTTCGGATCTGCAAAAGTTTAGAGGAAAAAGTCAACTGTGCTGTTAGCTATCATCGGGCGAGCTGTCAAGCCGTCATGTAGCATAGCGGGGGATGCAAGGCCTTACTTGGTTGGTGAGTGTCCTCTGTGGGGATACCTGTTGCGGGTCCCTCGGTGTCCCGGCTGGTGAGTCTATGCCGGTGGCGTCTTGTTAAATACTCGCGTGTTGCATTTCAGGGTTTCGGGCAGGAGATGCCTCGTCATTCTGCGGTATTGCGCATGTGCGCGCATGCGCGAGACAGTTCCACAACTATGGTTTGGGTGGCGGCCATCTTAAGACTATGCCCTTTGTCAGTGTCTGGGTATAGAGGGTAAAGCTGAGTGTCCAGATAGACACGGATAAAGAGGTGGTGCCAGACATCCTAGTTGCTTATCCGAATATACTCCTTATATA